>NC_080020.1:90547127-91797127 GCF_030020395.1 Manis pentadactyla
AAACCAAATTTCAATGTCATGTACTCAGCAAAATTCAGCAGTAAAAATTAACATAGATGATAAAAAGGACTAACACTGCAAAACTTTAGAAATCACTTCCATATTAAAATTTACCACACCATTCCAAATAAACATAGAAGCCTCAGAGGCCAATTCGTCTGTATTAACAAACAAAAACAAAAACAACCTTGCCCCTGCTATCCCACCTACCAAGAAAATTAGCAAAAGCAGCTACCACTGCCACAACCACCAGGTTAAAACAGTGAATTATAAAGGACAATCAGAACTTCTCAAATAATTCTGCCCAATTTTCATCTCTTCCTCCTCCCTCATAAGTTCAATGCTACATATACAGGAATCCTTCTAAAGAAATGTTCACTCTGTAATAACTAAGGGAAATGTCTAATATTACTGTACTGATTCCACTTGTGCACAGTAATCTTCCCCCCACCCCTCAATTAAAGTTTATATTTTCATTTGTCATCAGTCAATCCTTGGTAAAAATTGTAAGCATTATCAAACCTGCTGGAACTACGGGATCTTCTTGATGCATTGTAACTTCTGGGTGGCGTTCTGGGTTTCTTATCCTTCTTTCTTTTCTCATCTGCCTCTTTGGATCTGTCCTTTTCTCGTTCCTTTTCTTTGTCTGGTTCCTTTTCCTTCTCTTTGTCTCGCTCCTTTTCATGCTCTTTTTCCCGCTCTCTCTCTCTGTCCTTTTCCTTGTCTTTATCCCGGTCCTTTTCCCGTTCTTTATCTCGGTCTTTATCTTTGTTTTTACCCCGTTCCTTTTCTTTTTCACGTTCTTTTTCCCTGTCTCTCTCTTTTTCCCTCTCCTTTTCTCTATCTTTTTCTTTCACTTTTTCCTTCTCCTTGATCTTTTCTCGGGTGTCTTTTCTCTTGTCCCTTTAAAAACAAAACAAAAATAAATAAATTCACAACTAAAATAATTCTAACCACCAAAAAGGACCTCCCTCTCTTTCCTCAACAATTATCAACACAAAACAATTTATAATAGCAATAAGACATTACATATAAATTTCTACTTAACTCAGGTTAAGCAGTTTGGAAACCTCAAGAGTCATAATGATTATAATTAGATTCAAATCAATGACTATCAGTTTTAATTGTTACAAAAAAAAAATCAGAAAAAAGTTTAATTCCTCTCACTAAAAATGTTAACCCACAACAGATTTTTAACAAATGAAGCCATGAAAAATTTACCCTTAATTTATCAAAGACTCACCGTGAATGAGAACGACTCCTTGACTTCCGCCTCTCCCTTGATTTAGAGCGTTTTTTATGTGGGCTCTTAGATCTATGCCTATCTTTTTGTCTTGAGCGTGATCTATTATGGGATCTACTCCTGAAGAAAAACAAATTGTTAGAACATCAAAACTTATTCTTAGAATTTCAATTTTTAAAAATTTAAGATGTCTTTCAAATAATAAAATTTTAAAACCTATCCTGACAAATATTTATATTTAAAAATTATGTTATGTAATGTTAGATTATCTGAAATAAATTTATCTATTTCAAACTTTACCAAGTAGTTCACTGTCCAGAACACAGTAACAGAGCTTTCTGTTTATTTTCTGTCAAACTTACGTTGGTATTTTCAGGTATGGCTTTCTTTTGTTAAATATTATAAGCCTCAATTAGGATAGCAGACTTCTCTATGGCCCAAGTTTTTATACCATAAATTACTTTTAACTCTTGATTTGTATGCAATATGACTGCTTGTGGTTATACTTCTTGACAGGGAGTAGTGGTTATTATATAGTTAAATAGTTTCTATAAATGGCTGTGTGCTGTTTGTTTTAACACATATTTTTTTTTAATGCTTAAGGAAGCAAAATACCATAACAGTGCTAGTGTGACAGGAAAATAAATATTACTCATGAGTTAAAGCTAGACATACCCCAATGTGGGATTGGAAAGGCCTTGATTTTACAGCTATAGAAAGAAATCTTTATTACTGAAATTCTAGCAGGAAAAATAACTTATTTCAATTCTGAAATTCTCTAGGTTCCTTTTCCCCATTGAAATTGCTTATATAATGTGATTTTTTTCAAAATGATGTATCTCAGAAGTATTATATTAGAACAAATGCACACAATTTAAATAACAAAGTGATGAGACTCACCAGCTTTGGAATCAGACAATCTGGCTGACACTCAGCTCTGGCACATACTAGCTGTGAGAAGTCTGGCTAGTCATTTAACCTAAACCTGCGTTTCTTATTCTATAAAGTGGAGCAAGAATCACACCTACATATTCTAGTACTACCATGAGCATTAAGTCAGATAATGTATGGAAAATTGCCTAGCAATCTCTGGCACAGAGTAAATGTTTAAAACTCCTTTAACTCTCACCACCATCATCATCAACAATTAACATAAATAAAATCTTTAAATTATATATTTTTTCCAAGAAGGTCCAGTGAACTTCCATAAGTATGCCTTTACATAATGAAAACTCATCTTGATAGTCATGCTTTCATAAATTAAAACAAATACTTATAGAATATATAGTTAAATGCTTATGGTATGCTATTCAAACCAGAAAAATCTCCAAGCAATCCTCAACTAATAATGACACATGTTTTTTAAACACATTTTTCAGTAGTAAAAATTTTGTTTCTAACAGCTAATTTTCAACTGAACCACTGATCTACTCTATGGCTTTAAAAATTATGCATTAATTTTAAACAATATTTTTAATACAAGAAGATAATTCAGTTTGTTAAACTCTTTATCACTAATAACCTAAGAGATACAAGGGTCAAGTAGGTATTAAAGCAAAATTTAGAACATTTTTAATCCATTCACAGACATCAACATATGGGTCATGATTTAAAAGGCCTTTGTTTCTGTGTACTTACTAAAAAGTCTTAGCATTTGTTCTAGTTAACCTTGTTCAAAATACAAATAACAATTTTGTTTTTGTTGAACAGTGCTTCTCCACCTTAATTTAAGCAAAGAAAACTCTGTTTAAAAATTTAAGCATAGCCCTAATAATTGAAAGTTAATAAAGAGCACTGGTTGTTCAGCTTCCACCTTACCTGGTGGGTCCTCAGAGTTTGAAAGTCACTGCCCAAGAGTAATTACTGTATTTTAATTTTGATGTTAAGTATTTTCACATCTCTATCTTATCTGCTAGTTGCCTACTAAGTTCTCTGAATAAGAATGCTAACAGCTTCCTCAAGAGCAAATCTAATCCAACCAAAGATAAAGGTTGAAGTTACCATTGCTGTCTCATTTTAGCATAATGTGCAAAACTACGTTTATAAATTAAGTTACACATAAAGGACAACTTACTGTTATGTTATGTTGCATCAAAGATCATTTGTAAGTCATTTGTTTCCATTAAAATATTATAAAATATCTTATAGTTCCTATGCTGGTGTGGTAACGGTTACTTAACTTTAATAGGCTAATCATAATACTACCTACCTTTTCTAAGACTGTTCCTATATAAAAAACACATTTAAATATTTGGACAAAGTGGAAACACATCTCCCCAGTCCTAACCAAGGTCACAGTGACAAGAAATTCCTTCTTCCCTCCTAATGTAAGAAGGGGAGGGAATAGGGAAGGGAAAGGAAAGGCTCCAGAAGCATCTGAGAATTCTGAGAAGGTAGAAGAGGGTGAGCCTTTAAGAACTAAAGTTCCTGCAAAGCACATTCCTCCAAGTCTAGTGCAGTCAGAACAGAGCTTAGGGTATTCAAATACAAATAGCAGGAAAGGGAAGCCAAGAAACGACTGCCATCCCCCTCCTCTACTGGGTGTGGGGGAAGGGTGTGAGGGGAATTCCTTCCATGCCAATATCCTATGCCAAGATCCTTAAGTCAAATGTTTTTGAGTAAGAGATTTTTTCCCCTTAAACAGAGCTCAACTTCATTTGTTACTTCTTCATGGACTTATTATTAAAGGCTACATGTGTTTCTATATACTATGTACAAAAATAGCATATGCTTATAAAAGGTACATAAGTATACACACACATACATATGTGGGTGTGAGTACACGTATATCTGTGTGTGCCAAGAACAAGTAATTTCTAATGCTACACAGGTAGACCTACATGAAAATACTCCTGTGAATTAGAACAATAATTAACAAATTTCATTCTAGACCAAATAATCCTTCCCCCACTAACCATTTGAAGGGACAATTCCAAATATGCTTAAAATATTAAAAGCAAAAATGTTGAAGTCAGCAGTTAAATCATGTGCCCCAACACACAGAGCATTACAGAGATTATCAAGGAAACAATGCTGTTAATCATTAAGGTTTGTGTTTTTGCAACCTTAGAAAACCACTAAGGTTTTAGATTTGAAGCATGGCTCTTATAATCAACAGAAGATGAGATCCAGGTCACTGGTCCTTTTTTTCCCCTCAGAAAAGAAGTTATCACTCTTCAACTCAATTCTCAATTCAGTATTCTCTGATCTCTTTTACCTTCACCACACCCTGTCAAGCTATAGAAATATTCACATTCCAGTAACATTTCTATGCCACTTTCTGTCTCCAGTCCTGGCTTGCGCTGCACTGTCATATTTCTTGTACATTAAACAACTTTCTTCACTTGGATCTGAACTTGCCTTACTGAAAGGCTTTGGAAGAGGTAAGACAGGAAAACCACTCCAAAACAGATTTTGCAAACTAAGACTAACACAGAAATATGCACCAGTAAAAGCTAGAGTTTACCAAAGTCAAAGACAGTACTTTCCTATCTCACTGTTTCAATCTCCTGGATCATCACAGAAAAAGATTAAACTGAGCTTGCTGATGAGGTCAACATACAGCACATTGGTTCCTTTTTCCCTCCCCTCAAATCTCCTCCTCTAATACTCCCACACCACACTACATGCACAAGTGTACACTTTGCTTTCTCTTCTCTTTAGATGTATGAGTATGTGTAACATGTAATTAAATCCACTATGCACATTTTCACATTTCAAAGACAACAATAAAAATCACTTTAGACATGACACTTAGGGCCTTTCCAGTCAAGATGGTGTTGCTGGTTTACATTTTGAGGCCCTCTTGGTTCCAAACACAACATGACATATTTAAAAAGAAGAAACTAAAAGAAATTACTTGTTCAAAAATAAGATAAACACAAAAAAATGGAGCTTAGGCACGATACAATAGTTGGAACTAAAGCTGCAAGCTACCCCGTGCTTCAGGTCTCAAAGTGGGTGGAAGAGGCCCTTACACCACAGAGTACCAAGGACTTAAAGTGCCCCATTTGACTCACAGTACTGGAAATAGGTAACTACTTGAGACCAAGATGTGGGGTGGTACTCCTCAGCCCTTGAGTAGACTTGAGGGAAAAAAACAAACAAAAAAAAGCTGCAACTTCAACAATATTCTCAGCATCACTACACATGTTCCCATTTCTCAATATGAAGAAAAAAATTTTCCAAGTTCTGCATTAAAGACAGTTTACTAATAAGAAAAATCAGAGTACCTTATGATAGGAAACCAACTTTTAAAACTGAAAATTGCTTGAAATAATAATTACATAAGTATGTAAAATTTCACTCGTAACTACAGTATTACGATTACAATATTTAATTATTGATTTAATAATAACCATACTTTCTGATGAACATTAATGTAATTTCTAAATACTGATATTTAGACAAAAACTCAGAAAATCTTAAAAATACAAAATCGAAAAAACTAAAATATGACAGTAGAAATTCTCACCTGTTTTTTGACTGTGATCTTTTCCTTCTAGAATGGGATTTTGAGCTAGACCTGGATTTTGAACGAGTGTGGGAACGAGATCGACCGCCTTTTCTTTCATTGCTCTTTCCAGACTCTGGGAGGAAAAAACCACTTTGCAGTGTAAGCTCAGAACAATTAAAGATCCCAGTTAATAATCAGGCACAAGTGGAATGTACCACATATAGTGCAAGGGGCCTACTCTCTGTACATCCTCCTCCTGTGCAATTATCCTTCAGAAACATCCAAGAAAGTCATTGCATAAACTCGTTGAGTGCAGCCACCCTGCAGCAGTACATATAAACCAGATGATTATAAACAGCTGTTCGTAATATTTTGTTGCTGCCATAATGTACGATTATAACATGTCTGTAATTCCTGACAGTGATTTAAATCCTTTCTCCATTTACTTTGCTAGAATTGAAGCTTAAATTCTGAGTGCTAATTTAGGAAATTTTCTCAAAAGTAAACCAACTAGACATTTTTAGACTGGATTTTAAATTTTAATTAGCAACACAAGAGTCTGAGTAGGTGTTCCTTTGTTAAAACAGTCTCTGTACTTTTCCTAAATCATGGGTTCTCCTTTCTATTTTTAAAATAAGCTTTGAAGGAAACTGAATCTGCTTAATCATAATATTTTAAATATGTTTATTCTTGGTTTTGCCTTACAATAACATCTATACTTTGCATTACGCAAATCAGTTTTGAGCTCTGATTTTGCTATTAAAATATAACGAACTGATTAAGACAGGCTAATGTGCCTCAACTCGGCATCATGGGAAAAGACACTAAGTAATAATTCTTTGACCTTAGACACTAGAAAGTCACTTACTCTTTCTTGAGTTTCAGTCTTCTTGTTTGTAAAATGGAGAGACTAAACAAGATAATTTCTAAAATTCCTTCCAGTTCTAAGATTCTATGATCTTAAACTATGACCTATATAACAATGCTATGGCCTTACCTGGTTCAATAGCTGCTGAGATAAATGACTGAGCCTCTCGTACTCGCTTCATTACTTCTTCTAACTCCTTAGCTGCAGCCTGAGGTGTCATCTCAGGGGGTTTTACTATTGCATTGTTGGAGTGATTTATTCTAAATTAAAAACATCAGCATATCACAACACACACCATATTTTACAAAACAGGAGACAAATGTTCATGATACACGTATTTATAAATCTGAGGAAATCTCAAAAACACATTAAGAATGATACAGCTAAATACAGATAACAAAAGCAACCTCAAAGCCACGATTAACCTTATTCCCAACTGCCATCATTTCTTACTAAACAAAACGAAAAATAAGGAGGGAAAAAAAAAAGAAAACCTGAAACCTGACTTAACCTGGACAGACCAGGACATGCTTTTCCATACAGCTTAGCATTATAATAAATTAAAACACTGAAACCAATATTGAAATGAATCATTTCTATTCTAATGTTATGATTTTGTTGATAACCTCTGCACCCTAAGACGACGAAGGGGAAGCTGTATATTATGTACACCATTTTAATCTACCCTGGATCACAGGTGACTCACACACATCTTCAAATGTGGGAGGCATCTGATAATTTAATTAGTTAACTGATTATCCTTTAATCAAAGGGATTTATCCTCAATCTTTCTGACCAAGAATCCTGATCAAACTATGTAGCTAAGGAACTACCTATGAAATCAGATTAAACTGATGCCTCAATGATCTACATGAAATAGGATTACTAGTCTTGAATATTTGAAAGGCTACATCAATTTTTCAGTTGGCAAACAGGATGTGGGCAAACCTTAAAACTCAAAAATGTATGATTTAAAATGTGTTTTAATATTATTTTCTTAATATAAAAACTTAGTATTATTTTCTTCCTGGGATTTTTGGATATATATACCAAAGTTCTTATTATTGTGTTACTGTAAATTCAACCCATGTGTTAAACTGTCCATTGGTCTAGTTATAATGCAAAATCAACCTAACTTGATAAAACTTACAGAGAATGACCTGCAATTGTTATGCAGAGTTTGTAAATCATGTTAACATTAAATCAAACCTTATAAAAAATAGAAAGTAAGAGTCTTCAAATACAACTTTAAAAGCTAAAAATGGTATCTCATGTATTTCATTTATACTTAACACAGTCTTCCTTTCCACAAATTGCCAATACTATTAAAAAGAAAAAAAAAGCCTTAATTACATAAAAAAAATGCTTTCAGATTTTTTCAAAATCATTTAAAATTTTTTTGTTTAGGGTTTCTTACTTCAGTGGCCTGTCTCCAAACATAACTCCATTAAAAGCAAGGGCCCTTGGAACAGAATTTTGGTCTGCAAATTCCACAAAAGCAAACCGAGTTGGTTGAGTCTCATCACCTGCCATCCGCACAAACTTCACTTCTCCAACTTGTTTAAAAAATTCAAGCAGTTGATCAGCTGTTGTTGTCTGAAGAAATTAAGAAACACTTTAATAAAGTATATTTTTAAAAAAATCAGGTAAATATTACTTTATCAATCAATATGATTTTTAAGAAGGGGAAAAGAGTAAGAGGTCAGTTCCTTCTTAAATTAGTTACCTGGGAATTCAAATTGCCAACATAGACTGTTCTCCTAATTTCATCAATTTTGGAAGGATCGACATTTCCCATAAGTGGTGGTTGTGGTATCTCTCCAAGTGCTGCCATGTTGGGGTCTAGGGCTGCTGCTGGTATCGCTCCCAAACTGCTAAGGGAAACACCCAACTATAAAAAGAGAGAGAAAACACATACGTATTAGCTCTTAGTATCGAAAATTACCTGAAAAGAACTGGTAACAAAAATGGGAAGAGACTAGGGACTTCTAACTTTGTGCCAGGTATATGTGTGAATTATTCAGAGTGAGGTCACAGTAGTTTTGAATGTAATCAAAAATACAACCTCTTTCTTATCTGGGTATTTTAACTACTTTTAACTTGCCACAATAACAGAGGGTTAATTCTGGGCATTCACAGTAGTTATGTCCCAGAAAGTCGCCACAAGCACCAAATTATTGAATACTGAATCACTGCTCTAGGGAAAATACAGGGCTATGTTCCTGTGAGCCTCTGGTCAACTGATAAATACATCACCTTGTTTTATGTGCATTTCTGTTTAAAGACACCTTTTCAAATATATATTGTTGACATATTAACACTGAACTTAATGACCAGCAGCACTGTCAACTCATGCCTGAATGAACCTTATCTACCACACGTTATCTTCGCTGCAAAGCACAACACAGCCTTTTAGCCCTTAGGAAAACTAGACAGTACTTTAATACTACACCTGGGGACTAATTTAAACAGTGAAATCACCACACACAAAAAAAAACAAGAAGGCATAAAAGTATGAAAAAGGTGGCTCTAAACAAACCACAAGAAGGACAATTTTTACAGCATTAGAACTAAAACAAGAACTCAGAAATATAGAATTCACAAATAATGAGAATCTACTGTGCCTTGGGCATTCAACAAAACTGTATGAGTGCCTAATCGTTAACAAGAATCACAGCACCTCATTCTTGCCGGGTTGTTAATTACTCCTCATATTAACTCTGTAAGACATAAATATTACTATTATGCCAATTACACAGACAAAAAAAAAAGAGAAGTTAAATAATTTTCCCAAAGCTACTCAGCTGTTGAGTAGCAAAGGAGGATCCCATCATACACAGACTAAAACTGAAACAGGGACAAACTTTCCCTAAGAAAAGAAACTAAAATATTAAACCTTTACTTATACAATGGTAGGAAAAGGACAAAAACTTTTTAATGATGTTTCATAACAGTACTAAATTCAGCTTTTAGTTCAATCGTTAAGAAGCATGTTTTTTTCATGTGAACTTAAACTAGAAAAGATGGGAGATCTCATAATTTGAAAATGAAAAATTCTGCCCAATTAATGTAAAGACCCTCCAAGCACAAAAAAATGTAACTTTCATTTCCATTTATACAATTTAAGAAAATTTTGAGTATTGGCTATATAGTTATACTATTGCGTAACTACGAACACTTAACAAACTGTTCAGTAATACTAATTCCTAAAGGTGAAAATATAAGTTTATGAAACTAGTTTCACAAATGCTTGTAGCAGCAGCTGGTGTATGATTTTTCTAAAACATGTCAAATCCTATCTTACCCCTACATTAAAACTCATCAATGGCTTCTAATTCTTTTAGAATAAACTGTACTGCTTTCCATGGCCTAAGAAGCCCTACAGAACAACTGTCCTATCTAGTCCTCCAATCTGAAAACACATACTACCCTCTCCCTCATTCACTGTTCTTCAACCACACAACTGCCATTCGCTACAAGAAAATTTGAACACAAGTTTTTTCCACCTTAGGGCTTATCACTTGGCATTCCTTCTGCCTAGAAAGCTTCAGGCAGATGAATGCTTCAAGCACTGGATCAATCACCCCCTCCAAGATGATTTCTCTGACCTTATATAAAGCCTCATTTACTCTCTTCCATATTACCGTTTTTTTCTTTCATAGTACTTATTATAATATGGGTATCTTGCTTCTTGGTATCTTTTTTTATTACAATTTCTTTATTAAGGTATTATTGATATACATTCTTATGAAGGTTTCACATGAAAAACAATGTAGTTACTACATTCACCCATATTATCGAGTCCTCCCCTATACCCCACTGCAGTCACTGTCCACCAGTGTAGTAAGATGACACAGAGTCACTACTTGTCTTCTCTGTGATACACTGTTTTCCCCACGATTCCCCCCACACCATGTGTACCAATCATAATACCCCTCAATCCCCTTCTCCCTCCCCCACCCTCCCCTTTGGTAACCGCTAGTCCCTTCTTGAAGTTTCTGATTGTTGCTGTTTTGTTCCTTCAGTTTTGCTTTGTTGTTATACTCCACAAATGAGGGAAATCATTTGATAATTGTCTTTCTCTGCCTGGCTTCTCTCTCTTGATATCTTTTATCAAGTCTGATAGACTTGTTGTTCTCTCACCACTGCAAGTTATCATAGTTGCAGAAAACACTTTAGATCAAAATCGATGCAAAATCTGAGTAAAGGCTACCATCCTATGAGCCTATCCTCTCTCCACATTTTGTTTCTGCAACCAGACTCTTTCTCCACTCCTGTCTTTAATGGAATAAGGTACACAGATGATTGAGGGGTATACCTTAAATTTCTTTTTACTGTGTAACAGAATTATTATATAGTAAGCTAAATCACAAATATGGGCCTTATTATTTGTTAGTTTTGAATGGATTTACAGCATTTAACATGCTTTTCCAGGTATTCCCAGTTGTCAATCCCTTGACCTGTAAACTTCTCCACTGGGAGAAATACATACAAATATAAATCTGGAAATGGCTTTTTCAAATCACCCAATCCAACCCCTTTGTTTTTTTAACTTAAAGATCACTCAATTCTCTTTTAGAAAAGTTTCCTGTCTCTCTTCTTTTGGTGTTACCATTCTTCAGTACCGTGCTATTTAACACAGTAGTCACTAATCACAGACGGCTATTTGAGTTTTAATTAAATAAATTAGTGCTCAATAGCCACCCGCTGCTACTGGCTATATACGCAATCGTACAGGCAGACATTTCCATCATAGCAGAAAGTTCTATTGGATGTGGCTGCTTTCTAACAATACAATTACCCTTCTTCAGATTGGCCTATTTTCTAGCCTGGGTCTAGTATTTAGTTGCCCTTTTAGTCTTTGATGGATTAAAGATAATCTGGACTCCAGATACAATACTTTTGCCTCCTGACATACAAACCCTAGCCTCCCTAAGAATGTGACTTTTAAGTAGGAACCTTATGAAAAGGTTTCACCCTTGTCAGAGTGAGCTTTTTCAATGCCAGGAATGTTCTAGGCAGATGAATAAGTATGAAAGTACGTCCAAAAAACAACAAAACAAGTATGGTTGAAGTAGAGTAAGGCAAGGAAACGAGCAGAAAGAAAGGTCAAAGAGGTAACCAGGAGATATCACAATGGGCCAACTTTCCTGTTTTGTAACTGAAATTCTTCTTCATAAATTAAGTCTTACAATAATAGATATATCTACAGCTGAATTAAGAGGAAACCATTTCCCCTCAAAGCAACAAATTAAGTAATAAAAACTCTATATTGTTGCTAAATAAACCCTAGAGTTTTCAAGACAGCAAGACAGTATTTCCCGGAAAAAAGGTGGTGATACAGGAATATGTTAAAATATATCATAATACACCGAAAATATTCCATAATACACAGAAAGCCCAATGATCAAAAATATTCAATTCAGCAGTACTGTCCCACCATGGAATACAATGAGGTTATGCAAAACTTAAGACCTAAAATTTTGCACTTCAAAGTTTCAGAAACCACTTTTAGGACTTGGATAAATTAACTACAATAATAAAGTTTTATTAGTTCACATCCTAATAATCTATCACAAAGCTAGATATACAAATGTACAAAGCCAGATACACAATGTACCTCAAAGTTGGATACAAGTTTTGTATTTTATCTTGGGATTATATCTGAAGAAAAATGACCCTTCATTAAAGTAAGTGCAACCAGAACCTTTTAAATAAAAACCAAGAGCCCGTAACGCTAAAACACTTTTTAACCTCACCTAGAATTAAATAACAGGCATTAAATTATTATTAAATTGCACAGTTAATGAAAAAACATTTTTGCCATGATTTTACCTTGTTATATTTTCTCAGTATCAGACAAATGCTTCTCTGAGATATTTTTTTCACATTACCAAGGCTGTGGATCATTTCATATTTAATGGATTTAGTCCTCATGAGCCAAGAAATAGTTACCTAGACTCGTCAATTCTCCATTCTATCTAAAATGCTGAGTGTCAATAACTGATTTTCTAAATAACAATGTCTTCTAATGAATCCCCAATTGCTTCTGAAGTAACTCAAAAAGGCAATTTTGTTATTCAGCTGTAACATAACATAAAAAAAAAAAAATTAAGTAGACATTATCAATTCTCTCCATTTAAACAAGGATTGAAAGCAAGTAATTTTCTAATCTCTTTATTCAAATGATTACAAGTTGTTAGCCCTTTTAGAAGAGGGCACATGGCACTTACTGTCGTCAAGGGGTTTGGGGTCGGTATGGGAAGCAAGCCTGCACCAGGCATCAGACTCGTCATGGTTGGAGCAGGAGCCAATAAAGAAAGGGCTTTGGATTCCTCTGGAATTTTACCTGCAGAGGCAAGTTCCAAACATTACAGAAAGCAGAAACACCACACAAACTTTACACTATGATCTTACAATTACCCTTGCACTTAAAAAATAATAATAATAAATGAATCTATCTATCAGAACCGTATAAAGAAATAAATAAGAACTTAAGTCTTTCCTTATATCCTGTTCTACTAGGAAAAGTAAAAGTGAGTAAAACTTCAAAGACTAACAATCTCATTAATGGAATATTATTTTAAAAACTGAATAATGTAGACAATTATTTAACACTTTGAGCTATGGGTCACCTGTACTGGAAACTTAATGTTCATGAACCAAACGATATCAAGCATGGACGCTTTCCCAGGACGGTGTTTTCGCGGTGATCGAAAGTTGTGTTACACATGACAACCGTTCGTGTTGGCTGCATCACTAATAGCACACAGAACATCAGATACAGAAAAGAAGAACATTTTTTAAAGTTTAATCCCCAGAAATGGCAAATAACCAAATTAGTCAAAAAAAAGAAAAAGAAAAAACAAATATGTGCGAATTGAAATTTGTTCCTTTACTGACTGTCCCTATCCTGTTACTAAAACTACCTATTTGTGATGCAAACAATTTTGATAATCTTCCAATAGATTCCATTCAAGTAGACTAAAATACAAAAGCCTACTGCACATAATCAGCTTCAATATAAAAGGAAGCCTACAATCCACTCAGTTAATAAGGCATCTCACCAACATCAGAGATGCCTGTAAGAATCCCATTCCAAAGGATATGCCTTGGGAAACACCTAACATTTTGGGGAATGACTAAAAATAGTTCCCTAGTCTCGGGAAACTTTTTAATCCAATGACTTTTAGAATCGATTTATGTATACTTATCTGAAGAGGGGTAGTTAATGCCTCAGTGTCTTGCTTATAAACATCTTAGTTGCCTATTAACAACAACAAAACACTAAAATAATCTTAGATGCTAAGAAGATTCCCTATAACTAAAAATGAAAAAAGCTTACACGTACAACTTTTTAAAAAGAACTACTCATAATTATGTGGTAGCTAACTACACATTTCTATTATGAAATTTTCAAAAGTATGTTAAAACACAGTATACAAGTCAAAGCTAAATAGGAAATAGCATATGGAGTAAATTTAAAGCATCATGCTGAGCTTTACTGGTAAAAATTCTATTTAAAACAACCAGATGTGCAGGGATAAACCTCTAAACATTATCTGAGTATCTCTAAACGTGATGGAATTCAAGATGGATTTTAAAACTTGGTTTAAATTGTTACACCTCATTTATACAAACAGAAAAATTAACATTGTATTAGCTTTAGCAAATGCCTACTTTTTCTAAAGCTTTCCAACATCTATGCCTGTATTATTTTACTCATTTCAAAAACAATGTTATTTTATTATACAGATTTTTTAACATGCATAAATAAAAAGTAGGTAGGCCTTACTGAAGATATCAAATAACAATAATTTAGTTTATATTATTAGTTATTAGTATTAACACATGTATTTGTATACACATATACTATACTATTTGTATTGCTATCAGACCTGTTTTATAATGAGGTATTATTTTGTAAATGTTTGTAAAACCTGAACACATTTTGATAAATCAACTGAGGTCCTGAGAAGCTACCCTATTTTACACACCTAAAAGACTTAAGAGTTCCACTCCAGTAATGTCCCCAATTTAGTATTATCTGCCAACTGAATAAGCAAAGCTATCCATTCAAGACAGTGTAAAAAGACTAAATAAAAAGGGCATTCAACACAGGCCAAAAGTTGAATATACTTACTATTATAAAGTCTTTCAATTTTGGCTTAGAAAAAGTACCAGTAGGTTGTCTGACTCTCATTGCCTCCTACAGTAATAATGAACTATTATATTGAAGTCTAACTGTAAGCACATTTTTCATATTCTAATTACGATTAAAGATACTTTAAGAAAAAAGTTCTGTTGCTTAATTTCCAAGATAGAATTCTATCAAATTTACCCTCCAAATACTATGAGTGTATACAAGTATAAAACAAATAAGCATTTAACATTTTTCCCAAACTATACTCCTCAAAGACAACTGGCAGTAAAAACATCTCTCAGAGTATTAAAGTACTAGTCCTAATCTCTGAATCCATTTAGAAGCTAGTAATCTCTGAAAATTTTTCAACAAAAAATTCAGAGAAACACACACGCAAATATGTATTCAAGTTTCTCAAATATCCATTCCCCGCTAGGCAACTAAAAGTCTTTATTGAGTCAGGAAAATAGTTTATTTTTTTTAATGACTATCATAAAGTGAGAAAGTCTGTTCTTGTCCTCTACCCCCAGATTGTTACTAAGAAATTTACTTTTTTCCTTGATGATTTTGTATGCCTAAAATACTAGGGGGAAGGATGAAAATTAGAAGCTACCAGTTGGTTTTTATGAGAGATGCCAACTTGGAGGAAAAACTAAAAAACTGCTGCCCTGTGATCAAAAAGTGTTCCTAAGACTTATCAGTGGTTTAGGGTTTCAATAATAAAATGTACCTGATCAGTAGATAAAACACAAATTAAGACTCAAACTGCACTTCATAATACTGTATCCTAATTTACTGTGAAAATTTATCTTTAAGATTGAGCTCTGATAATCACCTCCCAATATACTTTGCAGTGCAATGTTATGAACCTTTAATGGAATACCATTTACAAAGAACTGGAAAACCAGTTCACAAGTTAAAGTGAAAGAGATTTAACAAAACAAAAACAAAAACAAAAACAAAAAAAGGGACAAAATAAAGAAAAAGAAATGAAATTAAAGTAAAACAATAAAAAACAGAGACAGGGCGTCCATCTTCTGCGGTTCAGACTCCGATCTCATTTCCCCAATGAAGGTTTCACTTGACGGCAGGTTTAGTGGCATGGCAAACAATGCCTAACTCAGGCAAGTGTAACAGGTCTGCCTTGGCCAGTCTAGTCATCTAATAGTGCACAAATATCACATAGAGAAAACATACAAAACCAAATTAATAATCAAAATCCATCTACCAGAAAATGTGGACATAAAGTTATGACTGATGATTAGGTTGACACCCTTGTTATGTTTGACCTTATCTTTTTCTAAGTGTTAACATTTATAAAAAGAAATCTGAGATGCACTCTACAAAAAGAGGTTATATTTGGACAAATATAATGACAGTATATTGAAATGGCTGTTTTATTAACAATAGCTAACGCTTTATATATATGTGAACATTACATATCAAACATTACTTATACACCTTAGCTTCGTCTCACAATGTCTGCATTACAAAAACAGCAAAGAGGAAATGAAAAAACTGTCTCAAAATTTTTCTATTGTTTTCTCATTTCCTTCATAATGCTGTTCCTATGACATCAGGAAAGAGTGCAATCAGTGAAGTAAACAGAGTGCTTACAGTAACATAGCACATCTCCTTTTGTAGAACTTACTCCACTGCAACTCTTGCCTTTGATATACTTCAAACTCACTTTGCTGTCTTTCTCAGAATTATATGTTTTTACTTTGCTTGCAGGGCATAATCAGCTCACTGACATTCTTCAGGTTCTAAAATTCATCTCTTCTATTTAGTTTAATGAAAAATATATTTTTAATAACAATTATTTATAGGTTAGTATTCTAAAATACTTACATTGTAATAAAAATGTGTAAATTTTCTTGTTCAGAAGTAGTAAAACTGTCTCAAATATTTAAAATATTAAAAAGCTGTCATAATAAATGTGCATTTATTCATCTCTATCAAGTAAGGAACCTCAATATGCCCAAAACCTTGAACATTTACGACACACCATGATCAGGGCTTCTCATATATATAAAAATTCTATGGGAATACAGCAAGGTTCCAATAAAGCAACACTGAAAATTCAAATTCAAGTAATGAGCTAACAAAAGACAAGATCCTGGGCACCTGGTAGCACAATTTTCTGATGTAATTAATATTCCCATTTAATGTTTTCTACTTGATCTCTTTTCTCCCTTGCAGTTCACTTGGTATGGACTGGTATGGCCTAGGTATGCACAACTAAACCATTAAGCTCTTTCTCGCCTTGCTCTACTAATTTGGGCTTATTGTCCCCTTACAGATCAATAGATAAGGATAGACTTAGCATACCATTAACTTTAATCCATTTTTATTCTCCCTTCCTTACTCAAACTCCCAAGCATGGGAAAAACACAAATTTATACGAAAAAAATTCAGAATATCCTCTTCTGGGACTTCAAAAATAACAGAATGGTACTCACTTCATCCAATTGTTATCTTTTTGACATCCCAGAATAGGCATTCTGAAATAAGCATAAAACTTTGAAAGTGCAGCGAACTGTTTATTATATATTATTTTAGTATTAACCTGGTTTCTAAAGCAGATTTTTAAGTACTACATATGAAAGCTCATTAAATCATTTGAGGTAAATCTTTTATGTTGTAAAAGAAGTTACCACCATTCACCAGTGAAAATATATTTTGAAGACATTTAACTTGGAATAACCCAATTCTAAAATCCAGGACATATGCCATAGTCAGCACTATGAACAGAAGTTAATTAACATATCAGAATTGTCAAATTCGGCACAGCCTATTATATGAGTGGCTCTGCAAATATAAATTACAAAAAAATAAGTATTAGTAATAATTAGTTCCTAAAGCAAATTAAGTCATAAAATTTATTCAATAAATTTGGCCTTGTTCCCATCTTCAACAACTATTTACTTGAAGGCGGCTTTGGAAAATAGCTTTCTGTGATTTTTCTTCAATTATTCTAAAATGTACTATCCTCGTGGATGATCATTTTGTCAGGATATCCATAATTACTTTCAATTAAAGTCTGTAATTGTTTTTAGCAAGAACAAAAAGACCCAAAAATGTCAAATAAGTAAATTCCAGTTGCAGAGCAAACTACACTGAATATGAAATAACAGTCTCAGTAACAAGGCAAATGACCTTAAAAGGATACTTTAAATTATGAATATTTTTCGTATAAATATCACTTAACTCCAATTTGACAAAATGAACAGTTTTTATGTAATATCATTAGTATTGTATACACAAAGGGTAAGTGCTTATTTACATATTTAAAATAATTTCCACTACAAATTTAATATATTTTTTAATTTCAGAAAGCTTTCTTTACAAGTTGCAAATTGAGTACAAAGAGCCAAACCAAACCAGGGAAACCAAGTAATTTATGAATTTTTAAAACATTTATCTACAAAATCTCAAATGTACATAAATAATTAACCATTTTAATATATACTATTAGGTAAAAATTATTTCCTTTTCCAAATTTCATTCTACTTACACACACACACACCCATACTGCCTGCCAATTTCTAAGAAAACCAAAGGTAGTAACAGACAGGACAGAGGTTAAAATAATTGGAAAAGAAAAAGTGAGATACCAACCTTCTGCACATGGAACAACTATCAGAGCTCTGTCAATAAAAACCGTGTTAGTTAGATGCTGGGCCACGCCAACACTTGATGGATCACGAAACTTAACATAACATACTTTGGAAGAAAAAGCAAGAGGTGCGTTGCTGCAAGATAAAAAGAAAAACAATTGCACCAATAAACATTTGCTTGGTTTTGTCATTTTCACTTAAAAGTTCTTTCTTTGATCTTCATATAATCTTACACAAACAAGACTTAAGAATTTTTGTTGTGAATGACCAATAGGACATGATACCAAAACAGTCTTTTAATGGTGATTTGTCTGCAAAGACAGAAGACAATCTAGATAGGCCTATTGTGCTATTTGTAAAAACTTGAAATTTAAAATGAATTTTTTTGAAAGTATCAATAGACAATCTTATAATGGTTAAAAATGCACAACACTTAGTTGCACATACGGCTCAACATTTACCCATATCATAAATGAATGAATTCTTAATCTGAGTGAAATATGAAAACACTATTTAACCCAGAGATGGTCAACCAATGCATCATCACTGACAGGCAAAGTCCCTTTACAAAAGTCCCAATCTTCAAGTCTTCAAATTTTGTAACTACTTCCCAACCTTCCTAATGTGATTCCTTGGGTTTCAGAGATCACTAAAAACTTCACAAGTCTTAGAAACAATCAGGCTGCATGAAATTAAAGTTAAGACCTTTGCATACACTAGACTGCTTCAGACAAGGCAGCATTGTGATTTTTCCAGACAAAGATTTGACAGACAAAATTTTACACATTTTATATGCAAAAGAGAATAGACTCCCGTAAATCCTACTAGAGTCAGTTCAATCTAGGAAGACCTATGCTGGAAAGGAAACAGACACAGCATATATGAAAGCACTTTTCCATACTATGAATTCATCTTGTCAGATTCTAAAATGTACTATCCTCATGGATGATCATTTTGTCGGGATGTTCATAATTACTTTCAATTAAAGTCTGTAATTGTTTTTAGCAAGAACAAAAAGACCCAAACTAAATATATATCTAATACATAAATGTATATACAATCCTTTAAAACATCAAATTTTGACATTAAAACAGAAGAGAGATCACTGAAAAAATATCATATATGCCATGTGCAGTATCAATAATTTAGTTTACAAAACGGATCAAAGAAGTCACCATAATCCTAGACCTACTAAATGGCAAAGATGGGACTTCAAAGTTTAATCATCTAAATCAAAATCTCATCATTCAACTCAACCTTAACTATTCAACTATAATCAAGAATTTTAAAGCCATTTTAATGTACCATTAGTAATTCCACAAATATTCATCATTTTAAAAAATTCTTTAAATCTTTCACATATAGCAATAGATCTGTCTTTACAATGGTTAAATATACATATTTATGCTGTTAACCAAACACTGCGGTAATAAAATATATTTGGATTTAGAACTTGAAATTGTTCATATTATTAATAATTGTCAGGTTAATTGAAGTTGCAAAAATAAAAATAAAACTCTCGACCAAACTCCAGAGGGGTGGAAGATGGCGACGTGAGTAGAGCAGCGGAAATCTCCTCCCAAAATCACATATATCTATGAAAATATAACAAAGACAACCCTTCCTAGAATAAAGACCAGAGGACACAGGACAATATCCAGACCACATCCGCACCTGAGAGAACCCAGCGCCTCGCGAAGGGGGTAAGATACAAGCCCCGACCCCGCGAGAGCCGAGCGCCCCTCCCCCCAGCTCCCGGCGGGAGAAGAGCAGGCAGAGCGGGAGGGAGACGGAGCCCAGGACTGCCGAACACCCAGCCCCCGCCATCCGGGCCAGAGTGCAGGGCGCTCGATACTAGGAAAACAGGGCAGCAAGAACAGTGAGCAGGCACTGGAGGCTAGGCGACAGAGGACATAAGAAAAGCACGAGACCATTTTTTTTTTGCTTTTTTGCTGTTTTGTTTTGGCGAGTGCTTTTTGGAAGTCTTAAAGGGATAGGGACCCCAATAGTAGGGAAACAGGGCAGAAAGACCGGTGAGCAGAGGCCTGAGGCTGGCACCGGAAAATAAAGAAAAACGAACAACCACCTTTTTTTTTTTTTTTTTTAATTAAAACCTTTTTTTTTTTTTTAATTTAATAATTTTTTTTTTCGTTTTTTTTTTTCTGGTGGTCGTTGTTTTGTTTTGGCGGGTGCTTTTTGGAAGTCTTAAAGGGGCAGGGTGGGTCACTTAATCCAGAGGTAGGGAATCCAGGATCTCTGGGCACCCTAACCCCTGGGCTGCAGGGAGCAGGGAGGCCCCTTACGGAGATAAATAGCCTCCCAGCAGCTCCTGCTCCAACGCGACTCCACCATTTTGGAGTAGCTGCCCGAGCCAGGCCACGCCCACAGCAACAGCGGAGATTAACTCCATAGCAGCCGGGCAGGAAGCAGAAACCCTGTCTGCGCGCAGCTGCCCAGCACAAGCCCCTAGAGGTCGCTGTTCTCCCAGGAGAGGAGGGCCACAAACCAACAAGAAAGGAAGTCCTTCCAGCCGTCATTCGTCTCAGCTCTGCAGACTATTCCTATCACCATGAAAAGGCAAAGCTACAGGCTGACAAAGATCACAGAGACAACACCAGAGAAGGAGACAGACCGAACCAGTCTTCCTGAAAAAGAATTCAAAATAAGAATCATAAACATGCTGACAGAGATGCAGAGAAATACGCAAGAGAGATGGGATGAAGTCCGGAAGGAGATCACAGATGCCAGAAAGGAGATCGCAGAAATGAAACAAACTCTGGAAGGGTTTATAAGCAGAATGGATAGAATGCAAGAGGCCATTGATGGAATTGAAATCAGAGAAAAGGAACGCATAGAAGCTGACATAGAGAGAGACAAAAGGATCTCCAGGAATGAAACAATATTAAGAGAACTGTGTGACCAATCCAAAAGGAACAATATCCGTATTATAGGGGTCCCAGAAGAAGAAGAGAGAGGAAAAGAGATGGAAAGTATCTTAGAAGAAATAATTGCTGAAAACTTCCCCACACTGGGGGAGGAAGTAATCGAACAGACCACGGAAATACACAGAACCCCCAACAGAAAGGATCCAAGAAGGGCAACACCAAGAAACATTATAATTAAAACGGCAAAGATCAAGGACAAGGAAAGAGTATTAAAGGCAGCTAGAGAGAAAAAGGTCACCTATAAAGGGAAACCCATCAGGCTAACGTCAGATTTCTCAACAGAAACCCTACAGGCCAGAAGAGAATGGCATGATATATTTAATACAATGAAACAGAAGGGCCTTGAAACAAGGATACTGTATCCAGCACGACTATCATTCAAATATGACGGTGGGATTAAACAATTCCCAGACAAACAAAAGCTGAGGGAATTTGCATTCCACAAACCACCTCTACAGAACATCTTACAGGGACTGCTCTAGATGGGAGCACTCCTAGAAAGAGCACAGCACAAAACACCCAACATATGAAGAATCGAGGAGGAGGAACAAGAAGGGAGAGAAGAAAAGAATCCCCAGACAGTGTATATAACAGCTCAATAAGCGAGCTAAGTTAGGCAGTAAGATACTAAAGAGGCTAACCTTGAACCTTTGGTAACCACGAATTTAAAGCCTGCAATGGCAATAAGTACATATCTTTCAATAGTCACCCTAAATGTTAATGGGTTGAATGCACCAATCAAAAGACACATAGTAACAGAATGGATAAAAAAGCAAGACAAATCTATATGCTGCTTACAAGAAACTCACCTCAAACCCAAAGACATGTACAGACTAAAAGTCAAGGGATGGAAAAACGTATTTCAAGCAAACAACAGTGAGAAGAAAGCAGGGGTTGCAGTACTAATATCAGACAAAATAGACTTCAAAACAAAGAAAGTAACAAGAGATAAAGAAGGACACTACATAATGATAAAGGGCTCAGTCAAACAAGAGGATATAACCATTCTAAATATATATGCACCCAACACAGGAGCACCAGCATATGTGAAACAAATACTAACAGAACTAAAGGGGGATATAGACTGCAATGCATTCATTCTAGGAGACTTCAACACACCACTCACCCCAAAGGATAGATCCACTGGGCAGAAAATAAGTAAGGACACGGAAGCACTGAACAACACAGTAGAGCAGATGGACCTAATAGACATCTATAGAACTCTACATCCAAAAGCAGCGGGATATACATTCTTCTCAAGTGCACATGGAACATTCTCCAGAATAGACCACATACTAGGCCACAAAAAGAGCCTCAGAAAATTCCAAAAGATTGAAATCCTACCAACCAACTTTTCAGACCACAAAGGCATAAAACTAGAAATAAACTGTACAAAGAAAGCAAAGAGGCTCACAAATACATGGAGGCTTAACAACACGCTCCTAAATAATCAATGGATCAATGACCAAATCAAAATGGAGATCCAGCAATATATGGAAACAAATGACAACAACAACACTAAGCCCCAACTTCTGTGGGACACAGCAAAAGCAGTCTTAAGAGGAAAGTATATAGCAATCCAAGCATATTTAAAAAAGGAAGAGCAATCCCAAATGAATGGTCTAATGTCACAATTATCGAAATTGGAAAAAGAAGAACAGATGAGGCCTAAGGTCAGCAGAAGGAGGGACATAATAAAGATCAGAGAAGAAATAAATAAAATTGAGAAGAATAAAACAATAGCAAAAATCAATGAAACCAAGAGCTGGTTCTTCGAGAAAATAAACAAAATAGATAAGCCTCTAGCCAGACTTATTAAGAAGAAAAGAGAGTCAACACAAATCAACAGTATCAAAAACGAGAAAGGAAAAATCATGATGGACCCCACGGAAATGCAAAGAATTATTGGAGAATACTATGAAAACCTATATGCTAACAAGCTGGGAAACCTAGGAGAAATGGACAACTTCCTAGAAAAATATAACCTTCCAAGATTGACCCAGGAAGAAACAGAAAATCTAAACAGACCAATTACCAGCAACGAAATTGAAGCGGTAATCCAAAAACTACCAAAGAACAAAACCCCCGGGCCAGATGGATTTACCTCGGAATTTTATCAGACATACAGGGAAGACATAATACCCATTCTCCTTAAAGTTTTCCAAAAAATAGAGGAGGAGGGGATACTCCCAAACTCATTCTATGAAGCTAACATCACCCTAATACCAAAACCAGGCAAAGACCCCACCAAAAAAGAAAACTACAGACCAATATCCCTGATGAACGTAGATGCAAAAATACTCAACAAAATATTAGCAAACCGAATTCAAAAATACATCAAAAGGATCATACACCATGACCAAGTGGGATTCATCCCAGGGATGCAAGGATGGTACAACATTCGAAAGTCCATCAACATCATCCACCACATCAACAAAAAGAAAGACAAAAACCACATGATCATCTCCATAGATGCTGAAAAAGCATTTGACAAAGTTCAACATCCATTCATGTTAAAAACTCTCAGCAAAATGGGAATAGAGGGCAAGTACCTCAACATAATAAAGGCCATCTATGATAAACCCACAGCCAACATTATATTGAACAGCGAGAAGCTGAAAGCATTTCCGCTGAGATCGGGAACTAGACAGGGATGCCCACTCTCTCCACTGTTATTTAACATAGTACTGGAGGTCCTAGCCACGGCAATCAGACAAAATAAAGAAATACAAGGCATCCAGATTGGTAAAGAAGAAGTTAAACTGTCACTATTTGCAGATGACATGATACTGTACATAAAAAACCCTAAAGACTCCACCCCAAAACTACGAGAACTGATATCGGAATACAGCAAAGTTGCAGGATACAAAATCAACACACAGAAATCTGTGGCTTTCCTATATACTAACAATGAACCAACAGAAAGAGAAATCAGGAAAACAACTCCATTCACAATTGCATCAAAAAAAATAAAATACCTAGGAATAAACCTAACCAAAGAAGTGAAAGACTTATACTCTGAAAACTACAAGTCACTCTTAAGAGAAATTAAAGGGGACACTAACAGATGGAAACTCATCCCATGCTCGTGGCTAGGAAGAATTAATATCGTTAAAATGGCCATCCTGCCCAAAGCAATATACAGATGTGATGCAATCCCTATGAAACTACCAGCAACATTCTTCAATGAACTGGAACAAATAATTCAAAAATTCATATGGAAACACCAAAGACCCCGAATAGCCAAAGCAATCCTGAGAAAGAAGAATAAAGTAGGGGGGATCTCACTCCCCAACTTCAAGCTCTACTATAAAGCCATAGTAATCAAGACAATTTGGTACTGGCACAAGAGCAGAGCCACAGACCAATGGAACAGACTAGAGAATCCAGACATTAACCCAGACATATATGGTCAATTAATATTTGATAAAGGAGCCATGGACATACAATGGCGAAATGACAGTCTCTTCAACAGATGGTGCTGGCAAAACTGGACAGCTACATGTAGGAGAATGAAACTGGACCATTGTCTAACCCCATATACAAAAGTAAACTCAAAATGGATCAAAGACCTGAATGTAAGCCATGAAACCATTAAACTCTTGGAAGAAAACATAGGCAAAAACCTCTTAGACATAAACATGAGTGACCTCTTCTTGAACATATCTCCCCGGGCAAGGAAAACAACAGCAAAAATGAGTAAGTGGGACTATATTAAGCTGAAAAGCTTCTGTACAGCAAAAGACACCATCAATAGAACAAGAAGGATCCCTACAGTATGGGAGAATATATTTGAAAATGACACATCCGATAAAGGCTTGACGTCCAGAATATATAAGGAGCTCACACGCCTCAACAAACAAAAAACAAATAACCCAATTAAAAAATGGGCAGAGGAACTGAACAGACAGTTCTCCAAAAAAGAAATACAGATGGCCAACAGACACATGAAAAGATGCTCCACATCGCTAATTATCAGAGAAATGCAAATTAAAACTACAATGAGGTATCACCTCACACCAGTAAGGATGGCTGCCATCCAAAAGGCAAACAACAACAAATGTTGGCGAGGCTGTGGAGAAAGGGGAACCCTCCTACACTGCTGGTGGGAATGTAAGTTAGTTCAACCATTGTGGAAAGCAGTATGGAGGTACATCAAAATGCTCAAAACAGACTTACCATTTGACCGAGGAATTGCACTCCTAGGAATTTACCCTAAGAACGCAGCAGTCCAGTTTGAGAAAGACAGATGCACCCCTATGTTTATTGCAGCACTATTTACAATAGCCAAGAATTGGAAGCAACCTGAATGTCCATCGATAGATGAATGGATAAAGAAGATGTGGTACATATACACAATGGAATACTACTCAGCCATAAGAAAAGGGCAAATCCAACCATTTGCAGCAACATGGATGGAGCTGGAGGGTATTATGCTCAGTGAAACAAGCCAAGCGGAGAAAGAGAAATACCAAATGATTTCACTTATCTGTGGAATATAAGAACAAAGGAAAAACTGAAGGAACAAAACAGCAGCAGAATCACAGAACTCAAGAATGGACTAACAGGTACCAAAGGGAAAGGGACTGGGGAGGATGGGTGGGTAGGGAGGGATAAGGGGGGGAGAAGTAGGGGGGTATTAAGATTAACATGCATGGGGGGTAGGAGAAAAGGGAGGGCTGTACAACACAGAGAAGGCAAGTAGTGATTCTACAACATTTTGCTATGCTGATGGACAGTGACTGTAAAGGGGTTTATAGGGGAGACCTGGTATAGGGGAGAGCCTAGTAAACATAATATTCGTCATGTAAGTGTAGATTAGTGATAGCAAAAAAAAAAAAAAAGGGCAGTTCCTGTGTGGTAACCTCCAACGAGTTCTACACAAGGGTATAAAGGGCATATAAAAGTGTAGGCAAAGGGTCTGTTTGTGTTTATACAGAGGATCAAAGCCTAATTGGGCTACCCCGAAAATGAACTAAGATACGATATGAAAAAGAACTTCCAACATCTGCACTCTCTGGAAGACTCATGCCAGAAGATGATCATCAAAAAACCCCAACAAAGATCCACGCACTGCTCCAGCTGTAGATGCACTCATCCCACCAGTTCCTGGACTTGCCATGGGAATGAGGAAGGAGATATCTAAGCTGGCCTGTGCACACAGTAAAACAACAAATTTGACTGAATCTATACTGTTGGAACTCAACCAAGAATTTGGAGAAGTGCAAATTGTAGCGCTCCAAAGTCTTACAAGTATAGACTATTTACTGTTAAAAGAACATATGGCATGTGAACAGTCCCCAGGAATGGGTTGTTTTAATTTGTCTGATTTCTCTCAGACTGTTCAAGTTCAGTTGGACAATATCCACCATATCATAGATAAGTTTTCACAAATGCCTAAGGTGCCTAACTGGTTTTCTTGGTTTCACTGCAGATGGCTGGTAATTACAGATATGCTTTGGTTATGTAACTATACTCCTATTATGTTAATGTGTGTGCGCAATTTAAGTAGTAGCTTAAAACCTATATATGCTGAAGTTACTCTACAAGAAGATTTGTCAAAGAAATAATCAATCTTCCCATGTTTTCTTCCGCCTGCTACTTTTATAGCTTTTCTTCTTCCTTCCTAATTACAACCCTTAAATAGAATTAGTGCCTCATATCAAATTTACCGAGTATCATAATTCTTCCAAGTGGTAAAGATACCTCAAGACAAATGCTGGGCATAGAAGCCACAGGGCATAAATATGCAAAGAAGTAAAAAGCTAACCTTTTCAAACAGTAAGGCTTCCCTCTCACTTACCAACTTCACATTTCCCTGTATGGCCCCGGAAGATGACTGGTTAGCCAGAGACGGGTAAGATTCCTCAAGGGAGGAACAACCTAAGACTGGCACAGTCGCAGGGGGGCCATCAGGTGAGAAATTGGGGATCAACAGAGGTGAGGCTCAGAACCTCACCCCCCCTGTTCTGAGAGAAATCTTCTGCATACGTGGATGTTTTATTGCCCTGTTCTAGCTTGGATTAACACATAGTCTACAGGCACGCACCTGATCATCTACATGTGCTCTCTTACAACACTAAACTATGTTTTCTACCTTTATCTTGTATCTACCTACCACTTCAGCATTTTATTAAAAATAATAATGAGAGAAATGTGGTATCCACATATAAATCAAGTATAAAAACCAAATGAGTATTCATATTTGAACTGACTGTTTATAGTTCATAATGCATGAGCAAAACCGAAAGTTTCTGTGATGACTGCCCTTGTACTGTTCACTATGTAACTTATTCATTATGTAAGAATTTGTTCTACATGTAAAAACTTGTTTGTTATGCCTCAGAAGATTGGAGACTGACAAAAATTAGGCTTGGGGTGGAATAATGATTGTGCATGATTGTGCATTGAGCATTGACTCCCCTATACAGAATTTTATTGTTGTTAACAACCATTTGATCAATAAATATGAGAGATGCTCTCACAAAAAAAAAAAAAAAAAAAAAAAGAAGGACAGACTTCCAATGGTAAAATAAATTAGTAACCGGGATGTAATCTATAGCATAAGGAATATAGTCAAGATATTGTAACAGCCTGGTAGGGTGATAGCTGGAACCTAGAATTATGTATATGAATGTTCTACCACTGTGTTGTACACTTGAAACTCATGTAATGTAATACTGTGTGTCAACTACCCTTCAATAAAAAATAATTATTTAAAAAAAAAAAAAAAAAAAAGAACATATGGCATGTGAACAGTCCCCAGGAATGGGTTGTTTTAATTTGTCTGATTTCTCTCAGACTGTTCAAGTTCAGTTGGACAATATCCACCATATCATAGATAAGTTTTCACAAATGCCTAAGGTGCCTAACTGGTTTTCTTGGTTTCACTGCAGATGGCTGGTAATTACAGATATGCTTTGGTTATGTAACTATACTCCTATTATGTTAATGTGTGTGCGCAATTTAAGTAGTAGCTTAAAACCTATACATGCTGAAGTTACTCTACAAGAAGATATGTCAAAGAAATAATCAATCTTCCCATGTTTTCTTCCGCCTGCTACTTCTATAGCTTTTCTTCTTCCTTCCTAATTACAACCCTTAAATAGAATTCGTGCCTCATATCAAATTTACCGAGTATCATAATTCTTCCAAGTGGTAAAGATACCTCAAGACAAATGCTGGGCATAGAAGCCACAGGGCATAAATATGCAAAGAAGTAAAAAGCTAATCTTTTCAAACAGTAAGGCTTCCCTCTCACTTACCAACTTCACATTTCCCTGTATAGCCCCGGAAGATGACTGGTTAGCCAGAGACGGGTAAGATTCCTCAAGGGAGGAACAACCTAAGACTGGCACAGTCGCAGGGGGGCCATCAGGTGAGAAATTGGGGATCAACAGAGGTGAGGCTCAGAACCTCACCCCCCCTGTTCTGAGAGAAATCTTCTGCATACGTGGATGTTTTATTGCCCTGGTCTAGCTTGGATTAACACATAGTCTACAGGCACACACCTGATCATCTACATTTGCTCTCTTACAACACTAAACTATGTTTTCTACCTTTATCTTGTATCTACCTACCACTTCAGCATTTTATTAAAAATAATAATAATAGAGAAATGTGGTATCCACATATAAATCAAGTATAAAAACCAAATGAGTATTCATATTTGAACTGACTCTGTTTATAGTTCATAATGCATGAGCAAAACCGAAAGTTTCTGTGATGACTGCCCTTGTACTGTTCACTATGTAACTTATTCATTATGTAAGAATTTGTTCTACATGTAAGAACTTGTTTGTTATGCCTCAGAAGATTGGAGACTGACGAAAATTAGGCTTGGGGTGGATTAATGATTGTGCATTGAGCATTGACTCCCCTATACAGAATTTTATTGTCGTTAACAACCATTTGATCAATAAATATGAGAGATGCCCTCACAAAAAAAAAAAAAAAAAAAAAAAAAAAAAAGGACAGACTTCCAATGGTAAAATAAATAAGTAACCGGGATGTAATGTATAGCATAAGGAATATAGTCAAGATATTGTAACAGCTTGGTAGGGTGATAGCTGGAACCTAGAATTATGTATATAAATGTTTTACCACTGTGTTGTACACTTGAAACTAATGTAATGTAATAGTGTGTGTCAACTACCCTTCAATAAAAAATAATTATTTAAAAAAAAAATAAAAAATAAAAAATAAATAAAACTCTCATTCTCACCCAACCAAACACAATTCACTCCTGTGTAAATCTATCCAATCACAGCTTCAGGTCAGCGCACTTCAACAGTCCTCCACACTCAACATCTAAGTCCAGTACTTTGTATTAGTCACTGAGGTGAAAACGTTCACATCCAGACTTAACTCACTTGACACTACCACACCACCAATTTAGGCCTCTCCTGAGCTCTACACTCCCAGATCCAAGCACCTGCTGGAATATTACACCCTGATGGTCACAGGCCCCACTCCTTATTGAGTCTAAAATTAAATTCATCATCCTCCTTCCTCACCAATCCTGCCCTTTGTCCTATACTTTATATCTCAGTTAAAGATACAATCACACTACCCAAATCAGAAACCTGAGAAGTCACTAATGTGATCTTCATTAGTTCTGTTGACCAAATATTTCCAAATCTGCTCTGGCTAAATGGTAAAATTCCATTTCTTTGTTCCTTGAAGATAGGTGTGGCCACAAAACTTGCTTTGGCCAATTAAATATGGGCAGAATTGACGTGTCACTACTCACTAGCTTTAAGGGTCATTGCTTGGCTCTTTTCCTTTGCCACAGAGACCAACAACCTTCAAGAGATGGGTAACTGATTATTAACTTCATCCCAGGGTGAGTAACCACAATGAGTAGTTTCCCACCCCACCAGTTCACCAGAAGAAATAATCTTTTTTTATCAAACTACTGAGGTTTGGGAGTTTCCATCTTTGACCCTTCTTCACCCAGTTGGTCATTAAATCCTGTAAAGATTGCTTCCCAACTATTTATCATGTTAATTCTTTCATCATTCTCATTATCCATGCCGTAATTCAGGCCCTCATTATTTCTTACCCGGATTACAATAGTTCCTAACCAATCACACTGCCTCCTTATTAATGGTTTAATTAATTAATCTCAACTCTAAATGATTTTCCACAAAGCTGCCAGAGTGATCTTTCTAAACTCTTAAATTTCATCACGTTCACTGCTTAAATTTCTTCAAAGACACCCTTCTGTTCTTGCTTCATCTTAATGCACCCACAAAACCAGTCATAAAAATGTGTATTTCCAGAACCCGTCCTGAGTATGAGGGCCATCTTTGTACCTGTTTCATTTGGCCATGATGGCCTACTCCCTTTTTGAACAACTGTACTTCTCTTCAAGGCTCAGGTTTCCAAATCTTCTGGAAAGCCATTTGAAAATATCAAAGTGATGAGGAGTCCCTCCTATACGTGCTACAAAGACAGTCTATATATACTTTCGGCACAGGCCTTAACAGTTTCCTGATGTGAAACCTTCAACACATCTTGTAAGCTTCTAGCCAAAACTGATGAACCACGTGCCACAAGGGTCCCTTTCACTGGCTAACCAGCAACCTCTAATTTGAGTAGTTTAACTAAATCAACCTGGAACCATCAGATTTCCTCTTGGGCTGTAGAGTCACTGAGAGTCTGGGCTTAGGCCAGATGCCAGATGAGTGAGTCAAAAACAGTTCTGCAAAGAACGTAAGAGCAGATACCAGAAACAAACTGAGTTTTAATAAAGCCTCTGAGAAGAGGCCAACTGTCCCTTTGGAAGCTGATAACCCTTCTGGTTCCCAGTCCCAGTTCCCAGGAGGACTGGCTGTACTGGAGTCTTTATTTTTCAATTTAGGGAAATCTCCATCTTTTTAATAATTATGTCTCTTCTTGAGCTAGATTGGGTAGTACTGTTTCTGTCCCTTGCAACCAAAAATATCTATGATTACAATGAGTAACTAAAGTTCTAGCAACTGTATTAAGTACATTCTCCTCAAAAGTCTGGTAAGCTACCACTGAAACTCTTATTTCCTGAATTGACAGATCCTTTTGTGACAGAATGGACCTACGTAATCACTGTTGAGAACTAAAAATGCACTTCCAAATATCCCTAACTTGAAACCCACATCACTTCAAAAGTAAAACATTCACAGGAAGAGGAAATGTGAGCCTGGTAGGTAGAGCAACTACATATTAAGAGATGACACCAAGACTTTAAAAGTCCAGGAAATGGTTAAAAGAATGACAGTCTGTTCTGAACAGTGTATCAGAGGAGCATGGATACTAAGCTTGGCCACACCACCGCTTTAAGCAATTTTCTTCACCTTCATCTCCAATTACCTTCCTCATAATAGAGTGTAAAGATCAATTTATATTTAACAGACTTTCATTGTGAATATTGTAGGTTAAAATATGATACAGTGGCACGTCTAAATACAGATGATGAATATCTCAGCAAACAAGTGGGTATTTATAAATCAGTTCCCAAATCATATTAGATCTCTCTAGTACATCTAAGATATTACATATATTTACCTTTTTTAATTAAACAGGATTATCATTTTTAAATGTAATTTTAACGTAGTTTTAATTTTTAAAAGGAGTTTACATACTTCACTTGGTCTAAATGCCTGCCTCTGAAGAAAGTAGCAGTATCCAAATGCAGCAGATTTTACTGACCTCATTTGTTCAATCAAGTTTTGTTTTCTTTCTTAAATACACAACTTCATACAATTGTTTTAGAAAAAAGTCAGAATTTCTCACTGGAAAATTCTGGAGAAATCAAAGAACCAACTTTCTGAGCATCAGTTAAATTTCCGGGGCCCTAACTGGTTATTTTGTTTTTCATTAAACAAGGTGACGGTGCTGTACAATTTTTAAAGTCAATGTGGTAATAGTATGTCCAATATTTTATATTAATATACATCATTTGAGGATCTATCAGAAAGGATATAATCCAAAACATGGACAAAGTATGTATAGTTTTGTATATGGAAATATGACACACAATTGTAACCATTTTCTCAGTACAGATCAAGTGGTATTTTGGATGGCAGTATTCTTCCCTATGTAAAATCTTATCAACTACTGACGGCACTGAATACCAGAAAGCACGCCAATCACTGTTGGCAATCAAAAATACACGTTTTCAAATGCTTCTAGCTAAAAGCTACTGACTTATAATACACATACACACACAAAAGCAACCAATATATCCAATGATGAAATTCAAGAACACACAGGACATAAAGTCTTTAAATATTACTATAAATAAAATGCAGCAGTATCAAAAATGCTTACTGCGGGTTGAGTGAAGAAAGTGTATAAATCCTTTGAATATTCTATATTAAAAGTAAATGCATATCAAAAAAACTGGAGGAAAATACATGGAAATGGAGAGAGGTTTTTGTTAAGAGTGGCTGGATCACAGATGGTGTTCTCTATTTCTCATAAAGCGACTATATGGGTTGTATTAAATTTTTTAACTAAATAAACTTAATTAAGCAGGTGACACATCCTTTCTTATTAGTACTTTTGAAGATCACAGAAGTGAAGAAAACCAGCAAACAAAAAGATCAATACAGGTGTTGATGTTACAAATGTGTGTTAGAAATCAGAATGGGATTGCCTTTCAGGAGTCAGTCACTTGAAGGAGGGCATAGAACGTCGGGGGACTCAGATAATTCTGGCATGGGTGCTGGTTACACAGATATATTCACTTTGTGGTAATTCATTGAACTACACACTTAACGATGTACTTTACTGTTCGCACATTATACCAGAATAAAACGGTTACTGAAAAAACTACAAAGATTTCTTACTACTGTAAAAAGGTTTTAATAACGTTACTCATTTGTTGTGTAAAAAGTTGTAACAAAAATTCATCTGGCAGCACAAAAAATGACAAGTAGAATTTTTAACCTTTAGAATGAATGTTTCACTAATATCTAAAGTTTAGAAACTAAAAAGAAACTAAATCACTACCTTATGCCATAGAATTTAAAATCTGAGTTTTCATATTAGCAACTCAATTCCTTAAATGTTAATGAGAAACTTAAACACCACATTATATTAAAGAGATGTATTTTCAAAAGCTAAGATACTCAAAGCTGCATGTCACAGTCAAAGGTGTATACACTGTAAAAGTACTGACAAAAATGTATCACCTGAATCAATTCATGGAGAAACAGTCTATTTAAACCCCGATTATGAGTCATGTTACAAAGCAGACTACAAAACAAGGTATCAATGTCAAAGACATGAAAAGACTTTTTAAAAAGTGACAACGGCTTAAAGAATACAGACAAATGCAATAGTGGTCTCTGATTATATTCTAGATCAGTAAAAGAAAAAAAATTAATAGGTAAATAGGAACATTTCAATAGGAACTACCTGTTACGCATTATCAATGTTAAAATTATTGGATATGTTCATCGTATTGTGGTAATGCAGAACAATGTTCTAAAGAGAGATATATTTGAGTGTTGAGGGATGAATGGACATGGTGTCTGCAATTATTTTCAAAAGGATAGATAGCAAGAGGGAGGGGTGTGTGTGTAGAGGTGCAGAAGAGGAGACAGAGAAACCAACCGTAACCGTGGCAAATGAGAGCAGGTAAAGGGACCACGGGTGTTATTCCTTCAAATGTTCTGTATGCAGGAAGTATTTCAAAATAAAACGCAGAGGAGAAAAACTTAAAAACTAAAATTAACCCAAAACCAAACTTTATCAGTATCTATGCAGTATCAACGCAATACACTTAAACACAAATCTTAAAACAGGTCCACATGCATCACTATGAAATAAACAAAATGTCAAATTAAAAAAAAAAAACTTCTGCAGCTATTATCCATTCCTTCAAAGGATTTTGACACAATTAACAAAATACTGAGGAATTTAAGGTTCTATGCTCTACCTTAAAAAAAAAGAAGAGTGTAAACAACCCTCACAGCCCTTACAAATCTGGTGTGTAGATGGTATCGTACAAGGGAAACTTCACTTCAAAATACACTTACTTAGGAAGTGTCCGCAAACCGAGAATGCCAGTCGAGATCCGGTTAAAAGTATACAGAAAGGGAGAATCCTGCACCGACTAATACTTTTTCTGAAAGGCTTAGGACAGTGTGACCTTCAAGGAGGAAATTTTAATCTGCTGCCAAAAAGGCTAAAAGACGTGATCTTTAACAAGGATGGATTAACCAGGAAGATGCTAAATTTGTGAACACTGCCCTGAGTAACAAATATGGTCCTAATACCATCTTGTCATCAGCCGCAGGCTTTCTCTTCAGCAATAACAGACTGACCCTAAAGGCCCCAAGGGCTGGGCAGGTTCTCGGGCGCGGTCTCTGCGATTTTCACGTTGCAAAAACGCTACCAGGCGTTCGCCATGAGGGCTATTCCGGGCCCACCTGCGGCCATCTTAAGTTCGGGAAGAAAAAAGGGAAGGGGGCGGGCACTAAATACGTGGACCCGGCGGTGACAACGAGTCCGGGAGGCACGAAAAAAGCCACCTCTCTAAATCTTTTGTAAGGGATCTACCCACAAAGTGCAACTAACAAGGTCGCAGGAGCGCGGCGCCCTAATTAAGCACGGGCACTGCGAAGAGGCCGGGGTCACGTGACGCGCTGCGCGCCCCCGTCCGCGCTCCCCCCGAAGCCTCGGCGCCGAGGTCCCCATGGCGCCCGCGCCCCTCCCCCAGCCGAGCTCCAGCACTTACTCCGGGGGGTAGAGCCGCAGCTCCTCGATTTCTCCTAGGAAGGAAAAAAGCGTCCGCATCTGCTCGCTGGTCACCGCCGACGACAGATTCGTCACCTGAATCACCGCAGTCGGGGTGAGGCCGAAGCCTAGGCCCAAACCGAAGCCGCCACCGCTGTTCATCCCGACCCGCTGCCTGCCGCTGCCTCCCGTTCCCCAACGTCTACCACGCGTCAGCGACGGAGCCGGGAAAGCGGAGAACGCGCGGCCGTGAGCGCGCTCCCGCAGGCGAATTCGCAGCGGCGGGCAGGTCTAGCCGCCTAGTTCACAACTCCCCTGCTCCCCGGGCTGCGCGCGCCAGCCGGAAGCGTCGCCCCGGCAACCAGGCGGGTTCGGGGCGGCTGAGGCCCGGAGCTCTCAGGCTCCTGAGGCTGTGGCGGCTGCTGCCCTGCTCCCCACCGAGATTGTTATCGATCCGCCTCCTAACCCCTCGCCCCGCACCCCACTCCCGGCTCCGTCTCGATGAAATTCTTGTGCTCCTGTCAACCCGGGAGACCCAGCTCTTTCCCCTTTAGCTAGAACCCGGGAACCACGAAGCCTGGCCTGCTGGTGCTGGCCTGAGGAGGAGGGGCTTTCGAGCATCAGAGGTAAATTACAGCGCCTCAGTATTTTACACCGGCAGCTCTCCAGAGCCAGCTATGTAAAAAATTGGCCAACCTACTAATTGTGAAAAACTTGGAAAATATTCTACAGAACGCCTAAGTTCAGATTGAATTATGGAAGGAGGTAGTGAGATTGACAGTTGTGCTGTCGTGACTGGTAATTTATCCGCTCATTCCGCAGGTATTAGTGATGCCAGGGTTCTTGTTCACAAAGCCGAAGAACGAGCTTCACAAACACTCAAGGTAGGAGAGCAAGGTACAGGCTTTTATTTAGAAATAAAGTGAGAGGAAAGAGCTCCTGGCTCACGCCAGGAGGGGACAAGAGAGCCCATAGTGGTGCATTGTCTAGGGGTTTTTTTAAGGCAATTGAGGATTTTTTGAGAACATCAAAACAAGGCTTAGGGGTGTGGACTTGTACCACCTGCCCTGTCCTCAAGGTGGGATGGGTCGTAGTCTGATTGCTAGGGCTGACAGCGGAGCCACGGGTTGTGCTGATACCCTTGCAGAACACTCAAACATTCCAGGCCAAGTTGCCCCTGGACTTTTGACCTTTAACTGATCTCACTGAAGATGTCTATATTTTTACCCTAGAGAATTAGTGTGACCTTTGTTAGGCTGGAGAAAGGAAAAACAAGGACATGCAAACAGAACAGAGAGATGCCATAGGGGGAGAACAGACCAGACCCCAAAGTCCATGCCGTATATGGAAAGGGGACAGCTCTCCCTGAATTCCATCCTGATGTGCCAACTAAGACCCGGATGTCAGCCTCCTCCCTCTTGGAAGGAAAAAAGTTTCTAGTTGACTATTATGTCACCTTTAGCCAATCATACCTCTCAACACCCCCTAGGATAGCTTGCCCACTCCTCCCCCTCCTAACCCCTTATAAGTGCCCCACCTCCCTAACCGTGTGTGACTTCTCTGGCCTCTGGCAAGAAGGCCACAGAACCTCACCCGGGGGTATTTAAATAAATTACCTGGCCCTTTGTTGCCTCTCTTTGCCTGCTTATTTTGGCTAGAATTTATCTTACAACCTTTACTTTGCATAATGCTTAGCACAGAGTTTCAGTAGGGACTTCTTTGCCCATTGTTACATTGCTCTGACTAAATATTCCGCCCTGCTTTTCCCGGAGGCCCTCACCCTACTCTGACTACACCCACAGTCCCTGTCTCATTAGTATGTACTGAGTGTTACGTACCAGGCACTGTTAGACAAGGGCTCATAAAAGGCAGGTAAAGGAGGGCCACACAGAACTTGAAACCTAACGAGACAACAGTAGTATGTGAAACTAGGACAGCTAGCTGTTCCCAAAAGGCCATCCACAGAGCCCAGAGGGGCCCTGTTGCGTGAGAGGCGTTGTGTATTTTCCACCATTCTTGTCCACACTGCAACAAAGAATTGAAGGGCAGAGTATAAGTTTTATTTAAAGTTACTTAGAGAAAAAAGTGCAGGCGATCTCAGAGAGAGAAGCGCCCTGAATGGTTGGGGGTGCCCCCTTTTAAGGATTTTTCAGGAATGACAAAGGGCTGGGGGTGCAGACTTGTTAAGTGATCTCTGAATATTTAGAATTAACACAAGAAATTTACTGCTCTGGTCCCCTCTCAGGATAGCAGATTCCTGATTTAGGAACATATCAATTAAGACTGCCTGCCCAGTGCCCCCAAGGTGGGCTGAGTTATTGTCTGTTCGTTGAGTAAATTAATCTTTCTTCTAACTTCCTGGGTATTAAAATGCAATCTTATCTTTTAAGATGGAATCCATCCTTCCTTTTACTATGCTGTTTATGGCTGGGCCAGCATGCTAAATTAGTTGCCCAGGTTGCAAATTACTTGATTAGGACTGAGAGAGAAAAAACAGCATATACGTAAAGTTAAAAAATAAGCTAGGGGGCTCTCTTGTCCCCTCCTGGCGTGAGCCAGGAGCTCTATTCTCTCACTTTATCTCTAAATAAAAGCCTGTACCTTGCTCTCCTACCTTGACTGTTTGTGAAGCTCATTCTTCAACTCCGCGAACAAGAACCCCGGCATCATGACTAAACTTTGGCACTTTAATAACCCCTTTCATCAAAATAAATAAATAAATAAATAAGCTGGGCCTGCGTGATTAACACAATAAAGACATGGGCTATGCTGAAGTACTCTCCTTTATCTAGGGAATATTCAAACATTCCAGGCCAAGTTACTCCTGGCTTTTTGAGCTTTAACTCATTAACTCTGGGTCTTTTTAGTGGGCTTTCCTGGCCTCAATCTTTTTCCACCCCACTCATATTTATTTTCTTGCCTAACAGCCCCAAGGCCCTTTCAGCAAGATCAACACAATTTCCTAATGCTAAGATTTTCCTGACCTTTTTCACTTTGTTGACTTTTGCACTGGTGGTGTAACACTTGATTAAATTGCTGGCATGCTAGCGGGAATCAAGGCAGTGGTGCCGAACTGTACTAATCAGTGGTATTTTGGATTCTTCACCTCCTTGCACTCATAGCATACAAAATGTTAAGATTTTAAAAATAAGCTGGTTTAACTTAAGAATGCCCTTGTCAAAGGAGTAGAAATTATTCTTTTTATTAAATCTTCACCCTAGCATACCTATGTCTTTTCAGTACGTGTGAAGAAATGTTAAATGCTTCTGCAGCATGGTTGTCCCCAGAAAAAGCACTTGTAAGATTGAGTTTTCACACAAAGCTCCAAATTTTGTAAAGGTTGTATACACCATCTTGGGCTTGACAACTTTTCTGTACTTAAGAATTTTCTGCTAAAATTTTATTAACAAATGTTAATATTAACATTTTTTTTTTACATTATAGGATTCGGGAGATCCTTACAATTGAATGAACAACTATTTTCAAAATAACCAATGCATGCTATCAAAAAAATCAAAAAGTGTCATCAAAGTGTAAGATAGGCCCATGGATTTTAATGTGGCAGAATACAGAAAGTTAATTGATACAGTTTCAGATGCAAACCACATTGCAACTGCACTCTAAGAAACTACCATATGTCAAGTTTGGTGTAGTATCAAAGAATAATATCTAGAATTATCTAGAAAGGCTACAAAAATAGTTTTCCTTTCCCACCTTATCTGTATGACACTGGATTTTCTTCAAATGTTTCAACCAAAACATATCACAACAGATTGAATGCACAAAGAGATATGAGGACCAGCTGTCTTCTGTTAAGCCAGACATTAAAGAGATTTGTAAAATAATGATACTCAAATTATTTTCATTTTATCACAAAAATACATCACTTATATTAACATATATCTGCTTTCTGTCTATACACTTGCCTTTTTGGAAAATTATATATCATAACAGTTGTATAACACATAGTCTTTAGTGTCTGGCTTCTATCACTGAATATGTTTTTGAGGCTCATTCATAATAAAGCATGTATCAGTAATTTATTCCTTTTTAGTGCTGAATTGTATACCCTTGTATGAATATTCCAATATTTTGTTGATTTGTACAATAGTTGATGGACATTTGGGTTGTGTCCAGTTTGGGACAATTATAAATAATGCTACTATGAACATTTGTGTACAAGTCTCATTAACTCCTGAGTGGATATTTAGGAGTGAAACTGCTGGCTCATATGGTAAGTATAACGTTTTAAGAAACTGCCAAACTATTTTCCAAAGAGACTTTGCCATTTAACATTTCCACCAGCAATACCTGAGAGTTGCAGTTGCTCCATGTCTTTACCAACACTTAGCAATGTCATCCTTTTTTCTTATAGCCATTCTGGTGGGTGTGTAATGGTGTCTCATCATGGTTTTAGTTTCCATTTCCCTAATGGCTAATACTGTTGAGCAACTTTTCATATATGTATTAGCCATTCATATAGCTTCTCTGATATGTCTATTTAAATATTCAAATCTTTTGTCCTGTCTCTCTTTATAGAGTTGCAAGTGTTCTTATAATTCTGGATACAAATCTGTTATCAGGCATACAACTTTAAAATATTTCTTCCCAATCTGTAGCTTGTCTTTTCATTCATTTTTTAATAGTGTCTTTATAAGTGTTTTTAAGTATAATTGACATAAAATTATATTAGTTTCAGGTGTACAACATAGTGATTTGATAATCATATACATTAAAATTGCTCACTACAGTAAGTGTAGTTACCATCTGTCACCATACAGTTATTACAATATTATTGACTATGTTCCCTACATTGTACTTTTTATCACCATGACCTCTTTATCACCTCACCTATTTCAATGAAGTTCAAATTATCAATGTTTTCTTTCATATATTGTATTTTTATTGTCATCTAAGAAATCTCTGCCTAACCCAAGGTCACAAAAATTTGTCTCCTGTATTATTTCTCTCAGCAGTGCTCTATACTGTTCTTGCATTTCTTTTTTTAAATGTATGCTAAAGTATTTTATTCTTTCTGGTGTTATTGGGAATAGTATTGTTTTCTTAGTTTCATTTTTGGACCATTCTTTGCTAGTATATAGAAATAAAACTATTTTTGTATATTGTTCATGTTTCCAGAGACCTTGATACACTTGTTCTAGTGGCTTTTGTGTTGATTCCTTTGAATTTCTATATAAAGGATCATGCCATCTATTAACAGGAGCAGTAGTTTTCTTTTTTTCCTTCTAATATATATACCTTTAATTAATTTTTTTTCTTACTACACTGACTAGAGCCTCCACTACAATGTTGAATAGAATTAATGAGAAAAGACATCCTTGTCTTATTCCCAATTCTCAGGGGAAGCAATCAGTCATTCACCATTAAATATGAGATTAGCCCTAGGATTTTTAAAAAGACTCTATACCAGAAGAGAAAAGTCCATTATTTCCCTAGATTCTTAATACTTTTCATCATGAATGGATGTTGGAGTTTTCAAATGCTTTTTCTGCATCTATTGAGACAATCATGTGATATTTCTTTTGATGTGTAATCCCTTTGTATGTTGCTAGATTTGCCTTGCAATATTTTGTTAAGTTTTTTCATATTTATTTTCATGAAGGTAATTGATTCATAGTTTTCTTTTTTCATAGTATGTTTATCTGGCTGGATATGGTGTCAGGATCAAACTACTAATAATGCCCAGCCACCCGGTTTCACTTTTGTGGGAGAATAAATTGTACTGCTTGTTTAGGATCCCTCAGCCAGACACTCAACTAAGTTCCTAATAAGGTCCTAACAAAAGTATTTCAAAGTAAGCACGTACACACAATACAATGCTAAGACCAATATAAACAGAGTTGGATTTTTTCTTTTTTTATACATATGTTTTCGTTAATATACAATCTTATGTTGCTTTCAAATGTACACCATAGTGGTGTAACAGTCCCTGGGATCAACTTACATTGTGATTGCAAATTATTCTGTCCCTTTATCTCCTTTCCTCTACTGCCACCCCTGACCTGCCCATCCAGGTCATCCCCCTTGGGATGTCCCATCCCCCTTGGTAACCACTAGTCACTTCTCAGTGTGTATGCATCTACTGTTTTGTTCCTTTTGCTTTGTTTTTATACGCCACAAAAAAGTGAAATCATATAGTATTTGTCTTACTTTGCCTGGCTTATTTCACTGAGCATAATACCCTCTAGCTCTATCCATGTTGCTGCAAATGGCAGGATTTCTTTTCTTTTTATGGCTAAATAATATTCCATTATGTATGTGTACTACATCTTCTTTATCCATTCATCTACTGACGGACACTTAGGTTGCTTCTATATCTTGGCTATTCCAAACAGTGTGGCAATTAATTATCAGGGAAATGCAAATTAAAACCACAATGAGATATCACCTCACACCAGTTAGGATGGCCAACATCAAAAAGACTAGGAAGACAAAACTATTAGATCTAATATCTGAATTCAGCAAAGTTTCAGGATACAAAATTAATACACAGAATACTGTGCATTCTTATACCCTAACAATGAACTAGCAGAGGGAGAAATCAGAAAAACAATTCCATTCACAATTGCATCAAAAAGAATAAAATACCTAGGAATAAACCTAACCAAGGAAGTGAAAGACATATACTCTGAAAACTACAAGACACTCATGAGAAAAATTAAAGAAGATACCGATAAATGGAAACACATCCCATGCTCATGGATAGGAAGAATTAATATTGCCAAAATGGCCATCCTGCCTAAAGCAATCAGATTCAATGCAATTCCTATCAAAATACCAACAGCATTCTTCAATGAACTAGAGAAAATTATTCTAAAATTCATATGTAGCCACAAAAGACCTCGAATAACCAAAGCAATCCTGAGAAGGAAGAATAAAGCTGGGGGGATTATGTTCCCCAACTTCAATCTCTCCTACAAAGCCATGGTAATCAAGACAATTTGGTACTGGCACAAGAACTGAACAATAGACCAATGGAACAGACTAGAGAACCCAACCATATATGATCAATTAATATACAATAAAGGAGCCATGGACATACAATGGGGAAATGACAGCCTCTTCAACAACTGGTGTTGGCAAAACTGGACAGCTACATGCAAGAGAATGAAACTGGATTATTGTTTAACCCCCTACACAAAAGTAAACTAGAAATGGTTCAAAGACCTGAACGTAAGTCATGAAACCATAAAACTCTTAGAAGGCAACATAGGCAAACATCTCCTGAATCTAAGGATGAGCAACTTCTTCCTGAATGCATCTCCTCAAGCAAAAATGAACACATGGGACTGTATCAAACTAAAAAGCTTCTGTATGGCAAAGGACACCATAAACAGAACAAAAAGGCATCCTACAGTACGGCAGAATATATTTGTAAGTGACATATCTAACAAGGGGTTAACATCCAAAATATATAAAGAACTCACACGCCTCAACACCCAAAAAGCAAATAACCCGATTAAAAAATGGCCAGCGGATCTAAAGAGACAATTCTCCAAAGAAGAAATTCAGATGGCCAACAGACATGTGAAAAGATGCTCCACATCACTAATCATCAGGGAAATGCAAATTAAAACCACAATGAGATATCACCTCACACCAGTAAGGATGGACAGCATAGAAAAGACTAAGAATAACAAATGCTGGTGAGGATGCAGAGAAAGAGAACCCTCCTACACTGCTGGTGGGAATGTAAGCTAGTTCAACCATTGTGGAAAACAATATGGAGGTTCCTCGAAAAAGTAAAAATAGAAATACTATCTGACCCATGAATCCCATTTCTTGGAATTTACCCAAAGAATACAAGTTATCAAATTCAAAAAGACATATGCACCCCTATGTTTATCACAGCACTTTTTACAATAGCTAAGATATGGAAGCAACCTAAGTGTCCATCAGTAAATGAATGAATAAAAAAGAGGTGGTATATATACACAATGGAATACTATTAAGCCATAAGAAAGAAACAAATCCTACCATTTGCAACAACATGGATGGGGCTGGAGGATATTATGCTCAGTGAAATAAGCCAGGCAGAGAAAGTCAAGTGCCAAATGATGTCCCTCATTTGTGGAGTATAACAACGAAGCAAAACAGAAGGAACAAAAACAGCAGCAGACCCACAGACTCCAAGAAGGTACTAGCAGTTAACAAAGGGGAGGGGTGTGGGAGGGCGAAGGGGATTGGGGGGTATTATGTTTAGTACACATGGTGTGAGGGGTCACGGGGAAAACAGTGTAGCACAGAGAAGGCAAATAGTGGATCTGTGACATCTTACTATACTGATGGACAGTAGCTACAATGGGGTATGGGTGGGGACTTGATAATATGGGTAAATGTAGTAACCACATTGTTTTTACATGTGAAACCTTCATGAGAGGGTATATCAATAATACCTTAATAAAAAAATTTTTTAATGGAAGATTATGTACAACTATGTATCATTTTCCTACCAATATATCAAGAAATTTTTTTTAAATATTGAAGGAGGAAAGTTGATGTTCTATATATGCTGACACCTGTAAGGTTGCCTGATGCATCAATAAATAATACTTGAAAAACTTAGCCAGCTAAGTCCAATTCATTTTTAAACCATGAATAGGGTGATTAAGGTAGAGATGTTTCTGCCTTTGTTCCTAAAGATAATGAACATGACCTTGGGTTGTGAAGAAACTGAGGATAGAGAGCAGATGGAATTTTTGGCAAAGAGGAGGCAAGTCTGCTTGTTGACAGCAGGAGCTGGCTAATGTTCTGGCATATGGTGCTGATAATACCTCAATCAATTAAAGAAATGCCATCCAGGATTTGCCAGTCAGAAGATATCTTAACTACTTTTCTTAAAGCCAACAACAGCTTCATTATAACCTCCTCTGGAGCCAAGCAGCCAATTTAGGATTCACTTTGACAGCAGGCTGATGTCAGTTTTCATTGCATGTATGTTATTGCCTGGAAATAACTGCTGATGAGAAGTGTTGCTATTTGTATGATGCTATGCCACTAAATGAGCACCACATGCATAAGTGACTCATCATCCACAAATATTAACTGAACTCAAATATGAAGTGCATTAATATGTACAATTAATCTTTTGTTTTAAAAGCAAATTATGCTGCTATTCAGCGTGGGGCTTCCTGTGAATGCCTATATCCTCATGTCATTTATCACTCTCATTTTATACTCTCTCCCTCAGACTAAAACCCTAAGTCATTGTTATGATGGCCTAACAGACCCTACACATACTTCCCTCATAAGTCTGATCTCTTGATTTCTGTCTTTCTGACTCTCCATATGTGGATGAAGTGTATAATTTAATTGTAGGGAAACAAATGGTGCTTTGTACTATGTTCTAACCTACTGTATACCCAGTACACCAGAGTGGATATAAAAGATTCTTCCATCAACAGTTTTAGAATTGAGGCTAAATAATATTCATGATAGTATGAGAAAATACAAGTTCTTACTTAATTATGTGGTATAAACTTTATCAAATAATAGGAAAGTTCAGAGTTCAGAAAAAGCATGATGAGGACTATCTCCTTATATACAGTTCTCATCAGGACAATAATAGGCTGAAAGCCTCCAAATCTTTATCTCTTTCCTACTACTTTCTCCTGATTAATAGGTGGATATTTCAAAATGCTTCAAACTAAGCAAGTGCAAATCAAAATTTATTATTCCAGATTTTAATTAGTGGCATCACCACCTATTCTCCAACTCCAGCCAGAACTTGGAAATCACCCTTAGTTCCTCCTCCTTAACTACCTCCTCACACTTGTCTGCATCTTATTATTCTGGCACTTTCTAAATATGTCCTAGATAGATCCCCTTCTCTAAACTATTTTCAGTACCTTGGGCTGGTGGCAATGTCATCTCTATTCTGGGTTTTACAACAAGCTTCGAACCATGTCATAAATTCTTAGTTTTCTACCCCAGCCACTGCTACCTCATCCATTTTACAAAGAGCAGAATGATCTTTCTAAAGTTCAGATCAAATAATTTATGTCACTCACTACTGCCCTCAGAATAAAATCCTTTGCATGACATCAATGGTCCTGCTTGTTCTACATCATTTCTGGATGACATTCTGGATATTCTCAAGTCTGGAAAGGAGTGGCATGCTTTCCCTATCACCAAATATAACAAGGCCCACTAGAACCAACATTAATCAGGGAGGTCTTATCCAAGGGAGTGGAGTGGGGCCTGGGAGAGAGGCTTGGGATGTGGCTCTAGGCACAAAGCCAAGGCCAGGTTTTAGGCTTTTGGACAGGCTCCACTCCAGCTCTGTTGGGTAGTGTTAGAGGGGTGATGAGAGCAGAAGTAGAAGCTGAACAATGGCTAGTTGTTACAATCTAAGTCGAACAAGGTTAGCTGTTTAAAATAATACACATATATTATCTCACAATTTCTGTTGGTCAGGAGTCCAGGCATGGCTTGGATGGGAACCCTGCTCAGGGCCCCACAGGTTGCAGTCAATGCAGCTGGGCCGCATCCTCATCTGGAATTTGGGTCGTCTTCCAAGCTCGTGCAGGCTGAGAGCAGAATGTAATTCCTTGCAGTCCTGAAGCTGAAGCGGTCAGCTCCAAGATGTTCCCCTCCAGGGCCAGTCCACAGATGGCTCCTTTTTCAAGGTCAATAGGAGAACATCTCTCTTGCTTCAAGTTTTTCCTTTAGAGAAGGCCTGTTGTCTGTCTGCCTGTCTGTCTTTCTGTCTCCCATCTCTCTATCAATATATCTCTTTAATTCTGTAGTAACTCCATTTTATTGTCCCTTCCTCTCTGATACTAGTTGCAAAAAATACATTATGAAGGGGAATTTTTCCTTTTTTTTTTTGAAACTTGCTGAATGGTTGTTATTATCCATTAACTTACCTACTAATCACTATTACTATCTCTATTTCACAGACTGGGAAATGAGGCACAGGCATGTTAAAGAAATTCCCTAAGGTCACACAAGCAGTACTAGCTAAATGGTAGATCTGGAATTCAAGACACCTGGAGACAGGACAGCGGGGAAGCCTGTCTCCTGCTCATAGTGACCCAGAATGAGAAAGGATGCAGGTGGGGGAGGAGCTGGAGACAGGAGTCAACTTTCTCTATCGAGGTAGACATATGGGTGTCAGGAGAGAGGGCACTGATAATGACGGTGTTTCCTATGAAATGTGACTAGATCTCACTGAAGCCTGCCATTCAAACAGGATCTACATGACAAGAGACAGAGAGCTCGTATCTAGCGTGAGACTCTTGTTAAAATGGAGAAACTGTGAATGCCACCCTTTGGAATGAGGGATTGAATGAAAAACAAAACTCAGTGCATTTTTCCAATGACCTAGAAGAAAAAAAGACATATTTGTGGAATGCAAGGAGTTAGAAAGAACAGCAACTTCTTTGACTTGCAGAAAAAGGAGGCTAATAGGTACAAATGATAAATCTCAGTTTACAAAGTTAAATTCAATGGTAAAAAAATGTAATTTTTTTTGTGTGTGTGTGGTAAAAAACACCTAACATGGTGGAGCCAAGATGGCAGCATGAGTAGAGCAGTGGAAATCTCTTCCCCAAACCATATATATTTTTGAAAATACAACAAATACAACTATCCCTAAAAGAGAGACCAGAAGATACAGGACAACAGCCAGGCTACATCCACACCGGCAAGAACCCAGTGCCTCACAAAGGGGGTAAGATACAAGCCGCAGCCCAGCGGGACCAGAGCACCCCTCACCCCAGCTCTCAACGGGAGGAGAGGAGTCGGAGCGGGGAGGGAGAGGGAGCCCAGGACTGCTAAGCACCCAGCCCTAGCCATCTGCACAGGAGTGCAGACACACAGTGTATGCGTGGGGTGCTGGAAACTAGGGAAACAGGACAGTAAGATCTGTGAGCGGGTCCCTGCAGCCGGCGCCCCTGGGACAAAGAAAAGCAGGTGCTTTCTGAAAGTCTTAAAGGGACAGGAACCCCACAGCTGGACGGAAATGTCCCGGGACACTTAGCCCAGCAGCTGGGAATCCCGGAGAACTCCAGGAGCCCTAACCCCTGGGCGGCAGCGCTGCTCGGAGGCCCCTCACAGAGATAAACAGCTTCCCACCTGTTTCCCCTCAGACACAGCTTCGCCATAGTGGAGAAGCAGCCTGAGGCAGTAGGGCAGAGCTTCTTTCACAGCGACTGGGCAAGAATTAGAAACCCTGTCTGCGCACAGCTGCCCAGCACAAGCCGCTAGGGGTCGCTGTTCTCCCAAGAGAGGAAGGCCACAAACCAACAAGAAGGGACGTTCTCTCAGCCAACACACATGCCAGCTCCCCACAAATACCACTATAGCCATGAAAAGGCTAAAGAATTTGATACAGACCAGACTAACCCAGACATCCTCCTCTGACAAGGACTCTGGGGAGATAGACCTAACCAATATCCCTGAAAAAGACTTCAAAATAAAGGTCATACCCATGCTGACGGAGCTGCAGAGAAATATGCAGGAGCTAAGGGATGACGTCTGGAAGGAGATTACATAAATGAAACAATCTCTGGAAGGATTTATAAACAGAATGGATAAGATGCAAGAGGCCATTGATGGAACAGAAACCAGAGAAAAGGAATGCATAGAAGCTTACACAGAGATAGATAAAAGGATCTCCAGGAATGAATCAATATTAAGAGAACTGTGTGACCAATCCAAACAGAACAATATTCGCATTATAGGAGTATCAGAAGAAGAAGAGAGAGAAAAAGGGATAGAAAGTGTATTTGAAGAAATAATTGCTGAAAACTTCACCAAACTGGGGGAGGAAATAATCGTTCAGACCATGTAAGTATACAGAACTACCAACAGAAGGGACCCACGGAGGACAACACCAAGACACATAATAATTAAAATGGCAAAGATCAAGGACAAGGACAGAATTTTAAAGGCAGCTAGAGAGAGGAAAAAGGTCACCTACAAAAGAAAACCCATCAGGCTATCATCAGACTTCTCAGCAGAAACCTTACAGGCCAGAAGAGAATGGCATGATATATTTAATGCAATGAAACAGAAGGGCTTTGAACCAAGAATACTGTATCCAGCACGACTATCACTTAAATATGAAGGAGGGATTAAACAATTCCCAGACAAGCAAAAGTTGAGGGAATTTGCCGCCCACAAACCACCTCTACAGGGTATTTTAGAGAAACTGCTCTAGATGGGAGCACTCCTAAGGCTAAACAGATGTCACTAGAGAAAATAAAATCACAGCAAGGAAAGCAGACCAACCAAATACTAACTAAAGGCAAAAAATAAAATCAACTACCCACAAAAGCAGTTAAAGGAAACACAAAAGACCACAGAATAAAACACTCAACATATAAAGAATGGAGGAGGAGGAATAAGAAGTGATAGAAATAAAGAGTCACCAGACAGTGTTTATAATAGCTCAATAAGCGAGTTAAGTTAGGCAGTAAGATACTAAAAAACACAACCTTCCAAGACTGACCAAGGAAGAAACACAAAATCTAAACAAACCGATAACCAGCAAAGAAATTGAAGCAGTAATCAAAAATCTACCCAGGAACAAAACCTCTGGGCCAGATGGATTTACCTCGGAATTTTATCAGACATACAGAGAATACATAATACCCATTCTCCTTCAAGTTTTCCAAAACATATGAGAGGAGGGAGTACTTCCAAACTCATTCTATGAAGCCAACATTATCCTAATACCGAAACCAGGCAAAGACCCTACCAAAAAAGAAAATTACAGACCAATATCCCTGATGAACGTAGATGCAAAAATACTCAACAAAACATTAGCAAGACAAATTCAAAAATACATCGAAAGGATCATACACCATGACCAAGTGGGATTCATCCCAGGGAAGCAAGGATGGTACAACATTCGAAAATCCATCAACATCATCCACCACATAAACAAAATGAAAGACAAAAACCACATGATCATCTTCATAGATGCTGAAAAAGCATTCGACAAAATTCAACATCCATTCATGATAAAAACTCTCAGCAAAATGGGTATACAGGGCAAGTACCTCAACATAATAAAGGCCATATTTGATAAGCCCACAGCCAACATCATACTGAACAGCAAGAAGCTGAAAGCTTTTCCTCTGAGATCGGGAACAAGACAGGGATGCCAACTCTCCCCACTGTTATTAAACATAGTACTGGAGGTCCTAGCCACAGTAATTAGACAAAACTAAGAAATACAACCAATCCAAATTGGTAAAGAAGAAGATAAGCTGTCACTATTTGCAGATGACATGATATTGTACATAAAAAACCCTAAAGACTCCACTCCAAAACTACTAGAACTGACATTGGAATACAGCAAAGTTGCAGGATACAAAATTAACACACAGAAATCTGTGGCTTTGCTATTCACTAACAATGAACTAATAGAAAGAGAAATCAGGAAAACAATTCCATTCACAATTGCATCAAAAATAACAAAATACCTAGGAATAAATCTAACCAAGGAAGTGAAAGACCTATACCCTGAAAACTATAAGACACTCATAAGAGAAATTAAAGAGGACACTAACAAATGGAAACTCATCCCATGCTCTTGGCCAGGAAGAATTAATATCGTCAAAATGGCCATCCTGCCCAAAGCAATATACAGATTTGATGCAATCCCTATCAAATTACCAACAACATTCTTCAACAAACTGGAACAAACAGTTCAAAAATTCATATGGAAACACCAAAGACCCCAAATAGCCAAGGCAATCCTGAGAAGGAAGAATAAAGTGGGGGGATCTCGCACCCCAACTTCAAGCTCTACTACAAAGCCACAGTAATCAAGACAATTTGGTACTGGCACAAGAACAGAATAGAAACTCCAGACATTAACCCAAATATATATGGTCAATTAATATTCAATAAAGGAGCCATGGACATACAATGGGGAAATGACAGTCTCTTCAACAGATGGTGCTGGCAAAACTGGACAGCTACATGTAAGAGAATGAAACTGGATCACTGTCTAACCCCATACACAAAAGTCAATTCAAAATGGATCAAAGACCTGAATGTAAGTCATGAAACCATAAAACTCTTAGAAAAAAACATAGGCAAAAATCTCTTGGACATAAACATGAGCGACTTCTTCATGAACAGATCTCCCCGGCCAAGGGAAACAAAAGCAAAAATGAACAAGTGGGACTATATCAAGCTGAAAAGCTTCTGTACAGCAAAGGACACCATCAATAGAACAAAAAGGTACACAACAGTATTGGAGAATATATTCATAAATGACAGATCCAATAAAGGGTTGACATCCAAATTATATAGGAAGAGCTCATGCACCTCAACAAACAAAAAGCAAATAACCCAATTAAAAAATGGGCAGAGGAGTTGAACAGACAGTTCACCAAAGAAGAAATTCAGATGGCCAACAGACACATGAAAAGATGCTCCACATAGCTAGTCATCAGAGAAATGCAAATTCAAACCACAATGAGATATCACCTCACACCAGTAAGGATCGCTACCATCCAAAAGACAAACAACAACTAATGTTGGCGAGGTTGTGGAGAAAGGGGAACCCTCCTACACTGCTGGTGGGAATGTAAATTAGTTCAACCATTGTGGAAAGCAGTATGGAGGTCTCTCAGAAAGCCCAAAATAGACATACCATTTGACCCAGGAATTCCACTTCTAGGAATGTACCCTAAGAATGCAGCATCCCAGTTTGAAAAAGACAGATTCACCCCTATGTTTATCACAGTACTATTTACAATAGCCAAGAAATGGAAGCAATCTAAGTGTCCATCAGTAGATGAATGGATAAAGAAGATGTGGTACATATACACAATGGAATATTATTCAGCCACAAGAAGAAAACAAATCCTACCATTTGCAACAACATGGATGGAGCTAGAGGGTATTATGCTCAGTGAAATAAGCCAGGCCGAGAAAGACAAGTACCAAATGATTTCACTCATATGTGGAGTATAAGAGCAAAGAAAAACTGAAGGAACAAAACAGCAGCAGAATCACAGAACCCAAGAATGGACTAACAGTTACCAAAGGGAAAGGGACTGGGGAGGATGGGTGGGAAGGGAGGGATAAGGGGGGTGGGAAGAAAGGGGGTATTACGATTAGCATGTATAATTAGCATGTGGGGGGGCATGGGGAGGGCTGTGTAACACAGGGAAGACAAGCAGTGATTCTACCCTGATGCACAGTGACTGTAATGGGTGTGTGTGGGGGGTACTTGGTGAAGCAGGGAGCCTAGTAAACATAATGTTCTTCATGTAATTGTAGATTAATGATAACAACAACAAAAAAATCCACAAATGAAAAACCTAAAACAAAACAAAAAACACACCTAAGATTACATTTACTACCTTAACAAATTCTAAGTGTATACTTAAGTAGTTATAGTATATATTGTTGTGCAACAACACATCTGTAGAACTTTTCTGTCTTAACACTGAAAAGCTATACCCACTAAACACTAATCACCCCTCCTTTCTCCCTGCAGCCCTTGTTTAACTACCTTTGTATTTTCTGTTTCTATGATTTTGACTACTTTAGATACTTCAAATGAGTGAAATCATATAGTATTTGCCCTTTTGTACTGACTTATTTCTCTTAACAAGATTTTCTTTGGGTTTATCCAGGGTATAGCATGGATTTCCTTCTTTTGAAAGACTACATAGTATTTCATTGTGTATATAGACCACATTTCTCTATCCATTTATTTGTTGAGAGACATTTGGGTTGCTTCCACATCTCACTATTGTGAATAATGCTGTGATGAACACAGGTGTGCAAATATCTCTTGAAAGTCTGCTTTGAATTCTTTTGGGTATATACCCAGAAGTGGGATTGCTGGACCATATAGTAATTCTATTTTTAAATTTTTGAGGAACCTTTCTACTGTTTTCCATAATGGCTGCACCATTTTACATTCCAACCAAGAGTGAAAGAACATTCCAATTTTTCCACAGCTTCACCAAAGCCTATTTTCTGTTCTTGTGATAGTGGCTACCTCGATGTGGGGTAGTATTTCATTGTGGTTTTGATTCACATTTCCCTAATGATTAGTGATGTGGAGCATCTTTTCATGCGCTTATTGGCCATTGTTATGACTTTGTTAAATTAACATTTTTTAAGTGGAGCACAAATAATGAGCTGAATGTATCACAAGAGAAATTGAAATAGAGAAGTTTATTGCTCACAGGTCCCCGAGGAAGTACACTGTATGCTTTGAGCCCACACAGGGAGATCAAGGCAGAATCTGGGGCACAGGTCTTTATTAGGTCTATGGGTGGACTGTTTTGGGGTTCCTGGTCAATGGCTAGATCAGTCAATTCAAATCAATAGTAAACCCTGCAGGGGTCTTACCTAAGGGGCACATAAGGCATACAGGTGCTGAGAGGCAAGCTGACTGTTGATCACAAGTATTGGGGAAGTCATATCAGGAGTTACATTTGCTTGTGACTCTGCAGCTGCCATCAAGGGCATGCACTTGCCAGTGGGGCTAGTGTCAGTTTAAGGTCCCTGTAGATCTCTTGGCTGAATAAAATGGATGCTGAGGCAGCAATACTACAGAGTAGTCTAGCTAAACTTTTGATGGCCATTTGTATATCTTCTTTGGAGAAATGTCTATTCAAGTCCTTTTCCCACTTAAAAAATCAGACTTTTTGTTGTTGGGTTGTAGAAGCTCCTTATATATTCTGGATGTTAACCCCTTGTCAGATATATGATTTAAGATTATTCTTTTCCCTTCTATACATTACTTTTTCACTCTGTTGATTGTTTCCTTTGAGGTACAGAAGTTTTTTAATTTGATGTAGACCCACTATTTCTTATTTTGTTGCCTCTGCTTTCGGTATCATATCCAAGAAATCCTTGCCAAATCTAATACTCTGAAGGTTTTCCCTGTTTTCTCTAGGAGTTTTATGTCTTATATTTAGATATTTAACTAGAGTTAATTGTTGTATATGGTGTAAGGTAAATGGTCCAACTTCATTCTTTAGCATATGATAAAGTTTTCCAACCACCATTTGTTGAAGAAGACATTTTCCCCATGTGTAGTCCTGGCACCTTTGTCAAAAATCATTTGGCTATATATTAAAGTGTTTATTTCTGGGATTTCTACTCTGCTCCACTGGTTTATATATCCATCTTTATGCCAGTGCTGGATAATCTTAATTACTACTACTTGTGGTATGTTTTGAAATCAGGACATCTGAGGCCTCCAGTTTTATTGTTTTGGCTATTTGGGGTCCCTTGGGATTCCACGTGAATTTTAGGAAGACTTTTCCTATTTCTGTGAAAGTGCTTTGATAGGGGCTACATTGAGTCTGTACATTGTTTTGGGTAGTATGGTTATTTTAGCAATATTGCATCTTCCAAGTCACTAGCATGGAGCATTCTTCCATTTATTTGTATTTTCCTGGATTTCTTTCAGCAATGGTTCATGCTTTTCAGTACAGTCTTTCACTCCTTAGTTTATTCCTAAGTATTCCTTTTTGATGCTTCAGTAAATGGTATTGATTTTTTCATCCTAGAACTTTACAGAAATTGTTAGTCATAATAATTTTTGTGTGTGTAGTGTTTAGGGTTATCAATATATTAAGATTGTCATCAGCAGACAGATGTAGTTTTCCTTCTTTTTTAATTTGGATGTGTTTCATACCTTTTTCTTGTCTTATTGCTCTGGCTAGAACTTAAGACTACTATGTTATGAATAGCAGCAGTGAGAATGTGCATCCTTGCCTTGTTCCTGATCTTTAAGGAGATACTTCAGTCTTTCACCATTGAGTAAATTAGCTGTGGGCTTTTCATATATGGCTTTTATTATGTTGGGGTAATTTGCTTCTATTCTTAGTTTGTTGAGTGTTTTTTTTTTTTTAACTCATGAAAGTGTTGAATTTTGTCAAATTCTTTTTCTGCATCTATTAAGATGACCATGTGATTTTGGTCCATGTTGTTAATGTGTTGTATTACCTTATTTTCATATGTTCAACTGTCCCTCATTCCAAGTATAAGTATATCCCTCATCCCACTTGGTTAGAGTGTATAATCCTCAAATATGTTGAATTTGGTTAGCTTTTTTTTTTTAGAATTTTTGTGTCAGTATTGACCAGTGATATTGGTCTGTAGTTTTTTCTTGTTACATGTTTGGTTTTGGCATAAGAGTAATCCTGGCCCCACAGAATCAGTTTGGGAGTATTCTTGCCTCTTCAGTTCTTTGGAAGAGTTTGAGAAGGATTGGCATTAATTCTTCCTTAAATGTTTAGTAGAATTCTTAGTGAAACCATTTCTCCAGTGAAACTGTCTGGTCCTAAGCTTCACTTGGTTGGGATGTTTTTTGATTACTGATGAATTTCCTTACTAGTTATAGGTCTGTTCAAATTTTCTATTTCTACATCATTCAGCCAGTAGGCTGTTTGTTTCTAGAAATTATCTGTTTCTTCTAGGTATCCAATCTGTTTGCGAATAATCCTTCACAACAATATTATCATGTCTCTTCCTGCATTTCTAATTTAAGCTATTTGAGTCTTCTTTTTTAGTCATAGTTTTGTCAATTTTGATTTTTTTAAAAAACCAACTCTTTTCACTGATTTTTTTTGCATTGTTTTTCTATTCTCTATTTTATTTCTCTCTGCTCTAATCTTTACAATTTCCTTCATTCTGCTAACCTTGAGTTTAGTTTCTTCTTCTTTATCTAGTCCCTTTGGTGTAAGGTTAGGTTGTTGATTTGAGAGCTTTCTTATTCTTTAGGGTGTTTACCACTATAAACTTTCCCTTTAATGCTGATTTTGCTGCATCTCCTAAGTTTTCATATGTTGTATTTTTGTTTCCATTTGCCTTTAGATATTTTCTAAATTCCCATTTGATTTCTTCTTTGACCCATTGGTTGTTTAAGAGTACACTGTTTAATTTGCATATATTTGTGGATTTTCCTGTTTTCCTTCTGCTGTTGATTTCTAGTTTGATTCCAGTGTGGTCAGAGAAGGTACTTTATGTGATTTCAGTCTTCTTAAGTTTGTTAAGACCTATTTTGTGGTCTAACATCTGGTCTATCTTGACAACGTTTTATGTGCACTTGAGAAGAATTTGCATTTAGCTGTTTGGTGGGGTGCTCTGTGTGTTAGGTCTGATTACTCCACAGTTGTTATTCAAGTCCTCTGTTTCCTTATTGATCTTCTGTCTGGTTCTATCCATTACTGAAAACAGTCTCCTACTATTATCATTTTGTTATCTATTTCTCCCTTCTATGTATCAATGTTTGCATCACATATTTGGTAGCTCTAATGTTGGGTGCATATCTGTTTATGATGGTTATATCTTCCTAGTGAACTGACCTTTTTATCATTGTATAATGTCTTCTTCTTTTGTGACACTTTTCATCTTAAAGTTTAGTTTCTCTGATATAGGAAGGGCCACCCTTACTCTCTTTAGGTTTCTCTGCAAAGACTATTATTTTGTATTTTTTCACATTCAGTTTAGGTGTGTCCTTAGACCTAAAGTGAGTCTCTTGTAAACACCATATAGTTGAGTCTTGCTTTTATCCATTCAGCCAGCCCATGTCTTTTAACTGCTGCATTAATCAATTCACATTTAAAGTAACTACTGAGGACTTAGTAATGCCATTTTGTTAATGGTTTTCATTATGTTCTGCAGCTTTTTTATCCCTCCTTCCCTTGCTACCTTCTCTTGTGTTTCATTGATTTTTTTTTTTGTACTAACATTTTGATTCCCATCTCTTTTCTCTTTATGTATATAATCCTTAGATATTTTCTTTGTGGTCACCACTGCAATTAAATAAAATATCTTAAAATCACAGTTATCTAAACTAGCACCTTCAATTGTGTATTAAAAACTCCACTTTCTATCTCTGCCCCCCTTAATGTTATTGATGACACAAATAAGCTCTTTATATTGTATAGCCATTAACATAGATTTATAATTGATTCTCATGCTTTTTTTTCAAATTATTTACCAGTGTTTTTACACACCTACATCAAATACTACAGGGTTCTGTATTTGTCTACATATTTACCTTTACCAGGGAGTTTTATATTTTCATATGGTGTTGTGTTGTTTATTGTCCTTTCACTTCAACTCGAAGGACTCTCTTAAGCATTTTTTTGTGAGCAAGTCTGAACTGCCTCAGCTTTTGTTTATCTGGGAAAGTCTTAATTTCTCCTTTGTTTTGAAAGGTAGTGCTTGGTTGGCAGGGTTTTTTTCTTCCCAGTACCCTGAATATATTATCTTGTTCCCTTATAGCTTGGTAAGATTTCAGCTAAGAAATCTTCTGATAATCTAAAGGGAGTCCCTTATATGTAATGGGTCATAATTCTCTTCCTTTCAAAAGTCATTCATTGTCTATATCTTTTGACAGTTTAATGATGATGTGTCTTGGTAAGTGTTTAGATTTATCCTAGTTGAAGTTCTTTGAGCTTCTTGAATTTGTATGTCCATTCCTTTGTTAGTTTGGGAAGTTTTGGGCTACTATTTCTTTTTTTTTTTTTTAAATAATTATTTTTTATTGAAGGGTAGTTGATGCACACTATTACATTACATTAGTTTCAAGTGTACAACACAGTGGTAGAACATTTATATACATAATTCTAGGTTCCAGCTATCACCCTACCAAGCTGTTACAATATCTTGACTATATTCCTTATGCTATACATTACATCCCGGTTACTTATTTATTTTACCATTGGAAGTCTGTCCTTTTTTTTTTTTTTTTTTTGTGAGGGCATCTCTCATATTTATTGATCAAATGGTTGTTAACAACAATAAAATTCTGTATAGGGGAGTCAATGCTCAATGCACAATCATTAATCCACCCCAAGCCTAATTTTCATCAGTCTCCAATCTTCTGAGGCATAACAAACAAGTTCTTACATGTAGAACAAATTCTTACATAATGAATAAGTTACACAGTGAACAGTACAAGGGCAGTCATCACAGAAACTTTCGGTTTTGCTCATGCATTATGAACTCTAAAGAGTCAGTTCAAATATGAATACTCATTTGGTTTTTATACTTGATTTATATGTGGATACCACATTTCTCTCTTTATTATTATTATTTTTAATAAAATGCTGAAGTGGTAGGTAGATACAAGATAAAGGTAGAAAACATAGTTTAGTGTTGTAAGAGAGCAAATGTAGATGATCAGGTGTGTGCCTGTAGACTATGTGTTAATCCAAGCTAGACCAGGGCAATAAAACACCCACGTATGCAGAAGATTTCTCTCAGAACAGGGGGGGTGAGGTTCCGAGCCTCACCTCTGTTGATCCCCAATTTCTCACCTGATGGCCCCCCTGCGACTGTGCCTGTCTTAGGTTGTTCCTCCCTTGAGGAATCTTACCCGTCTCTGGCTAACCAGTCATCTTCCGGGGCCATACAGGGAAATGTGAAGTTGGTAAGTGAGAGAGAAGCCTTATTGTTTGAAAAGGTTAGCTTTTCACTTCTTTGCATATTTATGCCCTGTGGCTTCTATGCCCAGCATTTGTCTTGAGGTATCTTTACCACTTGGAAGAATTATGATACTCGGTAAATTTGATATGAGGCACGAATTCTATTTAAGGGTTGTAATTAGGAAGGAAGAAGAAAAGCTATAGAAGTAGCAGGCGGAAGAAAACATGGGAAGATTGATTATTTCTTTGACATATCTTCTTGTAGAGTAACTTCAGCATGTATAGGTTTTAAGCTACTACTTAAATTGCGCACACACATTAACATAATAGGAGTATAGTTACATAACCAAAGCATATCTGTAATTACCAGCCATCTCCAGTGAAACCAAGAAAACCAGTTAGGCACCTTAGGCATTTGTGAAAACTTATCTATGATATGGTGGATATTGTCCAACTGAACTTGAACAGTCTGAGAGAAATCAGACAAATTAAAACAACCCATTCCTGGGGACTGTTCACATGCCATATGTTCTTTTAACAGTAAATAGTCTGTACTTGTAAGACTTTGGAGCGCTACAATTTGCACTTCTCCAAATTCTTGGTTGAGTTCCAACAGTATAGATCCAGTCAAATTTGTTGTTTTACTGTGTGCACAGGCCAGCTTAGATATCTCCTTCCTCATTCCCATGGCAAGTCCAGGAACTGGTGGGATGAGTGCATCTACAGCTGGAGCAGTGCGTGGATCTTTGTTGGGGTTTTTTGATGATCATCTTCTGGCATGAGTCTTCCAGAGAGTGCAGATGTTGGAAGTTCTTTTTCATATCGTATCTTAGTTCATTTTCGGGGTAGCCCAATTAGGCTTTGATCCTCTGTATAAACACAAACAGACCCTTTGCCTACACTTTTATATGCCCTTTATACCCTTGTGTAGAACTCGTTGGAGGTTACCACACAGGAACTGCCCTTTTTTTTTTTTTTTGCTATCACTAATCTACACTTACATGACGAATATTATGTTTACTAGGCTCTCCCCTATACCAGGTCTCCCCTATAAACCCCTTTACAGTCACTGTCCATCAGCATAGCAAAATGTTGTAGAATCACTACTTGCCTTCTCTGTGTTGTACAGCCCTCCCTTTTCTCCTACCCCCCATGCATGTTAATCTTAATACCCCCCTACTTCTCCCCCCCTTATCCCTCCCTACCCACCCATCCTCCCCAGTCCCTTTCCCTTTGGTACCTGTTAGTCCATTCTTGAGTTCTGTGATTCTGCTGCTGTTTTGTTCCTTCAGTTTTTCCTTTGTTCTTATATTCCACAGATAAGTGAAATCATTTGGTATTTCTCTTTCTCCGCTTGGCTTGTTTCACTGAGCATAATACCCTCCAGCTCCATCCATGTTGCTGCAAATGGTTGGATTTGCCCTTTTCTTATGGCTGAGTAGTATTCCATTGTGTATATGTACCACATCTTCTTTATCCATTCATCTATCGATGGACATTCAGGTTGCTTCCAATTCTTGGCTATTGTAAATAGTGCTGCAATAAACATAGGGGTGCATCTGTCTTTCTCAAACTGGACTGCTGCGTTCTTAGGGTAAATTCCTAGGAGTGCAATTCCTCGGTCAAATGGTAAGTCTGTTTTGAGCATTTTGATGTACCTCCATACTGCTTTCCACAATGGTTGAACTAACTTACATTCCCACCAGCAGTGTAGGAGGGTTCCCCTTTCTCCACAGCCTCGCCAACATTTGTTGTTGTTTGCCTTTTGGATGGCAGCCATCCTTACTGGTGTGAGGTGATACCTCATTGTAGTTTTAATTTGCATTTCTCTGATAATTAGCGATGTGGAGCATCTTTTCATGTGTCTGTTGGCCATCTGTATTTCTTTTTTGGAGAACTGTCTGTTCAGTTCCTCTGCCCATTTTTTAATTGGGTTATTTGTTTTTTGTTTGTTGAGGCGTGTGAGCTCCTTATATATTCTGGACGTCAAGCCTTTATCGGATGTGTCATTTTCAAATATATTCTCCCATACTGTAGGGATCCTTCTTGTTCTATTGATGGTGTCTTTTGCTGTACAGAAGCTTTTCAGCTTAATATAGTCCCACTTACTCATTTTTGCTGTTGTTTTCCTTGCCCGGGGAGATATGTTCAAGAAGAGGTCACTCATGTTTATGTCTAAGAGGTTTTTGCCTATGTTTTCTTCCAAGAGTTTAATGGTTTCATGGCTTACATTCAGGTCTTTGATCCATTTTGAGTTTACTTTTGTATATGGGGTTAGACAATGGTCCAGTTTCATTCTCCTACATGTAGCTGTCCAGTTTTGCCAGCACCATCTGTTGAAGAGACTGTCATTTCGCCATTGTATGTCCATGGCTCCTTTATCAAATATTAATTGACCATATATGTCTGGGTTAATGTCTGGATTCTCTAGTCTGTTCCATTGGTCTGTGGCTCTGCTCTTGTGCCAGTACCAAATTGTCTTGATTACTATGGCTTTATAGTAGAGCTTGAAGTTGGGGAGTGAGATCCCCCCTACTTTATTCTTCTTTCTCAGGATTGCTTTGGCTATTCGGGGTCTTTGGTGTTTCCATATGAATTTTTGAATTATTTGTTCCAGTTCATTGAAGAATGTTGCTGGTAGTTTCATAGGGATTGCATCACATCTGTATATTGCTTTGGGCAGGATGGCCATTTTAACGATATTAATTCTTCCTAGCCACGAGCATGGGATGAGTTTCCATCTGTTAGTGTCCCCTTTAATTTCTCTTAAGAGTGACTTGTAGTTTTCAGAGTATAAGTCTTTCACTTCTTTGGTTAGGTTTATTCCTAGGTATTTTATTTTTTTTGATGCAATTGTGAATGGAGTTGTTTTCCTGATTTCTCTTTCTGTTGGTTCATTGTTAGTATATAGGAAAGCCACAGATTTCTGTGTGTTGATTTTGTATCCTGCAACTTTGCTGTATTCCGATATCAGTTCTCGTAGTTTTGGGGTGGAGTCTTTAGGGTTTTTTATGTACAGTATCATGTCATCTGCAAATAGTGACAGTTTAACTTCTTCTTTACCAATCTGGATGCCTTGTATTTATTTATTTTGTCTGATTGCCGTGGCTAGGACCTCCAGTACTATGTTAAATAACAGTGGAGAGAGTGGGCATCCCTGTCTAGTTCCCGATCTCAGCGGAAATGCTTTCAGCTTCTCGCTGTTCAATATAATGTTGGCTGTGGGTTTATCATAGATGGCCTTTATTATGTTGAGGTACTTGCCCTCTATTCCCATTTTGCTGAGAGTTTTTAACATGAATGGATGTTGAACTTTGTCAAATGCTTTTTCAGCATCTATGGAGATGATCATGTGGTTTTTGTCTTTCTTTTTGTTGATGTGGTGGATGATGTTGATGGACTTTCGAATGTTGTACCATCCTTGCATCCCTGGGATGAATCCCACTTGGTCATGGTGTATGATCCTTTTGATGTATTTTTGAATTCGGTTTGCTAATATTTTGTTGAGTATTTTTGCATCTACGTTCATCAGGGATATTGGTCTGTAGTTTTCTTTTTTGGTGGGGTCTTTGCCTGGTTTTGGTATTAGGGTGATGTTAGCTTCATAGAATGAGTTTGGGAGTATCCCCTCCTCCTCTATTTTTTGGAAAACTTTAAGGAGAATGGGTATTATGTCTTCCCTGTATGTCTGATAAAATTCCGAGGTAAATCCATCTGGCCCGGGGGTTTTGTTCTTTGGTAGTTTTTGGATTACCGCTTCAATTTCGTTGCTGGTAATTGGTCTGTTTAGATTTTCTGTTTCTTCCTGGGTCAATCTTGGAAGGTTATATTTTTCTAGGAAGTTGTCCATTTCTCCTAGGTTTCCCAGCTTGTTAGCATATAGGTTTTCATAGTATTCTCCAATAATTCTTTGCATTTCCGTGGGGTCCATCATGATTTTTCCTTTCTCGTTTCTGATACTGTTGATTTGTGTTGACTCTCTTTTCTTCTTAATAAGTCTGGCTAGAGGCTTATCTATTTTGTTTATTTTCTCGAAGAACCAGCTCTTGGTTTCATTGATTTTTGCTATTGTTTTATTCTTCTCAATTTTATTTATTTCTTCTCTGATCTTTATTATGTCCCTCCTTCTGCTGACCTTAGGCCTCATCTGTTCTTCTTTTTCCAATTTCGATAATTGTGACATTAGACCATTCATTTGGGATTGCTCTTCCTTTTTTAAATATGCTTGGATTGCTATATACTTTCCTCTTAAGACTGCTTTTGCTGTGTCCCACAGAAGTTGGGGCTTAGTGTTGTTGTTGTCATTTGTTTCCATATATTGCTGGATCTCCATTTTGATTTGGTCATTGATCCATTGATTATTTAGGAGCGTGTTGTTAAGCCTCCATGTATTTGTGAGCCTCTTTGCTTTCTTTGTACAGTTTATTTCTAGTTTTATGCCTTTGTGGTCTGAAAAGTTGGTTGGTAGGATTTCAATCTTTTGGAATTTTCTGAGGCTCTTTTTGTGGCCTAGTATGTGGTCTATTCTGGAGAATGTTCCATGTGCACTTGAGAAGAATGTATATCCCGCTGCTTTTGGATGTAGAGTTCTATAGATGTCTATTAGGTCCATCTGCTCTACTGTGTTGTTCAGTGCTTCCGTGTCCTTACTTATTTTCTGCCCAGTGGATCTATCCTTTGGGGTGAGTGGTGTGTTGAAGTCTCCTAGAATGAATGCATTGCAGTCTATATCCCCCTTTAGTTCTGTTAGTATTTGTTTCACATATGCTGGTGCTCCTGTGTTGGGTGCATATATATTTAGAATGGTTATATCCTCTTGTTTGACTGAGCCCTTTATCATTATGTAGTGTCCTTCTTTATCTCTTGTTACTTTCTTTGTTTTGAAGTCTATTTTGTCTGATATTAGTACTGCAACCCCTGCTTTCTTCTCACTGTTGTTTGCTTGAAATATGTTTTTCCATCCCTTGACTTTTAGTCTGTACATGTCTTTGGGTTTGAGGTGAGTTTCTTGTAAGCAGCATATAGATGGGTCTTGCTTTTTTATCCATTCTGTTACTCTGTGTCTTTTGATTGGTGCATTCAACCCATTAACATTTAGGGTGACTATTGAAAGATATGTACTTATTGCCATTGCAGGCTTTAAATTCGTGGTTACCAAAGGTTCAAGGTTAGCCTCTTTAGTATCTTACTGCCTAACTTAGCTCACTTATTGAGCTTTTATATACACTGTCTGGAGATTCTTTTCTTCTCTCCCTTCTTGTTCCTCCTCCTCGATTCTTCATATGTTGGGTGTTTTGTGCTGTGCTCTTTCTAGGAGTGCTCCCATCTAGAGCAGTCCCTGTAAGATGTTCTGCAGAGGTGGTTTGTGGGAAGCAAATTCCCTCAGCTTTTGTTTGTCTGGGAATTGTTTAATCCCACCGTCATATTTGAATGATAGTCGTGCTGGATACAGTATCCTTGGTTCAAGGCCCTTCTGTTTCATTGTATTAAATATATCATGCCATTCTCTTCTGGCCTGTAGGGTTTCTGTTGAGAAATCTGACGTTTGCCTGATGGGTTTCCCTTTATAGGTGACCTTTTTCTCTCTAGCTGCCTTTAACACTCTTTCCTTGTCCTTGATCTTTGCCTTTTTAATTATTATGTGTCTTGGTGTTGCCCTTCTTGGATCCTTTCTGTTGGGGGTTCTGTGTATTTCCGTGGTCTGTTCGATTACTTCCTCCCCCAGTGTGGGGAAGTTTTCAGCAATTATTTTTTCTAAGATACTTTCCATCTCTTTTCCTCTCTCTTCTTCTTCTGGAACCCCTATAATACGGATATTGTTCCTTTTGGATTGGTCACACAGTTCTCTTAATATTGTTTCATTCCTGGAGATCCTTTTGTCTCTCTCTATGTCAGCTTCTATGCGTTCCTGTCCTCTGATTTCAATTCCATCAATGGCCTCTTGCATTCTATCCATTCTGCTTATAAACCCTTCCAGAGTTTGTTTCATTTCTGCGATCTCCTTTCTGGCATCTGTGATCTCCTTCCGGACTTCATCCCATTTCTCTTGTGTATTTCTCTGCATCTCTGTCAGCATGTTTATGATTCTTATTTTGAATTCTTTTTCAGGGAGACTGGTTAGGTCTGTCTCCTTCTCTGGTGTTGTCTCTGTGATCTTTGTCTGCCTGTAGCTTTGCCTTTTCATGGTGATAGGAATAGTCTGCAGAACTGGGACGAGTGACGGCTGGAAGGACTTCCTTTCTTGTTGGTTTGTGGCCCTCCTCTCCTGGGAGAACAGCGACCTCTAGTGGCTTGTGCTGGGCAGCTGCGCGCAGACAGGGTTTCTGCTTCCTGCCCCGCTGCTATGGAGTTAATCTCCGCTGTTGCTGTGGGCGTGGCCTGGCTCGGGCAGCTACTCCAAAATGGTGGAGTCGCGTTGGAGCAGGAGCTGCTGGGAGGCTATTTATCTCCGTAAGGGGCCTCCCTGCTCCCTGCAGCCCAGGGGTTAGGGTGCCCAGAGATCCCGGATTCCCTACCTCTGGATTAAGTGACCCGCCCTGCCCCTTTAAGACTTCCAAAAAGCACCTGCCAAAACAAAACAACGCCCACCAAAAAAAAAAAGAAAAAAATTTTTTTTTAATTAAAAAAAAAAAAAGTTTTTAATTAAAAAAAAAAAAATTGGTCGTTCGTTTTTCTTTATTCTCTGGTGCCAGCCTCAGGCCTCTGCTCACCGGTCTTTCTGCCCTGTTTCCCTAGTATTGGGGTCCCTATCCCTTTAATACTTCCAAAAAGTGCTCGCCAAAACAAAACAGCAAAAAAGCAAAAAAAAAATGGTCGCGCGCTTTTCTTATGTCCTCTGTTGCCCAGCCTCCAGTGCCTGCTCACTGTTCTTGCTGCCCTGTTTTCCTAGTATCGAGCACCCTGCACTCTGGCCCGGATGGCGGGGGCTGGGTGTTCAGCAGCCCTGGGCTCCGTCTCCCTCCCGCTCTGCCTGCTCTTCTCCCGCCGGGAGCTGGGGGGAGGGGCGCTCGGCTCCCGCGGGGCCGGGGCTTGTATCTTACCCCCTTCACGAGGCGCTGGGTTCTCTCAGGTGCGGATGTGGTCTGGATATTGTCCTGTGTCCTCTGGTGTTTATTCTAGGAAGGGTTGTCTTTGTTATATTTTCATAGATATATGTGGTTTTGGGAGGAGATTTCCGCTGCTCTACTCACGCCGCCATCTTCCGCCCCTCCTCCTACTATTTCTTAAAGTAGCTTCTCTGCCCCTTCATGTCTTTCTCCTCCTCTGGCACTCCAATAATGCATATGTTGTCTTGTTTGATGGGATCCTAGACGTCGCTCAGGCTCTCATCATTTTCCTTTTTGTTCCTCTGCCTCGGTAATTTCAAAATCCTGCCTATGAATTTGATGATTCATTTACCTGGTTAAGTATGCTGTTGAGTCCCTCTAGTGAATTTTCCAATTCAATTATTGTATTCTTCAGTTTCAGAATTTGTTTGGTCCTTCCTTTTTCTATCTCTGTTGATACTTTCATTTTGTTCATGTTTTATTTTTCTGATCTATTTTAGTTGTCTATGATCTCCTTTAATTCATTGAGCATCCTTATAATAGTTTTGAATTCTTTGGTAATTCATATATTAATTCTTGAACCATAGGCTTGAACTGTACAAGTCCACTTTTACATGGATTTCTTTCAATAAATATATTGGAAAAGTTTTTGGAGATTCACAACAATTTGAAAAAACATTTTCTTTTCTCTAGCTTACTTTATATTGTAAGAATACGTCTAACATAAGAAATATCTGTTAACTGTTTATGCTATCAGTAAGGCTTCTAGTCAACAGTAGGCTATATCATTAGTAGTTAAGTTTTTGGGAGTCAAAATTTTACATGTAGAGTGGGTGGGGAGGGAGGGAGAAGGGGATTGAAGGGTATCATGTTTAGTACACATGGTGTGGGGGATCACGGGGAGAACAGTGTAGCACAGAGAAGGCAAATAGTGAATCTGTGGCATCTTACTACACTGATGGACAGTGACTGCATTGGGGTATGGGTAGGGACTTGATAGTATGCTTTTTCATGTGAAACCTTCATAAGAGTGTATATCAATAATACCCTAATAAAAATTTTTTAAAAAAGTTTTACATGTATTTTTGACTGCACAGGGGTCAGTGTCCCTAACTGCTGTGTTGTTCAAGGGTCAACTATATCTCTATTTTCTTAGGATTACTTCGTGGAAATTTCATTTTTTCATTTAAATATACAATGCTTCCTGTTTCTCTGCATGTTCCCCCCCCCTTTCTTTTTGCTGTAATGGTTTCATTTTTTAAATTAAGGTATCTATATGCATTCTTATGAAGGTTTCACATGAAAAACAATGTGGGTACTACATCCACCCATATTATCGAGACCCCCCCATACCCCAATGCAGTCACTGTCCATCAGTGTAGTAAGATGCCACAGACACGATTTGCCTTCTCTGTGCTACACTGTCTTCCCCGTGACCCCCCCATACCATGTGTGCCAATCATGATACTCCACAGTCCCCTTCTCCCTCCCTCCCTCCCCACCCACACTCCCCCACCCCTCCCCTTTGGTGACCGCTAGTCCCTTCTTGGAGTTTGTGAGTCTGCTGCTGTTTTGTTCCTTCAGTTTTCTCTGCATGTTTCTTTTTTGGTATTTCATTGTTTGATGATCAGCCACCTCTTTCAGACTTGCAGTCTAGTTTTATACAGGGATGACTTTCTCCACTCAGCCTGGCGAGAGATTCTGGAAACCTCCCAAGTCTTTTCTGTGGATGTATCCTCTCCAGGCTTGTTATCTCTTAATTGAAAAGGTTTGCTGGTTTCTATTCAGGCATTCTCCCTAGTGTCCGTCTGCAATACTGGGATTCTCTGGGGCTACAATAAGTGGTGGTAATGGAGCTCTACTCAGTGTCTATGGCACTACACACTCTGGTGTACATTGAACTTCTTTGTCTTAGAAACCCCCAACCTTGCTCCTCATTCCTATCAGTGCTTGGATTCAGGCAAGACAGAAACCAGTCCCTCAGGCACCCCCTAAGAGTCAGATATTGGACGAGCATTCCACTTCTTTCCCTCCCTAGAGAGTAAATGGAAGTTGGGGGTTTCCTCCCAATCATACTGCACACTATGAAGGGTTCTGACAAGATAAACCACACCAAGCTTTCCTATCAGGATTTGATATGCCTGGCTTTGAACTTCTCTGGGGTGCAGGAACCATTTCAGTGGTTTCTTGATTTTTCACATAGATGTCTGGTCCGTGTATTGTTGAATCTTTGTCTCCATGGAGGAATGAGGATCTAGGGCTTCCTGTTCCATCATTCTGGGCTTGACCCTTTTTTAAAGGTTTTATCTGATCAGATTGGGTCCATACAGGATAATCTCCTTTTTTACTCAAAGTCGACTGATTTTGATTTCATCCTCAAAACCCCTACTGTGAAAATTAATAAAGGGAGACCTCAGTGGCATGGTGTTGGGAGGCCACCAGGGGGAGCTCTCAGGCCTCACCACTGGTCAGTTGCAGACCCAACCAGAAGAGAGGGACATTGAAAGAAAATACTGCTTTAGCTACCACTGTAATACCCAGCATGGACTAAGGATGGGTTTCCTCCTTCTCCTGCAACCACTCAGCCAGTAAGATACTGTCACAACTCAGCCAATGAGAAGCCACTATTTGGAACTCCGTTTACCCCAGTATTTTTTGTTTGTAACAGTCCTTCCCAAACCTGCCCTTTCCTCAATAAAAGTGTGTTCCTCTCCTTTGTTCTTGGAACTTGCCTATAATTTTGCTGTAGCTTAAATGTACTGAATTGCAATTGTCTGCTATTTCCAAATAAGCCTATTTTTGATGGTGAATCAACTTTTATGTTTCTAAGGTTAACTATACATTTGCCATATCCTATTGATTAGAGCAAGCAACAGGTTCCACCTGTACTCAGGAGATGGGGATTACACAAAGATGATACCAATCATGGAGGCCATGTTAGAACTCTGTCAACCACACTAGTCATACTATAGTTGGGAGTGTGGGTGCCTAGAAAGAGGTTATAGTCTGACCTCAAGTGTTTTCAGGAGCTATACTCAATCTTGGCAGAGAAGTCTTCTGGCCCTGCTTGATGGTGAAAATAGGGCTCTTACTCTGAATTCAGTCAGCCTTTACTCTCATTAATTTAGGGTCTGAGAACGTCTAAAGGTACCGAAGGCAGGATATTGTTGTCATCTAATGATCACATTTGAACATCCTGGTGCTCCTGACCCAAGAGCTTCACCCCACTGTTCCCTAAACATTCTGTCTTGAGCCTTTGTTTGGGGAGAATTAGGGATCATGTGTAGTTGCACAGAACAGAAACCCACTCAAATGAGCTTAAGCAAAAGAGGACTTTAGTGTGGTTGTAGAGGAAACTCCCAGAATCTAAGGATATTAATTGGGCTTTATTGGGGACTGAAACCAATAACTGGAAATCTCCTAATCTCTGTGCAATGGTTCCTTCTGGATCTACTTCGTTCTCTTTTTCAGCTTCTCAAAGCTTACAATTGAAAGTGGCTTTGCTACAATAGAAATTTTAGCCCCCACCTTCCATGTTTACACAAGCCCTGTACCTGTTACTATCTAGAATCACTACTCCAATTCCAAATTCTTGAGAAGGGGAATTTAAAAAAAGAGGTACAATCAGATATGACCAAGGAGGTATTGGCTCACCATGTTGCTCTTGTACGAAGTCTCTTATTAGTTCTATAAAAGTTTTGTTAAACACATAAAAAATTTTTTAGGTAATGTAGTGGTGGTAATGATGGGTATCTTCTTTTTCCCGTTTAGTGGGCATGCTTCTACAATTTCACATGCTTTTAAATTTTCCTTTTGATTTCTTCCTTGACCCATTGGTTGGTCCAGAGTGTTGTTTAATGTCCACACATCTTCCAGTAGTTATTAGCTCAGACATATCTATATACAAGACAGAGACAGACTGTGTATCTATGAGATATTTTATGTAAGCCTCATGATATAACCACAAAGCAAAAGCCTACAGGAGAACCTTTTTATACAAAATATAAAAAGAAGGGAATCGAAGCATACCCTATGGAAAATAATCAATTCTAATTCTAGAGGTACTGGAGCAGTGTTTAATCTAGGGCTAATTCTTCCCTATTACTGAGGCAAGACTCTTCTGTGTACCCTAGCTGCTGCCTGTGAATCATGAGGTTTTCCACACTTGCTGATACAAATTGGCATTTTTACTTTGTATGAGCACAGAACACTGTCACCTGCAAGTGTAGGTCACTGTTACTTCAAACCCTTTCAGGTAACTCTTTACCCTGCCCTGAGGACTTTCCTCATGCACTATGATCAGGACTCAGCTGAATTCACAAAGGGGACTTTGTGCAAATCTCTAGAGTTCTCTCTCTGTGCAGCTCTCTTCTCTTCATTGTTCTGCCCTGCGAACTATACCTCGTTTGGTTTCCCTGAACTCTTGGCTCTACCTCCTCAATTTAGGGAGTCCTCTAGGCTTGCCTGGGTTCCTCCTCCATTACATGGCCTGGAAACTCTGGGATAGTAAGCTGGGAACAATCAGAGGGGATTACCTCTTTTTCTTTTCCCCAATCCTCAGGGATCGCCTGATGTCCAGTATTTTGAAAATCATTATTTCACATATTTTGTCTGTTTTTGGCCATTTCAGGAGACAGGACAATCTGTTGTGGTCAGAATAATCAATGCCAACAGATCTACTCTGAAACGTACATGTAAAAATAAAAATCTACATATACCTGAGCCAATTTTGAAAAACAGGAGCAAAGAGGGAAGACTGATCCTGTAAGACGATTCCGTTATCCCCTGGCCACAAACATCAGCAAGAGTTGGAATTCTTGGGCACCAACTCAGACCTGGTTAATTGAAAGCCCTGGGAGTAGGTGACGTCCTCCAGGTGACTCTGATGTGGTAAAGCTTAAAAATCACTTAAAAAAATAGTAAGATATTTAGGGAGTCTTAGTTACGAAAGTAACACAGTACATAAAAGCAGATACAGAAAAATGTTCATGGAAGAGCTTAGATGATGGGTTTTATTACATTTCCAAATTTGCTCAAAGAAAAAAAAGGTACAGACGTAGGAACAGAAAAATAGACTAAAAGAACACTAGAGATCTCAGAAAGTCTGTGTATGCATAGGTACTTGATATAAAACAAAAATTACATTCCAGATCAGCATGAAAAAGTAGGCTTGTTTAGCAGATGATGTAGAGAAAACATGGAGCTTGATCCCAACTTTACATTATGTACAATGGTGAACTCCAGATGGATTAAAATCTGAATATTAATAGTAAATATGTATAGCTAATAGAAGTAAATATGGGGAAAATAGCTTTTTGACTCAGGAATGGGGAAAACTTAAGCAATGAAGCATAAATGATAGAACTGTCTTCATGTTAAACATTTTTTTTAACCATACACAAAGGTAAACACTGTGCACTGTGAGAAGGTATCTGCAATGTCTAAAATGACAAGAGAGTATTATCTGAAATAGACAAGGAGCTCCTCCAAATCAGTCTTGAAAACATCAGAAAAACTGGCGAAGATGAAAATTACTGAATGGTAAACCTTAATAACTAACAAATATATGTACTTATCAGACACACCAGTAATCAGAGAAATGAAATGTAAACCAACATCACAATTCAATGTTATATTTATTGAACATGCAAAAGTTAAAAAGTCACATAAAATTGCAAATTTGGAGGAATGAGAGCCGTGTCTAGCTATTTAAGAGTATAAACTGGTGCAGACCTGTAAGGTACTTTAGCAGTACTTGTGAAATTAATAATGTGTGACCTAGCAATTGTACTTGTTTTTATCCTAGAGAAACTTTGATGCAGGTTCAAAAAAATGACATGAATGAGGATACTCACCCATGTGGTGTTTATGGCAGCAGAGAGGTGAAGTGGGGGCATCGTAGGCACTCATCACTAGAAAAATCGTTAAGTCAAGGGTAGGGGGATTAAACTGTATCTATAAACATCATATGACAAATCTTTAACCTTGCATTTAAATACATAATTCTAAATATGATTTTTCAGCCTATGAACTCCAACTTAGATTTTTCTGTGAGAACTTAAAGTTACTGATTTTGGAGAAAGTTTAATTCTGCTTGTAGAGATCATCTAGAATTTTATATCCAATTCTTTGTTACTACCAATACTAATTAGGCTTACCTTTGCTCTACATGTGGTTTTGGGCTTATTTCTTGGGTCTCAAATCTATTTTTGAGATTTTTTTTGATTTTATATCCCTTAACACATCTTTGAGAGGCTTTGTGGGAGGTTAATTTTGAGACCTTGAATTCCTGAAACTATTTTGCCTTCTGACTTGAATAACATTAGTTTCGGATATATTGCTTTATTGTATCTAAGGTTACCGATGAAAGTTCTGATGTCAATCTGATAAACCTTCAAGTGCGTGTATATAGTTTTTGTTTGGCTATGAATGGACCTATGTTGCACTTCAGCTCTAGGAAATTTTGAGCATGTTTTCCTCTTTCTGTATCCATACCCTCCTTAATCCCTTTGAACTCTTATTGGATCCATGTTGGAACGTGACTTTTCCTGTCTCATTTCACACTTGTTCATTTACATTATTCTTTGGAATGTAAATCTAAAGAGCTCTGACTTGCTTTTTAGATGTATCCTTCCTACTGTTCAGCACAGCTGTTGAAATTAGTGACAAATTACTTTGTTATAAAAATATTTAAATGCTTTCATAAGTTTATGAATTCAATACTCTCACTTATTCCTGAGAAGATAGTTATAAAATACTTAAGATATTGGTGCTTCACTTCATGGTGTTGCTTTTCTTCAAATGTTTAGTAACAGTTCTCACCTTAGTATGAACTTGTCTTGAGAACTGTACTTGCTTACTGCAAACTCCCTGCCCTACTGGTGGGCCAAGGGTTGGATGTGAACGTGGGCAAGCCATGCTTCCTCACAATGGCTATATGTTTTTTTCTGTCACCCAAGCATCCACACTCATTGCTCCTGCTGAGCTGGGTGCCTACCTGTGCACGGCTTGGCATTAAAAAAAAAGTGGCTGTCCTAAATGATTTTTTTTAAAGGTATCATTGATATACAATCTTATGAAGGTTTCACATGAGCAACATTGTGCTAACCAATTTCTTATGATGGCAGTACCCCAACCATTATTTAGGACTCTTTCTTGACTTTTATCCTGTCTCCACTAGCCAAACTCACTTTTCGTGATAGAATTCTCTGGCCTTATCTGCCCTAGGTCTTTAAAGAATTCCTCAAAATTTATCTATCCAGAACATTCCTTTATTTTCCAAACTTGTGGAGATGAAGTAATACTTTTACCTATTAAAGTATCAAATAATCTTTTCTACCACTTCTAGGGTCATGGATGGGATGCAAAGCTGAAGCATGTGCCAGTGTGTAACCCTGAACAACTTGACCTCATGACAGGTAAACCTGCACATTGTTCCTCCTGTTCTTGGGAAAATGAAGGCTCCTTTGAATACTGACCTAAATGTGAAAGATGTTTTAATATCCATTCTGGGATAGCATTAGTTCTGAGTATTAGGTTTTGTCCACCATGAAGATGGAGAGCCTTATAATCATCCATCCTAAAAAGCCATGCTCTGTGCAGTAATTTTTTCAATTATTGTTTTTATTGAATTTCTCCAGTAAAATTTTTAAGTTTCTGAACAAGGAAATTAAATGGGAAGAAAAGAATATTTTAAAAGATCTTTCTTAAGCTGTACTTTGAGGAAAATTGGCTTAAGGGTCAGTTCAGGAAAAATTAGTATGTTAAGTGTGGACAAATAAAAATAGCTTTTTTGCATCATGTGGGGAGAATGTGGAGAGCCTACTGTTACAGCCTGGATTTCTTCCTTTACCTGTGGTGATATGAGCTTCTCATATTACATCTTGAGGTTGAGAGCTGATCAAGAAGCTAGATGGGCCACATGAAATCCCACGGGAGATCGTAACTGTCCCTAGTTATATTTGGAAAGGAAATCCTAACCGCAGCATCATTTTGTTGGCCTATTACCAAACAATGCTATAGAAAGTTTCAGGAGTACCTTCATTTTTCTCTAAAATGAAACCTAAGGAGATTCTACTGAAGTGTTTTCCCTAAATAAGTTTTCTCAGTTTAGAATGGGCTTCGCAGGTGCTTGGATGTTAGGACTGCAGTTTTGGAGACCATAAATTTTAATTTTGCAAAATGCTTCAGATAGAGATAGCATGGTCTTAAAAAGAAGATAGTATTCTCTTAAGTTTTCCACAATTGTGAATGACTGTGCTTAACTATCCTCTGGGCTTAAAACATTCTGCAAAGGTAAGAAAAAATAAAAACACAGCTTTAGATATAAAATGATCTTGACATGAATGCTTAACTAGAAACAGAGGGGCTGAGCTACTAGAAGGTTTGAGTTGGCTGCCTATGTAATCTGGATTGCCTTTGATAAGAAAAGTGGTAACTCATTGCCTTGTACATCATCAGTTACATGTATTCATTAAAGTTTAGATGAAACATAAAATTTTGATTTCAATGCCTGTGATAATAAATGTTTACTATACATTAAGCTAAAATGTTAAGCTGCTAAGAATTCAAACAGAAAGAAATGAAGAAGATACTCTTTCAAATAGATTTGACTGATCAGCAATCTTGAAATAACTGGAAAACATTTCCTGTCTCAAAGGCTTCCTTCAGAAATAAAAAACACTGACTTCAGATAACACCATACTTCCTCCTTACCTAAAATACAAGGGTGTGGATAGCCAAAATAGCTGCATAGCTTTCTATGACAGTTTTCCTCACCCTGAAATTCATGAAAATAAAACCACACAACTTTAAATGGCATTAGTTTATTACCTATTCACTGTGTTACTTCAAACAATCTAGATATATACAAAAACTTTGAATGTTTTATAAATGCTAATTGATGAAAATATTACAGAGCTGCTAGTGGGATTTTCTTTTAAGCCCAACAAATGAATATTTAGAAGTTTAGTTCTGTTTATGGTAATGTTTATGTTAGAATAATTTTTCAAGTATATACATTCTTGAAGTCCAAAGAGGTCAGAAAAATTTACAAAATAATTACATAGGGAATTTGAGAATTTCATGGCTTCAGATGACTGATGATTCTTTAATCTGTGTAAAACTAGTTTGTACAAATAATTCTATAGTGAATAAACATAAAATTTTCCATGGGTTTAAAATTTTAGGGTGGTCAATTTTAAACACTGTTACTAAAAATAAGATAGTTGTGCTTTTTGATGGTTTGCTACATAATACGTTAAATTTAAATAAAGTCAATTATGGGTTTGGCCTTAATTACAAATTATACAATATGTAAACTAAAAATGATTTATCCATTTCCTTAGATGATTTAAAGTATTAATCTTCTATTCACATTTTGCAACTTTATCATCTCAAAAACAAAAAATTCTAATGAAGAATTCTTAATTTTCTAGTATTTTAGAAGAAAACTATGGCTATTAGTTTAAGTGTAAAACTTATTTTGCTATTAGATTTGTTATATCATGAATCATGTTAATCATCTTGGTAACAAACTTTATTATTCAACTTCATGTGTTACAATTATAGTTTTAAAAATTAACCAGAGTAAAATACTAGTGCACATAACACCTGTTGCACTTGTAATAGTTCAAAGTAATATGCAGACAACTAACCTAAGGTTGGATGGCTGATGAATCAGTGATTCTTTGTGGCTTATTTCCTTTTCCAAAATTACAGTCTGTATATCTGATTCAAGGTAAAGTAGTTGAAAAAGTAAAAATTACCCGTATTTTATGTATTCCTTATTAAAAGCAGAATGTGTGAAAAATTGATTAAAACCAATAAAAATGTGAATGTTTTACAATGCCAAAATATTTTAGAATAAAGTATAAATAAAGGAAACACCACGGCTTGTCTTAAAGAAGCTTTTCGTCATTTTTTTTTTGAGATTACAACACACATACAATAAATGAATTTTATCAAAATACAACACATTTCTTCTACTATATCCATAAAAATCAATTCCTATGTAAATAGTACTGAAAAATCAACTAAAATGAGTTAAAATTTACAAAGAGTTGTTAAAGGGTTTCAATCAATACTAATAAAATTATACAGTACAATAATCAATTGATAACATCTTGAAAGAAGTGCAATATTTGAGTTCACATATTTTTAAAAGTACTGCCTATTTACTCTGACTAGCAGGAAAGGAGTGAGTTCAACTCACTTTGCAAAAATAATGTAGACTGCTATTTTTGCTAGTCCTATAAAAGGATTAATTAAAGCATGATTGAATAAGAAAGCATAACAGATTAGGAATTCCAAAATTATATTTCTTAGTAATTAAAAATGAATTGCAATAACTGAATATTGCTCTAATGAAAGGCTCCAGACTAGCCTTGACTAAAAACAGTTACTGGTCTTCTATGGCACTTTTTTCTGGTCCAAATAACCATGCACTAATTCTTACCATTGCATGTTATTCCAATTTTATTTAATTACACAGACAAAACAAAAACAAATAAAATTAATGGTTTGGATAAACAAAATTAATAAACCTCTATCAAACATTCATTACACTAGGAAGGAACAAAGGCAGTTGGCGGTAAAACACTATTACACGGATACACTTAGAAACCCTTTAAAGACTCTGAAGTATCGAGTTCACATTTAATGTTACCTGTAGGAACAGCCCTTTATTTGAACACCTTTACACACTGAGAGGCCTCAAGGACCCATCTCTTTGCTCTACAGCTTTCCACAGCATTCTCTATCACTGTGCCAATTTCATGAACTTGCTTTGGTTTCCTAGCTCCATGCGTACTGTTTCCCTTTACTTTACTTTACCAAGACAATGTGAGGCCAAAAAAATCAAGAGGCTTTCCTAAATCTTCTTACATTTTCTATTATAGCAAAACAAACTTAAAACTGGCCATTTTAGTTTCATTTGCTGCTTAAAGTGAAAATTATAAATTAAGATTAAAATGGAGCACTAATTATAAAAGAGATTCCAAGTACCACCATTTGCAAAAAATCAAGGGACTTCCATTATCACAGAAAATTCATGAACATGCATGGACAGTAGAGTGAAAAATTTCGTGACTAAAAAATTAAAAATTGAATCACCAGTAGCAAATGTATTGTCAATGGCTATGACAACAACAGATCCTGCAGAGCTCATAAAATGCAATTATTGTCTTTATTTCTTAAGACATTACATTTTTATTGCATTATTCTATTAATAAAAACACATTATAACAGACAGCTGTTTCTTCATTCTTTGCTTCCAGATTGTTAGATGAATTAACTGTTTTAATCTGGCCTTGGAAAGTGAACACACCAGCACCACCTTCACCTACTCACTCTTCAATTCAATGTGCACATAGCAAAATCCAACACTTCAAATCTCTTGCCCACATTTAAAAAAAAGTAGTTTTAGCAGAAAAACGTTAATAGTAGTTGAATAAAAATACGGGCATAAAAGCTATGAAACAGACAGCTCTGCCATCTGTCTCTGGGCTACAATCAAGGCTAGAGCCTTGCACAGTTCAGTCATGTGTATGAAATCCAAAAATAAACCTACAATCTATACAAAAACAACATGTTTGTTTTTGTAGCCTTGATTGCTATGTTTAAAAACCTAACGACATGTTTTATATGTTATGAATTCAACAGTCTCCCCTATATACTGTACAGTGGTTCTTTCCCTATGACCACAAGTTCCATTTCATTAATGTACAAATTTGAACATAATTTTTTGAGTTCTTCTTTATTTATATAAAAATAGTCAAAATATTAATTTCCCCCCAAGTATCTTCCAGTAAATCTTGCTGTCTTCCCCCCTCTTTTATCCACAGTTTTTATGAGGAAACCTCTCGTACAATAATGAGTTCTACTGTGTTCTGGAAAGTTTTTAGCAAGGACACTGCTTGTCCGTGTTCAATATTGATAAAACTGTAGCCATTAGCCTAGAAGAAAGAAGAAATACCATTTTAAGAAAAGGATTTCATAGTAATTTATTTGCATTTGTGCATTTAAATTCCGGCCAAGTAGTCCACAAACCTTGCAGAAAATAAGTATCATTTTGGCAATTTAAAACATCTAGACTCCTGGGCCTTACCCCACATCTATGGAAATAAAATCTCTGAAGGTTTTTAGAGATTCTGAAGGGACTCAGAAACCTGTATCTTGCAGACATTTTCAGATGATTCCTATGTAGCAACATGATGTTAGGAAGCACTTCTCTAAGACAGTGTCTGCCATGGTGTGGTGGGTATGTGCTAATGTGCTACTGAGGTCATCACACAGCAAGGGTAGGAGAGACGCAAGACTTCGCCTTCTCATTGCCTTGGACCAACAGATCAAGAACACTAAGCTTCTTGTAATTGAGGCTAAGCATTTATTGAGATCTTATTGTATACTAGACACACAGTTCTAGGTGCTTCACATGAATTAAATCCTTTAGTTCCCACAACACACAAACATTCTTCTTTCATCTTGTTTTAGAGAAGTTTCCTAAACTTAAAATAAAAACATATATTCAAAAATATCAGTATGATTTTCCAAGATAGAAGGTGCAAATACTTTAAACTATGAATGCACTAGAGAGTAGCCTCTAAGAAATGCCACTGTTTTCATCCATAAATATGTGAAGATAAACATAAAATGCATATTTTCAAATCTGGCGTTTAGTAATTCCTTGATGAGGCAGATGAAATATAAAGGAAATAATAGAAAGATGTATCTTAGTTACCTGAATAATTTTATCACCTGGTTGCAGTAATTTTGAAGCTGGTCCTTCAGGCTGTACCCTTGTCACAAAAATACCCTTTAGCAACAACAAACAAGGTAATTATTTAATTGAAAACAGTATAAGTAACACAGTGCCAACCAACAATCTTTCTTTCACAGTATGCAAATATTTTAAACATGGTACGAATTTTTTCCCTGTCTTTTCCGAATAATATTGTGACAACCCAGTATTATTTTGGTCTCTTGTAATTTTGACTTAAAAGTATAGTGATTTCTGTTTAAATTGCTTAAGTTAATTCTATAGATGTGCTGAAAAGTAAAACAATCAATAATCACTTGAAAATGTGAACATTTAAAACTTTTAGTTAAATTTGTTTTCTTCAAACAATTTGAACTGATCACATTTCAAAACAAAAAGCTGAACAATACAGAAGGGAGTCAAAAGATGATGTCTGTCAAGATTTATATAAACATGTTAGATTTTCACTTATGTGTAAGAGGTATTAAATTATTGAATAAAACTTTATGGGTATTTCAAGGATATATAAACAAGACTCACATCATCATCAGGTCTGAATGGGTTTCCTCTTCCCCCAATACCTCCTGATATGCTAAATCCAAGTTCTGGATCCTTTTCAATTCTCACTCGAATCTAAGTTAATATGAAAATAAAATAAACTATTGTTACTATCTCAGAAAAAGCTATATACAAAGATATCCATATTTAAATATTGCTAAATTATGTTCAATCAATCAAATACAAATATGTAAGGTTTCACCTAAAATAAATATTCAGGCAGACAAAATGAAACTATGACATGGAAAATTATGTTAATGAGTTAGTAAAATAAAGGTGCAGCTGGGATTATAAAGCATAGCTCCTAACTTAATCTATCGCTGCCTTGTGAGGACAGGCAACCAATTAATGTTGACCCTATTTTTTAGAAATCATGGATTTTAATGACATAGAGCATACCCACAAAATATGTACTTTATGGTCAGTTTCCATTTGTAAAACACATAAATCACATAGTATTTCTGTCTATCGTATATTTAAGATATTTAACAGATTCCTGGGTGGTTGTTGGATATTAATTCCTCATTTCCTGAATCTGTACACTTCAAAGGAGCTGGGATTAATGATCAATTGAGAATTTTTTATAACTGAACTATGAAAAAAGATTCCAAGAATTAAACTTTTGTTACAAACCACTCCCTTTCCCCAGAGACTAAACCAAAATGACTAAAGCATTGTTTTCTCTACTTAACTTTCTAATATTATTATTTTATCAATAAACTATCAAAATACATGAAGGTATGATTAGTGACTTTTTAAGTACTTCATTAAATTTAATTCTCACAATAGTTCAAATTTCAAACTCTGAGTGCCAAATAACAATAGCAAATCACAGTATGCCATTCAGGTTTAATGGTGGACTACTTATATTCCTGAGGTGTGCCATCAACTGATTTTGGAAAAACAACATATTAGGGGGGAAAAAAATCACGCCCCAAACACTAAATCCTATGTCAATCAGAATAGGGGGATTAGAGTCAAGTTAAACCACAAAGTTTAACACCTTACAAACTTAACATGAAACCAAACCTTTGAATAGATTGGTAAAAACTATGTTCAAATTCCATATGGATTTACTGCTAGCAATCAAAGCATCTACAAAATATATAAAAAGTTTAATCTCACATTTAAAAAAATATTCTTAGTCATTCTTACCTCTTGCCTTGCCAGTTCATGGCCTTGTCTAGGAGAACAATGGGGCTGTGTATATGGAGGCTGGTGGGCCACTTTCAGCATCAAATAATCAATTAGTTGTTCTCTAGAGGGATACCTTGCCACAGATGCCTGAGGAAGGGGGTGATGTATTTGACTATAATTTGCCTGAGGCCTGAGAGGCTGGCCCATCTGTCCATTACTCAAAGGCATCTAAGAAAAACATGAAGTGTCTTGAAATGACTGATAATAATGTCTTATTACAAATATTTGGATTTTCTTCTTAGATTATTACAAAAGCACCAGAGTTTAACATTTTAAATCATACAATATCATGACACTTAAGCTATTTTCTAATTCCACACTTCTAAAAGAAAAAAGCTATCAATGTCTTAATTATAAAACTGCCTGGGTGCTTGCTAATTAATAGTCACTCTTTAAAGGTTTCAAATGAAAATTATATCCACACTTAAAATTACTTGCTTTTCTGTTCAATATTAACAAACCTATCTTTCTAACAGTAATCAAAAGTTAAATTGGTAGGCAATATACCAAAGTTAAAAAATTTATCTAAGTTCATTAAAAGGTTATCTTTTCCCACACTAAATCTCTAACATATACACAAAGATGCATTTGTTGTTTTCTTCAGAGCAAAAGTAATGAATTCTGTGGTGTAATTCTCCTTATCAGTATTTTCTGCCTTTATTCTTTCTTTCCAAATTAACAAGTCAATTTATCTAGGTAGTAGTAAATTCATTTGTTCCCTGTGTGTGTATACCAGACAGCAATAGGGCAATATTTAAACTCTCTAAATATTAATTCCATAGAATATTAAACCACAAAAATTAAACCTTGACATTCTATTTTACTTTTCAGAAGCTACACAAAAAACATGAGATTATTATTTTCTTGTTAAATTGTTTTAATGCCTTTTGTTTTTTAGAGATTGAATCTGAATTTTAGACTTGAAATCACCTTTTTGAATTATGGCTAATAGCTTATTCTGTTAATGTGAGGTATCAATCTGAAAAATAAGAGGTTACATTTATATTATATATAGTTGCATATAAAGAGATTTTTGTGTAGAAGAGTAAATAAATGTCCTTACACTATTCATCATTTAAAGTTTCATTGTTGATTATTAATAAAAAGGTGACCTCATCCACAAGGAAACTACAGAAAAACTGTGAGGAAAATATTTGAGCCCCATTTCCCTAAAATAATCCAAAAGGAGAAAAGTTTGGGAAAAGATTATGGCAATGTTTCAGAACTATATGCTCTTATGTGAACCTTGCTTAAAGGATACAAACAGTTTGGCTTTGGTGAAGATTTTCAATTAAAAAGAAAAAACGGTCTGTTTCCATTGTCTTATACTTGAGAACTTAATTCTGAAGCCTAGAAACATATATGAATGTTTCACAACAGGGTACAACTCTATTACAAATCTTATATTGTTTAGATAGAAGGAGAATAAATCACTGTATTATTCCTCTTTTTAAGAAAAAACGTGGTTTATTACTTGACCACTATAGATGCGAAGCAATTTATCTGCCGGGGTACTGAAACGGTTTGTGCTGTTATTTATTCCAGAGAGGCACAACTCTGTGGAAAGCACACAACCTTTCTCCACGTTTATACCACTTCCTTATCTGTGCAGATTCAATACCTTTCTCCTGGGAGAACTGTCCAGACAGTATTACTGCTGATCCATTCTTAAGTCTCTCTCACTTAGTTATACCTGACATTCTACGTTAATGTTAAACATATCCATGGAATATGTTAAAGTGGCTCAGGAGAATAAAAAGCATAAAGCAAACTCAGTAACCTAAACCACAAAATTGATATTAAAAAGAAAAGTTGGATGAAAGAGCTTAATTAAAAAAGAAAATAAAAACAGAGAAGGGTAAAACAGATACGTATAGACTTATGTTAAATGGCTGGGATCCTATTTTTATGTAACATATAACTATGCTTCATGAATTATATCTGGTTATACTAAGGGATATGGACTTAGTTATGAGAAATGCAGATAAATATTAAAGAAAAAAATTGTATATCTGACAATGGTGATGGAAAATAAACTCTTAATTAGTGATGCCTTAGTTAGAAAAGTATTAAGAATACAACAATCATCTATTCTACCATATACAAAAGTCAAGGTGATTTCTAATTATATTTAAAGTATTTTCAAAACACCATTAGTAACAGAAAAATATCCTTGAGTGAAGAATTTAAGACAGGTTTATCTTAACTCTCTAAAAGGTTTACTATCAGGAATGCCAAAAAAAGTCTCTGACTCAAATGATAACAGAAGAGGGTGATGCTATAGAAATCCAAAAATAACAATAAAATGGCTCTCCAGTGTGGGAAAAAAATATGGAATAAACTGAGAAATAGCAGACTGAAATTCTATTTCATATTTCTCGATTATTTAAAAAGAAACCCTTACAAATTAATGGGGGAAAGTCATCAGAAATTTATTTTAGTGTTAAAGCCTATGATAATATTTCTACTTCAAAAGTCATAAAACATAGTAAGCTCACAGGTTCTCCTTTATTTATTTCCTGAGCACCTACTTTCATCAAGCTGTCTGGAGGAAGATCTCTGTGACTCAGTGTAGCTGATGAGTAGCTCTGCTGTCCTGAGGTGAATATATCATCTTGACAAGGATCTCCACAGGATGTCTGGGGATGCTTCAAATAAGCGGGAAATAAAAAATAAACTAATAAAGATCTTCAAGATATGAAACCAAAATGACGACACCTGAGAGATTAGGAAAAAATATTGCTAGGTAATGGGAAGCTGAAGAACCAAATCAAACATTACCATCATAGCTGCCATCATTACTGGTATCTTCATGATAGATGCTAACTAAACTTACTGTGGTAATCATCCAACAATTCATTACAATGTATACCTTGGACTAATACTATGTTACATGTCAGTTCTATCACAATATAACTGGAAAAAAATGTTAGTACCTTTAACCATCTTACACAGCAAAGTGCTTATTCTTGTAATGTGTGGGAAGTATGTAAGGAAATATACTGTTTAGCTATCTCTTTGTAAAGGCTTTTAATTTACGGTAATACCTTGCTTTTAATACTTGGGAAAAGATTATGGCAATGTTTCAGAACTATATGCTCTTATGTGAACCTTGCTCGAAGGAACAATAAATTAGTTATCAATCAAAGAGTCCCAAATTGTAAGGGCATATAAAATATACTTCTGTTGAACATTACAAAACAATTTTGGTAAAAAAACTAACTGCTGTTCTTTTATCAGCACAGTACTACCCAGGATTTTTAATGATTATAAATGGTTTTATAAAATGATTCATCTTATAAAATAAATGGTCTTATAAAATTTGTTTTCACTTAATTCCACCACACTAATATTATCTCAGTATTTTCAAAAGCACTGGTTTGGTGAAATGCTTTTACAATGAGCTAAAGTTCATATTTTGTATGTCAAATAATACCCTTCTATTAGTTTGCCTCACTGATAGCTTTAGAGGAAAAACACATTCAACCTTTCATTGTCTCTGAATATTTCTTATAAAAACTGTATAGAGCTGACAACACAGATATTCAAACTACATCAGCATGATGAAAAATAATCTGAAATCTACTTCACTATGATATGCCACAGGATACATATAAACCTAAGGGTTTATAATTTAATCTTAGAAACTCTTTTATCTGCAACAGATCGATCATGTGCAGTAAGCTGCTAGTTCAAACTGCAGCTTAGCATTTTTAATGTGGTTTGATCTAAATTTGTGTATTTATGCAATGAATACTTTATTTGCATTCTCGTTTTGAAATGCGGTTTCAAAATGCGTAATTATCAGCTCAGTTCACAGCCTGAAGTTTAAACTACAGCCTGAGTGTACAACTATGGTTTACTTAGTATTTAAAAGAGTAAGTAAATTATGGATGAAAAAGTAAAATGTAATAGACTCAGAGGCTCTGAACCTAACAGTAACAAGCAAAAATTACCTTTCAAGAATTTGGAAAGAACGGTTGTTCAGATGACTATAGTGATTACTCCCTAATAAAAGCCCCTGGTCTTTATTTGTGGCTTCAGATGGAATAGTATGAGAAACACAGGGCTTAACAGCCATCACTCTTCTCTCTCCCTGTTTGAAACTGACAAGTTATAATTGCTGCCACTATACCATGACATAGAAACAAAGTGATGGCAGGTGACAGGAGGCAGAAAATGAGTGATGCCCAGCCAGAGCAAAGCAAATATATGAGATGTCTGCCCTAGAACGTAACAGAGGAAAGCCAGCAGCATATTAAAATTGGGGTGAGAGGGAGAGAAGACACTCAGGAAAAAGCAAAGGACCCAGAAGTACACACAGTCAATATGAAAATACAGCTACGGGGAGGGAATAAACTAAGATTATTAGAGAAGGAACATCTTTTCAGGATGGAAGGAGGGAGACAGAAAGAAATATTTATTTAGAAGTCATGCTACCACCTCAAGTTGTTACAGACAGAAAAATCTTAAAACAGAGCCATGCTAGAATTCTCTTCTTTCTCCTCCTCTGCCATTCTAATCCCCTACCCTTAACTTTAAAAGAATAAACCTTTCTTCTTCACCACTAATGACTATGCGGTAATGTAGGTAAGAAGAGACTTGGGTTTTGCCTTTTCACTGGTACTTCTTGTTATTTCTCCATCCTCATATTTAATCATATTCAGCAAATTATGATTAAACTTAGTTCCAGGTAGTACTTTTTATTTGCCAACCCTAAGTTACTAAAATGACAATTATTCTCCCCCAAAACCTTCTGTGGATTATATATGGCATAACAGTAAAACCTTGAGTTAGAGAGGGCAAGCTAATTCTATTAAGAGAAACCACTGCTAAGAATAATAATTTTTTAAAAACCTCTCAGTTATTCTGATTCCAACAAAACTTGACTACATCCTTAGCTTATGACCAAAGAAACTGAAGAGATAAAGACCCAATTAGCTTTGCAGAAAGCTTTAGAACTAAGCCATGGAAGAACTGGTTGGTAATCAGGGTATCTAACCCACAGTACAAATTTATTTTCTAGAAATGTTAAAACATTAACATGTGGGGTATTTTTTTCTTCTGTGTACTGAAAGTACTGGTCTACTACAGGTACTCACACGAAAAATGTGCCCACCAGAACCTCTTCCGTCTGCAACACTCAAGGCAAGACTGCCTTGGCTGCTATGCAGATCCCTAGAGCTGCCAGAGTGTAAGCTGCTTACAGCAGTAAAAGTGGAATTAAAGGACCTTGACAGCATGCTCTGAATAAAGAGGGGATAGATTTAACAGAGATTAGTGAAGCATGCAAAATTCACAAGACACGTTATGTACATAGACATATACAAAAGTAACCCCAATACCATGTAGAAATACCATTCAACACTGAATTTTTAGTGACACTGAAAGAAGTTGGCACTATTTACCATATGTTTATGTGGCAACATACATATACACATAAATTACACGTAAATCCAGCCACTCACATGTTTAAACACTAGAGAAGAGAGTACAAACATATAGCTGTTTTTATAATGCTATTTCCTTTGCTCCTAATATATCTTACTAGAAGTTCATTGGAAAATAGGAATTGATTTCATACCCAGATGTGTACATATATTGTAATTTAGAGAACAAATTAATTTCACCATAAAGATAAATTTTACCAACAACCAGTTTCTAAGTCAAAATAGATTTCTAGAGTTTGCTTCATTTTACAGAAATTTTCCATTATTAAGTAGAGCTTAAATATACATTAACATAAAATATATTTGTAAAAATTACCTGGCTCTTGGCCACTGCATTTTCTAATATATATATATATGTATGTGTATATATATTCCACATTTCAATAATGTTTTATATTAGGGAAAATTTTAACATTCAGAGTTTTAGGATATGACATATAAAAGATTCCCACTGTTCTATAATTACCAAGAAAAAATAACAACTAGAAATTGCAGATGTAAAAACTTTCCCCATTCATAAAATAAATAGGCATTGAAGATCATTACATTTTAGGAGTGGCACCCTTCTGCTACTTGAACATGAAGAACCACAGATGGAATCCTTCTACAGTGTGAATTTATATGAACTCGTAATTGCTATCCCAGAGCTGCCTGAAAAATTACCTTAATGCCCTGCCTGACTCTTACTGTTTCTGTGTATTTATTCCCAAGATTAACTACTGTTCTTTCATGTGGATGCTTTTAGTCATGCCCCTGAATGTTGAGGATCTGATGGTCAAACTAGAGAAAAGCCACATTTTAAACATGGGTTGTTACTAGGAGATGCAGAAATGCTGTAACAAGCATTTCTGTTTTGCTCTTAGGGAATATATACCCTTTCCAGATAATGAGTTTATCTCTAACACCAAGAAACATTAACATGGCAAAAAATATCTATAAAATTATGAACATGATTCTGATGGCATGGGAGACATCTGAAAAACTTCCCCAGGGATTTCACAATGCCTACCCTACCTTTGGGTAAGTCCCCAAATCAAAAGTTGCTACTTTGCCCATCTGGGAGTTCTGTAATAATACAGAAATAGCTAAGCAATTGAAGCTTACTTGATTTTTAAACCTTATAGTAGTAGCCCCTTTCTTTCCACCTCAACAACACGCTGCACCTGGAACCCAAACAAAATACATCTCACCTAAAAAAATCTCAAAACTTGATTAAAGTAATCAGCAAACACTGAGAGGAGTAAAAGGAGCTGCAGAGGTGCTCGCAGAGATCTTCTATCATCCTCCACCATTTCATCCAGTGCTTCCAGGTTTGGACTCATGTTGCACTGTGTCCTCACAAGACTTCTCTTGATTTCACTGAACTAATTCTCACCTTAAATTACCAGTGGGCTCACCTGGGAAACTACTGTCATGCACTCTACTAACAAATGAATGGCAAATTTCTAAATATATAAGCAGAGGAGCACAATGAACAATGAGTTGGCTGCTATTGTTTTCTCTTTCTGAAGTCCAGGCACGTCTGTCAGATGGGGAAGCAGTGGGAGAAGAGCCATCTGAGGTATCAGCTACACACAATATAACAATAACCGAACTCATCTCTTCCTCCTCTATGTCCAGTAATGGTCAATGACTTTCCCACCCACCAGTTGTTCAAGGCACCAAACTCGGGCTTAATTCCCTTTCCTCAATGATTGATTGATTATAGGAACAGTCCAGTCAGAAGTAAACTCTTACTAAGTCTATTTCAGAACTGTCTCTTGAAATTGTACCCTTGTCTCAATTCTACTGATGCATTTTTTCATTTCATTTACTTTCTGGACCTCTAAACAGTCTCATAACTCAATCAATTTAACTATAGCTTCTTCCTCCTCAAATCCAGTTCCATACTATCACCAGAAGTTTATTTATGAAACAGCTATGCTACTCCTCTGCTTAAATTTCCAAATTCCTTAGAAAACACTCACCTAGTTCAAAAAGCCTCAACAGTATGTACAATTACAGCTGAAACAAAATGGATAAATGAGAATGAATTTTCCTGTCACTTATATATGCTCAGCTATTTAAAGCTGAAAGGACAACATTGAAAACAGCTAACAATTACAGGTGGAGGTTCAGTGGGATTTGATAAAAGACAGTGATCACGTTTTCAGCATTTCTGAAAATTTTAAACTGAATAATTTTCGAAAATAATGACAAACTGAGGTCATACATAGCTATTTTTAAAGACATATGTTTAGTAAACAGGTAAAATAATTCTTGGGTAAAACTGATTGAGAGGTATGAAAGTAAATCTAAAAGAAAGAATATGCCTTATATACTTGGGCCACAGAATTCTGGCACTAACAGTTTTGTAGGACAATCAAAAATTTTTTTAAATTCCTTTAAAAAAGACATGTACACATAAAGTTATGAACTGATCATGAGTCTAAGTTATTTTACCAACCATTTCACAACTACACTAGGGTCATAGACACCTGAGTTCAAATAGGTCGGAACTGCAATCCAGAAAACTCAAGAGTAAATGCCATGCCAGCAACCATCATGTCAGTGACAGTGTTAGTCATGTAACATGGACTGGGAAAATCTTAAGTCAAATATTTACATTTACAATTCATTTCTTGTTATTCTTTTAACTATAGAGTAAACTGCTACTTTTGTACGTACATTTACATAACAATTATTAATAGATGAGAGGAGATCAGAAAATGCTAAATAGGTACACATGTGTATACATGTATTATTTATAAATGTCTGGCACAATCTAAAAGATACACAAACAAACATATAAAGTAAATGTAAGCCCATTAGAACACACTGGGAATAGTAAGAAGGGAAAGAAGTTTATACTACCATCTCAACCCTCCTGAGTCTACACAAGTCTAAGCTTGGAACTCTATTCTCAGTACCAAAGGAAAACTTCTTAGAATATAAGTTTATATTCAGTAATTCAGAATATCTTGTCTCAGCTTATTTAAAAGATAGTACCAAAATTTTTAAGAAAAATAAATTCATTAGAAGGAAAATGAAAATTTCACATTTAATTACCTTTTCTAACTTTTTGGCCTCAATGTGACGTAGTACTTGTTCTCTCCAATCATGAGGAACTTTACTTTTTCCTGGAGGATCTAATAAAGAATGCTCAGAACCAACCCTTGCATTTGGTCTTTTTGAAGGACTAGTCCGTGAATAATTGAAATCACTAACTGACATAGTTCTCTCTGGTATTTCACTAACAGAGGGTCGAGCACTCTGAGGCCTTGATGCATTTGGACCATCAATGCTGTACGTTCGTGCAGAAAGAGGTCTCTGTGATGCTGACATCACTGGAGTTCTTCCTACTGAATGTAACTCTCTGTATGATAAATAATCTCCTTCAGGGACTTGGGCCCGCCTTGTGGGACCTGACTCACTAAGACTGACAGAGGCTGTAGAGGATGTGCTACTTTGTCGCTGAATTGTACTTCGACTAGCTCCAGGAATGAGTCGGTCACTTGGTGAGATGGCCCACATTTCCCCGTGTCTCCCTGGGCCAAGTCTCTGATGTAAATGGTATCCAGTACTAGCTCGAACATTGTTATGGTTAGAGAAATTCATATTGGCAGAATGCTTAGCATAATTGTGATTTTCTGTGCTCTCTGATCTAAGAAGACGCTGAGGAGGAAAACTGACATGATCTATTTGGGAATTTTGCTTGGCATGCCACAAAGAGTCCTGGACTGCAGCACTGTTACTGTACTGGACATTATACTGTGGAGGACCATACATCTGAGGCACAGACTGTGGGCCACTTGTGAGGCCTCTTATTATATTTGGCTCTTCAGGATTATGATTTGAATCAAACTTAAAAACTGCTTTTGTACCTGTTATCAAATCAGAAGATGAAGAAGAACCAGTAAATACTTGCAATGGATGGTCATACAGAAGTGTAGCAGACTTGCTCCTGACTATATTTTTCCCATCAACAGTAGATGTTACTTTAACTGTTGCACTCGGCTGTTGAGGTCCATTATCACTAAGAATGTCATAGATTTTTAGCCCTCCAGTCTCCATATTAGTTATGCTATGAGATTTCACAACAGATCCAATTGGCCCACTTCTCTGGGGAGAGAGATCTTCAGTGCTCTTGGAAATACCCGTATCAACAGAAGAACTGATGTCATGTGGTTCAGTCCTCTTAGGAGACTGTGGAGTGTCCTCAGAATGTCCATTTACCTTATTTACACATTCCAGATTAGGATACTTGTTTCCATTTTCCAAGTGCTCTGCTTCTTCTTTAGCATTAATGTTTAAAAAGTCTGTTCCAAGAACTACACTCTGTGTCCTTGATCTTTCTACTATCTCTGGTTGAAATGTATCATTAGTTACAAGTTTATTAAGATTCATATTGATACGGTCTAATTTGTAAGGTTCATCAGATGTAGTTTTTGAGTCATCACCTTTTTCAATAAGAACTAATCGCTCTTCAACATTCAAATCATATTGAGGTAAGTTAAAATCTTTCTTATCATGAACTTTGAATTTTTCCTCTGTTGAATGGTTTAAAATATCTCCATTCTGTAAAAGGCTGTTAAAATTTTCATCTTCTTGCCTAAAACAAGGATAGTTTTATCACAAACATCATAAAGCCCAGTTTTCTTAGTAATAGGGAATGTTAATAATTAGTTAATGTGTAGGTACACAAAGTTAAAGAGTTATGGGAGTCACAGATGAAAGGCATTTATCAAGTATATAATATTAAGATACTGTAATAGTCAAACAATATAGATTTATACTAAACAGAGATATGTAAAACATACTAATTAAAATTTATAGCTAATCAAGATGAATTTTCATCAATAGCAATCATTTTGTCACAATATAGTTTAGTAGTCTGGATAAACAATGAAAAAATGAACTTATGTATCTTTTTCTACTGCTACATCTTTTTACAAATGTGATAAACATGGAGAGAAAGCCAGTAACATGCATAGTTGAGTAAAGAGCACAGAATTATTTACAAATAATTCTGAAAGGTCACCTTATTAACCAGTTAATCATATTAACTAAGCAGTTATTATTGCCTCAAATAAGGGAATTGTACATAGCAAAGAACAATTGTTTAAGGGTCTACAAAATATGAAGAAAGATCAAAAGAGAAACTAAATCTAACCACATGACTACACTGTATTTGGCAAATAATTGTGTATGTGCTTTTCTAAAATTATAGGAAATGTTATTTTTACTTGTTGACATAAAAAAGTCCTCTTGTATAAATATTTATGTTTCAACAAATATTCCTTTATAACAGTCTTCCTGCTCAGTAACAGATAATGCTCATTATTAGAAATACAACAAAAAGGTGTAGCTATATCCCTTTCTTAGTCCTTATTTCATTTTACAAAAAACATGGTTTATAAAATACTAAACTAGTTCCCAACATTATTAGTAAGATTTTATTATTCAACAGATTAAGTTAATTATGTTAACATCTAAGAAGTTATAAAAATCATTATTTTATCACACATTTCAGCCTCAATTTCAGAAAATAGATATAAATAATCATTATTACAAACAATACATAAAAAATTCAACTTAAATATATCTGGAATTTAAGAACCATTTAACTTGAAAAAACAGTCAACAATATTGGTACAATAAGCTTTGGGTTCAGTAGTAACCCAAATTTTTCTATTAAGCACTCTGGCTGGTAGATATTTACATGAAGGTAAAAGGGCATAGTCTTACTTTAATAGCCAAAATTCTTGAAAGCTCAAGTAAGAAATTTGTTTTAAACTTAAGCTAAGTTCCAGACTATAGGAATTATGCCTTGTTTCACAGAGTTTGATTTACAAAATTCAGCACTAATTGGAAGTACTGGATGTCCTTTAATGGCATCCCCCAAAACCATTTTGCATTTCTAACTCTAAAAATACCCATTTCAATCTGAATCACTCCAGATAGGCTGAAGTAGTGTTACAGAATACTAGAAATATTGTAAAACTGTTCAAGCTTTTAATGAAGAGAATTTTAAATATTTTCTTCCCTATTTAAAAGACTAAAATGGAAATGTATAAAAGTTAAATAAGCTGGTAATAAAATGGGGAGAAATTATATAATGCCTGAACCATTCCTAAAATACTAATTTGTGAAATCCTTTGTTTTAGTCATATACATTTACTTGTCCTACTATCTCTATTTACTGTACAAACAAATTGTTTCATTAAGATGTCCACAAACCTGATTTTGGAATTAATACCAATATGAGTTTGTTTCACTGGAGAGCAGAGTGAGGTATCTTGACTACTATCAGTATTAAGAGAAACTGAGTCAGACATCCGAGATGGAGAAGAACAGTTGCTGTTATTCTGATTGCTATTGTGTGTTACTTCATCTGATAAAGAATCTGTATCCTTTGTATCATCTGAAACAAAAAAACTCAAGCCGTTGATAAAGTTGCCAAGAATATGTGTGAAATACTTTCCAGTGATGACTAATGGCATTTATATTGTCCTGGTTCAATATACAACGTAGGAATTACATAGATAAGAAAGAAGATGACCAGAAGGACTTCTGAAAATTCAGTCCTACCACAAAGATTTTATATCAATTCATTTCAGTGAATATGCTTCTCCATTCATTTACAATTTTAAAAAGTCATAACAGAAAGTATATAGTACAGTTCATAGCCTTGGTAAACTTATCTGGGGAAGAAATTATTTCATACATATGGAATTCTCATCTATTCTGACAATAAATAAGCAATACAGTCAATCAAAAAACAAAAACCAAACAAATCAAGGAATTTTCACAAGGTCAGTTCTCTTCCTATTAAGTCATTTCAAAGAATTACACATAGTGAGCTCTATGTGAAATGGTTTTGTATGTAACAATGTATATAAACAGAAATAAATAATATTCATATTCCATTATAGGCAGGTAGTATAAAAAGTTGTCTATTTTTTAAAGTAGTGATAAAAAGATAATAATCTTTACAACCCTTAGGCTGTTTTTAACTATCTCAATTCTAGCCAAATGACAGAAATAGTATATATAGACATGGTCATAGGAGAGTACATGAATTAAGGATATTTTTGCTCTTCCAAGTATCTTAGAAGCACAGTTCAAGTAGTCAACAGTTTTCAGTTGAAAACACTGGCACACAGGGCTCTGTAACTTCAACTTAGAAGTATTTGGATCTTAAATTCTTATTTTTAATATATTGCTAAAATAGATGGCACTTAAATTCTTTCCTAGCTATATTCCTCTTCTTCCACCTCCTTATCATTTGGCAACTGAGACAATTAGACAATAGCACTTAAAATATTTAATACAATAGCAACTAGTATTTAACAGATATCACTACCATTACTATTATGAAACTCAAGCTATCAAAGGGCCACCTTGACAAAAAGTTTCATTGATGTCATAAAGGCAAAGGCTGGATAAACATTTGGTGGAAATTATTCATGCAGACATGGTCAGGCACTGGTGGGTAGGAGTGAGGGAAGGATAAAAGAAAGGGATAGAGGGCCTTCAAGTTCCCTTTCATTTCTAAGAGTTCCTGAGATTCTATGTTGTATGACAGAATTGCTGAGGTGGACGCTAAGAAAGGCCTGGGATTAGTAAAATAACAAGCATCTACTATACATCAGGTACTGTGCTAGATCTGAGTCTACTCAATCATCTACTACATTTGATACTCACAAAATCCTTAATTAGCCTCACTGTATGTCAAAAAAGATATGCACACATGGATAAAACTAAGTAGCTGAAGGATTACACTGCAAATGAACGGTAGAAATGGAACGATAATTGGGCTTGTCTTCCTATAAAGTCCATGACCTTGTAAGTAAAATTGCATGAAGCAAGAGAAAAAAAATCTATCAAGATATTTCTTTAAGGAGAGATAAGGAATAGACCTTTCAGAAAGGTATGTTTTTAAAATTGTTTCTAAAAAATATTTTAAATAATTTAATGAAATTCCAAAAAAATTGTAACTTCTACTGAGCCCATTTCTCTTAGTGCTTTCCTTTACATCTAACCTTTTTTGTTACTGCTAAGTGCTACCACTTTTGGCTGGTTAATAGAGCTTTCAATTAATGGTGGTCGCATCTCTGCCATTTTCATCTCTTCATCAGAGGAGAGTTCTTCAGATTCCTAATTTAAAGAAAAAAAAAAATTTACAAAAAAAATCTTGATTTCTTCAAATAAATAAATATTGTCATAAAACTTCAAAGAGAAAAGAATATTTAGAACATGTATGAAATCTATTTAACATAGTAACGACTAAAACTAGTATATGATTTAAGTTTTTCAAGATATGGCAATAAAACTATGACAATTATTAACAATATGCCAGTGTCTATGGGATAATTTTCTGTGGCAGGCCTTATTTCAAGTGTATTAATAATTACTATGTGCCTAGCATTACGTCAAGTGCCAGAAAAATAAAAATAAATAAAATCCAATCCCTGCCACTAAAAACTCTGTTTAGTGAGGGTGGCCCCCCAAAAATATCTCCTTCAATCCTCAATTTATTCCAAAGAATCAGAAGTACTCAGGTGTTCTTCCATTAAAATGAATTAATGGCAATTTTTGCCCAATTTGAAGACACTATGTTATTATTTCCCATGAGTTTTTCTTGAATCTTTGGCAATTGTCCCACACTGTCTACCACTGAGTGCTATTATATAGAAAACAAACAAAAGCAACCTGGCAGCCAACAGATATTAAAAGAAAAATTCTGACATTGTATATACTACATGTATATACAAAACTTCAAAGAGATCTGACCTTCTTAGTAGGTTAAATTATTCCAAGTTAACATGATAATAATAAATAAATACGATGAAAATAAATAAAATATCTTAAAAAGTTGTTTTGTACTATGACTTAGATACTTAGAAGTGCCATAATAAAGATATGGACAGCAAAATGTCCATATCCCAAAAAAAAAAAAAAAAAAAGGATCAGCAAACGAATTTAGTAAAAAGGCCAAATAGTAAGCATTTTACACTTGGCCTCCCATATGGTCTGCTTTAACTACTCCATTCTGCCACTGTGGCACAAAAGTAGCCCCAGAAAATACATAAACAAATGACTATGGCTATGTCCTAGTAAAACAGAATTTCATCTAATTTTTCACATATCATGAAATACTCTACTTCAGATTTTTATCCAACTATTTAATAATATAAAAGCTATTAGCTTGCAAGCCATACAAAGACAAGCAGTAGGCCAGATCTGGGCCATTCTAGGCCACAGTTGCCAACCCCTGTTCAATGCCGTAACTACTACAATGGAAAGAGGTAGACTGCTAATCAGTAGAAGAGGAAAAGAACATAAATTCAGTTTAGTCTTGAAGGGCGTGTTAAGCGGGGAATGACATTCTGAGTAAAAGAAAGCATGGAAATAAGAAAAGGTATGTCAAGTCAGCTCCATGAAATAGAGCTCAGGATAAGTAGCAGGAGAGACAGAAAAAGTAGACTGGACTGCATGGTGAAAGGACACACTCTGAGTCCAAACTCAATTAAATAAGTGCTGGTCATTATTACCAGTTGCCAAGCCAGGATCTCACAAGATCAATTTATCTTTTAAAATGGTAACTCTGGAGTACAAAGAGAAAGAGACTGACAGAAAGGAATCTAGCTGTCCTGAAGAAAAAAGACGTATGTCCTGAGGTAATGGCAGTGATGGCTGGTAAGAGAAAAAGAAATTGACAGAAGTTTTGGAATTAATAGGACTTAACAACAGAATGAATGCTAAGAATGAGAGAACAGGAAAAAGATGGGCCAATGGTCTGTCCTGATCTTGTTACTGCAGCATTTAAATTGCTGACCAGACTTTCCCCTTCATGAAATTACATTATACCTGGGCTCCTGGAAACTCCAGTCTCCTAAATCTCCTCCCCACCTTCTTGTCACCTTTGCTCACAACAATTAATCTTCCTGCAGTTAGCTGTAAGTTTTTCCCTTGGATACTGCATTTTCTTTAAAAATTACGTTTAATGTAGATAATTTTCCAATTTATAATCTAGCCTTGATTTCTCTTGTGAGTTAAAGATCCACATTTCCAACTACCCATTAAATATGACTATATGATGGTCTTGTCAGTTGTTCAAATTCCATATATCCAAAAGCAAACTTGTCCTTGTAAGCCTGTTTATTCTCTTAATGCCCCTTTTTCTGTTAGTGGCATCATCATTCCACTCAGGTATGATAATGTGACTATTCCTTCTCCATTCCTTATAATTAGGGATATTCACACAGTACATCCTTAATATTCTTGCAACTAACTTCCAGTCTCCATTTTCCACCATCATTTCAAAAAGCCCTCACTCACACTAGGAGAATTCAGTAGCTGTTGCTAGATAATTTCCAACATACAGCTCTACCACACATAATGCTCTGCTAAAAAGCCTTCAGCGACTTCCCAAAGAGTATAGAACATTAAATCCAAAGTTTTAGCCTGGCTTTCAAGGGCCTCTTAATCAGGTTCCAATCCATGCTACTAATTTTATTTCATACTACTGTCCCTGACATATTCATCAGATGGAACATGAACTTCTCTACATTTTCCAAACACCATTCTTTTGCTATTATTATTCCTTTCATGTTTCATTCAGTTTTCTTATTTTTGCTAATTGAAATACTTCAAGGTAATGGTTAAGTGACTCCTTCATCTTAAATCATTCTTGGTTCTTTGTAGCCAGAAAATATCTCTTTTCTAAATTTTGTAGCACTTAGTATTTTTATTACTTAGAATTTTTCTTACACACTTAGCACTGTCTAACCTTGATTATATATCCATTTATCCATTCTGCCACTCATTGCTCCAAACTCCGTGCCTTACACACAAGAAAATATAATGAATGAGTAATAAGTTCACTGGGATAAACTTAATAATACCCTTTTCACAGACTATATTAGATTCAGTGAATTATAACAGTACACTGCATGATGTGATCCATTTAAAATACCTTCAAAAGTCATGAGATTTTTCTGTAATAAATACTAGCTCACAGGATAACCTTGAAGATAGATTATGTGCTTTGAACATATTTGAATTTTCAGAAATAAAGATGCTGTTATAAACCCACAGTATCACTATTTCTATACACCAATGCTCTCCTCTCTGGTAGAACCTGATATAATGATGGATGCGCTATAATTGTGTGGGGTTCAACATGGTAGACACTGACTAGCAGATATGGTAACTGAGCATTTGAAACATAGCTAGTATAACTGAGAAGCTTGGTTAAATTTTTCATTTTTAAAACTTGTAAATTTAAATTTTACTCAGTAAATTTTTAATTATACTTAATTTAAATAGCCACTTGTAGCTAGTCAGTACAATAATGGACAATATAGTTATCAATCAAAAACACTTAAGAATTTCATTTTTTAAAATTAGTTTTACCATTTGCTACTATCTCCAGCAAAGGTATGAGAGGAATGTTAAAAATGGTATGACCACTTTTGGAAAACCAGCAATCTTCCAAACATTTAAACATAGAGTTACCACATGATCTAGCAATTTTATTCCTAGGTACATACCCAAGAGAGAAGAAAATATACATCCACTCAAAAGCTTGTACTCAAATATTCATAGCAGCCTTATTCATTATAGACAAAAATGTGGAAAAAACCAAAATGTCCATTATTGAAAATTACAATGGAATATTATTCAGACATAAAAATGTATTGAGACATAAAAAAATGGACTGATACAAGAAAGTAAAGATACATGCCATAATATGGATAACACAGAAATTATGTTAAGTAAAGAAACTAGCTGCAAAACCCCATATGCTGAATGATAGCATTAACACGAAATGTCAAGAGTGGCCAAATCTACAGAGGCAGATAAAATAGGTGACTAGTTGCCTATGGCTCAGAGGGATAGAAAGGTGCGGAGTATCAGCTAAGAGTATGGGTTTCCTTTTTAGGGTAATGAAAATGTTCTCAAAGTGATTGCGGTAAAGGTTGCATAACTCCTAGTGTACTAAAAGCCACTGAATTATACCCTTTATTTAAATGGGTGAATTTAAATGAGTATTTGAGTTATAGCTCAATAAAGCTATATTTTTTAAAAGTTAGTTTTTATTGACCCACTAGTAGAAACTGAAAAAGTCTCAAACATTCAAGAAAAAAAAAAAGCTTCACAATTAATGATAAATGCTTAGTCAAATAATTGAAATATACCTACAGCAACCTTTTTCATTTCTGAGTTACAGAAATAAAAGTAGCTGCTAGTATGTATTTTACAGAATCAGAATAAAAATGCCACAATCTAATTTACACAGCAAACATTTGAGTACAGTGGGTATAAAAATTTAAATTTTCAAGTAATGGATGAGTGATATTATAACAAATAGTATAAATTTTTTCAATGGCAAGTGTATTAACATATTTGCTATCAACATGAGATTTCTCTAATCTTGAATTAGAAACAATATTAAATTCTTATCAGCTGTTATGATCATTCCAGAATAATCTTAAAGCCATACCTCAAAAACATCATCATGATTAACAATGTGCTTCAAGTTCTCGGAGGTTTTCATATTTGCAGTCAGTGGTAGATTCCTAGGACTGACCTCAGCTTCAGGCTCACTCATCTTCTGTATAGAGTTTCCTGTCATAAACTTTTCTCTTTCATCAGTGTTGCTTCTTTCTGGAGTGGTACTTTCTGAAGTCTAAGAATAAAGATATAGAATTCATATTCCTTAAGCTTCATATCTATTCTTATAGTTCAGATGAAATTTTAAAGGTAATTTAACACCTTCCTATTCTGGATAAATCAAAGAAACTTTAAACATGGAAATCTGTAGCATTCACAAAGAAAAATGCTCATTTTGGAAACAGGTGGTCCGGAAAGGTCCATGAGGCGCATTAAACTTTACAATTTACCTGAGGCTACATTTCATCTTAGAGGCTGCAAAGCTGGTGTTCTTGAATGAGTCACTGAGCTCAACATGTTCAAACACAGGATGGTTAGACTGTTTTATTCTCACTGTGGAATGTAGAGTATCTCTAGTAAGGTAGTAAAACTTGTTTCTGTGGTACAATGTGGCAAAAAGTCCATTAAAGGAACACACAGTTTATGGATTTGTGTATGTTTCCCAAACATCCCAAGGAAATGCCAATGGTCTGTCAGTAGCAATTACATTTAAAATAAAAACTGGTAGAGTGGATTAGTATTACCAAGGGGCAAAAAACTATTTTCATAACAGTGAATTTTCTGACATTCATTATCTTATTCTTTGTCTCAAGAAATGATTTTTAAAGGCTGTGTATACACAACTCTTTACCATCTGGACCATCTATGGACACAACTCTGACCATCTGGACCATCTATAGATACCCTGAAGTAGTAATAGTAGCAATTAGGTGGTTCACCAATTAGCACAGCTTTTTGTTCAGAGAGCCAAGACCACCACACTAAATCAGAGTACATTTTAATGTACACAAAAAACCATTTTTATTAATTATAATTTAAAAAGTTAGAGTTTATACAATATAGGTAGGTCACAGGGAAGGCAGTACAACATGGAGAAGACAAGTAGTGACTCTATAGCATCTTACTAATGTGATGGACAGTGACTGCAATGGAGGGGAGGGGGACTTGAGAATATGGGTGAATGGTGAAACCACAATGTTGCTCATGTGAAACCTTCATAAGCTTGTATATCAATGATACCTTAATTAAAAAAAAAAGTTAAAGAGTTTGAAATAGGTTTCAGTCAATTCTTTTAAATTTTCTAACCTTCATGCCCACATCATTATTTACAACTTGCTGATCTTCATGTGGTTTCAAATCTTTTCCTGAGTCTTCATTAGTCTCTTCATCTTTTAATCTGTGTACAATGGTTTGAACAGTTTTGACCATATTCTTGAGCTCATCTGGGTATGGTGTTGGGTATCTCTTTAAATTTCCCTCCTAGAGAAACAGAGTAAGTGAAATTTAAATATTCTAATGTCAATCTCACAATTTTATCTATAATCCATCTTAATTATACTGGATATCTGGCTCATAGTGGCAAATGCAAAGACAAATGATAGGCTATTGAAAGCATTTTAGACTTGAGTAAAGCATGATTGTATCAATAGTCAAAGATTTGATAGTTACAGACTTCAATGTTGTTAAAGCTTTGTTTAGCAGAATTAAATATATTCCATTTGGAGGTATATTGTGTGGATACTGCCAAAACTTGCCACTTGGCTTTGAAACAAATATTTTTCTAGCTAGATATTTATCCCTCACACATAAAACTCCTACATTCTTATACTATGTCTTATGAGCCAGGTGCCAAATACTTCCAAGGTCAGCCTAATTGTCATTTTCTATATTCAATTAGTTTACATGAGAGGAAAATAATTACATGCATTAAGTAACCTATGCTACTTTCTATCGCTGTGACACACATTCTCAATCCCATAAAGAAACAAAATGTTCCTAACAAAGAGTTATTTACCTCTAGAATATATAGCAATAAATTATTTAAAAAAACAATAATCTATTTTTCTCTTATGTTTATATACTCAATGAAAGCTGGCTTATAATCACACAGTTTTATATTGATTTTAAATTCTTTCACATGATATGTACTGACTCAATAAAAGTTTAAGTGCCTAGAGGGCAAGGAATAAAACCAATACTTCTTTGTATCTCCCCAAACTGTATGGTATAGGTATATAGTACCCAATATAGTAGACTAATCTCAAATTTGAAAGAAGAAAGACCTGACTCACCCTGGGAGGTGCCTCCCTTTCATCTTTGTCTTCATCACATTCAAATGCCACTTGAGCCCGCTGTTTCCTCTGTTCCTCCCACAATGAAGGATTAAAACTTTCATTATCAGATATGAACATAACTAGAGAAGAGCAAGCAAAAATAAAAACAAAAAATCCACTATATTTTACTATATTTATGAGAACTATTAATTGCTCATGATTTTCTTTATGAGTTATGCTCATTAAGGAAAGTCAAGATTGGTCAATGCCAGCAGCTATAAATTCTACACTAAAACTAGGCTGTGATTCTAACACTTCTTTAGAGTTATCAATCACATCTTTTCCTCCCTAAAGCTGATTTGTCATTTTGTTACTAGAAGAGTTCCTGAAGAATATTAACAATAAAAAACTATGGATATGTGAATATGTGCAGTTCCCTACCAAAAACAACATGTAATACAAAAATTATTTTATCCAAGTTTTTGCATTTAGAAATAGTCTTCCTAATTCCAACACTGTTTATTACATATCGGGGCACAGAGGAGGTTGAGAGAGAAAGAAAGATATTTTGGTAAAAAAGGATTATTACTAAGTAATTACATCTTTGCGTTAAACATTATATATAATATAGCTTTACTAATAATGCTTGTAATATATTTTATGTATCAAAATGTACAGAAAAATGAGAATTTAACATAAATTCACACATATTCTGCTACCCAATGTAATATTGAAGGTAAAGATTTAAGACTTACAGTTTTCATTTATTAGGCAACTAAACAAAAATCTAAGGCTTAAATAATCCATTTGACCACTATAGGTCACCACATTGAAGTATGTGCAATACAAAATAAAATAAAATCACAACTTGTTTTCTGCCCATTAAGATAAAATGACTTTACCTATTCAAAACAAAAGGGATTAAAAGCACCTAAAGTTAGATAACAAAAAAACTGAAGTTCTTGGAATACCCAAATGTGGTTAAATGGAATTATTTATGCAAAATCAGCATAGTTACCAGTTATTTTTATTCATTTCATGCTTTTCCCCTTCCTTTATCTCATATTCAAATTAAGAATGCCATGAAACCAAATACTGATAATGGGAATGGAGTTTGGGATTCAGCTTTTTCTTTGTTTCCATTACTCTGTTCAAGAATTTCTTCTTTAATCGATTTGTGGAGTTGTCTAATAGTTAATGAATTAAGAGTATTTGTTGTTGTGGAATGTGATTAAAATTCCTGGGATTCCCTACTGATAAACTTTAGTGGTATACTTGGAAAGGCAAGCATAGTCAAGCAGTTTCCAAAAATGTCTATTTCCAGGATTAACAAAATTCCCCTCCCGTCTTTGGCAGTAATTTCAATCATCACCCTAGTGAGAGATCTCTGACTTTTAGATTATGTCAAAGCAATTTTACATCTTAGTTTTTTCAGAACTCCAGATTTTACCCCAACTTTTACCATGCCTCTCATTCTTGTCAACTTCTGGTCATTTACACTTTCTACCCATTAGTATAAATCTCACATCTTTTGAGATTCAGGGCATCAGGTAATAATGTTACTTTTTCTGCATTTCAGATACCACTAGATCTGATCACCCTAGAATATTCACTGAGGACTCCAGTATTTGCCTATAGCCTCTCTCCCCACCTAATACCTGCCAGTATCCTGAATTACGACATGTGACAATTCCATCTCAATACTACAATTTCATAGTTCCATGATGCCCTCAATTCCAATGCTTAAATTCCATCTGCACTTCAGCCATGGTAATACTTAAGACCTTGGATTCTGTAAAACTTTTCCACCTCCTTGACCACTACCATTTGCCCTTCTAAATCATTCACTTCCTTACTGCTGCTGATAAACTTTGTATTTCTTAACCTCATTTCTTTTTCTTCCTGTAAGACCATCCTAGGTTTTATTTCCTTTTCTGTTTGACTTATATTTCATGCTGTATTTTAACTACTCTCACTTTTCTTGATCCCTTTCCTTAAATCATACCTATTCTACAAAAATATGCTACTTCAATCATCTACCTTCTTTGGTCTGGACTGCCAAATCCTATCAGAGAAAAATGATACACCCTTGTTTGGAACCACTACACATTTATGGTATTTATTCCCTCATCTTTGCTCTATCTTCAATGCTGCCCAGGAATCCTTCTGTTTATCTCTAGTCAGTCTTTTCTCCTACTTCTAATCTCTACTTTCCTCAATCTCTAAAGGAAAACTTCTTTTTGACTTAAAACAAACAAACCAAAAGCCCATACTGACAACTGACCCCACCAACATCCTGCTTTTTCTCCAGCAACAAACTTATTGTTATATGGATGTATACTTCCCCTTAAGACTGACTCTTCTAAGCAGGCCCTGTCTTACAAATTTATCCATCATTATCCCTCTACAGATCATGAACTTCTTGAAAGCAAGGATTTTTACCTTTGAATACTTAGATCTAACCCAATGTCTGGTAAGAAGTGATCAGTAAAAAACAGAATGAATTAAATATGAACAAAACATTTACTTCTCTTCGTGTTATAACACTCCAACCCAAGAACATTTTATTTTCTGAGTCATCTATTTCTTAGAGACACTGTGATAAAAGAAAAAGTTTGCCTTACAGTTGAAGAGAAATTCATCTGCCTGACCATACCAATGAGGTATCTGAGTTGGTATTGAGGGTATAGTATGTTATAGTGCTCTCAATACCCACAATGAGATACTTCAAGAAACACATGAACTCTAAGAGGATTCAGATACTGTCAATGCATCTCAGACTTTTTAATTGAAGATTCTTCCACTCTAAAATAAATCTCCAAAATAAAAAATTAAAAGTGGCAAGATTTTATTTTGCTACTTCTACTCTTCATACTGGAAATAAATTTCTTACCTTAACTATGATCTCTTTCAAGAAGAAAGAGTAAGGCAATAAAATGAAATGAAAAAAGAAAAGAGGAGGCCACATGATCTGAATCACGAAAACAGAAAACAGTAAGAAGAGAGATCAACACATGAGTACACACATGATTAGAACAGTTTAGAGCAGGGCTCAGCAAACTTTTTCTGTAAATGGTCAGATAATAAATATGGTAAGCTTTGACAATCAAAAAAACAAAATCAAGGATATTACATAGGTACGTAAAGAATGAGAGAAACCTGTAAGATTTTTGACAAACTGAAACTAATAATTGAGTACCATTTTTTGTAATACAGTTCTATTAATGAGAAGATTGAAATTCTTACTGTTGGAATAAGATTTTACTTAACTGGAGTTCAACATTAGTATTGACTAGCATCAAACTGATGCACATATTCACCTGTAAAACTATTCTTAGTTCATGGGCCACACAAAAACAGGTAGCAGTCCAGATTTGGCCCATAGGCCATATTTTCTCAACTATGTTTATTGGAACAAAAAGTGTTATGACAGTGGATATTTATCTGATTGTTCCCTGGAAGGGCCTTTAATAATCCCACAAGTATTCATTACTCAAATTATATATAATTTATAGTGTATATATACTTCTGAGTAGTTTTTTTTTTTTTTTTTAGATAATTATTTTTTATTGAAGGGTAGTTGACACACAGTATTACATTAGTTTCAGGTGTACAACACAGTGATTCAACATTTATATACATGATAATTCTAGGTACCAGCTATCACCATACCAAGTTGTTAAAATATTTTGACTATATTCCTTATGCTATACATTACATCCCGGTTACTTATTTATTTTACAATTGGAAGTGTGCTTTTTTTTTTTTTTTTTTTGGTGAGGGCATCTCTCATATTTATTGATCAAATGGTTGTTAACAACAATAAAATTCTGTATAGTGGGGTCAATGCTCAATGCACAATCATTAATCCACCCCAAGCCTAATTTTCGTCAGTCTCCAATCTTCTGAAGCATAACGAACAAGTTCTTACACGGAGAACAAATTCTTACATAGTGAATAAGTTACATGGTGAACAGTACAAGGGCAGTCATCACAGAAGCTTTCGATTTTGCTCATGCATTATGAACTATAAACAGTCAGTTCAAATATGAATACTCATTTGATTTTTATACTTGATTTATATGTGGATACCACATTTCGCTTCTGAGTAGTTTTATTCATTATTTTAATTATGTTTGGTTATTTTAGTATGAGTAAATATGAAAGAAAAAACCCGAACATTCTGAAGTCTCTACCTATGTGACAGTAACAAAAGCAGGTAGGCAAGACACTAATAATACATTAATATAATAAAAACATCAAAGATTAAACATATCCTTTGAAGACTTTGGTTCAATCACAAGGGAAAAAATAATTTTATTAGAGAATCTGCCTTTGGAATGACATCTGTATTTCATTCCTTTCTAACATTTTCCAGTTTTTTACTATTTCTCTGAAACAATAAAAGCAGTAAAATAAAGAGTAAGAATGAATTTCCCTAGTTTGCTTTTCCTGTCCTTTAAGATATGGGACAGAAAACCATTAGATCTGCCCTAGTTTCTGTTTTTGTATAGCTTATGGCCTAAGAATGGCTTAAAAACTTTTAAATGGCTAAAAAAAAAAACCCAACCAAAAAATGAGTATTTCGTGACAAATGAAAATTGCATGAAATTTATGTCCATAGAAATTTTATTAGAATACACCCATGCTCATTTGTTTATGTCCTATCTGTGACTGCTGCCATACTAAAATGGCATCATCAAGTAACTGCAACAGAAACTTAAGTGTCTACAAAGCCTAAAATATTTATTAAAAGGCCCTTTATTAAAAAGTTCCCCAACCCATGCAAAAGGACATAAAAGTCTCTTCTCTACACTAAGAATTCATTCCTCTTTCCTCAAATATTTAAGTATTAGCATTCTACCTTTACAGATAAAAGAACAGTTATTTAAATATATTATGTGGCTGATCATCAATACTAATTACAGGATGCTGACTCTTACTTACTATTCTCTATTATCTAGAAACCACCTTCAGAGATGAAGTGGAAAATTTAGATACAAATCCCAGTGACTACAGCAAACAAACAAAAAAAACCTATTGATGTACCCATTTACCATAATTCTCTATACTGCATGAATGGAGACATAAGCCAGAGTTGGTATATTTATACTGAACTTAATTTCAAATGCACAAATAATATATAATATAGAGTACCTGCATAAAACAATACTTCAACATTGAGTGTCTAAAATGAAGTATACTATATTTTGTTATTATACTGCTAAATATGGAGATTGGGGGTGAATTTAAATATGTGGAAGAGAAATCCTGATTATAAACCTATTCTCTAAGCCTTAAATAAAGACCCTCGAATGAATGAAGATATTTACATCTGATATCCCCAAGTCTTAACATCTAATTCAATTCAAAAGCTAAAGTTTTCCTTCACCCAAATCTCATCAAATATACCCAAGAAATAATAACTTACCAAAGCAAATATTTTATTCCTTCTTGCAAAGACCAAGAAATAATTAGCATAGAGAATTAATGAGTTTTATAACTATTTGTCACTAGTTATGGAACAGAAATTAAATGATTTTAGTTTCTGATCGACTTAAGCATTTCAAAGCTGTTTGCTAACCCTGTTAAAATACTGTAAGAATAATAGTCAATTTGATTTTGTCACAGTGTTAAGCACTTTATATTCAGTGTTTCTCATCTTTACAAAAACACTGCAATATAGATTATTATTTAATATAAGGAAACTGCAGCTCAAGCACTTCGGTATATTTTATAAATTAAGATTAATGATTAATTTAGACCTTTTCCTTCAGTGATTTTATACAATAAGCTAATTTATAAATAACTCTGGGCCATAAAGATTTTTCATTGGTTTCAGAAAAATACACACATAAAAATTGTATTTTACATATATGTTACATACACACACACACAACATACATTAGAAACAATTTGTTCCTTAGTATAAAAGGCTTTTTTACCATAACTGCTGAACAGTAATGTTCTTGGGGAATCACATTATTCCCCTTTCTTGGCAAAATGTTAAGAACTTGGAAGTAACATTTATAATCTGAATTGTACAGATTATCCTATTATCTAGTGTGTAGACCCAATGGTAATGCTAAGTCTAAAATGACAGAAGTGAACAAAATATTTCCTGGTTTGATAGTTCTAATTACATAACACTTAACATGCACTCTTAACATTTAGCTAAATATGACTTAAAACAGATCTTTTGAAGTTCACTGTTAAATTTCAAGGAATCAGTTAAGGAAGCATATGGCATACACGTACCTCTAAATTCAGTTACCTGAGATACTGTTTTATTTTCCCATTTTCAGAGAACTTTACTGACCAATTCTCCAAATTCTCTTCAAACTAGTTAGAGTCATTGAGACTTAAAATTTACTTCATACTTTTGCTGTGCTTTTTGTATGATTTTTTTTTTTAAAGAAAAGAGATTCTTAAATTCCTACCATCCTCAGTCCTTGGCTGCTGAGGGAACATGTAGTTAGTAAGCACCATTTTCTGGGTCTCTGTGTCAGTCTCTTTTTGAAGAGGTATCAGGGGTTTGGACTAGGGAAAGAAAATAAATGTTTAATTTTCAATAATCCTAAAGCAAATACATATCCAGCAATTCCTGTAAGTACTCACCATTTTTCTATAAAGTATCAGTGTGTAGGTTATGAAAACAAATATACTTAATAAAACTTTAAGCACTGATTTGGTACCTTATCAAAATCTAATCATCAATAGTTTGAAAATCTCATATACTAAGTATATTCACAGTCCAATAATTACTTATCATAGTGATTTAATAAAGCTATAAAACAAACCTTTCCATTTTTTATTTTGTCCCCTTTAGCATTCCTTGTTGGAAACATGCTTTTATGGCAATGATTTAGAAGTTTAACCTAGTTATCTGCAGGTTTGTTCTAGCTGTAAAGAGAGTACTTAAAACAAACAGTACCTTGTAATCTGCTTCTCTCTTCTCCCCTGTATCTCCTATACCCATTAATGACCCCACAAGTTACTCAGTGGTGGAACTAGAAGCCCCAGTGATTTTGGACCTCACTTTTTCTTAAGAATTTGTTCCTAATTGGTTATATCAAGTGCTTTCAATTTAATTCTTAATATAACTAATACTTTTGCCAACCTACTAACCTAATACCCTACCAACCCAAGGCTTGATTGACTCCAGAAGGGCAAGGAACTACCCAATCCCACAACCCTTTCAATCAATTCTTTGGACTTAACTCTTAGGGAAACTATGCAACTAGCTAACTCCTTCTTATAATCTTACTCCCATTCAAACATTTCCTTCAGACTCCCCTCTTCTTGTTCCACCATAAAGTGTCCTGTATTTCAAGTATCTTCACTGAAGACATTCCATGACCTCCTCAGAAATGGAAATGGGAGATCTACTCCTCCAAAGACAGTGCTTCTCTGGAGCCTTCTCAAATACAAGTTGCTTATTCTGCCAAACCTCACCAACTCTAGATTATGAGGTGGCTTAGTGCTTGCAAATGCTACGAGATCATTACTCCTCTCTCAAGTATAAACAACTGTTCTTTTGTGAAACATTAAACTCTGCCTCTACTATTATCTCCTTTCCTAATATCTGCTGACCTCCTGGCAGGATCCATGTATTCCTGACTCTTTTATGCCAAATCCTTCCATAGTCATGGGTAATTCAACAGATACAAAAAGTATATAGTATAGCCATACTCTTAACCCAGTGATTTCTTAGCTGATGAGGAGCTCAGGAAGGAGGAAGTAAGTCCACTTAGACGGACATATCAAAAATATCTGGGGGGCTTTTAAAAACTCATCATCTCAGAAAAGGTTCTAAAATTTACTGTAGTAATACCTATACAACTCCCTGAATATATTAAAAACTACTGAATTATACACTTTAAGATGGATGAATTGTATGGTATGTGAATTATATTTCAATAAAGTTGCTATAAGAAAATGAAAAGTTCGCAGACTGAGAACTATTTACTGAGCCTCTCCATTCCCTAAATACCTCATTCCATTAATCTTTATTCCTATTTCATTTCAAATACTTATTACCGTCCTCTGTCATAATTCCTCCAAGACAACCTGTAAATTTCTTCCTCTGCAATCTAAATTCACTCATTCAGCAAATATTTACTAAGTGTTCCTTATATGTCAAAGCACTATGACAGAGACTGGTACAGAGTGGTGAGCAAAACATCTCTACTCATTTTGTAGAGTTTACACTGTATGACAGGAGGACAGAGATAAAAAATAGTTAAGTTACAACATAATGTAATTACAGGGTAGAGAAGGTTCAGGGTGCTAAGAGAACATATGGGAGGAGGTATTCACTTGTCACCACCGTGAGTAATTAGGGAAGTGCTCCTGAAAGACTGTCTTCCTGAATGAGGATGAGTGGTCATTACCCAGATGAGGAGGAAGAATGTTCCAAGAAAGCAGAACTCGGGAAATGAAAATGAAGGTGTAAGGGGTAGAGATGAAGCCAGACGATAAGCAAGGTCTTGAAGGATAAATGAGAAGTCATGGAAAGGTTTTAAGAAGGTTAAAGCTAGAACCAGATTAAAGGGATCCCTTAGTTGTACTGTGGTTCGGAATGGAATTAGGGTGATAATGAGATTTGGAGTGGGGGCAACACTGGAGGCAGAGACCTTGTTAGGAAGCTCGCCCAATAGTCTAAGTCAACATTGTCCAATGGAAATACAATGTGAGAAAAAAATGAGAACCATAGATAATTTATAATTTTCTAGCTACGTTTTTAAAAGGCAAAAAAAAAGAGATTGATTTTAATGCACTCAATTTAACTTTATATATTTAAAATACTATAATTTTGATGTGTAATCAATTAAAGTTGTTAATGTGATAATTTACATTCTTTGCCTATAGATATACTCCCTACATGGTCAGTGAGATATCCAGAGCAATTTATTTTCATTATTCATAGTCAAACTACCTTTGCATACCCTCTCACCTACACTTTGTTCTTTTACAGAAAAATGACTTCTTCATCCTTAAGGGAGGCTTTTTTTATAGCTAAATCAGATACACAATTAAATGGGGAGCAAGGAGAAGAGAAAAAGGAATATTATGAATATGAAAAAAATGAATTAGATACTTAATTTCACTAAAATGAGTCATCTGGCATAATTTTCAGGTGTTGATTTATCCACAATAGTGTTATTATACTGGCAGAGTCCTCAAGATAGAGAGCTACACCTCACTCATACCGCAATAACTGACATAGCAAGGGCCCAGCCAAAGTTTTGTGAATTCAGCTGCAAAATTTGAAACCAAGTTTCAATGCAAATATCCAATTAAGAGAGATTTAATAATTAAAGAATTCCATATATATGAATTGATATATTTAATAGATGCCATAATCACTTGTGTTCAAGCTGTCATAAGAGCAAAGGTATCATCATTTTAATATTGTCTTCCCTAATTTGCAGAACAAGCAAATACTACAGTCTGATTCATAAGCATGGACTGACATTAACTCAAGGCTTATTTAGGATATTAATAAGAGTTAAGTGAAAAAAGGATCCTCAATTAAGCAGTTTGGAGAATCCTGAAATGCAGACATGTAGGTTTCTGTATAGTAACACATCAGAATTATTAATATAATCTGAAAGAGGGATATAATACAGTCTCTTAAGCAAATCTGTCGATGGAATTTATGAGTATCCTAAGAGACAATTATATCCCAACTTGGGAAAATACAACTTTAGATAAATTATTATAAGGTATGTTCCCAAGTCATGTATTAAATATTAATTTATTAAAAAGATCAGCAATTGCATATTGTTTTGTTAAAAAACATTTATCAGTAAAACATACCTGAGAATATGGAAAAAAGATCTCCTTGTACTTACAGATAATAAATTAGCCTTTAGTTTGTTCTTCACTTTTTATTTAGGATCTACAAGCTAGTTAATTTGGTGACATTATGTGGGAGATTTCTTAGCCATTAAAGTAGAAGGTTTGTAATAGTTTATACTGTGAGTTCTAAGACTGAGAATTAGATATTTGGAAATTAAACCTAAAATACATTTTGCCCATATTTTTAATAGGTGAATTAAAGCTACTATTTCTAAGCATAAAATAATATTAATTATTATTACTAATTAAACTGTCCAAAAGGAGACTTGCCTAGAGTATTAGGATATATTCATTATCCTGACCTTACTGCCTTGCATGCACTACAATACACTTAAATCAGGCTTTCAACCCACCATTTCAATAAACGACTCTTCTTAAGGTCAGTCATTACCTCTACTTTGACAATCCCAAGTGTCAACTATCAGTTCTCATCTACCTGCCCCTTCAGCAACACTTGACATAGTTACCTTTCTTGAAGCACTTCCCTTAGCTGTCCCTTCAGATAACACACTCCCTGGCTGGCTGGTTCTTCTCTTCTCCTTTTGGGGTCCCTTCCATCCCAATCTTTGGTGTTCTTGTCTTCTCTATCATCTCTGCCTAGTAATCTCACTTCCATGGTACTAAATTCCCTCTTTGTAAAATGTTAACCTCAAAATTTCATCTCCAGCCAAAATCTGAGTTCCAACCTTAGATTTCAACTATTGACTTAATAATTCTACTTTAACATCTAATAGCTACTCAAATTTAAAAATGTCAAAAACCAAACTATTACTTTCAATCTCAAACTTACTCCTCTTCCATTTTCTCTATCTCAGAAAACAGCAACTCCAATATTTCACTTCCTCGAGTTAAAAACTTGTAAGTTCTTACTTCTGGTCTTTCTCTCAAGCTCCACATTCAGTTCATCAGTAAGTCCCTCTGGCAACACCTTTAAAATACATTCCAAATCTGAGCTCTTCTCAATCTTTATTATCACACTAGTTGAAGCCCAGCAAAATCTCCTTTTTAAACTACTGAATCAACCTCCTTACTGAACTTTCTGCTTCCAACACAGCACACCCCAGCCCTACCCAAAGCACCACACTCCATTCCTCACATAGCAGTAGGACAATCTTTTAAAACGTAAATTACATTTTGACATCCCCTGGCAAAAATAGTTCAACACATGTCTAACTCAGAGTAAAATCCCAAATCATTAGCATGGCCTACAGGGTCCTATGTGATCTAGTTCGGGTTTTCTTCTCTGAACTAATTGTATACAGTTCTCTCCCATGCTCACTATATTCCAGTCCTCTGGGCTTTTATTTATTCCTTGGTTACACCGAGTTCATTTCAATATTGGGGCTTTTACTCTTTGTAATATTTAAATACACCCTCCTTACCAAACACACCACCACAGTTTATGCATGGTTCACTTTGAACTTCATTTGAGAATCTGCTCTACTGGCTCCCTTTTTAAGAGAGACACTTTCAAAATCACCATATTTTTTTAAAAGATGTTTACATCAACTCTGCTACAGTTTTAATACCTATCAAGCTTGCCCACTCCCCCTGCTTTTCTTCAACATAGTACTTGAGGTCATAGCTACGGCAACCAGACAACACAAAGAAATAAAAGGCATCCAGATTAGTAAGGAAGAAGTCAAACTGTCACTGTTTGCAGATGACATGATATTGTACATAAAGAACCCTAAAGAATCCACTCCAAAACTACCAGATTTGATATCTGAATTCAGCAAAGTTGTGGATACAAAATTAATACAGAGAAATCTGTTGCATTCCTATACACTAATGATGAACTAGCAGAAAAAGAAATCAGGAAAACAATTCCATTCACAATTGCATCAAAAAGAATAAAATACCTAAGAATAAACCTAACCAAGGAAGTGAAAGACTTATACCCTGAAAACTACAAGACACTCTTGAGAGAAATTAAAGAAGACACTAATAAATGGAAATTCATCCCATTCTCTTGGGTAGGAAGAATTAATATTGTCAAAATGGCCACCCTGCCTACAACAATCTAGATTCAGTGCAATCCCTATCAAAATACCGACAGCATTCTCCAATGAACTGGAACAAATAGTTCTAAAATTCATACGGAACCACAAAAGACCCCAAATAGCCAAAGCAATCCTGAGAAGGAAGAATAAAGCAGGGGGGATCTTGTTCCCAACTTGAAGCTCCACTACAAAGCCACAGTAATCAAGACAATTTGGTACTGGCACAAGAACAGACCCATAGACCATTGGAACAGAACAGAATCCAGATATTAACCCAAGCATATATGGTCAATTAATATATGATAAAGAAGCCATGGACATACAATGGGGAAATGACAGCCTCTTCAACAGCTGGTGTTGGCAAAACTAGACAGCTACATGTAAGAGAAAAAAACTGGATTACTGTCTAACTCTGTACACAAAAGTAAACTTGAAATGGATCAAAGACCTAAATGTAAGTCATGAAACCATAAAATTCTTAGAAGATAACAGGCAAAACTCTCTTGAATATAAACATGAGCAACTTTTTCATAAAGGTATCTCCCCGGGCAAGGGAAACAAAAGCAAAAATGAACAAGTGGAACTATATCAAACTAAAAAGTTTTTGTACAGCAAAGGACACCATTGGTAGAACAAAAAGACATCCTACAGTATGGGAGAATATATTCAGAAATGACATATCCAATAAGGGGTTGACATCCAAAATATATAAAGAACTCACATGCATCAACACCCAAAAAGCAAATAACCCAATTAAAAAATGGGCAGAGGATATGAAGAGATACTTCTCCAAAGAAGAAGTTCAGATGGCCAACAGACACATGAAAAGATGCTCCACATCACTAATCATCAGGAAAATGAAAATTAAAACCACAAAGAGATATCACCTCACACCAGTAAGGATGGCCAGCATCGAAAAGACTAAGAACAACAAATGCTGGCAAGGATGTGGAGAAAGGGGAACCCACCTACACTGCTGGTGGGAATGTAAGCTAGTTCTATCATTGTGGAAAGCAATATGGAGGTTCCTCAAAAAACTAAAAATAGAAATACCATTTGGCCTGGGAATCCCACTCCTTGGAATTTACCCTAAGAATACAACTTCTCAGACTCAAAAAGACATATGCACCCCTATGTTTATCACAGCACTATTTACAATAGCCAAGATATGGAAGCAACCTAAGTGTCCATCAGTAGATGAATGGATAAAGAAGAGGTGGTACATATACACAATGGAATATTATTCAGCCATAAGAAGAAAACAAATCCTACCATTTGCAAGAATATGGATGGAGCTACAGGGTATTATGCTCAGTGAAATAAGCCAGGTGGAGAAAGACAAGTACCAAATTATTTCACTCATATGTGGAGTATAAGAACAAAGAAAAACTGAAGGAACAAAACAGCAGCAGAATCACAGAAGCAAAGAATGGACTAACAGTTACCAAAGGGAAAGGGTCTAGGGAGGATGGGTGGGAAGGGAGGGATAAGGGTGGGGAAAAACAAAGGGGGCATTAGATTAGCATGCATAATGTATGGAGGGAGCATGGGGAGGGCTGTGCAACACAGTGAAAACAAGTAGTGATTCTATAGCATCTTACTGTGCTGATGGACAGTGACTGTAATGGGGTGTGTGTGGGGGGGACCTAGTGAAGGGGGGAGCCTAGTAAACATAATGTTTTTCATGTAATTGTAGATTAATGATAACAAAATAAAAAAAAAAACAGCAGCAGATCCACAGAACCCAAGAATAGACTAACAGTTACCAAAGGGAAAGGGACCAGGGTGGGGGGAAGAGAAGGGAGAGATAATGGGAATAAGGGGCATTACAATTAGCACACATAACATAGGGAGGGGGGCACGGGGGGGAAGGCAGTATAGCACATAGAAGATAAGTAGTGACTCTACAGCATCTTACTATGCTGATGGACTGTAATGAGGTATGAGGTGGGGAATTGATAATGGGTGGAATCTAGTAAACATAATGTTTCTCATGTGATTGTATATTAAAGATACCAAAATGAAAAAAAAATACCTATCAAGCTTTGGTTTTTTTTTGTAGCTCTGAAACATTATTACATAGTTACTTGTTTGTCTCTGTCTCCCTCAAAATGTAAGCTTGGTGAGAATGTAAAAAGATTCTATATGCTCTATCAGTGTGTCTCCATCTCCTTCAGTAGTTTATGGCCTAGTGTAAGATTTCAATAAATGTTTGTCAAAGAAAGAAAAATCCAAGAAATAATTCTAAATTCCTTAGAAACATTTCTTTAAGATTTGTGAAAACATACAATTAGAAGTATAATTTTAAATAATTATCAAATTTCTACAGATGTATACCATAGGGGATGACTATAAAAACTCTAAAAGTCAGATAATACTGAGTCTGATTTCTTAATCTCTATATCTGTTTACAGATTAAGAAGCAATTAGACAAGTCCAGTAAGATGCATTGTTTATGAATTGTACATATTTCACAAATTATCTGAATTGATGTATTTTCTAAGATTTGCCTTATATATGTAAAATACATTTTACATGTGCACCAGAATATAACTGCTCTTATATGATTTTATGTCAATTAGAATGTATAACCACACAGTTCAATTTGAATTCCGGTAATTTTCAAAATAAGAATGCCCACCTGATTATCGGAGAGCCACATAGCAGTCAACTGCTGTAGCTTTGTAAAACTAAAGGGCAAATTTTTTAATCTATAAGGAAAAAACAAGAATAAAATTAAAATGAGAAATATTAAAATATGATAGCAAAATCTAATGGGTCTTCTAAACAATACTGTATTTCCACATTAAAATAGGAGAAAAGTCATTAATTCTGGAGAAAATCCTTTATAGGTCTTTGAATAGAACATAATAGAAATTGTAATCCAGTTTTACATAACATAATTTTAAAAATATAATTATTTGAATCAATTCAGCTAGGGGAAGAAATAAATTATCTAATAACCTCAAAAAAAAAAAAAACTAAGAAAAAAATGTTAGCTATCCCTCCCTTTATGCAAAGATAAGGATACATTAAACAAAAGCCCATAAAATTGCTTTGGATATTTTATTTGTATTTAGAAGTACTTAGAAGTTACGGGAAGTACTGTTAGGGACAGCTTGTCATAAAAAGTACACTATTTTATAATTAACTGTGAGCCAGCACTTTCAAGAAGACTATTTTAACATTGCAATGAGTAAAAATATAAAGTAATATATATATTCATTAGAATGTTTCATTAGAATAGCACCCTATTAAAATGGAATGTCTACTTAAACCTATCATATGCCTATGTACTCTTCTATACTTATCTTCCATGGCAATTTGTTGAAACCTAGGGTTCTAGTATTGTAGTACTAACTATGAGCTGAAATTGGGATTTAATTAAGAAAAAACAAAGGGCAGTGATCTTCTTAAATAAATCGAACAGTCAGAATAACTTGATTGGTCAGAAAACTCGGCCTTTTTATATTATATTAAAGTTCTACCTTACAAGAGTCACCTGAAATCTGAATTTTAATTCTCTCCTCCATAAAATAGTAATACCTCTTGCATTACTTCACAGAGCTGTTTTGAATACTTTTTAAGATATTATGAAAACAAAATGTAAAAATGCTCTACCAATGTTCTTTTATCATTATTGGTATCTTTACCTCCAGGAAAATTAAAGACAATCTGTTCTTAACTTAAACACTGTTCCAATGGAGCATACATAATCATCTACCTGCTCTGTACCTTGGCTGTGTTGTCCAAACTATGTGGGTGGGCACCTAATCACACTTTTGCCCATAAAAATATGAGGAGGAGATTAGATTAAAAGATGCTTCAATCAATAGCAATATTGTGAAGATCTGACTTTAGGACTAAAGTAAGTTATCTAGTAAAGGTTGTATAGCTGAAACTGACACAAAATGAACCATGACAAATAGCACTGCATGATAATTAACATCAGGTAAAAGACCATTTTTTTCAGATGAAAGTTCTATTTAAAAAAATAATAATAGAACATATGAAAAGAACGTATATTGGATTTTCTCTCACATATAATGAAACTAATTTCATCCAATCAATGCCGTCTGTAAACCAATTGATGAATATATTATTACTAACCTATTGTCACTTAAATTGATGACTTTTAATTTTTGCATATCACCCATTTCCTCTGGAAGTGTCTCAAGTTTATTGGAATGGAGAAACAGCACAGTTATGCTTTTCCAGCTTCCAATCTGAAAGAGAAACATAGAATTGTGGATCATTAACTTGGTCTAATGCTTAACAGATGTAAGAAAAACATCATCTTCAAAAGTTATGGAAAAACTCATTTAAAAAAGGAATTATATCTTCCCTTTGCAATTATTAATTTTAATGTATGAAGAAAAGCATTTAAGTATCTCTTATAAGTCAATATAGCTATTATTCAGAGAACAAGAAACAGTTACAAATTATTTCTGAAATAAAATAAAACCGCACTGGGTAACTATAATAAATAATTATAAAAAACAAAAATTCAAAACAAATTTTTTAAAAAAGTACCTCGGGGGGTAACTGCTGTAAGTAATTATGATCAGCAGCAAAGGTTCTTATATTAGTAAGCTGCCCAACAGATGAAGGCAAAGCTTCAATTTCATTGAAGCTACAATCCAGTTCTTCTATTGATACTAACCTTTAATTAAAAAAGAAAACATATTATTAAAAACAGGTTTTCTATGTACAACCCAAAACATAAGAACACATGAACATTTGAACCTAACTTGAACAAACCCAGCAAAACTCTTTTTCCACTAAGATGAACTTACCCAAATGAAAAAAGGCTTATCCTTACTGTAAATATATACAACCTGTAACCAACTATTTACATATTTATGGGATCTTGTTTAGATGTACTGATGCAATTATCTGAAAATATATATGGCATTTAGTTCTATTGATTCACAAAAATCTTACCCTCCTATAGAGTCTGGTAGACATATTAGTTGGTTTTCATCTACTTTAAGAGTTGTTACATTCTTCAATGAACCTATTGAGGGAAGATAAAACATAGAAATTTCCAATTTGAACTAGAAGCATGTCAACGAACAGTCAATGTGAGCACATATGACATGAATCATAAAGAACTTTCTCAACCTATCTAAAAGAAATATGACCCCAACTCTATCACTCTCTATTCACTTTAACATTAGTGTATATTTACTTATTTAACCCCCTACTAAAATGTAAGCTTCATAAGAGTAGGGACTTGTCTGTTTTATGCACTTTTGTAGCCTTGATCCTTAACTCAATGCCATGACACAGCGAGAGCACACAGTACAAACTTGTGGTATTAACGGATTAAAGAAAGGGTAGTATGAAAGTAGCTTTCACAGGTGTATAACAAAAACTCTATATACACTAAATATCAAAACAATAAACGTGGAGTTTAAGTTAAAATTAAAAGTGTTGAATAAATTATACTAGAATTTGCAACATGTAACCTGAGCTAAAACAACTTCATAACTCAACTGAAAAAGAGGTAAAAACATTTTTTGGATATTATATTTAAACATACTGAAGATGCCAAGATTTAAATTTTTTGTTCTTTTATCAAAATAACTCAATTCCCTTGACATCTTTGGACAAGCAACTACAAAAATACAGACTCTCATAGGATTTACTAAATCAGTCTGTTTTCTTGTCTGAGTCTAAAATCAAGAAGACTGAAAAAAGGTAAGGATTGTGATTAAGAGTTAAACCAAGTTTGGATAAATCTCTTTCTAAGGAATTTAAATTTTATTACAGTGATACAAATGACATTTCTGTAACAAAAACACAGTAAAGTTAACAAAGGAGTAAACTGTGTAACTGATATCAGAAAAAAACTGATCCATGACTGTGGCAGCACAGTGAAAACATAACATTATATATAAAATTTGATATATGGGAGCTCTGAAATAAGCAGTGGCAAAAACTTAAGTTCTCAGAGTCTACATTAGTTAAAATTAGTTATATGAATTAGAAAGCAATACAAACCAATCGTCTCCGGCAGTTGTTGAAGTGAATTGCTTGATAATAGCAGGTCTTGAAGGTTTTCACATGCTGAAATTCCCTCTTCAACCATTTCAATATTATTTTTAGAAACATCCAAGTATGTGAGCTGCTTCAAATTACCAATAAACTATAAGTAAAAGAAGAAATTCTAATGACTCTGTCAACATTAATTTGTTAATAATTAACATAATACCGAGTTATAATTCATAATTATAATTATGTTTATAACATTGTAACTAAATCTTTATATGAGACAGAAGACTTAACTTTTAAAAATACATCATTAGTAATATGAGGCTAAGAGTTCCCACTAATTTTAGCCCTGCAGTGTGACAATACACATATAGATTTCTTTGGGCACTTAGGTGTCCATCATCGGCTAGGGAGGTGGCACATACAGGCATTCCTATGGCTTCTTTAGGTCTGGGAACAAACAAAATGTCACCTGATGAAACAGAAACTACATGGAAGATCACGCACTGAAGCAATTCCCTGGGCAAACTAAATTAGGATGTAAAGTCAGTTGCAACTACAGGAAAGGGCACACTCCATGATACTACAAATATATATAAATATATAAAATGATACAAAAATTAAGACTGTTTTATAAAAGAAACTACTTTACAGAAGTTTATTATGGAAAATTTCTGATTTTAATCAGCAATGTATCGATAGCTTAAAAAATATAACTTACTTCTGTCTAACAGTATTAAAAATTAAATAACCATCCATTTTTAAAGTAATTTGAATGTACACAATTCATAAAACTGCAAGGATAGATTAGCTATTAAGCCATTTAAAATCTGATATACATACCCCTGGAATAAAAGTCAGCCTATTACCATCCATCCAAAATTCTTTTAATCCACTTAGTTGTTCAAGTACTTCAGGCTGTTTGGATAAGGGGGAGGGAAGAATCCAACAGTTTATTTGAGTGTCTTTATTTAGTAAAAGAAGCTTCTGGGCAATTTCTAATGATAACTTTTAGCCAAAAACATTAAATAATGCAGGGGGGAGGAGAGCAGAGCCAAGACTTGAGCCTTTCCAGTCTATTATAGTTATTACAGTAATATTACTAAAGGAGAACTCAAAGATAGACATTCCATAACAGATTACATAGAACTCACTTAAGCTTTTGAATACATAATAGGCTTAAGTATTTACACAATTAATAAAGAAATAAAGTAAGACCCACTGCTTACAAGAGTACATTAAAAAGATTCTCTCAATCATTATCTGTAAAAAAGACATAGCCTTCCAGGAAAACCACAAAGATATTTCCTGGTGATTAAGATGAAGGAAAGAAAAGAAGGAAACAAGGCAACATACATCTTAAATGTCCAGTAACAGGAGAAAGGTAGTGAACCAAGGCATAATCACATGATAAGCATATTCTACTATTTTAAACTCCTAGCACTTACATGGTGGAATACTGTTTATAATATGACATTGAGGATAAAAAATAAATCAAAGAGTTGTAGTGGACATTGATATTCAGGAAAAACTTGATCTTGAGCATTCACTCTTGGAGGCTCTTTGGAATATATCCTTCTGTCATCCCACAAACCTGTGTCCAATCATTGACAGTGATGGCATAGAGTACCATCACATCCGAATGCCATAACAACTTCACTGCTACATAAAAGGGATGCCATTAAGATTTCTGAACATAAAAATATAGATAAGAATTGTAGGTATAACTTGGATTAAAAGAATTCTCCTTTTGTGCTTCACCTGTTAAAATTCTCACAGTTAAGTTTTTATAAAATGGGTAATAGTGGAAGACTGAAATAATACAAAAATTAATGTTTTTAATGCTTCTCCAATTCATTAACAATAATTAAGAATTTTCTAAGTTAATATGGACAGAGACTAATACATATAAAACAAATACCAAGAGAGTACTTTAGCTAGATAATTTAGGAAGCATAGAATATGTACTTTTTCACAAGAAGTAAAAACTTCCACAACACACAATAAAACACATTATAAACCATCTTCAATTAAATTATCATAAAGAATATGAAAGTGAGGATTTTAGAAAAAACATGAGCCAAAATCACCATGCTCCTCCACTGACTTTAGCTGAAGAACTATTTATGGAGTAGCGAATGTACAATACAGTTCCCACAGGCTATCATGCAGCTAGCAATGCTGAGAAATTCTTGTTCTATTTCATTTGAAATCTAGATCAATTAAAAAAAAAAGCTTGTAAACATAATGTAAAAATTTTAACGATGATGTTACTCAGATTAATGAATTCCTCTTCAAAAAAAAATCTAACTTTTTCTCTGAGTTCTCTTGGAGGACTAAAGACAAAAACTACTTATAACTCCTTTCCTTTTTGATTCAGTATCATACTACACTTTGCTTACAAAGCAAAGACACAATCCAGAGATCTCATTACCAACTCAAAAATAACAGTTGTTTCAATGTTTTCCCTTTAACTATTAAGTAAAATTATAGAGAAGTACTTTATCATTGAATAAAATCCTAAGTAATACACTGTTATTTTTGACTCAGAAGTACTTTTCCTGATGCAGTCTAGTTGATAAAACTTCATTTTTCCTTTATATTCTCCCAAATTGTCTATCTCCTGAAAGCCTAAAACTTTTAATTACCCTTTCCATGTATTTCTTGTTAATTTTACATCTTACCCTCACTCCTGAAACATCCAAACCAGATGTTTCTGTCTGGTTATTTTTCACTGTTAAGAACTTTCATATCCTGTCTCTCAAAAATACGTGTATATCTTCAGTTAATTTTATACTCTAAAAATGCAGAGAAATAAACATGTTAATTTTTACATTTTCTTGATCAAATAGAAGACTTAGGGAAAGGGACGCTGGTGAGAACTTACCACTTCTGTGAATTCATTACTCCCCAAATCCAGTCTTTCCAGCTGGGTCAGTCTGTTCATAGTTCTATGCATAATGGATTAATAAAGAAGTACACAAAAATATCAGTTACATGGAAGCTTTCAAAATTAATAGAGTATAACATTCTTAATGCAATATGATGCTCAGATTTCTTATGTTCACAAAATAAAAATAATTTTAGAAGAAAAGTCATTAATTCTAATTGAAATGAAGTAATTAATTATTCTCTAATTCTGGATTCTCAACAGGTTTCATTTTCTATTCTTAAGAAGTACTTGCAGTACATTCAAACCCACAGACCAGAATACGAGTAATAGGTTTTCACTTCTCTCACAGAATAAATTTTCACATAATATAAATCAACTAATGAATTAGACTGTTTGGCAGCTACATAGTAATTACTACCATTTTTCAAGACTAGTCACATATTTATAAAACTTCAAGGTACCTGATTCTGAAAATTAATATTCAAAATTCCAAGGACAGTAAACATTACATTACTCCCCATGTTTTCAAGTTAAATTCACTACAATTCAAAATAAAGTTTTAAAAGGATCAAATATAATTAGTGAGGCTATTTATTTTAAATTAAAGCTATAATACTCTTAACTCCCAACCTAACTACATTTCTCTGCAAACATAGAGAAAAATGTACAAACTGATTTCATAATGAGTTAAACTAATCTGTGCTTTTATCTCTAATGAAGACATTTTAAAAACTAAACTAATTGCTAACTAATCCAAACACATCTTTATACACTTAAATTGCTGTTTTTAGAAAAACCTGTTATTTAATAGATTGAGATGCTACTAGCTACCCAGAGAAGGAGCTCTACATTAAAATTATTTTAGGATATGACAAAATGAAAGCAAAATACATTTATTATATTATCAATATATTATTATGTTAATAGTTCAGAAATTAACATCATTAAAAACAACTAAGCTCCTTAAATTACAACACATGAACACAGATTATTTCTATCTTCTCAGGAAATACAAATAGGTAATATATAAAACTCAAAACATTTCTCTTTTATTAAAAAAAAAAACTAACACATATCATAATTGGTATGCTATGTTACTGACCTAACATTAAAGGAAGCTGATTTTTCCCAACCCTTCCATTTTAAATATGCCATTCTATCAACACTCCTTTAATTTAATTTATCTCACAACACCAATTTTTCTCAAAGCTTTTTATTTAACCTAGATTTACTGCATACCTATTCTCAGGTACTATGAGGTACTATAATTCTACTTCCCTTACTCATATCTGTCTTTGTACAGAAAACCTGTAAGTCAGTTCTAGTTTGTTTTGTAACAAAGCAAAGGATGTTTCAGGATTGTTCTTAAGAAAAATTAGGTGCTATGATATTAAATTCCCATGTCCATGATACTATAGCAGGTTGGCATTTGAGAAAAGTAAAGAGAGATGTAAGGAGGGGTGAAGATTGAAAGATAAAAACAATCTTATTTTTCTTAATTCAATATTCTTATAATGACAAGATAACAAAGAAAACTCACATGCAGCAATTAAACACTATATCAACAAAGTTAAGTTATAAAAGAAGGTACAAAAAGAAAAGCAATGCATTGGTTAATTTCAATTACAAATGACACCCTTAGAAAGTTAAGTTTTAAAACTGACTGAGGAAAATGTGAACGCAAATCTGTAACAAAAAGAGGAAATACCAAGTAAAGTCCTATAAGTGTCTCCACCTCAACTTGCTATGGCTAATCCTGGCAACTTTGGTCTTACTCATATACCTCATAAATCTATCTAAGACACAAAATTTTATCTTCTTATTTTCATTGCATTTCCAAGTCTTTTCAAACAGGTTCCTGTGTTAAAAAGAGAGTAGAAATAATATCCTTTAAATTGCTTCTTGTCTATCACTAAAATTCCTTTGTATTTAACTCATTTTTATCTTCTCCTGTCTTAGATGAAAAATACACATCCTTTGTGTTCTTGGTACCATGCCTTCCAGTATTAAGAGGGTATTAAATTTCATTTAATTACATATCTAAAACAGCTTTCCCATTGCTCTAATCTTTGATCATAAAAAGGTCCACTTGCACAACCTGAATACACATGACTTTCTTAATATCTAAAACTATGGTCTTTTTATGGTTTGAGGCTTCAGAGATTTTAATCATAAATCTCAGGAAGAATTCAGTGAAGAATTATATTTGCAAATACACTGCCAGAGCCCAATTTGAATCAAATAAAGAGTTAAAATAATGAGTTAAAATAAGTGAATTGTATACGATATCAGACAGACCATATTAGCTATTTCAGTAAAGAATTTAATCTTGATTATTCAAACCTCTTAGAAAGCAGTCAAGTTTTGAGCTAAGGAGTCATCAATGGTAGTATCAAAACTGTAAAACATTTAAGCCTTTTTGAATTTTAATACAGACCAGAATTCCCATTTTAATTTATACTCACAATCATCACCTAAACTTCAACACTGTCCACACTGAACAATTACTCAGCTAATACATCTGTCTTTTGAGAATCAAAATTAAATATGCTCTTTGTCCTCAAAGACTTATAACCATGGTGGGAAGAGGAGGATAAAAATCCATGTTTACGTTGGTCAGGTATGTACTTAAAAAATTAATATAAATAATATAGTAATATAAATGCCATAGAATTTGAGTAAACAGAACTCAACTATTTCCTAGGGAATTGGAGATGGATGCTTCCTCTAAGACAAAATTAACTTGACAAATCATTACAACAGGAGTCAGCAAAGTTTTCTGTGAAGGGCCAGAAACAGTAAATATTTTAGTGTCTGACATAGCTACTTGATTCTACCACTGTAGAGCAAATGGAGCCATAGACAATATATAATAAATGAATGTGGTTCCAATGAAACTTCATTTACAAAGACAGGCAATGGGACAGATTCAACCATAGACTGTAGTTTGCCAATTCGTAAACTGTAAAAATGCAGCAATGAATTCAAGATGTTTTCAGACATTTCTTTAATAAACAAACAGACTGCAGAGCATTTTGAGCTTGTAGATGTCTTTTAGTTTGATCTTCATACTTGCTTGCTATTGGATGGCCATCTCTTCTTGGTGTTAGCTAACCAGTAGGGGGCTCTCACCCCATTTCTAATTTACAATGGACTACAAAACCAGGCTAAGTCCTTAGAACTATAGTTTATCAGGCTTTACATGAAGACCCTGTGGACCACACTAATGAGTTCTATTATAAGAGCTCTAGTATATGAACTGTGACCTCTATTTAGGACATCGGTGGGCTTTATATACTTACTATTTCGACTTTGTCACACAAGATTGAGTTCCAGAGGGCTATGAAATCACTCTTAAATGCCACAAGATGCATACTTTTTTATATTGAACACTAAAATACGATGACCACAAATGTTAGTTAGTCTTAAGATTTGTGATCATATTTTAAATATTGAGAAGTTAATATTTCTCTAAGGACTTGAGAATTAAAAATTCTGAGCTAAATATTAGAAAGAATAACTCCTTTACTTACTTTGGCAACATTTTCAACTGGTTTTCTCTAAGTTCTAGTATCTGGAGTTTAGTTAATCTGTAAAATAAAACAAATTAAGCATCTATGATAAAGACAAAGAATTTAATTAATAAATTAATGTCATTCTAAAGTTTCAAAGCAACCAATATTTACTATGTAATTACAATGTACAGAATATTGTATATAAATCTACACAAAAATTACACAGGAATACAAAGAAATACAAAGGAAGAAAAGACCTATTCCTCAGAATTAGCAGAGGGTGGGAGAGAAAAGTTAACACTGCTAGACAAATTTAAGGCAAAAAATGATTGTGCCTAATTATCAATCCTAGAGCATTTCATGTCTTTTTGTGAAAATACTTCCCCAAATTATTAGCCATTAGATTAGAGAACAATAATTCAACTCTATAGAGTTCAGCTCTGAGAGAAAAAAACAAGGGAACAATGGGACATGGAAAAGGAGAAACCCTCTGGCAGGTCAGTATTGCACATTCCAATAAAATCAGACAGGAAACGATCAGATGAGGTAATCCAGAGGTGCTACTAACACTACAGTGGCAACCACACCACAATACATAAATCTATCAAACCAACATGTATACCTTAAACTTACACAATGTTATGTGTCAAATGTATTTCAATTAAAAAAAAAAAGTGGCCCAAATGCCAGATACAGAAACCTAACAAGTACACTAATTTTATATAAACACACACACACACACACACACACACACACACCCAAGTGTGATGATGTGGCTCCCAAAGGATAGTCACTGGGCTGTAACAGCACTCAGTATTCTTTTTCTTCTTTATTAAAATATAAATTGACATACAATATTATATTAGTTTCAGGTGTAAAACATAATGTTTTTCATATATACAGTGTGACATGATCACCACAGTAAATATAGCTAACATCCACCACCATACAGTTACAAAAATGGTTTTTCCTTGTGATGAGAACTTTTAAGATTTACTGTCTTAGCAACTTTCAAATATACAATACAGTATTATTAACTAGTCACCATGCTATACACTACATCCCCATGACTTATTTTATAATTGGAAGTTTGTACCTTCTAAGTCCCTTCACCCATTTTACACATGCCCCCACCCCTGGCAACCATCAGTCTTTTTCTCTGTACCTATGACTTGGGGTCTTTTTTTTTTTTTTATAAGATTTTACACATTGGTGAGATCATATGCTATTTGTCTTGAATTATTTTTAGGCAAAAATATTCTTTTTAGACCAAAAAAAAAAGATGACTACAAAATTAATATGTACTTGGATAGCATTTTCTCTAGTAATAATCAATTTGATAAAATAACTTGATACCTATTTTTCATCCTTTCATTGATTGTTAAAAAAAATTACACAGGGACTATAATATGACAAGAACTGCTCTGTGTTCAGATATTGGTGGGTGGACCCCAGAAACACATTTTCTTTTCTCCAGTTTTGATTCTAGTGGAGAAGACAGATAAACCAATAATTGTATCATTTTTAAATGTGATATATGTTAAGAATAAAGCATTCTGTATCTCAAATTTACTCACTACTTTTGCAAAGTTAAAAAAAACAATTCAAGTCTAAATAAACCCATTCAAAGTAACAAGTTCTGAAGAAACTATAAAAACCACAGTGCTTGGAAATAATTACAAAAGAGCCTATGAAACTATTATTAATAGTATTATTAAAGCAACTTGTAGTTTTGTAAACTTTACAAGAGCTAACAAGAAAAAAGAAGAAACTTTAACTTACCTGCCAAAATTAGCTGGCAAGAACTCAAGGAAAGCATCATTTAGATATAACTGGGTTAGGTTTAACAGCTGAGAGAACCCATCAGGAAGTCTATATAAAATATACCAGAATTTAATTAAATTCATATACAGAACTTTAGTCTCTTATTAAAATCTCAAAGAATCTGTCCAACACATGTTCTGTACAGGTAATAGTCACCTCTTTACTTTTATGAGTGATCCTCAAATTAAGATTTGCCTTTTGCAATTACCTATTTCAATGTTTATATATTCATCTTTGTAAAAAGGAAGTGAGGCAATATTTGTCTCAGTAAGATAAAATCTGCACAAAGCAGTCAACTATGAATGAGCCACAATAAATAGAAAAGGATTCAGGACAAATTATAATCAGCCGGCACTCTTGAAATTTGCCTTATCTAACATTAATCCAAAGAACTAGATAAGAAATTCTAAGCCTTGACAGCATTTATTGACTTCTTGGGCTGGTAATTCTTTCTTGTGAGGAGACTGTCTTCTGCATTGAGGATGTTTAACAGTAACTCTGGTCTCTACCCACTGGAACCCAGTAGCATGACCTACCACAGCAGGTTGTGAAAACCAAACTGTCTCCAGAATTTATTGAATAACCGTTGGGGGCAAAATCATCCCCATTTATGAACCACTAGTTTACTTTCAATTTCAACATTTGGTCCCCAAATAATCAAATGAAAATTATAGAATTTTATAATGAGCAAGTGAGAAGAAATAATACAAAACGCTCAACATTTTAATGCCACATAAGAACCTATATGTACTAGCTTTACTTTTATTCCTTTGGCTTACAAAAGAAATTAGAGATCTAGAAATAAGATGCCAGTGCATTATTTTCAGATGAAGATAAAATATCTTTACATGTTTATCCTGGATTTTATAAAAGTACAAAATTCTCTTGCAAAGACACATCAGTCTTTGACTCATCTTTTTTCTCCCCTATGTCACCTTCCTCCATCTTCCACAACATGTGAAGCAACAGTATGGAGAAACTCTTTAAATACAGTATTGTAATATGTGAAAGCTGGTTGCAACTCCCAACTTAGCTATATACTAAGTTATCCTTCACTCCACGCATCCTTTGCTTCACCATTTCATTTCTGCAAATTTTAACAGCTTTGGTGCCCACTAAGTATTCTGTTTGTAGCCATCACCATCTTAAAAGAATATATATGACCTCTAGTATATGGTGCAATCAAACCAATCACATGGTTTTTCTTTTTTTGTTGTTTTTATCTTCTTGACCTTTCAGTTTCTTTTACTGTTTTCAAAGGTTTGAGTGTGCCACCCTCCTGATTTGTAGGTGAAGACAATCTTATGCTGTGCAAATAATGTTGAGTGAGGAGGATTTTCATCTCATTCTAACATAAACTATCTGTGACACTTGGAGCAAAACACTGGTTATCCATTTGGATGTCAACTTTATCATTGTAAATTCTGGGCTTAGAAAAATTATAATAGAAGGATTACTTAAAAAGTTTCTTTTTAATCTAAAACTGAAATTTTGTACAGACTTATGATTGACATTAACAATTCATTAAAATATAGAAAGTAATAGTTTACTATTTCATTGTTGTTTTGTTCAGAAATGTAACATAATTCAACAGAGAAAAACTTACTTGGAAATAGGGTTTACACTGGCCTCCACAACTGTCAAAACTTTACAGTTTTTTATGTTTTCTGGAAACTCTTGTATTCCTAGAAAATGAACAAATAGTGATCAAATTAAAACGAACCATTACAAAGGGCAAAACAATAACAACAAAAGTAATAATTAATGTATACCTAGCAGATTTGAAATTAACCAACAAAGAAAAATCCAGACAAATCAATACTACCAACACCAACCAAACAAAACAAACTCCACAATAATTTCTCTTCTCTTTCTCATCTTTTATTCATTTATCTCTTTATAACTACTAAACATCTTCATTAGTTTTACCTTCCATTCCTTCTCTTAGCTCTTCTGTAAATTAGTGCTTTCTCTATGTGATGATGTTAAGGACACAAAATGTAGAACACTCAGCATTCCTTCTGTTGTTCTCAGTAAAAAGAGGAATTTTTTTTTTTAATGCTGGGCTCCAGATTGAGCTGGTCCCTAATATATATAAAATAAAGCTGAAAGCAAAGCTGAAGATAGAATAGGTGGAAAATCTACATCAGAAATGCCGCAGACATGCCTGCAGGTGTTTATAGACCAATACCGCTGTAAAATACCATATATATGCTGTGACAAGTCAAATCAAAGAGGCTGAGGATATGACAAAAAAAAAATTTTTTTAAGTTGGGGGGTAAACAGTTTGAAGATACAGATCTTGGTGAATGGATAAAGAAGATGCAGTACATATACACAATGGAATATTATTCAGCCATAAGAAGAAAACAAATCCTACCATTTGCAACAACATGGATGGAGATAGACGGTATTATGCTCGGTGAAATAAGCCAGGCAGAGAAACACAAGTACCAAATGATTTCACTCATTTGTGGAGTATAACAACAAAGCAAAACAGAAGGAACAAAACAGCAGCAGACTCACAGACTCCAAGGGACTAGTGGTTACCAAAGGGAAGAAGAGGATTAAGGGCATTATGATTAGCACACATAATGTAGGGGGTCACGGGGAAGGCAGTATAGCACAGAAAAGATAAGCAGTGACTCTATAGAATCTTACTATGCTGATGGACAGTGACTGCAGTGTGGTGTGGTGGGGGGACTTGATAATATGGGTGAATGTAGTAACCACAATGTTGCTCATGTGAAACCTTCATAAGAGTGTATATCAATGATACCTTAAAATAAAAAGATACAGATCTTGGAGAAAATCAAGCACTAATAGATACCACACCAGAGGAATTAACAGAAGACAGCTTGATGAGTTAAGTGATTCCAAACTAGTGCCAGGCGATGAGAAAGAAGATGCAGAAATGCCAGAAAACAAACTGACATTTATAATGGCAGAAGGGTTCCAATTATTTGAGACTACTTTTGACTTCTTTTATGACACAAACCTTTCAATGATACCTGCACTGAAACTAAACCATTCAATTTCTGGTGGTTCCTGTTCCACCAGATTGGTGAAAAGATTGGTACGGTACAGAAATATTTTTAGAGTAATGAAAAAGTAAAAAAGACAGAAATTACTATTTCCATCAAGTTACACCAAGTAGGCCTGCCCCTCCAGCCTCCTTTTCCACCTCTTCTGCATCAGCCACCCCCAGGAAAGCAAGACCAACGCCTCTCTTCCTCAGCCTATGCAACATGGCAAGGATGGACCACTGTAATGACCCACTCCCACTTCAGGAACAGTAAATATGTGCACAGCTAACCAATTACCTGCTTTGTATGTGTCTTCATGTGAAAACCTAGGAACTGTATGGCAATAACCGTATGAGTCATTTTTGTGTTATCATCATCATTGCCTAAGTATCATCATGTAGAAACATCATGTGCGAGACTTGTAAGGGAGCAGAGAGCCTACCCTGCATAGGAACAAGGTGAGTGATATTATAAAATAAGTATTATAAAATAAACTATGGAATGAAATAATATGTTCCTTTTCTATTTTATAACTCTGTTTTCAAAGAATTATATTACTGTACATTATGCTTCTATTGTAAATGGAGAAACTGCATATCAGCCTATCATTCAGTAAGTATTTTTTTAATCTAACAACATTTCCAATACTGTATTATGAATATGACTATAATACTACATGCCATAAAAATTTTACAACAGTTCATTCACTGGTGTATAGGCTAGGATACCAAAAGCAATCATCCTGCTGCATCTTCTTCAAATACATGAATCATACCTATAAATATGAATTTCTTTTCCACATTTTCATTTTCCATGTCTAGTGTTAGTAATATGAGTATCTACAGTGTTTTGTATCATGTAGAACAATACTAATATAGGTACTAAAAGACAATTCACCTTGCAAACAATGTCACTGATGGTACTAATACATACAGTAACTGTAAATGTATTTTCTCTTCCTTATTTTCTAAACATTTTTTCTCTAGCTTACTTTATCATAAGAATATAGTATATAATACATATACAAAATATGTGTTAGTTCACTGTTAATGTTACAGTAAGGCTTCTGGCCAACAGTAGACTATCAGTAGTTTGATTTTTAGAATCAAAAATTATATGTGGATTCTCGAGAACCAAGATGGTGGCATGAGTAGAGCAGCGGAAATCTCCTCCCAAAACCATATATATTTTTGAAAATACAACAAATACAACTAATCCTAAGAGAGAGACCAGAAGACACAGGACAACAGCCAGACTACATCCACACCCACGAGAACCCAGCGCCTTGCGAAGGGGGTAAGATAGAAGCCCCAGCCCGGCGGGACCCAAGTGCCCCTCACCCCAGCTCCCGGCGGGAGGAGAGGAGTCAGAGCAGGGAGGGAGAGGGAGCCCAGGACTGCTGAACACCCAGCCCTAGCCATCCGCACTGGAGTGCAGACACACAGTGCGTGCGTGGGGTGCTGGAAACTACGGAAACAGGACAGTAAGACCTGTGAGTGGGTCCCCACAGCCGGCGCACCCGGGACATTGAAAAGCTAGTGCTTTTTGAAAGTCTAAAAGGGACAGGGACCCCACAGTTGGACAGAAGCACCCTGGGACACTTAGCCCAGCAGCTACAAATTCTGGGGAACTCTGGGTGCCCAAACCCCTGCAGCGCAGCTCAGAGGCCCCTCATGGAGATAAACAGCCTCCCACCTGTTCCCTCTCCGATGCGGCTCCACCATATTGGAACAGCAGCCAGAGGCAAGCCACGCCCACAGCAACAGCGGAGATAAACTCCATAGCGGCCAGGTAAGAATCAGAAGCTCCGTCTGCACGCAGCTGCCCAGAACAAGCTGCTAGAGGCCGCTGTTCTCCCAGGAGAGGAAGGGCATAAACTGGCAAGAAGGGACTTTCTCTTACCCAACACATGCACCAGCTCACCACAAATACATCTATCACCATGAAAAGGCAGAATAAATTGATACAGACCAAGATCACAGAGGCAAACCCTGAGAAGGAGATAGACCTAACCAGTCTTCCTGAAAAAGAATTAAAAATAAAGCTCATAACCATGCTGATGGAGCTGCAGAGAAATATGCAAGAGCTAAGGGATGAAGTCCAGAGGGAGATTACAGATGTCTGGAGGGAGATTACAGAAATGAAACAATCTCTGGAAGGATTTATAAACAGAATGGATAAGATGCAAGAGGCCATTGATGGAACAGAAACCAGAGAACAGGAACACATAGAAGCTGATGCAGAGAGAGATAAAAGGATCTCCAGGAATGAAACAGTATTAAGAGAACTGTGTGACCAACCCAAAAGGAACAATATCCACATTATAGGGGTACCAGAAGAAGAAGAAGAGAGAAAAAGGAATAGAAAGAATATTTGAAGAAGTAATTGCTGAAAACTTCCCCAAACTGGGGGAGGAAATAATCGATCAGAACATGGAAGTGTACAGAACTCCCAACAGAAAGGATCCAAGGAGGACAACACCAAGACACATAATAATTAAAATGGCAAAGATCAAGGACAAGGACAGAGTTTTAAAGGCAGCTAGAGAGAGGAAAAAGGTCACCTACAAAGGAAAACCCATCAGGCTATCATCAGACTTCTCAACAGAAACCTTACAGGCCAGAAGAGAATGGCATGATATATTTAATGCAATGAAACAGAAGGGCCTTGAACCAAGAATACTGTATCCAGCACAACTATGAAAATATGAAGGAGGGATTAAACAATTCCCAGACAAGCAAAGGTGAGGGAATTTGCCTCCCACAAACCACCTCTACAGGGTATTTTAGAGGGACTGCTCTAGATGGGAACACTTCTAAGACTAAATAGATGTCACCAAAGAAAATAAAATCATAGCAAAGAAAGCAGACCAACCAAATACTAACTAAAGGCAAATAATAAAATCAACTACCCACAAAAGCAGTGAAAGGAAGCACAAAAGAGCACAGAATAAAACAACCAACATATAAAGAATGGAGGAGGAGGAATAAGAAGGGAGAAAAATAAAGAATGACTAGACAGTGTTTAAAATAGCTCAGTAAGTGAGTTAAGTTAGACAGAAGATACTAAAGAAGCTAACCTTGAACCTTTGGCAACCACGAATCTTAAGCCTGCAATGGCAATAAGTACATATCTTTCAATAATCACCCTAAATGTAAATGGACTGAATGCACCAATCAAAAGACACAGAATAATAGAATGGATAAAAAAGCAAGACCCATCTCTATGCTGCTTACAAGAGACTCACCTCAAACCCAAAGACTATAGGAACAAAGAAAGACTGAAGGAACAAAACAGCAGCAGAATCATAGAACCTAAGAATGGACTAACAGTTACCAAAGGGAAAGGGACTGGGGAGAAAGGGAGGGAAGGGAGGGATAAGGGTGGGGAAAAAGAAAGGGGACATTAGCATGTGTAATGTAGGGGGGGTGGCATGGGGAGGGCTGTGCAACACAGAGAAGACAAGTAGTGATTCTACAGCATCTTACTACGCTGATGGACAGTATGTAATGGGGTTTGTGGGGGGATTTGGTGAAGGGGGAACCCTAGTAAACATAATATTCTTCATGTAATTGTAGATTAATGACAACAAAATAACTTAATTAATTTAAAAAAATTATATGTGGATTATCAACTGCACAGGGAGTCAGTGCGCCTAAGTCCCATGTGTTCTAGGATCAACTGTGTAACACTGGCCGGTAATCGTCAAAACTGTCAAGGTCAAAAAAGACAAAGAAAGACTATGGAACTACCCAGAGAAGAGGAGACCCAAGAGACCTGACCTGTGGTAAAGACACAAACTTAGTACATACACACACACACATGCACAAAAGTACAACTCGGGAAATCTGAGTAAGATTAGAGGTTATATCAATGTCAATATCTATACTGTTTCACAATGTCGCAACATGTTATCATCAAGGCTAACTAGGTAAGAGAACCCAGGACCACCTTGCAATGAATTTTTCTTACAACTGCATGGGAATCTTCTATCTCAAAGAATTTTCACACTTAAAAATAGTCTGGGCTCAATGATACTTAAAGAAAGGTTTTAATGTCATTTATGTTACTACAAATTCAATTTCTCTGATACTTTCAAGATAATTCACTTTTTCAATTTCAGTTTGAGGAACTTCTGCTGGAAATTTATGGAATGCATGTAAATCTTTGAATCAGTAAATCAAACATTGATGGATATATAATGATATTAAGAAATTACTGTTAGCTGTTATTTTTTTGTTAAGTGTGATAAGAGAATGATTTCATCTTGAAATACTTATGAAAGAGGTTGTCTGTGATTTGCTTTAAAATAATAAGTAGCAGCAAAGTAGGAGGTATAGATGAAACTACAACCTGTCAATATGTACTGAGGCTGATTGACAGGCACATTCGGTTTATTACATCATTCTCTCTATTTCTGTAAATGCTTGAAATACTCCACTCTAAGTATCCACTGTCAGTCAATACAAATAAACTCAGGGATAACAGGACTAACAGAACAGGACTTTAAAAAAAGCAGCTATTGTATTTAAAGGGAAAAAGGATGAACAAAATGATGGAGAAAAAATGGTTACATGTAAGAAAGAAATGAAAACTACAAATGGAAAACACAGCACCTGAATGAAAAATCCACGGGATAAGATTAAAAGATTAGATACTGGGGGGAAATTTTCAGTGAGCCAGAAAATACAGCAACAGAAAATAGCCAATCTGAAACATAGGGGGAAAATACAATGAACAAAACCCAGTGATAATGGGACAGTAACAATAGGCTAACATATATTTACCTATTTTTAGAAGTTTGTTTACCAGCCACCACTAAGAATACATGCTCTTTGAAGGGAGAACCTTTACCTCTCTTGTTCCCTACTGGAACAGGACATGGCACATTGTTATCAACACCACCAGATACTTCCAAATTCTTTTCCAGGGTGGCAAAACCAATTTCTATACTACAACGGCTCGTTATACATATTCTTGTCAATATATGATGTTGTCTTTACTTTTTGTCAGTAGGGTGGTATAAAATTTTACAGGGCCTAAAGGTAAATGGTAATACAGGACTTCCAGGCTAGATGTGGGAGACATGGAAAAAGGAGTTTTAGATTATTATGAAAAAAGTGCTATGAACATTTGTTTAAAAAAAAAAACCCATGCTATGGACATTCATTTCATTTCTCTTGGATAAACATCAAAGAATGGTGTTACTCAGTTATCTGCCTATTGATGTGGTGGATTGTATCAATTAATTTCCAAATCTCAAAGCAGTCTTGAATTGATCTCAACTTGGTTGTGTTGTATAATTCTTATCATACATTAAAAAAAAATAAAACAGTCTATATTTAGAGGGAGGGGTGGGGAAAGACATTCCATACTGTTCTCATTAGTACTCCATTTTAAAACTTGGCTAGGTATCTCATTTCTTTGGCTTTTATTAAAGTCTATAAAGTATCTTGAAATAATCTATATAAAAGATATTATCCCATGAACTATATGTTTAGTACAGGATAACGTCTACCTAAGGAGAAAAAGACCAAAGACTACAGAATGTTCTATTCATCTAACATTTTATATGGAGAAAGAATAATTTCAAGAGTTCTACAAGTTTTATATTAATGGAAAGTAATGGCTTGTATCATCTTCCACAAATAACATATACTTCATATTTTGCAAATTTTAAAGTACTTTTTCCCATAGCATGAGGTTTGTAAAAAGTAACCAATCCATATGTGGAGTTAGTAATTCTAATCATCTTCAGCTTTCAGATATATAGTAGTAATTTTGCCCTAAGCAAGTAGTTTTGAAATACTCACTGGTTTTCTGCTTTTACAAATGGCCAGCGATGTATTTATTATGACTTCAATTTCTACCATATATACGCCTAGGTACCAAATCTGTATCTCTGATTCCCTCCCCTTCCCTTAACTCCAAGTAAGAATCTTCAAATGTCCCTTAGGTATTTTTCAGGTACCTCAAACACATGTTCCCAGTGGAAATTAGCTATCCTATCTATCGTTCAGCAAATATGTACCAACTATACATAAAGTGTCAGACACTGTGCTATGGACTGTAGATATTAAGACGTGGTCCCCTTTTACGAGGAGCTGCAATATAATAAGATAAACAAATGTTTTCATTCCTTCCTTCTTCAGCATCTGAACCTTTCTCTTTCAGATCTCTCAATGTTGGGTTGCCACCAGGGTTCATTCTTTAGGCCTCTTTTCTTTCACACTTATGCCTTCGTATATCTTATCTCAGGCTTTATATACACCATCTACATGCTGTCAATTCCCACAGATGTAAAGCTAGCACAGTTCCCTCTTGACTGAAAATTCTAGACCCCTGTGAACAACTAGTATCTTATCTCAAATGTTACATGTCCAAAACTGAGCTCCTTATTTTTCCATTAAAAATTACAACTCCCACATATGTCACCATCTAGGCTATTAGCAGTTCTATCCTTCAACTTTCAAAGACCAATACCACCGAAGTCATCCTGGTCTCTTATCTCACATCCCACCTCCAATCCATCATGAAATCTTGTTGAATCAACCTTCCAGTCTGTCCACATCTCACTACTTCACCACTATCACCAGAGATGACTGAAAATGCACCTAGTCACCATTCACCCTTGTACCTACAGTACTCTTACACATACCCAAAGTAAACCTTTAAAATACAAGTCAAATCATGCTCTGAATGATCTGCTCAGAACTTTCCAAATGACTCCATTTCACTGAGAGTAAATAAAGCACATACAAATGCCTGCAAGACTCTACATTATCTGCTGCTCCAAATCCTTACCTCTCTGATCTCTACTCCTGTCACTCTACCATCTTGCTGTTTTAGCTGCCCTGTACTTCTGTTTCTAATACATATGCTATGGACACTCACACCTTACAAACTTTACGTTCGTTGGCTTTCTCAGTACACCTACCCTCAATACTTTGTGATAGCTAGTCTCCACAGGTGGCTCATTTTGTTCTTATACATAAAGTATGCAGAGAGTAGATTTTATCGTGAAGTACTTCTTAATTCTCTAGCAATTTCAGCTACCTGCTCCTTTTTCATTATCACTTGACTTCAATAGTGTTCCTTCTTTGTCATAAACTCTTTCCATTAGAATTTGACTCTGTTGCTCAAGCTTACTAAAATAAAGCATTAGATATTAAAAAACATGGCTATCCACTTGTATTATTCTTATTAAGTTAGAGAACTCTCTTTTCTGCTGAAAAAGAGAAAATATCCGTAACATCTAAGAACTGGCCTGGTACTATCAGCTACTCTTTGGTCTTACTATGAACTAGGCGCCTGGCATTCAAAGGGAAGCCTTGTTAATTCTCTTGTTGAAGTAAATGATTTCACTAAATGATACCAGAGTATCAACATCAGACCAGGACATTATTTTACCATGACACATCAAGACAAAAGCAAATTTGTAATCGTGTCTGAACAAAGACAAAATATGAATAATATTTAAGTCACAAAATACCAATAACCCCTTCTCTCAATTAATGAATGACTGCTATTTCTTTACTGATTACAACTTTGGCCTTGCTCTAATATGCCCTCCCTATAGATAATTTATTAAGATTCCTAATCAAAGAATTATCCCTACTTCCTGACAGCATCCCATACACAGCAAACCTCATATTCTTGAATCCTCTGCAAAATCACCAAACAAAAGCCCAAATCCTACAATAAGTTCTTTTTTTCTTTTACAGGGGAAAGCACGAATGCAGTCCCCCACTACCACAAATTATGCAGTTGAGTTTTCCACATTTGGGGAAATCGCAGGGGGTCACCACATCCGGAGTGCAATGGATAAGCCTTGCCCTGGGAAAACCACCTTCGTGATTATGATATCTCCCCTGCCAGGTAGGTATAATTAAGTTCTTTTTAAACACCCTCTGAGACTCCCTGAGATCCCCATGGTATGGGTAGCGATCTATCTTTGGAGGGCATCAATGCTCCATTGCAGATTATAAGTTAACAGCGGTTCCTACATGGTTTCTGCACTTTAAAGGCTATGGTAATAAATAGTACAGAATACAACACTGAGTGCCAGTCAAAACAGCCTAAACCAGAAATTGCAAACTCAAATCATTATACTGGCCAGGGGATAACAGCTGTATTATTTAGACCAGATATTACCCAATGAGTGGTAAGGCACAATGAGAGCAATCCCAGTTAAAGCCTACACTAACACACTTGGCAGTGACAACTGATTATTGGTCTAATTATTAATTTTTAAGTTCCAGGTCAGTTTAACACATGGTTTTTCATCTTTCATCATTTTAGAAAAACTAATTTAGCAATTTTAGAAATTTTAGCCATTTTAGAAATTTTAAAACACAAAAGAGAAAAATACAGTGACTTCCCCAGCAGTATGAAACTTATCCTACAATCAATTTAACTTCCTTAAGCTTAAAGTGAAGAGGCTTTTCTAGCAGTTTGTCCCCACTCATCAGACTTTCTCAGGTTCAAAGAACTGCTTTCTGTTTTTACCACAAACTTTCAATTCTTCCTGGGCTTTTTGACTCAATTAAAAAGAAAGGCCTTATTTAGGCCCTCTATCAGATAGAAATAACTAAGCTATTCTTCCCAGTTTCTTTGCCTTCTAATTTCTGGCTTTTTATTCAGTGTACTCAAACAGAAGAATTAACAACTAAAGAGACTTCATTTCTCTTATCTCCCCTCCCCAGCTTTCTCTATCAGCTAGTTTGGCTGAATATTTTAATCATCATCCCTATTAGTCTTCTCAAGAAGACAGGTTAGTGATGTGAAGACAACAGATGATAATTTCTCTAACACCAGTTGCTATTTGCAATGGCTTAGGACAGAGGCCTGGTGAACTTTTTATTTCTTTAAAAAACTGACAATAAAGCAAAACTTTAGACATGGAAAGGAAGAGCAAATTAAAATTTATAAATTAACACCAGAATATAATATAGAATAAATCAGAATATCATAGAATTATAAAATTATCATGAATATAAAAGATAAAAAAATGAATGCCTTTTGAAATAAAGACAAATTTGTTAATACCTCAACTTTATATACCTCCTATTCGGAGACTGGTTTACAATGTGGGTGGCAGTCTCATGAGGTAGGCAGGGAAGTGATAAGATAATATACAGATTGAGAATTAGATTAATTCCCCAATATAACAGGGCCAATAAACAGAGAAGTAATGATTACAATCCAATTCTTATTCCTAAGTTAAGTGTTTTAATCACTAAACCATATTACCTGGTGAGTTGAAAAACACCGGAAGAATTATGTAAAGATCAAAAACAAAGAATACCTAAAAGGAAAAATCCTAAAACAAGTGTTTTTAAATAAATACAGCCTGATGAAACACAGAAATAAAGTATGCCACAGTGTTTCCAGCCTCCTTCCAAGCATGACATATAGCTAATGAATGTGGAAACAATATCTGGCATATTAAGATATAGTAGAATATTGTTAGATTGAACTGATCCAGACACTTAAAAGGAGTACTAGAGCTCAGATGCAAAATTAGAGTATTTTATTCAAGATTTAACATGATTAGATATTATAACAAGAGAAAAAATTTTGGAGTAATTCAGTTTTCTCACTCAGAATGTAAGATGAAACTCATCCATTTCTAATATAGTGGTCATCTGAATACTACATAGAATTTTACTAACTTCAAAATCTGATAAATACTACTTTCATTCAGTACTAACTCTTCTTTTAAGCAAGTTATTACTTAATCAAACATGCAACTAACAAAATTCCAATTTCTCATTACCAACCACACCAAATGACAGTATGCATGCTATATTCTTGTTTTCAATAACATGGACTTCTAAAAGTATACAATTTAGCATTAAATATTATAGGTTAATTAAAATTATCTCCGCTCTCAAGAGTATATGGGTTAATGACATTGTTATAACGATGAATATCAGATTTGGAATGGAGGTTACTAGAGTTTTTATTAAAATAATAGTTCTGACACTCTCATAGTTTCTTGTCTCTCTTCAGCTACCTGTGTTCACCATTAATGAAGTGCAGTTTCATGGAGGTATCAGTTTAAGATTAAAAGAAGGAAAAAACAAGGAAACAAGTGAACATTAAGGGACTGATTCTGCCATTTAAAAAAAAAATGAGGTCTTTTCTATGTGAAATCACACAGAAAGAAAAGAATAGATAAATCAATTTAACTTTTAGTCAAAGTAAGTTGTAAGGTATTGCCAGCAGTAACTAATGCTTTTTTCATCCTGGGCAGAATACTTAGGTGCTTATCCTAAATCTTTTGATAGAAAGATTTTATAGAAATTATCTCGAACTCCTCAAAACCCTCACATGCTGACTGAATAGTATAAAGCAGGTTTTCAAAATAAGCAACAAGGACTTGCTGAAGCTAGAACGAAAAAAAAAAAAAAAGAGAGAGAGAGAGAAACATTACTGTCCCATAGGACTTAACTCAAATACATTATTCTTTAAGAAGGTGCATGAAAGTCTAAGATATTGATTTAATGATGTTGCAGGGCCATAAATGCATCATTCTCAATTTAGAGTAATAAATCTGGGGTTAATGCATTTTTAGGAGGATGTATGCCATCACGTTCATTATTGAGCCAAATAATATTTTCATGCCATGAAGACCAGTAGCATGGTTTACTAGCCTTTCCCAGTTACACACAATTTTACCAATAATACCCAGATTATTTCAGGTCTCTTTCCATATACCTTAATAGCTCCTATTTTTTTAAATTAAGGTGTTGTTGATATACACTCTTATGAAGGTTTCACATACTACATTCACCCATATTATCGAGTCCTCCCCCATGCCCCATTGCAGTCACTGTCCATCAATGTAGTATAACATCTCCTATTTTAAAAGATCAAAAAGTAGAAAGATACCCTTATGAGACAGAAGGTTATATGTAATGACTTGTAATGTTATAACAATCTAAAAATCTGTAATACTGTGGGGTTGACTTAACTATCAGCATATGTAGAGCTGCAATGGTAATACATTAAGTTCATTTACTTTGGCATTTATCAAACAATACTTGCTACTCTACTAAGCACCAGGAATGGAAACAAGTTTCAAACTGTTATAAAAAGAAATTTTGAGCTAAGGAAATCTACTTAACCTAAATAAAATCATAAAGGGAAAAGTCACACAAATCAAAAACCAACTTTTCAAAAATGGCAATGTCACGAGAAACACAAAAAGGTGAGCAAACTGTTCCTGATTTTTAAAGGCCAGAGAGACAAAATTGAATGTCATATTTGATGTTCAATTTGAGGAGAAAAGGGGGGCCAAATATCTAAAAAGGGCATTGTGGGGTAAAATTGCAGTTTTTCCGGAACCCCCACATGATCTTAGTGTATTTAAATATCAAATAGGTGTTTCTTCTCACAGCCTGTGGGACAAGACATGGAGAAAGGATGTTCTTTTCTCCCCTCCATAGCGTAACTGATGTGGCCCCTGTCAGTCAGGATCTGCCCACAGGGTTTCTCCCAAAAGGGGAGGATGGAGAGGCAATCTCTGCGCTGGGACTTGGGGGGCAATGAGGGGAGACAGGGAGCGAGAATGGCGGCCACAGAGAAGGAACCAAGTTGGGCCTCATTACAAGCAATAAACATGTTTCTCCCAATCTAGTCTTTCCTTAGACTGATTTAGGTCGCACTGGTTTATTCACCCTGGACTGGGGACACCGATTCCCCCCAGAGCTACAGGCATAATTAGACAACAGGGAAAATGTGATGTCAAATTTCTTTAAAGTGATGACACTGTAGTTATGTACAAGAATTTCCTGTTCCTGGGAAATGCTTATTCTAATATTTGATAGTGATGTTCAGGTCTGCAACTTAGAATTTAATTAGATTTGACAAAGAGGCATTTTATATAAACAAAAACATGTAAGTATCTTCTTCCTAAACATATTTAAATTCATATCTATCTTAAAGAAAAATATGGCAAAATTAACAATGGGTGAATCCATGGGTGTCCTTTCTTATGTAGGCTTTTAATTTGGGCATGACACTTTTGAAATAAGTTGGAGAAAAATCAGGTTATCTTTATAAATGAATCCAGTCTAAATAACTAAATTAAAAATTTTTAATTTAAAACACAAGTTTTCCATCTACAACAGCAAGGTTTTAACCCTGAAATTAAATGACTATGTAACAAAAGGTTGAAAAAAATTATAGGTTTAAACCTAAAATTTACTGGCTACTGACAACTGAAACCCAGCAGGGCACTTCATGTGAACCTAGCATGAATCCGAATACATTATTGAACATCCTTAAAAAGGACTTACTCTTTGAAAACAAAAGTACTAATTTTATCATTTTTCTATAAAATGTTTGATATAGATTGCCCACAATTAAGGTTCAGCAAATGAAGGCATACAATAAGCTTATATACATATTTATTTTATTTAAAATAACTTTGTATGGAGATGGGTAGACACAGGCGTTAATTCATTTGCCAAAGTTAACTGATAATTGTGAAAAGAGGATGACTCTTTTAATCAGTACTAAGGTGGTTTTCACTAAGTCCTGAAATGCAGCACTGATGTATCAGAAGCATTACTGCAGTATACTCACACGATCCGGCCAAAAAGTAACTTTGCAACCAGAGGTTATGGAGTATGAGTACTAGGTAATTTGTTGGTGCTAATTGCACTAGCTTTCTGTTAGGAAAGAGTATAAAACCTATATGTGATTTATTCCCACTAAGATGTTTAAACATTTTAACAGTAAAGTATTAACAAAGGGTCACGTGGTGGAAACTGCTCAGGCTGAGAGTGGGGGTGGGGAAATTGATAAGGGCCTGGCAATACCTGTTTGAGTTTTTTTAAACCTACCAATAAGATTAAGACATGTAAAGGAAAGATATAACGGGCTTAGGCGACGTCCGGGGAAAACTGTGAACCCTGTAGTACTCAGCCAGTGAGGAACCAGGGGAGGGACTTGTGCACTAGGAGATAAATTATTGGCGCCAAATTCTCTAGGTGTGCCTGCCCACCAGACACCCGATTTTGCAAGACCATCATTAAAGCCTCGCTCGGCTGTTCTCTTTGTCTTCGTGTCCACTTATTGAATTTGGACCAGTGAGTGTGTTTCTCACACTTTCTGAGACTTGTTTTATAAACACTTTCTCCAAACATAAAAAACTATTTTAATATGACTAAGTATTGAGTGTTTGTTGGAAGTTTTCTGTATTTTGCACAGCATTTACAACTTATCCTTTGTGATTTCTTTTTCTTTTTTATTAATCATGAAAGAAATATATCCTCATTCTAAATTTTTCAAGTGTCTACTTCTCCTTCCCTCAAAGGTAAGTGCTTAACACTTCGGAATATGGCTTCCACTTCTTCATTGTATATCAAACTAAACAGCTAAATCAAGACTATATCCCCCAGGAGAACAATGACTATGTCCTTTTACCCCTCATCATTAATTGTAATCTTAGCTTTGAATAATGTACTTGGCACTGACTGATTTCTCAACAAGTATTTGTTGATGTTCAATTCATTTATAAGGTTGCCAACATTTTTTTTAACCTTTAACCCTACAGTGTGAATATTTCACATCACAATACATTCCATTCATGTGGAGATTTCAAACTGTATAATCAACAACGGACATTACAGTTCTTACTAGTTTCTCATCGTTATAAACAAGAGGGTAGTGAATATAAAAACAAATAAACTTAAGAATATATAAATATGAATTTTAGGTTTAAAGGCATTTTAATTAAAGGCCATTTAAAGTTTTTTACATGTACTCTCTGGGCTTCAGTTAAGCTAGCATAGATCATTTATATATGTAAGCTTAATGTATATGAAAGCTAATATTAATACCTAGTTTTACAATTTTATTTGTTAAAAAGACAATAGATATCTTAGTAGTATAACATGTTACCATATCCAAAAAGTCAGGGGAAAAAAATCTTACCATTTTTGCTGACATCCAGTTCCCTGAGATTAATGAGATTTGCAATAGATGCTGGTAATGTTGTTAAATCATTGTCTGGCAAACTCAGCTTGTGTAAAGACTGACAGTTAAAAAGTTGCTATTGAAACAAAGGAGGAAAGGATTTTGATTATTTCTGAAGTTTCCTTAAATATTTTAAATTAACCTTTATACAAATAAATATCATTAGTCTTATTAAAACTGAATGAGTTATACCTACAAATACCAGGGAAGATCTTTTTATTATTTTATGCTATTATAGATCTGAACACAACTGAACTACTCGGAATGACTTATATCCTTACACTTCTGCCCTGAGCAAAATGCACTTAATGAGAAATAAGTATATGGTTGTTTTTGTTGAGGTAGTAAAAAAATAACTGGCTGTTAAATATGGTCAACTTTGGAGCTTGTATTTCAAGCATCCTTATTCTAAAATGAAAATTCATAATAATTACATTTAAATAAATATAATTGATTTAAAATTACTCAAAATACAGAGCTTTGATTTGGAAGGACAAAAATAAAGGGAACAAATACATTATTATGCTAAAATCAAAATAATGAAATGTGACCTAAAATATATTTAACTGAAATCAGTAGGTAAACAGGTAACCTGTAAGTTCCATACCAAAAAAAAAAAACCTATAAAGAGCACAAGATTTTTAGGGCAGTGAAAATACCCTGAATGATACTGTAGTGATGGATACATGTCATTATACATTTGTCCAACCCCACAGAATGTACAACAGTGAACCACAATAGAAATTATGGAGTTTGAGTGACTATGATTTTTCAACATAAGTTCATCAATTTTCACAGACATACCACTCTGGTGGGAGATATCGATAATGGTGGAGGCAGTACTTAGATGGGGTCAGTGCAGGTATATGGGAAATCCCTGTACCTTCTTAATTTTGCTGTGATTCTAAAACTGTTCTAAAAAAGTAAAGTCTAGGGAAAAACTCAAATGTTGTCAGGATGGCACTGAAAGGTCTTATTAAAGAAGACCGTTCTTCCAAAAACAGAAAATCATTAGGTATTGTAACTGATTCAGTTATTTGCACCATCATAGCAAGCCTCTCTCATTTCAACAGTCCCCAGACTGAGACCCTACTTGTGATTATTAGGAAAAGGGACTAATCTTAGTCTTCCATGTTCTCTAGAACTAGCTATGAAAGAACTTGCTAAAGAACTTGCTGAAGAACGATATACAAAAAAACAGCAAATTACAAAGCACCCTATCACAACCTAGGGAAGTATTCATAAACATGCAATCTGCAACCTTTAATATTTTACCCACAGCCACATACAGATTTCTTTAAAAGACAAACTTGGATGGCACCTGCTTTCAAACTGTTTTCACTACTGGCCACCTAAAGGAAAGTGTTTTCAAAACACTGCCATCCAGTATGTATACACACACACAAACACAGACACACACACCCCACCCCAAAACAAACATTTCACATAACAATGAATACATGCATACACTCTTATTTTCTATTATAGTATTATAGTTAGGGTTAATACAGGATGCCTGATTAAACTTGGATTTCATATAAACAATGAATCATATTTAGTAAAATTGTCTTATGCAATATATAGAACATACTTTTACTGAACAATTATTCATTAGTTATCTGAAAATTATAATTTAACTGGGTGTCCTGTATTTTTATTTTCTCAATCTGCCAGTTTAAATTACAGTTTGTTGTTTTGGAAATGCCACACCTACTAGACTGATTTTTATGAACCACCAATAAGTTTCCACTCACAGTTTGAAAAAACTGCTCTTTGGGTGGTGAAATGTTCTAAAAATTAAGTTAAAGCTATTGTAACTTCTCCATTAAAAAAAAAACTAAATAATATTGAGTAGAGAAAGAAGAAGGATTAGGATTTAAGCAAAAAAAAAAGTAACCACTGAAAAATTTTAGCAAAATGTGAGAGGATGTTTCATGACAATAAATCACTTTCTCCTTCTAGTTGTTCCTACAAATCAGAAATGTTAAGTCCTCCAAAACCTTTCCAAACAAAATGAAGTAGGGCAAACAGAATACTACCTCTAAAAAGCTACTGAACAACAAAATTACAATGTGATAACTAAAAGAACTGATCCTTAATTATGAAAATATATATCAATGTCTTATGAAAAACAAAATAAAACATTAATTTCAAATCTTTGTCTAGTAAAATCCTTTGGCTGCAGAAGTCTGTATAGTCATATATATCTTGGTGGCTGTAACAAAACTGAAACTAAAAACAAAATTTTGTTATTTGTACAAATATTCAAGCAATTAACTTGAAGAGATAAAGGTTAAAAATTCTATTTTAGAAAAATCTGAATTGTGCTGCATGCCCTAAAATTAAATTAAATGAACAAACAAATGAAAATGGAACCACTGCACATATACATATTGGCAGCATTATGGCAACATTAGGCAAGTCTTATTTCTAGGCATAAAAATAACCAAAGGCAATTCTTGAAAGACAGTATTAGCATACCTTTGGAAGCTCTTCAATCTGATTAGCATCTAAATAGAGCTCCTCCAAAGTTTTTTCAAAAGTAAAAATCTCTTTGGGAACCTGCTCCAAACTGCAATGAGAATAATCAAGAGTGGTGACAGTCTCCTCTTCGCCTCGTAGACACCGACAGGGCACCAACCGCACAAACAAACTTCGTTTCGTAGTCATTTTTAGACACTGCAATATTCAAATAAAAGTAAATTTAGTTAAAACACACATATTGTAACTAACAATTTTTCAAAACAAATTATTCCAACTCATTTACCACAATTTTTATATCACAGATAAATACCTCCTCTCAACATACATCCAATGGAATACATTTAACATTGCTTTTTACTATTCAGTATATATACACTGAATTTCAAGTTGAACTCAAGCACTTTCGTACTTTACAAAATGATCCACTAAGTAACCATTTATGTGCTTCTACTAGAACCATGCTTTAGGAGTCCATCCTCAGCAAGAAAAAGCCTAACACAACAAATATATTTCTTTAATTTCTGACTAAGAGCTGTTTCTTAATTAAGAAGTTGACTGTATGAGGTTTTGAGTAGGAAGTGGGAATGCAAAAATATTTTTAGTTCTTCCTACCCAACCCTTTAACTTTTCTTTAACTCTCCCACATCAAAATTCTAATCTATGCCAAGTATATTTTATTTCAATTAAGAATTGATCTTTCAATTTTTCTAAAGAGCTTGCAGGTCTTATATTTGTTTAAGGTTACACACTAGAGAATAAACTTGCTTCAATAAAGTATGAACTTCATTATTTCAAACTAACTGGGGGAAAAGTTCAATACTAAATTAGTGAAAATTCTCAAGGTGAATTTTAGTAAGAACACCATGTACTTACATAGGTTAATTCCAACTAGGCTAAGATTTTTTCAGCAAAGAAAAAAGCCTACTCCAATAAATAAGAGTAACTGATAACAAATGTTATCAATAAATTTTTGCCCCAGGAAGAAGACTCTATTAGAGTATTATTACTTCTTACCAGGACCAAGACTAAGTTGAAGCCAGTGAGGCAAGTGCTTGAGGCACAAAATGTAAGAAGGCACCAAGAAAACTCAGTAATCAAGTCAAATTATCTTAATGTGTTATTTTTAAAAAAATTTAAAAATCACTGAAAAACAATCCATTTATGAACAAAATAACCAATTTTTACATAAAGACAGGATTAGTATTAGTTATTTCTTCTGCCTCAGGCTTCAACATAGCTCTGCATGGCACTGCTTCTGACTCTTCTAATTCAAGTTCTATGATATACTTAAAAGTGACAGACAAGAGGATAAGTGTTCCACTGCAATCTTTTTAAAAACCTGACTATTCTTACTCAGTCACCATGTGCCAGACACTGTGCTAAGTTCTTCAGATAAACTATATGCATATTCTCATTTCATCTACTATATATTTCTAAGACATGTACTGTCATCCCTATTTTTCCATAAAGAAATTGATTCTGTGCCTTTATTGCATTACACTGCTTCTCAATATATGATGATATATTTGAACTCAGGTTCTCTAAACGATTCAAATATCAAGAGGTTCTTACTACAGACTTCTCCAAGGTTTACAAAAACAAACTACTAATGGGGTTTAGGACACACCACTCCAAAATACATCACCTTGGCATATTCAGTATTTTAAACTGAAGGAGTTTTGAGAAGACAGCAGAAGCAGGAAGGCCACTCAGACTTTCCCCCTCTGCCCTTCTCTCCTGAAAGATGTCACAAAACCCTGAGAAGTGCCCTCCCTACACCTGCAGGAAGGAATCAACCTTCTGTCTGAAGACAAAGGGAGAAGAATCCTAAGAAACGGGCCTTGTTAATCTCCCAGTTTACTACACTTACCACATAGTCTTTGACCTATCATATTTTCACACAACTATCCACTCTTCACCAAAGCTAGCATTAAAATACCACGGTTTAATGGTTTCTTTTGGTCTTCATTTCCTTATGAAGACTCCTGTGTCACTTAAAACTTACAATAAATAAATTTGAGTGCTTCTGTATTTCTCCTGTATGTGTCTTTCTTAGTTTGGTTTTCAGACCCAGCCCAGGGACCCTGGAAGAGTTGAAGCAAAGTTTTTCCTCCCTTATACTATGGTGTCAAAAATCCAATGTTTCTATCTAAAATCTTTGTCTCATGAGGATATAAAGTACAGCATGGTGACTACAGTCAAGAATAATATATTGCACATTTCCAAGTTGCTAGAGAATAGATCTTAAAAATTTTCATCACAAGAGAAAACACTGTAACTATTGGTGATAGATGTTAACTAGACATAGTGTGGTGATCATTTTGCAATCTATTGCACACCTGAAACTAATATAAAGTTATATGTTAATTATACTTCAATAAAGCTACATGAAAATCTGTCAACAAATATCCATAAAAGTTGAGGCACAAAATGTAAGAAGGTTATTACACAAAATGTAATGAATGCTTATTAATAACCTATATATATATATATATGAAGGTATTATATAGATAAGAATAAGCAATTTACTGATTTAATAAGAGTTTAATTGTTAAGGGGGATTTAGCTTTTACTTGTGTGTTTATAAGATAACAAAAAAGATTCTAAAAATCGGTATGAAATTTCTTGTTCAAGAGATTCCAAGATTTCAACTGATGAGTTAGGGGGACACTAAGAACAGTGGGAAAAAACTCCATCTGCTCTGTTCAACACAGTAGGCCACTAGACACACATGCCATTTAACTTTAAAATACAAGTTAAATAAAATAAAAAATCTAGTTTATTAGTCACACCACTTTTTAAATGTTCAGTAGTCACATCATATGTGGTTACTGGCTCAAGTTCTATGAGACACTGCTGGTATGATGTCTGGCCTAAAAAATCCATTTCTCAGATTTTTTATAGTGAATTGGGAGTATAATTCTTATCTGAGAATAAAGGACATGAAATGTTATTACCAAATGTATGTGACTAATATGTGAGTATATTTACTTTTGATGTTAATATTTGTGCAGGACAACTGAGGTATAAGGCAAGTTACAGGGCAGAATAATTATTAATGAAGGTAAAACAACTTCAAAGATTTTTCTATATACTGCTAATCATAAATAAAATAGATCATATTACAGACAGATGGTCAGAAATCAGAAATTCTCAGGAAAGACAATGAATTCAAAAAAGGAAGATGAGATGCTTAGCACTAGGCAGCTGCAAGAAGTTTCTATCTCAAATGGAAACTTCTGTGGACAGAAGCTGAGAACAGTTTAGGCCTCAGATTAAGTTCCATGGGCCTCAAGCCAAAACAAAAATGGACCGACCCCAATTTTGCAGACTAAAAACTGCTTATTGGTAAGAAGGAAGGGGGGCTTTAATTACTGAGGGCATAGGAATAAAGTATCATATGAAAGAGAAATAAACGAGTTAACAACACCCGAACAGATTCTCCCTTACACAAAGGACAAGGAAGTAACCAAAGGGAGAACCCCGGCCTGGTCTGAACAGGAAGTGGTCAACATGGGAACTGCCAATGAGAATTTCAGTGTTGTGATAAAAAACAGCCACTTTATAAATCAGACTTAATATGGTAGACATAAAAACATTCTACTCAAATGGAGGAAAAGGATTCAACTAAGAAAAAAATCCATAAAAGTAAGGCAAACGCTTTTTAAGAAAAGACATTAAAGCTACTTACGACTTGGTTGAATTTATTTCCCTGATGTTTCTTAATTGAGCCAACATTCTATGGGAACCAAAAGAAAGAAAGAAAATTAACAATGAAAATAGACCTTTATGACTTTAAAGAATATTCCTTCCAACTTATTTACTGCAAAACAGAATTCTCAAAAATTCAAGAGTATAAACTTATACAAATTTGCTAACTTCTAAATTAATGGCTAGCTTCTTAACCAGTCACTGAATTGCCTTTAATACACTTGTAAACTATTGAGCCCCCTCATCTATATCAAATAATCTTTCTACCATTAAAATCCTGTTTATTTGAACGTACCAAAAAATAATAAAGCTTTTCCAAGCAAATAAACTCTAATCACCAATTAAATTTAACAGTTTTTGATGTTCCACGTGGCAGAAGCTGTTAATTGCTTATCACATTCTGTTCCCTCTCTTTCCAGAACTGAACTTCTGTGTGGTAATGGGCCCAGTTAAACGGCCACATTAAGACTTTCCAAAATGGGTAAACAGGATAGATGACACTGTTAAAATCAATGACATTTACTTAGAAGTCAGTTTTGGAGTGGAATGGGGAATCGGTTTTGGGAAAACACTTGCTTTCCTTATCCAGGGACAGAGGTAAAAATGCCAACCAACTGCTGCAACAACCAGCCTATGACCACAAGTCAACAAGCTAAGGATTAAAAACAAACCAATAAGGCTGACAGAGTAGAACGACAAAACAAGCTGGGGGCCCACCTCTAAAAGCCCTGCTGAACACTGGAACCAATGCTACCTGCTGCCTACTTATGGGTTTCTTGGCACGTAAGAAAACACTAATCCCCATTTGCTTCTTAAACCATTTCTAGGTTTTCTGTTCCTGTAGCCAACACATTCCAAAGTGAGATAGAAAAAAATGAAAACAGCAGCATTAATATAAAGTGTACACACACACATTTTTCTTACAAATTTAGTGATATTTATAAATACGTATTTCAGGACACCACACACAAAAAACCCACAAAAAAAGAAAACTACAGACCAATATCCTGTATGAACATAGATGCAAAAATACTCAGCAAAATGTTAGCAAACTGAATTCAAAAATACATCAAAAAGATCATCCATCATGATCAAGTAGGATTTACTCCAGGGACGCAAGGATGGTACAACATTAGAAAATCCATCAACATCATCCACAACATCAAAAAAAAGGACAAAAACTGTATGATCATCTCCATAGATGCTGAATAGCACTAGATAAAATTCAACATCCATTCATGATAAAAACTCTCAACAAAATGGGTATGGAGGGCAAGTACCTCAACATAATCAAGGCCATACATGACAAACCCCAGCTAACATCATACTTAACAGCAAGAAGCTGAAAGCTTTTCCTTTAAGATCGGGAACAAGACAAGGATGTCCAATCTCCCCATTTTTATTCAACATAGTACTGGAGGTCCTAGCCACGGCAATTAGACGGCACAAAGAAATAAAAGGCATCCAGATTGGCAAGGAAAAAGTTAAATTGTCCCTGTTTGCAGATGACATGAATCCACTCCAAAACTACTAGATCTAATACCTGAATTCATCAAAGTTGTGGGATACAAAATTAATACACACAAATCTGTTGCATTCCTATACACTAACGATGAACTGCCAGAAAGAGAAATCAGGAAAACAATTCCATTCACAGTTGCATCAAAAAGAATAAAATAGCTAGGAATAAACCTAACCAAGGAAGTGAAAGACCTATACTCTGAAAACTACAAGACACTCATGAGAGAAATTAAAGAAGATACCAATAAATGAAAAAACATCCCGGGCTCACAGATAGGAAGAATTAATATTGTCAAAATGGCCATCCTGCCTAAGGCAATCTATAGATTCAATGCAATCCCTATCAAAATATCAACAGCATTCTTCAATGAATTAGAGCAAATAATTCTAAAATTCATATGGAACCACAAAAGGCCCCAAAAAGCCAAAGCAACTCTGAGAAGATAATAAAGCTGGGGGGATTATGCTCCCTGACTTCCAGCTCTCCTACAAAGCCACAGTAATCAAGACAATTTGGTACTGGCACAAGAACAGACCCATAGACCAATGGAACAGAATAGAGAGCCCAGATATAAACCCAAGAATATAGGGTCAATTAATATACAATAAAGGAGCCATGGACAAACAGTGGGGAAATGACAGCCTCATCAACAACTGGTGTTGGCAAAACCGGACAGTTACATGCAAGAGAATGAAACTGGATTATTGTTTAAACCCATATATAAAAGTAAACTCAAAATGGAGCAAAGACCTGAATGTAAGTCATGAAACCATAAAACTTATATAAGATAACATAGGCAAAAATTTCCTGAATATAAACATGAGCAACTTTTTTCTGAATGCATCTCTTCGAGCAAGGGAAACAACAGCAAAAATGAACACATGGGACTACATCAAACTTAAAAGCTTCTGTACAGCAAAGGACACCATCAACAGAACAAAAAGGCATCCTACAGTATAGGAGATATATCTGTAAATGACAAACCGGACAAGGGGTTAACATCCAAAATATATAAAGAACTTACATGCCTCAACACCCAAAAAACAAACAAACCGATTAAAAAATGGGCAGAGGATATAAACAGACAACTCTCCAAAGAAAAAATTCAGATGGTAAACAGGCACATGAAAACATGCTCCACATCACTAATTATCAGGGAAAAGCAAATAAAAAACACGATGAGATATCACCTCACACCAGTTAGGATGACCAGTATAGAAAAGACTAAGAACAACAAATGCTGGCGAGGATGTGGGGAAAGGGGATCCCTCCTACACTGCTGGTGGGAATGTAAGCTAATTCAACCATTGTTAAAACCAATATGGAGGTTCCTCAAAAAACTAAAAATAGAAATACCATTTGATCCAGGAATTCCACTCACTGGAATTTACCCAAAGAATACAAGTTCTCAAATTCAAAAAGACACATGCACCCCTATGTTTATTGCAGCACTATTTGCAATAGCTAAGATATGGAAGCAACCTAAGTGTCCATCAGTAGATGAATGGATAAAGAAGATGTGGTACATATGCATAATGGAATACTACTCAGCCATAAGAAAAAAACAAATTCTACAATTGGCAACAACATGGATAGAATTGGAGGATATTATGCTCAATGAAATAAGCCAGAGAAAGACTAGTACCAAATGATGTCCCTCATTTGTGGAGTATAACAATGAAGCAAAACTGGAGGAACAAAACAGCAACAGACTCACAGACTCCAAGAAGGGACTAGCAGTTACCAAAGGGAAGGCGGTGGGGGAAGGAGGGTGGGGAGGGAGGGAGAAGGGGATTCAGGGGTATTATGATTGGCACAAATGGTATAGGGGGGATCAGGGGAGGACAGTGTAGCACAAAGAAGGCAAATAGTGATTCTGTGGCATCTTACTACACTGATGGTCAGTGACTGCAATGGGGTATTGGGGGGACACGATAACTGGGGTGGATGTAATAACCACATTTTTTTTTCATGTGAAACCTTCATAAGAATGTACATCAATAATACCTCAATAAAATAAATAAATATGTATTTCAGAATTTTAGAGTTGCCCTAACTTTATTGGGTTGTTCATCACTATACTCAATGTAAAGTTTAGAATTACTGAGTTAACCTTCATCCCAAATTCTACATGCAACTAATTTGTATAGCAAGCAAAGATGGACAGTAAATTTGTCATTCAACGTACCCATATGTGATAGCCTCATAGAATGGAACTGCTAATACTGGCTAAAATAGAATAAAACTATAGAGGAGCAGGTTGGAGAGAAGAGAGATGAGAGGTTTGTGGTTAGAAACTTTAGTTTAAAATACCTTAAAATGTCCTAGTGAGATCCTGAGTAGACAGGTGGATTTGGGTATTCAGAGATGTGAGGAGATACTAGCCGAGGACATAAATTTGGAAGTCTTCTGCTTAGAAATGATTTTTAAAACAGTAAAATTAGATGAAAGAATCAAGGACGTGAGTGTAGACAGAAAAGAGAATTTGTCCAATGACTGAGCCATGAAATACAAAAATAGGTCAAAAGGAGAACTAGAATCAACAAGAGACACTGAAGAAAAGCAGTGATTCAAGAGAAACACTGGAGAAGTATGGTAACCTAACATCCATGTGAAAAAAAATGTTTCAAGGAGGTAGTTCTTAACTATGTTAATGAGGACTTAGAATTGCCACTGTGCAATGTAAAGGTAATGGATTATCTTGACAAGATCAGTTATTGTGGAGTGGTAGAAACAAGGCTGTTTGATGGGCATTCAAGAAAATAAAAGGATGACTTGATGGCAAATACAGACAACTCAGATCGCTTGGCTATAATGAACATTTGAAAAACAGAGCATGTATTTTGAAGTTCTGTTAGAAAGTGAATGCGTTTACAGTTCTTATATCTTCTTGATGGATTGATCCTTTTATCATGCTAATAATCCTTATCTTGAAGTATATCTTGACTGATAACACTATAGCCATAGGAGCTTTCTTTTGGTGTTAATATGGTGTATCTTTTTCTATTACTTTTAGCCAAATTTCTCTTTATATTTAAAGTGCTTATTTGTATGAAGCACATGAAGTCTTGCTGTTTCATCCAATCCGACAATTTCTACATGTTGATGGTAAGCTTAGATCATTTACATTTAATACAGTAATTGGTGTGGCTTAATTTAAGTCTATTATATTACCATTATCCATTTGTTCTTTGTTCCTTTTCTTATTTTTTTCCATGTTATCTCATTTTATAGAATTTTAGCTATACTTTAAGTTTGCTCGAGGAATATACATTCTTAATTCAACTTAGTCCACCTTCAAATAATATAACCTCTTCACATATGATCTAAGAAATGCAAAAAAAGTTTAACATTTTATTCTCTCCCACATTTTATGCTGTCATATATTTTACTTCTACTATTTTAAAGCCCACATTTTTTTGCTTTACACTAGCACTATAATCTATTAACAGTACATCACACAAACATGAAAAGGGAGGGAAAGGAGGAATTGGGTCTTTGTGACAATGCCAAAAGGAAATCTAATAAAAGCCAACATTCATTCTTGACAAAAATCTCAGTGAACTAAAACCAACCACAAGCATCATGGTCAAGAAAATAGAGACATTCTCACTGAAATTAAAAAAAAAAAAATCAGCCCTATCAAGCAAGTAAAGAAGGCAACCCACAAAATGGGAGAAAATATCTGTAAATCATATACCTAATAAGGGACTTGTATCCAAAAAATATATAGAACTCTTAAAACTCAACAATAGAAAGATAAATAATAAAACTTAAAAATGGGCAAAGGATTTGAATGGGCATTTGTCCAATGATATACTAAGGGACAATAAGCACATGAAAAGATGCTCAACATCATTAATCAATAGGGAAATACAAATCAAAACCACAATGAGATAAAATTGCACACCCATCAGGAATGGCTATAATCAAAAAGACAAAAAACTGTCAGAGATGGTATGGAGTAGTTGGAACCCTCATACACTGCAGATGGAAATGTAAATTGCTTTAGTCACTTTTGGAAAACAGTTCGGCAGTTTTTTCAAACACTTAAATACACTTACCATATGATCCATCAATTCCACTCCTAGCTATGTAAACAAGAGGATTAAAAATACATGCTCTCATAAAAACTTGTAACTAATGTTCACAGCAGCAAAAGAGTAGAAACAATTCAATATCATCAACTAATGAATAGGTAAACAAAATAAAAGGCAATATTCCATATAATGAACTATTACTCAGCTATGAAAAGAGATGAACTAGATACAACATGGATGAACTCTGGAAACCTGCTATAGTAAAGAAGCCCAAAAGGCCACATGTGATATGATTCCATCTTTATGAAATATCCTGAATTGCCAAATTTAAAGGAACAGAAAGCAGATTAGTGGTTGCTAGGGTCTAAGGCCAGAGGGCAGTAGGAGTGACTGCTGATATATTTGGGTCTTTTGGGGGTGATGGGTTTTTTTTGGACTTAGGAAGTGTGGATGGGTGCATAGTCTTGTAAGTATACTAAAAATTACTGAATTGTACACTCTTAAACAGGTGAATTTTACTGTATGTGAATTATAGCTCAGTTTTTTAAAATCTTTCAAAAATGCCACTATTATGCCACTAAAATGTCACTGGTTAATGCCACTATTATGTATTAATACAACAGATTCCAAACTGATTTCCCAATGCAATTCAGTCAGTACCTGACATCTTCCTTAAAATTATTTTACCTTCCTTTAAAACCTTAAAATAGTCACTTATACCTAAAAAGCCATAATCTAATTTACCTTTGTACAACTTAACTACTGAGTCAAATTGTTTGCTCAGGAGACGTCTTCTACCTACTCCTACTCCTTCTTCTACTCCTAATTCCATCTGCCCCTTCAACATCTTCAACATGCTAATTACTCTTGAGTTCAAAGTGGCATTTTAGGTGAAACTGTCCGTAAATAAAATGTTTTCATGCAGTGTGTACACTGCCCTAGAAACTGAGCCAAACCTGTTGAAAGCATGACCTGATTTGAGAATCCTGGACACAAGTGCCATAGTGCTTGAAATGCCACCGTTATTTATTTACTTTGGCCACTCTCCAAACAACCACTATTAAAATGTAAATCAACCTGGCAAAGACAAACCCCTTATTTCTTAAGGTGAATTTCTTTATATTTTTCCTATGTTCAAGAGAAGAGAGGCCACAGAGGAGGAACCTCATGAAAAGAACAGGAAAAGGTAGGAATCAGAAAAAAAAAAAAAAAAATGCAGGGGGAGACAGATGCCAGTTTGAAATCCTCATTTTTCTGTAAAGCTCATGTAGTTTGCTTTGGGGTTAACTTAACCTGGGTATGACTACAAACATGATAAACCCTCCTGGGAAACCACATCAATCTCAATACCTTGTAACAGAGGATATTTAAAGCTTACTTATTAATATATAAATAAAACCTAAAAATAGTACCACTCAATGAAAGTCTTATCTATAAGAGCTTTTACTATTAGCAGGATTCAGATTAACATTTTAGGTATGATATCTATAATCCTATTAAGCCATCCCAAATATCTCTTGGGGCTGAAGAGTCATTTTTTTTTTTTTACTTTGGTATCATTAATCTACAATTACATGAGGAACTTTATGGTTACTAGACTCCCCCCATCACCAAGGCCCCCCCACAAACCCCATTACAGTCACTGTCCATCAGCGAAGTAAGATGCTGTAGAATCACTACTTCTCTTCTCTGGGCTGTACAGCATTTCCCGTGCCCCCGCCCACATTATACATGCTAATTGTAATGCCCCTTTCTTATTCCCCCCCCCCTTTATCCCTCCATTTCCACACATCCTCCACAGTCTCTTTCCCTTTGGTAACTGTTAGTCCATTCTTCGGTTCTGTGAGTCTGCTACTGTTTTGTTACTTCAGTTTTTTTCTTTGTTCTTACACTTCACACATGAGTGAAATCATTTGGTACTTGTGTTTTTCTCCCTGGCTTATTTCACTGAGCATAATACCCTCTAGCTCCATCCATGTTGTTGCAAATGATAAGATTTGTTTTCTTCTCATGGCTAAATAATATTCCATTGTGTACATGTACCACCTCTTCTTTATCCATTCATCTACTGATGGACACTTAGGTTGCTTCCATATCTTGGCTATTGTAAATAGTGCTGTGATAAACAGAGTGGTGCATATGTCTTTTTCAAACTGGGATGCTGCATTCTTAGGGTAAATTCCTAGAAGTGGGATTCCTAGGTCAAATGGTATTTCTATTTTGAGCTTTTTGAGGAACCTCCATACTGCTTTCCACAATGGTTGAACTAGTTTACATTCCCACCAGCAGTGTAGGAGGGTTCCCCTTTCTCCACAACCTCGCCAACATTAGTTGTTGTTTGTCTTTTGGATGGTGGCAATTCTTCCGCTGTGAGGTGATACCACATTGTGGTTTTAATTTGCATTTCTCTTATGACTAGTGATGTGGAGCATCTTTTCATGTGTCTGTTGGCCATCTGAATTTCTTCTTTGGAGAAGTGTCAGTTCAGATCCTCTGCCCATTTTTTAATTGGATTATTTGCTTTTTGTTTGTTGAGGTGCATGAGTTCTTTATATATTTTGGATGTCAAGCCTTTATCGGAGATGTCATTTATGAATATATTCTCCCACAAGGTAGGATGCCTTTTTGTTTTATTGGTGGTGTCCTTTGCTGCACAGAAGCTTTTCTGCTTGATACAGTTCCACTTCTTCATTTTCGCTTTTGTTTCTCTTGCCTGGGGAGATATGTTCATGAAGAAGTCACTCATGTTTATGTCCAAGAGATTTTTGCCTGAATTTTTTTCTAAGAGTTTTATGGTTTCATGACTTACATTCAGGTCTTTGATCCATTTTGAATTTACTTTTGTGTATGGGGTTAGACAGTGATCAAGTTTCATTCTCTTACATGTAGCTGTCCAGTTTTGCCAACACCAGCTGTTGAAGAGGCTGTCATTTCCCCATTGTATGTCCACGGCTCCTTTATCATATATTAATTGACCTTATATTTTTGGGTTAATACCTGGACTCTCTATTCTGTTCCAGTGGTCTGTGGGTCTGTTCTTGTGCCAGTACCAAATTGTCTTGATTACTGTGGCTTTGTAGTAGGGCTTGAAGTTGGGAAGTGAGATGCCCCCTGCTTTATTCTTCCTTCACAGGATTGCTTTGGCTATTCGGGGTCTTTTGTGGTTCCATATGTATTTTTAAACTTTTTGTTCCAGTTCGTTGAAGAATGCTGTTGGTATTTTGATAGGCATTGCATTGAATCTGTAGATTGCTTTAGGCAGGATGGCCATTTTGACAATACTAATTCTTCCTAGCCAAGAGCATGGAATGAGTTTCCATTTGTTAGTGTCCTCTTTAATTTTTCTTAAGAGTGTCTTGTAGTTTTCAGGGTATAGGTCTTTCACTTCCTTGGTTAGGTTTATTCCTAGGTATTTTGTTATTTTTGATGCAGTTGTGAATGGAATTGTTTTCCTGATTTCTCTTTGTGTTAGTTCATCGTTAGTGTATAGGACAGCAACAGGTTTCTGTGTATTAACTTTGTATCCTGCAACTTTGCTGAAGTCCAATATTAGAAGTTTTGGAATGGAGTCTTTAGGGTTTTTCATGTACAATGTCACGTCATCTGCAAATAGTGACAGTTTGACTTCTTCTTTACTAATTTGGATGCCTTGTATTTCTTTGTTTTGTCTAATTGCCATGGCTAGGACCTCCAGTACTATGTTGAATAACAGTGGGGAGAGTGGGTATCCCTGTCTTGTTCCTGATCTCAGAGGAAAAGCTTTCAGCTTCTTGCTGCTCAGCATGATGTTGGCTATGGGTTTGTCATATATGGCCTTTATTATACTGAGGTACTTGCCCTGTATACCCATTTTGTTGAGAGTTTTTATCATGAATGGATGTTGAATTTTGTCAAATGCTTTTTCAGCATCTATGGAAATGATCATGTGGTTTCTGTCCTTCTTTTTGTTGTGGATGGATATGTTGGATGGATTTTCATGTGGTGGATGATGTTGATGGATTTTCAAATGTTGTACCATCCTTGCATCCCTGGGATGAATCCCACTTGATCATAGTGTATGATCCTCTTGATGTATTTTTGCTAACATTTTGTTGAGTATTTTTGCATCTACGTTCATCAGGGATATTGGTCTGTGATTTTCTTTCATGGTGGAGTCTTTGCCTGGTTTTGGTATTAGGGTGATGTTGGCTTTATAGAATGAATTTGGAAGTATTCCCTCCTCTTGTGTTTTTTGGAAAACTTTAAGGAGAATGGGTATTATGTCTTCTCTGTATGTCTGGTAAAATTCAGCGGTGAATCCATCTGGACCAGGGTTTTGTTCTTGGGAGTTTTTTGATTACCGCTTTAATTTCATTTAATTTAACTGGTCTGTTTAGATTTTCTGTTTCTTCCTTGGTCAGTTTTGGAAGGTTATATTTCTCTAGGAAGTTGTCTATTTCTTCTAGATTTTCCAGCTTGTTAGCATATAGATTTTGATAGTATCCTCTAATAATTCTTTGTATTTCTGTGGGTCCGTTGTGATTTTTACTTTCTCATTTCTGATTCTGTTGATGTGTGTAGATTCTCTTTTTCTCTTAGTAAGTGTGGCTATTGGTTTATCTATTTTCTTTATTTTCTCATAGAACCAGCTCTTGGTTCCATTGATTTTTTTCTATTGTTTTATTCTTCTCAATTTTATTTATTTCTTCTCTGATCTTTATTATGACCCTCCTTCTGCTGGGGGAATGACTGGCAGGCTGCTTATCACCATGAGGGGCTTCAGAGCTGTGCTGCCACCCAGGGGGTTAGGGTACCTGGAGTTTCCCAGGATTCCCACCTCTTGGACTGAGTGTGCCAGGGCGATTCCATCCAGCTGTGGGGTCCCTATCCCTTTAAGACTTTCAAAAAGCCCTCACTTACCTTTTGTCCCAGGGAGCCTGTTGCGGGGACCTGCTCTCAGATTTTGCTTTTCCGTTTCTCTAATATCCAGCACACCACGCACTGTGTGTCTGCACTCCTGGTGCGGATTACTAGAGCTGGTTGTTTAGCAGTCCTGGGCTTCCACTCCCTCCCTGCTCCGACTCCTTTCCTCCCGCCGGGGAGCTGGGGTGGGGGAGCGCTAGGGTCCCGCTGGACTGCGGCTTGTATCTTACCCCCTTCGTGAGATGCTGAGTTCTCGCAGATATAGATGTAGCCTGGCTGTTGTACTGTATCCACTGGTCTCTCTTTTAGGAATAGCTGTATTTTTTAAAAAAATCTATGGTTTTGGGAGGAGATTTCCACTGCCCTACTCACGTTGCCATCTCGACTCCTCTCCTGAAGACTCATTTTTAAGCAAAACTGCACCATATATGTAGAGAACAGTAGAAGAAAATTAAAAATTTAAGCTTCTCATAAACATTTCTATTTTTTTTTGACCACATCATGTAGTCAACTATTTACTGACCACCTTATATATAACAGCTCTTATAGGAGGTGCTGTGGGAACATCAAGTATAACATATAGTTCTCTGACTTGAAAGGGTTCAAAATTATAAAAAGGATATAAAACAAATTCATTTTTAAAAGTCAGACTAAGAGCAACAGTTCAAGCAGCAGATGGTTAAGAATTTGCTAGACAGCAATGAATAAACATTCTGGTAATATGTCTAAAAAACAGAAAACTATTATCTTTGTATTATTACATAGAAGAACAATGCTTGGGCTCTGAAGAAATCCCATGTGCTAGTAAGAAATCACTACAGTAGAGAATATATAATTTAAAACATTGTCTTACTGTAGTGCAAATTTATGAACTACTCCACTTAACCAAAGTGAAATTAGGAACTCCTACCTATTGACAATTCTAAAGTTATAAGAAATGGCTATGTCCTAAAGTCAGAATTTAAATTAAGGCTTGGGATTAACTCTCGCTCTTCAATGATACAAAATAAAAATAAAAGTGGTATTTACTGGTTGCTACTCTGTGCTAGATTCTCTGCTAAATGCTTACATGTACTATCTCATTTATTTCTCAGACTAATCCTGTAAAGTAGGTTCATTAACCCCATTTGACAGAAGATGGAACTGTGTTGCCTAATTAGTTTGTATTAGGAAGGTGTCCATATAGAAGTCCTGGGCTCAGCCCTGTTGGCTAGAGTCTCATCAGAAGACAACCCGTGCACCCACTCTTCGTAGAAATCTCTCACCTATACATAAATCCCCTTGGGCTTACCTAATTTATAAAGCATGGAATTAGCCTTGATTATTTTCAAACATTACTTCTGAAAATATTTTTGTTAAGTAACAAAGTTCTTTAAAATTCTCTGTGGAAAAGTAGGAAAAGGTCAGAGCATCTAAGAACTACCAGGTGTTTTGTTCCAAGTTCATTCACATTCATTGAATTCCGACATGCTCTAAATCAGGTATTTTATGCACATTTAAATGTAAACAAAGGTCATGGGACAACTAAGAGGTAAGTATTAAGACTCCCAAGTTCCGTAACATCAATGATTCCTGAGTGTAAGGACAACTTAGGTCCAAAATGTTGAGGGCTGTTATGATAACAGTTACACTTTCAATGCTCCTGCTCAGAAAACGCACACATGGGTTTGGGAATCTTCATCAATAAAACCCCATGGCCTAAGGATGGGAACCATTCTAAAATTCCATTCTAAAATTGATGACAGGAAAAAATGACATGACAGAATCCTTTAAGAACACCTTCCCAATTCACACTGACCCCTTCTTTCTCTGAGAAAAGGCAACCACAAACCCACAAAATACCTCCATGCAATTTAAAAAATACAGTCCTAATGGCAACACAATAGAGCAAAGACAGTTTTTTCAATAAGGTGTGCCAGAACAACTAGATATCCACATGCAGAAAAATGACTAGACACAGACAATACAACCCTAAAAAAAATGAACTCAAAATGGATCAGAGGCCTAAATGTAAAACCGAAAAGTATAAAACTCTAGAAAATAGCATAGGAAAAAATGTAGATGACTTTAAATATGGTGACGATCTTTTAGACACAACACCAAAGGCATGATCCATGAGAGAAACAATTGATAACCTGGATTCATTAAAATTAAATTTCTGCTCTGCAAAAGACAAAGTCAAGAGAATGAGAAAACAAGACACAGACTGGCAGAAAATATTTGCAGAAGACACATCTAATGAAGGACTGTTGTGCAAAACACACAAAGATCTCTGAAAACTCAAAAGTAAGAAAACACACTATCCAATTTAAAAATGGGCCAAACATCTTAACACTCAGCTCACCAAAGATGACACACAAAGATCCTCCACATCATATGTCATCAGGGAAATACAAATTACAACAAAAAAATGAGATACCACTGCAAACCTGTAAGAATGGCTAAAAGCTGGAACACTGACAACACCAAATGCTGGTAAGGATGTGAAATGCTTACTCAGTGCTGGTAGAAATGAGTAACAGTACATAGCCACTTTGGAAGAGTTTGGCAGTTTCTTGAAAACTGAGCATCTCCTCAATCATATTGTCTAGCCATTAGTGCTCCTTGGTATTTACCCAAAGGACTGGAAACATATGCACAAAAAAACCTGCCCACAGACGTTTATAGCTTTATTCATAATTACCACTAATTAGAAGCAACCAAGATGTCCTTCAGTAGATGAATGGATAAACTGTAGTACTTCCAGACAATCAAATATTCAGAGCTAAGAAGAAATGAGCTATCATGAGATGAAAAGACATGGAGGAACCTTAAATACATATTGCAAAGTAAAAGGAAAGCTGTTCTAAAAAAGGCTACAAACATACATCCTATTCCAACTATGTGACCAGCTGGAAAAGGCAAAACTATGGAGACAGTTACTAGATCAGAGGTTTCCAGAGGTTAGGGTGCAGCAGGGTGAATAAGCAGAGCAAAGAAGATTTTTAGGGCAGTGAAACTACTCTGTATATGGATACATGTCATTATGTATTTGTCCAAACCCACAGAATGTACACCAAGAGTGAACCCTAAAGTAAGACACAGACTTTATGTGATAATAGTGTCAATGTAGGTTTGTTAATTGCAACAAATGAACCACTCGAGTGAGGAATGGTGATAATGTGAGAGGCTATGTATATGTAGGTATATGGGAATACCTGTACCTTATGCTCAATCTTGCTGTGAACCTAAAACTGCTCTGAAAAATCAAGCCTATTAAAAAAAAAAAAAGGACACCTAGCCCTGATATCTTATTTATCATGAGAAAAGAAATGGCTATAGAGAATACAGTCAATGATTCTATAACATCTTTCCATGCTGACAGATAGTAACTGCACTAAAGGGGGTGAGGATTTAATAATGTGGGTAACTGTTGAACCACTGTGTTGTATGTGTATCTGAAACCATTGTAAGATTGTACATCAACAATACTTCAATTAAAAAAAAGAAAGAAATTATATTAACTGGAAGGATGACAATTTCTGTCAGTGGCACTCATTCCAACAGTCAATCATTTAGTGTTAAATAATAATATCTTACTTACTAAGCCACCTCTTTCAATTCCTGAGAAGATTTTTTTTAAGTTTACCCAGTCAAGCAAACGGGGACACAATGCTGCCCAAAATCTGACATCTCCTAGGACTATGAGGATTTTTTAAAGTTTCAGACATGTGACTGATTATACTAATGGAAATCTTAGAAATCTCTTAAGTCTAAATCATCTCTATCATATTCTTTGGTGTTTTTAGTGGTATCAGTAAAACATTTGCATTAGGTGCCAGGAACAGATCTAAAACTACCTCCTGAGGAAACTACAAGTTTTATAATAACACATATCTCTAGAGAAAGAATGCCTCTAGTCAGACATTATTTGTCTCAATTTTCTTAATAAAATAAACCTACCACTTCCTCAACTATTTCCAGAGTAGCAATAAACAGAATAGAATTCTGATATGCCATTTCTTCATTGAAAAGCAAAGTCCTGAAATCTATTATCCAGCTAGCAAAAGCCCAAATAAGAACAATTGTTGAAGAAGTATTAAAAATGCTCTACTACCCTTGTCCATTTTACATCAAGTTAGAGTACCCAAAAAAAAGCTATTATTTTGAAGCACATTAGTGTACCTTTAGATATAATCTATCTTTACTGAGTTTTTTGTATGCTATACCCATCTTTTTATTTTAAAAAAACACTATGAAAAAAGCTTAATAAGAGCCCTAGAATATGTGCTTTTAAGTAGCTGTCATCAACACTGTCCATTCATTCATTCATCACTCAATAGCTCTCACACAAGGGAATTCACATTTTAGAAATTATTTATAATTTAATACAAGGAAAATCTTTGTCTCCTCTGATAAATATATCAGATATATTTGTTATCAGATAAATATATTTAGGGTAATGAGAACCTTGGCTCGGAGGAGCTTAGCTGAATCTGATATTCTATCACAACAATGAAGGTAAATTACTCACAAGTTATAAATTTCTGCATTCCTTTTCTTGGATCCGATTTTCTATTTCTATAAACTACAGTATTCACACCCTACTAAAAGTCACCTTGTATCTTACTCTTAAGAAGAAATTTTAAAAACAATAGTCAAATTGAACATATAGCACTCTTATTTAAATAATTTATCATATGGTTAAAGAAGTAAAATTAATTTAAAAAAAAAAAAGCTACCCTTGAGGTATCATTTGAGAAGATCCCTAAACAGACCCCCAAAAAAGCTGAAAGTTGTACAGCACACTATTTGATTAAGAGGCTGAATGGTACAATGGATGCAAGCAAAAGAATTCCTATGGGCCTCAGTTTCTTCATTTACCAGAATAAAAGTAGGGCTACTTACAGACTAGGAATAGAATCAAGTAGGACTTTATACATTTGTTCTTGTCCTTTCCCTTGAGCCTAGAACAGTTCTCAGCACAAGACAGGTGCCTAACTGCTGTTATTTTATATATAACTTCTAAAGCTAGGAGAGAATATAACCTAGATTCTATATTGTCCTCCAGAAATCTGTCTCAAATCCTTGCTCCTACATGGGAAGCACGCACCATAGTGGGAAGGAACTGTGCTCTATACGTTCATACACAGAAACATCTTCACCTTGCATACAATTCAAAGAAATAAACACTCTACACTGAAACCTTTTCACCTTGGATACAAATTAAAGAATTAAACAGTTTACTCTGAAGAAAGTGCCCAATACTAGTTCAATGCATGGTAAAAGATAGTAGGTAAAAAGGTGGACAGAAAGTTAAAGAGAACTGGTTTGCCTTTTTATAGGAAATGCTATACTCAGCCCAATGAGGTCTAAATTAATTTAAGAAGCATATACTGAGAATTTTTCATTATGTGTTGAATACTATGCTATGGAAAAACAGATAGAAACACTGTAGAATCCCATCAATAAACTACAGCACAGCTACATAAAAGAAAATTACATAACCATTAAAATGGTATCTTTTTATGCATATATGGAAAACTACTCATAAGAAAAAGAGAACAAAGCTAGGAACAATTCTTTTTAAAACAAAAAGTATATAATCTGGAGGGGCTAAGATGGCAGCGTCAGTAGGGCAGAGGAAATCTCCTCCCCAAAACCATAGATACTTTTGAAAATACAACAAATACAACTATTCCTAAAAGAGAGACCAGTGGATACAGTACAACAGCCAGGCTACATCTACATTTGCGAGAACTCAATATCACATGAAGGGGGTAAGATACAAAGCCATGACCTGGCAGAACCCGAGCACTCCCCTCACCCAAGCTCCCCGGTGGGAGGAAAGGAGTCGGAGCAGGGAGGGAGTGGAAGCCCAGGACCGCTAAACAACCAGCCTAGTAATCCGCACCAGGAGCACAGACACACATTGCATGGTGTGCTGGATATTAGAGAAAGAGAAGGGTAGGGTCCGAGACAGAGACTGCGAGTGGGTCCCCACAGCCGGCTCCCCTGGGACAAGAGAAAAGCGGGCAGTTTTTAAAAGTCTTAAAGGGACAGGGGGGGTCAACAGCTGAACAAAATCGTCCCAGCACACTCAGCCCAACAGGCTGGGAATCTTGAGGAACTTCAGGCCCCCTAACCCCCTGGGGGATAAAGCAGCCGCGAAGCCCCTCATGATGATAAGCAGCCTGCCATTTGTTCCCCCGGGCAGCGCTACAAGCAAAGCAGCTTAACTGCCACAGCTGTGGAGCATCCAGAGAGGGCTCTGCCCACAGCAACCACAAAGAGTCTCCTCCCAGCCAGCAACTAACCAGGACAGGCAGCGGAAGCTGGAACAAGGTCCAGACGGCACGAAGGGGCACCTTTCTTGCAGGAGAACACACCCGGCAAGGCTGCGAAGCCCCCGCAGCACTCTAGGCTAGCCTGACAGTGGCCCTGCCCACAGCAGCTCAGGAGATTATCCCAGAGACTGCATCCGATGTGCAGGTGACTGGCACAGGCAGCAGAGAAGGGCAAGGCAACCAACAAGCAGGAAGGGACTTTGTTCTCCCAGCTGACACATGTGCCACCTGCCTGCAACCACTTCTATTGCCATGAAATGGCAAAAGGATTTGGTTCAGTCAAAAATCACTGAGACAACCCAAGACAGGGCCTGGTCAGATAGATATAACCAATCTTCTTGAAAAACAATTCAAAATAAAAGTCATAATCATGCTGATGGACCTGCAGAAAAATATGCAAGAGCTAAGGGATGAAGTCCGGAGGGAGATAACAGAAATGAAACAAACAATAGAAGAGCTTAACAGCAGACTGGACGAGGTGAAAGAGACTGTTAATGGAATAGAAATCAGAGAACAGGAATACAGAGAAGTTGCGGCAGAGAGAGAAAAAAGGATCTCCAGAAATGAAAGAATATTAAGAGAACTGTGTGACCAATCCAAACAGAACAATATTCACATTATAGGGGTACCAGAAGAAGAAGAGAGAGAAAGAGGGATAGAAAGTGTCTTTGAAGAAATAATTGCTGAAAACTTCCCCAAGCTAGGGAAGGAAAAAGTCTCTCAGACCATAGAAGCCTACACATCTCAGAACACAAGGAACCCAGGGAAGACAACACAAAGACATACAGTAATTAAAATGGCAAAGATCAAAGACAAGAACAGAGTATTAAAGGCAGACAGAAAGAGAAAAAGATTACCTACAAAAGAAAACCCATCAGGCTATCATCAGACTTCTCAAGAGAAACCTTACAGGCCACAAGAGAATGGCATGATATATATAATTCAATGAAACAGAAGGGCCTTGAACCAAGAATACTATATCCAGCATGATTATCATTTAAATTTGAAGAAGGGATTAAACAATTTCCAGATAAGCAAAAGTTGAGGGAATTTGCCTCCAACAAACCACCTCTACAGGGTATTTTAAAGGGACTGCTCTAGATGGAAGCACTCCTAAGGCTAAATAGATGTCACCAGAGAAAATAAAATCACACCAAAGATAGCAGACCAACCAAATACTAACTAAAAGTAAAAAATGAAATCTACTATCCACAAAAACAGTCAAATGAAACACAAAAGAGTACAGAATAAAACACCTAACATATAAAGAATGGAGGAAGAAGAATAAGAAGGTAGCAAAATGAAGAATCATCACTGTGTTTATAATAGCTTAATAAGACAGTTAAGTTAGATGATTAGATAGTGAAGAAGCTACCCTTGAGCCTTTGGTAATGATGAATCTAAAGCCTGCAATGGCAATAAGTATATATCTATCAATAATCACCCTAAATGTAAATGGACTGAATGCACCAATCAAATGACACAGAGTAATAGAATGGATAAAAAAGCAATACCCATTTATACGCTGCTTACAAGAAACTCACTTTAAAACCAAAGATACACACAGACTAAAAGAGAAGGGATGGAAAAACATATTTCACACAAACAATAGGGAGAAAAAAACAGGTGTTACAGTACTTGTATCAGACAAAATAGACTTCAAAACAAAGAAAGTAACAAGAGATAAAGAAAGACATTACATAATGATAAAGGGGTCAGTCCAACAAGAGGATATAACCATTACAAATATATATGCACCCAATAAAGGAGCACCGACATATGTGAAACAAATACTAACAGAATTAAAGGAGGAAATAGAAGGCAATGCATTCATTTCAGGAGACTTCAACACACCACTCAGTCCAAAGAACAGATCCACCAGACAGAAAATAAGTAAGGACACAGAGGCACTGAACAACATACTAGAACAGATGGACTTAACAGACATCTACAGAACTCTACACCCAAAAGCAGCAGGATACACATTCTTCTCAAGTGCACTTGGAACATTTTTCAGAATAGATCACATATTAGGCCACAAAAAAGAACCTCAGTAAATTCAGAAAGACTGAAATTCTACCAACTTCTCAGATCACAAAGGTATAAAACTAGAAATAAATTGTACAAAGAAAACAAAAAGACTCACAAACACGGACGCTTAAAAACCTGTTCCTAAATGATCAATGGATCAGTGACCAAATTAAAATAGAGATCAAGCAATACATGTAGACAAATGACAACAACAGCACAAAGCCCCAACTTCTGCGGGACGCGGCAAAGGCAGTTATAAGAGGAAAGTATATTACAATCCAGGTCTATTTAAAGAAGGAAGAACAATCCCAAATGAATAGTCTGAAGTCACAATTATTGAAATTGGAAAAAAAGAACAAATGAGGCCCAAGGTTAGCAGAAGGAGGGACATAATAAAGATCAAAGAAGAAATAAATAAAATTGAGAAGAATAAAGCAATAGAAAAAATCAATGAAACCAAGAGCTGGTTCTATGAGAAAATAAAGAAAACAGATAAACCTATAGCCAGACTTACTAAGAGAAAAAGAGAATTTACACACATCAACATAATCAGAAATAAGAAAGGAAAAATCACAACAGACCCCACAGATTTTTGCCCCAAAGGCAAAATCTCTTGGACATAAACATAAGCAACTTCTTCATGAACATATCCCCCCGGGGAAGGAAAACAAAAGCAAAATTCAACAAGTGGGACTACATTAAACTGAAAAGCTTCTGTATAGCAAAGGACATCATCAATAGAACAAAAAGACATCCTACAGTATGGGAGAATATATTCATAAATGACATATCTGATAAAGGGTTGACATCCAAAATATATAAAGAGCTCATACACCTCAACAAACAAAAAGCAAATAATCCAATTAAAAAATGGGCAGAGGAGCTGAACAGACACTTCTCCAAAGAAGAAATTCAGATGGCCAACAGACACATGAAAAGATGCTCCATATCACTAGTCATCAGAGAAATGCAAATTAAAACCACAATGAGATATCACCTCACACCAGTAAGGATTGCTACCATCCAAAAGACAAACAACAACTAATGTTGGCGAGGTTGTGGAGAAAGGGGAACCCTCCTACACTGCTGGTGGGAATGTAAATTAGTTCAACCATTGTGGAAAGCAGTATGAAGGTCCCTCAGAAAGCCCAAAATAGACATACCATTTGACCCAGGAATTTCACTTCTTGGAATGTACCCTAAGAATGCAGGAGCCCAGTTTGAAAAAGACAGATGCACCCCTATGCTTATCACAGCACTATTTATAATAGCCAGTAAATGGAAGCAACCTAAATGTCCATCAGTAGATGAATGGATAAAGAAGATGTGGTCCATATACACAATGGAATATTATTCAGCCATAAGAAGAAAACAAATCCTACCATTTGAAACAACATGGATGGAGCTAGAGGGTATTATGCTCAGTGAAATAAGCCAGGCAGAAAAAGACAAGTATCACATGATTTCACTCATATGTGGAGTATAAGAACAAAGGAAAAACTGAAGGAACAAAACAGCAGCAGACTCACAGAACCGAAGAATGGACTAACAGTTAACAAAGGGAAAGGGACTGGGGAGGATGGGTGGGAAGGGAAGGAACAAGGGGGGAAAAGGAGCATTACCATCAGCAGACATAATGTGTGGGTGGGGGGCACAGGGAGGGCTGTACAACACAGAGAAGACAGGTAGTGATTACATAGCATCTTGCTATGCTGATGGACAGTGACTGTAATGGGGTATGTGGGGGGGACTTGATGATGTTGCTCATGTAATTGTAGATTAATGATACCAAAAAAAAAAGTATATAACCTCATGCATATAACACAAGCTTAAGGGTAGAAAGAAACACAACAAAATATTAATAATATTACCTCAAGCAGGTGGAACTGCATGTTATTTTTTTTTATTGTCTATTTTGTACTACCTTTCTTTCCATTAAAAAAAAAACCTACATACATAAATATTTCCAACTGATTTTCAATCAAGATGCAAACCAATAAAACAGAGGAAGAATGAAGCCTTTTAAGGAAATGGTGCTGGGGCAGAGAAGACAAGTAATGTTTTGCTAGCATCCTATTACACTGATAGACAGTGACTGCAATGGTGGGGGGTGAGGACTTGATAACATGGGTGAATGTTGAAACCACAATGTTGTTCATGTGAAACCTTCATAAGATGGTATATCAAGGATACCTTAAGAAAAGAAGGAAAGAAGGGGAGGGGAGGGGAGGGGAGGAGAGGGGAAGGGAGAGGAGAGGAGAGGAGAGGAAACAGAAGAAAAGAGAAAAATGAAAAGAAAAGAGAATAAATGGTGCTGGGGCAAGTGACCATCCACAGGCCAAAAAAAAGAACCTTGTCCCGAACCTCACATTTTATACAAAAATTAACTGAAAATGGATAACAGAGTGAAATGTAAAACAACAAAAAGTTCAGAGAAATACATAGGAGAAAATTTTCAGGATAGAGGAATAGGCAGAGTCTTAGACTTAAAAGCATAATCCATTGAGAAAGACTGATAAATAGAACCTCATGAAATTAAAAACTATTGTACTGTAAAAGAATACTATTAAAAGAATGAAAAGATGAGCTATAGTATGGAAGAAGATATTTACAAACTACACATCAAAGAAAGGATCAGTAGATCAGTATTTAGAATATATAAACAACTCTCAAACTCAACAAAAAAATATTAGAAAATGGGCAAAAGACATGAACAGATATTGCACTGAAAATATATAGACAGTAAATAAGCACATAAAAGATGTTCAACATCATTAGCCACTAGGGAAACGCAAAGTAAAAGTATAACAAGACAGCACTACATACCACACATACATATATACATACATACATAAGGCTAAAATGAAAAACAAAAAGAAAACATAGCAGCAGTTACACCACCAAATCCTGGGAAGGATGTGGAAAAACTGGATCTCTCATATACTACAGTGAGAATGCAAACTGGCATGGCCACTTTGGAAAATACTGACAGTTTCTTATAAAACTAAACTATACAACACAGCAATTATACTCTTAGCCATTTATCCCAGAAAAATGGGAACTTATCTTCATACAAAAACCTGTACATGAATGCTCACAGCAGCTTTATTCATAGGAGCCAAAAAACTGGACACAACTTAGATATCCTTCAATATGAAACAGTTAAATAAACTGGTAGTACATCCATACTGTGAAGCACCACTAACCAATAACAATAAATGAACTATTACTGTAAGCAAACTTTGATGAATTTCCAGGGAATTGACAAAAGCCAACCCCCAAAGTTATGTACTATATGATTCAATATATACAGTTTTGAAAAGACAAAAAGGGAGGGAGATGAGCATAGTAGTAATAAAAGGGCAATGTGGATTCTTGTGATGATGGAACTACTCTGTTATTTTGACTGTCAATTTCAATATCCTGGTGATATACTGTAATTCTGCAAGATGTTGCCTCAAAGGGAACACAGGTAAAAAGTAGAAATCTCACTGAAGTATTTCTTAAGACTGCATGTGAATCCACAATTATCTCTAAATAATAGGTTTAATTCCAAAGAGAAGCCTGAAGTGAAACACTTATAAACTGGGGAAGGAGAAAAGAATGCTAGCACTTTTATTTAAAAAAGAAAAAATTTGGCTAACCAAAATATCTAAGAATTAGAAAACTACCAAAAATTTATGTATTTAAGTTTTAAATTAAATAGCTAAGCATTTTTAAACATTATCAATCCAAACTAAAACTCTTAGAAGAAAACATGGGCAACAGTTCCATGACATTGGATTTGGCAATGAATTTTTGGCTATGACACCTAAAGCAGGGGCAACGATGGAAAAATTAAGATATCCTAGATTTCATATAAAAATTTGTGCACCAAGTCACTAGCATGAGTAAAAAGGCAACCTATATAAATGGGAGAAGATATTTGCATAATATGTATCTGATAATATATTAATATCCAGAATACAGAGAACTCCTAAATCTCAACAAAACAATCTGACTCAAAAATGTGTAAAGGGCTTGAATAGACATTTCTCCAAAGATACACAAAGAAGGTACATAAAAGTATGTATGGCCAATAAGCGCATGAAACGATGTTCAGTATCACTGTCATTAGGGAAACGTAAATCAAAACTACAATAAGATACCACATCACTCCCATTAGGATGGCTACTACCCAAAAACAAACAAAACACACCAGACAAATGAGGTTGGTGAGGAAGTGCTGAAATCAGACCCTTGTGCACTGTAGCTGGAACCATGTGAAATAGTACAACTACTGTGGAAAACAATACAGCAATTTTTTAAGAAATTAAAAATAAAATTATCAGCTGGGGTGGGTGGGTAGGGAGGCCCAAAATTCTCAATCATATTGTAAGTTGGTCATAGGGATGGTAGTGCAGCATGGAGAACACAGTTAATAACTGTGGAACTTCTTCCTATGTTGACACTGGGGGTGAGGATTCAATAATATGGGTAACTGCTGAACCACTGTGTTGTATAGCTAAAACCAATATAATACTGTATATATACTGTACTTCAATAAAGAAAATATTAATATAAAGTAAAATAAAATAAAATTAGCATATGACCCAGCAACTCTATATCTGGGTATATACCCAAAATAACTAAAAGCAGGACCTCAGGGAGATATGTGTACACCCATGCAGCATTATTCACAAAAACTAAAATGTAGAAGCAACCCATGAATAGTTAAGCAAAATGTGGAATATACAAATTCACCGTAAAAAGGGGCATATTCATCCATACTACAACACGGATGAGCTTTGAGGACATTATTACTAAGTAAAGTAAGTCAGATACAAAAAGACCAATATTATGATTCCATTTATATGAGACACTTAAAATAGTCAAAATCATACAGACAGAAAGTGGAATGGTAGCTGCCGGTAGCTGGGAGGAAGGCGTAAGGAATGAGGAGTCACTGTTTCATGCAGAGAGCTGCAGTTCTCCAGGATGCAAAGAGCTCTGGAGATGGTGGTGATGGATGCACAACAATACACACTTAGGACCACTGAACTGTATGGCTAGAAATGACTGTGACAGTCAAATTTTATGTGTTTTACCACAAGTAAAGTTTGTTTTTAAGTTGTAAGTTCAAAGAAGGGAAAACTTCTTAAATATCTGAGAACACTTCAGTAGAAACAATGGCACTTGAGTTGAGCTTTCAGGATGAGTAAAATGTGTAGAAAAAGGTTGAGGAGGAGTTGCAGAATAATGACTAAAAAATTTGTTTGTTTCAGAAAAGAAACAGGTTGACATTTAAATTTTAATTTTCCAGAAACTGTGGACATGACCCAAAGTTTATCACTTCCTTAAAAATCAGTTTTCAAACATTTAACATAGGTAATTTTACCATTTATGTAACATTATTCCTATAGATGTGCCAGTAAAAAAGTAATTTGATCTTCTCAAGTAGTAATACAAGTACCTGACACAACACTCCCAAATCCTTCCTCCCATTCCTTTAACACTACTGTCATTAATTTCACTTATCCAAAACTACCACCACTGAATACATGCTGCTATTATTAGCAACAATGGAGGATACATGTCCTTATACATTTGTCAAAACCCAAAGAACGTACACCACAAAGAGCAAACCCATAATGTAAACTGTGAGTTAATTATCAAGATTAGCTTGCCAACTGTAACAAATGTACCACAGTTAATAACAGGGGAATGGTTGGGGGTGGTAGTTAGTAGAGTAAATGGGAACTGTATACTTTCTCCTCCATTTTTCTGTAAAACTGAAAATACTAAAAAAATAGAGTCTATTTTTAAAAATCTGAGGTTACAAATTACATACTGCTTTAGGACAAATCTTTTCATGGAAATTTGTGGCTCAAATATTGATGCTAACATTTTTTTGTGAGCTGAGCTATATATTCCAGGTATTTCTAAAATTAAAAACAATCATCTACAACAAATTGGCACCTGCCAAAGAGAAAGAAAAGTGTATTAACCCAAGGTTTCTTCATTTATGTGAACCCAGAGGTTTTTTTCTTTAACACCTATTAAAATAATTAAAAATTAAAATATTAAAATATAAAAAGGTGCTATTCTAGCTTCCAGTTAACAGTTCTAGAAAAAAAAGTATAGTTCTGGAGATTTAATACACAGCATTGTGACTAATTACAGTTAACAACACTGGATTATATACTTTAAAGTTGCTAAGACAGTAGATCTTAAATGTTCTCACCACAAAAAAGAAAAGGTAGCTAAGTGATATGATGCAGGTGGTAGCTAACCCAAAAGTGGTAATCATATTGCAATATATGTGTATCAAATCAACACACTGTACACCTTAAACTTACATCAGCTATATCTCAATAAAGTTGGGGGTTGGGGGAGATGAGAACTGAAAGGCACAAAATAAAATAAACATCAGGTATATTTTTAAAAAGGGGCTATTCTATTCTAAAGAAATTGTATACTTCAAAACATACCTAGGAAAATGCTGGTATTAAGGGAAAACCAGCAGAGTCAGGAAATCTGGGTTTATTTTTCTAATCTCATTTATGTCACTAACAAACTAAATGACCTCTACGAATTCACTTCCCCCTCTGGGCCAATAATTTCCTCTTCTGTTAATTAAAAAGAAAAGCAAGGGTGTTTACCTACACTAGACTATTACCACATTAGTCACTTTCAGTAATAAAATCCATTAACTATGAAGAAAACATCGGCATTCTGGGGAACATATCTTTGATTTACACCAAATTATCTATTAAATATAAGTTAGGATAAGATCAAGGTCAGTGAAATTAATTGACAAAAACAAACAAAACAAAACCCTGAGGATGTAGATAGTGGCAAAGATCTTTTGGGAAACATTTATTAAATGTATAAACTATGTAAGCAGAGAGTATACTATTATAATCAAACAAAGGACTTTATTGATATTTTAATGATATATGTAATTATTACTGTGCATCACATACAGTTCAAGAATAATGTTTATAATTAGTATTATTTTTCTCAGAGATAACCAAGCAGCTAAGGAACAACAAGGTTCCAGAAGCCATTCTCAACACAAAGACACCTTCAAGAGACAGTTAAGGAGCAAAATATTAGTAGAAGGGATCAACTTCTACTTAAATCAACCCAAGGATTCTTGCTTCTCTAACAAACTAGTCAATTTAACAAATTTTCTTTTTCCCTTTCCCATTCCCACAGCCAGACATGCTAGAGGAAGCAAGTGCAGTAGGATTAAGAGGAAGTTCCTGGGCAGCAATAATTATTCCCTATCCCCTTATTAAGATTCAATTAATCAGACTGCTATCCTAATGTTGGAGGATGATTTCAAGCAATGAAAGGAAAAATTTTGTCATTAAAGAGATGGGTTGTTAAGTACTTACTAGAATGCATATTAAATTATAAAATTATTTGAATATACAAGTTAGTCAATATATTTATGATCAATTAAAACTAAAAGGTACTATTACTAATGTATCTGTAACTATATACCTAGAAGATCCATGCATATCATCTAAAAAATCAGCAATTTTAAAAAATCTTCAGTAGAATGTAGTCTATAATAAACATATAAAAAATCAATCTTCTTCCTCTATTTAAACATTCAGAGAATACAACTAATGAACTGGCCACATTCATAACAGCAGCAGCTCTCAGCCTTACTCGATTATGGCTTTGAAAATAAACTTAACAGAAAATATACACATTTCTTAATAACAAGAAATATGGATGCTAATAAGAAACATAGATATGCAAAAACAAAATAATAAAACTCCACTAAAGGACATAAACTACTAAATAAATGGAACACATCTTCCTATAGAGATACGCTCTTATAAAAATATCAATTACTACAGCATCTTACTACGCTGATGGACAGTGACTGTAATGGGGGTTGTGGGGGGGACTTGGTGAAGGGGGTAACCTAGTAAACATAATGTTCCTCATGTAATTGTAGATTAATGATACCAAAAAAAAAAAATCAATTACTTCCTAAATCTACAAATCCAAAGCATTCTCAATCCACATACCAACAAGAATACTTTAAGAACTTAACAAGAATGATTCAAGTCCACCCAGAAAATTCTTTTAAACGTAGAGTCATAAACCAAAACTCCCAGTTATTAAGCATACTATTATTGGCCTGGGGGTGGGGGGGATAGGGGGGATGAAGGAGTGTCAAGATAGCACAGTATTATCATAACAAAAAACAAAGATAAAATCTTGACATAGACTAAGCATATTTGGGAATTTACTATTTGATATAGGATTTTAGATGTTAAAAAATGAGTTATTCAACAAATGGTTAAAAATCTAGAAAGAAAAATATCTAGATGATTATTTCACTCCTTAATCTAAAATAAGAAAACTTATGCTATCATTTTTATAATGTTGGCACAAATCCTTTCTAAGAATATTAAACCCAAAAGTGCATAAAGACTAATTTGGCTGCATTAAAATTTAAACTTCTACTTGACAAGCACCATAACCAAAGCATATACATGCAGCAAACCAATTAAACCCACGTAGAGCACAAAAGCACACAAATACGTAATATTCCTAAAAGAATTCTTACATTTATCTTGTCAACATCACAATCAATAGATTTAAATCCAACCAATCTGACTCCAAAGCCCATATATATATGTGTTTACATACAGGCATACCTTGTTTTATTACACTTCGCTTTATTGTGCTTCACAGATACTGCTTTTTTTTTACGAATGGAAAGTTTGCAGCAACCCTGTGTTGACCAAGTCTATTGACACTGTTTCTCCAACATCATTTGTTCACTTCGTGCCTCTGTTGTATTTTGGTTATTCTCACAATATTTCAAACCTTTTTATTACTATTATACTTGTTATGGTGATCTGTGATCAGTGATCTTTGATGTTACTTTTGTAATTGTTTTGGGGTGCCATGGACCACACCCATATAAAATGGCAAACAGTGAATAAGTATGGTGTGTGTTCTGACTGGTCCACCCATAGGCTGTCCCCAGTTTCTTTCCCCTCTCATCAGGCTTCCCTAGTTCCTGAAACACAATACTGAAATTAGAGACCACTCTAGGGATACTAATTGGCGTTAAGTATTCAATGTTCAAGTAAAAGGAAGAGTCGAACAGCTCACTTCAAATCAAAAGCTAGAAATGATTAAGCTTAGTGAAGGAGACTTTCAAATGCTGAGACAGGACAAAAGCAAGATCTTTTGTGCCAAATGGTTAGCCATATGGTCAGTGCAAAGGAAAAGTTCTCAAAGGAAACTAAAAATTGTTATCAAACAAATGATAAGGCAAAACAGCCTCATAAATGATATGGAGAAAATTTTACTGATATGAATAGAAGATCAATCAAATCAACCACAATATTCCCCTAAATCAAAGCCTAATCCAGAGCAAAGCCCTAATTCTCTTTAATTCTATGAACACTGAGAAAGGTGAGGAAGCTGCAGAAAAAAAGGTTTGAAGCTAGCAGAATTTGATTCATGAAGTATAAGGAAAGAAGCCATCTCCATAACATAACAGTGCAAGGTGAAAAAGCAACTAACTAGTGCTGGCGTAGAAGCTGCAGCAACTTTTGCAGAAGATTTGGCTGAGATCATTAATGAAGGTGGCTACATACACAACAGATTTTCAATGTGGTCAAAACAACATTATATTGGAAGAAAATGTCATCTAGGCCTTCCATGGCTAGAAAGAGGTCAATGCATGATTCTAAGCTTCAAAATACAGGATGACTCTCTTAATAGGTGCTAACACAGCTGGTGGCTTTAAGTTGAAGCACATGTTCATGGACTATTCTGAAAATCCTAGAACACTTAAGAATGATGCTAAATCTACTCTGCCTGTGCTCTATAAATGGAACAAAGCCTAGATAACAGCACATCTGTTTACAACATGAACAGATGAAGGCCACTCCTCAAGCCTACTACTCAGAAAAAAGGATTCCTTTCAAAATATTACTGTTTAGTGACAATTTCTGCTAACCCAAGAGCTCTCATGCAGATGCACAATGAAAACCCTGTTGTTTTCATGCATGCCAACATACAACATCCATTCTGCAGCCCCTGGATCAAGGAGTCATTTTTACTTTTAAGTCTTATTACTTAAGAAATACATTACATGATGCTATAGCTGCCATAGACAGTAATTCCTCTGATGGGTCTGAGCAAGTAAACCAAAAACTTTCTGGGAAGGAATATTTGCCATTCTAGATACCATTAAGACATTCACAATTCATGGGGTGAGGTCAAAACATCAACATTAACAGGAATTTGAAAGAAGCTGACTCCAGCCCTTCTAGATGACTTTGAGGGTTTCAAGACTTCAGTTCAGGAAGTAACTGCAGATGTGGTGGAAACAGTAAAACTAGAATTAAAAGTGGATCCTGAAGGTGTGGCTGAATTGCTGCAATCTGATGATAAAAGTTGAACAGATGAGAAGTTGTTAAGCAAAGAAAGTGGTATTATGCGATAAATCTACTCCTGGTGAAGATGCTGTGAAGATGTTGAAATGAAAACAAAGAGTTTAGATTTAGAATATTACATAAACTTAACTGAAGCAGCAGCAGAAGGGTTTCAGAGGATTGACTCCAATCTTGAAAGAAGTCCTACTGTTGGTAAAATGCTGTCAAACCGCATCACATGCTACAAAGAACTTATGAAAGGAAGAGTCCGTCAATGTGACAAACTTCACTGTTGTCTTATTTTAAGAAATTGCCACAGTTACCCACCCCCCACACCCTTCAGCAACCACCACCTTGTAATCAGTCAATAGTCAATCAACATTGAGGAAAGACCCTCTGCTAGCAAAAAATATTACAACAGAACTGAAAGCTCAGTTGATGGTTAGCATTTTTGGCAATAAAGTACTTTTTAATTAAGGTACTGACATTTTTTTTAGACAATGCTATTGCACACTTAATAGACTACAATACAGTGTAAACATAACTTTTATATATACTGGGAAATAAAAAAATTCATTTCACTCACTTTTGCAATTTCCGCTTTACTCAAGTAGTCTAGAACTAAACCCACACTATCTCCTATACTATATTACATTGCCTATGTCAGATTTGCACAAGTATTTTAAGACAGCTAATACCCAGTCTGTTCAAGAAAGAACAGGAAGGCACTCACATATTAACTGGTGGAAGGGTAAACTGATATAAAATTTCTTCAGAGGAAATTTGAGGCTACTATCAATTTTAACTACACATGGCAAATGCACTTTGGATATTTATCTACCACAAAAGATTTATATAATAGTGTAAAAAATCATGTGCCAAGATTGCAAAAATAAACCTATATTCTATAGAACTTTTATATATAACAACCTTGTAACAATCCTAATTAATGTTTACATACCTACTATATCCCCTCTTCCATACAAATAAAATATATCTCCCAATTTTTATTTGACAGTACTTTATATGCAGATACATAAGCACTGATATGTCAGAATATATATATAAATGTTCAGAAAAATACGCAATACACTGATAAGAGTAACTCTGGGAGTTGGGATTATGGAAAATTTTCAACTTCTCTATCATAAATTTCTGTATTTGAATTTTTATAATAAAAAAAAATCAAGGTAATTGTGTTATCCCTTTGCCTATCAAAGCTCCTTTACTACTTGTACTTTAACTCAGCCTTCCTAGCCTACACTAACTATGTCACTCTATAGATACTTAAAAGATAAGAATTGATAGAAATAGTATTGATTTCAATAACAAAGGTCAAGAAGATAAAGAAAATGACTCCCAGACTATCTGGCTTGGGAATGGTTTTCAAAAGAAAGAGCAGACAGGATGCTATGTTGATTATCAGGTATCTCTGACACATCCAACTGCATCTAGCACACAGTCTCTGCCATTCTGCAGTTAGCCCCAGGACAATAAACAAAATCTTCTGATGTCCCCAGAGATCAACAGGGCACCCAAAGAATCCAGTTGCTGCTGCCAGGATCCTTATCTTTTCCTAGAAGTCGGAGAGTCAATCTAAATTCTAGTAACAAAAAGATGCCTCTTAATTCGCTTCCAAAATCTCCAGGGAAGGGGAAGTGAAACCAACTTATTCTAGGCTGGACGACAGCCTTGGCAAGAAGATTCATTTTTATATTACAGGTTTCTTGTACTGGCCCTAAACAAACAAAACAACCTCATCTCACCCCACCCCCCAAGATTCTAGAATTGGTCTAAGGTTTGAAATTCCAAGGACACCATTATCAGGAAGCTAAATACATGCACCAAACTTCGGGATCATACAAAATAACCTTAATATGGGAAAACACAGTTGCATCAAAATCACTGTACTCATACTAAAATCAAGCTCCAATTACCTCCACAGCAACTTAGTCAACATAGACATTAAAGTACTGATCCTTTCCATCTATCTTTTACACAATAACCTGTGATTACTGAGGAATGAATGTTTCGCCTTAGTGTATTTTACCATATGTTACATTTTAGAATTTTATCCCATCCTTAGAAACACTTTGGAAATTAACAGTACACACAGACTTTTGGCTGAAAATGTCTGCCTGAACAAATGTTTACCTCATCTCCCTCACCAAAAAAGAACAGAAACAAAGCTACTTCTATCAGAAAGTTACAAAACGGAAAGGAAAAACACTAGAATGAACCTGTAGTGCTGGATTAGAATTGGAATTATCACTGCAAAACCATTCTGTATTTACTGAAATAAATACAGATGTAAATGTTAATGTGTACATGTGTGTGCACAAAAATATCCCCTAGCTTTCTAGATTATAAAGACCTGGGAGCAGTTACATGCCAGGAGCAATGAGCACAAGAAGTGCACAGATCTTGGTTTCTATGTACCATTTAACATTAAAATAACTGGTGAAAGTCTGAAGGTATTGTGCTAAATTCAATTAGGGAGAGTTATGTCAAAAAGAAAAGAAAAGAAGCCATCTGGAAGGAGTTCTCACAAGCCAAATCAAAACAATTTGAGCATCAAAATAAATGACAATGGATTATGACTCAATGAATATAATAACCATGAATATATGTAGATATAAAAATGCATAAATCAAAAGCTGATAAAGAACAAAATATTTACAGTTTCAAAGTACCTATTTCACAACTATTTATTAATTATAAATGAAGATTTCCTTGACATAGGAGGTGTCTGGCAGTTAAAACCGTAATCATATAATAAATGACATCAGTAATGAGACAACTGAAACTGCCTGCTACCTGATAAGATGCAGTGAGAACACAGCATCACTTCATGATAACCATGTCAAAGACCTAATCATAAAAATATAAACCTGATTGTGAAAATTTTAATCAAAGATCCAATCATAAAAATATAGAAGACACATAAATTAAGGGGTATTCTACAAAATAACTAGATCTGTAATCTTCAAAAGTGTCAAGGCCTGAAAGACAGATGTCCAGATTAAAGGAGATTTAAAGAGACATGACAACGAAATGTAATGCATGATTCTAAACTGGATCTTTATGCTCTAAAAGACATTGGGACAATGGATCAGATGTAGATGTTAGTAATGTGTTCTTGTTAACTTCCTAATTTTGATCATTACTTATATGTCATTGTGTAGGAGAATGCCCTTGTTTGTAGGAAGTAAATATTAAAGTATTCAGGGGTGATGGGGAATCAGGTGGGCAACATACTATCAAAAAGTTCTTTGTGCTACACTTCCAACTTTTCTGAATATTTGTCATTGTTACAAGCTTCAAAATACAGAAAAAAATTACAAAAAAATCTGTAACTGAAAAACCTGGGCAGGGGAAGGCGTGGGGAGGTACAGAATACAAAGCTGGGTGGAGAGAGATAACAACAAAACCCAACACAACTGAGGAACAGATACACAAGACAAGCATAAAGCGGCATCTCCAAAAAGGATAAATGTTCTAAGCAAGAAGAAGTGGGAGAAGTGTGTCCCGGGCAGTCAGCCCGATACTGAAAGCACAGTGAGACAGCTGCATGGGGAAGGAGTCCGGCACAGCTCTCCGGACTGCGGAAGATCTGACACTTGGGGAGTATAGCTGTGAAAATAGGGGAACACTATCCCCTGAGGGGCAGGAAATGTGTAAGACAGCAAGCTACCCACATACCCTAAGAAGAAACCCATTAGCTACATATACCAAAGCCAGAACAAAGATTAATTTGGGCTGGGGAAAAACACTTAAAATGACCAATATAGTAAAATCTGGACCATAACATTAAATTTAAACAATGATAAATCTATCATTTGAGGGAAAATCAAAAGCATAATGGATATACCAAGTATAGTAAGATCAAATTTTCTATACTGTTAATAGAGAAAACAGAAGACAATGTAAAAATTGTATCAGATATTCAAGAGGTTACACGTAGACCAAAAATACAACTAAAAAATTTAAATCAACTCCTATGAAAAAGCAAGAGTTTCTGTCCTCCTCCTCTTCTCCCCAGAAGAAGTAATTGAAAAGCACTGAAGCCCAAAGTGGTGAGTTAAAAGATTAAATCTCAGGAATTTCCTAATTTAATACCAGAAGACAAAAAAAAAAAAAAAAAAGTCATAGATAGGAAGTGACAAAAGTTCCATAAACCTCACCTAAGTTCTCAAAGTATGTTCCATGGGCCTTTAGTCCTGAGACACTTTCAAGAATCTTCAAGGTCAAAACTATTTTCATAATCATTTGCCCTTTCCCATCACAAGAACAGCAATGGTGCAAAAGCAGTTGTGGGTAAAACTGCTAGCACCTCAGCACAAACAAAAGCAGTGGTGTTAATCTACACCAGCACCACTACATAGTCCCAGCTTTCTCTTTAAATGCCACTTTCACGTAAGGATATCTTGAATGATGCAGTAAAAAATAATTTTATTAAATCTCAACTCTTTAATGCATCTTTTTCATATTCTTGGTGAAGGAATGGCAATCTGGAGGAAAAGCACAAGTGTAATTACTGTGAGTTATGTACTAAACTAGCCTTTTTTTCATGAAACACATTTTGACTTGAAAGAATGACAAACTGGTTATAGAGACAGTAATTTGGTAGACATTTTCTTAAAATGAAAAAAAAAAAAGTCAGCCTGTAACTTCAAAGGTAAAACACCAACAGTATTTGTTACCAATGATCAATATTTGAATTTCAAAGTTAAAATGTAGAATCATGGAAAACTTGTATCTGATACTCTGAACTGGACAGCTTCACAACAGTGAAGATTTTTCTGATGAGATTAGTGATACTAACTTTCTTTTTTTTTTGCTTTTGTTCACTACTGCATAATCAAATGTGTCAAATTTGGGGAAACTGTGTTAACTCAATCAACCAGTTTCCCAAACTACTAAATACATTGTGCAACAAAATCATAAACAGATAAAATATTCATTTAAGTGCAAGATAAACCAATGAATTTTCAGGTAACAAGAAATGAAAAACTCATTAATATGGTTGCAGATTCAACATGTAGTCAACCTTTAAAAAACTGACACTTGTCAAACTGTGGTGTGGTATCAAAGAATCTCCACAATTACCTAAAAAGGCTATGAAAATACTCCTCCGTTTTCCAACCACATAACTGAATAATGCTGGATTTTCTTCATCTACTTCAACCAAAATAAGTAAGACTGAATGTAGAAGCAGATATGAGAATCAAGCTGTTTTCTATTCAACCACAGAGAAATGCAAAAAATATACAACAATGCCACTCCTTTTGCTGAAGATTTGCTTCAGAAAATATTTTTTTATTATTAAAACAATGTCATGTTAACATGTAATGGTTTGTTGTTATTTCTAATTGTTTAAAATTTTTAATATGGGAAATACAACAAATATAACCCTTATAAACCTAAGCTCTGTGGGGTCCTCAGTAATTTGTAAGAGTATAAAGGGCTCCTAAGACCAAAAAGTTTGTAACAGTTGCCCTAGGGCTATTACTATTACTTGTAATTATACTACGTTTTAATAGACTGAATCTTCCTAAGAACAAATGAAATGTTATAAGGCACTCTGTCCTAAAAGCAAGTTGTCTGAGATTACTCTATTTTCTAAGTTATTCAGTATTCTTTCCATTTATCTATTCCCTCACTGTATATGACCTATATAGTGACAGGTCAAAAGTTCAAATTGTTGTCAATGTGTCTTTCTCACTCCAAGTACACCAAAAAGCCAGGAAACAGCTCACTATATATATACTAAAGTAAATGGGCTCTGAATAAGGATGTCCCTATGAACGAAGTCACCAGACTTCATTATATCTGTTTTGATTACTTAAAATGTCTTTCTGATTATTTCCTAGCTTTTCTACTACATTCTATAAATCTAACATCATAGAGAGAAAACCTCCAGATGAACACTGTCTTCTTTTATTAACTTAATTTTTAGATATTCTTTTCTATTGGCTTACATACTATCATTTATAAAGCCTGGCAAGGCCCTCACCCAATGGTACCTGGCACAAGACTTGAAGTGACAAGAATAAAGTAATATAATTCCAGTGTGCTTATTTCATAAAAACAGGTAAGGAAGTCAATTTCAAAATTTTAGGGATACTGACGGACAACACACCGAACTTGAGAGGTAGGACAAAAAGGAAAGGAATAAAATGGACGAGAAAGGTACAGCGATAAAAGCTTGTGTGTTTTAGGAGGCCAAAAGCATAATAAAATAAGAGGGATAGAAGGCTACAGAGTCTTAACACAAGAATATATAACAACCTGATCTTAACAGAGGTAATTCTGGGGATATTAAAGGAAAAACATAAATAAAAACAAAATATATCGATGAATATCAGGTTAAAATACTGACATGTAAATTGAGTTGGAATGCAAAAGAGATATTCAGAATTAAGTGGGGTTGATCAAATAAACGTTTTCTACTCATGTTTTGAACAGTTTTTTTAGGTGATAAACATGGACTAAAAGATTAGAAGAGATGGAAGGGCAAAATATAATAAATAATAGCTGAACATGGAGAAAATAGGGGAAGTAAACAAAGCTAACTATAAAAAGAAACCTAAGGAGTTAGAAGAGAAAGCTGAATAGCTAGATTTCTTTTACAATTAGGAATCATAAGAGAAGAAAGCTAAAAGGTATATCTGGAAAATGGATGTAGTGCAGTTCAAGAGTTAGTAATGATTAGGCACCGAGAAGGAAAAAAACAAATAATGTGGAGTAACTGAAAGGTTAAGTGGAAGGCAGAAGTACTGAGCTTATTTCCTTAGAAAATTCAAAAATATGTATTACAGAGCATAATTCACATATAGATTTTAAGTGGAAAGAGCAAATGGCACGCATTAAAAACTGAACAATCTACTGTGAATGGCTAAACACGGGTACAATCTATGTTGTCGGGAAAGAAAAACAGAATGACATCTTCAGGACTTTGTGACACAGGTGTTCCCGCAAAAGAACAAAGCATGCAACAGAGGAATAGATGGGCAAGGCAGGGTCAAAATGAAATCGCAAGCAACAAGATTATGTTTAAAGAAAATCTAGGTAAGTAGCAATTACAAACAGGAACACTGCTTTGCTACCCAACATCATTAAAATTTTGAAGGATCCCAAATACTTTGTATACACTGCAATAATCTATTTCTAAACCAAAAACAGCTTAAACGCTAAATCATGTTATCTATAAGCAATTCTTTTAAATAAATGCTGAACTATGCACCTGATTTTCTCTACATTTGTGTTTCTTAAAGTAAGGTATTGTTTACTACCAAGAGCTCAATACCAGTATCTCTAAAATAACTGCATTTTAGAGATTTACCAATGATACACATAAAACGTCTCTACTGTTATCACTTCATTAAGAAACAACACGCAATAAATATTTGAACCTTATAAGCTTTTCATTCATGAGGTTTGCAATAGCCTGATCTCAAACAGCAGGCAGACTTCATAATATTTTAATAAATTAGTTAAGAATTATGTTTACCACCATTAAAAACACCAAAGTAACTTCCACAAACAGTGCCATTAAATGTTCATTTTACGCAATTTAAGCACTTCAGAAGTATCCTAGATTTGCCAATTTAATCTAAGAAAACCCACAAAATATTAAGAATACCCAAAATCTAAAATCATTTAAAAATACTTTAACTGATTATCATCTTTTTTAACCCTTTTTAAACCACTGCCACATTTTAAACAAGGTTTTGAAAATACAGTTTGACAACAGTGTAAATTCATTTTCATTAAAAGTTTATTAAGTTAATTCAGTGATAAACTAACAAAATTCTAAGTAAGCCACAAAGTAGATTTTGCCTTGCTGAGAGGAAAAAAAGAATCACATCTAACTACAAAGGTGTACATCTCACTTTTAAAAATGTGTCTGGTGTAAACATTCTGTTTTCCTCAAGAAAGAAAAAACCAGGAACTACATCTAAAAACAGTAATTTAAATCGTTGTTTTTGAGTGCTACAATACTTCTTATATTCAAAATTGACTAATGCAAAGAAGTATCTGCACAAAGTGATAACTGTATAAGACTTGCTCTATTAAGGCTTTGTTGCTCTAAGGCCAAGTATAAGCCATATAAGGAAACTGAAGTTCAATGCCATTTATTTTGTTCCGCTCTTTCAGATGCCCAAGAATAACCTTTTCATTGCCTGATGATATGTTCCAAAATCATCAAGTAGATCAGTTATGCACTTTAAATTCCTGATAAAGTGACTTTGACTTAACAGGAATTACTTGATAGCTTACAAGTCTTATCAACAATTTTTTAAAAAGAGAGAAAGAAAAAAAGACCACCAGACTAAGCTCCAGGGAACAAAAATAAAACACACAGTAATAAAGTTAAAAGATTCCCATTCTGAAATGTACTCAATGAAGTAACAAAGAATAACCTGTGAAATAATTTGATTATGCTCTTTAAAATCTATCTTTTCTTTGCTCTAAAGAAAGCCAACTGTTTTTCTTGGGGTAGCATGGGCAAACTGAATATCCATTTATATTTAAAATATACCTACCAACAGATACTGTATTTAGTATTTATTCAAAAGCACGGTAATGTCTCTCACGGCCCTTTACCACAAAAGTACTGAAGAGGAAAACAAACTTAAGGCGCACACTAAAACACCAGTAAAGAAACGGTTTGCTTGCTGCAACCAAAACTTGTTTGATCTGTAAAGACAGCCGATTGGTTCAGAAGTGTTTATAATGTCTCCCATGCTTCAGTAATTCCTGCCCCCACAAATAGGTACCTAACACTTATCAGGCAGAACCAGCCAAAACATTTGGGCCAACACAAAAATGTAAATACTACACTATTCAAAAAGTACAGCTGTTTATCACAATCAAGGTGATTCCCATGAAAATCATTTTAAGCATTTCATTTCTCTTCCTATATACTGTTATGAAATTGCAGAGAAGTCCTAACAAATCGAACTACTTTCAGGTATCTTTGTTTCTTAATTACAACTCTCTCTTTATCCGTAACACCTCCCTCCCTCCTTTTTCTTCTTACTAGGTCAGTTACAAGAAAAAATCTAGCAGATACTTGCTTTCAATTAATTAACCAAACAATCATTATACGGTTCTAAAGGTCTGAAAGGAACGAGTTACTAGAGAAATATATTACACACCTAGCAAAACGACTAATGGCTAAGTCTTTTTGTTTATAAAATCCCACGAAATACAGTTGTAAGGGTTGGGACTAAAAACATTTCTATGTACGATCAACGCAAAACCCAAACAACAGCTAACAGAATAAATAAATGAGGCAGCCATCTCGACGACAGCAAATCGCTCCCTGCAGCGACCTAACTTTCTTCCAAAACAAAAGTTGCCAGGTTCAGCAACTTAATAAAAAATATACATTGTACATGTTCCGGGAAACTACAACTTCTGGACCTTGTGCTGAACAAAGGCATTCTTTCTGGCGATTGTTTAAAACTTTTCGTCCCACCACATTCTTAACAACCTCTCCTAAACCAGAGTCCAGATAGTAGTAGAAAGGGGGAAATCAATTGTTAGGCACCTTAAAAGCTATCCAGTTCGACAAGAGAAAAGGGGAATTTAGGGCAACTTGAGGAAAAGTGAAAAACACTGAGGTATCCTCTCTTTCCTGGCCCAAGAACTCTGTAACTTCTAGGCGCTTTTCGTGAACTTTACCTTTCGGTCGGTCAGTGTCTCAGGGCAGTTTTCTCAAGGCTTCGCCTGACATGATTTACTTCCCTCCATTACTCACTCAGGATCCTGCCGAGTTTCTCCCTCCGGTGAGAGCGGACGTGGAGTGACCTCCCGCAGTAGGAAGGGTAGGTTGCTCAGGTGGGGGCTGGGAAGCGGGCTGGCTTCCTGGCCGCGAGTTTTTGCTGGACTTTCCTAGCCCCAACCACGATCTCCACCGAAAAAAACTTTTCACTCGTGACACCGCCCGGAATTACCGTGCGAAACTCACTTCCTGCCTCGGCGAGCAGCAGGATCCAGCTCCGTCCAGGGGAACCCGGAAAACCAGCGCGGCGCGGAGGGGGAGGGGGCGTCAGCAGAAAGCCGCGCCGCCCGCACCCCCGGCGGCGGCGGAACCCGGCCGGCGGGGGCGAAGATGCCGCCGCGGGGCTGGGCGAGCCTTGGCCGCGCTAGGCCGCCGCCCCCAGAGCCGGGCGGCGCGGTTATTGTCTCGAGAGCGGCTGCCGCGCCCTTCGCCCGAGCCGCCGCGGCCGCCCCGAGCCGCAGCCGGAGCCGAGGGGCCGGGCAGGCTCGATGGCGGGCGCCTCGCCGGGCCGTCCGTCCCTCCCCGTCTTCCCTCGAACCCTCTTCTCCTCCCTCTGCCGTTTTCCCGCCGCCGTGCCTTCGCTCCCCTCCTCGTTTCACTCCGCGGCGGCGGCCGCTCCCCCGGGAAGCGCGGGGGGTGGCAGCAGGCAGCGGCTGCGCCGGCTCACGAGCTTGCGGGGCCGCGGCAGGGGCCGAGGCTGCGTCCCGCGCCGCCGCGCCACATCCACCCGAGCGAGAGGTGGCGAGGGGAGGAGGGAGGGAGGGAGGGTGAGACAGGAGGAGGAAGGGTTGGGGCGGCGGGGAGTTACTGCCTCACCGGCCGCAGCGGCAACAGCGCCACCGCCCCGGCGGCGACGGGGGAAGAGGCGGCGCGCGGCGGCTCCACGGCGGGGGCGGGGCGGCCTCCCGCGGTTCTGCCTCCACCGCCAGCAGTCGGGCTGGAGGCCGGCGCGAGCCAGTCACTGCTCGCGGGGATGGTGCGGCCGACGTCGGCGGCGGCGGGCCGGGAGGAGGGGCCGGCGGCGGCCGGGGCTCGCGTGAGGCCGGGTACGGCCCGAGCCCGTGGTGGTCTCCCTGCGGTTCCCCAGCTGCTCGAGGAGAGGGGTGCTGAGCACGCCGGCCCCGGCTGCCCCCAGCCCAGTAGGGAAGACGGAGAGCGCCTAGGCTTCCGCGGCCCTGGCCGATTGCGTTTCTTCGTAAGGCAGTAATCAGTGCGAAGGGTTCACGTCCAGCCGCGGTTGTAAGGCTGCAGGTATCTTTTTCAACTGCAGCCCTCCAACTTCCTCTAATGGCACGCTCAGTTTGCAGAAACCGCAGCGGCAGCTTGGCTGAGCTTCCCACGCCGGCCCTTGCTCGGAGACTGCTCGCACAGCAACGCAGCTGGGGCTCCTCCAAGTCTCAGCCTCACCGCGGGGAGACCAAGCTGACGCCGGGAGGGGGAGAACGGCCCGCGAAATTGCCTCAAGATAGTGCCTTTGTTAGAGGAGACATTGAATACACTCTGAAGGCGACGTAGGCTTCCAACCTCAGCGGTTTCGGTGGTGCAGTGGTTGAATTGCGCTGGCGCTAAAAATTCAACCTGGCAGGGGTTGCGTTTATTGCGGAAAGTCTCTGTAGCATTCTGTCAACACATACGGCATAAAACGCCTCAACCATAACGTTGTACAGTTTTTGCAGTTACTGCCTCAAGTATGTGATCAGACAAGACGGCCTTGTCTGACCCCGGGAAGGAACGTAATAGGGAATAAACCATTCCCCGCCCCCAGTCTCTACTGTACTTAACCGTGTACAGTGATGGTAATTAGTCTCTGAGTCCCTGAAGTCATTGCTTCAGTTCTTCCATCTGTATTTCAGAGATAATTATTTATTTCCAAGTTTGAATAAAGACCTGTATGCCCTACAGATGATTTTGGGCTTGCATCCAAAGGAAGGAGTTCATAAGCTCCTCAAAGAATTATTTACCAAAGTGAGTTGTACGCTAGTGACAAACACTTGAAATAACTCCAGAGATATTCAGGACATTCTATTAGAGGTGGGAGCATTTTAACTACTTCCAGAAATGCTGGAATTAACACAGCTAGTTACTTAGCGTAGAGCAAAAGTTGAAGATTCACAGAGAGTTCTAAAGTGTTAACTTAAGGCTTACTGAGTCCTGAACTGGAGGTAAGGGAGCATTAAGCTAGAAGCTAGGAAACAAAACGGCAGCCAGATACACTAGTCATCCATTTTACCTGAACAATTTTAGCCATTGTATAAAATCTAAAGTTGGCATATTGTATAAGTTATTTTTAATCATCACAAGAAAGATTCCCCAGTCCGCTTTCAAAAACTGGTTTGAGTCTGCCCAGACTCAGTGGTATAGCCCTAAACTGAAAGGGTCACTCTTCTAAAGCATCCCAGGATGGAGTATCTCCCATGCCAGCGGGAGGGAGAGTGCTGAATTCTAGGATTCCAATGTTGCTTTTAGTCTCAGGTTGATTCAAGTCCCCTTTAAAGGTGGCATAAATTCAAGTAACCCTAACCTGCACTACCAACCTAAATAAACAGGGACAAGACCAGGCCCTTGGTGAGGACCTGTCCTGGCCCTTGCCTTTTTCTCAACTTAAACTCATACTGGGGACTGATCTGGCTGATTACCATTTAGGCTAGAAAAGTCTTTACAGCCCCAAAGCTCCTCCAACTCACCTGGAATTTTGCCAGTGGAGTATAATCCCTTTGAGTAGTTTATTGCTCTAGCACAAAGCCATAATCCTGGGAAAGGTAATCTTTTAAGCTTTATTAGTTGTTTTTACCTAATTCATCAGATTGTTTCCCCAAAGCAGCTTGTGATGGGAGGAAATACAGAGGTAACATATGCTGATCCTGAGTAGGCAGAAGACAGAGATGTGGTTCATTATTTGGAGCAATATATGGAGGTAGAGAAGTATAGACAATAAAGTGACCCCCATTTGGTTGTTAAATAAGTCCTACTTACTCTCCTGTAAGAATGAAACACTGGCCTTAAAAGAATGGATGAAAGGATACACTTACCAGTATTACCTTTTTTGATAAGTATTTCTTTAATAATCCCTTTTAAACTATCTTTACAGGAATTCTGCATTTATGCTCATACAGAAGGGTGAAATAACAGCTATATGATCAGTGTATTCAATAATCAGAAACGGTGATTCATCTTTGTTATTCATCATTGACTACTTATTTCTAACTCATATGAACAGCATAGATGCAGCCCAGACTCCTATTTGTCCTCTTTTTACAAGGTATTCCTGTTCGGTGCTTTACAGATTAGATTTCATTTGAAAATCCTCCTACAATTGAACTAAGATGGACTTAATGTTTTAATTATTAATAAAAGGAGAACTAAAACCCCAAGTTCAACTAGGCTGCCTAATTGGGATTCTGTAATAATTGACTAAGCTCCAGGACCACCTTAGAGAGTAAGCTAATAAATATTTGCTGATAGTATAGCTTGATCTTCCCCATTGTGATTCTCTAAATAATTCTCTGAGAAAGGCAGGGAATTCTTTGGGATTCCCCTTCCCAATGACCAGGCTCAGAAAAGGAATTACTGTCTACTGGAGATAAGCCAAGTATCTGAAGGAAAGCCTTAAGGCCTTAAGCATGCCAGAGAAGGCACGTAGCATCCATCAGAAAAAAGTGCCTCAGCAGATGGCCCGTCCACCGTTTTAAAAAGGGACCCCTGTCATTTCCCTATACCAGCCAAGCAGCGAACACGCTATGGAGAAAAAGTGAACAGAGGGCAAGGAAAAGTTTAGGTTAATCATTCTTTTCTCCCTTTTCTTAAACACTTAATAAGAATTGGTAACCTAAAGCCAAAGTTTTTACACAGAAGTATTTGGGAAAAATTAATCTTTGGGCTAGAATAGAGTTCGATTTTTTGAAAAGTCTAGAAGCATTAGATCAATTAGATCAAAATGATTAAAACATTACTTTTTAATAGGGAGTAACTTCCATATTTTCACTTCCGTCTTAGCCCCTGGATAGAAAGGGCAGGAGGTTAGGGTGGCAAGTATGTGGGGAAAAAGACTCTTGGGCTCAAAAGAGGCAGTACATGCAGAAAACAAAATTAAGTACTTTATAGTACTTTGGGAATGGAGTCATCCCTCCCATAATGTTTCTGCCTTTCAGACATTTTCAGTAATATTTTTTGAATCACAGGGAAGTCTACCTCTATTTGTGCAAAGCTTTATGAAAAGTTTTGAAGGTTTTTTTCACCCCTAGTATGTGCTTGATAATCTTTTTTTTCTATCCTAAACATTGTGTAGCCTATTTAAAAATCTAAATTCCTTTCAGATGTCATAGGAATTTTTTTAAAGTGCAGAGAAAATAATGCATGGTGATTATGTGTGTGATCTCTGAAACAAGACTGCTTGAATTAGAAACTTAGTTATTTGGGCAAGTTGCTGAATGTCTATCAACTTGGGCTTCCTCATCGCTGGAGTGGGGACTATCATGCTAACTGCCTCACAGATGATTGGGAGGACTACATGGGACAGTGTTCACAAAGTGCTCAGCTCAGAGGTTGGCCGACTCAAAAGTGTTAGCTATTACTAGTAGTGCACTTTAAACTGCACTGATGTGTATCACACTTCCATCATTTCTAAGGAGACCTTATAGCGTATCATCACAATGAGAACAGTTTTGAGAGTGAAAGCAGACATTAATAATTACACAAGGACAGCAAATGTAAAGCCAGGATTGTCCTGGGCCAACTGAGGCAAATAGTCACCCTAATAATTTCCAACTTCATTACTTTCTTCTCATCCATTTCCCCTCTCACATCTTCCCTGGTATGAATCATAATAACATTATAAAATAATAACTATTTCAATCATATAACAGGCATACTTCTTTCTAAAGTATTAAATAGTATTTAATAAATAGTATTAAATAATAGTATTAAATTAAATCGTAACAAAAGAAAAGATTAAATGTCTAATGTTTAAACAGTTAATATGCCTCTCAATAAATTGTCTAAATGATTCAGAAAAGCACATGTAACAAATATATTCAATAAATTCTTCATTTTTAACATAAAAAAAAGAAAAGGTTAAATACTGCTGCTTAGTGCCCTTCAATGAAGACTTTTCACTTAAGAATATTATTTTTCTTTGGGTTGCAAAACTGCTATTTTCCTACATAAGCCTGCACTTGACTTTACATTTTTTCCTATAATATTTTGTTTTAAAAAAAACCGTTGAGCCTCTAATATGCCATGAAAATAGCCAATACATGGGTATTAAGCATAATTTGAAGTATAGTAAGAAGCTAAATGCCCTGTTCTAAAATGCCAACTCTGTTACCTAAAACTTTTTTTTTAGTTAAGCAGCATATCATTCCTACTTCAAAGTAGGAGTAAATCATCCCTATTTCATTGATAATGACCATATCATAGTCAGGGTACTGGATAAATCTCACCCAAATCTGGTTTAATCAGACTTTGGAAAATGATTTCTCAGTTGGATTTTCTGAAATAATTCTGGATATACTTTAACACTCATACTTCCCTTGGGAAGAAATTTGTTTTCTGGTAGTTGATTGCAAATTTGCTTCAAAAATGCTGACCTAAATAATGACATATTTTTAAATGTTCATCTCTATTCTGCTTTCCCTGTCCAGTCCTTCTGTTTGTATGACATTAGTGTCAACCATCAGATCAGTCATAAAAGATTTAGTTTCCTTAGTGTTTAGTTCTTCCAATTTTCCTCTAAAACAGATGCTCCCTTTCTACCTCTAGAAACTCCCTATGAGGTTTTTTGTTTTATATAGTTTTTATACAAAACTTTATATAGTGTATTTTTCATATTTCTTGCTATGCAGCATACCAAACTGTTAATAGAAATGTCACTTTCCTTCCAAAGGGTTGTATTTCTTTACATAGAAATAAATATGTACAGAAGAAATAATTTTTAAGTATTATATAATTTTCAACATTATATTTCTTTTCATTCCTGGTATTTTATTTCATTTACCTTATTCTAGCCACCCTACCACATAGATAACTGATATTTGTATTTTGTCATCTGTAGTAATGATACTTAGCCAATAAATTCTTTCTCATTAATATTGTCATCACTCACAAAAGTTCTGGCACCAGCATTAGACTTTACTAGCTAGCGACCTTGGACAAATTATTTAATTTCTCTGTGCAATAGTTCATGATCTATAAAATGGAAAAATAAGCCCTGTCTTATCTACCTCATAGGGTTATCATGGGCACCAAATGAGATAATGAATATGAAAGCACACTATAAACTCTATATAAAAGAAAGCTATCCTTTTTTCCTCTTACGTCAGTAGTAATACATTTCATTATTATTATCAATAAAATATGAGCTATATTCACTGTCTATTGACTTAATGGCTCTAGAGAAGAACACTTTAGATTACATATTAAATTCAGTGTCTATTCTCTGTAAAGTCTACGACCTATCAGAGGAGGTAGGTATAAACTCATTAAATTTTATACAAATATTCAAGTCACTAATTCAGATGTCAGAAATTCAGAAGATTTGATAATTCAGACATGGGCTAGATGTTACACTATGATAATTTCAAGGAGGATTTTGGTCTACTTATGAAGAACAAGCTTTTAAAACCTTAAAATATGGGACTTCTCAGTAGTGGTTAAATAAATAGAAAAGGATCTTAGGGATCTGGTTTCCAGGCCGACTGCATTTTGTAGGCATAGAATCTTAGATCTGAAGGCTTACCCAAAGTCACACAATGGGTTAGTGGCAGAACCATAACTAAAACCCATTCTCCCCCAGTTGGGTATGTATTTGACTCTACTATATTGCCACCACATAGTAATCCCTACATGAAGCAACCAGAACCACCAACGTTTGACAGATAGAACTACTTAAATTTTTTAAATTGCTGTTGGCGAAAGACTCCATAAACAAAATTAAAAGACACATGACAGTTTGAGGGAAAACATAACATATATAAGAAACAATAGTTAATATCTATAACATATAGAGCCCTTATAAATCCATAAGAAAATAATCCAATGTAAGTATTTACAAAAGACATAAACCAGAAGTTAACATACACAAGTACAAAGAACCAATAAACATTTGAAACAGTAAAAATCAGGTGAGAAATAACTCCATTTAAAAACCAGGATAACTGAAGCACTAGCCAGTTTTTGCTGTGTTATTGTGTAGTTGGAGCGGCAGTTCCTATTCAGCTCTCAGTGAGCAAAGGGAAGTTGAGGGGGCTCTATCAAAGGGTACTTCTGACCTTGACAGAAAGGGAAGTAAGCCAATCTGATGACAAGTAAATTGGAATGAAACTACCTCAAACATGGCCCCAGAAACTAGATACAGTCTTTCTGGTGCTGCTTTATAGGGAAACTCAACAGCACCTCCTCAAAAGGGTCAGGACAGAGCATTCAGTAGTAAGCTCCTGTGTTATATACTAGTGATTCCACTGGGCTGGACCACCAGGCTTTTGGATATGTATTTGCCAGTTTTCCCAAATTCTAAGGATTGGAAACCATGGATTTTAAGATACTAGGGTACTCAAATATGGGCTGACCAGTGTACGATGGTAGCAAATTGTTCTAGTAAATGAAAAGTGCTATTTGTGTAATAAGTCTAAGGCCCTGGAAGAAATTAACTCCCAGATTTCCTCAGGCCGATGGATGAAGTTTCTGTTGAGGCTGGAGAATCCCACAAAGGATACAGAAGATGAGTGCAGGGGTGACCGTGAGAGTGGGGAGGGGCAAAAGAAAGGCCCTCCTTCTGCCTCTGTGACATCCACTCTCTCCACTCTGCTTGCTTCCTGCCAACTATCACACACACAAGTAATAGAGAAAAATATGGGATCAGGTAGGAGAAGAAGAGAAAGAAGTAGGCTTAAAATAATTTTTAAAAAGAGACTAATGCAGACCTAAAACTAGGAATTGAATTAAAATATTTTCAAAGATTAAAATAAGTTTGTAGGAAACACAACACATGAAGTGAGAGAGAACATGAGAGTTAAAAATCACTAAAAAGAGCACATAGAGGAAAAAAAGGACTTAAAGTTAAATTCTCATAAAATCCAGAAAATAAGGTTGAGTTCAATATACTATATATGAGAAAAAAAGTTAAACAAAATTAAAGATGAATGACTTGGATAAACTGCCAAAGCCAAAATCTATACTATAAAATAATAATAATAAAACAATAACAGTTGTGAATTAGTTAAAAAGGAAAAAGGAAAACTGCTAATGGCCATTCAGTTTCTGAATCCAATATCCCTAGGAAACAGGGTCCTGTTGCACCAGGAGCCTCCTACGTAGAAAATCAAAGGAACAAAGGGCTACTGGAACCTACCCTGGGAACCAGAAGTTCAAAGCTCCCAAGGGTCCTCAGCTACCTGTGCGAGCAAGTCCCTATCTGACTTCTGCAGCTGATCCAAGCAGCACAGCCTGGCCTCTGTAAACTTCTGCCAGGCCCTGACTTACCTCCTCTTCACACATCCTCACCAGAATAATATATTATGCTGCCAATGAAAAGATAACCTGCCTGCACAAAATCACCAGCTAAGAAGCTGAAGAGCTGGAATATTAACCTGGCAACCTGAGACCAGAGTTTGAGTGCTAACCGTTGAATTCTATGTTACCTGTAACTACTTTTAATGTCTGTACCACTAGATTTTCCACATCGTATGTAAGTGGTATACACATTTTCACTTTCAATCATTGGGGATTTTTTTTCATAATTCACAACGTTTTGTTGAATAAAAACAAAAGCAGTTTCAATTTCACCTTGAAATACTTCCTGTTCTTTGTCTTTCTCTTCTTCTGCTTCTTTAAAATAAAATCTAGTCCCTTTTTTTCTTTTTTCTTTCTTTCTATTGTAAAGGCAATGTATATGCAATGTAGAAAATAAAGGGCTTACAAAGTATACGAAATAAGAGGAAAATATTCCACCAAATACAACTGAAAATAGGACCCTGATAATGGTGTTACTCAAATGCCTGAGCATAATTGTTTAACTAGGTGATTTCAGGGCCTTTTCTCCAGAATATCATGATCCTTTCTGTTTAGTAGCAATCAATGATTGTGCTGGACCCATAACTAGAGTCACATGTTCTTTATTTGTGGGACTAAATAAAAAGTGAGCCATTCCAATTTGGCACTGGAGTAGTTTACCTTGAAATGATGATACTGTGTTTTCTCTTAATTTCATTTATAATCATTCCATCTCATATTACCAAAATCATTTGCATCAGAATCTTGCTGAAAATCATTCTTTAGACACATCTAAGGGGGTTTAACAAAAATATAGTGAACACAGCTTCAATACTGATATGCTAAGTGGTATCAAATATCATTCTTCTCTTTTCCTTTAATATGTATATGATTCACTGATGCTTCTGAGCCACCAGTTAAGAATGTAGTTTGAAAATCATTACCAACATAAATTTCCATCCAGAGACTACCTTTTACGTTCTCATACCACCTCATTTAGTCTTTTGTGTTTAAAAGTATGTGGCCCTAAAAGAAGGTATTATGTGTTTCATCTGTTGCTCGAAAAGAAGCGAAAAACTAGACTGTTAACCCACTGTGTAATCTCTGCACAGACTACACCGCCTTTCAGAGGGAAGCCAGGCTCTGCCAAGAGCAGGGAAGACTGCAGTTTGAACATTACAGGGGCAAGTTCAACATTTGTTCCGATTCACAGAACTCCTGCTGATATCAATGAGAGTTTTGTGCAGAGTAGAATTTCTTCCTCAGTTAAATGATTTCTGTAATGTTTTCTATTTTGCCAGAACATATTCCACAAAGAGTCTAACAAAGAAAATAAACGTAGTACTCCTTTTTTTTTTTTCAGGCCTACTCTTGATTTCAGTAAGATGTCATTTACAAAAAAGCACTTTTCCTATAGGACATGACTTAAAAGGTAAATAAGCCACTTTGCAGAGAATGTAAAAAGACTTTTTAGATCATTCTAGACTCATCTGTTTGCAATTTTTGAGATACTTATTTTTGGCTTGTGATATAAAAATCGCTATTGAATTCAGTCAACAACCTTTGAAGTCCTGAAATTTTATGCCCTATGATATATCAGAAGTGACTGATTGGGAACGTGGAGTTCTTAAGCTTATTAGACCAAAGTGTGTGGAGCTAAATATCAGCCTACAAATATCCCTAGCTACCTAGGTAACTATCCCTTGCCGAACAGGAAAAGTGAAGGCACTGAATTTTATGTAATTGTTGGAAGGATAAGCAATTTATATTAGTGAAGAGTTTGAACACTACAATGTAATTTTATAGTTGTTAAGCAATACAGTAACATAAATGAAAATTAAGAAAGTATTTTAATAAATGAATATTCATAATTTATAATTACACCATTGTTTATCTGACTTGTAATTTTAAGGGAAAAATATTACAATATTAAAATATTAAATTTCTTTCATTAAAAACAAACAATTTTTTTTCTTGGAATAGCTATGTTAATTATCTGATTAACATTTCCATCAGTTTGGGAAATTACACATTAATTTACATTATAAATTAATCCCCTTCTAATATCATAAATTAAGGTCATCTTTGACTTACTAGGTTTAAAAAGAAAATCTGAGGTTTGTTACAGATTCAAAATTTGGTGTATGTTTTGCTTAATCATCAAAATATTTTAAAACAGATTGGATTCTAAACATCATTAGTATTCTATAAAAAGCTTTGGCATGACACATTCATACTTCACAAAAGGGAGAGGCTCCTATTTTTCTGTTGCTAATGAAAGTTTTTTAAAAGTCAATCTGGGGATGAAGAAAGTTGATAAAAGGTAATAACAAAATGGAAAACAAAATGGGCACTCTGGCCAATGCAATAGTTCACTCCCTTTATCTCCAACCATTCCCCCAACTGCAACATTTTAGAATAAATTTTAGTTTCTACGTAAGTTCCATTGCTCCTTCAAACTGTAACTGTGACAGACCTTCCAGAAGATCACAAAGTCAGCTACTATTTGTTAATGGTATGTTCAAAGAGTAAAAACTTCTGAGAAATTCAAACAAATATCAGATATCACCAACATTTTTGGAGTATCTGTCATGGACTCATTACTGGGCTGGACATTTCCCATATGATACTTCATAAGGTAATTTTAAGAGATACCAAGTTATGAAGTTTTAGATAAATCAGTGAGGTATACAGCAATTTCTGGGGGAATCAGTTGTTCCATGGTCATGGGAACCAGAAAAGTCCCCATTTCAAGTTACCATAATAAATAGACTGTCAAATCTTTTGTGGTCTTCTGCATTGGGGATTTTTCACCAGAAGTAGGGGATCAGGTGACAGTTTTAAGGAATATCCACAAATTTTTGACATTCCTCTCACCAAAAGTCCAATCTATGAACTCTATCCTTGAAAATGGGCTGCCTTTTGATTCTGCTTCAACCAGTAGAGTACAGAAGAAATGACACAAAGTGATCTTCCAGGTGAGGGTATCAAAGGCAATGTGCTTCCACTTTGTTCACTGGAATACTAGCTTTTGAAGACATCAAACTATTAAGTAAGCATTGTGTGTGCCCTGAAGCCATCACATGACAGAAAGATCAAATTTGCCCATAAGGAGAGACCACATGGAGAGGCCCTGTGACTACATGTGGGAGTTGACAGAGAGCTAGCTGCCTGGCCAATCTCAAGCTATTCCAAACTCCCTTTCCACTCTATCCTGCCACACTCCCCTATCCGTTACAGCTCTAGTCACCATCACACGAAAATGCAAGAGCTGGAATTACCTAGCTAAGCCCTTCCCAAATTTCTGGCCCGGAGAGAATATACAAGATATGATGTAAAGATTATTGCATTTAAGCCAGTAAATTTTGGGATGATATGTTACACAGCAATAGTAACCAGAGCAGACATATATTTTTTAGTTAAAAAATTTTTTTGTGTAGGAAAATTTCAAATATATTCTAGAGAAACTATACAATGAATTGTCATGTATGTTACCCATATTAAACAAGTTAAAAATTTTGCCACATTTCTTCATCTGTGTTCCCTTTTTTCTTTGTTGAAATATTATCAGCTGCATCCCAGACATTGCATACTTTGGTGTGAATATCTAAAAAAAAATAGATATTTTCTTTCATAACTAAAATGGCATCATCACTCTTAACAAAATTAACAATAATTCTCTAGTATTATCCAATATCCAGACCATAGTCAAATTTCCTGATTGTCTCAAAATTGTGTTTTTACAGTTCTTAGAGTAAGTGTCAAAACAATGTCTACACACAGCATTTGGTGGTTGTGTCTCTCAGCCATCCTCCAGCCCCACCCCAGTAACTATATCCCTGTAGTTCCTACAAATGAAAGTTGGATCGAAAGAATTGATTGGATTCAGAGTCAACCTTTTTACTCCCACTGGAATACTTGATAAGTGCTGCATACTTCATACTACATCACCTCAGGAGGCACATGATGTCTGTTTTTTTAACTTTTAGAGATGTTAAGATTGATCAGTAATGTGCTCACAGCCTTATCATCCCACGTGGTAAAGTTCCAGCTAGCAGTTCCATTCAATGATTATTGCTGCCTGAATCAAGTATTTCATCATTATTACCAGGTTGTCACCGCTTCTAGACATTTTCAATAGATAGTACTAGGAAATTATACATTCAAAAAGAAAAAAATGATGATAGTAATGATATTTCCAATTCAAAGTTAACATTTTAACAATATAATACTGCAGGATTTTTTATTTAAGTTCTTTGATTTTCTACTTTTTTCTCTTACACTGAAAATCTTCATTCATAACATCAACATAATTACTTATTTGCATTAATCCCTAGTATATTTAAGATAGTTGCAAAATAACAGTAACATTGCCTCTAACAATTAGATATAGAATATAGTTAATGATTTCTTTGTACCTCTGTTTGTTCTTAGAATATGTTCTGTTAAGGTGTATCTTTGAAGTAATTATTTTCTTAATATCTTTTTAGTTGTTTCTTTTTGTGTTCCTGACTTAATTAAGTTCATTTGTTTCAATCATTGAGTTCAGTTCCTTAGGTTAATCTATTTCAGTCTGCTTTAAATTTTTATAGCTTGAATTAAATTTTATTCTATTTCACTTTTTGTATATGTGGAACATTTATATACTTTACATAGTCAAACAATAATAATAAGATAAATTCATAGAGGTTATTTCATTCCTTTTCCTTTCACCCTATTCATTTAATTTTTGAGATAGTCATTTTTAATTAGTTTTGGTTTGAATGTTATGTTTTTAAAAGATTTCATTGCCTTATGTTATTTTGAAAGACTATGAAGGATGACAATTAGGTTTTACACTTAGTTGCTTTAGTAATTCTTAGGATCATGACAGCTGTAGTTTGAAGAATTAGTGCTCAGATTAAGTGGTCATCCTAAAAACAGGTCATTTTGGCCTTTCTCCCTCACTGCTTCCCCATCAAAACCTTTCTATTTTATTTATTTATTTGTTTATTTATTGCCTTTTTAAAAAATTAAGGTATAATTGATATTCAATCTTACAAAGGCTTCACATGAGCAACATTGTGGTTTCAACATTCACCCATATTACCACGTCCCCCCACACCCCATTGCAGTCACTGTCCATCAGTGTAGTAAGATGTTATAGAGTCACTGCTTGTCTTCTCTGTGCTGTGCTGCCTTCCCCATGACCATCAAAACCTTTCTAAAACAGAGTAGTTCTCTGTCTCTCTTCATGATTATTTACCGCCTTTACTAAAATACGCTTACTTACTTAAAAGATTTTTTAATGGTTAGAAAATAGAGTTCAAAATAGGATTCACATATATGCTTGCATGAGGAAAAGTAGTGACATGATATACCAAAATATTCATGCTACTACTTCTTTATGAAGAGTGAAATGTCAGATGAGTTCATTTCATTTTTATCTTTATTTCTATTTTTAATTTTCTAGTTATGATATGCTGGCATAATATTAAAGGGACACGTTCTGTCCTTTCTATAGCAAGATAATTAAACAATAATTTTTAAATGACTACATGAATGGAGAATTATTGTTATGGGTATAGAATTTTTGTTTGGGATAATGAAAAAGTTCCAGAAATGGATAGTTGTGATGGTTGCACAACATTGTGAATGTGCTTAATGTCAGAGAATTGTACACTTAAAAATGTTTAAAAATGTTAAGTTTTATGCTATGTATATTTTGTCACAATAAAAAAATAAAGAAGGTTAAAAAAATTACTACAGATTATCCCTAGTATTAAATGGAACTTACCATGTATCATGACCTTGCCATACTTCAGGTATGTTTTTAGACAGGTGTCTAAAACATTATTACTTGCTTGGTTTATAAGGATAATAAATATAAGCTAGTATTTACTAAAGGACTGAATTAGCATTTTATACACAATATAACATTTAATAAAATTCAATGAGATAAGTACCATTATCATCTCCATTTTGAATATGAAGAAACAGTCTAAGAAAGTTTCAGTCACTTGTCAAATGCCACTTAGCTAGTAAAATGGTTTTTTCACAAGGTCTATTTGGCACCAAATTACTGCTCTTAACCACCATTTATAGTAGCTTGATTACACCAGCAACACATTGCCATTTAGGGGCTTATGATGCAGCATCCTTCTAGTCACAAGAGTTCTTTCATTCATTTCCAGATATGAGTTTAGTTAAGAAGCCTGCCATGTTTACTTTTAAAATTTTGTGTTTCTGCTATGTTTAAAAATTGGTTAATTGAGCATTTATGGGAGTCATTTGTGTAGTTAATACTCTTACTAATTTCATAGTCATGTCCAATAATTATGATCATGGTACTATTTACCTGGATCATTCATTCTATTTCAGCCAGAGACAGAGTCAACAAACAGGTGCAACTTGGATGCATTTTTAACACATTTTTTCACAGTGAGGTCTGCAGCTTTTTGGAAATGATGGAGGTAAAAAACATCCTGCAGTTATCTTTCTAAACCCAGCAATGTTAGATTCTCCAGGGTCTGGGGAGAGAATAAGGATTTGGGTTAGCCTGAGTTTAAGAAACATAGACACCTCTTCCAACATGGAAGCTGAAGGTGTACTTTGTTACTGCGCGACCACAGAAGCGCACTAGCCCTACGACCCACTCTACTTCTTCCTCACACTCCGAAGTCCTCAGGAGTGAGTTCTGGGTAAGAGCTGTAGAATTTGGGACCACCAGCATCTTCTGGCATGCATTAGAGCTCCTGGAAGGATTCTGGAGCCAACCTATTCCCGTAGACACCACTGTGAAATCAATTCTGAGCCAGTCATGTGGCCACACTCCTAGATGGACAATTAATATGAGTACATTCCTTTTCTTTTCTTTTTTTTTATATTGGTTTCAAATGTGCAACCCAGTGGTTCAACAGTTACCTGTATTATTAAATCCTCACCCCCTCTAGTGTGGTTACTATCTACCAACATAGCAAGATGTTACAGAATCACTGACTATATTCAATATGAGTACATTTTTTTGGTCCTTTCACCTGACCCTTCAGACACTAAAGACTCAGTTTGGGATGCAGCAAGCTATCTAGGTTCTGAAGTGCAGACAGGAAGTCACAAAATGGAAAAGTGTCTCTACAGGGAGCCTGCTCATAGTTTTGCATTGTATTGACTTAATATTCCCAAACAAAATTTAATTTATTCATTTAAAAGAAGGAATGCTGTTTCCAGAGCTGTCAAGACAAATGTAAATTTAATAGCATTACAAGCTCACTCCTGAAGGAAATGTGGAAAGCAATTAAAATTTATCAATATTAACAATACTTTTAGTGTGAGGATGAGAAAGTAAGGTTCATGCCAAGAAATTGTCCAGTCATGCAGAACTGAAGTCTGAGCATGTGAGTAACTCGATTAATCAGGGACAAAGGATATATAAAAATTGGGTGAACATGCAGAAACCAAAATATCCAGAGGCTTGACCCTCTCAGAGTCCTAAAGATTTGACATTGAGAGTATTTTCCACACTCTTAGTTAAGACTATGAAAAGTTCTTCACATGAATTTCTACTGCCCATAAATACTCAACCCTTTCACAAATGACCAGCATTCGACATTCCCATATAAAATGAAAGGGTGTCTACCAGTGAAGGACATGCACAAGGAATAATGAATGCATAGTCAATGTCCATTAACCTTGTCATGGAGGGAAGCTGTGTAATAGAGAATCCAAGACAGAGGATAATCCCTAATCGCTCCCATTTCAATTTGAAATGTATTTATTTATTTATTGTAAATTGCTCCCCTATTCTTTCCTTACATAGGACAGGATTTCTCAACTTCAAGACTATTGACATTTTAGAACTAATAAATCTTTGTGATGGGTAACCTGTACTTTGTAGGATGTTACCAGCATCCCTGGCTTCACTAGATGCCAGTTGTGACAGTCAAAACTGTCCCCTGGAGAGGCAAAATTAGCCACAGTTGAAAGCCACTAATTTACACCAATATCAAAATCAGTTGGTCTTTTCTGCTGGCATACACCAGCCGGATGGTAGGGAAAGTGACCTAAGAGAGTACAAAAAGAAGCTGGCCTAGGACAAAGAAAATTTATTGCAAATAATCTGCAGTGTAGATAATAACAAGTAATTTATGGAAATTAAATACAGGGCTGGGAGCATCTTATTAGAACCAAGATTCTCAGTTGGTAGACAGTGAGTGACTGAGGTTGATATAAATACAGGACATAGTTATGATCACCTTCCGGCCTCCAGACCCCAGCCAGTGGTGATCAAATCAAATATTCCTTTTATAGAACTGAATGACTTGATACACACTGTGCAGTTGAGAGCTTATTGTTTTTCATTCATTGACAGCTGGCCTAACTGAAAGGCTGCTAGATGCTTGGGTCATGCAACCAAATCCCAAAAATCATACTGGGCCTGAGAAGATGGAGAGATGATGACTAAGGATTTTAAGGAGGAAGAAGTAATCACTTCTAACTTCAATTTGATAGTGTTTCTGACTCATTTAGGTAAAGTATGTTTTGGCCTCCTTTACATATTTCGTATATATTTTATGGACAGAAATCTTATTTCTATTAGAAAGTCTTAAGTTTGACAGCAGAATGAGCTGTCAAAATGGATGAGCTGGGTTCAGTTACTAGGCAAGTCTCAGTTTACTCAAGATGGAACAGGTATTTGGTTATGGGAATCTTGTTAAGAGAGATTGATAAGGGCAACAAAGATGAAGTATCTAGAAACGATACCACATTACATGTTTGATCTTAGCCAAAAGACTGAAAAATAATATGTTAAACAAGGAAAAGCTGAAGAAAGTGGAGGAGTTTAATGTGGACAAAAAAGGAAGTGGTATGGTAAGCAGGGTTGTGTTCTACAAGTGGACAGCTGTTATACAGAAAAGGAAATAGTCAATCTCATTTTAGAAGTAAGAAATAGAAATGGATGGAAGCTTTAAGGGGGCACTTGGGGTCTGATGAAAAGAAAGAACTTAACCATAAAGAGGCATCTATATACTCATGTTTACACACCCAAGAGAATATATTGTCTTCTGAAACTGAAAAATCTAGAGACAGGGTTAGCTTCAGACTTGGGAAAGTGGGACAAACACAACAGAGATAAGGAATCCACAACATTCTTGAGTTACTTAAAATTACCTACAAAGGTTAAAGTGTTTTAGGGTCAATTTCTTGGAAGAGGTTGATTTTTAAAATATTTTGAAGAATAGAATGGAGATGATTTCCAAGGAAACAGTGAACTATTGTTTGACACAATACAGCTGGGATTGAGAGAAGAGAATAATGGGCATAGTAAGCATGCTCTGTTTGGCTAGCCTGGACTAAGAAATGTACAGAGAGTGAGAGGTTAGGAAATGTGAGACAGTGGCAGAACAATTGATAAGTTAGTCTTGTTCTAGCTCTTACATTATTTATGAAACGTTTCCCATCACAGATTTCTAGAAGTTTTTAAATGTTTACTTAAATGTAAAATGAGATCTGCTTATCTGGAAAATAATTATTGTATTACTTATATAATTTATTGATATTAAAATGTCAGATGTCATTGGATAATTTTCCAAGTCCATGATAATATTTATAGACCTGACATTTCTAAAAAATATATCAAAGAAATATATAAAGTATTAAGATACTATGCTTTAACTTACATTTCTATATTCATAGCATATCTTTGCAAGAATGATATAAGAAAATCCATAGTATTGCCTCTGGGAAGGAATTTGGGGGTGGGAAGGAGAATTTTCATTTCATACCTTTTGGTACTATTTGGAATTATGTATTATGTGTATGCATTACCTACTCAACCTTAACTAAATTAATAATTAATAAAAATGGTAATCTTTTGTTCCTATTTCAGTCAATATCAAAAGTTTGAAAGGTTCTATATACATTCTTCCATGGATCTGTTGGTTTTAATCTCCCTCGCTTTCCACAAGATACATATCTTGTTTTAACATGTTCCTTTTGACAAGGAGTATGAATAACTAAAATAGCTATTAGATCTAACATTATTTTAGGGAAGTCCTTGAACCAGACTTACCTTCTTTTCCTTGCTGTTGGTCATTGTGGCACCTTGATTGGAAAATTCCTGAGGCAGAAATGGCTGCAAGCAATTTAAACAATCACCTCTCAGTGTACCCCATTTGCTCCATTCCCATTGCTAGCACCTTAATGTGGACATCAGGGGCTCCTCTTAGTGACCTCCATAGTCTCCTCAGTGGTCTACCTTTGCCCTGCCTCCAATTTTTTTCTCTACACTGTGACCAGTGATCTAATCATGTCCCTGCTGCTCAAAACCCTTGCATAGCTCACCACTACCCTCAGGGAGAACTCCAGATTCCCTTACAAGACTTATAAGATGTGGCCCCTGTCTCTTCTGGATCATCTCTGGCCACCCTCCTCTTTGTGCTCCAGCCTTTCCATCGCTGAACCTCACCATGCCCTCTCTTCCTCCCGGAACAGACTGCTGCATCATCTTTGCCCAGCTATCTCCTGTCCTTGAGTTCATCTAGATATCAACCCCCTGAGAGCCTTTCTGCCCCCCAAGTCTGGGTTACAAAGTCCTCCCGTGTGCTTTCAGGGCACCCTGCACTTCCTTTCATTGTCTGTTATTTCACTGCACTGTGCTTTACTTCCCCTGCTTCCCACACAGGACTCTCAGTTCCATGAAGACAGGGACTATATGCATTTGCTTGTGGTTATTTCCCCAGACTTGAGCACAGTCTTGGAATCAATAGACACTTAAGTCAACTGGAGGTATATACAGGAGAAAGGAACTGTTCTTTCTTATGTGTTGAAAAATAAGATTGTCATATATGGTAATGGAGACTCGCCTGACAGAACCACAGAAAAGAGGGATCTTATCAGTTTAACTTATTAAGTTGTGTTAATGTATTTTTGTTCATGAATATTGTCCTTACTGAATTCCTGGAAGGAAGGCATTAGAATGTTTCCTTTGGGTTGAGGGTATATTTATATAAAGGATACACATAGTAAGGCTGGCCCTGCTGTTACAGAATGTAGTATAAGAAAGAATACCTGGACATCTAATTGTATGTGATTATGACTTGATTATTCTCCTGTAAGTCACTTTTTGCTTGTCCCACTCTTTCTCCTGTGTTCCTGCTTCTGTACAAAATACTGCTAAATAACCTCTTTCTAATTAATAGTATTTTATTCTAATATGAGCACATGCTTTTCCCTCTAAATAAAAGGTATGAAATTCAACCCTAAAAAATCATACATTGCGGTTCCTCAATTTAAAGAATCCAAAGTTTTTTTCTTTTCAGGGAAAAAGCAAATATGAAATCAAATGTAGCCAATTATTTAAAAACTCATCACAATTTCAGATATGCTACAATCTTAAGTATACATACACACACATACATGCATTTGGAGAAAAGAATAGAAAAAAATACAGCAAAATATAAGGCTGGTAGGATGTGGTATTGTGATTAATTTTTTTCTTCTTTCATAGTTTTCCTATAGTTCTACAAAGGGGAAAACTGTATTTCTTACATAATTAACACAAATTGACAAACTTTAGGAATAGGTATGATGTATTTAACATGTCTTTTGTTTCTCTTCCAGATGCTTGAGGTCTCTGAGTTCTTAATTTGTGATAGGAATCAACACACTCTTGTCTTTACTTTGGGCTACATGCTCTATCCATTTGAGCCTAGCATTGACAGCTTTGCTTCTATTCTTTGCACAGGAATGCCACTCTTCCTTCTGAATGTAATTCCATAGGAAGCTTTTACATAGTCCTCATATTCCTTATCTATTCCTTGTGTGGCTACCAGTTTTTGTCTTCATTTGCACCTGTATGATTTAGGACATTCTGAAATGAATTAGGGCCTCTGACATAACTGCACATTCTAATACAAACAGGACATTACAGAAATCAGTTTCTGTGAGCTTGCAGATGGTACTAGATTCTGACTATTTGATTTAATTAGTTAATGGTGGAGAAAGTGCTTAGTAGATGTTCCATAAATACTCCTCTTTCCTTCTCATGCTCATCATGCTTGAGAAAAGAATAAAGCAGCCCCTAAAACATTTTTCCTTCTATTTCTTTTACTTAGCATTTCTTATAAAACAAAAAATCTCCAGATTTTATGCATCCCTTTCCTTTATAAAAATGTAAACAAACATCTTGGAAAATGGCACTTCCAGTAAAACAAAGTTAACTTTGTTACAGTTTGCCTGAATGCTGCTACACTGGCTCATGGGGGTACTGAATTCCTGGAAGAGGAAGGACAGAGGTATTATCTTGGGAGAAATAGCACAATCAACATTTGTGCATCTCAAAGCACTAGGAAAAAGTTCATTAAGTAGAAGAAACACATGAGGGAGTATGAGCTCCCTCAACTAGTAGTGGAGACTCCCCCCAAAAGGAAAATTTTCTTACCTGTTCACTACTTGGCCCTTCAAACTTTGAAGTCATCTTGGGCATTTAGCCTCAAATTTAAAAGCCTCTTAATCTGATAGCAATAATGATATACTACTTCAGTGTTGTCTCTTGTCTTTTTGACAGCACATTTCTCTTCCCTTTTTTAGCCATTCTCATTGAAGAAATCAATTGCTTTTTAAAAAATGAACTGATTTTTTTCCCCCAACATGCTTCATGAAGAACAGTAGATCTTGTCCACTCCCATGGCTCCAATTACCATCACTGTGTCAATGGCTCCCCATTCTACATCTCTTGCCCAGAGCCCTCTCCTAAGCTTCAGATGACAACTGCCAGGTAAATCTCTCAATTTGGATGTATCAGCAGTACCTCAGTGCTATGTCTTCAAGTATTCAAATATTATTATCTTCCCAAAACCTTCTCTCAACTTCAGTTTCCCAACCAGCTGAATGGCCTCACCACTGACCTGGTTTCCTAAGCCAGCAACCTGGCATCTCTGCCCCATCCCTGTCCACCATCTCCCACATACAAATGCCAAGTCTGGTTGACTCTCCTTGCTAAACATATCTCAAGTCACTGCTCTTCATCACCATTGCCTCTAACAGTTCTCACCTCAATCCTGCAAAAGGTTTCTAAATCCCTTGCTTGCCTTTGGTCTCTTTTCTTGAAGAGCCAATCTATACTTTGTAGCTAAAATGATCATTCTAAAACACAATCATAACCACGTCACTGTCCTGCTACAAATAATATACTGGATGTCCACTGCCCTCAGAATTAAGTCCAAATTTCTCAACCTGGCTTTATAAGATTGTCATGATCTGGTCCCTACTTGTTTCTACAGCTTTACCCCCTTTCAGCACCCCATCTCCCAAACCTTGCTGTAGCCACAATGAGCTTCATTTTGTGGGCTCTATTATTTCTGGGTCTGTGCATTTACTATACTCAGCACTTGGAACACTCTGGCTTCTCTGCATCACCTGATACTGGTTGTCAACTACCCTCAATCTCAGATCTCAGTGTAACTACTGTGTTCCCAGGGGAGCCTTCCCAGCCTCATTCCCTTAATACCCCATACTTATTCCCTGTATTTCAATTTTTTTGTTTACTTGTCTGTTCCCCTACTAGATTGCATGCCTAAGGACAACATATCATGTCTTGTTTACTTTTATATCTCTTGTAAAGTGATCTTGCAGAGGCCTTGTAAAGAACCTAGTGAAGTTTCAGAACCAGTAAGCTCTCAATGAACATTTGCTGAACTAATGAATGAAATTATAGAAGTAATAGATTCCACGGCTGCCAGAACACTTACAGTTACTCTGACTGCTTGGATTAGCAAATAAACCTTCAGACGTAGGCCAGATTGGGAAAAAGTAGGACTCTGATTTTTGATGGAGGACCTGCCCTAGATTATGCTGACTCCAAAGCCATTTGTTCCCTTAAAGTCTGAGGCATGTGACTTGTAAAATGCCCCTAATTCCTGATTCTGATAGAAGCAACTTCATCCTTAAAATAGATTATAAACTCAGCAAAGTGAGTGTCCTAGTCTTGTCTTTGTTGATGCATTCTTCCAGGGATTCGATGATTTCAACCTTAAATTCCAGAAAAACAGATAGGCAAGAGAAGATGAAGATTAGTGCTGGAGAACAAAGCAGGGACAGAGTTTTTGAATGAGTGGATTGAATAGTTGGAATTTTTGGGAGGAATATTCCAGAAACAGATGAACAAGAGACAATGCCCTTGTTGTATAGATGGGAAGAGTCGGACAACAAGCGAACAAATAAATCAAGAAGATAAAATCAGAAAGTGATCAATGTAATGATGTCAAAACAGGGTGATGTGATAGAGGGTGGGGGTGGGAAGGTGGCTGCTTACAGCAGGGGGGTCAGAGAAGGCCTCTTGGGAGAGGTGACATTTGAGCTGAGACCTGAATGGTGAAAAGGAGGCAGGCATGTAAAGAAATGAAGGAAGAATAATCCTGTTGGAAGAAATAGCAAGTGCAAAGAATAAATTTGCAAGTTCAAGGAACAGAAGAAAGAGCAATGTGAACAGAGGCGCATGGCTGAAAGTGAAAGCAAGGAGGTGGGCAGGGGCTGACTGAGCAAGGCCTGTGCTGGTGAGTTTGGATTTATAAACCAGTGCACTGGGAGGCCACTGGAAGGTCCTAAGCAAGTGACTGAATTTACCTAAATTTCCTTGAATTTATGGGCTGAGAAAGTAGGACTTAAAAGTGAAAAAAAAAAGTATTTTTTTTAACCTCTCCTACTTAAAACCATGCATTTGTGTTTTTCAGCATTTCAGTACTCAGCACGAATGCTTGACGTGCTAAAATGCATCTATTATGCATTTTATTTCCTTAATTGAAGGAGAACTTAGAAATAGTCCTCCCGTTCATGATTCTAGGCGAAGAACCGATATTCCTTGGACACTGTAATTTTTTTACTGTTCTTACACAATGGGAGATTAAAAAGCAATTTTGTTTGAAAGCTAAAATTAATTAATAATTTTAATTTATTCTGCTCCCAAGCGTTTATCTCAGTTAAAATCAGAATTTTTAACAGTCACATCCCACCAGAATTCAGGGCTGGAAACCTTTCATTCTAGACCTTTAAGTGAATAGTTGAAATCTTGCAAATCTTCTCTGTTTAACTGCAATTTATACAGCTTTTCTAGTGAAACTATGAGGCTTAAATATGAATTGAATCAGAGTGCAATTAAAAAGTTATTTGGACAGCATTCCTTGCTAGAAAATGGTGGTTATTGATGATTATAAAGCTTGCTTTGTTATCTACAGCTCAGAAACTTTATGTGGTTTTCTGTCAAAATAAAAACATAATATACTGTAGTACAGAAGAAATTCTTTTTTTTCCCTGAGGTGCTCAAAGCACTTTACTGATGTTTTCTCATTAGTCCTCACCATTTCCCCAAGGTAAGTAGCTGGAAAGTGTTACACACATTCAGTAGATGGGGGTACAAGGCCAAGAGAAATGAACGAACATGGCCGAGGTCATATAATGCGTCAGTGGCAGGGGAGGGATGAATCTCAGGTCTTCTAATTCCCAGAGATCTGGCATTTTGTAATGTAGGGCAAGGTACCAAAGCAGTTCTTGTTTGGTTTTGTACATTTGAGTCCCCATGTATCCAGTTACAGTGAACTAATAAGATACCTGTTCTAGGGTCTATCTCTGCGTTTGGTGCTTAGATTGGCAATGATCCTTAACTGTTATTTTTAAATGAAGACATTTGGGAGGTTTAAAAACTGCAGTAAGATTAAAATATTTACCTCATAAATTGCATGTGGATTGTCTGTCTAGGAGCCTATACTGGCTATAAGAACTTTATCATTTTGCTAAAGACTAGGTTTGTTGCCTACAATTCAAGGAGTTAGAAATACAACACACCCACAGACTTCATTGTATCATTTTCCCATGGAATGTTTTTCCACCATAACAGGATATTTGAAACTTGTGAGCTCCTATAAAAATTAAAGTTGTTCACAGAGAAGACAAGTAGTGATTCTACAGTACCTTACTATGCTGATGGACAGTGACTGTAATGGGGTATGTGGTGGAGATTTGATGATGGGGGAGTCTAGTAAACATAATGTCCCTCATGTAATTGTAGATTAATGATACCAAAATAAAAAATTTTTTTAATTAAAAAAATAAAATATCATTAAAAAAATTAAAGTTGTTTAAGCTTTGGTTCTTAGGTTTAAAGTGTTTAAATGTCCTCTCATATTAGTATATGTTCTTGCTTTTTGCCTTCTCTTCTCTCCCTTCCCTAAATCTTTATTGGAAAAATTCCAAACACACATAAGCATAGCAAGAATAGCATAATAAACCTCCCTATACCACCACCCCAATTATAATTAGATGTAACTATAATCACACAGTTACAAAGATTTTGCAACATTTATTTCACTTGTCCCCTTTTTGCCTTTGCTGAACTTTCAAAAAGTAAATCTCAGATATCAAGTCATCTCATCCTTGAATACTTGACCTATGAATCTCTAAAAAGAAGAATTTTAAGTCATAGTCAAAAGCTATTATCACACCAAAAATTTGACAATAATGCCACTGTATTCATTCCTTAATAATAGTTCTCAGATTGAAAAAATAACCTTTTTATAGGTGGTTTGTTCAAATCAGGAAGCAAATGTGTGGTATTTGTGTCAGCCTCTTATACTGTAGAGCAGCTTTCTCATTTTTTCTCCACCCACTGTTTTTGACTAGTTGCAGAAGTCAGGTAAACTGCCCTGAACAATGTCCTATATTCTGAAATTGTCTGTTTGCTTACCATTTACATTATTTCTTTATCTCCCGTATTTATGAGAAGTGAACTCTAGAGGCTTGATTACATTCAAGTTTAATTTTTTAAAAAATTGTTGCAGCAAGAATGCTTCATAGTAGGCCTGGGAGCTTCTGATTACATCATATGAGGAGGCCCACAACTTCTGGTCGTTCCACTCTTAGTGATGCTATGACTGCAAGAGGATTCATAGGGTGACAGCCTGATCCTTCAATTGTAAAGTTCCCTGTCAGCCTTTCAGCTGATGGTATCAACCGTTGATGCTTTTGCCTGAATCAGTTATTTCAGGGGTTTCAAATAAATATTTTCTAGTCCTATCATTCGTTCCATACTCTTTAGCTGAAATTCTTCTGTAAAGAAGAACGTTTCCTTTTCAACTAAATCTATTATGTTACAGAGAGAATTGATGCTTAATTCTTTCCTTTTATTTGACAAGGCAGTGTAACTAATACTAGTTAGATTCATCAGTGTCCAGTGAGGTGGGTCAGTTAATTGCATTCATGATTCTTTCTGATATTCAAGTCCATGCACCGAATTCTTACATCTAACAGCACATAGTTGAAGAATATAATATAGGTGGAGTAGCTGCCACACACTGGTTTTGGGGAAAGCAATGGGGCAGAACATAGCACAAGCACATGGACGAGGGTCTAGTAAAGGCACTTCCTGGTCTCAACCAAACCTTTTCTTTTGTGTGTTTTGGCTTTCCTGTGCTCTCCCAAGGGTGTGAATGGGTTGTAGAAACCCAGGGGAAGGGAAAAGGGAAAAGGCCAGTACAAACAAGAGGGGGAGAAGTGTGATTTATGGTTCCTGGAAAAAAAGAAATACAATCAAACACTTCTTTCAAGGGAACCAAAATATACTTCTACACCATCTCCAGCCTTGAAATAAATGAACTAACTACAAAAAGTTATTTACAACCCTGTTCAAGGCATGTAACACTGAGCTTTATCTGTCTTTTGCCTTAATAATTGTGTAATCAGTTGGTGAAAGTACCTAAATGGGGAGAGGATGATGACCAGGACTTCTTGCAGTGCTAAAGTCCTTCATGTTGTACATCAGAACAAAATCACTAGGAATAATCCCTTTCAAATTCATAAGCCAAGGTGGATAATCTTTGGGTTTACCTCTGAGCCTATAGGGTTCGTGGGATACTGTCATTAACAGGGAACATGGACCTGTTCACGCAACTACCGCAGGCCTGACTGGTTGGGTAACTTCTTTCTAATAACAATCCTCTATTTAACAACAATATATTTGTTATTGTAGGTGTCAGACATAATTTCATCCTTTGTTTCTGTACAAAATGAGGTTGGAAGACTAGCTTTCAGCAATGAAATTTATACCAACATTTTAATATCTTTCAATGTCAGAGATATTTACATAATATCAGAGACATTTCCAAAGTCAAAAGGTAAGATTAAATCACAATGTTTTTTGATTGGCCCAAAAGTTCATGTTGCTGAAAATCATCCCTCAGAATAAGAATGCTCTTTCATTCACCTTCCTGTAATGGATATTAATCTCTTAAGGTGTAAAACTTTTCTCTGCCCTGCTAAGTTACACATTCTGAAAATCAACCTTATAATACAGCCTGACATTCCTCAAAGATAAATAGCATTAGAGATAAATGTCTTAGAATATTTGCGGACAAGATGGAAGTAATAAATTTTATAGAGAACAAGCTTAAATGGTGTCTTATTCTAAAGCCAGTTGAAAAGATTCTTGACACAATTCTGCTATCAATTTAGTGGTCATCCTCGTGGGAAAAGTTATCTAAAGGTTAGATTGGGAAAGTTTTGAATAATGAGTTGGTAGAGGTTAAAGCAGAAATCATTGATTTTTGGGTGTCTTGACAGTATGTCTTATTAAGTAGCATATATATTTGCAGTTAGACCTATGAGAGTGAGCATGAAGTGTGAATGTCTTTGTACCACACATTAATGCTCACCAGGGATAGTCCACCATGAAAGAGGCCTTAAACAACCAAATGGACAAAACATCTTGGCTGGTTGTTGTCAGTCAGCCAATGCTGTTGGCCACCCCAGCGCTGACTGGTAGGCACCTGAACAGAACCACAGGGGGAGATGGAGGCTGTGTATGAGCCCAGCTGCATGGGCTTCCACTTACCAAACCCGACCTAACTGACATTGCTGTTGAACGGGCTACATGTCAGCAGCTGAAACCAGTGTTGAGTCCCACTGCAACTCTATTCCCCAAAGAGACCAAACAGCCACTTGGCAAGAAGTTGAATACATTGGGTCCCTTCTACTCACTTTTTTTTTTGGCAGTGATTGGCAAATATTCTGGTTAAATGTTAGCTTTTCCTGCCTATAAAGCCTCTGCCAGCACTGCTATCCAAGAGCTTATGGAGTGTTTGATCCATCAACATGGGATCCCACATAACAGCCATCAGACTGGGGGACCCACTCTTACAGAGAAAGAAATGTGAGAGTGGGCCCATAACTGGAATTCTGCTTTTTTCATATATCACACCAACTACAAGCTTCTGGCCAGGTAGAGATTTGGAAAGGCTTGCTGAGGACATGCTTACCTGTCAGTCCCAAGCCAATTCTTTGTAAGGGTGGGCACCATCCTCCAGGGGCAATGTCCTCAGCAGGAAAAATGCATGAGACTGGAAACCAAAGAACCAAGCAGGAATGATCCTACTTATCATCACTCCCAGTAACCCGCCTGGGAAATCTATACTGCCCATCCCCGTTCTGTTAGGGTCTGTAGGGTTAGAGATTCTAATTCCCCAAGGGGAAACATTTCCCCCAGAAAACAAGATAAGAATCTCATTGAAACACAAGCAGACAATCCCCGAGCATTTCAAGCTTCTTGTGTGGAGGGACCAGCAAACAAGAAAAGGAGTCACTACTTAGGCAAGGTGAATTGACCCTGATCAAGAGGCAGTAGGGCCACTGTTACCCAATGGGGGCTTCAAGGAGCATGTTGTGGAACTCAGGTGATGTACTTAGGTACCTCTTGTTATAGCCTTGCCCAGTTGTGGTGGAAACAGTGTTACTAGCTTGAGAAGGGCATGGAGACAAGGGGTTTATGGAATGAGAATGTCAGGAATGAGAATCTTGGTCATGTCAACAAGCTAAGCCACCAAAACAAGCAGAGATGCTAGCTGAGAAAGAGGGATTCTGGAATAGTTAATGGAAGAGAGAGAAACTGAGTATCAGTTGAAGACCCAAGATGATTCTCAGCAGCAAGGATATGGTTTCTTCCACTAACCTTCCCCTTCTAAGGAAGAGAGGCCCACTGGATATATGGGAGACCTGTGAATCCAAGCAGCACAAGGAGTCTGGGAAGTGCAACTGACAGACAGTCTCCAACTGTCAGTTCTCAGCTGCAGAGATCCACTCCCTGCAAGGTCGTGTCCTCAGGGGGTAGCCCAAATCCTGTGACTGGCTGAGGTGTGGATATACTGGACTGGCTAATTTGACCCAACGTGGACAACTCCGTTGATTTCAGCCCCAGAGCGCCCCGAGGCGTTGGCTGAGGCTGCCCAGCTTGCGTGGCAGCTTGACTTCTGCCTCCGCCCAATCCTCCTCCTCTCGGTCCCTGACAAATACCCAACAAACTATCTTCTGTTTCAGAGTGCATTTCTCAGAGTAGGACCCCAACGATGAGTGTTGGTTACAGAGACTCCTGCTTTCATGAATTTTCCTCAGGCTACCCATTTTGTTTGTTAGTCATGCTCACGTGGGCCTGCAGAGTGCCGGGCAGAGTCAGACCCCCCTCAGTGCCACCCCAGCACTGAGTCTCTTGCTCCCATCACCACGGTCATGGCATTGTGGGGAGCTGTCTCTGTGTCTGCATGGCAGCCCGCCCCTCTGGACTGCTAGTCTCACCGTGAAGCCAGGGACCCTCCCCTCACCGATGCTGCTGTCAGCACTGCCCAGTGCGCAGCCAGTGCACAGACTGTGTGCTCGAGTAGCGATGAACAGGGGAAGGAGCCTCGACTTTCAACAAGGTTTTTGTTTCACTCCTTGAGGTTCTAAGCCATTTATGAAACAAAAAAAAAACACACAAAAAGATCTTTATTAGTCTATTTTCTATATTTGACTCTGTGTCAATGGAAGTCATACCGATCACATTAGAGTTTATTTTCCCTCTGTGCTGAGTATGAATCAAGTGGTAAATGGTTACCAGCAGCAGAAAAGCAACAGATTTTCCAAGCAGGGGTAGTGGGTGAATGAGTCCTGTCAACTTCTCTGGTCAATATCCTGGAAGTCTGTGCCTCTCTGATGACACAAGCAGCTGTCATTTACTGAGAAGTTGCTGTGCCCCAGGCACAGTGCTAGGTCCAGGGGCCAGAGATGGGAAAGACAGTCTTATCCTAAAAAGGCTAACCTACTGAGGAAGACGGATAAATAAAAGTTGTATATAGATAAGCCATGTTCTGATAGCATCAGTACCAGGAAGAGAGTGAAACGTGATGGATTCTTTGAAATGAAATAATAAAAGCCAACGATAGCGAGAGTTTCAGGAGAGACACACAAACACATAGCCACAACAAAAACCTGCCACCACCAAACACACACACACCTTCTCCATAGGAAAGTAGTTGAGGAATTAGTAATCTTTCCAGAAGATAATTATAGAAAGGGCAGGTTACTTACCAGGAAAATATATTAGTGATTAGGCTACAATGAAAGATTTGTGCACCAGAAGCTCTAGGGAGATCATATCAAAGAAGAACTCAAGGATCAGTAGGGAGCAACAGTGGTCTTTCCTTCTTCTCTCCACTTTGAGGGGGATGTGGATCCATGGGGCAGAAGAGGAAAGAGTGCTCTCACAGTCCCTCCTCATAAAATGAGAAACTATCAAAACAGTATTTATATAGCATTTAAAAGCATAGAATAGGAGGGATTAAAAAGCTTTGTATCTGGGTATCAATTACTGACACATCGAAAAAGAACAAAGTGTCAGAAAGCTAATGCAGCTTCTGGAAGATGAGCAAAAGAGCTGACATCAACAAGATAAGTTTTACGCTAAATTAGCACACTGCTGTTGTCCATAGTAGGATACTACAGCAGCCCCATTAGTAGGACTTTGTCTTGGAAGAATAAGAGTGGGTTTGTCCTAGACCAGCTCTTCTTTTTCACTCCTTGGTCAGGAGTGAGAGCAGTGAACAGGTTAGGAGTTAGCAGGATCTATAGTTGGACATTCACAGAAAAATCACATGATGAGGGGGGAACCCTGTCTGGGCAAGTGTCACGTTCAAGGGAATCTAATAAGGAAAGAAGCCAGGAGATTAACGGAACACGGCACTAATCAAGGCAAGACGGAAAGCGTGGCCATTATCCAGTTGCCTACTGCCCTGCTCCAGGAGTCACTGTGAAGCTTTGGTCCTAAAGTCTATGAGGAGACAAGTTTAAAGGTGGGTAGACTGAATGGAAGCCACAGAGATTGCTTCTTCTCTGCCCCCAGGTCCCCTCTGAAAGCATGCTCTCTGTTCCAGGCCCAGGACTGAACCTTGCTTTCACCACTCTGACGGTGGATGAGCCAAGGGCAGGTAGGTGAATTAACCAATTAAAAGGAAATCTAACCATCCTACTATGGACAAAGGAAAATTAACCAATTAAAAGAACATAGACTAACAACGTGGATGAATCACACAGACATAACAATGAGCAAAAGAAGTTAGACGCAAAAAGAACATACTGTGTGATTCCATTTATATCAAGTACAGAACAGCAAAACTAACATATGGTGATAAAAGGGAGAATAGTAGTTATCTGGGTCCAGGCTGGAGGGGGTGTTAGACACAGCCTGTAAAGGGAATCAAGACATCTGGGATATGGGAAATGTTCTATATCTTGAACACTTAGGGGTTACCTGGATGTATCCAATATATAAAATTTCATTAATGGATGTTTAAAAGCTATATACTTTTATGCATGCTGCACTTCAAAAAGAAGTGGAAAAAACACCTATTTTTAACCCCATTTTCCTTTTGTTCTTTTCATCACACAACACACACACACACACACACCCCACATACATCACACACACCACACACACGTTCATACCACACAAGTTATATAGCCAGTTTATATCTGAGCTTCTCTTCCTCAGGAAACAGGGTATAGGGAGGGGCAACCATGTGTTTCCCCTAGTGGTTCAAGGGTGCCAGGCACAAAAACAGGGTCACACAAGGGAGTCTGGGTATGAGTAGAACTTTGTTTGCTGAAATTTGCAAGTGAGGTGGGCAAGTCTGGAACCTTAAAGGAAAGGGGTACCTGTAAAGGTAAGACTAGAAGCTTAGAGGGACTAAAGACACTTGGCCACGAAAAGCAAAAAGAGAGTCCTTTCCTGCCTGGAAGTTGCAAAAACAGAAGAGGATCAGAAATGGCAATGGTTTTGCTAAACCACGTGGAGCTCGTAGCCCAGGTTCTGTGATTGCCCTGTTCCAAGAGCAGGATTAGCTCCAGAATCTGCAGTGGAATTAAACTACAGGTAAGGATTGCTGTGTGGCCCCATTTTTGTGGAAGGAGCCTGGGCAGTCATTAGAAATACCATTGGCGGCCAGAGAAACCAAAGGAAACAAGCTCTCACTGAGGGATTAACCGGAAACCTAAGGCCCATTAGCATTGTATTCTAATCAAGAATCTTCCAAGGAGGTAGTAGGCACTCAAAACAAAAACAATAGTGAACCTTTTGAGGACGTGAGACCCTGTCTAGTACCTGCATGGCTTTCAGCTTTGAGAAAAATACAACGTGTCCCTGGCAGAGTGCTCACAACAGAATGGCAGGATGGAGTCTCTCACTGCAATCAGTAGATACACGAGTACACGCATGGCTTGTCGAAGACCAGACATAGAAGCTATTGTAATCAGAAGGGCAGGGCAGATCTCCACGCAGTCCTTTAACGACAATGTTGGCCATTTCAGCACAGACAACAACGCTGTCAGAAACAACAGCTGCATCTGACAATACGCTACTCATCAGAGACCAGCACCAAGCTGGGTGATCCAAAAGTTTGGTAATTAATTAAATTTCGAGTTTGTTCCAAGTTAGCTAATGGTCTTATTTGTCAATGCCATTTATTAGAAGCATTTTTTTTTTTCAGTCACGACAAGAGTAAATGTTTATAAAGGTGAAAATAAGACTCACAGAGACAGGAACTGCCGCTGGATTCTCCCTACTGAAACACCTTTTCCAGGATGCTCCTCCTTTGCTCACAATTATTCATGGCTCTCCTTTCCGATTTGCCAAATATGCATAATTTAATTTGCTTTCAAGATATCCCATTATCTGACCTCATTCTATGTAGCAAAAAAGTCTTTCTCACTACTTGCATGACTCCTTCTGCTTTGTCCAGGTAAGAAAGCCTTTGCTGGTGCTGTTCCCTTACGTGGACCACCCAGTCACCCCACCCTCACCTTCCACCTATTCAAACCCTGAGTAGCTTTAAGAACCCACTTCTGTATTCTCCTTCTGCAGACATGAAAATCTTTTTGATTCAGTCAACCATCAGGGAGTTCATAATCAAGTCCTCCAGCACTTAGCCTCCCCAGACAAGTTAGCCTTTCATTTTATAGGAGCAATCTTGTTTTTTGTTCTTGTTTGAGTTAATTTTATCTTTTCCAGCACAGCGCTTTAGAAGTCCCCATATGGCACCTTTCTGGTGACATCCTCATCTCTCTCCACCAAAAACCCTATTGTAAAGTTTTGGGTGAGAGTTTCTCTTGAGTATATACCTAGGAATGAGATTGCAAGCTGTAGGGTACATGCATCTCCAACTTTACTAAGTAATTTCAAACTGTTTTATAAAGCTCATAGCAATTTATATTCCCACCAAGGAAGCAGACTTTGAGAGAGATGACATGCAGAAACTCTATGAATGAGTACTCTCGGGATCAACACTTGAGGAAGGGAAGGGAATGCTGCAGGACTGGGCAGAAGAAGAAGTTGGACTGTGAGGCAATCACAGGAGAGCCTCAACCCACCCCCACAGGTAGTTCTGAGGCTGAGATACTTCAGACTTATTCATAACTGGGACTAGGAAGCTAGGCCTTCATAACCCCAGGTGACCAGCGATTAGCTGCGAGCTGCCCCCAGGAAGAGTATATAACTATGGGCAAGACAATTTTCTTTAGTTGTGTTGTGACTCGTTGTTAGAAATTAAGTTACCATAATGTGTAGTTTTGTTTCTGGACTCTGCGTTCTGTCCGACAGGTCTGTCTGTCTGTACTTCTACCACCACCGCATTGTCATGACCACTCTTCTGGTATTATGGCTGTTGACGTATTTTGTGAAAATATTCTTAAAATACTGAGTCTTCCTATCTAAAAAGATGCTTTATCTTTCCAGATGTTGAAATATTCTTTAATGTCATTCAATAAAGTTTTTTATACTAATTCCCCTACAGGTCTTGAATATGTTTTGCTAGATTTTTTCCCAGGTACTTTATACTTTTTGTTGCTATTGTAAATGGTACTTTCAAACAGCCTGTTGTTGTTTAGAAATTCAAGAAATTTTGATTTTTATCTAGAAATCTTACTAAATTTTTATATTAATTGCAATAATTTCTCTGTAGATTCTTTTCAGTTTTCCTGTAATCATACCTACTTCTATTATTGAGCTGACAATATGTTTCTGTGATAATACACTACAAAGATGTCTAAAAACAAAGTTAATTATTCCCCTCCTCCTCTGCCACATTCCACATTTTGTGTCTTTATCTCCTGAGTTTACCAATGTTAACACCCTCCACTCCTTTCTCTTTGTTCATTCACTGTGTGTATGAATATACAAGGGTGAGTTTGCCTGCTTTTATTGCAATAGGGCCATAACAAACACATTATTCTGCAATCTGCTTTTTTCACTTGCCTATTATCATTAAGTTCCCTAACTCCAACTTTTTTCTAATATCTTTATACAATTTACATGAATGAGTTCATAACATATAAGCTGATTGGTTTTATTTATTTGGTTGTTTTGAATGCCTTACTCTTTAATGAAAAACAAAAGGAAATAAAACTGATTATGTATAATCAGCTAATGTGAAGGCCTTAACCCACCAACAAGATTGTTGCACTAAACAAGCCGTAAATTTTAAGTTTAAATAAAATATTTAAGGTAGCTACATTTCTTTTTTCTTGATGATTCACACTTTGACTTAAAATTTTAAGTATTGGGCACAGAGTTAGATGCCAGTACTGGACTCTCGAGTGTGTGTCTGTTAGACTATAAAGTAGTGAGCAGACACACAAACCAAATACGAAGCCATGCTGAGCCAAAAACTTGCTATTTCTCCAAAGACAAAATAATCTGACTTTACTTGTCCTAGGGTAACGCACTGCATCAGGTGACTCCAGTGGGTTCAATGGCACGTTGCTGTGCCACATGCATCATATCTGTCCAGTGAGATTAAGTAAGAACAGAGACTGTTCCAAACAAGCTGCCAATAACTTTCCTGAGATTTTGAAGCTGTAATCTAGTAGTGATTTTAAACTAGAACAGTGAGGAATGAAGATTAACAAGACTTGGTCATTCTTGCTATGCTTTTGCTGTAGAGTATTCTATTTCTATGACAGCATATAGAGCCCATTGTGTCAAAACTCTAGAACACATGGCCTTCTGCAGAAGCATGATGTGTCATCTGCCAACAAGGTATTAAGCAAACCAAATTCATCTGGTGTTTTCTGTAAATAATTCACTTTTATTGTCTAGCATCTTGTAAGTGTGTGAAAATAGAATTCTAGGATGGCTTACTCTATTTTCTGTAATTTTACTGGAGAAAGAACATATTGTTTTATTTGCATATTTCATGCCAGCAGTGTTTTACTATTATAATTCCATGTTAATATTTTATTCTTGGTACCATAAAATCATCATATTCTCTGGACTAATGATTTGTTATTTTTTTGCAAGTTAGTACTATATATGTTTCATAATCTTCATTATCGTCATCAACAACAAAATATTAGGTGTGTATTGTATTAAAAAATCCTACCACAGAGATATGGAAAAGGATACTAGAATAGAGAATATGCAATTTCTGCTAGCCAGGAGTTGACTGTCTAGATGGGCAGATAAGATGTCAAAAGATGAAGAAAAGTATCATGCTACTAGCTTTTCATCATTGTCACAATCCTTACAACAACCCAATGGGGTAAACAGTATGTCCCCAGTTTACCATGAGAAATCTAAGCCTAATGGGAACTTGATTTTTACTGAACAGATTCATCTTTCATTCAGCAATGACCATTTCTTGAGTGTCATATATTACCTAATATAGGAATCAAGAGAGGAGAGCTGTGCATGGTGGCACTTGACCCGAGCTTCATAGCTTGGTTGGACTTAGTGAATGCGGAAGAGGAGGGAGAGCACTGCAAGCAAAGGAGAGGGCACTCTCAAGGTCAGAAACAGGAAAGCAGGTTTGGGGAGAACAGTGGACTCAAGTGAGTATATAAGTAGGAGGGTAAAGGTGGCACTCAGTTCTATCAACAATTCTGGAAAACTGGCAAAGCAGTTTGGGGACAAACTGTTGAGTGCTTTAAGTATAAAGCTAAAGAGTTTAGACTTTATTCTACAGAAAGTGGTGGTCACAAATGATTTAACTTGTTTAAATTATTTAAATTATAATAGTAACATATGTGCATTAAAAAAATCAAATACAGAAATATGAAAGAATAAGGCAAAAATTCTCTCTCCCATCATACCATAATTTTACTTCCTAGAAATAATCACTGTTAATACATTTGGTACCACCTTCCAACCTTTTAAAATTCATAAAAATGTAGATCTACTTTTTAACATAAGAAGATTATACTATACATGCTTTCTGGCAACCTGTTTTTTTCACTAAGTTATGTATCACAAACACCTTTACATGTTAATACAGCCAATGAAGACTTTCAAATAGCCTCAAGCATTTCAAAGCTTAGATGCACTAAAATGAAAAAATCTAGAAAATATGTATTATCATAACCAATGCTGCAATAAATATCTTTGTATAATTATCTTCCTACACTTGCCCAATTATTTCTTTAGGCTAAATTCCCAAGGGTGGAATTGCTGGACATACACATATTAAAATCTAATATATAGTTTCAAATTGTCCTTTGGAAAAATTATACCAATTTATGCCCTCAAAGAAGGTGCCTAAATGTTTTTTCTCTGTTTCTTCACCAGTGCCAGATCTTATCAACAAAGAACCTTTTAGAGCAAGGATGTGACATGATCAGAGCTGTGGTATGTCAGGTAGCTGGCCTATTCCAGATCATTGTTTTTAATGCATGATTCAATATCTTTTAAAGTCTTAAAGTGAACAACTGGGTAATCAGACACTAAGAAAATGAAGATTTCTAATATATTAGGTAGGTGACTAAACAGACTAACCTCACCGGGCAGAAAACTAACCTGACTGCTTTAAGTCAATGGTTCTCAAGCCTTGGTGCACACTGAAATCATCTGGGGAGCTTTAGAAAGCTATCAGTGTCTGGTTCCCCACATCCAAAATTCTCATTTATCTGGTTTGAGCCTAAGCACTGAGATTTTTTTTAAGCCCCTTAGGTGATTAGCATGAGCCAGGATCAAGAATTCCTGCTTTAAATGTTAGTTTTAAAAGCTCCTGAACTCCATGCCCAGCCATCTCATAAAGATGCCTGATGTAGTTTCTTTCTTCTGAGGCTCTCTTGAAAGTGTGATATGGGTGCCAATGCTTGGGGGAGGTCCAGAAAATATGTTAGGCCTCAGGTGAATTAAATAGAGGCCTAGTAAATCTGCAGAAAGAAACTATCCTGTATTCCCTAGAAGATGAAATGTACAAGTTAGAACAGCTTGGCCCAGCTGACATCCAGAGAAAGCAGGAATATACAAGGCAATATTAGTGGAATAATGAATGATCTAATCCAGTGGAGAATTGTTCTTAAGGAACTTCAACTGTGAAATCTAGTTTCTCCCATCTTGTTACTGTGTAGTCTTCAAACATATTTCATGTGATTAATGATACTGGAAGGAAAACCCCATCATGTTTTGAGGGATGAATGTCCCTTTGCTGACAGGAGAATGAGTCACTTACTTCCCAACAGACCTCAGGATATTTTGGTGCCCCATGTCAACCTATCATTGCCAAGCAGTAAATGACAATTTAAAGTGAAATTCTGCTCTTCAGAGATGGAAATGAGCTCTAAATACTGGTATTCTGTTTCTTGCATTTGCCTGGGTTAGTAGCTTTCTAGGTATTAGGAGAAGCAAGTTGCAGATCACCGACAACATCAGGCCTGGCTTTCATTTCCTGACATCTCACTGGATGGCTCTGCCCAGAGCTGTGATAGTAAGCCAGATAGATCTCTGGTGCAGGAGCCAGGTGTGAGAGGGCTGATTTGCAGCGTTTGCTGATTTGTGTGGTATAAATACACCAGTTAGGGCTGACTTTGGGCTATGAAAGCTTAATAATCTTGAATATTTAACCATCAGCTCTCTCCAGATGGCTCCAGCATGCTACTGCATCTTCCTCCCTAAGAATCAACAATCTTGGTTTAAAGATGGGATTAAAGATGGATAGCTAAATTACAGCGTATCACTTCACCAAACAAAAAGCTGCCTTGTTCTATAGAAAAAAATGTTATTCATAGAGGTTTACCTGTCTAAGACAACTGCTGTGTATCTTCTTTCCATAAAAATAATTCTGCATAAAATATTGGTAAATGGAGAAGGAATAAAAAAAAGATGGACAACTAAAACACAGGGTAATTATTAGACTTGAGGCCATTTTGTTTTTCAAAATTTAGCCTAAGTACCTAGACCACAAGTTTCTCAGCATCAACTTTCAAAGACTCTAAGGGTCCAACAACATGAAAGCTCAGCTATTAGCACTTCAAAAAGGTTTCCTTATAAGAATATTTGTAAGAATTATAGTCTAAACAAAATAATTTTCTAGGGCTAGGACAATGGAAAGTATTGCAATTTAAAAGATATCTAAAAATCAAGCTTATCAGCAGTAATGGTTGTTGCATGCCTGACCATGCTCCTCTTTTCTCATCAAGTCCAAGTGTTCTTTTAAGAGTGAACAACTATTCCAAATATCATTTTATCTGATCCACATATGAGTTGTAATCTCTTTGGGAGAAATGACTTCTCTGTTTTCCTTGTGAAGTCCTACGTCCATCAAGTGGGTGGCTTCTAGAATAGAACAAGGCACTGGGTGGTCTGGCTTCTATTTGGAAAAGGAACCAGTCTACATCTTCCTAGGAAATGATAATTTTTTAATGCACATTTGTAGGAGATAGTCATTGTTCTTATTTAGTACTGTGCTCTTAAAAATACCATAAATGTGAATAAAACAGGTAGTAAATTATTATTTGAAATAATCATCCCTATATGCTTTCTACATTCTATGTCATAAAAACTGCTTATTACGTTACCATACAGAAATAATAATAACACCTTGCATTTGTAAAGCAGTTAAGAATAACCTGGAGTCTGAAAAGATATTAGTTTGTATCCTCATTTATAAAAACAGACATAAAAATAATACCTACTTCATAGGGTTTATTGTAAAGATTAAATGAGATAATATAAGTAGAGCATTTGGCATAGGCTTGGCATTGAGTAGATGCACAAAAATATCAGGAAATTATTAGTTTTATATTGTTATTCTTTAACCCTTCACAAAGTTCTTTAATTAGCCCAATTTCACGTGATCTCTTATTAGAATCATGTGAAGTAAGATAGGTATTATTGTAGACTTTCTTTAAAGATAAGGCAATAAAGGCCTAGAGAATTAAAGAATTTGTCCAAGATGGAATAGCTGGTAAACAGCAGATCTGGGATATGCTTTTCACTATAGTATGTTATATATACTTAACCATAATACTACTTTGCCGACCCAAAATAGGATTAAACTTATAAATATATAAATAGCAGTAAAACTAGTATTATCGTGAGAAGATTTTTTTTTTATTTTGGTATCATTAATCTACAATTAAATGAGGAACATTATGTTTACTAGACTTCCCCCATCACCAAGTCCCCCCCACATACCCCATTGCAGTCACTGTCCATCAGTGTAGTAAGATGCTGTAGAATCACTACTTGTCTCCTCTGTTGTACAGCCCTTCCCATATCCCCCCGACATTATGCATGCTAATTGTAATGCCTCCTTTCTGCCCCCCACCCACTTATCCCTCTCTTCCCACCCATCCTCCCTGGTCCTTTTTCCTTTGGTAACTGTTAGTCCATTCTTGGGTTCTATGAGTCTCCTGCTGTTTTGTTCCTTCAGGTTTGCTTCATTGTTACACTCCACAAATGAGGGAAATCATTTGGTACTTCTCTTTCTTTGACTGGCTTATTTCACTGAGCATAATACCCTTTGGCTCCATTCATGTTGTTGCAAATAGTAGGATATGTTTTCTTCTTATGGCTGAATAATATTCCATTATGTATATATACCACCTATTCTTTATCCATTCATCTACTGATGAACACTTAGGTTGCTTCCATTTCTTGGCTATTGAGAATAGTGCTGCAATAGGGGTGCACTAGGGGTGCATCTGTCTTTTTCAAACTGTGCTGCTGCATTCTTAGGGTAAATTCCTAGGAGTGGAATTCCTGGGTCAAATGGTATTTCTATTTTGAGCTTTTTGAGGAACCTCCATACTGCTTTCCACAATGGTTGAACTAATTTACACTCCCACCAGAAGTGTAGGAGGGTTCCCCTTTCTTCACTACCTCGCCAACATTTGTTGTTTTTTGTCTTTTGGATGGTGGCGACCCTTAATGGTGTGAGGTGATATCTCATTGTGGTTTTAATTTGCATTTCTCTGATGACTAGCTATGTGGAGCATCTTTTCATGTGTCTGTTGGCCATCTGAATTTCATCTTTGAAGAACTGTCTGTTCAGCTACTCCGCCCATTTTTTAATTGGATTATTTGCTTTTTCTTTGTTGAGGTGCATGAGCTCTTTATATATTTTGGATGTCAACCCCTTATCGATCTGTCATTTATGAATATATTCTCCCACACTGTAGGATGCCTTTTTGTTCTATTGGTGATGTCCTTTGCTGTACAGAAACTTTTCAGTTTGATGTAGTCCCACTTGTTCATTTTTGCTTTTGTTTCCCTTGCCCAGGGAGATATGCTCATGAAGAAGTCGCTCATGTTTATGTCCAAGAGATTTTTGGCTATGTTTTTTTCTAAGAGTTTTATGGTTTCATGGCTTACATTCAGGTCTTTGATCCATTTCGAATTTACTTTTGTGTATGGGGTTAGACAATGATCCAGTTTCATTCTCTTACATGTAGCTGTCCAGTTTTGTCAACACCAGCTGTTGAAGAGGCTGTCATTTCCTCATTGTATGTCCATGGCTCCTTTACCATGTATTAATTGACAGTATATGTTTGGGTTAATATCTGGACTCTCCATTCTGTTTCACTGGTCTGTGGGTCTGTTCTTGTGCCAGTACCAAATTATCTTGATTACTGTGGCTTTGTAGTAAGATGTTTTTTATTCTTGAGTAAGGTAAATACTGTTAGCTACTGATTTTAGAAATACTGTTATTCCTTGAAAACAACCACAAATTTCTCCTATTTTTAGCAGCAGCAGAAACTATTTCTAAGTGTTTCCTATATGCCAACTGCTATGTTAAACACTTTGTGTTTCATTTCTTTTGATCCTCAGAAGCCCCCTATGGTAGGTATTTATTTTTACAGATAATCATTCACTATAGTTATCATTTATGGCTGCTTTGTCTATGCCCAAGGTGTATTATCTCATTTTAAGCAGCCCAACAACCTTCTGATATAGGGAGCCATTATTATTATTATTTATTATCATCATAATTCAAGTTTGCTAATGAAGGTAACATGTAGACTGTTAGATTATAGCCAGGAAACTTTCTATTAGATATTATTTCTATGTGATTATATAATTTAAGTATCTTTCCAGCATTATCCTGCTAGAGCCAATCCCATTAAAAATAATCATTGAAATAGAGACTGGAGAGAAAATAGTTGCTGGGAGAAAATTATATTCAAGTATATTTGTGCACTGTTTGCTACTGCCCCTCCCAGGGTTGTAGAATAAGAAGGCATGCTGTGAAAAACTTGAATTTGGGGGAATCATTATATTCGTCAGACCCTATCCAGTCTGAGTAAAAACAAATTCGGTTTGGCAACTGCACCCTGAAGAGCAAACTATTCTTAACACCCAGTAACATCATAGCCTATCCAAAGATAAAAACGGTGATGGGGTCAAAGAAGTATGTTGTTTCAGGGCGTATGTTGCTATTAATAAAACAGTCTCTCTGCAGGAAGTATACACAGACAGCTCACAAAAACAGGAAAGCCACTCAGGAACCTGCTTTAAACTCCTCATCTACACTCATGAAATTGCCCCAAAGTCACAAGGAATGGATAATCACAAATTAGAAGTCAAAGTAAAGAAGACAGTTTTGCTCATTTTTAACTGAAACAATACTGTATTTTTAATCCTGTAAAGACTGATGTAGCTAGACTAAGGAATATAACTTTTTACACTAATCTCACTATTTTACAGACAAAGAAACTAAGATCACAATTAGATACGATGGGCATCTAGTTTTTTTGCCTGTCCATAATCCACTTCCCTTCTGGTAACAACCCATCCTATGGAATTTTCTTTGTTACTCCTTCCTGACTCACGGTCTTTTGGTTTGGAAAGAGCTGATCTCACCCACAGTTCCGGGGATGGACATAAAGTGGGCATAGGCAAATGAGGTCACATTAAAGCATTTACTGACAGGCATGAGGTAGAATCTGAATTGATATAATCTAGAGGTTAAAGTATATCCAAGACCACACAGTCAATGCCAAAACTAGGACTGTCTGCCAAGCCCAATACTCTTTTCATACTAACATGCCACATAAACTATATTTTAAAAAAAAGATTCTTACTAATTTAAAAAATAGTTATAGGTTCCATATCAGTGTTAATAAGCCAGACTGCCTCAAGATCTATGGTAGTCACTGTTAACTTATTAGGAACCTGGTACATATGCCTACATTTCTTTCTATTTCCTTAAACATACCCTTCTATTTCCTTATCAGAGTAACAACTTAGGCAGGGTAAGGAGAGGATAATGATAATTTACTTTATATTCAATATTCCTCTAAGACCATTACAAAATTTATCTTATGCCACTAATTTTGTTCTGTTAATGATTGTATTATGATGTATAGCCAAGTGGAAAGGGGGCTAGGAAAGAAATTGGAGGGGATATAGTTTTCTATAAGGTTTATAGTGATTGCACTGAAGTGACTAGATTACAAATAATTTTCCGTCATACTTTTATTTTCCCATTTCTGGGGTAATAATATATTTCAAATATGAGTTTATACTTTTCTAAATATCTAATTATTCAAACATCAATTATCTGTGCTTCAAACTAAATTGAAAAAAATTAAAAGAGTATTCTATGAAAAATTATAAGCCAATAAATTAGACTAACTAGAAGAAATGGATAAACTCCTAGATATGTACACTCTTCCAATCAATCTGGGTAGATTGATTGTTGGTAATCAATCTACCCAGAAAGAAAAAAAATATCTGGGCAGATTGATTACCAGTAATAACATTGAATTGGTACTCAAAAAACTCCCAAAAAAAGACCAGGACCACAAAGCCTCAAAGTGAATTCTACCAAACAATTAAAGAAGAGCTAATATTCATCTTTCTTAAAGTATGCCAAAAAATAGAAGAGGATTAAAGATGGCAGTGTAAGAGGAGAGACAGAGGCTTCCTCCTAAAACAGGATGCAATTAGAAAATATAGTTGGTGCAACTAATCCTGAGAGAGCAACAGGAAAGACGAAGGCACCAGACTGCATACACCTGGAGAAAAGAGCAGACCTCACCGAACGGGTAACGTACCAGAGCTGTGGCTCGGAGGGACTTGAGCCCTTCCCCCACCCCAGCTCACTGGCAGGAGGAAGAGACACTGAGCAGGGAGGGAATGGAAGGTCTGGGACTGCTGAATACCTAGCTCCGGAGATCTGCGCTAGGAGCACGAACCTACATGTCATGGTGCTTTCATGATACTCTTCTGATTACAGGGTTGGAAAGCTGGGACAGGCGGAGTTCCTGGGGAGACTGGGATTCTGGCCGCTTGTGGAAAGCAGGGATCCATATCTGGCTGCTCAGGCAAAAGCTTATACCTGTGTGCTCGGATCCACTAGTTCAGACAGTGGAGACAGGCACAGCAGCCGGGTAGCGGGTAACAGCTCTTTCCTCCCCCCAGTCACCAATACCACTTCCCTGCAACCCCCCACATTGCTTCAGGGGCTGAGCAGCTCCAGAATAGAGTTTCTGGACCCTAGAGGGTGCCATATACAAACATGAAACGCCAAAGAAACCTGGTCCAGAGTAAAATTATTAATACAACTCCCGAGAAAGATTTAAACGATATGGTCCTCGTGACTCTTCTTGCAAGGGAGTACAAAATAAAAATCATTAACATGCTAATGGAGGTACGGAAAGACATCCAACAAGTCAGGAATGAATTCAGGTTGGTGATCCAATCGTTGAAGAGCACGATGGAGGGTATTAAAAGAAGGTTGGATACGGTGGAGGAGACGATAAATGAAATAGAAACTAGAGAAGAGGAATACAAAGAAGCTGAGTCACAGAGAGAAAAAAGGATCTCTAAGAATGAAAGAATATTAAGAGAACTGTGTGACCAATCCAAATGGAACAATATTGGCATTATAGGGATACCAGAAGAAGAAGAAGAGAGAGAAAGGGATAGAAAGTGTCTTTGAGAAGGTAGTTCCTGAAAACCTCCGCAATCTGGGGAAGGAGATACTCTCTCAGGCTGTGGAGATCCACAGATCTCCCAAAACAAGGGACCCAAGGAAGACAACAGCAAGACACATAGTAACTAAAATGGAAAAGATCAAGGGTAAGGACAAGCAGCCAGAGACAGAAATAAGATCACATACAAAGGACAGCCCATCAGGCTAATATCAGACTTCTCAGCAGAAATCTTACAGGCCAGAAGGGAGTGGTATGATGTATTTAATGACATAAAGCAGAAGAGCCTGGAACCAAGATTACTTTATTCGGTAAGATTATCATCTAAATTTGAAGGAGGGATTAAACAATTTGCAGGTAAGCAAAAGGTGAGAGAATTTGCCTCCCACAAACCATCTCTACAGTCTATTTTGGAGGGACTGCTATAGATGGAAGTGTTCCTAAGGTTGAGTAGCTGTCACCAGAGGTAATAAAACCACAGTAAAGAAAGTAGAACAACTAATTACTAAGCAAATGCAAAATTAAATTAACTATCCCCAAAGTCAATCAAGAGATAGACAAAAAGTACAGAATATGGTAACTAATATATAAAGAAGGAGGAGGAAGAAAAAGGAGGAGAAACAGAAAAGAACCTTTAGATTGTGCTTGTAACGGCATACTAAGTGAATTAAGTTGACCCTTAGACAGTAAGGAAAGTAACCCGGAACCTTTGGTAACCATGAATCTAAAGCCTGAAATGGGAATAAGTACATACCTATCGATAATCACCCTAAATGTAAATGGACTGAATGCACCAATCAAAAGACACAGAGTAACAGAATGGATGAAAAAATAAGACCCATCTATATGCTGCTTACAAAAGACTCACCTCAAACCCAAAGACATGCACAGACTAAAAGTCTTGGGATGGAAAAAGATATTTCATACAAACAACAGGGAGAAAAAAGCAGGTGTTGCAGTACTAGTATCAGACAAAATAGACTTCAAAAAAAGACAGGAACAAGATATAAAGAAGGACATTACATAATGATAAAGGGCTCAGTCCAACAAGAGGACAGAACCATTATAAATATATATGCACCCAACACAGGAGCACCAGCATATGGGAAACAAATACTAACAGAACGAAAGGAGGAAATAGAATGCAATGCATTCATTTTAGGAGACTTCAACACACCATTCACTCCAAAGGACAGATCCACCAGACAGAAAATAAGTAAGGACACAGAGGCACTGAACAACACACTAGAACAGATGGACCTAATAGATAGCTATAGAACTCTACATCCAAAAGCAACAGGATACACATTGTTCTCAAGTGCACATGGAACATTCTCCAGAATAGACCACATACTAGGCCACAAAAAGAGCTTCAGAAAATTCAAAAAGATTGAAATTCTATCAACCAACTTTTCAGACCACAAAGGTATAAAACTAGAAATAAATTGTACAAAGAAAGCAAAAAGGCCCACAAACACATAGACTTAACAATCTGCTTCTAAATAATCAATGGATCAATGACCAAATTAAAATAGAGAGCAAGCAATATATGGAAACAAATGATGACAACAACACAAAGCCACAACTTCGGTGGGATGCAGCAAAAGCAGTCTTAAGAGGAAAGTATATAGCAATCCAGGCATATTTAAAGAAGGAAGAACAAACCCAGATGAATAGTCTAATATCACAATTATCAAAATTGGAAAAAGAAGAACAACTGAGGCCTAAAGTCAGCAGAAGAAGGGACATAATAAAGATCAGAGAAGAAATAAATAAAATTGAGAAGAATAAAACAATAGAAAAAAATCAGTGAAACCAAAAGCTGGTTCTTTGAGAAAATAAACAAAATAGATAAGCCTCTAGCCAGACTTATTAAGAGAAAAAGAGAATCAACACACATCAACAGAATCAGAAATGAGAAAGGAAACATCATGACGGACCCAACAGAAATACAAAGAATTATTAGAGACTACTATGAAAACCTATATGCTAAGAAGCTGGAAAACCTAGAAGAAATGGACAAATTCCTAGAAAAATACAACCTTCCAAGACTGACCAAGGAAGAAACACAAAATCTAAACAAACCAATTACCAGCAAAGAAATTGAAGCAGTAATCAAAAAACTACCCAAGGAAAAAAACCCCAGGCCAGATGGATTTACCTCAGAATTTTATCGGACATACAGAGAAGATATAATACCTATTCTCCATAAAGTTTTCAAAAAAATAGAAGAGGAAGGAATACTCCCAAACTCATTCTATGAAGCCAACATCACCCTAATACCAAAACCAGGCAAAGACCCCACCATAAAAGAAAATCACAGACCAATATCCCTGATGAACGTAGATGCAAAAATACTCAATAAAATATTAGCAAACTGAATTCAAAAATATATCAAAAGGATCATACACCACGACCAAGAGGTATTTATCCCAGGGATGCAAGGATGGTACAACATTCGAAAATCCATCAACATCATCCACCACATCAACAAAAAGAAAAACAAAAACCACATGGTCATCTCCAAAGATGCCGAAAAAGCCATTGACAAAATTCAACATCCATTCATGATAAAAAATCTCAGCAAAATGGGTATACAGGGCAAGTACCTCAACATAATAAAGGCCATATATGATAAACCCACAGCCAACATCATACAGAACAGCGAGAAGCTGAAAGCTTTTCCTCTGAGATTGGGAACAAGACAGGGATGCCCACTCTCCCCACTGTTATTTAACATAGTACTGGAGGTCCTAGCCATGGCAATTAGACAAAACAAAGAAATACAAGGAATCCAGATTGGTAAAGAAGTTAAACTGTCACTATTTGCAGATGACATGATATTGCACATAAAAAACCCTAAGGACTCCACTCCAAAACTACTAGAACTAATATCGGAATTCAGCAAAGTTGCAGGATACAAAATTAACACACAGAAATCTGTGGCTTTCCTATACACTAACAATGAACCAATAGAAAGAGAAATCAGGAAAACAATTCCATTTACAATTGCATCAAAAAGAATAAAATACCTAGGAATAAACCTAACCAAGGAAGTGAAAGACCTATACCCTGAAAACTGTAAGACACTCTTAAGAGAAATTAAAGAGGACACTGACAAATCAAAACTCATCCCATGCTCTTGGTTAGGAAGAATTAATAGAGTCAAAATGGCCATCCTGCCCAAAGCAATATACAGATTTGATGCAATCCCTATCAAATTACCAACAACATTCTTCAATGAACTGGAACAAATAGTTCAAAAATTCATTTGGAAACACCAAAGACCCCGAATAGCCAAAGCAATCCTGAGAAAGAATAATAAAGTGGGAAGGATCTCACTCGCCAACTTCAAGCTCTACTACAAAGCCATAGTAATCAAGACAATTTGGTACTGGCACAAGAACAGACCCACAGACCAGTGGAACAGATTAGAGACTCCAGACATTAACCCAAACATATATGGTCAATTAATATTCAATAAAGGAGCCGTGGACATACAATGGGGAAATGACAGTCTCTTCAACAGATGGTGCTGGCAAAACTGGACAGCTACATGTAAGAGAATGAAACTGGATCACTGTCTAACCCCATACACAAAAGTCAATTCGAAATGGATCAAAGACCTGAATGTAAGTCATGAAACCATAAAACTCTTAGAAAAAATCATAGGCAAAAATCTCCTGAACATAAACATGAGCAACTTCTTCATGAACATATTTCCCTGGGCAAGGAAAACAAAAGCAAAAATGAACAAGTAGGACTATATCAAGCTGAAAAGCTTCTGTACAGCAAAGGACACCATCAAGAGAACAAAAAGGTACCCTACAGTATGGGAGAATATATTTGTAAATGACAGATCCGATAAAGGTTTGACATCCAAAATATATGAAGAGCTCATGCACCTCAACAAACAAAAAGCAAATAATCCAATTAAAAAATGGGCAGAGGAACAGGGCATAAATCTGCAAAGAAGTAAAAAGCTAACCTTTTCAAACAATATTGCTTCTCTCTCACTTACCAACTTTCCATTTCCCTGTATGGCCCCGGAAGATGACTGGTTAGCCAGAGACGGGTAAGATTCCTCAAGGGAGGAACAACCTAAGACAGGCACGGTTGCAGGGGGGCCATCAGGTGAGAAATTGGGGATCAACAGAGGTGAGGCTTAGAACCTCACCCCCGCTGTTTTGAGAGAAATCCTCTGCATCCGTGGATGTTTTGTTGCCCTTGTCTAGCTTGGATTAATATTTAGTCTAGAGGCACACACCTGATCATCTACATTTCCCCTCTTACAGCACTAAACTATGTTTTCTACCTTTATCTTGCATTTACCTACCACTTCAGCATTTTATTTAAAAAAATAATAATAATAATAAGGGAGAAATGTGGGATTCACATATAAATCAAGTACAAAAATCAAACGAATATTCACATTTGACCTGATTGTTTATAGTTCATAATGCGTGATCAAAACCGAAAGTTTCTGTGATGACTGCCCTTGCAGTTCACCATGTAAGAACTTGTTTGTTATACTTCAGAAGATTGGAGACTGTTGAGATTAGGCTTGGTGTTGATTAATGATTGTGCATTGAGTCCCCTATACAGAATTTTATTGTTGTTAACAACCATTTGATCAATAAATATGAGAGATTCCCCCTAAAAAAAAAAAAATGGGCAGAGTAGCTGAACAGACAGTTCTCAAAAGTAGAAATTCAGATGGCCAACAGACACATGAAAAGATGCTCCACATCGCTAGTTATCAGAGAAATGCAAATTAAAACCACAATGAGATATCACCTCACACCAGTAAGGATGGCTACCATCCAAAAGACACACAACAACAAATATTGGCGAGGTTGTGGAGAAAGGGGAACCCTCCTACACTGCTGGTGGGAATGTAAATTAGTTCAACCATTGTGGAAAGCAGTATGGAGGTTCCTCAAGAAGCTCAAAATAGACTTACCATTTGACCCAGGAATTCCACTTCTAGGAATTTACCCTAAGAATGCAACACTCCACTTTGAAAAAGACAGATGCACCCCTATGTTTATCACAACACTATTTACAATAGCCGAGATATGGAAGCAACCTAAGTATCCATTGGTTGATGAATGGATAAAGAAGAGGTGGTGCATATACACAATGGAATACTATTCAGCCATTAGAAGAAAACAAATCCTACAATTTGCAACAACATGGATGGAGCTAGAGGGTATTATGCTCAGTGAAATAAGCAAGCAGAGAAAGACAAATACCAAATGATTTCACTCATCTGTGCAGTATAAGAACAAAGGAAAAACTGAAGGAACAAAACAGCAGCAGACTCACAGAACCCAAGAATGGACTAACAGTTACCAAAGGGAAAGAGACTGGGGATAATGGGAGGGTAGAGAGGGATAAGGGCGGGGAATAAGAAAGGGGGTATTATGATTAGCATGTATAACATGGGGGTGGGGGAAAGGGGAGGGCTGTGCAACACAGAGAAGATAAGTAGTGATTCTACAGCATCTTACAATGCTGATGGATAGTGACTGTAATGGGGTTTGTGGGGGGGACTTGGGGTAGGGGAGAGCCTAGTAAACATAATGTTCTTCATGTAATTGTAGATTAATGATAACAAAAAAAAAGTGACTAGTGATTAGGGGAGGGGTTGGGGTGGGTGGGTGAAATAGGAAAAAAAAAGCTTGTACTTTTCTAAAAATCTAATTATTCAAAGACCAATTGTCTGTGCCTCAAACTATTCAACCCCTTTCTTACTCTTACAAATTTTCTGTTGTAACCATTTCTCTTTTGGCCATTATTCTCTTCCTTAATTCTGCTAGGAGAAAAAGCTGAGAGACTGAAACTTGGCAATATTCTGCCTCTCTCAGAGCATCATTTTCCTAAGAGTGTCTGTGTGGAAGTGTGGCTGGATCAGGGCCAGTGCGTCAGGGCTCCTGGGAAAGCAGCTCACTCCCAGGAAATCAGTAAGCAGTGAAAAGAAGGAAGTTTAGAAATTACCTAGGTCAATTTTAATTAACTTTAACAATATGGCTGTCATTACATTGGGAAACTTGGAGTTGGCATTACTTAAAATTATATTTGGGTGTCACACCAAGTCTCAAACTAAATGGCTGAACTGAATTCCTTATCTCCCCCTTTCCAAAACAGTTATACACTCTACATACCCATCTCTCTCACGTCTTCTTCACTGCCTACATTTAATAGGCATTGAATTCAATGTGTTTTCTTCACCATTTTCATATTGCTACATCATCCTAATAGTTTTTAGCCACCATTCTCTTCTTCCTCCCTCTAGTTCTCCACAGTGATTTTTAAAACCACGAATCCAATCCTGCCATTCCCATTCCTCATCTCCACCCTGACTCAAAAGCATCCAATGCTTCCTTGTTTCTTTCAGGATAATATCTAAACTTGTTCAGTATAGCATTCAAAGCCTTCCAGGATCTGGCCTCTCTGGCAATCATTTTAGCATCATCCCTTACCAGCCCCTCTACATTCATGGCCTCACTTCAGTCACATCAAATTTTCAATCACATCAAACTACCTGAATCCCCGATGTGCAGTTTTACAGTCCATTTTACACAGGTTCTTGTCTCTGCCTGGAAAGCCTGGACCCTTCTATCTGGGGTTAATTCATGCTTGTTGACAGAAGAGTTTGTTTTGTGTTGTTGCTTTGGTGAAAAATGTAAGACTGTTCATATTCATGTTTCTATGTGCAAGTGGGTTTCCAGAGGAATAGACAAGAAACTGGTAATACTGGTTGCCTCTGAAAAAGAGAACTGTGAAACAGAGGTAGGGATGGGAGAGAGATGTTTCTCTGTACTTTTTTGTGCCTTTGGAATTTTGTGTCATGTAAATATGTCAGTGATTTGACTGAAGCTAAAGATATGTCTATTCAATGACCCAGCAGTTCTACTCCTTGGCATATACACAAGAGAAATGTATGCATATGTCCACCAAAAGACATGTACAGAATATTCACAGCAGCTTTCCTCATAACAGACAAAAATGGAAAACAACCAAACAGAAGGGTCGATATATAAATGGAACTGTATTTATGTAATGGAATATCACGTAACAATAAAAAAGAACAAACTGTGATACTATTCATCAGGGACCTAGATCTAACATAGAAGGGTAAATACTAGATGATTCTATTTATTTCAAGTTCAAAAACAAGTGATAGACAGTAGAATAGTGATTACCTCTGGGAAGAGTAGGGTATGAAGTGTTAGGAGGGTCGGGTGGAAGTATTATCTGGGAAGGGATAAATTGGGGGATCGTTGGCAGTGTTCTGTATGGAGGGCAATGGTTAAATTAACATGCAAAATATACATATACAATAGGTATATACAGATGTAAAAAATAATTGAGCTTTTTTATGCAAAAAATTAATCTTATTATATGTATGTTGATTAAAAAATTTTTAAAGTTTTAAAAAAGCATATCAAGTATATACTGCCAATTTGAAAAAAGTAGAAAAAATAACTTTTTAAAATTTCACTCACATGTCAAATGATTCCTCCATTTACACTGATGAAAGTCACTGCAACATTTATACTAAGAGTCAATAAGGAAAAAAAATAGGGAAAATACCAAGAATTTCTTTAAACTAAAGAAAGAGAAGAGTTTGAGCAACTATTGACTCTAAGAATAAAATTCTGATTAAACCAATTATAAAATGAAAACAAAAACAGGATTTTCTATCACAATCCGAAGGCCCCAAAGACTGTAATGTAATGCTTCAGCCAAGTGGGGAAAAAAGATTCTTTTACAAATTTATTTAACAACTTTTAGAGATGTAAGTGAATGAGATAGGATTTAGACTGACATTTTATCAGGAGACACCACAGTAACCAGGGGAGAGAGTTCAGTTTGTGGAAAAGTGGCAGTCTGATGGAAGTGACAAGGGAAATATTGAGTAAATAAGTTTTTTTAAATCTGGTGCACAGAGAGGCAAAACAATGGTGATCTTTGTAGGTAAAAGGACAGAAGAATGAGGTAGTCCAGAAAAAGAGAAAGAGGAAAGGAAGAGACAAGGCCGTAGGTATCCAGAATATTTGTAAGTGAATTTAAGAAAGTATGTGGAACTGTAAAATAAGCTGTTTTAGAATATATCAGAGGAGCTCAAAAACAAAAGAAGGGATGAGAAAATCAGGTGAAAGCAACACGTGCTGCTTTTGAAAAAGACTCTGTTTTTTGGTTCAGAGAGGCAGTGAAGGTGCCAGAAGGAAGTGTTTGGTTCAGCCCTGATTTAACACTTTGAACTTCTATTTATCAAGTTTTTTTCCCTCTTAATAAGCTCTAAAAAAAAATGTAACTGAGCCTCATTGTGGAAAATTTAGAAAATATAGAAAAATTTTAAGGAGAAAACAAAAGTCTCTCACAGGATGACCACCGTAGCACTTCAGTATAGGGCAACTTCTAATAGGCAGAAGAAAGCAAAACAAGAGTGGCCAGAGAGTGTTCTGCCCGGGGGACCCAAGCGGCAGTTGTTACTGGAGATATGCCGTTTTTTTCTTACTGGTGCATTTTCTCACTAGAAGCTCCATGCAGACAGGCGTTTTCATCTGTGTTGTGCTGTATCCTGATGCCTGGCACATAACTGACACTCCAGAAATATTTGTTGAATTAGCTGTTCATTTCATATTCACTTATGAATATTAGCTCCTCCTTATTTTTTTTCCTTCACAATTAAAACATTTAAATTCCTTTTCATGTTCTATTTCATGACTTTTCTTATTTATCAGAACAGTCTAATCATTAAATAAAAATGTCTGCTGGTTACGGAAATGCCAAATGTAAACAAAGTGTCATGACTTAGATTAATGTCACACTGTATTTATTTGGTGATGCCTTGTCCTGCACTCCCCCTGAATACTTGCAGAAACAATTATTTCCAGTCCTTATGTTAATCTATTGTCCATATAACTTATCAAATAGAACTGAAAATCTACTTAATATCGAGCACATTGCTGATCATTTTAGTTAGGATACTAATATTTTTTTCCCAAATTCAGGACTTGCCTTTGAATAATGAAAGATGATCAAGGAGATTCCATGATGCTTAGAAGTCCAGTGAAGGAAATTAAGAATACTGAATCTTTTTCCAGAAAAATTTTTCAGGGAGGGCAGGTGGAATTACTTACATTTAAAATATAGCCAGAATTCTGTAGTCAACATTCTCACTCTTGGAATTAAAACAGGACCCTTGGAATCTTTCATAATCGAGATAGCCAGGGTCTGTCAACATTTCTAAGCCAACGAAGGATTTAGGGGCTACAATACTGTTATTTTAGGGAAAGAAATACCACATGCTTTAGGAAAAGGGATTTTATCCTAAGGTAAACTAAGTAGGTAATGGCTGGATCCACGGGCTTAAGCAATGTCAGAGTTGTCTCTCCTAGCAGACATATCAGATCTCCGAAGACCAACTGTCCTGCTTGGATCATGTATGCTTTGCTGGATCATGAATAGTAATGAGAGAATAAGATGCTTGAATCGGCAGGGCGTGGGAAAGGTCTGGGCCACACATCATCCATATGAGGAGGAAAGTGGGATCAACCTCATCCAAACCAAGTGAGGTGGATTCCCCACAGGGGGTGTTCTGTCACCACAGGGAGTGGCAAAGGGTACCGGTGATCATGTTGAAATTTACCTGAGCCCTGAATCCCCCCCATACACACACACACTCACCCTATTCTTTCCGGGAAACCATATAATGTAAAGAACCCCTCACATGACTTAGCTAAGACTCGGGGTGACCCCCTGGTCTACCTATGTCAAGGCCAGATACAAATCCTCTAAATTTCCATTCTTTGTCTCATAATTAGGCAAACTGTTTGTCCACTGACCAAGCTAGACAAAATGCCTACTAACTTGAGTTGAATGAACATTAGTCAAGCTGCTCTGCTTTCCCCTGAACTTAGCCCCTGAACTTGGCCTATCCTTGACCTGCCTGGCCATTGAGAAGCTTGCAAGTTTTATGATCTATGTTCAGAGCACTTTCCCTATTGCAATAGTCTTCCTCCTCCATTGCAGTAGTCCTTTTGAATAAAGTCTCTCCTCACATCAGTCTAGATTTGTTTTCTATTTGGCACTGGCCAGACAAACCAGTAGATGTCTACCTCAACACTCTGTTAACCAGTCTGATGGGTCTTGAGGGGCTGAAAATTAATTACAGCTTTTCTTCCTGTTCTCCGTTCTGAATCAGATGAAAAGTAAAAAAAGAAACTGAAATCAGGTAGATAAGAGTTCAAAAGGTCAGTTCCACTGACGAATGGATAAAATGTGATGTATTCATACACTATTCAGCTTTAAAAAGGAAAGAAATTTTGACACTTGCTATAACATAGACGAACCTAGATGATATGCTAAATGAAATGAGCCAGTCCCCAAAAGACAAACACTATATGATTCCAATTATCTAGAGCTATCTGGAGTAATCATATTCATAGAAACAGAAAGTAGACTGGCAGCTGCCAGGGCCCAGAGGAGGGGAACACAGGGAGCTGTTGATTAGTGTGCAGAGAGTTTCAGTTTTGAAAGACAAAAATGTCCCGGAGATTGCACAATGCGAATATAATCAACACGACTGAGTCGTATATTTAGACATGGTTAAGATGGCAAACTTTATGTTCTGTGTTTTTTTGCCATAAAAAATAAAAAGTCAGCTTCATAGAATTATCATGTATATAAATGTTGAATCACTGTGTTGTACACCTGAAACTAATGTAATACTGTGTGTCAACTACCCTTCAATAAAAAATAATTATCTACAAAAAAAAAAAAAAAGTCAGCTTCATTACTAATAAAGCTGACTGCGGAATGTGATGTAGATCTGTGGTCCAAAGGGCTTACTAATACTTCACCAAATTAAGATAAATTTCTTCAAACTTCAGGTCTTCTTGCAGTCCAGCGCCTACTATTAAAAAGTTATCACCAGGTTAAGTCCTTATGAACAGGTCACTCTGAAAAAACGAAGGGCTGGATGATGACACATTAGCAGTTCTTTCCCTCAATCTTACCAAAGAAGGTGCTTTTTCCCATGGAGAGACTGAGCAAGAGGGAGAGACCTGAACCCCTCAAGTTGTTCCTCCTGGGGGTGGAAAGACTGGGGGATGGGCATCCACTCCTAACCAGTCTGTTAAAAGAAAAACATTAGAATATAGACTGGGCAGGAATCTGAAAAACTGTGAGGTTTTTTTGTAGTTTTGTTGTTAGGTTAACAGGATTTGGATTAAACTTTCTCTTTTCTCAATTAAAAGTTTTATTGGTATGCCTTTTTAAAAATATAATTTTACTGACTTCAGAAGTACCACATTTATAATAATTTGATATACTCAATTTATTAAGTGGCTGACAGAAGAAAAAATAAAAAGGATTATTAATGTACAGTTCATATTTTGTAATTATTTTAACTATTTTCTGGCTTTTTGTCATGGGTCATTAATATCAGGGAAGCTCAACAGTTTCAAAATGCTTTTAATTGATATTAATGCTAAAATAAGAGGATAATTTTGCATTATAAAGCATACATTTGATTTATGTTTTCGTTTGAAAAAGAAAGACATCCCCTTTGGCACAAACATTTCAAGGTCATATTCAAGGAATTTAAATATGCTTGACTACATACACATTTTAAAAACGTCCAATTCAATTCACTATAGTACTAGGACATTCTGTCTTTCCAACATCTCTATTGAGAAGGTAGAGTAAATTTCATTCTTCTAGATTATCAGATAAGAAAGCAAAAGCATATTAAGTTAAATTATGTACTTGGGATCATATATTCAGGGAGTGAAATTAGCTAAATTTAAAAACTTTGTTCTTTTCCCTTTGTTCTTTCCAAAGAGAGTGTGTTTAAATGTATGCTTCTTTCTCATTAACTAATTTGTGGTGAAGGGATTATCTTTAAAAGTTGCAGTTATTTGCAAACAGATTTTAAAGAGAGAAAATTACACTCACTGTAAATTATATCTCAATATAAAAATTTTAAACAGTTAAAAAAATAAAACAAGTTTGGGGAAAAAAATAGTGGGAACTTCATACAAGTAAATGAGCACATTCAGAATAGGCTGTGATCTAACACTTTGGATAGCACAGAGTAAAACACTTTGCATTTTTTAAAAAAAAGATGTAAATTGTTATATGGAAAAAATGTATATGCTCTATCAACCCAGAGCACATTTGGTTTGAGTAATTTTTACATCCTCAGAGACATTCTCTCTCTAAGGAATCGATTCATTTAGGAAATTACTTCCTAGCACTTGTACTAGTGCTAGGAAAAATGAAGAGGCCTTATCTATCCCGTTTGCTTTGAGGGGAAAATGGTGTGCTTTAGATAAAACTACAGTGACCAAAATACCTCCCATCTGTCAACTTTATATTCCTCTCATTTAGTTTCACATCATGCTCTTTGGCAGGATTCATGGGAGAAAAGCAGACAAGAACCTATTTTTACCCTTGTTGAAAGTGTGCCAATTTGGCAAGGGTGTGGGACAATGGGCACTCTCATACACAGTAAGAGTACAAATTGGTTCAGACTTTCTGGAAGGTAATTTGGTAACACACAGGATATGAAAATTTTAAATATGCATGTTATTTGGTGCAGAAATTCAACTTTCGGAATTCATCACAATGAATGAATTGGAAAAATATGTAAAAATATGCATAAAGGGCCTTCATGAAACATTGTTTACAGTGGGGGTGGGTTAGAAACCTCCTAAATTTTTTATTACCAGTGGACTGATTAAATACACTATGGTATATCTTTTTGGGGGGTACTTTGCAGTGCATTAGAACAATCATACATATTTGTGTTGATTGCTACAGAAAGGTTATAGAATAGCATATGTAGTCTGCGTTGTGAAAATGTTTCTGCATGCATAGGAAAAAACCTGAAAGGATACAGAGCAATAAAATGTTATCTCTGGATTATACAGTTTCAAGTGGTTTTTAGTTTTTTATTTCACTTTTTTTGAAAACGTATACCATGAATCACTTGTTTAGCCATAAAATACATGTGTTCCAGCTTAAAAAAAAATTAAAACATGCCAACTTAATTGTTTCAGGAGAAAATATTTGCAACTTATATATTTGATAAGGGATTAATATTCAGAAAATATGAAGAACTCCTACAACTCAATAGTAAATACACAAACAACACAACAAACAAAAATCAAAACAATATAAAAAATTAAAGAATGGGCAAAGAACTTGAAGAGACATTTCTCCAAAGAAGATATGTAAATGGACAATAAACACATAAAAAGATGCTCAACATCACTAATCATTTGGGGACTGAAAATCAAACCCACAGAGATACCACTTGACACCAATTAGGGTGACTACTGGAAAACAGAAAATAGCAAGTATTGGCGAAGATATGGAGAAATTGGAACATTTGCTGGGAATGTCACTGTGGAAAGCAATGAGGTGGTTCCTCAAAATATTAAACACAGAATTACTGTAGAATATAGCAATTTCACTTCCTGGTACAGACCCAAAGGAACTGAAAGCAGGGCCTTAAACAGATATCTGGACACTAATGTTCCTAGCAGTATTAATCACAATAGCCAAAAGGTGGAAACAACCCAAATGTCCATGTGGCCATTGACAAAATGAATGGATGAACAAAATGTTATCTATCTATCTATCTATCTATCTATCTATCTATCTATCTATCTATCTATCTATCTATCTGCAATGGGATATTATTCAGCCTCAAGAAGAGAGTAAATTCTGATACATGCTACAACATGGATGGATGAACCTTGAGGACATGATGCTAAGTTAAATAAACCAGACACAAAAAGACAAATACTGTATGATTCTACTCTTATGAGTATATAGCGATGTTAAATTAATAGAAAATAGACTGCTGTTTGCCAGGGGTTGGAGAAGGGTGGAATGGGGAGTTGAGTTTAATGAGTATAATGGTGATGGTTGCAAATCACTGTGAATGTACTTAATACCACTGAACTGTATACTTAAAAATGGTTAAAATAGTAAAGTTTATGCTATGTACTATTTTACCACAATTTTAAAAAAACCAGTTGTTTTCTACATAGATGGATCTATTTCTATCATGACTAAGAAAGGTCTAACTTCTCAGAAAAATATCTGTAGACTTAAGAAAGCAAAAAAACTCATATTCATCTCAATTCATTTCTCTTACCCATGGCCTGGCCTACACTGGGAGGTGTAAGTGACATTCATCTAAATTAATAGGAATTGAGTTAATCTTCATTTCCCTCAATCTACTAAGGCTTATTTATATGTGACCTCTCTTTTTCCAGCTTATACCAGATACCTGAAAGACATCCAGAGGTTGTAGGAGAATAACAGACAGGTATTTAACTCCAGACATGTCAGCTTTTTCAGCCCACCTGATATAGCCTGGCTTATAACCACAGCTCTCCAGTTTCTCAGAAATAGCCTGGCTCTTACCAGTTTCTAATTTTCATCAGGTATTGAGCTGGTGGAAACCACAGTTGCCCCAGCTGGTGCCAGAACTCTCTCTGAGGCATTTTCAACAACCCTGGGTAATGGCCTCAAAAGGAACAAATACCTCTCTCTTCAATTTGGTGATGAGTTTCTGTCCTTTAGAGGGAGCCTCTCCCTAGGGGTGGGAAAACTTTATTCTGGTGGGGAGCTCTCTGTCCCCAGCTCCCCTCTGCTGTTTGTCTCAGTGGCCATGGTGGAATTAAGGTGGACAGATAGTGTGTGGATTAGGACTGGGGTGAGGGTTGCGAGGCACTGACGTCAAGGAGGGCTAGATCACCACAGGCCTGGGCTGGTACTAGGGGGGCGGGACAAGCTGCCGCTTCATCAGACCCAGGCAATTCATCAGTTGCGTGATTCTCTGAGACCCCACGACAGCACCCAGATAAGAAATCTATGTTGCAGCATCTTCCATTCTTTTGCAATTTCCCTTTCACCACCAAGAGAAAAACAAAACAATAGCACACACTATCCCACCTCTTCCTGTTCACTACCTGCAGTCCCATTCTTCCTTAATGAAAATCACCTTTTCTAGCAAGAGAAAGGAAGGGCGTTCCTTGTTATTATATACAGGGGGCCCACACTTTGCCCTGGTCATATTTTTACTGATGAATCCACTACCCATTTCCTATGGATGTTAGGAAAACCTCAAGCAAATAGGACTTCTGATTGTCTGCCCTGTACCTCCTTCTTCTTTACATGAATGGGCATCTCAAATGCTGGTTTGATTCTCAAATATAGAACACATAGGCACATGGGACGTTAGAGCTAAAGGAACTGTGAAACACTAGTCTGCTTGCTTTAGTTATTGGTGAAGTTCATGGACACCAAGTGATCTGGCCAAGAGCACAGCCACTAGGTGTAGAAATCTCCACCATTAGGTCTAGGAATGATTAAGACCTCTTCCTTTCCTTTGTTTGTTTTCAGTCACTGCTTTAAGCATCATCTGCGACAAGTGAGAAGAAAAAAACATCTCAAATTAGTCATTCTTGGTAGTCATTCACAACTTGGATGGAAGGTTTTTGTAGTGAAGGAAGTTGAAATTCATGACTAAAATGAATAATTTTTAAAAACCTGATATGTACTTAACCCTCTTCTATCTTATGAATATTTAAGTTTACAGAATTTAGCAAATACTACAATCAGTTGCTCAGACAGAATGGTTAAGAACTATGCATAATACAGCAGAAAAGCTATTTGAATAATAATTTCTGAAAATAATCAAAGCTACAAAATTGCACCCACCCCCTACCTCCCCCTTACACACACACTGAATATTCTCAGTCTCAGCTTTGGAAAACCGGGTCCTACTTGCTTCTGGAAAAGGCCCTGTTCTCTGTGGCTGAGACACTTATGAGTAATTAGAATTGGTCTTTCTAACCATCTTTTACAGTTTATGCCATGACTTGGAAGCTTGATGTTCTATATGGAGTGGCTAAATGGAGTTGGTGAGATGAAGAAGGTTTAAGATGCAGCAAGAGGGACCTGGCTGCCAAGGTTGTCTCCAGAAGCCTAGCCAGGTGGGACAAGCAGAGCTACTCATGCAGCATCCAAAGGACACAAACATTTCAACTCCAGAAGTGGTGACCACTTTCCAATAAAGCAGTAGCAGGAAATTCAGGTGACACTCACCACTCAGGTCCTAGACTAAAGGGTAAAGTAGAGGCAATGGTTAGAGGGCTAGGTTAGAGGGCTCAAGTCTGGCATAATTTGGGTATGGAGATCAAAGCCCGCTCCATCATGGGCAGGTAGAGGGAAGAGATGGCAGCGTATCTATAATCACTCATCCCTGTAGACAACCTAGGTCCAGTGAACAGCATGAATACTTGGGGACTAATTAGCCCATGGAGCTATCATTACAACACTAATAATTGGAAGAATGAACATTCTTCCAGCACTCCTGCATACTTTTCACATATCACACACACACACACACACACACACACACACACACACACACACACACACACATATCACACAAAGATTTATTGCAAGAAATTGGCTTATGTGATTGTGGGGGCTTGGTAGGCAAGTCCAGAGTCCACAGGATTAGCATCAGTAAGAGTAGCTGGAAGCTCTCAGTAAGTAGCTGACACTTCAGTCCACAGGCAGAATTTCTTCTTCCTTGGGGAAACCCCAATTCTGTCTTTAGGCCTTTCAACTGATTGAATCAGGCTCATCTCCCTTTCTTAAAGTCACATGACTGTAAATTTTTATCACATCAACCAAAATACTTTCAGAGCAACACCTACATTAGTGTTTGATTGAATAACTAGGTACTATATAGCTTAGCCAAACTGACAAATAAAACTGACCATTTAAATATCATTGAACATCTGGCAAGTATCTGATTTTAGATTTGGAATTTGAGCCTCTGAGAGGTAATGATTCTTATCCTAGGAAGTAGGCTGTGGGTTTTTGAGTTATACCATGCTTCCCAGAGGGAGACAAATGTGTTCCAATCATCTACATGATTAATGTTCCTAAGATCTTAAGAATGGGAGAGAGACAGAACCAAAAATATATTGCCTGTCTTGGAGATGTATAAATCTGAAAACAAGTGGGACTGAGGCTTCTGGTGAAGAACTCAGGGGGTCATTGTGGAAACTAGGTAGGGAAGAGATTAGGAGAGGTGGCATAGCTTCATAAAAAGATAACAGACTTTGGAATCAGGCACACCTGGGGTTGAGGTATAGCTTTACTACTATGCAAGTGCTGAGACTGTAAGCAAATTGCTAGTTAAAAAGAAACCCTTGTGGAGTATAATTTACATACAATACAATGCACCCATTTAAATGTATATCAATGAGTTTTAACAAGTTTAGATACCTGTGTAATCATACACATAATTAAGATATGAACAATTCCTTTTGCACTTCTCAGTCAATTCACAGGCCCAAAGCAACCACAGAACTGCTTTCTGTCGCTCTTTATTAATTCATAATCTTAAACCATATTTATTGAGCACCTACTAGGTATCAGGAGTAGTTCTGGGGCTGAGATATAGTAACAAATAAAATAGAAATAGCTGTCATTGTGTAGAGAGAAACAAAGCAAGTAAAATATATAGGGGAAATATGTAGGTCACATGGTTGTAACTTCTAAGGACAAAATACAGGAAGTAACTGGGGAGAACCAGAGTGGGAGTGGGGCACATGCTGCTATTTTCAATAGGGATGTTGGGGATCACATCACTAGTAAGGTGATGTTTAAGCAAAGATGTGATGGAAGTGAGGGCATGAGTAATGTGGACATTAGGACAAGGATGTTCCAGGTAGAGAGAACAAGTGCCATGGCCCAGTGGTGAGTGTTGCTGGAATATCTGAGGAACTGAAGAATCCAGTGTAATTGGGAAGAAGGGACAGAGATGGAAGGCAGGAAAATATAAGAGAAGATGTCCGAGTAGGATAAGGCCTTATATAGTCCGCTGTGAACAGTTCGACCTTTAATCCTAGTATCATAGGGAGCCATTGAAGGGTTCTGAGCGGAGGACTTGACATATTTAAAAGGATCACTCTGGTTGCTGTGTTGGAAATTGACTCTAGGGGCCAAGTGCAGAATTAATGGAAAGTGCCTGGTATGTAGTAAATGCTCAATAAATTTTAGCAATTTGGAACTTACTGATTTCTTAGTACAAATGAGGCTGTGACCTGTTTGTTTCTTTGTTTCTATACATTGTATATGCAGATTCATTCATTTACCCAACAAATATTTCTGAAGTATACTATACTAGATGCTGGGGAACAAAAGCTAAGTTAAAAAAGATAAGACTGATGCAAATTCATAGAAATGGAAAGTAGAATGGTACCAGGGTGTGGGTAGGGAAAATGTAAAGTTGCTTAATGAGTACAGAGTTCAGTTTAGCAAGATGAAAAAGTCCTGGAAATTTGTTGCATAATAATGTGAATATACTTAACTGAACTGTACACTTAAATAGTTAAGATGGTAAATTTTATGTTTTTAACCACAATTAAAATTAAAAACATTTTTAATTTAGAAATTTAATTAAAAAAAGAAAGCAAAAAAAAGATAAAACTTTTGTTAGGGAAGTTAATAGATTAACATGAAAAATATTAGGTAGGAATAAGTACTTATGATACAAAAAATAATGGTCATGTGCTGTGACTGAAGAGCTACTTTAAAAGTAATTAAGACCAGTAAAAATAAATATGACCATATTAATGTACAGAAATATTTCGGTGTCTGCTGCTTGATTAGACCCTACTCATTTACAAGCAACATCCCATCCAAATAATATGAAAAATCCCCTAGGATGTGGGATCAAATACAGTTTAAAAAATAATGCCACATTTTTCTTTTTGTCCTACATAAAATAGATGTGTACATATACATGTAAAACTTATGTATGCATATCCACCCACTTGTGTATATATATATCTATATGTACTATGAGTATATGCCACACTGTCTGCTGCTTATCCAGCTTATCAAGCATCCAGGTAAGTAATAAGATGACTTTCATCTCATTTTAGTACTTTTCTGTATTGTTTGAATTTTAAAATAGTAAGAATGCAACTTTCCCTGAAAGAATAAAGCTATTTTAAACATTAAAACTATAACAACTCAACAACACAATTCATACAGTTGTACTGTATGAGTTGATAAATGTGAAATGCTTGGAGCATGCCTGGAATATAGTGTGTTAAATAAGTATTGGTTGTTATTCAGTTTGTTACTGTGTGGTAGGCCCTGACCTAAGTACTTCACATGTATTTTCCCCCTTAACCTTACAGATACTGCAGATTCTGCAATATAGACAGGTTATGCCAAAGATCATACAGTTTTTAAGTAAGGAGACCATATTTTACAGATGAATATCTTTTTACTCTTTTAATATAAATGGCTATTTAAAATGCTTTGTCCCTGCACTTTTGTAAAAATTAATTGCTGAGGATATTCTCCACTGATACTATAAATGTGCAACTGCTTTATATGAGTCAAAAGAATGACATAAATTCTCAGATTTCTGAAAGTACCATTTAAAATAAATAACTATACATCCTAAAGCATACATAATTCATATAGGAAACTAAAATTTGTATCTCAAACTTCATAGCATAATTACTAATAGCACCACTTTGCCCTTGAATAGTTTACAAAGCACATTCACATTCACTGATCTCCAAAAGCACTGAGTGAAGTAGTAGAGCAAGGCAGACATCAGTACATCTACTTACAGCTGAGAAAGCTGCATCATATTTGTATGCTTCATATATGTATATGCATCATATATGTATATGTATGCTCCAGTTAGAATGTCTTTGGCCACACATAACAAAAACCCAGCTTTAAACAACACAGATATATACTAACTTGCTTACTTGGATGCCCAGAGTTCAGATGGTCTTCAGGGTTGACTTAATTTAGCTGCACTGACTCCATTTCTGTAATTCTCTTGGTTCTGCCCTTCATCAGGTGTTGGCTCACCTGCAGCCTGGTGCAGTTCTGGGCCTGAAAGCTATAGACAACAATGCAGAGGAAAGACCATTTCTTTCTGTAGTTTTATCCTGAAAACTAGCAAACTACTCACTTACCATTGGCACAAATTAATTCATATGTCCATTTCTGAATCAGTTATTGGCAAGGGCATGGGGTTACCCTTAGATAAGTCAAGATACTTGATAAAAATCTGGGTTCTGTTAGGAAGGAGGAAAAAGGGGAATGGCAATGAATACTGGTTGAACACTACAACCTAGGAAGAAGCAGTCAGGAATCTAACCCAATGCTTCTAGGTTGAGCCCTTGGGCCAAGAGTACAACCTGAGGCCAAGACAGCAGGACTCAGGCACCTAACTTTAACATTTTTCATATAACAACTTTGATTGTTTCATATTTAAATTAGATTAGGATGCTCATTTTGTCTTTCATGGGGACACCCAAGGGCCATTCTTAAAGAATTAAGTTTTGAATGTGGCAATTCCACATGCCTGGGTTTTGCAAGAGTAACTTTATATAAACAGAAACCTGAACACATCCTCACAATAGCACTTCTTGCTCAACATTGTTCTTGAGTGATACCTAGATTAATAACTTGGATCTTTAGTTCACTCATCCTAATTGTGATGTAGCCCATTATTCAAATACACCCCATGATTATCTATTCTTCTGTTAAGGGATACTTCGGTGATTTTCACTGTTTTAGTACTCCAAACAAAGCTACTGTGAACGTTCTAGTTCATATCTCCTGTGTAATGCAGAAGAATTTGTCTGGTGGTACATATCTTACAGTGGAATTACTGGGCGTGCTCATCTTGAACCCTAATAGGGTATGGCCAGAGTGCTGCCAATCTAGTGGCTGTAGAATGGGACTGTATTGTTGGTTTCGGAAGTAAAATTATGTCTTTTTCCCTTACATTTCTCATGCCTTGAAAACTCCCCAAATTCTTAAATGTATCCCATTTTCCATATTGGAAATTTCTTTCCTTTATCATGGAATATTGTAGTGCCTATTATAAGTGTCTTCATCTTGATGTACCTTTAGTCTGTTTTGTCCTTTGCAATAAATTTTATCTATTGGACATAGAGAAATGACAATGAAAAAACAAACACACCTATTCAGATACTTATCATTTTCTCTCCAAATTGCTATTTGAGATACAGTAATTTTTTCTTGAAGATTTCTTGTTCACCTAGGTATACTGTTATCTGTATTTTTTTTTTCTTGTACAAGGAATGGAATATACTCCTCTTTCTTCTCACTGAAGAAATCCCAAGATCAGAAGATTTAAGAATAGCATTAATAACCAATTAGTTTATTTAGTACTTGGCAACCCTGCCCAGCGGAATCTGGACTTGTACCTGGAGTGTAGAGAGGACACTACAGAATGATGCCATGTTAGCACCTTACAGCACCACTCTATGTTTATAGTGTCTACCAAGGGATTCAGCTGTACTTGGATATGCTTATAGCAAGCCTCCTGCAAAGTTTCCCCATTTAGGGGGAGAAGTAATGTCAGTATAAATAAAAATTAACTTTATTGTCCTAGAAAGTGCAAAGACCAACACAATAAACAAACATGAGATCATATTTCTATTTGAGTGACGACAAGGGGAACATTTAATCCTGAGCAGAGACAGGAGGAAATGAAATGCATGCTGATTGAGACTGTACTGTTTTTTCTTGCAGTTTACTTTGCAAAATCCAGATGGGAAAGCAATAAGCACTTATTTCTCTCCCTTTCCAGACTTACCTTTTAAGTGTCTTCGCATCAAAAAGAAAAAGCAAGCTTGAAACTGTAATTTCTTTACTCAAAGAATGTGGTGTGAGTAGGTGTATGAGAGGGTAGAGGTTTAGGATGAGCTTTGTGGGCACAAAGAAATATTCAAGATAAAAATCATGATAAAACAGTCATCTCTAAAACTAATGCCTCTGATGGGGAAGAGTTATTTATGTCGGTTATAGGTTCCTATAGAGTTGAGCCATGCAATTGGTCATTTTATTGATTAGGCTGTTTATAAATGTTGCAAATGGTTGTCAAGATTGCCAAACAGTTCCTTTTATTGTTTCCTCGAGAGTCTCAAGACAACAGTGAGATTTTTCTGGCATGCACAGTAAAGGTCAACTTTGGTAATGTTCTATTAAAACATGACTACAAACGTTTTATACATAAGAAGTAATAAGGAAGTTCTTAGTTTTCTTCTAACCCTACCTTTTATTAGTAAAGGTTAATTAGACCAGAACATATTTTGAAAGTGGTTAGATATTCTATTATTTTTGAGAAGTAAAAGTTTGTACTCATCTTGAGTTAAAATATTAATTTGTTAATCAATCATATCCCCAAAGCCAAATACTTTCTTCTCTTGAACATTAGTGTCCCCTGACCTTTGATACCTGAAATTGCCTTAGTTCACACTTCCTGCTGACAAGTTCTTGGCCCTCCATTCTAACACTGACCTCCTGGCACTTACAGGCACATTTAAACTTCTGAAGCCTCCATACCAACCTTTGTCATTACCATCTCAAATATCATAAACCTCTGTGTTCCTTAAGAGACACTTATGCCCCACCCTCTCCTGGCTACTAGAAGGCTTTCAGCTGCCAGATCAGTGACCTTAACCTGGGAGAGTCAGTGTGTTCAGGGTGAGAGAAGTGTATCTCGGGTACATGATTCATTTTCTAATGTAATGACTTCATTTGTATTACCCCAGGGGAATGCAGCAGGTGTACTGACATTTTGTCTACTGGCACCACAGGCAACAGTACAGCGCTGCTGTACTTCATGCCCCGGCTGAATTCTGAAAAGACCCTGAGCGACTTACTAGGTAGACAGAGGAACTACTCAGATCTTTGCATTCTTTAACACAAATACACGCCACTCTTAAAAAACAAGTTGGCTTTAACTAGGGAAAAGTTAAACTTAGGGCTCAATAAGTTTAACCAGGGCTTAACTGGTGAGTGTTTTCCTTAACTTTAAAATGAACTTCAGTAAATAAAGGTCAAGCAGGTAGCAGTCTAGAACAAGTTTGCTATCTTACTTAAAATGTGGTTGATGAGTTATGAAAAGAGCCTATATTTTGCACAGACATTTTACAAAGGAATTTACTTTTAAGAGTTGTTGTATATACTTTACCCTTATTCTAATACTTCCAAACCCTCTTATTTAGCCTGCAGGCTTGGAACATTGACTATAATTTAAAGTAGGATGTTCTGAGAAAAGCCCTCCAAGCCCCCACTCCCAAATTAAAATGCACCTAGACCTTTGTCCATGGCCTCACTGGCTACTTCTTCTGCCTCTGACTGCTGTCACTCTCCTACTGGGATTTGGAGAGATTTGTTCAGATTTTTCTATTCATCTCGTTAGTGTTTTGGGATAAAGACAAATGAAAGGAAAGGAAAACAGGAGAGAAAGAGATGCTTCATATAGCTGGTTAGACCACAGATGTACTTTATCTATCAATGAATTAGTGGCATGAAAATAAACAGGAGTGAGCTCTGTGAATTTAGAGGTCTGTCTTTATTAAGATAGTCACTATTAAGCTACTTCTATTTCCCCATCCAAAGATTAGGAATTAGGAAATGATGCAAGATTGGGTCACCTTCCCAAACAGCTTTAGAATAATTTCCCTAATCGGGGCCCCCCAAAAGGAAGAAAATATACTGCAGTGTATAAGAGCTTGATAGATGAAGTGTGAGAATTTTCTCTTTTTGCCACCTGATCCCAGTTGGAAATTCACTGGCCGTGTCGCTGACTGAGCAAAACAGAGAATAGCCTCTGGCTGAAGATTTTATAATTGAGGCTGAGGCAGAGTAGGCCATGTGCATGTTTAGAACAGTGATTGCATTGTGAATTACAACAGAAGTCCCACTTGTCAGTCACACAAATGTTTAAGACCATAGAAAGGCATCTGATTTGGGTCAGGGATGACAAAATGGATCTTTTGGTTTTCCCCACTTTGCCCTGAAAACAAAGGGACTGATGACTGCTTTGTTCTGGGATAAGGTCTTACATTCCTTTCAGGACCTCCCCAATCATTAATACAGAAAGAAAATTCCTGTCTGGAATCATTCCTACCACTTTCTGAAAGAAGTAACCTTTAGTCCACATCACCCAATGGGGCAAAGAAAGCAATATAAATGCTATCATGCCAGGTTTTTTCTTTGTTTGCTAATCATCATGTTGCCTCATTTATCATTAGTGACAGCTTCAATGTTAAACAATTGTAGTCAACAGTATTAACAAACATGGCTCTTATTTGACAATACTGTCAACATTTAAAATGCCTCTACCCTTTGAAGCGGGAATTACTTTTAAGCATTCATTTAACAGATAAACTGATAGATGTGGCAAGTGATATATTTACAAAGATAATCTTGGCAGCATTGTTTGTAGTGTCCAAAGGGTGAAAGGACCTAAATATTCATCAATGGGGGATTGATTAAATAACTCACTATACATTTATACAAGGAAACGGATCTAGTTCCAGTCCATGTCATGAACCTTGGAACTCTTTTAAGTTTTTTCAGTCTTTTATTGATCTGCTTAATTAGTTGCTATCCCTGTTTAAGAAAGTTATAAATAATAGGCAGTAAGGGACTGATGATTGGGTGCTTTTCCTTCAGCACTTATTAGTATGAATGGAAAGTTACCAAACTGATGGAGGAAGTAAGGAATCTTGACTAATTCGGGGCTATCTCTAAACACCTCAGTGGTCATCTCAACAGCTTGTTTACTACATTTATAGGATCTATCAGTGCCTCTTGGGTATATTACACTTACCAAGTCAAGAGGAATCCAAAACCATTCCTCTCATGTCTAGAGGTTTACAACCATTTGATCACAATGTATAAAAATGGTTAGACTGAACATTTTCATCTCTTCCTTGTGAGGCCCCAGGGCCTAAGAAACTCCTGGATATAATAGAGATGGGAGAACACCATTTAGTCCCACTGCTAACATGCTAAAAAGAGAAAGTAAATGATTTTGTTAGAAATATGTCTGTGGTGGCAGGTGTCATGGTAATCATAAAGTTTTGTGACAAAAAGGTCTAGTGTACAATGGGATCAATCAGTGTTGGGGAAAAACAACAGAAAATATTTGTGTACATAACTTTCTTTGATAATTTATCTCACTGTTATGAATTTATGTGTCTTCCCCACTACATGGTGAGCAACTTGAGTTCAGAATTGTCATTTTTGTATCCTCAGTGCCAAGCACATATGGGTGCTGTAGTGTTCAAATTGAATTCAAAAACAAAAGGTTGAAAACAAGCTGCTTAAGGCAGTTCTCAAATTTTTCTAATGAATTAAAGGGGTCCTTTCCCTAGAAAAAAATACATATCCATGTACACAAAAACTTCAATATAATTTCAGGGCAATCATGGACATTTGTTCTTTCCTTTTCTCTCCCTCTCAGCGATCTTCCAGGGAACAAGAGATTCTAGATTTAAGAAATCCCTAGACTTAAATGCATAGTCATAGAAGTAGAGGAATCTTTAGAAGCATCCCTCCACTTTTATTTTACAAAAAAGCATGTTTTTTTCACCTACCTCATACAGAAACGCAGTATGAAGGAAAAGGGCCCCTTCATGTGGAAGGTGTAAAAAGAATTTATCTATGTAGTTTTAGATTCATTTATAAATTAGATATCTTGCTGTTATAGTAGGAAAATGCTTCCTTATAGCAAAAGGTAATTTTCCAGAAGGAATATTTATTTAACAAACATTTATGGACTGTTTACTATGAGTAAGGACAGGGGATAGAAAATGAATCACAAATCACAAGATGCATAAGAAACTGGGTTTCTGAGTTTGATTTTTGCCTCTGTGTATGTGTAATGAAGATAGTGGTAGGTGGAATGGGCACAGAGCAACTGTAAAGAAGAAAATGAACCTTTATTCATGCTATAAGGACTTTTACATTTATTATGGTCATATACAACTATTAGTCTCCAATTCTCAATGAGCATATTATCCATAAGCAGTATGATAATACCCTCTGTGTACGCACTGGCTGAGGAGTAAGGCGACACTTAGACCATCCCTGAAGTGTGAGGGAGTTGCAGCCTTCTAAATGCCATCTTCAGGATCCAGGATGTAAACATTTCTTTCACCTGAATGGTGTTTTCTGATGATCATTTATTTGTTGGATCTGAAACTTTGGCTGAGACCTCAGAGCTGATCTGGCACAAATGTCTACTGAAAGGAGGAATCTCCTCTGTAACTCACCTGGCAGCCACGGGCTTTGTTTGCATACCCACTAACAGCAGCAGAATGGATTTGTAATCAACAATAATTATTAGAAACAATTCCTCATACTGATCTATAGCCCCCTTATATATTTGAACCATTTCTCTAAGCTTTGACTTTTAAAGCAATGCAGAATAATCGTATTTTCTCTTATATCCTTCAAATGTTTGAAAACAGCTGTTACTCCTATTTCTGAATTCATCCGCAGACCGAACTTCCCTAATTTTCCTATGTATTCCTCTTGAGAAGTATTTTCAAAGTCCTCGCCCTCCTGTTCCTACTCTGACAGACACTGTAATGCTAGGCAGAAGCCTGCTTCAAGTGCAACCCCTGGAATAGAGCACGACATTCCCGCTGTGACTCATCTTACTGCCCCAGGGTCCAGAGGGATTCTCTTGATCTAGACACATCCTTCTCCCAAAACACTTGTACAGGCTTTAGTTCTCATCTTGTTCCCCTCTCAAGGTGTTCTGTACTGTGGGCTTATATTGGAATTTGGTTAAATAAAACTGCCAGGTTTTTTTTCCCGAGTACCACTCTCAAGTCAGGTTTCTCCTCCTTTTACCTTGGCAATGGAATGTGTCCAATTTCATCTTGAATTTACCTCAGCACTGAAATAATTTTAAATCTTATCATATTTAACCATTCCAGTGTTATCTGTAAATCTGGTAATACCTTCTGTGGAATTTCTTGAGTCTTCATCCAAAAGACTGGAAATTACAAATCTTTATTCAATGATCTCAGGTTGTTCCAAAAGCTAGGAGCCCATCTGGCTAGCGATTATCCAATCACAGCCTCCATCTCAGGCACAAAGATGTCAAGTGTCTTGTTGGATTCAGTGAACTCTATATCTTTAAATCAGTCCAAGCCATAGTTTCTCTGATGACAAATTCTAGAGACATCTTATCATGGCAGTAAAATTTTAGGTGAGCCTGCATTACAGTCACCTCTTCCTGTCTGGTGCACACACAGTGGGTAGCCATGCTGGACCTATATTTTATCAGGAAAGGGAACTAGGAGGTAAACACAACCAAAGAAAAAAATCACGAATACTCACTGGAGGCTGTGGGAGGAATTGTGTTCATTACTTCAATTTCTCAAAGACTTTTTTACAACGTCTCCATTTATAGCAGTATTGTGGGTGTGTTGGAAAAGGCTACACTGATCTAGAATTTAGATTTTAAAATCTTTATCCTTGTCTTGACAGAGTTGGTACCAGATAATCACCAGTGGAAATATCTCCATTAAAGGTGACTGAAAAAGTAAACTGGGCACTGTTTTTCAAAGAAAATGAAAGCATGCACATCTTTTTTGCCTTTATTTTCATCAGACTTTCATAAGAGGAGGCATATTCAATTTTGAGGGGATCCCCAGTTTCAGATGGGAGACGCGTAACTGTAATGTGTTGAGGAAGAGGCTTTGGTCATTGCATCTATTCTGCTGAGAGAGTTTCTCTTTTAACATTCTTTTAACTCTAAATCCTTGGAGCACAAAAAATTCTTTTTGTGCAGGGCAGAAAAGCAAAAAATGAAAAATGGTCATAAACAAACCAGCTGATCCACTGGGCATGATCACTTCACAAAGGCTAAAGGCAAAACGGTAAAGTAGAAAGTTAAGTCATTCCCTACTAGTTAAGGCAAATACACAGTACAAAATCATATTATTTTTTTAAAAGAGCTACTTTCCCTATTTTGGCCTATTACACAATGCAGTTTGTCAATGCTAAAGACCTATGCATATCCCCTTTTCATCATACTAGTTTTATAAAGGTAAGATTTAATGTAAATAGCTCAGGTGATAATTCTTTAAGTAATTTTTACTTTTTTACCTAGGTAACATGTAATATTTGTACTAGAGAAAAAAAACCTATATTAGGTGGCATAACATCATGACTTTTCTTTTTCTTCTCTGTAGCATATTAAAATTAAACCTTTAGGAATCAATATTACTACATATTAACATAAGGTGTTGAAGAAGTTGCCCTTACCAACTTAACGATGTCCCTAAAACCTGGAGCAGGCCTAAATCTCTTGGATCAATAACCAAGACAGACTTTATTATATGTGGTTCAGTCCATAAAAGGTCAGTCAGTTACAACTTTTATAGTCACCCATCACTCAGAATGCTTCACTTATACTCTATGATCTGATTTAAAAAAAAAAAAAAAAAAAAGCAGATGGACGGCCACATTCAAAAAGGTTTTAAAAATAAGTCCCTAGTTTTGGATTATGCAGGAGAATAAGCATTTGATTTTGTTGCTGTACTTGTGGTAGATTTTAAATATTAGATGTGGACGCTACCTAAAAGAACACCACAGAGCTTTTGTTTTCTTATGCATTTCAGTCATAACATTGAAGTATGAAAGAAATGTGAGTTCTTTCTTGTGGATAGTAATGCAACTTTATTGTGTGCAGCCTTTTTCACACCAAGTATTTGTTTTCCCATGTGAAAAAAGTGAAAATTTTAAATGATAAAGTTCTTGTTAAGGAGACACATTGGGCAATAGAAAAAGCTGAAGAAGAGTTTTTGTTTGAATCTGGAAAACAGAACAATCTGGGGAAAAAAAGATATGAGAAAAGGGCCACAGGTTGCTAAGACCAAAACAACTGCTTTGGGGGAAAGAAGAGACGGTAGGATCTCATGTGGATGTTTAATGTATTTGCTTGACAGTAATAATCCTGGAATTTTTTTCTGTGTCGGTATAGCTCTTATTTTTTCCTGGTGTCTAGAATTTCATTATGCAACATAATATATATATATACTTTTATTTCGCACAAAGTCCATCTGGACTACAGAATAGAAAGGTTCTAACTTTGTCCCTGGCCAGCAAAGTCATACATTAGGTACACAGTGGGAAAGAACTGGAAGACCTATCAGAGAATATTCAGTTTTTTTTTAATGAAAAAAATTTTATTATCCTGCTTTGGTTTCCTTACTGAAAAGAAGAAAAATAAGCACTGTGTGTTTATTGCTCTGCTGTAAGTTGGAGTTTCGGCCCACAGTAAGGAGAGTTAAAGAGAGTTCCAAAGGTTCATTTAAAATAAAAGTCACCAGACAAAACAGGTTACATAGAGCCTCCTCCCATGGCTGGGTTTGAGCACACTTAACATTTTGGAGCAGCTGTCCTCAAACACTTCTGTACAGATCCCACTCCTCTTCTGGAGTTTCTAAACTCTTTATGCCCCATATCAGCTTCAGCTCTCCACCCACTTGCTCTGATTATCCATTTGTGACATATTTACTTGCCACTTAAGGTGAGGTGGCAGTAAAGGAGGCAAAGTCCTACCACTTATTAGAAACATGAGAAGAGAAACATACCTTGGACTTGCTTTTGTGTTCTCGTTGCCAAATAGGAAAACTGATCATCTTGTATGCCAAAATGGTAACGAACCTCTAATAAAAGATCCCAACTCCTCTAACACGAGATAAAAACTTGCAAGACACATTAGGCCAGTTCAATTAAAACTGGTAATTTTTTGGTACTCTGGCTGTACTTCAGACAGAAAAGACAAACCCAAATGGAGGAACATAATTTAAGTGTGGCAGAAAGTTGGGAATCGTAACGCCTGAAATACAAAGATAAATGCATTACTGAGCATATCCCCCTGGCCTTGACATATGCAGGCAAAGAGGTCACACATTACTGTGAGGCAGAGAGTCAAAGCTGAAGCAGGGTTTCGAGAAAATTTTACCACAGGAATGTGATGATTCATTTATCAAGTACGAAACTTCAAGATAAGAAGGATCAAATTATATAATGTATATGATTCAATTAAAAAATCTTAGCCCTCTTGTATTATATTACCTACGTTATAATAGTAAAAAATCAAATTATATTCATATGAAGCTTTTATAAAAAGAAATCAAATCCATTTTTATGAAATTTTATAGTACAATTCTTTTCTAATGTGTCTTTTCTTAGGACACAGTATTTATAATTCCATTTACATCTGTATTAAAAAAAAAAAAAAAAGGCGGTTAATAGAAATCTAAACTTTCATTTGCAAAACTCCCTTCAGTTTCCAGGCCAGTAACACATGGTGATGCGGACTTGTCCTCCAGACATGGACTGCTACCAAAGATCCCCAGTTTATGGAGCATGCAGGCCTCTACTCATTAGGAACGCTTTTTGGTTTGGCTCACGTTTCAAGAAATTCTGGAGCATGTCCATGCCGTCCAGAGATCCCCCAGGTTTCAGGATTAGGTTTCTGTATTTCATTCCAACCTAATAAAATAAAACATCATGGCTAATAATTCATGATTACAGCAATTTTCCAAATCTCTAGATGCAAAAGAGAAAGGGGTAGGGGTGAAGAAAAAGGGACTTTGGCTTTACTCTGTCTGGATGTTCTCTTTTGCCTAGTCCACAGCTCTGTAGTATTTACTATCTTGGTACCTAAAAGATCTGGAGCCTAGATCTCCAGTTCTCCATCCTCCCCTTTATTACTGTCTTGTCTTAGGTTCTCAGCAGTGAGCTGACAGTGTGACCAAACAAACAAAAAAAGTCAAATGGAACAGATAACTGGTTCCTATTGGTTACCCAATCTCAAATGTGATTTCAAAAGGCTTAGCAAACAAGTATTCAACAAGGCTCCAAACAAGGGATCTGTGTACCTGGAAACCAGTGCTGCAATTGTCAAAATGGCTACGTTTTTATGAGGGGCCCATAAAAACCTTCTTCCGTATGGATGGGGCTTGGGCAACAGCACATCCCGTGTATAGGGTAAGAGATCTCTGTGGCCCAGAACTAGGAGTAAGGACCTTGGTAAAGCTTTCATTGAGGATGAGGTCTGGAATTTTAGAACATATCACAGTTCCACTGCCTTTATTTACATAAACACATGAGCAAATAAAGTGAAAGAAAACAACTGTAATTCAGTATCAGTGCTATTCTGTATTTTCATTGTCCTTTTAGGGAAGCAGGGCAAGACAGTTCAATGAAGCATAATTCAAAATATACACACAAAATAGTTCACAGAGTAACACTCCCAAATTTATATCTATTATATCATCATTTGATCAGTAAGACTAAAGTATTTTTGAGTATAAAAACAGCTAGAGAATTTCTAGAGACAAAAGTAAACTAACTTTGACCTATAACAGTGATTCTGCTTATAACAGTGATACTGTAACTATGAGATATAAGTCTACAAATAAATCTATAAACTATTAAGGAAAATAAAACATGGATGAAGTCTCCCAAGTTAGATACAAAATTATTTAATGTCCTATAGAGTCATAAAATCAAAACTTTTGGGGTTATCTTTTGGTCATAAACAAAATCATCTGCAATTTAGTAGTCCTTTATGGCTAACACCTAACTTCACAGTCAGGGTCCTAATCAAGAATAAATAAATAGTTGAACAAAGTTACCTTCTCATAAATTCTAGGGCAGCACTGTCCAATAGAAATATAATGTGAGCCACATAAATAAATTTTCTAGTATTCACATTTAAAAAAGTAAAAACACCAAATAGGTAGAATTTTAATAAAATGTTTCATATAAACCAGTATATCTGTAATGTTATTTCATCATATATCAATATAAAAAACTACTGAGATTTTTTTTTAAGTTCTCAAAATTTACTGTGTTTTTACATTTGCAGACATCTCAATTCAATTCTTCAGTTGCACTAGCCACATTTCAAGTACTCAGAAGCCACATGAGGTCATATTGGACACGTGAAGGGCCTAAGCATAAAATGATCCTTAGAAGGGTTGTTAGACAATGTTCTAGTATGACATGGAAAATACATATACTTATAGCCTTATTTACAAGTTTGGATAAATTTTCTTAAAAAGGTAGGGACGGTAATCACTGATATCTGACTTCCTGAAAACTGCGGCAACATGGGCTCAGCCAGGCTGAATTTTCCTTAGGGAAAAAAATGACGCATCATTTCTTGCTTGGTCTACAGCAGTTCATTACTTTTACAATAGCAATCTAGAACCTAAAATGTTAGGGATGGCTGTTCTTGTCATAAACTTTATTATTCTAAGAAATAGCAGATGAGAGCTCTTGAGCCCAATCACAGTTTACCTCCCTACCCTTTCTTTCATTGTCCAATATGTCTAAATTTGACTAGTGCTCAATTAGTAGGGGAGATGAGGGCAAAGAAAGATGGTGTTCTCTGGGTATAGCAAGCACTACAGGGAGAACTTAGAAAATGTGAGTTAAATTTATCTGCAGAATCATAAAAATATTTAAATTTTTATTATGGAAACATTTGAAATACATACAGCAGTACAATGAATCCTCATGTACCTATCATCCAACCTCAAAATTATTAATATTTATCTGCAGAAATTCTTAATGCTCAAGATTGAGACTCTTTTATGTGTAAAAAAGACATATTTTATTCTGTTAATACTATAGGAACATTAATGAAAATCTAAGGTAAAAAAATAAATCACCTATGATGCTGACATCTGACAAAGAATTCTCATTTTGTTCAGAGAACTATAGTTTTTGGTAGTAAAGAAAAGCATGAGCATTTGGGGGGTTGTGTGGTGCTGTGCAGAGCCAGCATATCTCTCCTCTGAATGGCAAGGTCATTGTAGAACAGGGCACTGTTTAGTCTCACAACATATTGGCTCAGTACAGCTCAAGTTCTCCTCTGCTTATGGCTCCAAACAAGTTGATTCAATTTCCTGAATTACAGAGCAATGGTCTTTTAATAGTTTCATTTCCTTTGCAATGAAGTTTGGAGAAGAGTTTAAGAGTCATTTTGGTAATAAGATCTTGCTGTTCTCCAAAAAAAAAAAAAGTTAAGTGAAATTTTGTGTTTTAGGAAAGTAGTGGGCTCTCTGGGTGAGAGAACATGGTCTGGGAGTCATGCCACAGGTGGAAAGAGTCCTGCCATCAGTTGTTCTGCTTTGTTTATAGAATAAAGAAACTTTAACTGTGAGGAAAACAGAAAGAGAAGCTCTAAGACAACCACTAACATTTTTCATGCTAAAAACATGCTTCAGGAGGATCTGCATATTGTAGGAGCTCCTATTAACTATTCCATGAAGGAAAACCAGGATACTCTGTGGTTTTTCAGTTCTAGAAGATTCAAGCGTATCTTTTGGCAACTGTGCAAATCCTCTCTAACAGTGATGTTTTCTAAAGTAAGATCAGGAGTTTGGGACTCAGGCCCAGGTTTGAATCTTGACTTCACCTCAGTTGTGTGACCCTGGACCATGGTTTCCTTGCCTGTAAAGTGGGAATATGCCTACCTCCTCAGTTTATGGGGAAGCAGAGGAGATGATTCCGTATAATGTGCACTCCCTAGTATAATGCCTGGCACACAGAGGCAGCAATACTCCTTCATAGTTATCTATCCTCCCCTCATACTGCCCCTAAGCTCAGTTTCTCTTACACAATGCAGAGAAACAGATGCGTCCCTGGTCTGACATTTCCTTAAAATTAGTTCAGTCTCCTAATAAAGCTTAAGAAGGCACAAGAGAGTTTATCTCCACTATTAGTATGAAATAGAATATATAATTCAGTAGGAATATTGAGTAGGAGAGACAAGGCACTCATTTTATCTAGGAACATGTACCTTTTACTTGAGGTGATATTTTAAGAGCAATCATAATTATCTGAATGAAGGATGCTCATCATCTGTTAGTAATGAGATGATGCAAATGGAAAACAGATTGGGTCTCCTGTTATCTCTGGCATTGCTGAAGCAGCACGTGTAAGCTCCCATGGCCCTGCCACCATCCTCCTTCCTGTGTGAACTCTGGAGGGTAGAGCCAGTGTTGTTTCCCTCCAACACTGAATAACAGGCATCAGAGCAGAAGCACCCACTCAAAAGACAGGGGATGATGAAGAACAGGCTCACCAGCTAGCTTTGAAAGTGGACTTTGAGACCTTTCTTTACACAGCCTATCCATAAACTCCTTCTCAACAACACACCCTTTGTTTTCTATGAGGGTGGGGAGATAGTGGGTGGAAAAGAATACCTCTGACAACAAAGGAGGGAGGGAGGCAAAGACTGGTCCTGGTAGTCAGGGAGATGGAAACAGGAACAGGAGTAGCAATCTTTGCCTGATTAGAAGGGGCCTTCTGGAAGGATTAGGCAAAGGTTCAGTTCTGAGGATGGAAGGATAAATCTTTATGAGGAGGGAGGAGATCAGGAGAAAAAAAGTATTAGTAAGTTTATGGAGGTAAGTGGATGAGGGGGTAACTACCAGACAGGGCCTAACAGGTAATCATATGTAGCAATAATACGTAAGTGCAACAGTTTTGAAGCAAAGGAGGAACACAGATGAATAAAACATTCCTATTACAAGGGCCTTATGATCTGGGAGGTGAGATAAAAGAAATAGACAACAAAGCCAGTTATTAGAGCTCTCCAAGCAACACAAAGGAGGGCTGTGAGAACGCAATGGAAGAAAAACTGCTTCCAGTTGGTTGGGATTTAAGACCTGCAAGGTCTGGCCTTGTAAATATTCCCAATAAGTGGGTTAGAAATCAATCCCAGGTCCTTCCATTGTCCCTTAAATCAGGCAAAATCAGAATCTGTTAGAAATGGCTGAAGTGTAGAAAAAGTCACCTTTGGGTGGTATCAGGGGAGCTGGAGCGGAAGTTATTCCATTTCTAAGGACCTTCAGGACAGGAAATTTCATATTCTCCCTTAGCAACACATTATAGCAGGAATTGGGCCTAGGATTGTTTGAAAAACCCTGGGACACTTAACTGTATGACACATTCTCTGTCAGGTAATTTTTTTTATGTTTAACCAAGATACATCATGTTTCTGTGTCTGTTGCTGCGTGTAAAACACCGGCCACTTACAGATGGCATTACAGATTAAAATATAGTTAACACATAACTCTGGACTTCCTTGATATGCCTACCAGCAGTGGTACTTGGAAATATTTCTTCTTCACTGATGGAAAAAACAAAGCTTAGCAATTTTTCTTAATGCAAAAGAGGACGATAATTCTAGCATAACAATGTAATTGTCTTTGAATCCACAATGTCTATTACCACTTAGGAAGTTTTCCCACAATGAAGTTGCCTTATAAAAAGAAATGGGCCTAGTTAAATTGCCCCCATTTCTTCAACCCCATGATTAGCTGCTGGATTTTGAAACTATGTTTGGTGACCTTAAAGAGTTCCTAGACCTTGCTGAAGTGTTAATTGCAAGCAGTTCCCCTTGCACAGCTGTTTAAAAGATCAGCTGGGAAAGTAAAAGACACATCTGATAATGAGACTTCTTCATGTTCTACTTGAAACAAAGACTTCAGAATATATTAAACAAACTACTTAAATAGCTAAGATGTTTCATCTATTTACCATGAAGCGTACGTAAAGAAAACTATTGATAAAACCAGAGGTAGCAAACTTTTAGGCTATTACAGGTAAGGGGCTAGTTCTAATACTTTGATAGAGACCCTCAAAACAGAAGGAAAATCATTGCACCACAACATATTCTACTGCTACTGTTTGGTATTCAGAAGACTGCAGGTTTATATTTGACCCTTTCTATTACTGTTTTCATAGTAAGTAGCACCACTGTCTACAGTTCTGCTTGCCAAGATCTGAAAGAGTTCTCAGAGCAGACCCTGAGCTTTGCAGGATGGCATGAGGCAACAGAGAGAAGGCCTGGAGATGTTCGTTTGTTGATAGCAATGACCAGGACCAGTAATGTCAACAACACGTGATCTTTCAGCTCCCAGCCTCTCTAGAGCTTGGGCACTCAGAAGAGTAGCTCCTAACTCCTGGAAAGGTGATCCTGCTATCTTCTCCCAATGCTTCAAACATGTATGAGGGAGGGCCAGGGCCTCGAGACAACCAAGTTGGCAGATACACTGTGATTGCTTTGTTATAGCAGGTGGATAGCCAGACGTGAACAGGGAAGGGCTTGGAGACGTTGGCCGGTGTTTACATTTGTCTAGATGCTTGTTTAAATTCTAAACATTACCTGTAAACTGTTCTCTCAGGATGGAAGGCAGGGTATAGGTAACAGACCTGCTAAAACTGATTGATTCCAACATGGAGAAGTTGACCCTGACTTCATCTCAAAACACATTATTTGCTTATTAACATAGAAAAAAAAACATGCCTTCCTGTGCCTTGACAGTTCTGAGGCAGACCATCTAAGGACAAAAGACGATATTACCCTGTCACGGAAATCCCCTCCCTATTCTGAGAAAACCCCACCTATCCTGATAAATATTCCAACCTCTGCTTAAACTCCAGCCATGAGACCACCAAACCCATCCCCACGATGCTACTCACCTCTGGAGTGTGCCTGCACTCCCTCCTTGAGTATGTACTTTGTTTTATAAATACTCTTTGCTTGTACCTGCTCGACCTGCTTGTGAATTCTTTCTTGATCAGAATCAAGAATCCTCCACCTGGGTGAGGTCTCACCTAGCCAGCAGGGACATCTCCCCAGATTGCATTTCCCAATAACACTTTGATATCCATGACTTCAGATCTAATTCAGTATTTCTTTATACCATGAAAATAGGTTTTCTTCACCACAACATAGTTGTGATGACATAGTTGTGATAACATAATAATGACCTAAGTTCTTTGTAGAATAGGATTGTTGTTCCAAAATATTAACTTTGAATAAGTATTTGAACTTTGTAAATCAGGTGTTATTTTAGAGCAAATATTTGTAAAAAATTTGAAGATTGCAAACAAACAAAAGCCAACAAACTCTATACTGTAGGAGAGAATAAGATGACTATTTAAACAGTTGTCCCAGCATCTGCCACTGCAGAGGAGGCTTGGAGGGTGGGGTGTAAAGGGATTCTCCTTGGCCCAATATTGAAGTAAGATTCACTACTGCTGTGACAGCAGAAAATGAGCAAGAAATGACATGACATTCCACAGTATTTGACAAGAAAGAAAAAAGAAGGGATTAAAGCCAGCTTCATGGCATAAGATGAGTAATGATACATAGTACCGTTGAATCCAGAATTTTAGTAAAGCTGAAAATTGCACCAACTCCAAGTTGTTGGGAATCTTGCTTTTGCCAAGTCCAAGTTCTTGCTTTCTCCCAGCCCCTTTGTCTAAATTAAGAGTAGTCCTGCTGCTTGCCAAGCTATGAAGCTTGAGGATGAGAGGAAGTACACAGAATCTTAATGGCAGGGATTGCTTCTGCTGGCCCTGCCAGTTACTTGGGGTCCACTGGGATCAGTCTGTTGGCTGTGACCCTCACAGCTGGAGGAAAAGGGGTAACAGCGGAGGGTACTGAGGAAGTGGCCACGTGAACGGAAGCACAAAGGAGGTGAATGAGGAAGCTTAGTAGAAGAGGTACTATAGCACTGATGCCGGGAAGCCTTATCAACTAATTGTATCTTCACATATTTAGCTCTGGTGTCTCTTTAATCATTGTTTTCTGATTTCTGCAATAATCCATGCTCAATATAAAAACAGAGAAGAGCTTCATAATAAGTACAGAAAAATATTTAATAACCACTCACAAATATACCACCCAAAGATAATAACTGACAATATTTTCATGTACTTTTCTTGTAAATATACATTTTAACATAAAAACTTGCATATTATGATATAAAATATTTTACAACTTGCTTTTTTCCCCCCACTTTGTGTAACAATTACATGAAACATTCCATACATAGGAAAAAGCTTAGGGAAGCCTTTCCACCAGGCCCGAGGCCACTCTTTCTTTCAGAGGATGGAAAGATCACATTTGATTTGGTTCTGGAAGATATCATAAATAGTGGCCATTTGAGTAAAGCCTTTAAGAATGGTAGGATTTTTGAGACGTGCATACATTTTTAGATGGAAGGAAGAGAATGAATAGATTTGTGAAGGTGGAAAGACCTATCGGAACATACAAGTTTGGATGATACACAGGGAGTTCTGAGAAGGAAGGGGTTTGATACTAAGGTAAGGGCTGTGAATAAGGAGAGGAATAACAAGAAGCAGGAAGTCAAAAAAGGTAGGGGAGGGCTTTGGGGGTTAGAGATTGGGTCATCAGTGATAACTTTGGAGAGAGAGTAACTTTCCAATTCAGCTGATGGAGGCAAAAGCCAGGAAATACAGGTTTGCAAAGGCTGATTCTAATACCAATAAATTAGGCTATGAAAGGAGAACAACTGAGTAGCAGCAATGGGGTTTTCAGAGTTAGTAACAATAACCCCAGTTTTTCCCCAAGATGGCCAGTATGACTTTGTATCAGAGACACCTCTGAGACAGAAGGAAGGAAGGTAAGTTTTGCAGTGCTGAAAGAGAAGGAAAGATGATGCTCCTCTCTCTCAGTGATGTTAATTTTCTTAGTAGAGAGGACAGAGGTTGTGGGACTTGGGGAAATTAATAAGGGAGGTGGAGCAGGGCTGCAGAGTAACAGTGGGTGTCCAGTTCAGGTTGGACAGCATGACTTTGTAGTGGGGAGTGTTAATGGACTCATCTGATCTTCCCTGACCACTGTAGTTGGTTGGACAGGGAATGGAAGGAGATTTCAGGGACTTAACAGTCTGGGTAGGGTGGGATAGAAAATGGAGTGATTGGGAAGGCTAGTGTATAGAATGGAGGTGCCCTGGAATGTTTTTTTCTTGGGGATGCAGGGGGAAGATGGTCTAAATTACATCGGTGTATTTCAGTGCTTACGTGTAAGGCACTATGAAATCCAGAAACAAAGTTCAGGGAGCAAATCAGTTTGTTGAAATAAGCATGGAGAGCCTAATTTTGTTCAATTGTTCTTTTAATTTCTGAATTGAACAGAATGAAAAACACACTGGAAAATGCATCAGCCCTAAAAATAATCTCACAGCTGAGTCTTCAAGAAGGGTGGAGACTGGGGACTGTAACTCAGGAAGGTTTGGCTGGCAGCCACCTGGCAGCTGATTCACTGTACATGGAAAGGAGTAGTTCAGGTTAGTGAAGCAACTTAAATTACTTAAAGGCATTTAGGTTACAAACTGTGTAGTAGGTGAGATATGCCAGCCACAGAAAAAGGGTACCTCCCACAGAAAATGTTTAAAGTGTGTAGAGAATATCAAAACTTATGCATGAAGGAGTTTACTTTTCTCAACCTCCTATAAAACTAAAACATTGGATGGCACATGTCAAAACTAGCACTCTAAATGCTCAAGTGCATAAACAAAGCTTGAATTTTAATTATGCAATGTATTAGAATGTTAATAAGCAAGAAAATATGGTTTTTTTTTAAACTTACAGAATCAATCACTTGTACATCACAACTTAATGATGTATGGTGATTTGACAGGATGCAAGACTTTAAAAGCTAAAAGCTGTTACCAAATCTTTCACTCTAAAATCTAGGTGTCATAAATACTTTCACTAGGAGTTTGGGGGAAGGAGCAACTACAAAATTAACAAAACAAGAAAACAATACAATACCTCTGGATTCATTATCCCTTCTTTTTTAAAACAGCTGTAAAACATGTCTGTAGAAAATACTTCACTCCAAAGATATCCGTAATACTGGCCATCATATCCCCCTGCCAAATGTCCAAAGGTAGCTGGCATATTTGTGCCTTTAAAGAAAGATATATTTCAATCAATGTGACGGCAAATGTTAGTTATCAGGTCATCGGCGAGCTGAGGTTTCACTATGGGGAGTCCAGCTATGGGAGGAGAGAATGGTAGGATCTCACCTCTAGCACCCCCTAGGTTTGTGTGTGCCCTTGGCCAAGATGTTTACAAACTTCTTTCCTAGGATGACTCAGCCTCAGAGCTGGTTTCGGCCCTAAACTCTGGAATGCCCAACGAGAGTTTCAGAGGCTTGCCTACACCCATCAGAGAGCTCAGTGTTTCAAAACTCCTCAGCAGTCCTTTCTTATCCCTTAGACACAGAGGTATCTTACAAATAGTCTAATACCAAAGCCAATTTTTATTGTCACAACTCTTTATATCTAAAATGTGTCAGAATAGCACTTATTTTAGGTTCATAATACTGAAAAAGAACTCCTTACTTGAAAAGCTAAAAAAGGCTTTTACTAAATCAATCTAGTGCTTGGGTTACTTTAAAAAGGATTTTGTCAGCGTGGCCTGAGGCACACAGTTGCCTTATGATCTACTATAAACACATCACATAAGGAAGTGAGAAGCCTAGATTGACCCAACTGACTATTTTGACCTTTATTATATCTATAAATGTGAGTGGTTCATTTAAGTAACAATATCCTTAGTGAAAAAGTCACTGAGCCAACTACATATCAGGTACAACCACATGTTGGCTTAAAATATTTAAATGTAAACACATATATGTGTGTACCTACTGACCTATCCATATGAAGCTCATAAACATCAGGTTAGAAACTGCTTGTCAGTCTGTCTCAACTAATCTCATAATCAGAAATAAGTTAGAAGTTTGTGCTTCTCTCTAAAACGACCCCTTCTTCCAACTTCTTACTGAAATTCATTGGGAAGCCATTGTGCATGTAGGTGAGGAGGAGCCAGGTATGCCACATCTGAATGGCTGTCTCTGCTCCAGGGTGGAGGCAAATTGCTCACGCCTGATTACACTAAAATGCCGCAAAGCTGGGGTCACCTTCCTTTCAAGCACATCTGGACAGGTTAACTCATATGGACATAGTAAGCTTATCTGAAAGTCATGGCCTGATTACAGAAATCAGAAACAATACATCACGTAATCTGCCTGATAAACTCCACCTTCCTTGGCAGTGTCAGGAGTATACCCTGTGCTTTACAGAACAATGAACTCAAGGCACAGTATTTACATACCTGGAGTAGCGGCAACACCTAAAATTTCTGTGCAATATTTGGCATATTCACTTGCAGCATCTAGCGATGTGTTGGTGTGGAGAGACTGATCAACTTTGCTCAAAACAATCTGGCGTAAAGTCAGAAGACCTAATAACATAAGAATGTTTGGGCATGTTTTGGAGAAGAGAGAACTATGTGTTCTAATATCACGAGATCATTGATTAAAACAAACAAACTGATTCCTGCAGTACTCATTACAAAATGGGAGCAAGACATCTCATTTAAGATTTAAAATATTTTTTTTTTCTTGGATATAATCTCATAGTTCAGTATTTCAATATATTTACTGGTCTTCCCTCCCCATTTTAGCACTCCTGGTGTACTAGCATTATTAAAGGGTAAATAAGTTCTATGGAAGAAGATGCCAGCAATTCTCCATTAAGCAATTCTAAGTTATTTTTCTTTTCTAAAATTACAAGTCATACCTGTGTTGACCAGTCTAGAAGCAACAAGTTTTTCAAGTAGATCATCCATAATAGGGTTTCCATCTTTATAATGTTTTGACAGTCTTCGAAGGGAATCAATGTCCCACACCCAATTTTCAAGCATTTGTGATGGCACCTCTACAAAGTCAGTTTCCACATTTGTTCCACTAAACCGTGCAAAATCAGTCTAGAAGGTAAACATAGAGGTCTTTTTTTTAAAGCACTGAATGTATATTTGGTGAATTATAATTAAGATTCTCTAAAACTAAAGTCAGATTCAGAGTCAACTGCCCCTTTGAATGAAAGGGTTAGGATACCTCAAATTTAAATGAAAATAAAACACAGTGGCAAGTTGGTCTGAAAATAACCCCCAAATACTCCATATTAAAGTAATATTTCATTCTTTTGAATCATAGACAAACTTGGAATAATCAGGAAATCATAACTGAAAAAAAAATCAGTCTAAGTTTAAACAAGCCTTAAGTTTTGAAAAGATTTGAAAAGATTTTACAAAAACATAAAAACTATAAATTATAAAAATTAAAAAAATTTTGAAAATAATTTTCCATTAAAAATAAGAAGGAGATCCATAATCTGGACAATTTCTCCCTACCTCCCCTTTCCATTCACTTACTTTTATTTGTGCAATACATGCTTTTCTGGGACATTTACCCAACTAGGACATCTGCAGAATGGGGGTTATCATTCTGTTGTCTTTCCCTGAACCTCTGTCCTGTTTCCCTCTTCAGATGTTTTACATCCCAATCTTCTCTCTCTGACTTCATCATCTCCGAGCTCCACAGGGAAGGAAAAGGAAGAGGGACTTAACCACCTGAGAAGGCGGCAGATGGGATGCCAAATCAGCAGCAAATAACTGTTCTGCTTTTGGCCCAGGGCGGAGGCACAGATGTCAATGCCATCTCACATTCTGCCTTTCTCTCTTTATGCAAAATGTTTTGCTTGACTTCCCGTTATAATTGTGCTGAGTCTAGATATAAAGAGCTGCGAATACTGTAGGGCCAAGGGAAACCAAATTCACTAAGTGCTGGAATTAGGCCACCCGTGTTTGAGGACATCCTAGTAAAAAATTCTTACAGGGAAAGAGGCAAGGGTTCCAAAAAACCTGAGTGCTTTGTCTCTTTCTGGTATATAATCTTCTAAAAATACCTATATCCTATTTTGAAAAATACAATGTTATACAATAATTTTAATAGTCAACATCCACTGTGATTTTACTATGTCAGGCATTATGCCAGGCCCTTTACATGGATTATCTAGTTTAAATTCTAAAACAACTGTATTAAGTAAATACTGTAATCTCCATTTTGAGATAAGGAAATTGAGGCATATTGAAATTCACAGTGGAATTAGGATTTGAACCTGGGTGGTCTGACTCCAAAACCCAAAATTTAAAACACAAATGCTAAATGCCTCCCTATCTTACAGAAAAAAGAAAAAAAAGTTAAATTACCATTTTACAAAATGACTAAATCCTCTTTGAGGGGATATAAAGTGGAGAAGTCATAGTAAACTCACTTGCCTTTATGTGAAGAGTAAAAGTGAAGTTTCAGTGTATGTCCTTAAAAATCTGATTTCCTCTATAAACTGGGAGATTTTTCAAAGATCGAACATGAGGTTGACATTTAAAGGTCAGCCTTTGAAACCACCTATCCTGGACTTTGGATTCTGTAATACTAACTACATAATTTTCTAAAGATCATAGTTTTTAAATAAGTACTAACAGAGCAAATAAAGGCAAAATCACACCATGAGTTACTACTAAATATATTTTGACAACAATATAAATTTTGTAATCTTCCTTATGTGAATATTGTTCTGTCAGTACTTGCAGGTTATGGGGAAAATCAACCCCAAATAACAACAAAACACATGTGTGTGTTTGGAGGTCGTGGTGGTGGTGGTGTGTCAGGACCTGGAAAAACACGAACAAACGAATAACTAGTGAGTTAAAACTGAGGAAAGTAAGAATTAATAGTTACGTCAGGCAGAGGAGAGAAGAGAGGGCTTATTCTAACCAAAACCATCTTGTAGTTGGAAAGAGAGCACAGCAAATGAATGAACAGATCAACAATGTCTTATAAAGAACAAAAGGAAATGTTTGCAAGGAGTAAAAGCTAAAAGTAACTCTACCACTTACGAATTTCCCATAAGTCAGTTGCACTGTATCTCTGTGCACCCCTTGAGCAATATCATTTAAATATTTTTCAAATGAGGACAAAGAACCTAGAAAATTCTAAAGCTCAGTTTCCAGCAAACAACTAAACTCTAAATTAGAGAAAGGAATCCAGAGTCAGCCTCTGTGTATGCCCTCATGCACACGTGGGGGAGTCTTAGGCTCTAGCAACCAGATGGGGACCCAACAGGCAAAAGGGCATAGCTGCTGTGTTACTGTATCTGTGGAGTAGCCAGCAAACATCACTCCCCAGTTTTAAAACTGTGGGTTCTAAAGAACCTTAAAAAGTACTCTATATAGTTTTTAAAAAGAACAACCTGACAATATTGAATATAGTAGCTTATGGGCCATAGAAACTATTGATGCTACTGTACTTCCCAGATAAAGCAGAGTATTATAAAATAAGCAGAAAATAATCCAATTAACAAATAATTTTGTGGGTAACACTTCAAGAAGTTTTAAGGCATTATTGCTGCAGGAAATATTTCGACAATAAAAGCTTAGAAAATAATGTAAACTTAGATTTCTCTTTGGTTAGAAGTTCTTGAGACAAAGGAAGCTGTCTAAAACTATGGTTTTTCTTTATTACCTTTTTAAACAGACAATAGGATGCCTAAAATATGTTCCGTTATGGAGTTTTACAGATAACTTAGTGCTACAGAGATTAAGGTCTCAATCAATACAACCCAGTGAGAGCTGGATCAAAATCATATAAACTAAAGCTCAGAAAGTCTTGTGAGCTTTTCTTGTATTTAAAGACCAAGTCCTAAGCATTATTGTTCTAATCAAGAGACCTGTTGCTTTTAGTGGTTACAACTGAAGTCTTATTTCATGCTCTGAAATCAGTTAAGTTTATTGTGTTTAGAAAAAGAACAGGCCTCAGGAGAATTGGCCTTGGCTGCCTGAGGTGATCTGCTATTGATTTCTTAGCAGTCATCCTATATTCTGACCTGTCTGATCTACCCCTAAATTCAGGGATGATGGAAAAGTTTATGTAACAAAGCACTAGAGAAAGAAAAGTGCCAGTCTCCCTGGTTTTGCCATAAATACAAGGTTAAAAGTCATACTTTTATCTTTGCATATACCTAGTATCACTGTAAGTAATAATAGTAATAAAGAGAACCTTTGTTAACTTTGTTATTTATCTTCCCAACAGTCCTGCAGTTGAACAGGTCAGTATCACCACATCATTTAAAAGACATAGAAAATGATGCATAGTCTGCACAAATCTTGAATATTATCTTAAATTCACAGGCTTCTTCCCCAACAGGAAGACTATACCTTCCTGACTAGTGCTTTTTATATATAAATTGCTTCTTTTTAGATGAAAACAAATGTAAGTACTGAAACTCAAGTGCTTGGAAGGTTGGACAGTATATATACCTTAGCACTGTTTCTCCAAAATCCAGCACATGCCCAGAAAGTTGTTGACGTTCAGTCAATAAATATTTGTGAAGTAGATAAAGTTGTGAGGAGAATGTTTTTGTATGAAGACCCAGCTTAAACAACTCTGAGATTGTCTTTTATTCTCACACTTGACCTTGCTTAGCTTCCAATCTAACATCTCCTATATTCTTTCAAGAATTTGAAAGAATTTGTATTTGTATTATTTTAATTAAATATATTCTGTTTTTAATGTAAACATTTTTACATTTCATGTCCTCAAAATGAACTCTAACATGTTCAAGATATTATCTTTTTTTTTCTTCCATAGACCTGTACCTAAAACCCATTAAGAGTAAGCATTTGTGAACCCATTTAAATCTGAAAAGACAGTATTTTGCCTCATGGCAATGTTTTTTTTCCCTCTTAAATTACGACTTGTGTGCTACTTACTGATCCTAGAAGGGTTGAGTCATATATAAGTATGGTTACAAGAACACTTCAAATATGTATGGTACACTATACTTTCCCAAGGACTGTCTCACAGATATTTAATCTCACCAGCACCCCAGGGAAGTAGGTATTAGTATAGTCCCCATTTTATGAATAAGAGAAATAAGATGGCTCAAAGAGGTTGAATAACTTGCTTAAAGTTACATAGTCAGTTCCACAAATACACTGATGATTTTTAATCCAGTGCTCTTTTCATAACACAAGGGTGCCTTCCTGAGATAGAGTAGTTTACTTATAGTAGCATCTAATTCAAAATATTTAAAGCAGACAAGATGCTCTATTTAGTCTCGTGACCAAATTAACAGAGCATTTAAAATCACACAATTTTTCTGCTCTTCCATCCCTTTCACTATTTATTTATTTAATTTTTATTTTTTATTTTTTCATCCCTTTCACTTTTAATCAGTAAGTGAATTATTAATAAGTAATCACTGTGATTCTGCTGTGTTGTTTTAAAATAATTATCTCTACCAGTCCAGAACTCACTACTGCTCTTAATGTACAAACCAATGAGGATACCACAATGGAGGCTGTTAAGAAGAACTTTTCTTTTCTGCATAAGTTCAAAAGACCAGTGATTACTAAGAGTCCAACCACAATAAAGCCAAGAAACGGGGAACAAATACTATGATACCACCTCTTGATCACTATCTCCAGTTATTTACCTTGTAGTGTAAACACAAGAAAATAGGAGTGAAACTCATCTCCTGAGTGGTGAGATAGCAGATATATTGAACTAGTGCATCTAACATGTTTGAAAACTGGATGTTCCTGCCCACACATTCCAGTATTACTACTACAAGCTTCAGCAAGCTTTCCTGGCCATACAGCTCGCACACTGCCACAGTGGAGAATTCAAACACTGAGATGCCATATTTTAAAGCCAATCGACTAAATATGTATGGCAAATTTTTAATTCATTATATATTTCTCAGATAAGTCAGAATAAAATTCTTATTCACTTCCATTCAGTTTAGGCCAGTACAAAAAGTTCTGAAATTATAATAAAGCTTCAAAAATGTATGGATCTGTGCCTATTATTTTTAAGACAAAAGTAGTGATTATAGGTTCCAAATATAACTGCCTTAAAAGTTGTTAAAATGTTGTATTTGAAAGGATTAATAGACAAATAGATTTTTCAAAGATGATCTCATGAGGAGATGACCATCGAAGAGACTGTACTAACATGCTCTTCATCTATATGACACACTTTGCATTCATGAAGGAGGTTAGGCAAATTCTATGAACTGAAGATAGACCAATTTCCAAAGAGAGACACCATATACATGTGAAATACCTATATATTTTTTCAGATATATACTATCAGATATATATCATCAATATATATATATTGATTCATATATATTCTATATTCATATATATATAGCTTGGTCATATATATATCTTTTTTAATTATTATTTTTTATTATCAAAGGCATGTAGCAGTGGTTCAACATTTCCCCTCCCTCTACCCCCACCCACCCACTGCCCTTCCCCTTGGTAACCACTAGTGACTTCTCAGTGTCTATAAGTCAAATTCTGTTTTCTTCCTTCTGTTTTACTTTGTTTTTATATTCCACAAATAAGTGAAATCATATGGTATTTGTCTTTCTCTGCTTGCAGTCATATATATATTATATATTCATATGTAGTTTATACATCTATACACACATACATATATTTACATTTCAGTCATGATCAAAGTGCTCTAAAATGATACAGTACCAAGAAGATAATTTTCCAGGACTAAAGTGACTATCTCAAAGGATGAAAAATAATATAAGAAATAATGAGAACAACAGAGTTGTGGAGAACTACATTATGAATACATGGTAAGCATGTGATAATAAGGTTATAAGAAGACTGTGTCTGAAAAAAAGAATAGGCATCAAAAACACTGAAAACCCAATCTGAGGAGTACTATTATTTTCATAAATGTGACTAAGACACCAAGTTACTTCGTTATGAAATCATTAGCTGATAATCAACATCCAAATAAGGAGGAAACTGCTATAACCTGGGAGTTCTTAACTTGGAATTCATTAGGACCTAACTCCACAAAGCTAGTTTCCATGCTCACTAATTATACAATTGGAATTACAAGTAAAAATCTGAGTGGATGAGGGTATGTGCATTTTCCTGGGAAAAATATCCACAGCTTAAATCACATTTTTCATGGAGTCCTCAAAACCAAAACAGTTAAGATCCACTGTTCTGAAGGCAGACCACTGTTTATCTCTATACAAATATATAGCTAGATATTGGATAATCCAAGTAATATCCTGTAACTCTGAAATTAAGAAAAGTATTTGACTTTTCTAAGTTAGTCATAAAAATACTTCAGAAAAATGGAAACTAGACTTATCTTAGTTAAAGGAAATGTCAGTCATAGACTAGAAACTGATGGAAAATAAGTATTTCAGGTACCCTTCTGCTGTGAAGATAGACTTTAAAACTACCTAAGAAAGAAAATTTAGGCAGTTCTGAAAGATTTCCTTTCTTAAATTAAACAGAGGGTAGAAATGGCTAGATCAGCATATCAGGATTTATTTATCTCAATAGATTCATATTCTATTCTTTTTTTTTAAAAAAGATAAAACATGGAAGCATTAGGAAAATGAAAGAACTAGACAGTTTTTTAAAACAGGTGATAGTAGTACTTTGGAAATGTGAGGGGACATTTTTGGTTATTACGGTGATTAGGGGCTACCCTGGGGGCTGGGAATGCTGGTTGCAATCCAGGCCTGAACTGTACATGTCAGGACAATGAAAAATTGTCTCATATTCTGCACATCATTCATATGTGCTGCTGGACATTCATATAAATGAAAAAATCTGTAAGTGGGCCCAGAAACTAACTCCATTGCACATATTTTTGCAAAGCATTTTTTATACAATTAACTTCTAAGACTCTTACTACCAGGATCAAGAATGCAAATCAAAGTAAGATTACTTCTTTATTTGGAAGTTTCCCTAGAGGTGCTAACCATTTTGGAAAATCATGTTACCACTGGTGCTATGGACAGAATGTTTGTGTCCCCTCCAAATCCATATGTTGAAACCTATCCCCAATTGTGACGGTAGGAGGTGGGGCCTTTGGGAGGTGATTAAATCATGAGGGTAGAGTTCTCATGAGTGAGATTAAAGACCTTATAAAAAATATACCAGACAAGTAGTGACTCTGTGTCATTTTACTATACTGATGGACATTGACTGCAATGGGGTATGGGGGGGACTCGATAATATGGGTAAATGTAGTAACCACATTGTTTTTCATGTGAAATCTTCATAAGAGCGTATATCAATAATACCTTAATTAAAAAATTAATTTAAAAAAATACCCAGGAGCTCCCTCACCCTTCCCACCATGTGAGGACACAGTGAGAAAGTACTGTCTCTGAATGAGAAAGCAGGTCCTCAGTGGACATCGGATCTGCTGGCACCTTAACCTTGCACTTTCAGATGCCCGAGTTGTGAGAAATAAATTTCTGTTGTTCATAAGCCACCCAGTCTACGGTATTCTCTTACTGCAGCCCAAACTAAGACAACTGGCAATACCATTTGTGGACTTGAGATGGTAACACAAACCATTAATATCAGTCTGCAGTTTTTGCTGCGGGCTTCAGAGTTACTCACATATAGTGCAAATCTCTGAACTCTTCATTATGTCTTACTGCATAGCCGTGCCCACACTACCATTTGAAAAACATAAAAAAAAATATCTCTTATGTTAAGTGAGGACATTACATCAATTAAAATAATTCTCTGTATGGAGAAATGAAGTTAGGGGAAAAGTAGTAAAATCCAAATAAAATATACAGCTTAGTTAGGAATACTGTACCAATACTGGCTTCTGGTTGTAACAAAGGCACTACAGTAATGTAAGATATTAACAGTAAGGGAAACAGGATGAGGGGTACACAGGCAATTTCTGTTCTCACTCTTCAACTTTTTGATAAATCTACTCTAATATAAAAGGTTATTTTTAAAAGTTTACCATTAGAGATGCATAGAAATTTCAGATTTGGCAAACTGTCCACTTCTATTACTATAGGTTTTTTAAACTGTTAGGTTGAACTCCTGAACTAGATAGTTTCATGTCAATTACAGTTAAATATTAGCAAGTTCATATAGTTTATCATAGAAAAGTTCAATCCCAGTTTACTGTACTGTGTAACAAAGCTGAGAGTAGATACACTTTTCATTTTCAGGAATAGAAAGAAATTAGTTGCAATCCATTGCATGCACACATCCCTTCCCTTGCAAATTATCCCCATGGTTATACTATATTATCTATGATTTTAATTTGAGCCTAGTAAAGGAAAGTATTATAAAATACATATTATTTAAAAAGGAGTAAAGAGTCTGAGATGGTAGAAAATCACTGAACTAAAAAGAGCATCAGTAAGTAGAAGAGAAAGATTATAGCATGGTTTATCTGTGAAGTTTATACCAAACTCCTACAGAGAAGAAATGAATTAAAAGGCAAATACAGAGTATTCGCAACTCTTTCTTAATCACCTTCTTTCCTTTTTCATAGGGTGGTGGTCAATGAATCTCTTTCATCAGTGAATCAACCTCTGAGTAAAAATATGGTGTGAAACAGGACACAATAAGAAACATTTTACGTTTTTTGCAGAAGGCCTATGAACAAATTCTTGAACATGTTCAGTTTCTGAAAAAACATGGTTGGGGAGAAACCTGACAGCAGTGGATACAAAAAATTTAGAAAAGCAACTGACAGGTTTACTGTAAAAAACCACTCACCTGTGCACAAATCTGATGCATGACATGACCAAATTCATGGAAGTAGGTCCTCACCTCATCATGCCTCAGGAGAGAGGGGCGACCTGCCAGTGGCTGGGTAAAGTTCACCACAAGGGCGGCCACCGACATCATGTGGCTCCCATCAGGGAGGAGGCAGCCGGGCTGGAGACCAAAGCAGGCTGCATGGTTGTATTTTCCTTCCCTAAGGAACCAAAAGCAGAGTTGGTGACATAAGAATACTCTTTTCCAGCAACAACTGGGGTGGCCTCTCTTGATCATTAAGTGATATTTGATACCAGAAGATGCTTGGAAACATTTAATTCACCTTTTAGAAAGGATATCAACATTTTGTTAAAATAGAAAAACTAAAATGAAAATCCCACTATCACGTCACATGAGTTAGAGCTCCAAGGTTTCTTTTGCTGAGAACTGTAATGCAGAAGTTAAGAATATACACCACACCTAGTCTACAGCAGGACATCCACTTTATTTTAATGAGCTCCTGATTTTCTTCTTCAAAGGCGGAGTCATGAGACACTAAATTGTGTTGAAGCAAATTTGAGATAAAAGATACATTTTGATTCACTAGGTAGTTTTTCCTTAAAATTAGAACAGATAAAAATCAAATACTAGATAATAAGATTGTTCCTTCTACCCAAGGAGGGGAGAATCAGCACTGACAATTAAAGGAGCTCCTTTTTCCTTTTTAAACTAGACAGGCCTTTTTGAAACAATACTTTTAGTTAGCCTGAGAAAAAGCATAAATTATACTATAAAGTTGTCTATTCTTAGACAATGCAGTATCATTGGTGGTCTCTCCAAAAGCTGTGGGTCCTTAGACTTTAATCTAGGAGTAGGTTTCCTTTTTTTTTTTTTGCTCAGAAGACTAACAGTACCTTAGGTTTAGGGTGGATTTTTTAGTTTGATTTGTTTTTATTACTACATTTTTTCTGTATTATCTTTTCTAGATGACTCTTATTACTGTTTTTTTCCTGCTGATGCTTATTCAAGTTGAAAAAAATTGACTTTTCTCAGTTTTCTATTATAACATATAAATCTGGGAAAGGCATTGCTCCTATCCCTGCAACAGCATGCTGGATAACCTGCAAAGTCCAACTTTTCCTGAACCCACCAGAAAGCAGAGGTTGAAGGGCAATCAACTAATCTACAGTCTAAGACAGGTGCCTCCAAGGAGAGAGAGGAAGGAAAGGAGCAAGTATTTTTTTTTACCTGGGGCAGATACTATAGATGTCAGTAAGAAAACATTTTAATAAATTGCTAAAGGATGATGCTGGACCAGCAAAAATAGGGAACCACTAGAAGCTGCAGACAAGAGAAATGTTGCATGTAATAGCAGGATCTGTAGACCTCACTGGGTGCACATAAAAAGACTTGTGGCAAGGTAAGAGCTCTGAGAAAGCATTCCTGATGCAGGTCTGGGGGATCGAAGCAGCTGGTGTGGTAAAGGTGTGAAGCTTTGCTGAGATCCCTCTTACCGCTGCCCTAAGAACAAAAGCCTTAAACTTCTAGAGAAAGGACAAAAAACCCTGTTGCCCTAAAAGCACTGGTGAAAAACCCACTACGGCCAGGGCAAGGGAACAGGAAAAAAGGAAGGGCAGGTATAGGCCCAGACCTACAGCTGAGTGTGGGGCAGAATCAGTGAGCAGGCTGAGGTAGGAGTAAGCAGGGGCATGGGAAGGGAAGACAGGGCTGGGGAGAGAACCCAGGGACCGAGAACCCACTGCTGGTAACTGTGCACTGAATTTGGTAACATTTTAAGCCAGCCAAGCTTCTAGTTGTTCAATGGGTTCACCGGTATTTCTGGAATGATTTCATGTAATTAGGTGGAAATGTGTAACCCGATAAATAGATCTATAGCTCTTATTTTTAACAGGGGAAAACTAACTGAAGAAATCTGGGAAGTGTTTATCCTATTATATTTTATACTTCTTGGTACATTATGAAAGGCCATAAAAATATTCTTGATTTGAGAATAATACAAGTACTACTGTGTTAGAGAGACAATAGTTGAGATACTTGGAGAATTTTTAAAATCTAAGAATACCTTAAAAATCAAAGACTTTCTGCCAATTTAAAAATCAGTGACATTGAGGTTTTCTAATCTTTCCTTTTAAAAAATACACTTGACTTATTTAATTTCAACAGATTTCTTATTCTAAGACTACATCTTTTTACATTTGATTTATAAAATGATGGTGATTTTTTAAAATGTCCTTATTTGGCAATCTGACGTTGGAACCATCAGAGTTTTGTTTGTGCATCTCAATATCTGATGAATAAAAACTGAAAGATGATTAAAGAAAAAAAGAAACTGGTCTTTCCTAAACCTACCCCAAATACCCTGTTTTGAGTCAGTTAGACAAAGAATAGAGTTAATCTATCTTACCTTCATGAAGTGAGCCTGTAAGGTGACAGGAAGTGAATAGTAGGTGGGTCAGTACTCTAACAAGAGATCACTCAGAGATCACTCTCTGGTCTCAATATCAGAGTGCTAGTAGCGACAGCTAGACCTTAGAGTACAAAAGAAACCAATTATATTTTGGCAGAGAGATGGCAGGATGGGGTGGCAAGAACTGCTATCTTTGACCCTGGAAATAGAGTCTGGGGACAGTTATAGGAGGCTCTGATATTTAATGATTTCCCTTGAAAGAATTCTTGGTTTAAAAATGTATGCTGACATTTTTCAATTAAAAGTAGACCCATCTATATTTGACAATGGTTTATTTTCAGGTCATATCAGAAGTGACAGTAAGTCCATAGAGCACTGGGATAAGACAACTCTGCCCACTGTCTGGATGGCCAGTTTTCCAGCCTCCTTCCCAGCAGCTACCTGAAGTTACCTAAGGTTTGTGGATTACAAACTCACCTGTGCTAGTGAACTAGGATGAATCTGTAATTTCGTTTGGCCTATTTAGTAAAATGGATTGGTAATGTAACAGGCTGGCTTTGTTTTAGAAAGCAGTCTAGAGAGAAGGTGATTCAAATCCTTTCGTGTCTGATGAAACACTGTGGAGTCCACAGTTACCACATACTACAGAACAACAATAATAATATTTTGAATTCTTACCACTGACTGAATACCTAGCCTGGGAGGTTTTCATATACAGTCTAATATACAAAACAATCTGTAAAGGGATCATTAGTCACATGATACAGAGGAGGAAATGAGTCTCTGAGAGGTTGTCTCACTGGTATTCCAACTCAAATTTGACTGCAAAGATTCTGCTCTTCCTATTATTACTGCACTGCCTCTTAGCCACCATCAGGGGAGTAGCCACAGATTTAAGAGGATTAGTAGATACATTACCTGAATAATAAACATCTTGGAGGTGAACTTTAAGTTAAGTAAGTGCAGTACACAAACTAGATAATGAAAATGATGATGATAACTGCTAACACGTATTAAGCACTTGCTATATGCTGTGGAGTCTTCTAATTAATGCTTTGCATGTAATTAATCATTTTATCCTTACAACAACCCTATATAGTAGGTAAGATTAGTGTTCCCATTTTATAGGACCTGTAATATAGGTAAGAAAACTGAGGCACAGATCATTAGCTAACTTGCCCAGTAAGTGATGGAGCCAGACATTTTGGCTTCACATCCCACATCTTTAATCCCTTTACAGAGAACCAGACATGAGAACTCTGGAAAGACAAGAATTAATCTGATAGGAGGTTAATCCCTAAGGTCCCTTCCAACGATATGAGCCTCAGTACCTTGGATAGAGGTCCAAGTAGAACTGTCCCAATACTTCTCCTGTTGCTTTATCCTTCACAGTGTACAGTGTAACACTCTTATTCCACACATGAGGGTCTGCCACTTGCTCAAATGAAAGTCCCAGCAACTCCTGGTAAATGCTCAGCAAGCCTTCTGTGACCACTTCGATGGGGAAGTACTCCTTGAGGATCTCTTGGTCTACAGAGTACTTGAGTTCTTCCGTCTGAGTCATGTAATAATGTAGATCCCAGGCATTGATTTTCCCATCATAGTCAAAACCTCTCTCTTCACATTCCTTTTTCTTCAAATTCAGAATAAACTCTCGTTCTGCCTCACCCAGGGGTTTTAGTTTCTGGCTTAAATCATCTGTGAGGGAAGTAGGAAAAGTCAGTGATCTATTGCTCTTGGGAGGAAGCCCATTCATACATACTGCCAGGATTTTAGCACAGTGCCTCCTTCTCTGTAGTATTTGATAGAAACTGGGAGGGAGGGAGGGAAATCAGGGTCTATGGTGACAGTCCTATTGTTCTCTTCAGAGTAATTTATTTAATGGCTCCTCACCCCTTTTCCTTTTAGCACCACCCAAACTAGGCCACAAATTGCTCTCAGCATCTAAAGCTGAAGTTTACCTCAGAGAACTCTGACTCAAGAATTACAGTTCAGAAAACAAAGCAATAGTAAAACTAAACTCAAGTACATGATTGCTCTTTAATAAGGCTGAGATTCTCAGAAAGTCAAGGAAAATAAATCCGATGTGACCTGTAATTGGTATTACCCAAAACTGCTCAACACCTTCGATAGCCATGGGTTTTGTTTTTCACTGTCCCGTTTCTACGAAGAAGATCTGTATGGACAGGGTAATTCTACTTTTCAGGTGGATATCACAATTTTCATACTGTGGTTAATTTTGACTGTTTCACTTTCTAATTTGTTTAATTTAAAACTGGCATATTCCCATCTGCGTTATCCTCTTGCTACCTGCAGTCACACATTGTCTCACAGGCCTAGTCAGAATTACATGGTTTTGCACATGTCCCATGAGTTTCCTCCTTTCTCAGGCTGTTGCCTTCACCTCACTGCTGTGTCCCTTACAGAACCAAACACATGATTATCTTTCCTATGTAACAAAAAGAATAAATTCATCGTAAGAGCATATTCATTCAGCAGAATACAGTGATATAGTCGAAGGAAAAAGAGAAATGGAAAAATACAACTTATGAAAAAGGGAGAGCTAACCTAGAAAGGCTGCCACATGGCTGGTACTCTTTGCAGTGTTCACCTCAAGGACGAAGTCGGCATGTGAGCTGTAGCCCAGCAGTTTGGCTACTCGGGCCCGCAGGGGGAGTAGCTGCTGTAGAATTACAGTGTTTTTCTGGTAAGAAATAACAGCAACAAAAGCAAAGGTTAATAATCAATTGGATCTAAAGTGTTAAAGAGAAGAGTCACTATATGTATTTTTAGGTTGCTAAAACTGTTAACTATGTTTAGATCATTTTAATTTCTAACAAATTATTCCATTTTGGTGTTCCAGAATTAAAAAAAAAAATTCATGATCCAACTTGGTTTCTGAAATAACTGACTTTTTAAAACTCAGGAAATAGTTATGAAGTCTTAATAAAATTTTAGGTACTGTGAGCTTTGAGTGAAAATACATTCCTAATGACTGCAGTAATTCCACATTTAGTCTCACTGACAGGACTGCACCAAATATTGGTACTTAGGTCTTTTAAAAATTGGGATAAAATATAGATAAGACAAAATTTGCCACTTTATATAACTTCACACCGATTAATATGGCTGTTATAAAGAAAAACAAAACAGTAAGTATTAATGAGGATGTGGTGAGTTTGGAACCTTTGTGCAATGCTGATGGGAATGCAAAATGGTGCAGCTACTATGGAGAGTGGTATTTTGATTCCCCCCCGAATTATACATAATAGAATTACCATATGATCCAGCAATTCCACTTGTGGGTATATATCCCAGAGAAGAGGAATCAGGGACTCAGTTATTTGTACCTGTGTTCACTGCAGCATTATATGAATAATAGCCAGTTGCCAATTAGGTGAAAGCAACCTAAATGTCCATCAGTGGATGAATGGATAAAGAAAACGTGATATAAGCATACGATGGAATATTATTGTCTTAAAAGACATTTTGACACATGCTAAAACATGGGTAAACCTTGAAGACATTATGCAAAGTTAAATAAGCCAGTCACAAAAGGTCAAATATTGTATGATTCTACTTATATGAGGTCCCTAGAGTAGTCAAATGCATAGAGACAGAAAGTAGAATGGCAGATGCCAGCGACTAAGGAGAGAGGGGAATGGGGAATCAGTGTTTAATGGGTACAGAGTTGTAGTTGAGAAACATGAAAAAATGTGGAGACACATGGTGGTGATCATTGCACAGCAATGTGAATGTACTTAATATCACAGACCTCTACACTAAAAATGTTTCAGACATTTTTCTCAAACTACTTACAAACATTTTCTGTATTTTTTTGTACTAAAATACAAGTAATGATATTACCTTATTTTCTTTTTTAAACAATAAAAGGAAAAGTAATCTAGAGAAAGTAAATAAATGTTGAAGTGAAAGAAAAACCACTTCCAGTGATAAATTATAGACATGTTTCTATGGAAGATCACACACTGAGGTCAGACTATCTGGTTCAAAATGTGGCTCCCCCATTTACTAGCTGTCTGGCCTTTGGGGACTTACTGCTTAATGGTTAACATTGAGCTTAAATGAGGCTTAAAGTTAACCTTCTAAGCCTCAGTTTTCTCATCTGTAATATGTGAGCAATAAAAGCAGCTAAGTCACAGGTGGCTATGAATATTCTAATGAGAATATATTTAAATATATTTGCTGGCACACGAGCAAACACTACATAATTGCCTGCTAAAACTATAATGGAAACATGATATGTTTCTCCAAGTTCTAAATATAATTCTCCAAGTTCTAAAATTAACTAGCTTGAGTTTTTCTTTCACCTCTTTCAGTTTTCTTGGCCCTTCCCTCCAGATTGCAATTTTTCCCCCCAATATCTATTCCCCGATTCTTCCTCTGAGTAACAGAACTCTCTGAGCTTTCGCTAGACACGTGGTCACCTGACTACCTTTCTTAGCCTTCCCTAAAGCTCATGTGACCTCGGAATACACAATGGACAACGGACTTTGAATGAAGTGATGAGTGAAATTTTTGGGTTGTTGTTTATAGATGCTTTTCCTGCTAGCTGTGAGCTGAGGATGACAATGACATTGGAAGTCACAATACTGAGGATGGCAGAGCTGGCCTCCACCTTTGTTGCAAGGGAAATAAACCTTTTTTAAAAAAACTGTGGTAAAATATATATGACATAAAATATGCCATTTTAACCATTTTTAAGTGTACAGTTCAGTGGCACTAATTACATTCACACTTTTGTGCAACCTTTAGGACTGTTTTCAACATCCCGAACAGAAAATTGGTAACCAGTAAGCAGTAAGTCACCAGTCTTCCTGGACCCTGGTACCACTAATCCTTTCTGAGGAATGCATGTAACTCCTTACATGAGATAACTTTTATTTTATATGAGTCACTGCTTTTGTTGGCTTGGTATGTGTAGTTGCTTAACCTATACCCTCATGCCCACAGAGACTGATACTAGGAATAGAGTGCCACCACAACAAAAATGTAAAGTGTGTAGGAATTGAAGGTGGGGACAGTGACACTAGGCTGGGAAGATGGAGATTCTTATTATACTGCAGATCATATGTGTGAAACTATTGCTTGCTGTAACTTGGAAGGCAGGCCAATTACCTACTGAGTCTTAGTTCTAAGGAAATTGTTTGGGAAAACTAGTAATGTTGGTGTGTGTTGGTATTTGTTGCTTTTAAAAAGACTTACACGAAAGTGATGAGTTCAAGAGAGAATTGGTCACTTTGCAAAGATGGAAGGAAAATAATTTTACTAGCAGAGGTTCTGTCTGTGACCTACAGTCTGGAGCTTCAGATGGCTGTTACAGCCAATTGCTTTGTACTCATAACATCAGGAAAATAGACTGTCACTCAAGAGTCACTCAACTGTAGAGATTAGTTTGAGATTACTGCCTTTCTCCTCAAGCCCTGGAGCAGACTCCATTAAATTGAGGAAAAGCAAGATGGACATGATATAGGAGCTAGTATACAAGAAAAGATTTGGTAGATTTAAGAGCTAAGACCAAAAGTGATATTTGGGTATAGTTATTTTAACATAAATCTGACTGGAAGCAAACAGACAAGAAACCTACTAAGTTTTTGAGGGAATTTTATTACTAAAGATATCATAAGCCTTGCCTGCAAAAGCTTTTCACTTGCTCCCTAAAGCAACCCTCAGGCTTCAAGCCAGCATCAGCAGGAATCTATACTGGAGGATGTGGTCACGGAGAGTAATGGACAAGAAAGAATTCCCTGCAGGCAAACCCCGGGGCCATGGAGCATGACTGCTTAAGGAATTCCTGTCAGAAAGACCCAGATGAGTCCAATGGACCATCGAAGGAACTCCACCAGAGCACTGAATCCTCACAATTCCAGCCAGTTTTTAAAAACATGGTGTGAGCCTGCTATTTTCTCATTATTAGCTTTTCCAAATGGGAATTTTAAATTGGTTATTCTGTCCTATTCTACCACTTGTTGTGTGCGTTGGAGGTAAGTGGGTCAGACAACTTGGCTTCCCTTACATAGGCTGCCAGATCATGAGAAGCTACCACTGAGAAGGACTATGTATCACCCAGAGATCCTGGTCTTTGAGCTCAAGGCAGTAACTGGTTGGGATCTGACATATGGTGAATGGGTTCTGTATGTGGAAAAAAAGGTGCCTACAGTCATTTGAACAGTCACAGAGGCAGCTGTGGTGGAACTGGCTAGTTAACTTTAGGAATCCATTTCTGATTTTTCCTTTTAGTGACAGCATCCCCTTAGCTGAACAATGGCTGCCAACTAAAGACTATTTGCCCCAGCTTCTCCTGCCGTTGGCTATGGCTGTATGACAGAGTCTGTGTCAGTGGGACACATGCCCCACCTCCCCTGTCACTGGCTATGGCCATATGACAGAGTCTGGGTCAGTGGGACATGAATGGAGTTAATGTGTCTTTTCTAGGTCTCCTTAAAGATGCTTACTCTGTACCTTACTTTTCCTTTTCCCAACAGTCGATGGTCCATAGGAAATGGTGACAACTGGAATGGCCTTGGAGGAGAGAAAGATGTGCCTCACCAGCACTGGACTGTCAACTTGGGAGAATACGACTTCTGGTTTATTTACCCATTCTATTTTTATAATAGCTTACCTGTACCCATACTGAGCAGGTTGCCAACAAGCAAGGAAAAAACTGAAAGTTTTGTAGGTCTGAGGTGTGAGGTGGTATAATGCTCACACAAATGGGAATATCAATCTGTGAGCTGACTTCAACATGGGTAAGCAAAGCAAAACCTTTTCTTAAAATCTTTCATAAAAACAAAAGAAAACATTTATAGTACCTCTTTGCACCTTGTATTAAAAGCCATTTCCATCTTCTTTCTGGTTTCAGGGATACAGCACTTCTTCATGACAGGAAAATAGTGTGGATATTTTAAAGTAATTTTATACTTGTCATTCCCTGTCTTTTCTAAACTGTCAATGAAATCACTAGGAAGAGCACCTGTAAAAAAACATTTTCTCATACATCAATTTTTCCTCTCATTATTGGTATATTTAGCATTGGCATGGTGCCTTTGGGAGGCTCTAGGAATCTTAAGGAGTAACTGAAATTCAAGTAAAATAATGACAATCCTTATAATATCCTTTTGATGTTGCTGGAATGGGGGTGGCAGTTGAGGACAGGTGGCTTAAGAGATGGTAATCCAAAAAATGAACAGGTTTCATGCACTTGTGCAGATGGTATTTTGATGGAGAACAGGCAAAATTAAGCCAAGAAGATCCAGAACAGAATAAGAAGAGACTAGCTTAAGTTATAATGTAGGGGACATTGTGAGGCCAAAAAAATTTCAAGGCACTGAAGGCTGTTAATGCCAGCATAAGTTACCAAGGAAGATTATGAAATCGCCTCTGGACTGTCTAGAAACTATATACTCTTATTAGCCTAAAATGTAGGTGTGGTTTGGTTGTGTTTTCTGTAAAATGGGTGGTGGGTTCTGTGGAAGCTACTAGAGCTTTTTTTAAAGAATCCTTTTAACTTTGACTTGGCAAACTGTGAAGTGACATTACTTGCCTAAATCATGTGATTTAATCTAAGAAAATAACAAAATTTTACCAAGTTCAGCCTTGGAAAATACAAGGAAGGTATCATCCTCACTGAGGTTTTTGTTAAAATCAATACATAGCTCACTCATTCTCTTCTTCATTGCTTTAATTTCCTGAAATGAAGATAAAAAATACAGGACATTAACAATAACATTTTTCTATCAAGATTGGCTTCTGTGCCCAGCCCTCAGGAAGTATTTTCTTGGATATGTGCTTGATAAGATAGTTCACTGCAGTCTTCTATGTTGTGTTCATGGGTATCTGTATGCAGCAGATACAACAGGCAATTCAGGTGATTTATGAGAAAGTTGTCATAAATTTTTAAGAACTAAATACATTTAGGAGGTACAGTCAAAGCAGAGTCTGGCACATGGTACTCACAACAAATAGTTGCTGAGTGAATGAATGAATCTAGTAGCCTTTTAAAAATTAGCTTTTTTCTTATCTTTTTAAATTCAAAATTTTAATTGAGTAAATGCACATTTGGTGCTGCAGTAAACCAAGAGATAAGAACTGAAGAATTCTATGGCTGCTTTGGGAAAAGGTTTCTTAGTTTTATAGAGCTTTTTTGCAAAGTAAGGTGACTTACGGTCCCTAACATTTTCATAAAAATTATTAGATGGGAAATCAAAGGAAGTCATAAGAAGGAAATCACAAGAAAAACATGAAATAATTAACCTGTGCTACTCTTCTAAAAATGCTAGATAATGAAATTTACATAAATTATGTTGTTTCCCAAAGTGTGGCCCTTTAACAGAAGACTAGCTCTATATGGGAATTTGTTAGAAATGGAAATTCTTGAGGCCCACACCAAACCATGTGAAACACAAACTCTCAGAGGTTGGGTCCAATAAGGAGAACTTTAGGAAGCCCTCCAGGTAATTGCAATGCACACTAACACTGAGACACGTACCCTGCAGTGTCTGTCACCTTTGGACACTTGGCTGTCTCCCCAAATGCCCTCCCATCTCTCCCCCACTCGACAGCAGCCACGTAGCTGGGCTGGGTCTGTCTCTGACGGACTCTGAGGTCCCAGGGGTGTGACTGTGCAGCAGTTAGGCCATCCTATCTGCACTGCAGAAGTGACTGTTCTGGGTAACCCAGGCCTGGCATTCTTCTGCCTAAAGGGATTCAGGATTAGGCACATGCTCCAGTCTGGCCATTAACATGGAGGACAGGTTTGATGGAAGCTTCTCTATGTCCTTCTGGATGGTGGGATTTTTAGACTGCCAGCCATTTTAATAATAAAAGGAAGCTAGCCTTTGGGCAACACTAACACTGAAGAAGACATAGTAAAGAAATAGAAAAATCAGGTGGCCAAAGACACTCTTGAGCACCTGGAAAAGACTGACACATGAACCCCAGCTACCTCAGACCTCTGAGGCACATGACTAAATACATCTCTTCTTTGTTTAAATGGTGTCAGCAGGGTTTTGGTAGCTGCAACCAAACACATTTTAGCTAATGCAGTGTTCATGCCCCAAACATGCCCTGACTGAGAAGGAAGGCAAAGGGTCAGTGAGTGAGGTCAGTCACACCGCTCCTATAACTAGGATGAAGAGGATAGAAAGTGTTCAGAGGGCATCTAGGTGAGAGAATGGTGCCTGTATCTCAGTGGTTCCTTCAGGAATGTCTACCATGCCGCCATCATTTGGTTTAGATTTCTTTTAAGCTTGTTTCTAGGTCTACTGGCTAGAACCTGTTAATAAATTAAGGGTTATATTTCCTGTCCAAGGAGAATGAGTTAATTCCTTAGCCAAGTTTACTTCTGAAACTAGAAGATCTGACTGATGTTACATAAAAGAAAAAGTTTGAGAAGCACTTTTCAGCAGTTAAGGGAGCATATATTAATCAAATGGTGTTCCATTCCAAAGCGCGGGCTTTAAAACTCTCCATCAGAAGAATTTTATTACCAGTGCCCTATCTCTGTATGACTAAGGGGGAGAGAATACAAACTACCTATTAAGACCTGGGACTAGTTATTAGAATGTCAAATACAGCAGGGAAAATAAGCCCAGCATTCATGAAACAAAGCTTGAACAGAATTAAAGAACAATGAAGTTATCAGTTGCCTGGATTAACAGGTCACCTTGAGGTTAACAGTAGCTATACAACATAAAAGCACTGACTATCAAACAGATTGTAAATAGATTTGTATTGTGCATTATTTCCCATATTACAAACATGTTTACTTATTTCCCGTTTTTCATTGTATTTTTTTTTTTCCCCCAATAAGAGAAGGAAACATATACTTACATTTTGTACTTGTTCTGGAAGATGGAGCCCATTCCTTTTTCCCATTTTAACGGATTTTTCCAAGTATCGTTTGGCTTCAGGTTTTATCTTCCCTAGATCACAGGTTTCCTGAAATCAGAGAGTGTGACAACCATTTCTGTTACAAGAGTGTATGAGTAAATTATAAACTATGAGGCCAAAGCAAATTTATTCATCATCTCTGTTGGGCTAGGAAGCACAGAGGTGATTATGAAGTAGGCCCTTTTGAAGACCTAATTTCTTTCATGCTCTAGTGAGCTTCTGCTCATTTAAAAGAGAAAATTAAATAAATAATAAGCAGACTTGCTTTGCATCAGAATCAGGGGCCTGTACCACTTGAAAGTGTGATAACAGACACATTTGCATCTCCCCATTCTGAGTGCTCTTGATCACCCAGTGGTCTTTTTCACAAAACGTATTCCTTATCACGAAACATCTGGACTTAATTTTCTATCATCTGCTAACCTGGTTCCACTCGAGAGACAGGAATAGAAATAATGGGTACCAATGGAGAGTGGGACTCTTTTGCCAACATACTGAGCAAGGAATGCTGGATAAAATTCACAGCAAAAGGCTTCCAACACTTCTAATGTGCCTCACTGTCATTTGGCAAGAGAGTCAAGGGACCACAGCAAGCTACACACGAACAAGCACCTGGGGAAAATGAGTCAGCACTGCACAAAGAGGAAAGGGGGACAGTGCATCTGAATCTGCATCCAGCAACACAAACAGCAGTCATTCCAAGTATCAGAGGGCCCTGGAGGGGGATGGAAAATTCTTGTGGCCACAGCAAGACAACAAAAACACCAGATGTTTCTCCAGAACAGGTAGCAGAATGCACATGGCACATCTGCATGGCTGGTCAGTTCATGGTCCCTGGGAGGAAATGGATTCTATACAGATTCAGCAGGTTTAATGGACTCAGTCTGGTTGAGAGCCAAAGAGGGACTTCTGTTTCTAGAGCCTTAGAGACCTCTCAGCCTCAGAAACCTACCATTGGCTGCACTGTCTCTCCACCAAAGACCTCGGCTGTCCATCCCTGAGCTTTATGTTTTCACAAATAATTAGATCTTTAAGAGAACAATACTTAGCTTTAGAACCTGCATTTTACATTGTTGGTGCAAGACTCTTGCTGTAATGATTCTGTAATTTTTACATTTTGTTGCAGCAGATAAACAGTTATATTTTGCTTCAACTGTATTTTAACCTGTTTAGAATTTTGTCCATGGTACTAAAGCATTTGTTGTGCACACATTACTCACAGTTTCCTCTGAGTTTATTTTCAGTGGAGGTAAAGAACGGTTAAGACTCCTTTTACCATAATAACCTTCTTTTAAGTCATTGGAGAATTTCTGAGCATGCTGGCATGACTGGAGTTGGAACTCTCTCTAGCTGGTATTGGCACACACTGGGATCCCAGCAGCAGATGCCTGCAATGGGAAGAAACCCAGAATGGCCAGGGAGATAACTGGGCTGTGGGCTGGTTCTCCCAGAGATGGCCAACAGTTCAAATCACTGTTTATAGGGATGTGATTAACCTGGGCTGAACAAGGCTGGCTTTAGCAGTGACAGGAAGTGTCCTGAGGTATGGAGTATGGCAACAGGAGTTTCCAGTCAATACAATACTGGAAGTTGTAAAGTTGCAGAGAATCTAGGCAGTAGCTATGGGGAAGGGGGAAAAATCCTTGGTGAGAAGGGCCTGGCAAGAACTGGGTAAGTTTTGAAGGACCTCTGCCAAGTGGGTTGAAATCCGGAGAGAGGGCCTTCCCAGCAAGGCAGTGAGCCAAGACAGAAGCCAGGTGGGTGCTTGAGTTCCTGGGGTCTCCTGGTCACATCCAGCCCTGAGCTTAGGACAGAGGCCCATCACAAAACTCATGGTGTAGATTAGGTAAAAATACTTTACTCCTTAAATAGGTAGTACAAGTGTAAAAGGAAGAAGGATGTTCTGAGAAAATCAGCCTTGAATTAGGTCTAATTAAAATATGATGTATTATCTACACTGAAACATTTGACTTACCACAAAAATGACACTTAACAAAAATCTGATTCAATTATAATTAGATGCTCTTTGCCAATCAGACTCTGAGGTCTTAGGAAGTCTCCAGAGGTCTCTGGTAGGAGTTAGGTACACTTAAAATGTTACTTCTAAAGCACACTCCTGTCCCAGGGCTGATCATAATAATATTTCCCCTTTTAAGCTTCAAGCAAGGTCAGAATTACTGTCCAAGGATTTTCTAAGAAGGAATCAGCTGACACTTCTAGACAGTTCTGTACTTGCACCTTCCTTCTTGACAAGAATTTAAACCTCTTGAATCTGAAACAGTCTGTGGGCTTAGGGTAAAGTTTCTCCTCTTTAGGGTGAGCAAGGGAAGGGACTAAATATCTCTGAAATAATCTTCAAACTTATATAATCTAGCAGAATGGCTCTTACTTTTATCTCTGTGGTGACAAGAATTAGTTTCCCCCTAACTTCTTCCTGTAACAGAGCTTTTATATAAAAGCGCGAATGGAAGTGCACACACACACACACACACACACACCCTTATGTTAGCTTGTATATTCATTTTACAGATAAGAAAACTGAGGTTAAGTGATCTTCCCAAGATCATATACTATTTAGTGGTGAAATTGGGATAGAAATAATCAAGTTCTTAGTTTAGTACTTTACCATCCTTAAATCATTATCTTTAAAATTTCATAATAAACATTTTTTTCTTAATTTCTCTCAAATCCTCTCCACCTTTTGTCCCATGACTTTGTCTTTTTCTTAATAAGAACTTCCCATTTCCAGTTTTTAAAATACGTAAATACAAATTATTTCAGTAGGGTTTTCAATATTATGTATTCAAAGTAGAAATTACAATGTTGAAAGTACTCTACAGATTAGTAAGATAGTATATTCCTCTGAATATCATTTAGAAAAACTAATTCAAAAACTTTTAGTATGCTAACTGATTCATAAGTTTTGATGTGCTAAAGAAATATAATAAGGCAACAGATTACAATACAGAGCCTACTGCAAAAGCTAAAACAGAAAAATAGAGACGTAAACTTATTTAATTAAATATGTTATATTTGCAGTTTTATTCTTTTTTTTCTGCCTTTTTGTTTTTTTAGTCGGTTGCATTCACTGTTAGGTGTTTATCCTACCATGGTGAAGAGGACAGGAGGGCTGCGGAAAGGCCTGCGTGCTGACCACTAATTCAATGCACCATCACCAGATGCACTGCCTTGGTGTCGCCAAGGGGACTGGGGAAGCACATTGCACGAAGACACATTTCAACTGGGGCTAGCTCAGTTCCATTCAACGCATTTCCTGAGCTCCTATTTATGCCAGGCACCAGGGAAACAAAGATGAATATCATTGAGGAGCTTTTATGATTTGAAAGAGAAAAAGATATTATGTCCAATGTCAATATTATGTAGTGAGTGAAAAGAGAGGTAAGTACTTGGAAAGCACAAAATATTGGTGCCTGCCAGTTGGGGTGAGAATTTAATAATGTGTGAAACTGCTGAACCACTGTGTTGTATACCTGAAACCAATACAATATTGTATATCAATGATACTATAATAAAACAAAAAATTGGGGCAATGAAGGCATGGTAGTTGATGTTTTATATGGGGTCTCTAGCTTTTAAGAGCCTAACAAAGTTATAAGTTTCAGTAATATTGATTATGACCAATGACTAGACTTAATATATATATATATTATAATGTAACATACTTATATAATACATTTACTATTAATAAAAATATGTAATATAAACTAATTATATATATATAATTATATAATATATAACATAAAAATGTATCTAAAAATCAAAATGGGATCGTAGGTAAAAGGAATTACCATTATGATGCTGAATTTGGGACAAGTTTTTCATTTTACTTTTCTTTTTCTTTCATTCCTTCATTCCTTCATTCATTCTTCTTTTTTTCCCATTGTTTTAAGGTACTGGTTCTTATATTTTAATTTGGTGCTAGGCCTTCATGGCTGATGGAGTAGGAGATTACATAATGCTTAAAAGCACCTCTACTTAATCCCATGACCAACTCATTTGCAATGTATGTTACACTTGTATTACAACATGAAATCTTTTAATTTAAAATGCTAATTGGCTAAAATGAATTGGCAAGACTGAAGCCCACAGCTCCTAAAAAAACTTGGTACTTATATTTCTAAATTTAGCTTGTATAATTCAGACTTTATTGCACTAAAGAGTCCTTCTTCTGTACTTAGCAGGCCACTGGAATAAAAATATTATATGCTTGATTGTTTTAACATGAAGACCCTGTACATTTTCTCACTAATATGGCTTAAAAGAGTGTGTATGAAACCTTTTTTTTCATCTTTGCTGGCTTTTTAGCCAATAACTGAGAAGTCCATCCATCTAGTCCTCTGTTGTCAGGACTAGACAACACCGAGACCTGTAACCATAGCTGTTGGCTTTTTACACTTGGATATTTTTTAGCTAAAGGGATGAGGAAATCCTTGTTTCCATTTCTTTTTTGTTTTTTCTTCTGGTAGAATTAAAGATACATTAAGTATGTTAACTTTTTTAACACAATATTTGCTATCTACAAATAAATATAAATACATCTGTTATAAAGATAAATTAAATCCATCATTAAACTTATGAAATAGAGAATTAGCACAGCTTCATTTACCTATGCACCAGGTAACCACTCTCCAGAATTCTGTTAAATAGCTTCCCAAGATTTATCACTTAAGTAAATGCTGTTTAGCTTTGCTTCTTTTTGAGCTTTATGAAATGTCATGACGTATGCAGTGCTCTGCAACTTCTTTTCTTCTTTCACTCTTACTAAGATTCAGTCATGACATTGCATGTTGCTATAGATGATTTACCTCACTGGTATAAAATATTCTATTGTAAATATACTACAATTTATTGATCTATTTAATTGCTGATGGAAATCTGAGTTGTTTCAGTGTTTTACTATTTTATTTATTTTGGAATCATTAATATACAATTACATGAGCAACACTGTGGTTACTAGTTTCCCCTTCATTATCAAGTCCCCACCACATATCCCACTAAAGTCACCACCCATCAGCGTAGTAAGATGCTATAGAATCACTACTTGTCTCCTCTGTGCTATATACTGCCTTCCCTGTGCACCACCCCTACATTATGTGTGCTAATTATAATGCCCCTTTTTCCTTTTATCCCTCCCTTCCCACCCATCCTCCCCAGTCCCTTTCCCTTTGGTAACTGTTAGTCCATTCTTGAGTTCTGTGAGTATGCTGTTATTTTGTTCCTTCAGTTTTTGCTTTGTTCTTATACTCCACAGATGAGTGAAATCATTTGATACTTGTCTTTCACCACCTGGCTTATTTCACTGAGCATAATATCCTCTAGCTCCATCCATGCTGTTGCAAATGGGAGGATTTGTTTTCTTCTTATGGCTGAATAGTATTCCATTGTGTATATGTACCAACTCTTCTTTATCCATTCATCTACTGATGGACACTTAGGTTGGGTTCATTTCTTGGTTCTGTGAATAGTGCAGTGATAAACATATGGGTTCATATGTCTTTTTTAAAAATTCATTTTGTTATCATTAATCTACAATTACATGGGGAACATTATGTTTACAAGACTTCCCCCTTCACCAAGTCCCGCCAACAAACCCCATTACAGTCACTGTCTATCAGCGTAGTAAGATGCTGTAGAATCACTAATTGTCTCCTCTGTGTTCCACATCCCTCCCTATGCCCCCTTCACATTATACATGCTAATTGTAAGGCCCCCTTCCTTTTTCCCTGTCCATATCCCTCCCTTCCCTCCTATCCTCCCCAGTCCCTTTCCCTTTGGTAACTGTTAGTCCATTCTTGGGTTCTGTGAGTCGCTGCTGTTTTGTTCCTTCAGTGTTTCTTTATTCTCATACTCCACAGATGAAATCATTTGGTACATGTCTTTCTCCACCTGGCTTATTTCACTGGGCATAATACCCTCTAGCTTCACCCATGTTTTGCAAATGGTAGGATTTGTTTTCTTCTTAAGGGTGAATAATATTCCACTGTGTATATGTACCACATCTTCTTTATCCATTCATCTACTGATGGACACTTAGGTTGCTTCCATTTTTTGGCTATTGTAAATAGTGCTGAGATAAACATAGGGGTGCATATTCTTTTTCAAACTGGGTTGATGCATTCTTAGGGTAAATTCCTAGAAGTTGAATTCCTGGGTTATATGGTATGTCTATTTTGAGCTTTCTGAAGAACCTCCATACTGCTATCCACAATGGTTGAACTAATTTACATTCCCACCAGCAGTGTAGGTGGGTTCACCTTTCTCCACAACCTTGCCAAGATTTGTTGTTGTTTGTCTTCTGGATGGTGGCGATTTTTGCTGGTGTGAGGTGGCATCTCCTTGTGGTTTTAATTTGCATTTCTCTGACGACTAGCGATGTGGAGCATCTTTTCATGTGTCTGTTGGCCATCTGAATTTCTTCTTTGGAGAAGTGTCTGTTCAGATCCTCTGCCCAGTTTTTAATTGGATTATTTGCTTTTTGTTTGTTGAGGTGAGTGAGCTCTTTATGTATTTTGGATGTCAACCCTTTATCGGATCTGTCATTTATGAATATATTGTTCCATACTGTAGGGTACATTTTGGTCTATTGATGGTATCCTTTGCTGTACAGAAGCTTTTCAGCTTGATATAGTCCCACTTGTTCATTTTTGCTTTTGTTTCCCTTGACCGGGGAGATATTCATGAAGAAGTTGTTCATGTTTATATCCAAGAGATTTTTGCCTATGTTTTTTCCTAAGAGTTTTATGGTTTCACAACTTACATTCAGGACTTTGATCCATTTTGAACTTACTTTTGTGTATGGGATTAGACAATGATCTGGTTTCATTCTCTTACATGTAGCTGTCCAGTTTTGCCAGCACCATCTGTTGAAGAGACTGTCATTTTCCCATTGCATGTCCATGGCTCCTTTATTATATATTAATTGACCATATATGTTTGGGTTAATGTCTGGAGTGTCAATTCTGTTCCACTGGTCTGAGGCTCTGTTCTTGTGCCAGTACCAAATTGTCTTGATTACTGTGACTTTGTAGTAGAGCTTGAAGTTGGGGAGTGAGATCTCCCCCACTTTATTCCTTCTTCTTACTATTGCTTTGGCTATTCTGGGTCTTTGGTGTTTCCATATGAATTTTTGAACTATTTGTTCCAGTTTGTTGAAGAATGCTGTTGTTAATTTGATAATGATTGCATCAAATCTGTATATTGCTTTGGGCAGGATGGCCATTTTGATGATATTAATTCTTCCTAGCCAAGAGCATGGGATGAGTTTCCATTTGTTAGTGTCCTCTTTAATTTCTCTTAAGAGTGTCTTATAGTTTTCAGGGTATAGGTCTTTCACTTCCGTGGTTAGGTTTATTCTAAGTATTTTATTCTTTTTGCTGCAATTGTGAATGGAATTATTTTCCTGATTTCTCTTTCTGTTAGTTCATTGTTAGTGTATAGGAAAGCCTCAGATTTCTGTGTGTTAATTTTTTATCCTGCAACTTTGCTGTATTCCGATATCAGTTCTAGTAGTTTCGGAGCAGAGTCTTCAGGGTTTTTTATGTAAAATATTATGTCATCTGCAAATAGTGACAGCATAACTTCTTCTTTACCAATATGGATTTCTTGTATTTCTTTGTTTTGTCTAATTGCTGTGGCTAGGACCTCCAGTACTATGTTGAATAACAGTGGGGAGAGTGGGCATCCCTGTCTTGTTCCCGATCTCAGAGGAAAAGCTTTCAGCTTCTCACTGTTCTGTACGATGTTGGCTGTGGGTTTATCATATATGGCCTTTATTATGTTGAGGTACTTGCCCTCTATGCCCATTTTGTTGAGAGTTTTTTATCATTAATGTATGTTGAATTTTGTCGAATGCTTTTTCAGCGTCTGTGGAGATGATCATGTCGTTTTTGTCCTTCTTTTTGTGGCTGTGGTGGAAGACATTGATGGATTTTCAAATGTTGTACCATCCTTGTATCCCTGGGATGAATTCCACTTGGTCATGGTGTATGATCCTTTTCATGTATTTTCAATTCAGTTTGCTAATATTTTGTTGAGTATTTTTGCATCTGCATTCATCAGGGATATTGGTCTGTAATTTCCTTTTTTGGTGGGGTCTTTGCCTGGTTTTGGTATTAGGTTGATGTTGGCTTCACAGAATGAGTTTGGGAGTATTCCTTCCTCTTCTATTTTTTGGAAAACTTTAAGGAGAATGGGTATTATATCTTCTCTGTATGTCTGATAAAATTCCAAGGTAAATCCATCTGGCCCGGGGGTTTTGTTCTTCGGTAGTTTTTTGATTACTGCTTCAATTTCTTTGCTGGTAATTGGTTTGTTTAGATTTTGTGTTTCTTCCTTGGTCAGTCTTGGAAGGTTGTATTTTTCTAGGAAGTTGTCCATTTCTCCTTGGTAATAATTCTTTGCACTTCTGTGGGGTCTGTCGTGATGTTTCCTTTCTCGTTTCTGATTCTGTTGATGTGTGTAGATTCTCTTTTTCTCTTAAGAAGTCTGGCTAGAGGCTTATCTATTTTGTTTATTTTCTCAAAGAACCAGCTCTTGGTTTCATTGATTTTTTTCTATTGTTTTATTCTTCTCAATTTTATTTATTTCTTCTCTGATCTTTATTATGTCCCTCCTTTTGTTGAGTTTAGGTCTCATTTGCTCTTCTTTTTCTAATTTCGAAAATTGTGATGTTAGATTATTCATTTGGGTTTGTTCTAGCTTCTTTAAATATCCCTGGATTGCTATATACTTTCCTCTTAAGACTGCTTTCGCTGCGTCCCACAGAAGTTGTGGCTTTGTGTTGTTGTTGTCATTTGTTTCCATGTATTGCTTGATCTCTATTTTAATTTGGTCATTGATCCATTGATTATTTAGGAGGCACGAAATATCTTTTTCAATCTCTTGAGTTTTTGTCTGTGCATGTCTTTGGGTTTGAGGTGAGTCTCTTGTAATCAGCATACAGATGGGTCCTTTTTTTTATCCATTCAGTGACTCTACATCTTTTGATTGGTGCATTCAGTCCATTTACATTTCGGGTGATTATCGATAGGTATGTTCTTATTGCCATTGCAAGCTTTAGATTCGTGGTTACCAAAAGTTCAAGGTTAATTTCCTTACTATCTAAGAGTCTAACTTAACTCACTTAGTATGCTCTTACAAACACAATCTGAAGGTTTTTTTCTGTTTCTCCTCCTTTTTCTTCCTCCTCCTTCTTTATATATTAGGTATCATATTCTGTACTTTTTGTCTATCCCTTGATTGACTTTGGGAATAGTTAATTTTGCATTTGCTTAGTAATTAGCTGTTCTACTTTCTTTACTGTGGTTTTATTACCTCTGGTGACAGTTATTCAACCTTAGGAACACTTCCATCTATAGCAGTCCCTCCAAAATACACTGTAGAGATGGTTTGTGGGAGGTAAATTATCTCAGCTTTTGCTTATCTGGAAATTGTTTAATCCCTCCTTCAAATTTAGATGATAATCTTGCCGGATAAAGTAATCTTGGTTCCAGGCCCTTCTGCTTCATGGCATTAAATACATCATGCGACTCCCTTCTGGCCTGTAAGGTTTCTTCTGAGAAGTCTGATGTTAACCTGATGGGCTTTCCTTTGTATGTGATCTTACTTCTGTCTCTGGCTGCTTTTAACAGTCTGTCCTTATCCTTGATCTTTCCCATTTTAATTACTGTGTGTCTTGGTGTTGTCTTCCTTGGGTCCCTTGTGTTGTGAGATCTCTGGATTTCATGGCCTGAGAGATTATCTCCTTCCCCAGATTGGGGAAGTTTTCAACAACTACCTCTTTGAAGACACTTTCCATCCCTTTCTGTCTCTTTTCTTCTTCTGGTATCCCTATAATGCGAATATTGTTCCATTTGGATTGGTCACACAGTTCTCTCAATATTCTTTCATTCTCAGAGATCCTTTTTTCTGTCTGTGCCTCAGCTTCTTTGTATTCCTCTTCTCTAGTTCCTATTTCATTTATTGTCTCCTCCACTGTATCCAACCTTCTTTTAATACCCTCCATCGTGCTCTTCAACGACTGGATCTTTGACCTGAATTCATTCCTGAGTTCTTGGATGTCTTTCCGTTCCTCCATTAGCGTGTTGATGATTTTTATTTTGAACTCCCTTTCAGGAAGAGTCACGAGGACCATATCATTTAAATCTTTCTCAGGAGTTGTATTAATAATTTTACTCTGGACCAGGTTTTTTTGGCATTTCATATTTGTATATGGCACCCTCTACTGCCCAGAAACTCTATCCTGGAGCTCCTCAGCTCCTGAAGCAATGTCAGGGGTTGCAGGGGAGCAGTATTGGTACCCGGGGGGTGGGGGGAAAGGGCTGTTTCCCACTTCCTGGCTGCTGTGCCTGTCTCCACTGCCTGAACCAGTGGGCTGAGCACAATGATTGAAGCTTTTGTCCCAGAGCAGCCAGATATGGATCCCTGCTTTCCACAAGTGGCTGGAATCCCAGTCTCCCCAGGAACTCCGCCTGTCCCAGCCTTCCAACCCCATAATCAGATGAGCATGATGAAAGCACCATGAAATGTATGTTTGTTCTCCCAGTGCAGATCTCCAGAGTGAGGCATTCAGCAGTCCCAAGCCTTCCAATCCCTCCCTGCTCCATTTCTCTTCCTCCCGCTGGTGAGCTGGGCTGGGGGAAGGGCTCAGGTCCCGCCAAGCCCCAGTCTGGTATGTTACCCTGTTCAGTGAGGTCTGCTCTTTTCTCCAGGTGTATGCAGTCTGGCGCCGTCCTCTTTCCTGTTTCTCTCTCAGGATTAGTTGTGTCAACTATATTTTCTAGTTGTACCCAGTTTAAGGAGAAAGCCTCTGTCTCTCCTCTCCCAATGCCATCATTTTTTTTCACAAATGTCTTTTTGAAACTGGATTTCTGTATTCTTAGGGTAAATTCCTAGGAGTAGAATTCCTGGGTCAAATGACATTTCTCTTTTTAGTTTCTGCTTTCCACAATGGTTGAACTAATTTACATTCCCACCAGCAGTGTAGGAGGGTTCCCCTTTCTCCACAGCCTCGTCAACACTTGTTGTCTTTTGGATGGTGGCCATCCTAACTAGTGTGAGGTGATATCTCATTGTGGTTTTAATTCACATTTTTCTGATGATTAGCGATGTGGAGGATCTTTTCATGTTCCTGTTGGCCATCTGAATTTCTTCTTTGGAGAACTGTCTATTCCTATCGTCTGCCCATTTTTTAATAGGGTTATTTACTTTTTGTTTGTTGAGGTGCATGAGCTCTTTGTATATTTTGGATGTCAACCCTTACTGGATCTGTCATTTATGAATACATTCTCCCATACTGTAGGATGCCATTTTGTTCTACTGATGATGTCCTTTACTGTAGAGAAGTTTTTTAGTTTGATGTAGTCCCTCTTGTTCATTTTTGCTTTTTTCCCCCTTGCCCGTGGAGATAATGTTTCAGAAGAAATTTTTCATGTTTATATTCAAGAGAGTTTTGCCTATGTTTTTTTCCTAAGAGTTTTATGGTTTCATGATTATGTTCAGGTCTTTGATCCATTTACACTTTACTTTTGTGTATGGAGTTAGACAGTAATCCAGTTTTATTCTCTTACATGTAGCTGTCCAGTTTTGCCAACACCAACTGTTGAAGAGGCTGTCGTATCCCCATTGTATATCCATGGCTCCTTTATCGTATATTAATTGACCATATATCCTTGGGTTAGTATCTGGACTCTATTCTGTTCCACTGGTCTGTGGGTGTGTTCTTGTGCCAGTACCAAATTGACTTGATTACTGTGCCTTTTTAATAAAGCTTGAAGTTGGGAAGCGAGATCCCCCTGCTTTATTCTTCCTTCTCAGGACTGCTTTGGATATTTGGGGTCTTTTGTGCTTCCATATGAATGAATTTTAGAACTATTTGTTCCAGTTCGTTGAAGAATGCTGTTGGTTTGATAGGGATTGCATTGAATCTGTAGATTGTTTAGGCAGGATGGCCATTTTGACAATATTAGTTCTTCCTAGCCAAGAGCATGGGATGTTTCCATTTATTAGTGTCCTCTTTAATTTCTCTTAAGAGTATCTTGTAGTTTTCAGAGTATAGGTCTTTCATTCCCAGGTATTTTATTCTTTTTGATGCAACTGGGAATGGAATTATTTTCCTGATTTCTTTTTCTGCTAGTTCATCATTAGTGTATAGGAATGCAACAGATTTCTGTGTATTAATTTCGTATCCTGCAACTTTGGTGAATTCAGATAATAGTTCTAGTAGTTTTAGAGTGAAGTCCTTAGGGATTTTTATGTACAGTATCATGTCATCTTCAAACAGTGTCAGTTTGGCCTCTTCCTTACCAATCTGGATGGATTTTATTTCTTTGTGTTGTCTGATTGCCGTGGTTAGGATCTCTAGTGCTTTGTTGAATAAAAGCGGGGAGAGTGGGCATCCTTGTCTTGTTCCCAATCTTAAAGGAAAAGTGTTCAGCTTCTTGCTGTTGAGTATAATGTTGGCTGTGGGGTTGTCATATATGGTCTTTATTATGTTGAGGTAGTTGCCCTGTATACCCATTTTGTTGAGAGTTTTTATTATGAATGGATGTTTAATTTTGTCAAATCCTTTTTCAGCATCTATGGAGATGACCAAATGGTTTTTGTCCTTCTTTTTGTTGATGTGGTGGATGATATTAACGGATTTTTGAATGTTGTACCATCTTTGCATCCCTGAGATGAATCCCACTTGATCATGATGAATGAACCTCTTGATATTTTTGAATTCAGTTTGCTAATACATACATACATACATATATATATATATATATATATATATATATATATATATATATACACATATTTGGTATCAGTAATCTACAATTACATGAAGAACATTATGTTTACTAGACTCCCCCCATCTCCATGTGCCCCCCACAAACCCCATTACAGTCACTGTCCATCAGCGTAGTGTGATGCTGTAGAATCACTACTTGTCTTCTCTGTGTTTTACAGGCCTCCCTGTGCCCCTCCAACCACATTATACATGCTAATCATAATTAGCCCTTTGTTCCCCCCACCCCTGTTTCCACCCATCCTCATCAGACCCTAACACTTAGGTAACTGTTAGTCCATTCTTGGGTTCTGTGAGTCTGCTGCTGTTTTGCTGCTTCAGTTTTTGCTTTGTTGTTATACTCCACAGATGAGTGAAGTCATTTGATACTTGTCTTTCTCTGCCTGACTTATTTCACTGAGCATAATACCCTCTAGCTCCATCCATGTTGTTGCGAATGGTAGGATTTGTTTTCTTCTTATGGCTGAATAATATTCCATTGTGTATATGGACCATATCTTCTTTATCCATTAATCCACTGAGGGACACTTAGGTTGCTTCCATTTCTTGGCTATTGTAAATAGTGCTGCGATAAACATAGGGGTGCATATGTCTTTTTCAAACTGGGTTGATGCATTCTTAGGGTAAATTCCTAGGAGTGGAATTCCTGGGTCAAATGCTACTTCCCTTTGGAGTTTTTTTGAGGAACCTCCATACTGCTTTCCACAATGGTTGAACTAATTTACATCCCCACCAGCAGTGTAGGAGGGTTCCCCTTTCTCCACAACCTTGCCAACATTAGCTGTTGTTTGTCTTTTGGATGGTAGCGATCCTTACTGGTGTGAGGTGGCATCTCCTTGTGGTTTTAATTTGCATTTCTCTGATGACTAGCGATGTGGAGCATCTTTTCATGTGTCTGTTGGGCATCTGAATTTCTTCTTTGGAGAACTGTCTGTTTAGCTCCTCTGCCCATTTTTTAATTGGATTATTTGCTTTTTGTTTGTTGAGGTGCATGAGCTCTTCATGTATTTTGGATGTCAACCCTTTATCGGATCTGTCATTTATGAATATATTCTCCCATACTGTAGGGTACCTTTTTGTTCTATTGATGGTATCCTTTGCTGTAAAGAAGCTTTTCAGCTTGATATAGTCCCACTTGTTCACTTTTGCTTTTGTTTCCGTTCCCGGGGATATATGTTCATGAAGAAGTTGTTCATGTTTATGTCCAAGAGATTTTTGCGTATATTTTTTTCTAAGAGATTTATGGTTTCATGACTTACATTCACGTCTTTGATCCATTTTGAATTTACTATTTTGTATGGGGTTAGACAATATTCTGTAGATGTCTGTTAGGTCCATCTGTTCTAGTGTGTTGTTCAGTGCCTCTGTGTCCTTATTTTCTGTCTGGTTGATCTGTCCTTTGGAGTTTGTGGTGTGTTGAAGTCTCCTAGAATGAATATATTCCATTCTATTTCCTCCTTTAATTATGCTAGTATTTGTTTTACATATGTTGGTGCTCCTCTACTGAGTGCATATATATTTATAATGGCTATATCCTCTTGTTGGACTGACCCCTTTATCATTATGTAATGTCCTTCTTTATCTCTTACTGGTGTCTTTGTTTTGAAGTCTATTTTGTCTGATACAAGTATTGCAACACCTGCTTTTTTCTCCTTATTGTTTGCATCTTTTTCCATCCCTTGACTTTTAGTCTGTGTATGTCTTTGGGTTTGAGGTGAGTCTCTTCTAAGCAGCATATAGATGGGTCTTGCTTTTTTATCCATTCTGTTACTTTGTGTCTTTTGATTGGTGCATTCAGTCCATTTACATTTAGTGTGATTATTGAAAGATATGTACTTATTACCATTGCAGGGTTTAGATTCATGGTTACCAAAGGTTCAAGGGTAGCTTCTTTACTATCTAACCGTCTAACTTAATTCGCTTATTAAGCTATTATAAACACAGTCTGATGATTCTTTATTTCTCTCCCTTCTTACTCCTCCTCCTCAATTCTTTATATGTTAGGTGTTTTATTCTGTACTGTTTTGTGCTTCCTATGACTGCTTTTGTGAGTAGTTGATTTTATTTTTTGCCTTTAGTTACTATTTGGTTGGTCTGCTTTCTTTGCTGTGATTTTATTTTCTCTGGTGATGTCTATTTAGTGTTAGGAGTGCTACCATCTAGAGCAGTCCCTCCAAAATACCCTGTAGAGGTGGTTTGTGGGAAGCAAATTCCCTCAGCTTTTGCTTGTCTGGGAATAGTTTAATCCCTCCTTCATATTTAAATGATAATCGTGCTGGATACAGTATTCTTGGTTCAAGGCCCTTCTGTTTCATTGCATTAAATATATCATGCCATTCTCTTCTGGCCTGTAAGGTTTCTGTTGAGAAGTCTGACGATGATAGCCTGATGGGTTTTCCTTTGTATGTGACCCTTTTTCTCTCTCTCTGGCTGCCTTTAATACTCTATCCTTGTCTTTGATCTTTGCCATTTTAATTGTTATATGTCTTGGTGCTGTCCTCTTTTGGTCTCTTGCGTTGGGAGATCTGTGGGCTTCCATGATCTGAGAGACTATTTCCTCCCCCAGTTTCAGGAAGTTTTCAGCAATGATTTCTTCAATACACTTTCTATCCCTTTTTCTGTCTCTTCTTCTTCTGGTACCCCTATGATGCAAATATTGTTGTTCGGATTGGTCACACAGTTCTCTTAATATTCTTTCATTTCTGGAGATCCTTTCATGTCTGTCTGCCTCTGCTTCTCTGTATTCCTGTTCTCTGATTTCTATTCCATTAACGGTCTCTTGCACCTTATCCAGTCTGCTCTTAAGTGCTTCCAGAGATTGTTTTATTTCTGTATTCTCCCTCCTGACCTCATCCCTTAGCTCTTGCATATTTCTCTGCCGGTCCCTCAGCATGGTTATGTCCTTTATTTTGAATTTTTTTTCAGGAAGATTGGTTATATCTATCTCCCCAGGCCCTGTCTTGGGGGTTGTCTGGGTAATTCTGGACTGGACCAAATTCTTCTGTCTTTTCATGGCGATAGAGTTGGTCATAGGCTGGTGGTGCAGTACCAGCTGAGCGAACAAAGTCCCTTCCTGCTTGCTGGTCGCCTTGCCCTTCTCTGCTGCCTGTGTCAGTTACCTGCACACTAGGAGCAGCGTCTGGATTAATCCCTAGCCGCCATGGGCAGAGCAGCCAGAGCCCTGCGGGGAGAGCCAGGCCCTCCGGGTGTGCTCTTCTGCAAGAATGGCGCGCCTTCACGCCTTGCCCCGGCCTCCTCTGTCTGTGCCTGGCAGCTGCGCACTGGTGGCAGCCTCTGGGTCTGGCCCTGGTGGCTGTGCACTGGGAGGAGACTCTGGGCAGCTGCTGTGGGCACGGTGGCTCTCCGGCTGCTTGGTTGCTGTGGCGGGGCTGGGCTGGCCCAGGTAACTAATGGGTGCTTATCACCGTGCGGGCCTTCAGGGCTGCCCTGCCACCCATGGGGCTGGGGTGCCTGAAGTTCCTCAGGATTCCCAGCCTGGTGTGCTGAGTGTGCCAGGACTATTCCATCCAGCTGTGAGGCTCGTGTCCTTTTAAGACTTTCAAAAAGCACTCGCTTTTTTTTGTACCAGGGGAGCCGGCTGCGGGGACCTGCTTGCAGATTTTACTTTTCTGTTTCCCTAATATCCAGCACATCATGCAATGTTTGTCTTCGTTCCTTGTGTGGATTACTAGGGCTGGTTATTTAGCAGTCCTGTGCTTCCATTCCCTCCCTACTCTGACTATTTTCCTTCTGCTGGTGACCTGGGGTGGGGGTAGTGCTTGGGTCCCGCCGGGTCACAGCTTGTATCTTACCCCCTTCGTGAGATGCTGAGTTCTTGCAGATGTAGATGTAGCCTGGCTGTTGTACTGTATCCTCTGGTCTCTCTTTTAGGTGTAGTTGTATTTGTTGTATTTTCAAAAATACATATGGTTATGGAGGAGATTTACGCTGCCCTACTCACACCGCCATCTTGGCTCCTCTGGTTTGAAAATATTTTGTTGAGTATTTTTGCATCTATGTCCATCAGGGATATTGGTCTGTAGTTTGCTTTTCTGCAGTTTCTTTGCCTGGTTTTGGTAGTAGAGTGATGCTGGCCTCATAGAATGAGATTGGAAGTATTCCCTCCTCTTGTATTTTTTGGAAAACTTTAAGGAGAATAGGTATTATGTCTTCTCTAAATGCCACATAAAATTCAGCGATGAATTCATCCGGTCCAGGGGTTTTGTTCTTGGGTAGTTTTTAAATTACCTACTCAATTTCGTTGCTGGTAAGTTGTCTGTTTAGATTTTCTGTTTCTTCCTTGGTCAGTCTTTTAAGGTTGTATTTTTCTAGAAAGTTGTGCATTTCTCCTAGGTTATCCAGTTTGTTAGCATATAGATTTTCATAGTATTCTCTAATAATTCTTTGTATTTCTGTGGTGTCTGTCATGATTTTTCCTTTCTCATTTCTGATTCTGTTTATGTGTGTAGATTCTCTTTTTCTCTTAGTAAGTTTGGCTAAGGGTTTATCTATTTTGTTTATTTTCTCAAAGAACCAGCTCTTGCTTTCATTAATTTTTTCTATTGTTTCATTCTTGTCAATGTTATTTATTTCTCTGATCTTTATTATGTCTCTCTTTGGGCCTCACTTTTTGTTCTTTTTTCAGTTTCAATAATTGTGAATTTAGACTATTCATTTGGGTTGTTATTCCTTCTTTAGATAGGCCTGGATTGCTATATACTTTCCTCTCAGAACTGCTTTCACTATGTCCCACAGAAGTTGGGGCATTGTTCTGTTGTTGTCATTTGTCTACATATATTGCTTGATCTCTATTTTAATTTGGTCATTGATCCATTGATTATTTAGGAGGCATGTTGTTAAGCGTCCATGTGTTTGTGAGCCTTTTTGTTTTCTTTGTACAATTTATTTCTAGTTTTATACCTTTGTGATCTGAGATGTTAGTAGACTTTCAATCTTTTTGAATTTACTGAGGTTCTTTTTGTGTCCTAGTATGAGGTCTATACTGGAAAATGTTCCATGTGCACTTGAGAAGAATGTGTATCCTGTTGCTTTTGGATGTAGAGTTCTGTAGATGTCTGTTAGGCCCATCTGTTCTAGTGTGTTGTTCAGTGCCTCTGTCCTTACTTATTTTCTGTCTGGTTGATATGACCTTTGGAGTGAGTGGAGTGTTGAAGTCTCCTGAAATGAATGCATTGCATTCTATTTCTTCCTTTAGTTCTGTTAGTATTTGTTTCACATATGCTGATGCTCCAGCGTTGGGTGCATAGATATTTATAATGGTTATATCCTCTTGTTGGACTGACCCCTTTATCATTATGCAATGTCCTTCTTTGTCTCTTGTTACTTTCTTTATTTTGAAGTCTATTTTGTCTGATACAAGTGTTGCAACACCTGCTTTTTTCTCCCTATTGTTTGCATGAAATATCTTTTTCCATCTCTTCACTTTTAGTCTGTATATGTCTTTGGGCTTAAAATGAGTCTCTTGTAGGCAGCATACAGATGGGTCTTGCTTTTTTATCCATTCTATTACTGTGTTTTACTATTACAGATAATGTTGCTGTGAACATTTGTCCAATTTCAGGTGAGGATAGGCTAGGTTGTGGAGAATGTAAGAAACAACTTCATAATACTATATTTCTCTCCAAATTAATTATTAGTATTATTTTTTAATCAGTTTACACTTCTACCAGCAGTGCACAAACATTCCCACTGATACTAGCCATTGTCAGACTTCTTAATTTTTGCCAGTCTGGTATGTGGAAAATGGTATCTTATTGTGGTCTTCATTTCCACATTCCTGATTACTAATGAGGTTTCACATTTTTTCATATGTTTAATTGCCATTTGTATCTCTTGTGAAATATCTTTTCAAGTCATCTGCCCATTTTTCTATTGGGATGTTTGTCTTTTTTATTGTTTGTAGTTCTTTATATATGTTCCAGGTAGTATCACTTTGCTAGTTTCATGTTTCGTATTAGTATTAGAGTAGTTTTTAGTATAAATGTTTTTTCACATTCTTTATTTTAATGTGATGTTTATCAGGCTTATATTTTATAATTAGCACTTTTGGTGTCTTCTTTAGGAAATACTTCCCTGCTTTTACACATAAAATACTTTTATGTCTCAAAGATACATTCCTATACATCTATAAACTCCCAGAAGCTTTAAAGTTTAGGTTTTAAGACTTTAATATATTAGGAACTGTTTTCCAGTTTGGTTGTGAGAAAGAGATCAAATTTTTTTCCTACATGGATAGTCCAGGTCCTAGCACAAATTCCTGAAGGCCTGTCACCAACTGTTTCTTACTTTTGTTTGATGATTGTTCACAAAATATTTACACCAGACACTCTGCCAGAGGTGCAAAATAGAATCACATATGATACCTCCATCCCTTGAGGGGCATACATAAAGTCTACATGATTTCTGGAAAGCACTTATCAGCCCCTCTTATCAGGGTTGCCCTATGAGTTAATATTTCTAAGCCTCAGTTTCTCCACTTACAAAATGGAACTCTTCACCAGATTGGTGTAAAAGTTAAGTAGATAACTATATCAATATACAGTGTAAAGCAGTGTCACTAGCCATACAATGGGAAGGAAGCAAGAAGACCACAGCACTGGTTACTCTGATGCTCTACTATAATTTTATCCACCCATTGGATGGATGGGAAACTTGTCAAGGTTTGGAAACTTGACTGCAAATTAGCTGATATCCTTAGGCTGACATGTGGCATCCTTTAAATCTGAGTAGATCATAGTGACCATGAAAGCAATGTAGTATAGTGGAAGCAATGCTATGTGGCTTCTAAGACAGATCATAAAACAGAGTAGAGCTTCTGAATAGTTTATTGGAACACCCGTGTTGGAGCCTCAAGTCTCCATGAAAGAAGTCCTACCACCCAGATGCTGCCATCCTGACAGGAGGTCCAAATTAGCCCATTATAAAGCTATGACCCTGAGATGACACAGAGAAGGATATCCTGGCTAACCTCTACATGCTTCTGCTCCAGCTTCTACTCAGTGAAACCACATGCAAGACCCCAAGCCAGAAATGCCCAAGTGATTCCTTCCTGAATTCCTGATCCACAGAAACTGAGAGAAAAGAAAACAATTGCTGGTATTTTCCACCACTAAATTTTTGTGTTAATATGTTTATACATCGGTACATAACTGGAACCCTTATTGAGCACAGATTTTGCATAATGAAGTGTGAAAAGTAATTTCATGTTTCTCTTAATTAATCCTAAGTGAAAAATAACAAGAGAGCTAAACAAAATTTTATATCTAATTAGGATAATATTTGATTATTGTCTACATTGGTCTTATCTGGAGATCTCAGTGTGATTCAGAGCACCCTCATTTTAGTAGAACATGCCTAAAATTGCTGACTTCATATAAATTTTAGACCCTATTATCCAGCTTAATGAAGGCTTTCTGTGTTATATCAGGGTTGCCCTATTTTGCCTGCAGTATTACAGAGAAAAATAAATAGAATATTTAGATATACCTAACTTTGTCTTTTAGGTATGAGTGAGATGAGGTTTGCCATTTATTAAAGTGTCCAACTCTGGCAGAAAATTGGTATTTCTAGATTTTAAAAAATATTGCCTAAATAAGCATAACTATTTGTCAAGGAAGGTGATTAAAGATCACTAAATCTACCAAATAAACTCCAATACATAAACACCATAGTTATTTTTTATCATGCTGATGTAGCCTTAATAGACATTATAAAAGCCCCTAAAAATTTCACTCAATAATCCATATGTAATGGTGTAATCACTCCTTTGTAAAGAGGAAAAAGTATGGAACTAAATTTGAAACTACTGCATAGTATTACAATAAGACCCTGAATTGAATGAGTCCTAACAAACAAATGTGATGAACATGCTAATGTTCAGAAGGTCACTATAGTGCCAGCATACTCTCTATTCTACTCTACAGGCAGCAATTTATTACCAAATTTAGAGGGATCAGTCCCCAATTTATATACATGAAATTTTAAAGTATAGCAAAGAAATCTAAAGCAACCAACCTCCCATATCCTGGTAACATTTGTAAGAATCAGAGAAGGTAGGATAGTAATAAAAACATTAGACTTGATTAAATAACATTAAGATTACAATACCTTTTTGAGGCTAGAAAATCCCAAATGAGAACTTAGAAGTCAGGATGAAAACAGAGTTAATCAAAGGAAATTATAAAATCTGGGCAAAAATTCCAAAATACATTTATAATATACAGCTGGAAAGGAAATTACTTGGGGATGAAATAAAAATAAGAGACTATAAAGACCATGATTTGAATCACACAGAATAATACTGGGATCAAAAGAAGAAAAGAGAATAATTTAACTAATAAAGAATAATCATAGAGTTATTTTAATTTATTTTCATAGTGCCAAAGAGGAACAATTATGAACCACATAGATAAATATAAATTATAGGGTGAAAAATGCTTTCCTGACATGTGTGAATAGATAGCATATACATGCTAATGTGTCTAAATAAAGTAATGTACATGTCATATGTCTAAATAAAGTCTTGATTACATATTCTATAGTTAATTTCAAATAAAACATTTGAAATAAAACTTTTATTTCAACTCTTGTCATAATTTGTTAAAAGGAATGACATTTTTGAAATTTTGCATAGAGACATGCAAAAATAAAACAAAAATTCCTAGAACTGCTAAACATTGGTTGACTTCCAAATTGCTGAGTGCCATGAAAATAAAATTCAAAGCAAAGACATGATGAGAATGGTATGAAACAAATCAACATTAGTGATGAAAAGATCAAAAACATTCAAAGCAGACCCACTTAGAACATTCATTATCCATAATTTCCGTTAGTCCTGGAAAATGTAAGGATGACAGACAGGAACGACAGGCATGCAGCATCAACAGTATGTCATCAATATTATGTCTGAAACCGCATGATATTTACAGATAAACAACTCAATTCCACTTGCCTCTAGTTGATCTGATCTAATATAAATTTTGCAATACTTTGAAAATTCAAAGAGGTTTTAACTTTAATATTGCATCATTAAATTCACGATGATTAGAAAGCCTTAGATTGACAGGTATATACTCTCACACTTGGTCTTTAATTTTAAATGTAATTAGCAACTCAACATAAACCTAAGTGGTATAATACAACATCTTGTAACACTATGCTATGCCCATTACTATAATTAGGAAAAAAATCTAAGGCCATTCAAGTGCTTTTAATCCTTCATAAAGATTTTTACTTTTTTACAAAGACTTTTTCTTTTAGAGGGGCTTATAATGCCATTTACCTGTAAATGAACAATTCTCAGAAATACATCATCTCTCATGCTCATCTCAATATCAAAACGAGCAAGTTTTTTGTCGGCTTCTGTACTTGCTGCCCGTACATCCTTGTCAGAGGAGACATGCTGGGGAAAGTCTAGCATGGTTCGTTCCACTGGTAATAGAAAAAAAAAAACTGTAAGGTCATCAAATCAGGATTAAGAAAAACATCTCCTACTTAGATGAATGATTATCCCAACATAAGTTCTTCCTTTTGTATTTTCTGTAAAGGTTCCTAAGGCTGTCAAACATAGGACCTGGTTGTTCCAGTGGCATTATTAAGAACAATAAGGGTATGCACTGAGCACCAGAAGTATGTTTAGGGTATAATTTATTAACTGAGAATGTAGAAAGATAAAGACATAGTTCTTACACTAAGACATTTTACAATCTGGTGGTTGGTGGGTAGGGAACAGTATGTGAAAAGATAAAAAACAGAGCAGTTTAGTTGCCAAGTGAATGGGATAGTAACTCACAGGCAGCGACATCAAGGGCTGCAGTGCTATGTAATGCCTTGTGGAGAAGGTAGGACCTTAGAGGATGGGCAGGGCAAGAGGAGAGCCCAGCAGGGGACTGAAGAAGCACAGATTATATGCATGAGGACTGGCAGCCAGAGGATGTTTAAGAATCAAGCAGACCGATTCAGTTTGTTTACAATATTTTACTGCAGAGCTCCTTAGAGAGAATCTAATCAAAGTTAGGAACCCTCCCCCAAATGCAAACATTCATACAAACATAAAACCTTCCATACAACTTCAGAAGATTCCCAGAAATCCCAGTGAACACAGCCACTAAACCACTGAATATTGGGGCTATTATTTTGAGGTAACAGTGGTAATGTCATCTGTTCTAATTTTCACATATTAAAGTTGGTTCCTGGGCTTTTCATACATTTGTATTTTGACTTTAATTGAACAAAAATCTGATGTCAGTGAAAGAACCCATACTACAGGGAAAAAAAAGTTATGCTGTGACAATGAATATATTTTTATTTTCTTATCATTAGTACTTTGAAGCTATTGTAAATAGGTGAAACTTACATATATAATAGATGGCAGACATGTAAAATTCCTTTACATACCAAGAAACTGTCCAGTTAAGCTACCCCACTTATATAAGTTCCCTTAAAACAATGTAACAAAGGTGAAAAAGAGAAAGCCACAAACATCTGGATAAATTCATAACGTGTATTTAAAAAGTGAAATTAGATATTCTTTTAGGATTTTATCTACATACAATTTTATGTTCCTTGGTTAAAATAAGGATGGAACAGAAGATTTAAAATTTATTACATGAAACACTTGTTTAAGTGATAAATATGGTTAAAATTTTTATTTACCTAAAAAAATTAGTTTAAAAGATATTAAAAAGTAATCAAAATTGCTCAAGAACTTAAATGAGCAGAATAAAACTGCAGGACCCTAAAATTGGAAACATAGTCTTAAATACACAATAATACTGAAAACCATTTCCTTTCCTACTTTGCCACAAAGACCTAGAACCAGATGTATGCTCTCATTGCCAAACTATAAACAATGTTGATGTCCAGGACCTGACACGAGACAAATGGGGTTTTAGCAGCTCTATCAGGAAGCAGAATGAATTCTGAGAACATATACAGATAAGAGAAAGCCTAAACTCAAACATTTTTTAATTTTTTAATTTTGGTATCATTAATGTACAATTTTGAACAACATTATGGTTACTAGACTCTCACTATCATCAAGTCCCCCCCACATACCCCATTACAGTCACTGTCCATCAGCGTAGTAAGATGCTATAGAATCATTATTTGTCTTCTCTGTATATACTGCCTTTCCCGTTAAACTCAAACATTTTTATGATTAACCCACAAAGATAAACTCAAGGGACAGCAAGAACAAATATAAAAAAACTAGAAGTATATTTAAAAGATGTAGTACTGTGGAAAAAACAGAATTTAAGACAACTTTTCTTTAAGATTTTATTTTTTTTCCCCACTGATTTTCATACCTGTTGAATGCATAAGTTACCAGGCTCACACACATCTGACCATAATTGAATGAAGACGTGAGTATGTGAACCAAGGAGAAGTATTTGAAATTACCTGCTGGGAAAGCTCCGTTGAAGGGGACAACCCCATCCCTTTCACTTTTTACTCAACTAGATCTTTTTTATTCAAGAGTATAAACTTAAGACTCATTGCAAGATTTAGTGATCATTAATGAGAGCGAAGCAGTTGGTAGTAAGAGGCAGAAACTGAAACAGAAACGCAAAGCTAAGAGAAGGGAACCAAATTAGGGTGGGACATTGGATAGGAAACTCTCAGTGTTGAGGGGCTGGTGCGGGTAAAGAGATGACTAGGTTATTAGGACTGGGCAGGATTCTGGATAACTGTTCACATTCTAGAATACATACAAATGTTTATGATATCAGGTTCTACAAACAGCCCATGTTCCTATGAAGCCTGGATAGACAGCCAAGGTTGTTTGGCTATAATTATCCTACAAATTATATCTAACCCTTAGAGGTAACTCGGATGAAACTTCATTCCTTGCAACTCCAAGAGTCTAATACTTATATTATTTTATATATGTATATATTATATATATATTATTATTATAAAAGGAATATATTTTTGGTGTAGGGAATATGGAAAATAGAGAAGAGCAAAAAAATTAAAAGCCAACAGTAAACATCCAAGATATTAGCCATTATTAAAATTTGTGTATTTTCTTCTGATTTTCTTTCTCTGTCATTTTTTTTAATGTTATTGAATACTGCTCCTAAACATTAATTTAATGGCTACATAGTGTTACAGAGGGTGCATATATCCTAATTTATTTAGCCATTCTATTGGTTGACCCTTAAGGGTTGTTTCCAAGCTTTTGTTATGACAGGGTACCTGTTTACATATAAATTTATCCACGATTTTTCAAGTATCTGATTATTTCCTTAGATTAAATGCCTAGTTGTGGAATTACTAGGCTAGGGTATCAACTTCTTAAAAGTTTTGAAATATATTGACAAAATTCTCTTCAGAAAGCAGCTGCAATGAGAGTATACACTTCATAGCAATTTTCCCAACATACTAAAAATTTTTATCTTAGGTAATTTAATTCTAAGCAATTTATTAATCATTATGTAAAAATCAATATCTTGTAAAATTGGAAAACAGATTGTCCAGACAGAAAGCATAAAATGGCTTGTGTTACCCACAAAATGAAATATTGATGGGCTTTTGCATCCTACTCACCTATATACTTCACTTCTACATCTGCCAGTGTCTGCAAACAGTTCTCGTAAGTTACTTCCTCAATGTCAAGCATTCCAATAGCATCATACACCTGTTTGGTCTGCACAATGAGCTCCTCAGTTCTTGTTTTAATTTGCTCTGGTGAAAGATCCCATCTTAAAACATTTCTGCCTGCCCCAGTATAAGAAGACATTGCCTGAAGAGGAGACATCATTTCCTTTCCTAAAGTCATTCTGAATGAAATCTTGGAACCACCAACTCTAAAAAGAATCCGAAAAATAATAAAAATTAGGCATTTCCATTGGTCCAATATCAACATCCAAATGTGTTTTATTTAATAAAATTTTTAATTAAAAACTTTTTAATAAATTTGAGCAAATTTCTTTCAGGTAAACACATACATAAAACTAAATGCTCTTGAATTTCCTTTTTTTATTGTATAAAGTTAGGTGTCAAAGATACAATAACTGTACTACACAGATTAAACCAGTAATCTTTCTTATTCAAATGTTTTCCTTATGGTGACGTATTGAACAACAATTAAAAACTTTTTAACAAAATTTCATGTTGAAATCAACTATAGCAATTTGAATTTAAGACTTGGAAAATAAACTCTGGTATAGCTACGGCAGAATCCTAAAAGATAAAAAAAAAAAAAAAAGACAAATTAAGAAGAATAATGCCAGTCATTCATCCCCTGAAAGCACTCAAACTAATAATTGATGCCATGTGTGCGTGTATAATATATAATTACATATATAATTTTAGAACTTAAAAATAAAAACGTTGTAATTAGTAGCTAACATTTATTGCATATTCAGGCACTGTACTAAATGCTTTTCTATTTTTTAACTCAGTCCTCACAACTACATTATGAGACAGATACTGTGTTAATTCTCATTTTACTAAAGAGGAAACTAAAACAGAGACATTAAGTAACTTACCCAAGGTCACATGGCTGATTAAATGGTGGGAGCTAGGATTAAAAACCAGATAGAGATCCAGAACACACACCCTTAACTATGGTAAACTACACTGCTATTTTCTTACAAGACCCCAAAACAACCTTATGACATTGGCAGAGCATTATACCTTTTTAGCAGATGATGCTATTGAGCCTGAAAGAGGCTAAGTATTTGTTTAAGGTCATTTGCTAAACAAATATTTATGAGTATTTACTGTGTCTAGTCATTGTGATAGGCACTGAGGATAAAAAGGCAAGTGGACTGGGACCCCACTATTATAATATAGAAGAGAAGACAAATTGACAAACAGGCAATTATATGATATTGAGGTGAGAGCTATGACAGGGTTAAGCAGAGGGAACCTGAAGACCACAGAAGGAACTGTTCTAGGAAGATTTCCTAGGAGCAATATGCAGAAATTATCCAAAGGCTTAAAGCTTTAAGGAGAGAGAATTCTGAAAAGCTAAGTAGGAACCAGAGAATGAAGAGCTTTAGGAATCATTAGGGCTCCACCTTATTCCGAAGGCAAGGAGGGACCCTGGAACAGTCTTAATCAGGTGAGAGATGAGATTAAGGTATACATTTTAGAGAAATCACTCAAACCAAATGAATTGAAAGGCTTGGAAAAGAGAGATCATTCTAGAGAGAAGCTATTATTATAATTGGGGCATATTATGGCTTAATAAACTAGGAAATAGGGAAAACTGGAGTGAATTAGAAGATATTCGGGCAGTAGATCAATGTGATTTGGTACTGAATGGATGTGGCAGGGAGATGAGTCAAGGATGAACTCCAGGTTTCTGTCTTGGAACTGGACGGACAGATGGTGGCACCATCACTAATACAGAATTTAGGAGAGGAAGGAGTGTTTTGGTGGAAAAAAAGAGATTCAGTTTTGGACATGCTAAGTGTGAAGTGGCTGTGACATATGTAAATGAATTCATTAATATAACAGTAACTGGAGTGGTAGGGTTTTGTTGAACTGGCCCAAGGGGGTTTCAGAGTGAGAACAGGAAAACTGAACCCGACCTCTAATTTGATTTTTGAAGCAGAAGGAAACCAAGCCAGGATGGGTCTAGGAAGTTGCGGAAAGTGAACACTGAAAAAGGGAGGGAGTGACTAACAGCAGCAGGTGTATCAACCTCAAGACAGACAGAAGAGTCTCTGCTGAATTGAACAAGTGTCACTGATGACTCTGACAAGAGCAGTGCCCATGGCATGGCAGGAGTGGAAGTCAGGGCACTATGACTGAGGGGTATGAATAAGGTAAATAACTGGAGGGAGTGCACCTAAACAAGTATCTACAGACCTGGCTGTGAAAACAAGAGAGGGCCCAGTGTAGCTAGCAGGGGCTGAGGCACAGAAAGAAAGCATTTTTAAGACATGAGAGATGTGAATACTGATCCCCTTAACTGTATCTCCCTGATGTCTCCTATGTGAAACATACTGGTTGATGGTTACACTCAAGGCCAGCAGACTATAATCTAATATATTTCAACATTTCTCCTCCAACCAGTTGAGTTATATATTCACCAAGGGTTGGCTCTATTTGTTCCAAAACCTGTTTATGCCTATTATACTTATTTTCATGTAATTTAAATATTTAACTGGTAGAATGTATGCAAAAAGAATGATTTGTTATTTAGGTAAATTGTTTGGAAATACGTTAAAAAAGACAGTTACTAAAAAGCAAAACTGCTGTTATGGAAGATTGAGAAAAGAACTGTGAAGATTCAGAAGACTTCTGAATTTAGATTACTTACCTGTATGTTCTTATTCCACCTTAAAGAAACTGAAGTTGGAAGTTTAAAATGAAGCATTTTAGGTGTAGTTTATGCAAGGACAGTGAAGAATGCCATCAAATGATTTATATTCAACAAGGCTTCCATCTGACATACTGGAAATACACATTTGTGTGTATTTTGCTTTGAATACATTGCTTAAACAATTTATCACTTTTATGATGCCACTTCAAACCAATTTTTTCAATTAATTATTAAATGACATATAAAGCAAGGTCCTAATTTAGATAAGAAGAAATGGTATAGAAAGCTTGGGAAGAGCAATTTGTTTTAGGTAGGAAAAGAGTCTCCAGTCTTGGTAAAATAAGAAAACAGGTTAAATGGGAGTAGTCCAGCTATAGCAAAAAAGTGAGATATTTGAATTTAAGAATTCAAAGTCTAAGAAGTCTGATAAGATCGAGGATATTTTCTTGAAAGTGTATGGTTGATATATACAAGTTGAGGAGCACAAAAAACATACACCTTAGTACTGGATAAAATGTCTATGTGAACACTGGAGTCAGCAGCTTGATACTTGGGCTGGGGAGTAGAAAAGGAGACTAAACCAGGACCCAAAGTCTTCAGAGAATGGAGAGAACCAACCAGATAGCTGGGACAGCATATAAGCAGGGTAGAATGGTAAAACCAGATTGTGAGCCTTAAAGGTTTTAATACAATGGTGAAGAAGTGAAGGTCTGGGAGCGTAACTGAGGGCAAGATGGGAGCTGGGGAACAAAGGAGATGTGGACCTTTTCCCTGTACCGTGGGACATGGGAGAAAGAGGGATGTAGGGGAAATATTTTCCTTAGAGTTGGGTAGATTTCAGTAAAGGTTCAGGAGAGAAGAGACAATTCACAGAGTATGAAAAAGTGTAATTTTTTACTATGGGACAAGGGTGCCAGAGATGAAGGGAGAAGTCTAAGAGTACAGCAGAAGACAGCTAAGTATGTGTTGGCTGTCCAGCCACTCTTTGGTAGTGGTTACCAAAGGGGAGGGGTGCGGGAAGGTGGGTGGAGAGGGAGGGAGAAGGGGATAGAGCGGGTATTATGATTGGTACACGTGGTATGTGTGGGGGTCACAGGGAAGACAGTGTAGCACAGAGAAGACAAGTAGTGATTCTGTGCCATCTTACTACACTGATGGACAGTGACTTCACTGGGGTATGGAGGGGACTTGATAATATGATTGAATGTAGTAACCACAGTGTTTTTCATGTGAAATCTTCATAAGAGTGTATGTCAGTGATACCTTAAGAAAGAAAAGGAAGGAGGGAGGGAGGGAAGGAGGGAAGAAGGAAGGAAGGAAGGAAGGAAGGAAGGAAGGGAGGGAGGGAGGAAGGAAAGAATGGAGCCAGACTTTTGACAAAATAAACACTGTGAGTAGAATAGTAAAGGAAGGAAACCAAATATTTACTGATATCACTGAGCCATGATATGAAGTAATTCTGCAACCTGACCGACCTAGAGCTAGACTTTCCAGTTGTGTCAGTGTATTGTTTAAGTAAGTTTGAATGTGTTTTTGTGTTATTTGCCTCATATAGGATCCTGACTGATAAAGCAATGAACCCAGGAAAAAAAAAAGTATGAAAGTCAGAACACAAGAAATGATGGATGATGACTGGAGGGCCTCACATGCTTGGTGGTGGCCTAAAATAATAGGGACGTGAAGTTCCGTGCGTGAACCTGGCTGAAAATTCCCAGTAATTATCCCTACAGTCCCTCAAGGATACACAGAATGGAGCCCTTGAAGGGCGAGTCAGCTGTGACCATGACTGATTGGGCTTCCAGGGAAGTCCTAGGACAGGTGAGAGGCTGCCACAGGATTAATGAGGTTATAATGAGTAGCAAACCGAAGACTGATGACCAGAACATAGGACTTCTTCATCTTAATACCTTGCTCTTTTCACTAACTCTCTGGGGACAAACCAATTATTTTGGACAATTTTCCTTATTATTAAACATTATTATTAAATTTTCTTTTAAAAGAAAATTACTCCAAACACTTCACTGATAAGATGACCCCCTCTGGTTATCATTAGTTTCCTGACATGTATCAAAGGTTAAGTGTTTGGTCACAGCATACCTGATTTTAATTCAGTTAAACTTTGACAAAGATGTCAATACCTCCGCTTTGGCTAGCGGATATGCCCATAATCACCCTGGCACAATTTCTGAAAAGCTATCTCTTCCTTAAAGAAATTTACTCCCCAAATGTGGAAGGGGTAAAAAGAAAGGAACAGAAGTTAGAGATCATGATTTCATGGGTCAATAGAACACGTTAAAAAGAACATGTGAAGCCTTCAGATAAGTCATTCTTTTATATCTTCCTTTTTTCCCTTCTAGGTTTTATCTTAATTCCTTTCAGGATTTATAATTCTTGTTATCAAATAAAGAGAACAGGGCCAGAAGAATATACTTGTAACTAAAACATTTTGATCTATCGAGAATTTTTCTATCTGTATTGTCTCTGCTTTTCCTTTTCCATCATTATTTTTCTGGGAATCCTTCTTCCTCCCCTTTGTTAGGATTTCAGGCTTATTCAATGCTTTGGATGTTAGTACATTTATCTCTTCTTCCCTTTTGGTCTGCAGCCCCAGGGAACAGCAGTACACCAGAAGTCATTCTATCACCCTTGAGAATCTGGTAAGGATTTTCAGTGACTTTTTGCAGTTGAGAGCTACAGAAATTGGAAGCAGGCAACACTGTGATCCTGTCTTTCTCCACAGAATTACTACGTGCAATCTGAAAATGAAAATCTAAATTAAATCTGAGATTTCTATTATTTAATTAAACACTAGATTTATTTCTTTTCTACAAACTTCCTAGCTCTTTATTATTTTTGTCCAACCACACTTTCTTCATTGACTTCTCTGTCTTTAAAGAACTTTTCAACACACAACTCTGAAATTTCTAACTAAGAAATAACATTGAATATTATATTGGAATTGACAGGAAGTACACTTGTCAGGGCTGAGGTATCCTGTGTCCAATAAACAAATGAAATGCTTAGGCAAAAAAAGCAAGTGGCCTAATTTTTGTAGAGATCACTGGTTTGCAGCATTTCATTTGGACAAATGAGCATGCCAGTTATTTTGAGTTAATTATTGTCTTAAAACTTGCACAAATGTACTTTCACGAATGTTGACTTTTGAAAGACCTATACCCTGAAAACTACAAGACACTCTTTAAGAGAAATTGAAGAGGACACTAACAAATGGAAATTCATCCCATGCTCTTGGTTAGGAAGAATTAATATTGTCAAAATGGTCATCCTGCCTAAAGCAATCTACAGATATAGTGCAATCCCTATCAAAATACCAATAGCATTCTTCAATGAACTGGAACAAATAGTTCTAAAATTCATATGGAACCACAAAAGACCCCGAATAGCCAAAGCAATCATGAGAAGGAAGAACAAAGCAGGGGGGATCTCGCATCCCAACTTCAAGCTATACTACAAAGCCACAGTAATCAAGACAATTTGGTACTGACACAAGAACAGACCCATAGACCAGCGGAACAGAATAGAGAGTCCAGATATTAACCCAACATACATGGTCAATTAACATATGATAAAGGAGCCATGTAAATACAATGGGGATATGACAGCCTCTTCAACAGCTGGTGTTGGCAAAACTGGACAGCTACATGTAAGAGAATGAAACTGGATTACTGTCTAACTCCATACACAAAAGTAAACTGGAAATGGATCAAAGACTGAATGTAAGTCATGAAACCATAAAACTCTTAGAAGAAAACAGGCAAAACTCTCTTGAATATAAACATGAACAACTTCTTCATGAACATATCTCCATTGGCAAGGGAAACAAAAGCAAAAATGAACAAGTGGACTATATCAAACTAAAACGCTTCTGTACAGTAAAGGACACCATCAATAGAACAAAAAGGCATCCTACAGTATGGGAGAATATATTCATAAATGACAGATCCGATAAAGGGTTGACATCCAAAATATACAAAGAGCTCATGCACCTTAACAAACAAAAAGCAAATAATCCAATTAAAAAATGGGCAGAGGATCTGAATAGACATTTCTCCAAAGAAATTCAGATGGCCAACATGCACATCAAAAGATGCTCCACATCGCTAATCATCAGAGAAATGCAAATTAAAACCACAATGAGATATCACCTCACACCAGTAAGGATCTCCATCATCGAAAAGACAAACAACAACAAATGTTGGCGAGGTTTTGGAGAAAGGGGAACCCTCCCACACTGCTGGTGGGAATGTAAATTAGTTCAACCATTGTGGAAAGCAGTATGGAGATTCCTCAGAATGCTCAAAATAGAAATACCATTTGACCCAGGAATTCCACTTCTAGGAATTTACCCTAAGAATACAGGAGCCCAGTTTCAAAAAGACATATGCACCCCTATGTTTATCACAGCACTATTTACAGTAAGCAAGAGATTGAAGCAATCTAAGTGTCCATCAGTAGATGAATAGATAAAGAAGATGTGGTACATAGACACAATGGAATATTATTCAGCCATCAGAAGAAAACAAATCTTCCCATTTGCAACAACATGGATGGAGCTAGAGGGAATTATGTTCAGTGAAATAAGCCAGGCGGAGAAAGACAAGTACCAAATGATTTCACTCATATGTGGAGTATAAGAACAAAGAAAATACTGAAGGAACAAAACAGCAGCAGACTCACAGAACCCAAGAATGGACTAACAGTTACCAAAGGGATAGGGACTGGGAAAGATGGGTGGGAAGGGAGAGATAAGGGGAAAATGGGGCATTACGACTAGCACACATAATGTAGGGGGGCGGGTACGGGAAAGGCAGTATAGCACAGAGAAGACAAGTAGTGATTCTATGGCATTTTACCATGCTGATGGACAGTGACTGTAATGGGATATGTGGTGGGGACTTGATAATGGGGGCATCTAGTAACCACAATGTTGCTCATGTAATTGTATATTAATGATACCAAAATAAAGAAAAAAGGAAAAAAAAAAAGAAATGTTGACTTACTGGTTTTCTTTTGAAGCATAAAGGCCCCCACTTCCTCCCACCAAGTCTTCTTTGACCATTCCCGTTCATCCAGATCTCAGCTTCTATCACTTTTTATCTGTGCCATTCACTTTAGATGTTTAAATTACCGTCATCTATCTGTTCAATTAGTTTGTCTTGTATTCTAAATTAGACTAGGACTTTCTCAAGCACAATAATCATTGTACATTTCTTTTGTCACAACTCCCATACCAAGCACACTGCTCACTGCTGAGCACATAGTAGATGCCCATTATATACTTGAAATGAGATGGGATTGATATGGCTAAAACAATATAGCAACTCCACCTTTATTCATCATCACATCATCACAAATGAACATCTGTGCAGGAAACTTGCTTTATTAGAGCCAGGACTAGAGTGAAACTCCAAAAAATGTCGTAACTTCTATTTCCCCACATTTACATATTACCCACGTTCTCATCTTTTCCTATGGTGTTAATGTGTTCTAATACATGGTTTGCATGGCATTTCCTGAAATTTGCCACAAGTCCTCAAAGCGTTTAGCAAATATTCCTAGTACTTACTTGGAAGTAATGTTTCTCTACAAGCTCCTACTGAGGGCTGTGTTTTATCAATTTCACTGGATTGGAATTTCTGCATGTTTATTTTTAAAAATTTCTCTTGTCAGGTAATTTCATCAGAATTGTTCCTTTCTATTCTTGATTCCCACTGTTTGCAGTTTTCTTTATGAGTCATTAATTCAGCTAAGTCATCCCTCTCATTACAATTTATCAGGCCATAACTCAGTTCCAGGGTCCTTCATCAGAACATGTAGGGCTCCTTAATTTCAGATTTCCCCATTGCCAAAGTCCAGCCATGAGCCTCCCTAAGGCTTACTTGTTCCTTTAGGCCCTTAGTACACTTCTCTCATGAAGCCTTTAGCGAAGCAGCTGTATATCCACTACATCTTATGATGTCAACACAGGAGCCACATCTGATTATTTAAATATCAATTAATTAAGAGTAAATAAAATAAAAAATTCAGTTCCTCATTTGCAGTGGGCACATTTCAAATGCTCAAGAGCCACTGTGGCAAGTGGCTGCCATACTGGACAGCACAGACAGAGGACATTTTCATCACCGCAGAAAGTTCTAGTGGGCAGCACTGGCCCGGACAATTTCATTTCAGGAATGAATGTCTGCCTGCACCATCCCAGGGGCATCCTTTCTCTTCTCCACTCACAGAGCAGTTTCCTTTCTAAATTTCTTGGTGAAAATAATGAACAGAGAAGGCGAGGAAGTGAGAAGTCAGGTACTGAGGAGTTCTAAGCGTCAGGCACTGCAAAAACATTCATTTAATCCTAACAACACGTGAGAAATTGTAAACACTATTTTCATGAGCATCAGTGTAGTAGAAAATACTTTTATTTCTTTCTACAAGGTGCAGGGCCCAAAGATAATGATAACATGATTAGAATATACAAGCAGTTTTTCCACAAGACTCTTTAAATTTCACAAATTCTTTAATTTTACAACTGAGAGTTAATCTTTTTGTTTGTGCTTACCAAGTAGAGGTCAAGTTACACAATTTTACCTAGAGGTTCCTGGTACTAGATCCTCACTCAGCATGTCGAACATTAGTGAACTCACTGTTTTCTCTCTGCTTTGAGCGACCTTTCACATCTCACATTCCTGCCAGTGTCCCATATGCTAAAGCATCTCCAACTGCTGAACCTCTCCCACATTCCCCATCTTTCTCTGGTACTCAAACTTCCTTACATCCTCATCTTCACGGAACACTGTTCCACTTTGTTTTAACTGAAACCTGGATCCCTACAAAACCCATCACCTTCCCTAGGTAGAATGCTCACTCTCTCCAGCACCTCATGCTACTGGGCCTGGTGAGGAGGTGAACTTCAGCTAGTTTTCCAATGCAGTTTCCAAATCACTAGTGCACCACAGCTCTAATCCTGAGGCTGCTGCCCTCCTGCTGTGTCACTCACTACTACCAAGTGACCTCTCTAACATTCCCTCACATTTATCAAATTCTTGGCTCTGCAGCCTTTTCCATGTTAAGCTCCAAAATCATCCCACGGAGACTCTAAGGGTAGATGGCTGGGCTTCAACACTTCCTTAACTTCAGTTTCTTGACCTACTTCACTCCAAGAACCTTCATGTTTACTCTTCTTACTGTTACTTGGAGATGCTCCTGAGAGGTGATAAATTCTGATACTCCACTCCCTGACCACAACTTTCTATCTTTTCAGCTTCTACTTCTCTACTGTAGTTCTTATTTTTCTATCTCCTTTAGGCCTCCAGTCCTTTGATCTCTATTTTCTCACTCTAACTGGCCTCTCCTATAGCTCCACTTAGACCTGGGTAATTACTGCACTTTAGAGGGCCCCACTTTGGCCCTCCGGCATCTATACTCTGCTCAACAGAATTGAGAGAAGGTACCCATGCAGAGCTTACCCCACCCCCAACTATGCCTTGAGTACCCAGGACTCCAGAATTCCTTGCTCAAATGGCTTCCAGAGCCTACATGGGCCTGTCCCTTTGGGTCAGTCCCCCTGAGAGTGAACTGAACCACTGATAGGTACACCTTTTGGTTGGAGGGGTAGTCATTAGTAGGAAGAGTGTGCTTGGAGCATGGACTTATAGGTGGGAGTGTCCATGCACCTCATGGTATAGGAGGGGGCCAGGGGATCTTCCAATTGTACTGTTGTACTGTACAATTTCCCAGGTTGTACATATGTCAGAAGTGAGCTTCATCTACAATTTAGCAATCTTTCACTAAAGCCCCAAATGCCTTGCTCTTTCTGCTATATTCATCTTAAAAACCTTTGTCCAGGACCCTTTTAACCAGCCATCTTCTCTCTTCTTACATCCAGATTACTGAACAGGGTTATGGGTTTTGATGCTATTATATTGTGATCTGTAATTTGAGCTGGATACTCAAGGGTTTCAGGAAAAAACCATCCATGAAGGTCTACCTCCCATTCTGAGAGTGTTCAGCTTCCATGGAGCATTATAGATAGTCCTGATCTATAATTAGGGAGGATGATGCAGACTGGATATGATAGCAAATACCAAGTTTTGAACACGTTGCATTTGAGATGTCTGGATGGAATCATGGGAGACCCCAACTTTTTTTTTTAACTTGTGATATTCTTTATTATTATTTTAATATATTTCCCAGCTTAGTCCACTGACAACCTAGAAGCAATATCAACAGTAACCAATCAGCAAACCTAGTCCCCAGATCTTGGTTTCAAATTACTATTGCCAATTAAAAAGGACTGTAGCTTCTTCTTCTTTTTTGTTCAACATAATGCTATTTATTTATTATTATAAAAAGGACTGTAGCTTCTTCTTCTTTTTTGTTCAACATAATGCTATTTATTTATTATTATTATTATTTTATATATTTATTTTTTTATTATGTTATCATTAATATACAATTACATGAGCAACATTGTGGTTACTAGATTCCCCCCATTATCAAGTCCCCACCACATACCCAAATACAGTCACTGTCCATCAGTGTAGTAAGATGCTGCAGAATCACTACTTGTCTTCTCTGTGCTATATTGCTTTCCCTGTGCCCCCCACTATATTATGTGTGTTAATTGTAATGCCCCATTTTCCCCTTATCCTCCCCTTCCCACCCATCCTCCCCAGTCCCTTTCCCTTTGGTAACTGTCGGTCCATTCTTGGGTTCTGTGAGTCTGCTGCTGTTTTGTTCCTTCAGTATTTTCTTTGTTCTTATACTCCACAGATGAGTGAAATCATTTGATACTTGTCTTTCTCCGCCTGGTTATTTCACCGAGCATAATACCCTCTAGCTCCATCCATGTTGTTGCAAATGGTAGGACGTTTTCTTCTTATGGCTGAATAATATTTCATTGAGACACCAACTTTTTTGAATGGGTACAGAAAGAGAAGCCAGAAAGGAGACTCAGAAGAAATGGTTGCTAATAAGTTTTCTTCTGAATGGACTGCTGCTCTGGGGAATCAGATTCACAAGTAGTACCATCTTCTTTTCCTCCTACTTTCCTGACCATTTCTTCTCAGTCTCCTTTGCTGGCTTCTCTTCCTGTAATCATTCAAGAAAGTTGGTGTCTTCCATGATTCCATCTATATCTCTACCTGGACCTCCAGGCCCACAGACATCTCAAATGCAACATGTTCAAAACTTGATCTTTCTCATGAATTCCCCATCTCAGGTTACAGTTCTTTACTTAGGCTTTTTATACTAGAAACTTGTCAGACATATGAATGATGCTAATCATTATTCCTAATATTTATTAGGAGTCTGTTAATGTGCCAGGCACTATACCAAGAGTTGGTATGCATCTTATCGAATTCTCCCAACAAACCAAGAGGTAGGTATTAACCCCATTTTTGTGGGGCACAGAGAAGTAAAGTAGCTTGCTCAAGGTCACACAGCATGTGTGGAGTTGGGAATTTAAACCCAGGCCTGATTACAGAGCCCATATTCTTAACTGCTATGATATACTCATGTTGCAACCACATCCTCCAAAAGGAAAACATCAGCTTTCTCACCAATTCCATCTCCCTGATCTTCCACCCTGATGTTAGTGGAGAGAGAATAAGGTAAATACTTAGAGCATATATATTGGCATCACTTTTCTGATTTGTTATGTATACTACTCCCTAAGGGATTGTTGCAAAGGGTGTGGAGGAGTGTCCTACTTTAACTTTCACGTAGCTCTGAAAAACAGGCCATGTAGGCATGGGCAGCTTTTAGTCACTCATTTACAAAGAGTAAAACAATTATAACTAGGACAACCTGATGGCCACCCTTTGCACCCAGGTCTCATCCTTTTCCAGAGCCCTTTGATCGACTGTTCTTAGATAAGTAGTAAACTACTTGAAAAAGTGTGCTCCTAGGAAGTTGCAAATGTTTTCTTACAGTACTCAGGCAAACAAATAATCTACATTTCTTATAGATAAATTTCAGCTAAGGCATTCTAAGAAAACTTTCTATGCAACCAATGCTAGTTTCCTATTGCTAGTTCTCAGACAAGAGATAATTGACTTGCTACTATTATCTGTGATTATGCCTACATAGCAGATTGGCTCATTGTAAAGGGATTTCCCATGAACTACATCAATCATTTGATTCAGTCATTTCTTCAGTAATTATTTATTGAGGTTACAATGATAAGAAACAGGTATTGTCCTCCAGGACCTTAGGACTTTAGAAGAGACACAGATAACAAATTCTATACTTACAAAAGCAATGGGGGAATTTAGAGGACAGAGCAAGAAACTCTGCCTTGGGGAGTTTCTTGTATCTCCTACTCTACACACACACACACACACACACACACACACACAGAACTTGTTTCTCCTCTTTCTGTTAATAAAGAGCTAACAATTTCTCTAGAGTACCATACTTTTATTTTATTTCAATTAGCATTTGTGGAAGGTCTTCTAAGTATATTGCAGGAAATGTTACTCACTTTAGGTACTTCTAAATTCCTTAAGTTCAGTGTTTTGGGGTCTATATGTCAGTTGGTTACTTGCCTTATACAATCTGTATTGAAAAACTTTAAAATAAGTAAGACTTCTAAAGACTGTTTGGTGTTTTTTTTATCTTTAAGGAAAAAAAGCATGAAGTTCAAAATTAAGCTCTATATAGTGCCTGGTACTCAGTAAATATTGGTTGAGTGATTTAAAATCTGTGTCAATACTGAATGCCAGCCACTGATTGGTTGAAGATATATTAGGAAGGCTGATTGCTCTGCTTTCCCAGGTCAGGGGAGGAATGAAGAAGACATTTTCATAATTTTACTGGAATGTAAGCAATTTGAGAGCATAGTCCATGTCTAAGTCATCTTTGTCTTTCTTGGAAGAATGTGTCAGTACATGGCATATATGTTGTAACTGTTGAATCAGTGAATATAAAAAAGTGATGGAAAATCTATTTGTCCTAGAATGACTAAGTTCAGTTTAAGACACTAAGTAAGGTGATAAAGCAATCAAGAGAAGGTGCTATAACAATAAAGTTGTTGAAGAAAAGTAATTAAATGAAGGCTATATCATAAAGATACTTTGAGTCATGGATATATTACAGTACACGTCAGTATACTTAGAAAGCAAAGTACTACAATTCGATTGCTCTTGCTTCCACCTGCTGGTATAGGAAAGTAATTTTTTATATTGGGCAGAAAATGTTTTAGCAGTTCTAGAAAAAAACTTTGTGAAAACATTGAACTTTCAAAGTCTTCTTGGCAAGGTAATGGTACAGTGCCCAATAAACAGCCATTCACAAAAATGTACACCAGGAACTCAGCTACAAATATTTTGAGTACAGAGCAGAGCTACCCTAAACATGGAGACATTCTAGTGACCTTTATTCTGAGTAGCCTCCAATGTCTGATAAAGCCAAAAGCATTATCCGTTTTCTCTCATCATACAATCCCTTTTTGTACTCATGAAAGTAGAATTTAAACTTGATGACTAAAATGAATATAATGGTCCAATCTTGGCCTTATAGTGAAAATATACTATTTGTTCTGGAAACAGTACCACATACAACCTCATTTGTGTACAACTTCCTCTCAGAAGGCTTAAAAGTAGAACTGATTATATTATACAAAGGCTCCCTTAGGTATGAGTGATTTAGTTTCAACTCTTTCTTAAGATGCTAATGACCCATTTTTTTTAAAGCATTTTTTTAAAGCATTTTTATATTAGATTTTGGAATGTAATGGAAATAAGTTCTTGTTTCCAAGTTTCATTTAAAGAAATGTAAAGGGACTCCTACAAGTGATCTTTTTCAAGAAATAGAAATAAAAAGTTAAAATGTTAGAAAAAACTGCTTTAGATCACATGAAGACCTGTGTGGCACTAGAAATATTTCTAATTTATTTATAATAAATATTTCTATATATATTTCTATAATATTTCTATAATAAATATTTCTAATAAATATATAAATATTTAAAAATATTTCTAATATTTCTACTCTTGATGAGTAGAACTTTGAGAAAAGATTCATGTTATAAAGTTATAAAGAATGAAATAGAAAAATCTCAGGTTCCAAAAAATAAGAAACAGAAGATAATTATGTAATTGATTTTCTCCTAATTTTATGTATAGGACAAGTGGTTTAATAATTACAGATTTTAAGTAAATTTATTATAAATGAATGTGACATGACTCTTCTTAAATCCTTTGACTGGTTTAAGTAAAGTCCTCTAGGACCACAGAGCATCTAAAATCAAGTGCTGTGTCATGGATGCAATCAAGACTTCCTTAATAATTCATTAGTAAAGGGCCTGCCCACATATATTGGAAACCACAATGCAAAAGAGACATTCCACTTTTATTTTCTCTAGGAGGATGAATAAATTGCTTCTGGCACATTAATTGGTGTTTAGGGCATACTTTTCAGAAAGAAATCCATAGTAAATTACTCAGGAGGGAGACTTCTCTTCTCAGTATATTATTTAATACTTATGCTTCTTTTTGGGGAGTCATCTACACATGGATAGTTTGTTAAGTGAATGATGATGCCTAAATCCTCATCCTAAGCCTGGCTAATGACTAGTTTGCTTTTCTTTATAAATACTGGTTCTACCAAAAATAGTTGTTTCTTGTTTTTATGTGACAATGGTATTGTGATTATGCATTTTTGGAAAAAAAATGATCTCATAGAGCTGTATACTGAAATACTTATGATTAAAGTAATATAACACTGGGTGTACATTTCAAAATAATTGAAGGAAGAAGAGGTATATAAAAAAGGACTGGCCATGAGATGACAATTTTGAAGCTTGATGATGGGGAGGTTCATTATACTAATGTATTCACTTTTGTTTGAAAATTTACATAATAAAAAGTAAACAATACTAGTAACTGTTTATGTGCCTAGTTCCAGTTGCTATTCCAAATTGAGATATGTGATCTAAAAAACATATGAACCGAAATTAAAACAACACTATGCTGACAAGCATTCAAAAAAGGATAATAAATGGAGCAAACCCCAAGGGGAAACGACAGCACAGGTAAGAAGTATATTTGACCATAAAGGAAGAGTCAAATAAATTCACAGTTGGAAGGGGCCTTAGAAACCAGCCTGTTTTAATTTAGGATGAAGCCCAGTAATGTGAAGTCAGGAGTAACTAACTACAGACCTATGCTTAAGCATTTTACTTTATTACATAGTGAATGTTACATTAAAAATGGATTATTAGAGAAGATTCAAACGATACTGTTTTCTAGTGCATCTAAAATTTGAGGCTGACAACTTTGAGTATAGCTATCAGATGGCCGACATGTTACCTCATCTAGTTACAAGTAAATTTCTGGGTGTTGCTTTGTCCCTGCCAACCACTCCTAGGACCACTATCAATAATAATAACAATGTCAAACATTTATACAGCAGGCACTGTTCTAAGTGCTTTACATGTACTAATTCATTTAATCCTTCCAACAACACTGTGACGTAGGCTCTATTATTACCCTCATTTTGAAGAGGTTATGAAACTGAACCACAGAGAGGTTAAATAACTTCCCCAAGGTCACAAAGCTAGAAATGGCTAGTAACCCAGGCAGTCCTGCTCCAAAGTCAATGCTGTTAAATTATATACTGATCACCAACCACACCACAATTCTGCCATTTTCTTAAAGTTTCCCACAGCTACTAACCTCAAACCTCATAAGAGCCCTTGATACTTTTCTTTATTCTCTCCTGTCCTTGTTCAGACAGGCAGAGGCATAATCAGAGGGGATGGACTCTGTGGCTCTGTGTTGACCAATGCCATGTCTCAATTCTCCTATTGGTCTGGCACAGTTGACTCTAGAAGTCAACTGTCATTTACTTATGGAAGAAATAAGTAAATCAACAGACTGTGTGAAAAAGGAAAATCTAATGATGACACCTTATATTTCTGTAGTATAATTTTATAGATTTTACCTCAAGATGATAATGATTTCAAATTCTTTGACCACCAACATCAAAAGGCTACTCTTTAAAGCAGAGAAGAGAGTTTCTTCACCAAAAAAGATACAGGGCTTTTAAAAAATTTCCTAAAAAAGATGAAAGATGAGTAATTACCAACCTTAGGTCCTTTAGATTTGGAAGTGATACTGAAAGCAAAGGAAAGCACCTGCTTGAATATAATACATTTACTTACTTGTGAGTCCTTACTATGTCCATGCACTATTCTGAATGTTTTCAATTTTATTTAATCCTCACTCTGTCAATGAAGAAACTGAGGCAGAGAAAGGTTTAGTTAATCACTCCAAAGTCACACAGTTAAGTGGCAGAGCTGGGATGTGAACCAAGCAATCTTATACCAGAGCCTGAAATCTTAATCACTTATTAAGTTGCCTCTTTCAACCTAAAAGTATTACATATATATAGCTATACATACACACACACACACACACACACACACACACACACATATATATATATATTTTTTTGTATAAGCCAAGCTGCTGGTTATGAACAGAATAATAGAATTTCAGAATTAGAGATCATCTAGACAGATGCTATAACTCCAAAAACACTTGGTGAATGAAGTGAGGGTAGCTGGGACAGGAAGTCTAAGATGATGACTCTGTTTCTGCTTTGCATGGATATGAGTGATAGCTAGAGGATTTAGGAGAAGCAGATTACAATGTGTCTTTCTTTTTCTTTTTGGGAGGATGGTGAGAGGGCTGGGGGAAATAGCTTTACATGCATTTAATTTTAGTCATATTGAATTTGCAGTGCCAGTAAGATATCCAAGTGGAGATGTATAATAGGCATTTGGAGCTCAAGAGAAAGTGAGCAAAAAGCTAGTTGCTAAAGATAAAGGATGAATAAGGCCTCAAGGAACTTACTAGTTAGTATGGCAGAGAAACACATTCGAATTTAGCATATTTAGCAGGTAAGTATTGATTACTTATGTGCACCATACATACATAGTATAGTGCTGTAAATGCAGTAATAGAATTATATACAAGATGTTATAGTTGTAAAAAAAAAAAGATGTTACAGTTTAATAGAGTAACAACACTCAACTCAGACTAGAGAGTCAGACTTGGGAGGGGGCATGAGCAGGAATTATCCAGGGAAGGATGGGATGGAGCAGCATAAGAGCAAGTCTGGAATACTGGATAGGGTTGGTTAGCAAAGGCCCATTTTCAATCACTCGCAAAGTGTGTTCCAGGAATTACAACCAATCTGGAAGTCAGAAATGGTAATTGGAGAGAGATGAGGCTGGAGAGGTTGATAGGTAAGATTCCATGGGTTTTTTACGTCATGTCAGAGAGCTTAAAATTTGTGTTGCAGGCAATGGGAGGCCCTGAGTAAGAGGGTGAGATCTAGGCACTCCAGTAGCTGCAGGTCAATTTTAGGAGGCAAAGGAGACCAGTTAGTATGCTTTAATAATTCAGAAAAACAATTTGCATTAAAAGTGGTAGGTAGTGCTAGAGGAGGAGTCAAGATCACAGCGTGAGTAGTTCAGCGGAAATCACCTCCCAAAAACATATATATTTTTGAAAATACAATAAACGCAACTATTCCTAAAAGACAGATCAGTGGATACAGTACAACAGCCAGGCTACATCTACATTTGTGATAACTCAGCATCACACGAAGGGGGTAAAATACAAGCCACGACCCGGCAGGACCTTAGCGCTCTCCCCACCCTATCCCAGCTACCCGGTGGGAAGAAAGAGGTCGGAGCAGGGAGGGAATGAAAGCCCAGGACTGCTAAACAACCAGCTCTAGTAATCCGCACTGGGAGCGCAGACACACGGTGCATGGTGTGCTGGATATTAGAGAAACAGAAGGGCAAAATCTGTGAGCGGGTCCCCGCAACCGGCTCCCCTGGGACAAAAGAAAATCAAGTGCTTTTTGAAAGTCTTAAAGGAATAGGGACCTCACCGCTGGATTGGATCATCCCACTCAGCCCAGCAGCTGGGAATCCCGGGGCACTCCAGGCGACCTAACCCCCTAGGCGGCAGCGCAGCTCTGAAGCCCCTCACAGCGATAGCAGCCAGCCACTTGTTCCCCTGGCTGGCATGGACGCCGACACACTGGTCCAGTAGTGTGTGAGCCGGCAGCAGCAGTGGCCGAGTGAGCGGCCTGTGCCAGTTGGCGGTGGTGGCGGCAGCCAACCAAATAGCCTGGGAGAGGCCCATGCAAGCCCATGGTGGCAGCGGCTGAGCAGGCCAGGGGCAACCACACCCCCAGCACCCACCCATAATCTCCTCCCAGTGCATAACTGCCCAGGCCAGAACCGATGGCTGCTCCAGTGTGCAGCAGCCCAGCAGGGGCGCCGCTCTTGCAGGAGAGCACACCCAGTGTGCTTGCCACTCCCAGCAGGGCTCAGCCCTACCCTGACGGAGACCCCGCCCACAGCACCTTAGGGGATTAATCTGGAGGCTGCTCCAGGAGTGCGGGTACCTGACATAGGCAGTGGACAAGGGTAAAGCGACCAGCAAGCAGGAAAGGACTTTGTTTTCCCAGCTGACACACGCGCTACCTGCCTACAGCTAACTCTATCACCATGAAAAGGCAGAAGAATTTGGTGCAGTTCAAAATTACCAAGACAACCCCTGAGACAGGGCCTGAGGAGATAGATTTAACCAATCTCCCTGAAAGAGAATTTAAAATAAAGGTCATAACCATGCTGATGGATCTGCAGAGAAACATGCAAGAGTTAAAGGAAAAAGTTGGGAGGGAGAATACAGAATTAAAACAGTCTCTAGAAGGACTCAAGAGCAGACTGGATGAGGTGCAAGAGGCTGTTAATGGAACAGAAATCAGAGAACAGGAACACAGAGAAGCCGATGCAGAGAAAGACAAAAGGATCTCCAGGAATGAAAGAATATTAAGAGAACTGCGTGACCGATCCAAACGGAACAATATTCGCATTATAGGGGTACCAGAAGAAGAAGAGACAGAAAAAGGGATAGAAAGTGTCGTTGAAGAAATCATTGCTGAAAACTTCCCCAAACTGAGGGAGGAAATAGTCTCTCAGACAGTGGAGGACCACAGAACTCCCAGCACAAGGGACCCAAGGAGGACAACACCTAGACACATAATAATTAAAATGTAATAATTAAAATGGCAAAGATCAAAGACAAGGACAGAGTATTAAAGGCAGGCGGAGAGAGAAAAAAGGTCACCTACAAAGGAAAACCCATCAGGCTATCGTCAGACTTCTCAACAGAAACCTTACAGGCCAGAAGAGAATGGCATGATATACTTAATGCAATGAAACAGAAGGGCCTTGAACCAAGAATACTGTATCCAGCACGATTATCATTTAAATATGAAGGAGGCATTAAACAATTCCCAGACAAGCAAAAGTTGAGGGAATTTGCCTTCCACAAACCACCTCTACAGGGTATTTAAGAGGGACTGCTCTAGATGGAAGGAAGCACTCTTAAGGCTAAATAGATGTCACCAGAGAAAATAAAATCACAGTAAAGAAAGCAGAACAACCAAATACTAAGTAAAGGCAAAAAATAAAATCAACTACTCACAAAAGCAGTCAAAGGAAAGATAAAAGAACACAGAATAAAACACCTAACATATATAGAATGGAGGAGGAGGAATAAGAAGGGAGAGAAATAAAGAATCATCAGACTGTGCTTGTAATAGCTTAATAAGTGAGTTAAGTTAGACAGACAGTAAAGAAGCTACCCTTGAACCTTTGGTAACCACAAATTTAAACCCTGCAATGGCAATAAGTACATTTCTCTCAATAATCACTCTAAATGTAAACGGACTGAATGCACCAATCAAAAGACACAGAGTAACAGCATGGATAAAAAAGCAAGACCCATCTATATGCTGCTTAGAAGAGACTCACCTCAAACCCAAAGACATACACAGACTAAAAGTCAAGGGATGAAAAAGATATTTCATGCAAACAATAGGGAGAAAAAAGCAGGTATTGCAGTACTTTTATCAGACAAAATAGACTTCAAAACAAAGAAAGCAACAAGAGATAAAGAAGGACATTACATAATGATAAAGGGGTCAGTCCAACAAGAGGATATAACTATTATAAATATATATGCACTCAATACAGGAGCACCAATATATGTGAAACAAATACTAACAGAATTAAAGGAGGAAATGGAATGCAATACATTCGTTCTAGGAAACTTCAACACACCACTCACTCCAAAGGACAGATCAACCAGACAGAAAATAAGTAAGGACACAGAGGCACTGAACAACACACTAGAACAGATGGACTTAACAGACATCTACAGAACTCCACACCCAAAAGCAGCAGTATACACATTCTACTCAAGTGCACATGGAACATTCTCCAGAATAGACCACATACCAGGCTACAAAAAGAGCCTCAATAAACTAAAAAATACTGAAATTCCACCAACCAACTTCTCAGACGACAAAGGCATAAAACTAGAAATAAATTGAACAAAGAAAACAAAAAGGCTCGCAAACACATGGAGGCTTAACAACATGCTTCTAAATAATCAATGGATCAATGACCAAATTAAAACAGAGATCAAGCAATATATGGAGACTAATGACAATGACAGCATAAAGCACCAACTTCTGTGGGACACAGCAAAAGCAGCCCTAAGAGGAAAGTATATAGCAATCCAGGCCTATCTAAAGAAGGAAGAACATTCCCAAATGAATAGTCTAAAGTCACTATCATTGAAACTGGAAAAAGAAGAACAAATGAGGCCCAAAGTCAGCAGAAGGAGGGACATAATAAAGATCAAAGAAGAAATAAATAAAATTGAGAACAATAAAACAATAGAAAAAAATCAATGAAACCAAGAGCTGTTTTGTTGAAAGAATAAACAAAATAGATAAACCCCTAGCCAGACTTATTAAGAGAAAAAGAGAATCTACACATGCCAACAGAATCAGAAATGAGAAAGGAAAAATCACAATGGACCCCACAGAAATACAAAAAATTATTAGAGAATACTATGAAAATCTATATGCTAACAAGCTGCAAAACCTAGAAGAAATGGACAGCTTCCTGGAAAAATGCAACCCTCCAAGACTGACCAAAGAAGAAACAGAAAATCTAGACAGACCAATTCTCCTTAAAGTTTTCCAAAAAAAATAGAAGAGGAGGGAATATTTCCAAACTCATTCTATGATGCCAGCATCACTCTAATACCAAAACCAGGCAAAGACCCCACCATAAAAGAAAATCACAGGCCAATACCCCTGATGAACACAGATGCAAAAATACTCAACAAAATATTAGCAAACTGAATTCAAAAATACATCAAGACGATCATACACTATGATCAAGTGGGATGCAAGGATGGTACAATATTCGATCCATCAACATCATCCACCACATCAACAAAAAGAAGGACAAAAACCACATGATCATCTTCATAGACGCTGAAAAAGCATTCGATAAAATTCAACATACATTCATGATAAAAACTCTCAACAAAATGGGTATACAGTGCAAGTACCTCAACATAATAAAGGCCATATATGACAAACCCACAGCCAACATCATACTTAACAGCGAGAAGCTGGAAGCTTTTCCTCTAAGCTCGGGAACAAGACAGGGAAGCCCACTCTTTCCATTGTTATTCAACATAGTACTGGAGGTCCTAGCCACAGCAATCCGACAAAACAAAGAAATACAAGGCATCCAGATTGGTAAAGAAGTCAAATTGTCACTATTTGCAGATGACATGATATTGTACATAAAGAATCCTAAAATCTCCACTCCAAAACTACTAGAACAAATATCTGAATTCAGCAAAGTTGCAGGATACAAAATTAATACACAGAAATCTGTTGCTTTCCTATACACTAATGATGAACTAGCAGAAAGAGTAATCAGGAAATTAATTCCATTCACAATTGCATCAAAAAGAATAAAATTCCTAGGAATAAACCTAACCAAGGAAGTGAAAGACCTATACCCTGAAAACTATAAGACACTCTTAAGAGAAATTAAAGAGGACACTAACAAGTGGAAACTCATCCCATGGTCTTGGCTAGGAAGAATTAATATTGTCAAAATGACCATCCTGCCTAAAGCAATCTACAGATTCAATGCAATGCCTATCAAAATACCAACAGCATTCTTCAACGAACTGGAACAAATAGTTTTAAAATTCATATGGAACCAAAAAAGATCCCGAATAGCCAAAGCAATCCTGAGATGGAAGAATAAAGTAGGGGGGATCTCTCTTCCCAACTTCAAGCTCTATTACAAAGCCACAGTAATCAAGACAATTTGGTACTGGCACAAGAACAGAGCCAGAGACCAGTGGAACAGAATAGAGAGTCCAGATTTTAATCCAAACATATACAGTCAATTAATATATGATAAAGAAGCCATGGACATACAATGGGGGAAATGACAGCCTCTTCAACAGCTGGTGCTGGCAAAACTGGACAGCTACATGTAAGAGAATGAAACTGGATCACTGTCTAACCCCATACACAAAAGTAAATTCGAAATGGATCAAACACTTGAATGTAAGTCATGTAACCATAAAACTCTTCAAAAAAAACATAGGCAAAAATCTCTTGGACATAAACATGAGGAACTTATTCATGAAAATATCTCCCCAGGAAGGGAAACAAAAGCAAAAATGAACAAGTGGGACTATATCAAGCTGAAAAGCTTTTATACAGCAAAGGACACCACAAACAGAACAAAAAAGGCATCCTACAGTATGGGAGAATATATTCATAAATGACAGATCCGATAAAGGGTTGACATCCAAAATATATAAAGAGCTCATGCACCTCAACAAAAACGCAAATAACCCAATTAAAAAATGGGCAGAGGAGGTAAACAGACAGTTCTCCAAAGAAGAAATTCAGATGGCCAACAGACACATGAAAAGATGCTCCACATCGCTAGTCATAAGAGAAATGCAAATTAAAACCACAATGAGATACCACCTCACACCAGTAAGGATCGCCACCATCTGAAAGACAAACAACAACAAATGTTGGTGAGGCTGTGGAGAAAGAGGAACCCTCCTACACTGCTGGTGGGAATGTAAACTAGTTCAACCATTGTGGAAAGCAGTATGGAGGTTCCTCAAGAAGCTCAAAATAGAAATACCATTTGACCCAGGAATTCCACTTCTAGGAATTTACCCCAAGAATGCAGCACTCCAGTTTGAAAAAGACAGATGCACCCCTATGTTTATCGCAACACTATTTAGAATAGCCAAGAAATGGAAGCAACCAAAGTGTCCATCAGTAGATGAATGGATAAAGATGTGGTATATATACACAATGGAATATTATTCAGCCACAAGAAGAAAACAAATCCTACCATTTGCAACAACATGGATGGAGTTAGAGCGTATTATGCTCAGTGAAATAAGCCAGGTGGAAAAAGACAAATACCAAATGATTTCACTCATATGTGGAGTATAAGAACAAAGAAAAAACTGAGGCAACAAAACAGCAGAATCACAGAACCCAAGAATGGACTAACAGTTACCAAAGGGAAAGGGACTGGGGAGAATGGGTGGGAAGAGAGGGATAAGGGGGTGGAAAAAGAAAGGGGACATTACAATTAGCATGCAAAACGTAGGGTGGGGCACGGCGAGGGTTGTGCAACACAGAGAAGACAAGTAGTGATTCCACAGCATCTTCTATGCTGATGGACAGTGACTGTGAAGGGGTATGTGGGGGGACTTGGTGATCACGTGAGTCTAGTAAACATAATGTACCTCATGTAATTGTAGATTAATGATACCAAAATAGAAAAAAAATGTGGTAGGTAGTGATGAAAGAAAACAATGGATTCAGCAAATATTGAAAAGGTAAAATCAGCAGGCCTTTGTGAAAGTCAGGATGTCATAATTTCTAGTTTGGATGGGAGAGTCGATGATAGTGCTACTGATAAAACAGCAAATTTACTATTGCAAATAGACAATGCAAGAGCAAGATCAGGTTTGGGGAAATATTACTAGGTTTATTTTCAGATATGTTGACTTTTGAGTGTCTGTGAGACATGCCAGTGTATGGAAGTGTGGTGATTTGGCAATTGGATATATGAACCTGAAGACTAGGAAAGGTGTCTGTCTGGTTAGGAAACATGGATACAGATGTCTTCAGACATACATTTCTTAGAATGGACTAGGACATCTAAGAAGAGTATGTAGATCACATCAGTATAGGGGCCTGGAAAAGTAGGGAAAGGAAAAGACTGCATACTAGCTGGATTGAGGGAAGATTTCAGACAGAAGGGAGTATGTGGAAGAGACATCAGCATGTATGCAGGCTCTAGGTGAGGAGGCAGAAAAGAGATTTATAGAAGTTGATAATAGAAACTTGGGAAAAAACAGCACTTGAAAAGCAGGTATCAGGAAAAAGAAGTTGAAAGAGATCTGAGGAATGCTCATAGTAGAGGAAAATTAGGAATTTGTTTCTCCGGATGTCAAGAAAGAATGTGTGGACAACAGTGTAAATCTTATATGGAGACCAAGACCAGAAAGTATCCATTGTTATGGGAAACCAACACCCAAGAGTTAAAGTGTCATCGGATTAGTGAGTCTCTTCTCTTGTTCTTTTGCAGCCATGTCAATCTAACTCATACTGACCCTGGAAACAATTCAACATTCTAAGTTTTTTCTATGTGCCACTCTTATGTCATCCTGTTCTCATTGATAGATAATTTGTTTAGCTTAAATATAAGGCTCCATATTTAACACTATTAAGAATCTCCTTATTAGAATGGTGTTCTAATAAGTTGAGATCCTCTGAAACTTTAATTTGTCATCTTTACTTAGAGTCTGCTGAAAATTTTATCAGTAAGTCATCTATATCCTTCCCCAGTCACTGATAAAGCATTTGTGACTTTCAATATCCATCAAAGTCAGTTCTTAATTATTCAGATTCTTAGGACTACTTTTTTTCTACCTTGAATGGAAAGGAGGAAGTTATAAGTTACTATGTACCTACTTGGTATCAAGCACTGTGCTAGATGTTTTTCCATATATTAGTTCCTCCAATCCTTACAAAAATGATAAAAGGAGGTTAATGTTATCTCTATTTTAGTGATCTCTATTGAGATTACACAAGCATATGAAACCAGGTCTGCCTCCAAAGCCATGTAGTTTGCACAATCCCTTTCTTCTTCCTCCCTTCCAACCTTTCTCCCTCCCTCCCTCTTTTTTTTTTTTTTTGGTGAAAATCTCCATTTATGAGATTTGTTTCCATCTTTTAAGATATAATTCACATATAATACTATGTAAGTTTAAAGTGCAGCATCTTATCTTTTTTTGAGTCATTTAATGAGTTTTCAATGTGTTTGCCTTGGACATTCAACTTACTCAATTTAGCTATTTCTGTATTCTGGTAAATAGTCTCGGTGGGGAGAGAACTGTCCTCTTACGATCTTCTCATGTCCAAATCCTACCACTCTTCAAGGACCTTGTCAGTTCCTTTTATCCTGAAAGTAATTTCTCCCTCCCAAATTCCCATATTAATTTCTCTATTACTCTCTGTGTGGTACTTATTACCTTCTACCTTGTGTTCTCATTATTTATGTATGTGCCTTGTCACCCTTACTGAGCTGTATTGCCTTAGTCATTTAAGAAAGGTCAGAATAGCCCTATAAAGTCTACTTCTGTACTTAACTATGTAAGTACTTTTTAAAAAAAATTAAAGTATCAGTGATAAACAATCTTATGAAGGTTTCACATGAACAATATTGTGGTTTCAACATTCACCCACATTATCAAGTCCTCACCCTCCCCATTGCAATCACTGTCTATCAGCATAGTAAGATGCTATAGAGTCATTGCTTGTCTTCTCTGTGTATGTAAGTACTCTGAGGTTATTATTCATTGCATTTACTCAAGTTCTCCTATACAATGCATCCACAGATAAATTTTTCTCACAAACAATACTGGGAAAAACTTTGTTCCTGATAATTCTTAACAATATTATTTTCCCTTTGCCCTTATTGCTTGAAAGCTCACAGTAAAATTCTGGACCCAATTAAAACAACTAGGCTGACCCTAATGTTTCTTTTAATTTTTTATCTAATATTTTCCCTTCTATTTCATTAACCTTAGTGTGTAGTTTTTAGGTAAGCAATCAGAAATTACTTTTGATAAAGATGGGCATATAAAATAAATTTGAACAAATAAATAACAATCTAGTACCTTGTAAATAGGATCTAAGTTTGCCTTATTCATCTCTCCTTGTGGTATTTGGCAGTCCCTGGCATACAGTAACTATGCTCAGTTAATACTTGTGGCATGAGTGAATGAAGATTTGGAAGTTATATATAGGTTTCGATCAGACACATTCTACTATCCACTGTTTCTGTAGCTTTACAATCTTTTAATATCATTAAAAACATTGTTAATGAACTGTTATACCCCTTACTGAGTAGGCTTCAGTCCTTTTTGTCATTCCAAGAAGGTTTTTTATGCTTTTACTTCCCTTCCACTATTTGTGTGCCATTATGGGACTGCAGTACTTACAGCCAGGGTCTAGATCTATAGAGCAGGCATGAGACATGTTCCAGGATATGAATCCACCATCACGGCTTCTTTGGGTTTTCTTGGGCACTTTTTCCATGAGGGAGGGCAACGTGCATTTCATTACCTTCTTGGTCTGACCAAGTACTTATGATTTTCTCAGGATTATGCTCTGCTCAGTGTCAGGTGTTTCCCCACTCCCAGGTAACTCCCATGTCATACAACTCCAGAGAGTCTGGCTACCTTGTGCTGGGATGGCCCCACGCCCACTCATGAGAAGTTTGTCTTTTGTTTTTTCTCAGCTTGCTTATTTCTGACTTGGTACTTAGGAGACTGACATCTCTTTCAATTTCTTCCATATCTAGTTTGACATATTGAGAATGAACTCTGCTCCCAGAGGACTCATTAGTTTGACTATTACTCTACAGATGCACCAGCTGGGACTGTAAGGCACCAAGTCACTGAATGCTCCCAGTGAAGACAAGAGAATATGACAAAGATCATGGCTTTTAATATATGGCTTCTCTTTCGCCTAATACTTGTACATTACTCTACTCTGTAATTTTTCTTACACAAGTAGGTCTAGATTAATACTTAAGACACAGCAAGTCCCCTGACAACTATTTTTTTTCTTTTTTGCATAAAGAACTTCTCAGTGAAATATTATATTTGGATTTGAAATATTTGCTTTCTACTGAAAGTTATACCTGTCGTAGTCAATATCAAAATGCCTGGGACTATACTGCTTATACATTAGCAGCAAATTTTCAGTTATTATCACTGATGATATCTTTCATCCACCAAAAAATACATTTATTAAGCAGCTGCTTTGTGACCAACACCATGCTAAGTGCTGGATATACAGAAATAACAACAAAAAAATAGACTCGATCTCAGAAAACTTATCAACTAGTAGGAAGACAAACACTATTAATAATCATGTGTGTGGTATGGAAGTATTTACAGTATTCAAAGGGATCAAATTTAGTAGGAGTCAGGCACATTCACCCTGAGGAAGTGCAAGCCAAGCTGGGATGGACAGACCTACCGCAATCGAACTATTTTAGAGATGTGTTTGATTACTCTCTGACTCCCTGGGGAATGAGGGCATGAACCCATGTAGGCAGGGATAGTTCCTGTCTTATCCACAGCTGTAGTCTCTGAGTTTAGCTCAGTGGCTGACATAGATAAAATATACTGTACATATGTTTTTTTAATGGAACTCAAATGAATCACTATGTTGTAAACCTGAAACCAATATATTGTACATAAAAAAATGAAATGTATCTAGAATAAACAGTATATAATTCTATGTGAAAACATAATCCAATAGGAAAATGAACAAAAGATACAAGTAGGCATAACAAACAAATGGCAAATAAATATGAAAACATGCTCAAACTCATTAGAACATGGCAATACATACAAAAACCAAGAGATACCATTTTACAACCATTTGACTGGCAGAAGGTCTGACAATACCAGAGCTGGTAAGGATGGTGGGTTGACGGCTACCTGTGAACACTACACAGGGAGAGAGAGTAAATCAGTACTACCACTTTGGAAAAGAACAGGGCATTGATAGAGTTGAGGATGTATACCTCCTACAATACAGGAATTTTCCTGGTAGGTCTATACCCTTGCATAAACATATCAGGAGAAAGTACAAGAATATTTATAGCAATATTGTTTATAACAGCAAGTAATTGAGAACAACCCAAATACTCACTGACAATTAAATGGATAATAAATTTTGGGGTGGTCAAATGATGAAAAATCTTACAACAGTAAAAAAGAGCCTCAGCTATGTGAAACCATGTGAAACTAAACCATATGCTGTTTAAGGTAACATACATTTGGAGTGATGTCATAAAGAAAAGCAAGAGGACAATAAATGTAAATTCAGGACAGTGGTTATTTCTGGGATAAGGAAAAGGGATATGTTTGGAGAGGGCACAGATAGACTTCAAAGGTACTAGAAATACCCTTTTCTATAGATAAATACCACTGTTCATTCTTTTAATTATATGTATTATATATATAACACATTTTTTATTATTGAAATGTAATTTATTACATACATAAAATAAAGATAGCAAAACAAAAAAAGACTAAATGTAGGGTGACCATTTTTTCAAACTTTAGACATCTTTTTTAAAAATTAAAGTATCATTGGTATACAGTCTAATGTTGGGTTTCAAATATATAACACAGTGGTTCAACAACTACCCATATTTATATATAACACTCTTTGGATATAATATTTCATAATAACTTTTAAGATGGAAGGCAAGTATTCCAAGTTGTGAAAAGGGAGGGTAGAATAATGCTCCAAATGAGGGATTAGCATGTATTAATTTAAGGCCAGGAGATGAGGATATGAGCTCTCTGGCTGAAACACTAAGTTCACTGAGTTAGGGGACAAGGTGGGTGAGCTAAGAAGTGGTCAGACTGTATAGGGATTTATAAACCATTTGGAAGAGTTCTGATTTTGTCTCAAGGCTAAAAGCAAACCAAAGAATTTTAAACTGTAGTGTGATATGCCACATTTGCATTTCACAGAGATCTCTGTTTTCATAAGGAAAGTTAGCAGGAAGCAAAAATTAAGGCTGAGGACTCAGTACAAGAATTTGGATTATATAAATTTAGCGGTGGTATGCAAATAGAAAAAAGGCAAAGAATTCAAAGACCTGGTAGTTGATGGAAGAGGCAGAGAGACAGAAAAAGACCAGGAAGAACTCCCAGGTTTTTAACTTAGGTAAACGGAGTTATTCATTGAGGCAGAGAACAATGACAAAAATGAAGATTTGTAAGGGAATCCTGTAAATTTAACTTCGGATAAGGTGATGATGAGGTTTAACAATAACGTAACAGGTGCTCAATAAATATTTTTAAGATGAAGAAATGACTGAATGAGACCTCCAAAAGCAACTGTCCAACTGGTAGTTGGAAATAACTCATTTCTCTTTTAAATTATTTGTCTTTCTCTGTGGTATACCCTGGTAAAAAAGAATTCCTGTAAGAACTGAAATCTGAAAGTTGTATGTAGGTATAAACTTTAGTTTTAGAAGGATAAGATCTAACAATGTAGCCCTTAAAGTATGGGCGTTATACATTGTAGAAAGTAGGCTTCACCTGAAAGCCATGATTATTTCAGTCACTATAACCCTGCCTAAGATGTGAGAGAGAAAAACAATTTTTCTATTGGTCTTGACCACAAATGGGCTTATTAATCTAAGATAACACTGAGATTTTCAGCGAGAAGTGTGGCTGGGAAATAAGAGGATATCCTTTTGAATGCCAACCAGGAGGTACAGATAATCTCAGATAAAGTGGAATGGGACAGGGTCTTTGAAAGTAAACCACAGTATATCAGAAACCCGTGTTTTGTAAACTGGACTTTCTATTATACTTCCTGTAATTTCTGTGTTGGTTTCTTTTTTGTTTCACTTAATGATCAGAAAGCCTTTTCAGAAAATGTCTGTCTTCATGATAAAGGTTTTATGTGTGAAAAATGAAACATAAAAGTACTAGAAGAAAATGTGATTTAAAAAAATTATCTTATGGTGCAGAAGGGCTTTCTAAACATGAGAACAAAGAAGTCATAAAGAAAAAGGCTGGTATACCTGATTACATAAAAAATTTAAACTTTTGTGTGATAAAAAAAGCAAAAAGCAGTAATAATCCACCGAAAAATTCAAAGACAAAGACAAAAAAAAATTTCAACATCTATGAAGGGCTCTTACAAATTAATAAGCTCAATTTGAAAATCCCAAAACACAACTAGGCAATTCACAAATGCAAAAGTAACAGTTAATGTTAATTGAGCTTTCATATGCCAACATGGTAGACTGATTGCTAAAACAGTTTCCATTCTCTACCCCTCAACGTATCTATGCCTTCTCATAATTTGAGTTTGCAGCTTCTCCCATCAAGAGAAAAGAGTCTATTTCTCAATTTATTGAATCTGTGGATGTGGCCTTGTGACTTGCTCTGATCAGTAGAATGTGGCAGAGTTGATGGTGTTCCAGTTCTAAGCCTAGGCTTCAGGAAGATTTTCTAAACTTCACTGTCATGGAATCCTGCCACCAGGTTGAGAACAAGCCAGAGTTGGCCCCCTGGAGGATGAGAAAATGTGAAAGAGCCAGGAGCTCCCAGCTTTAGCTACTCTAGATCCCAAGCATGCAATAGAGCCTTCAGTCACGATCAGCAGAACTGCCTACACAAGCCAAGGTTGACTGTGCAGAACGAGCCCAGACAAGAGCAGAAAAACTGTCCAACAAACATGTAGATTTGTCAGCAAAAATAAGCATTTATTATTGCACACCACTGAGATTTAGTTTGTTACACAGCATTACTGTGGCAATAGTAATGGTCACAGCCAGGCAATGTTCAAAGTGCTCTATGCTTATTTCTCTCAATCTTAAAAAGATGATGTAACAGAAAATACATATTGGTTTCTGCTTCTGGTTCCTGACACAGGGCTCCTAAACCCTTGTAATTTCCTGAGTGATGGGAGTGACTTCTGTTTTAATGAGTGACTCTAGGTGGGCTCCTGGAGGGCTGGCTGCTGAAAGACCAAGTCATAATTGGAAGCGTGAAGTTTTCAGCCCTGCCTTGCCCCATTCTCTTGAGGAGGAAGGGCTGAAAATGGAATTAATAATCAATCATGCCTACCTGATGAAGACTCCATAAAAATCCCAGTAAGTATGAGGTTCAGAGAGCTTCCAGTCAGTGAACACATCCACACTTTGGGAGGGCCATGCATCCCAACTCAACTGGGACAGAAGCTTGGGACTCTCCCAGACCTGCCCTATGTATCTCTTCACCTAGCTGTTTATATTATTTTCATACTATCCTGTAATAAACTGGTAGATGTGTTTCTCTGAGTTCTTTGAGTCACACTAGCAAATTAATCAAACCCAAGGAGTTGGTCTTGGGAACCTCAGATTTACCATCAATCAGTCAGCATAGGTGACAAAATGCACTTGGAATTGGCATCTGAAGAGAGGTGGGTGCAGTCTTGCAGGACTGAGCCCTTCAACTTGTGGGATCTGATAGTCTCTCCAGGTAAACACTGTCAGAATTGAGTTAAATTGTAGGATATCCAGATGGTGTTGCAGAGCACTGCTTGTTGCGGCAAAACCTCCATGAATCTGGTGACTGTAGTGTCAGAAGTGAAGTGTTCTGTGTGAGTAGTAATGGAGACACACAGCAGAAGGAAAACTAGGTTTTTTAATACAGGTAAGTACAATTCCTGTTTTGTCTCATCTCCTACTCACTGGTCTGATGTGTACACATTCATTCTAGTCACAATGGCCTCTTCCCAAACACACAAGGCACATGTCACCTTCTCACTGGGTCCTTTCCTATCAACTCTATCTATAATTTCATTCCCACCAATGCTGAGTATCCCCCTTTCCTGCCTTAATTGCTCTTTAGCAATTTTCCATCTAATACACTCTGACTTTCTGTAGTTGTCTCTCCCACTAGAATGTAAGCTCCGTAAATACAGGGATTTTTGGCTGCTTTGTTCATTGCTGGGTTCCTACACCTAGAACACTGTTTGACACATAAATATTTGGTGAGTGAAGAAATCAGCCATTCAATGCCCAATTTACTGATGAGGGAAGACATAGAGAAGTTAAGTAACTGCTTGAGATCACAGTTGTCAGTGGCAGACCCAGCACTCACGTTTAAGTAAGTGCATTCCAGGTTACCAGAGCCTATTTCAGTCGAGTCTAGCCTATTATGCTACATGTCTTATTAATTCAGAGTTTAGCATATACATATGTACCCAATGAACATTAATTATTTGGTTCTTCATATTTTAATCTAGGTGCTTCTCCCCATGGAGAAGCTTTTTTTTAACCAAAGAGGTGATAATATTGAAGTCTGAGAAAGTGTCAGGATGTTTCTGTCCTAAACCAGGGGTAAATAACGATTTAAATAATACATCTTTACAACTTTTTAAAATCCATTCTTACAAATAATCTCAGTCTATCCTTTGATACTTGCAACTTAAAACCTTTTCTTTGTTTTTTTTCCCCAGCACCACTGGTCCTAAAATTTTGATGTTTATATCTACTGGATTTGGGGGTATAATTTCAATTTTATTTAATTATAGTCAGATACATAAACATTGTTAAATTTATGAACTGTAATTTAATTTGTCTGACTTTCTAAGACTTCCTATATGAATAAATTCCCACATAAGAAAACAACTTTTTTGGTCTGTGGATCACAAGTCTTGAATTTTTGTTAAGGAATTATAGTTACCAAATAAATCCTCAACAAATGTAAATAAATGCAAATTACAATACGAGAAGTTTCCACTTATCAAATTGGTAAGCATAAAAAATACTACAATGCTCAGTGCTGGTAAAGGTGTAGGAAACTAGCATTTTATACTCTGCTGGTAAGAATATAATTTGGTACAAACTCTGTGGAGGAAAATATGATAAGTAAGAAAGACCTGAAAGATGTGCATGCCATTGGGTGTACAAATTCCATTGCTAAGAATTTATACTAAGGAAATAATTAAGGATTTGGAAAAAAAGACTTAATAGGAAGACTACTTACCTAAACTCTGCTAACTCATTACCATGAAGCTGGAAATAGTTGGCATGTCCAAATGTAGGGATTAAAATATGATACATCCCCAAATGGACTACATTGTGGCTGTTCATATTATGGAAGAATGTTTATTTTACATAAAAATTGTTATAAGTGTGGCATAATCTCTCATTTGTTACAAAATATGTCTATGTAGAAAAGATTCTGGAAGCTGTTAACAACTGATTCTTTTGGATGGGTGGATTGCATGTATTTTTGCTTGTCAATATTTTCTAAGTTTTCTATAATGAATATGCATTACTGTCATAATTTTTAAAATCAAGCTTCTTTTTAATTGAAAGAGTAAACTAGGGCTAACATAATATGGATTAAATACTGTTGAGTCATCTTTCTCATTTGTGTTTTTGACCATGCCATCCATCCCTCACTATGATAATATATGTTAGATATTGCTTGGCTCACATGCTGTGCAATGTGGCTGAGGTAGAAAGGGAAATTCTCCTGGTTTAATTGTTATAGCAACAAGAGTTCAAAGATTTTTTAAATTGATGTATCGTTGATATACAATCTTATATTGGTTTCAAATGTACAACACAATGGTTCAACAGTTACCTGTATTATTAAATCCTCACCCCCTCTAGTGCAGTTACTATCAACACAGAAAGATGTTACTGAATCATTGACTATATTCTCCAAGCTGTACAAGCGTCTCTATGACCAACTTAGACTGTGATTGTTAATTATTGTGCTCCTTTATCCCTCTCATCTGAAAGAAATCTTATTTAGTCTAGTTCTTTTCATTTTACAAAGTAGGGAACTCAAGAGAGATCCAGGAGATTGCTTGATTTACTTAAGGTCACACTGCTTTCCAACAGCAAATATATTCCAGTCTCCAGATTCCTGGTCCACTTATCTCCAAGAAATTAGTTTAATACCCATATCAATGATCCTAGAAGCTAAGCTGGCTTTGGGAAGAGGTATAGCAGCTCTGCTAATAGGAAAACCAAGAGAAATCATAAGTCAGTTAAGCAAAAACCTAGTTACTCTTACAACAGTAAAATGAACACCCAGGTGTCAGAAGAACAGGAAAAATATATCAAGAAAACATAAAAGGCCTTCTATGTTATCTAGTATTGGCTCCTTTTGGAGGATTCAGATTTTGAAACATATTCTGTGATTAAGTTATTCACAAGTACTCGAGGTTAATGACTACTACCACTGTTGATTAACTTCAATATATGGCCTTAAGTAACAAAATCATTGATATATTTATGGCAGATTGCCCATTTTAGCAAGCTACTAATTGCATGGCTTTTTATAGATTTATCTTCCATGCATAAACAAAGAATCTGAATAACTTATCAGTGGTTCTAAAATAATGGTCTTCAACCCTTGGGGTTGGTGGTGTGGGAAGGGTTGAGACCATTCAAGGAGTCTGTGAGGTTAAAAGTATTTCATAATAATGCTCCCATGTTATTTACTTTTTTCACTTGATTGACTTTCATGCTGATGGTGTAAAGAAATAGTAGATAAAATTGTTGGCACCTTAGAACACATCAAGTTAGTGGCACCAAACTGTTCTAATAGTCATTATATTTTTCACTGCAACTCCTTCATACTAAAAACAATGTCAATTTCACTTTAGAATGTCCTTGATGAAATAGTAAAAATTATTAATTTTTATTAAATCTCAATTTATATAAATTTGGCAAAGTATGCATAAAGCACTTCTGCTGTGTACCTGGCTGTGCAGAGGATTTGGTTGTCCAATCAAAAGCACTTGTGCAATGGATTAAATTGTAACCTGAAATAGCTGCTTTTTACATGGAACACCATTTGTACTTGAAAAAATGACAGACAGACAAACTATGGTTATTCAGACCTAAGTGGCAGAAGTTCTCTTAAAAACTGTAACAAAGTGAGCCTGTCACCTCAAAGAAAACAACTGATAGTATTTATTGCCATGATAAAACTTCAGCTTTCAAATGAAAATTAGAATTTTGAAAAATTGTATTTGCCACAATGAGCTTGTCATCTTCCTAATATCTGAAGACCTTTATGATGAGATGGATGATGATATTATGGGATATCACTGCTTGATACTGTATAATGAAATGATCAACATTAGAAATATCTGTATAAAACAGTGAACCACTATTTTCCAAATGACCATGTTTGATATTACAAAATCATGCACGAATAAAAAAGATCCATTCAAAGTGTAAGATAGACTCATAGATTTTAGTGTAACTGAGTAAGAAAAGTACATTGATATTTTATGTTCCACATTGTGACTAGCTTTTACACAACTACAGCTTGTCAAACATTGTTGAGATATCAAAGAATACCCATGATTGTGTAAAACAGAGATGTTAAGTAGTCCACTTTTCCCAGCTACTGAGAGGTGGGATTTTCTTCATCTCCCTAAACCAAAACAAAACAGTGTAACAGACTAAATGCAGAAGTAACTGTAAGAATCTGGCTATTTTCTATTACATCACATGTTTTGTTTGCAAAAGCATAAAGCAATGCCACTCCTGGGATGGTTCTTATACAAAAACAAAAATGGAGACAGAAAACATGGTGGTGAAGATGTGGAGAGACTGAAACTCCTGTGCATTGCCTATGGGAATGTACAATGGTATAGCTGCTGTAGAAAACAGAATGGTAGTTCCACAAAAAATTAAACAATTATCTGTGATCCAGTAATTCCACTTCTAAGAATATATCACAAAGAATTGAAAGTAGAGACTCAAACAGGTATGTATATCAATGATCATAGCAGCATTATTTAATATAACCAAAGATGAAAACAATCCAAATGTTCATGGTCAGATGAATGAACAAAATGTGGTATACCTATATAATGGGAGTATTATTCAGCCTTAAAAAGGAAGGGAATTCTGACATGTTACAATATGGACAATCCTTAAAAACACTATGCTAAGTGAAATAAGTCACTCACAAAAGAACAAATAGTGTAAGATTCCATTTGTAAGAGGTATGTAAATAGCCAAATTCATATACACAGAAAGAATAGTGGCTACCAGGGACTTAGAGAGGGGATAATGAAGAGTTTTGCTAAATGGGTATAGAGTTTCAGTTTGGGAGGATGAAAAAGTTTTGGATATGGACAGTGGTAATAACTGTGCAACAATGTGAATGTATTTAATGCCACTGAATTATGCACTCTAAAATAATTAGAATGGTAAGTTTTGTTATATATATTTTACCACAATAAAAAAAGCTGAGAAAAAGGAGAAAAACGCAATGTCACTCTTCTCACTCATTTTTGGGAGAATTTTGGAAAATACTTGTCATTAAATATGGTATCTATGCATGCAATGAGTTTATTACTGTTTTTTAAATAAACTAATAAATACTTTAAAAATCTCCCAGTTTTCATTTCTAATATGGTAAATATAGAAAGCTTTTACCCACATAAACAGCTTTATTAATTTCTGAGAGGTAAAGGGGTCATGAGACTAAACAGTTTGAGAACTGTCTTACACGTAATTTATTCTCTCTTCTCACACCTGTGTTAAGGGAAGAGTCTCATTTGTTGGTGTAGCTTCATTTGACAGCTATAGTGCTTGCAGATTGCAGACTAAAAGGAGAGCCTGAAAGATGCTCAAAATCATCACATAAACTCTTTATAAGCACTATTGTCCCCAGGATGCACTGGAAGGATTGAGTGACGACAAAGCGCACACTAATGAGTGGCAATGTAAAATAAAAAGCTGTTGGAAAGCTTAAATGCTGGTATGTTCCAAAGTAGTTTTAAGTATCTAGCAAGAAACAAAGATTTCCTATTTTCATTTGGATTTACAGCTCAAGGCTGGATTTGGGAATGAGGATGGTAGATGCATCGTTTCTGAAAACCGCTCCATCCAGCGCACACGTGTAAAGAATTTATTCTCTCTCCACCTTCTACTGGTCTGTGGCAGAGAGGTGTGGTTAGGGAGCGAGGAAGCGATCCAGAACAGGCTGCCCCAAACTGTCCAAGCAGTAATTTCCTCCATTTTGGGCCAAGTCGATCTGCCCCGGCGACAGGCCATATGTTTTATGGGGAGGAGGTAAATAAAAAGGAAATTAGAAAGCATGGACGGAGAGAAACAAGCAGCCAAACCATAGCGGTTTCACCGTGTGTGGATGTAAACGATTTGTACGCTACTGCGGTGCGTGAGGGGAATCACTGTTCCTGAGTCTACAGCCGCCGGCACTTTAATGACAAGTCTGCACTTCCCGATGGGGACCAAGTCAAACGATTTTCTTCTCGGGCCCATTGTTCTGCATTCATTGTGGGCCGAGCCTGCGACCTGTGTCGCCGACCGCTGCCGAGGCAGTCCCAGACAAAGGGGAATGGGTGCCCTCACGGGGAGCGGGGAGGGAACGGTGGCCCCGGGCCCGCGCCGGGGGTCCCTAAGCGCGGACCGCGCGGGCCCGGGGGAAGGCGCTGTCGGAGCAGCCCCAACGGCGAGGACCGCCGCCCTGCCCGCGGCCAAGGGGAACCCGCGCGCGGAGTACCTGCGGAGGCCTCGCACAGCCGAGAGGCACCGGGCGATCATGGGAGCGCCGAGCGGCGGCGGCGGCGGGCGTCGTCCTCCGGCGTGGGGATGGGGCCGGCGGGAGGCGGGAGGCGGCCCCGCTGAGAGCCCGGCGCGCGCGCTCCCACGTGCGGGCGCCAAGGCCGGCGCCTTGTCCGCCCCGCCCCGCCCCTGGTACCGCCCCTTGGGCGGTTCCGGTGCGACCCGGTCGCGGGGAGCGGAGCGCCCGGCCGGGCGAGGTGAGGGCCGGAGGCTTTGCGGCCGGCCAAGTTTCGGCGGCTTCCGGCTGTGCAGCGATCGGGAGCTGGGCTCCAGCCCTGAGGACCGGGGACGCTCCGATCGGCGCGGGCCCTCTGTCGCCGTCTCGCGTCCTCTTGCCTGGTAAGGGGCTTCAGTCTGGGAAGGGTGCGTCTCCCCTGTCCACACCCGGCGTGCACTGCGCCCCGCAGCAAGCACGGCCGGGGCTAAGGAGAGGCCCGGGTACCGAAGGAGGGAGTGGGAACTCGGTGTGCTCTGAAGAGAGAAACGGGGAGAAGCTTGGAGGAGGTTGGACATGTCCGTTTCCTCTCCGCACCCCCATTTCATCCTTTCTTTTTTTCACCTTCTGCCTGGGGCCTTATTTAGTACCTGCAACCCGTTGGCCTAGAGGCTGCACCCACCTTTAAAATAAGCACACAAATAATAAACATCATCCTAGTGGCGGGTACCACACCCTGGCTTTGAACTAGGGAACCTGGGGGTCTGATGAATGATGCGATTTAGTGGAAATAAGCCATTAATGCTGGCCGGCCCTGCGCCAGTTTGGATGCGATAGTGTTCCGTGTGAATGAACGTGACCCGGAGCTTCCAGCTTGTCCACGAGAGCGCAGCTACTGCGGAGAGCCCTGGTCGGTTTATAGTATTCATCGACTTAGGCAAAGATTTCCTGACATGTCTGTTCATTAAATAGAAATGCCATTTTTATTAAGAACGACATTCAATTCAATTAATGATTTCATTAATATTTTCATTAATATATTTCCTCTTCAAATCACTGTCTCTGCCTTCAAAAGTAGGTAGAGTGTAGATTATGCATACATTTAAAAAATCTCGTGAAATAGAGGAAGATGCCTAGTGTGGATCAACTTCTGAGTCAGCAGTACGAAATCTCCCTCAATTTAGTACTGAGGCTTTTGGGGAATTCCTACATCTGTATCTATACCCTTATCCTTATCTGTGTCTATACCACAAATACTCAAGATAGGGCGAGATATTCAGTGAGGGACTAATCTTATGTTAAACATCTTTTGAGAAAAAAAATTACTTTTGCACGTTTTAACATAATCTGATACTACTTGGAATAAATATATGATACCATAACAATACTTTGTGCTCGTCTCACTCTTTAAAAAGAAAAAAGAGCGAAGATAATACAGATTTTGGTTTCTGCTGTTTACTTTTAATTTATAAGTAATTTATACCCCATGTTATAACCTTCCTGATTTACTTTTTAAAATAACTTAGTGCCATGTTTTCATTTTTCTTATCAAGGAAACGTGTTTAAGCTTTTAAAATGTCATCTATCAAGCACCTAGTTTATGCAGTTATTCGTTTCTTACGGGAACAAAGTCAAATGGATGCTTATTCTTCGGATGAACAAGAAAGTTTGGAAGGTAGGCACCTGTTCTTTATGTTCAGCACAAATGAACATAAATAAAAGGCTCAAATAGCTATAAGCCTGACATTATGATCTGTTATAACAAAATCAGTATATTTTGTTGAGTTTTCAAGAAGAGACCTATCTATAAGGTTACTCGTGTTTCCATTCTCTGAGGCTGGTTTTGCTTGTTTTAATTAAGAACATTAGAGGAGTATTGTTCATTTACTGAACAACTATTATGTGTTAGAATTATACTATTCATAGTGTAGGGAATTTTCTCTTCACAGTGATAATACATTATTAGTATTATCTCCACTTTCACAGATATGTAAATGAAACCAGATAGATTAGGTAACATAACACAGCTAATACATGGCAAAGTTGAAATCTAAATTCTGGTTCTTAACTCTCAAGCTCTTGTCTCTTCCTAATAGGAAAGCACCCAATTTAGAATCAGTATATGAAAATACCTTAGTCACATAAAAGCTCTGTGTAAAAGTCTAGTTGTTATATCACTATTAAGCTCTGACACTTCTTATTTGAGGATTTGAAATGAAAGGATTTCACCCTTGTTTTGTGTGAGTTTTAAATATTAGATTTAGTAATCTGTAAAGTCAAGCAGAACTTGGATTGGTAGCATCATGCGTTTGCTTGACACCATCCTTTCTGCTTAATGTTTATGCATTATAAAATTTAAATTCAATGTACCCATAACAAGATAGAATTCTGCAGATGGCTAGAGGAGGTTCAGTGAACCTAGTTTCCTTGTGGCCTAAAGACTTAATTATTGCAATGATACAGTGCATTTGGGAGACTTTAATAAATTACAGTATAACTTGAATTTTCCATCTTGAAGCCTTTTCTCCTGTAGAGGGGACACATCTGTTAGTTTCAACAAGCACTCCCCTTGTGAATATGCTTTTAGGAGGTGGGGATGAAAATTGGGCATTTGCTCTAAATCTACTTGCTCTCTAGTGAGATGATGTATTCCCAGGTGGCAGTGAGAGGAGCAGGTGACACACAGGTAGAGAACATTGCAATCAGTCCATTTAATTCTAAGGTCTTTTTGTCCTTGATGGTTAGACCATGTGAAGATAAGATGACGGGTGACTAAAGAAAATGTTGATTAAGGTTGTGCTATAGCAAACAGATAAATGCCATCATTTAGTAATAGATGTTTCTTTTCTAATCAAAGGCAGCATAATACTTTCAAAGGGCCAGAAAGAACTGAAGAGTTTTTTTTAAAAAACCAAGATGTTATGTCCTATTTTTAGGGTGATATTCAGTGAAAAATATGTGCCTTCAGCTGTTTGTTATATATGGCAGTCAAAAGTGGTGCCAATTGTTTATGACCGACCCCTATTTTTGACTCTGTGAATCTAATTTAATTGAATATGAACATCATGTGGAGATGTCTGCCCACCTTCTAGACACTTAAAAAAGCCCTAGGAAAGGAGTCTAACTTCTAGTACCAGCTTTACCATTATGGTGAAGCTGGTTATTTATAAGCTCTGAACCTTGTCATCAGATTATATTACCCATCCCTCCTAAATGTTGTCATCTACTAACATCTGCTTCATGTTTGGACTGTTGTGGCTACTGCTCACTGTCACTCTCTCTAGCACCACTCTTGTCTTAATTCTTGGCAATTGCGATATACTAATAGATTCTTCTAGTTTTCTTGACATTCAGTACCCTGACCTTCTCTCTTCTAGTGATCTCAATTTCTCACCTTCTTTGGTATACCCTAGAGCAGTGGTTCTCAACTTGGGGTTATTTTGAAATGTTTAGAGATATTTTTGATTGTCATTACTTGGGGGCTGATATTACTGGCATCCAGTGGGTAGAGACCATACTATAGTGCACAGGATGGTGGTCAACAGTGAAGAACTGTCTAGTCCAAAATGTCAATAGTGCTGAGGTTGAAGAACTCTTTCCTAGGCCTTGCTGTTACTCATACTGCATTCTTTCCATAATCTCTACCTTCAACATTTCATTTCCTATGCCTGTCTTCCCACCTCATTCCCTCAAGAATCCCTACTCCAACAATTCTTTGACCCTATCAGTACTGCCAGTTTGTTGATCTCGCACGTTTTCCCACCCCTTCTTCTTACCCAGCTTAAATTTCTGGTTGCTTGTTAGAATCACATCCTGTATACCACTCCTTTTCTTACAAACCCTAACCTTGTTTAATTCCAATTTTTCACCTACTCTGTGTCCATATCAATGTGACTGTGTATAGATGCAGCAAAACATACAACTTTGTTGACTGGTCCCACTTTAAATTCATGACCACAGCCTCAAGCAGACTTAATGCTTCCAGCAATCACATCATCTGTTCCAAGTTCTTTCATACTTAATGCTCTCCTAGACAACCACTTTAACACTTTCTTGTGTCTTCTCAAACCCCCAAACCTCCTCCCCTGTGCTCATGTTTGGCTGATGACCATGCTTCCTACACCACCAGAAAAACTGAAATAGTAAGAAAACAACCTCCACAGATACCCCCTGCCCCATCCACCCATCCACCAGCATCTGCACCCATATACTCTGCCTGCCTGCCTGCCTGTTACCACATGCTGTGGACTAAATATTTGTGTCCTCCCCAAATTCATATTTTGAAATGTAGTGCCCAGTGCAATGGTATTAGGAAGTGAGGCCCTCTTGATTGGGATTAGTGTCCTTACAGGAGACCCCTGCTCCTTCTACCATGTGAGGACACAACCAGAAGTTGCCATCTATGAATCAGAAAGCAGATCTTCACCATCGAACATGCTGGCACCTTGATCTTGGACTTCCCAGATTCTAAAACTATGAGAAATAATTTCTGTTGTTTATAAGCCACCTAGTTATGGTGCATTCTGTTTTAACAGCCCAAACAGATTAAGACACCATAGATAAAACTATTCATTGTCCTTTCTAAATGGAACCCCTCTCCTGACATACTGGATCCTATCCTGTCTTACCTACTCCAAGATATCACTCTAGTTATTCTACCCTCCTTGTCATCAGCAAATTTTCCATCTTTACTAGATCATTTCCAACAGATTATAATCTTTTCATTTTTCTCCCTTCTTAAAAACCAAAGACAACAATTAATTACTCCTTCCATACTACCAACTGCCCTTCCTCAAACTTCTGCCTATATTTCTTTCCCTTTTTTTGTCTTTTGCTGGAAAACTCTTTGAAACAGTTGCCCATACTTGCTTTCTCTAATTCCTCTCCTATTCTTTCTTAGAGTCACTCCAGTTAGGCCTCTGCCTCCATTTCTCTACCCATACTATCTTATCAAGGTCGTTGGTGATTTCTGTGTGATTTAGTTCAGTACTCAGTTCTCAGTCTTCATCTACTGCTATTATCTACAGTCAATACTACAGTCAATCTACAGTCAAACATCTACAGTCAATACTAGCTGCTATTGACAAAGTTGATGGTCACTCCCTCATCCCCTCTCCCCAGTATACTTTATTCACTTGGCTTCTTAGTCTCTTGGTCTTATCTCATTGTTTGCTCCTTCTCTGTCTCCTTTGCTGGTTCCTCTTCTTTTCCCTGGCCTGGAGTACCCAGGATCCAGGCTTGATCTTCTCCTCATTATCTATATTCATTTTTAGGTGATACCATTCAAATACTTGGCCTTGAATATCCCTTATTTGTATGCTGATAGCTCTCAAATGTGTACCTTCAGCCCAGACTTTTCTTCTGAACTCCAGACTTCTGTATTCAGCTGCCTACTAGATATCACTGTATATCTCATAGGCATCTCAAATTGAACATTTCCAAAACCGAAGTCCTGATCCTCCCACCCAAAATCTGTTTTATCCACCACTTCCCTATCTCAGTTGATGGCAACTCCATCTTTTCAGTTGCTCAAGCCAAAAACCTTGACATTATTCTGAACTCTTCTTTTTCTCTCATACTCTGTATCTAAGTTGTTCAATAAATCCTGTTGATCATACCTTGAAAATATGCCCAGAGTCTGACCACTTCTTCCCACCTCCTCTGATATCACCCCTGTTTGGAATATTTCTCATCTGTTTTACTCTGATAGCCTCTAGCTGATCTCTTTGCTTCTGTTCTTGCCTCTTAATTGGCTTTTCTTGACACAGCCATCAGTGATGTTTTAAAACAGAGTATGACAGATTTAATCATTTCTCTATTCAAAATCTTACAGTGACTTCTCATGTTACCTGGTCATTGTTTAAAAGATCTACACAATTTGAACTTCTGTGATGTGTTGCGTATAGGAGTGCCACAGATTTCTGTGTATTAATTTTGTATCCTGCAACTTCGCTGAATTCAGATATTATTAGATCTAGCACTTTTGGAGTGGATTCTTTAGGTTTTTTTATGTACAATATCATGTCATCTGCAAACAGGGACAGTTTGACTTCTTCCTTGCCAGTATGGATGCCTTTTATTTCTTTGCGATATCTAATAGCCATGGCTAGGACCTCCAGAACTATGTTGAATAAAAGTGGGTAGGGTGGGCATCCTTGTCTTGTTCCCGATCTTAGAGGAAAAGCTTTCAGCTTCTCGCTGTTAAGTATAATGTTGGCTGTGGGTTTGTCATATATGGCCTTTATTATATTGAGGTACTTGCCCTCTATACCCATTTTGTTGAGAGCTTTTATCATGAATGGATGTTGAATTTTGTCGAATGCTTTTTCAGCATCTATGGAGATGATCATGTGGTTTTTGTCCTTTTTGTTTATGTGTTGGATGATGTTGATGGATTTTCTAATGTTGTACCATCCTTGCATCCCTGGAATAAATCCTCCTTGATCATGGTGGATGATCTTTTGATGTATTTTTAAATTCAGTTTGGTAATATTTTGTTGAGTATTTTTGCATCTATGTTCATCAGGGATATTGGTCTGTAATTTTCTTTTTTTGTGGTGTCATTGTCTGGTTTTGGTATTAGAGTGATGCTGGCTTCATAGAATGAGTTTGGAAGTATTCCCTCCTCTTCAATTTTTTGGAAAACTTTAAGGAGAATGGGTATTAGGTCTTCACTAAGTGTTTGATAAAATTCAGCGGTGAAGCCATCTGGTTCAGGGGATTTGTTCTTAGGTGGTTTTTTGATTAACAGTTCAATTTCGTTGCTGGTAATTGGTCTGTTCAGATTTTCTGTTTCTTCCTTGGTCAGTCTTAGAAGGTTGTATTTTTCTAGAAAGTTGTCCATTTCTTCTAGGTTATCCAGTTTGTTAGCATATAATTTTTCATAGTATTCTCTAATAATTCTTTGTATTTCTGTGGGGTCCGTCGTGATTTTTCCTTTCTCATTTCTGATTCTGTTTATGTGTGTAGACTCTCTTTTTCTTGATATGTCTTGCTAGGGGTTTATTTTGTTTATTTTCTCAAAGAACCAACGCTTACTTTCATTGATTCTTTCTATTGTTTTATTCTTCTTGATTTTATTTATTTCTGCTCTAATACTTATTATGTCCCTTATTCTACTGACTTTGGGCCTCATTTGTTATTCTTTTTCTAGTTTCATTAACTGTGAGTTTAGACTGCTTATATGGGATTGTTCTTCTTTCTGAGGTAGGCCTGTATTACTATATACTTTCCTCTTAGCAAGGCCTTTGCTGCATCCCTCAGATTTTTGCAGTGTTGAATTATTGTTGTTATTTGTCTTCATATATTGCTTGATCTCTGTTTTTATTTGGTCACTGGTCCATTGGTTATTTAGGAGCATGTTGTGAAGCCTCCATGTGTTTGTGGGATTTTTCATTTTCTTTGCATAATTTATTTCTAGTTTCATACCTTTGTGATCTGAGAAGCTGGTTGGTACAATTTCAATCTTTTTGAATTTACTGAGGTTCTTTTTGTGGCCTAGTATATGATCTGTTTTTGAAAATGTTCCATGTGTACTTGAGAAGAATGTGTATACTGCTGCTTTTGGGTGTAGAGTTCTGTAGATGTCTGTTAGGTCCATCTGTTCTAGTGTGTTGTTCAGTGTGTGATGTGTTGTTTACAAACTCCTCCCCTTTCTCATTTGGCTGTAGCCAAATTAGCTTCCTTACACTGAATGCACCAAATCCTCTTTATGAAGTGTTCCCTGCCTAGAATGCTCTTCCCCCAGATAATGGTAATACCCTATCTCCTTCAAGTCTTAGTCATATCTTTTCTGAATGAGGCCTCCCCTGAGGACTCCATTAAATCTTCAGCCTGCTTCCCACATTCCCATCACTGTCACCCTGTTCTACTTTTTATTGTTTATTGTTCATAGTCTACCTCTCCATCCCCCACTAGAACGTCAGCCAGGGATCTTTGCTGTTTCATTCACTGGTATATCCAAAGTGTGTAGAAAAGTGCCTGACATGTGGTAGGTGCTCTATAAATATTTGTTGAATTGAATTGATGAATTAAATCGAGTGATCCTGGGCATATCACTTAGTTTGTCTGTATCTTAATCTCTAAGTCTGTTAGGTGGAGTTGTCTTCCCCTTTTCATTTAATAGATTTGTCAAGAGACTCAGAATCAGTGATGGCAGATATATAGTATATGGAAGCTTTTGAATGAGTGCAGCAGATGGGATATGGTATTACTGAAGAGAATTGTTCACTTGCCCTTCTCATCAGTACGAAACAGAACAATAATTATATGCAGTATTTCTTTGGATTTTTATAATTTATTCCTAAGTATGACTTCTTGAAGAGAGGATCATATCTAATAATACCTATTTCATGTATGAGAATCTTGAGGTAAAAGATAAATGATTGCACCCAGGTTCTTTAATTTTGGGGTGTGTGTGGCTGGATTAATAATGATAATGAAATAATATTGAGTTCCAAGGCTGTAGTGGCTTTGTTCACAAAGCCATGTATCTCTCTAAATATGTGTTGATTTTGAACACTAAACATTTTGACAACTAGGTTTACTTATCAACACAATTGTGTTTACTTATATATGGAATCTAAAATAGACTAGTAGAAACAGTGGAGTGGTGGTTGCCAGGGACTGGGGAAAGGGAAGTGCAAGAACAACTGCTGGGCAGGAATAGAAAGGGAGAGGAAGAGGGATAGGTAAACCGTGGGTTATTTTCTACCTAAAAGATACTTTGACTCTTTGAAATTGGTAACTTAGTTGCTTATTAAGTGCTTTTTTTTTCTCTAAAAATTGTTCTGTGGATAGTTGAAGTAACGATGTTTCTTTTCTGACAGAGGTAATTTTCTCAAGACCACAATTAATACATATTTATCTTTTAAAAGTCATACACAAATGTAAATGAATCTGTAAGTCAGATAGCAACAGGTACTGTATGATCTTTCCTATCTGAGGAATCTAATTGATAAACCAACTAACCGACAAACTGAGTTCGTAGATACAAAGAAGAGAATGGTGGTTGCCAGAGTTGATGAGGGATGGAGGTGGGGGAAATGGGTTAACTGTGTTTTTTGGTTTTTTGTTTGTTTTTTTAATAAATTAAATTTTTAAAAAGCCGTACACAAATGTAAGTGAATCTATTTGACACTGGAAGTCCAGTGGACATTTTGGCTACATTCTCATCTTGTTGAGCCCAGAGAGAATTCCTTTTCAAAGGAGAACGCACTCTTTGTATGAGAATCTGCCTCTATTCTCCCAAGTGAGTACTTGTAGAAAGGAGAGGATATTCTCTTTTCATCATTATTGTCCTAATTTAGACTCCTTGTTTGTTTAGATCATTTAAATAGCAGCCCACCTGGTTTTCTACTCTTCCATTCTCTCCTTCAACTTTCCTCTCTAATTCATTCCCAACATTCCTACCAGGCTTTCAGTTATAAACAAATTCAGTTAAGTTATTCTCCTTCACTAAATTTTTTAATGGGTCTTCATTTGCTCATAGCATAAAGTTCACAACCTTTAAAAATATTATCAAAGGTACTGTGTCATCCACCAACAGACTTCCTTTCTAGGATAATCTAGTCATAATAGCTATATCAGTTATCTTGTGATACACCAGAAGTACTTGAGGCACTTATCATCACTTGACATGCTATTAATTTTACCATTTTGTTAACCTACTAAATGTGAGCTTCATCATGTGGACAGTGATTTTTGTCTGTTAGGTTAACTCCTGTATCTCTATCATCTTAGAATAGCACCTTGCACATAGTAGGTGGCCAGTAAGTGTGCATGCATGAATGAATCTTAAAAGCCAACCTATCTTCACATAGTAAGTACATCAGGATTAATATTTAATGCTAACTATGTGTCAGAGACTGTTTCTATTACTATTTTTAATCAAGTTTAGAGTTCTGTTTCTCACATTAAAAAAATGTATATTTTAGTTTTATTCAAGGCATTAGGACATAGGTGGTTAATCAGAGATTGGTGGTGGGAAGTAAGTTGTTAACAACATGCCAACAAGAATATGATGTAATACATACTTTAAGAAATTATATTCTAGGTAACATTTTTCTTTAAGTGAAGAATAAAAATCAAGTTCTCATCTCTCAACAGCTGGTCTATAAACAGAAATTTCTATGCAGCTGAATCATTTAGTTTTCCTTATGTTCTGTGATCATAAATGCTGAATTACCACAGATTGCAGAGTGCAGATTTCTACCAGAAAAAAAAAGGTTGTTTCTTTTTTTAGCTTGCTAATTTTTTTTCACTATTAAAATTTATTTCAAGTTGCAATTCAGTGCTTGGAGACAGTTTTTAAAATCAGCCCAGAGGACACCCATCTAGCAGTTTCACAGTCTTTGACAGAAATGTTCACAAATTCCTTCTGTAAGGTAAGCTGTCATTGTTTTCTCATTAGTGTCTGATTTAAGTATGATGACAATAGTATGTTGGATTCTTAATATTTGAGGGCCAGGCCTATAAGTAACTAACTTCCTCCTGGGTATAGCATAGTCCACATGGATATGGTTTGGGACCTAAAATATAACTTTTAAAATGTGCTCATATCAGTAGCTGTTCTCATCTTCTCACCTCCTTTTATAGTTAATAATGTCTTAGCTGGCTTTTTAAGTCCTTTACCTGAGTATTTTTAGATTTCTGACATCTAAGTTGACATTCCCCTAAAACAAAGAACACCAGTGAAAAACAAAAGTTTTAACATTTAGTAAGCAATCATGTAGAAATAGATTCATCGGGAATTGAATATTATTTTGAAGCAGATTTCATCAAATTTGGCCATTGCTGGGGCTCTTAAAAGCAGGGAAAGTTTCAGAGGCAATGTGCAAACCTAAGACTGCAACCCAAGTTTTCTGATCCTTCTCCTGTGACTGTTTATGTAGTCTCTGGTTTCTGGCCTTTTTAGGAAACATGGACCCTAAGATTGTCTAAAACATTTTAAGATTAGTGAATTTAGGGCCACACGTGATCTCCCATGTGTTTCTTTCATTACATTTTGGTACTTCATGAACTCCTTTTGTTATTCTAGCTTTGTATTCAAGCTTCAGGGCAGAATGAGAAACTCAGGAGAGATGCTGAAACGTATAGTATATACTTCGGCCTGGTAGGGACGTTGCTGAGAATACCACATTGACTGTTTCTAGAACTTGTTGGAAAGAGGTTCTTAGAGTTGCAATAAAGATGGTTTTAGAATTGTGGCAGTAAACTAGTCTCTCTTTATATACTTGGAAAAAGAGTAATACAGTTACACATTAATTCATCAAACAGGATAATGCTAATTATATAGCAAGTTATAAGGAAATGGTGGTGTGTCTCTGTGTTCTTCAGCAGGGAATTGTCCTTTTATTCCCTTTGGTTGCTGCCGTTCTTTCATTATCCGGGCCTGTGGCCTCCTTAGGGAACCTTGTGTCAGTGGCTGGATATGATTCTGGCTAAAGGTGACCTTCTTTGCTCCTAAATGCCTGAGAGGCTTGTGCTTGAGACAGCATTTGGATTTGCTTGGTCTGGCTCTTGTCCCCGATGACCTGGTACTAAAGAGATCAGAACTTTTATTTTTTACGTCCCAGGAAGCTCAAATTGACTTTTGCACTCTGTTTAACAGAGTTTTTTTTCTTTTTTCTATTTTTATTTTCTGATTGTATTTAATTGTAAAAATGTGTTGCTTACTATTTTTAAAATATAGTTTCTTGAAACTGATATTTGTGATATCAGTCCTTTTTTGTTCTTATTTAACAGCTATGGCTTCATTACATTATGGGTTTGTTAGCAGAGTATGGAAAGAAAATCTAAAATTTGTCTGAAGCAGCTTATTTTATATTTAAATTGTTATAATTAAATAGATTATTTGTCTCCCTGTGTGTACTTGGTTATGTTGGTTATTTTATTTTTAGAGTATTGCTTTTCTGTTTTTCCTCCTAATTAAATTTATATACTAAGTGGATTCATTCTTTTTATATAAAGTAGATAATACTTGTCCCCTCATCATGGTCTGCTCAAACGTATTCAGTGAATATGAGAATTAGTTTTTGAACTTGTAAAACCATGACAATCTCATTAAAATAATTCAGAAAGATTAAAAGACAGAATGGATTATAATCCATTTTTCAATGACCCTTTTTTTCATGCATAAACCTTCTAGGCTACAGTAAAGTATCTTTGAACTGTAGATCCTGAGTGACAATAGTCAGTTTTAAGTAGTGACCTCTAATTAAAAAGGCTCCTATTTTGAGTCTATATTTTCTTATTTTAGTATCTTATGTTTGGAAAAACTGATTATTAGAGAAAGATTTTTTAAAAATAAGAATGACTCATATACTTTATCAGTGATTTTGTACTTGTGGATATTTGTGTGTAATTAGCAAAGTATATTTCCAGTGTGAAAGCTATCAAATTTATTGAAACTTTAGTCAAGATAAAGGTAGTGGTGGGTATATTTTAAATATAGTACATAGGTATATTGGTTACAAATTATGCTTTCTTGAAAATTATAAATTTATAAAGTTCAGAGTCAAGCTTAAGAGCAAACCAATTTTTAAAAAAATTTTCAAATCATTGTGTTCCCAGTGCCACTCAAGATATTTCTAAATTTTAATTTAGTTTTCATTTGCACCTTTTATGTGTACCTTAATAATGCAAAAGAGGTTTGAGGATGATAGTGGATGCTAAAAACAGGAATCTTGTACTCTGTGTTTTACCGTAAAGTGAAATTAATATATGTCATTGTTTAAAAAACTTTGGAATATGGAAAGATACAAATAAGAGACTGAAATTTTTACCTCCAGATATTACTGTTGATGTTTTGTGTACATCTTTCTAGTCTTTGTTTTTAACCTGTGTCTCTATGCATGTGTGTCTGTACATATTTAAATAAAAGAATCATTTTATAAATGCTTTCTTTATAAACTGTGAATTTTACTTAGTAGGATATCTGTTATATTTCAAAATGTTAACTAATAGCAACAATCCTTTGAACATATTTGAATCTTTGTATAATGATTATATCTTCTGTTCATGAAGTAGGATTTCTGGGTATAGGGAAAGCAAGTAAAATTTTTTTAAATTCACAGTTGCCCATTATCTTTAGAAAAATTCCACTTACTCATTTTTCTAATAAAAGTATGTGAAAGTTCCTTCCCCCTATTTCTTGCTAACACTATTATTAGTCTTAGGTTTCATGACGTGGAATTACAGCTGATTTACTGTAATAAGGGTAATTCATTATTGCTTTACTTAGAGTTCTCTGGGATGACTCTTGACATAGCTAAGTGGAAGTACATTGATTTTTTTTTTTTTTTTCAGAATGACATTCTGCCTCTCTCAAATTCAGTGCCTGAAGATGTGGGAAAGGCTGACCAACTAAAAGATGAAGGTGAATGTTTCATAGAAATATTCTTATTTAGTAAAATTTTCTGAAACTCTGGAGAAAGTTGACTGTGTTCATTGATAAGATTCTGGTTTAAACTGCCAAGACTGGATTGTCATAAGTCTACCTGGCATTTGTGAAACAAATGACTGTGATAGAGAAGAAGCCTGGAAATACAGAATGGCTTGTGGGTATAATGTAGGTGTGGCTTGCTTTGAGAGAAGCAGATGTGTTGGGAGTAAAATTTGCAAAACAAATAACTTAAGGGGTGATTACATTGATTTGTGTACTCTAGGATCCCCAATTCTTCTTTATGCCTAATCAAAGAGATGAAAATAATTTTCAGTATTATTTTAATTTTTATATATTTAGTGTTTTTGAGTTCTTTGAAATTTGTTAATGACTGCATATTGACTTGTTTATTAGCACGTTTGATCACTGCATTATTAAATTTTCTACTAGTGGCTGTTGAAGCATTCTTGGTTTTAATAAATAAATTACTATTGAGGATCTGTGTTCAGTTTGTCCGTCATGTCAGTTATGTTAAGCTATAGAGGACGGATAGGTCAGGCCTACAAGATTTATACTAAGAAGTTGTAGGGCAGAGTCCTGATCTTAAGCAGTGAATGTGAGCCAACTAATTCACTGTCCTATAGGCAGAGAGTTATTAGGGAATATGTCATGTTCAGAAGTTATACAAAAGTGGTTTGAAACCATTTTCTGGGCTTTTCTTTAGTTCATACCCTGAAGAAGGCAGTTGAGTTAAAAAAAAAAAAAAGATCAATTGGTGTCTAAAAAAGTTTCTAAAAAAAGTTAGATATGGAAAAGAGTATGCTTTTCCTATTTCTTGGGCCTGGTCATCTCTATTAGAGCTATAAATATACAACGTATATCACCACATATAATGGTTGCATAATGTTTCATTTTAGTGTAGTACCATAATTTACTACTAGACAGATAATTTTGTAATCTTAAGTAACATTGTCTTTAATATCATTGTGTAACACTTTCACTGCTGTGTGAGTATCTTCTTGGGATTTTATTATCAAGTACTGCATTTCCAACATACAGACTGGTTTCAGTTTTCAATTGTTTATTTCCTCTAAGAAATGATATCACTACAATTACTTAGAATTTTAGAATAGTATGACTTTAATAAATTCCAAGCAAAATAAAGCAACAACCAGATCTTCATCATCATTTGAGTTACAGTAGTCCCGAAAGAATTTGGTTTTAAACTATCCAGATATAAATATATTTTTCATATATTATTAAAACAATTTAATCTGTTGTTTTTTCCTCACTGAGAATTTTGTAGTGTGTGAAATCCTCAGTGATGTGGTATGTCCTCCACTAACATTTGGCTTTTGCAGCTCTCCTGGTTAAGCTCTAGTAATAATGTTGTATAAATGGCAAATTGAAATTTCATTTACTCTCTCATATTTACTCCCTCTGCATGGCACAGCATTGGGAGATTGCATTCCCTATTGAGTTTGTTTTGATGAGATGAGTATTAGTAAGATATGGGTGAGAGGGATAAGCAGGGTGAGGCTCATTTACTGCGGCAGCATGGGTACACTGTACTTACTGCTTTTGTTTTTACCCAGAAGCTTTGGTTCTTTGTTTTCACCAAGACATGTTATACATAAAATTAAAGGAACTGGGGGGAGGAGCCAAGATGGCACTGTGAGTAGAGCAGCAGAAACCTCCTCCCAAAACCATGTGTATTTTTGAAAATACAACAAATACAACTACGCCTAATGAGAGACGAGAGGATACAGTACAACAGCCAGGCTACATCTACATCTGCGAGAACTCAGCATCTCACGAAGGGGGTAAGATACAAGCTGTGACCTGGCAGGACCTGAGCACTCCCCCAACCCCAGCCCACCAGCGGGAGGAAAGGAGTCGGAGCAGAGAGGGAGTGGAAGTGCAGGACTGCTAAATAACCAGCCCTAGTAATCTGCACCAGGAGTGCAGACACACATTGCATGGTGTGCTGGATATTAGGGAAATGGAAAAGTAAAGTCTATGAGCAGCTCCCCTGAGACAAAAGAAAAGTAAGTTCTTTTTGAAAGTCTTAAAGGGACAGGGGCTTCACAGCTGGAAGAAATCGTCCTGGCACACTCAGCCCAGCAGGCTGGGAATTCTGAGGAGCTTCGGACGCCCCATCCCTCTGGGAAGCAGGGCAGCTCTGAAGCCCCTCACAGCGATAAGCAGCATGCCATTAAGTACCCCTCCAACGCGGCTCCGCCACAGCGGCCGAGCAGTCTCAGAGCAGCTGCTCAGAGCTTCCTCTCCCAGCGCGAAGCCGCCAGGGCCAGACATAGGGGCCGCTGCTGGTGGAGAGCACACCCAGCGTACCTGCCACTTCCCGCAGGGCTCTGGGCTGCCCTGATGGCTGCTCCCAGTGTGGGGGGAACCGACACAGGCAACGGAGAGGGGCAGGGTGACCAGTAAGCAGGAAAGGACTTTGTTCTCCCAGCTGACACATGCACCACCTGCCTATGACTACCTCTGTCACCATGAAAAGGCAGAAGAATTTGGTCCAGTCCAGAATCACCCAGACAAACCATGAGAGAGGGCATGGGGAGATAGATATAACCAATATTTCTGAAAAAGAATTCAAAATAAAGGTCATAACCATGCTGATGAACCTGCAGAGAAATATTTAAGAGCTAATGGATCAAGTTAGAAGGGAGAATACAGAAATAAAACAATCTCTGGAAGGACATAAGAGCAGACTGGATGAGGTACAAGAGACCATTAATGGAATAGAAATTAGAGAACAGGAATACAGAGAAGCTGAGGCAGAGAGAGATAAAAGGATCTCCAGGAATAAAAAATATTAAGAGAACTGTGTGACCAAACCAAACAGAACAGTATTCTCATTATAGGGGTACCAGAAGAAGAAGAGAGAGAAAAAGGGATAGAAAGTGTCTTTGAAGAAATCATTGCTGAAAACTTCCCCAAACTGTGGGAGGAAATAGTCTCTCAGACCATGGAAGCCCACAGACCTCCTAACACAAGGAACCCAAGGAGGACAACACCAAGACATATAGTAATTAAAATGACAAAGATCAAAGACAAGGACAGAGTATTAAAGGCAGCCACAGAGAAAAAAAAGTTCACCTACAAAGGAAAACACATCAGGCTATCATCAGACTACTCAACAGAAACCTTACAGGCCAGAAGAGAATGGCATGATGTATTTAATGCAATGAAACAAAAGGGCGTTGAACAAAGAATACTCTATCCAGCACGATTATCATTTAAATATGAAGGAGGGATTAAACAATTCCCAGACAAACAAAAGTTGAGGGAATTTCCCTTCCACAAACCACCTCTACAGGATATTTTAAAGGGACTGCTCTAGATGGAAGCAGTCCTAAGGCTAAATAGATGTCACCAGAGGAAAAAAAAATAACAGCAAAGAAAGCAGACCAACCAAATACTAACTAAAGGCAAAAAATAAAATCAACTACCCACAAAAGCAGTTAAAGAAAACACAAAAGAGCACAGAATAAAACAACCAACATATAAAGAATGTAGGAGGAGGAATAAGAAGGGAGAGAAATAAAGAATCATCAGACTGTGCTTATAATAGCTCAATAAGCTAGTTAAGTTAGACAGATAGTAAAGAAGCTACCCTTAAACCTTTGGTAACCACAAATTTAAAGCTTGCAATGACAATAAGTACATATCTTTCAATAATCACCCTAAATGTAAATGGACCGAATGCACCAATCAAAAGACACAGAGTAACTGATAAAAAAGCAAGCCCCATCTACATGTTGCTTACAAGAGACGTACGTCAAACCCAAAGATATACACAGACTAAAAGTGAAGGGATGGAAAAAGATATTTCATGCAAACAGTAGGGAGAAAAAAAGCAGGTGTTGCAGTACTTGTATCAGACAAAATAGACTTCAAAACAAAGAAAGTAACAAGAGATAAAGAAGGACATTACATAATGATAAAGGGGTCAGTCTAACAAGAGGATGTAACCATTATAAATATATATGCACTCAATACAGGAGCACCAACAAAGTGAAACAAATACTAACAGAATTAAAGGAGGAAATAGAATGCAATGCATTTGTTCTAGGAGACTTCAACACACCACTCACTCCAAAGGACAGATCCACCAGACAGAAAATAAGGACACAGAGGCACTGAAGAACACACTACAACAGGTGGACCTACCAGACATCTACAGAACTCTACTCCCAAAGCAGCAGGATACACATTCTTCTCACGTGCACATGGAACATTTTCCAGAATAGACCACATACTAGGCAACAAAAAGAGCCTCAGTAAATTCAAAAAGATTGAAATTCTACCAACCAACTTCTCAGCCCACAAAGGTATAAAACTAGAAATAAATTGTACAAAGAAAACAAAAAGGCTCACAAACACATGGAGGCTTAACAACATGCTCCTAAATAATCAATTGATCAATGACCAAATTAAAATAGAGATCATGCAATATATGGAGACAAATAACAACAGCAGCACAAAGCCCCAACTTCTGTGGGACGCACCGAACACAGTTCTAAGAGGAAAGTATATAGTATTCCAGGCCTATTTAAAGATGGTAGAACAATCCCAAATGAATAGTCTAAAGTCACAATTATTGAAACTGGAAAAGGAAGAACAAATGAGGCCCAAAGTCAGCAGAAGGAGCGACATAATAAAGATCAGAGAAGAAATAAATAAAATTGAGAAGAATAAAACAATAGAAATCAATGAAACCAAGAACCGGTTCTTTGAGAAAATAAACAAAATAGATAAGCCCCTAGTCAGACTTATTAGGAGAAAAAGAGAATCTACACACATCAACAGAATCAGAAATGAGAAAGGAAAAATCACAATGGACTCCACAGAAATACAAAGAATAATTAGAAAATACTATGAGAATCTATATGCTAACAAACTGGAAAACCTAGAAGAAATGGATAACCTCATAGAAAAATATAACCTTCCAGGACTGACTAAGGAAGAAACAGAAAATCTGAACAGACCAATTACCAGCAACAAAAATGAATAGGTAATCAAAAAACTACCCAAGAATAAAACCCCCAGGCTGGATGGATTCACCACTGAATTTTATCAGACGTATACAGAAGACATAGTACCCATTCTCCTTAATGTTTTCCAAAAAATAGAAGAGGAGGAAATACTTCCAAACTCATTCTATGAAGCCAGCATCACTCTAATACCAAAACCAGGCAATGACACCACAAAAAAGAAAATTACAGACCAATATCCCTGATGAACATAGATGCAAAAATACTCAACAAAATGTTAGCAAACCAAACTCAAAAATACATCAAGAGGATCATACATCATGATCAATTGGGATTCATCTCCGGGATGCAAGGATGTTACAGTATTTGAAAATCCATCAACATCATCCACCACATCAACAAAAAGAAGGACAAAACCACATGATCATCTCCAAAGACACTGAAAAAGCATTCGACAAAATTCAACATACATTCATGATAAAAACTCTCAACAAATGGGTGTAGAGGGCAAGTACCTCAACATAATAAAGGCCATATAGGACAAACCCACAGGCAACATCATACTTAACAGCAAGAAGCTGGAAGCTTTTCCTCTAAGCTCAGGAACAAGACAGGGATGCCCACTCTCCCCACTATTATTCAACATAGTACTGGATGTCCTAGCCACAGCAATCAGACAAAAAAAAAGAAATAAAAGGCATCCAGATTGGCAAGGAAGAAGTCAAACTGTCCCTGTTTCCAGATGACATGATATTGTACATAAAAAACCCTAAGGACTCCACTCCAAAACTACTAGAACAAATATCTGAATTCAGCAAAGTTGCAGAATACAAAATTAATACACAGAAATCTGTTGCTTTCTTATACACTAAAGATGAACTAGCAGAAAGAGAAATCAAGAAAACAATTCCATTCACAGTTGCATCAAGAAGAATAAAATACCTAGGAATAAACCTAACCATGGAAGTGAAAGACCTATACCCTGAAAACTACAAGACACTCTTAAGAGAAATTAAAGAGGACACTAACAAATGGGAACTCATCCCATCCTCTTGGCTAGGAAGAATTAATATTGTCAAAATGGCCATCCTGCCTAAAGCAGTCTACAGATTCAATGCAATCCCTATTAAAATACCAACAGCATTCTTCAACGAACTGAAACAAATAGTTTTAAAATTCATATGGAACAACAAAAGACCCCGAATAGCCAACACAATCCTGAGAAGGAAGAGTAAGGAGTGGGGATCTCGCTTCCCAACTTCAAGCTCTGTTACAAAGCCACAGTAATGAAGACAATTTGGTACTGGTACGAGAACAGACCCACAGACCAGTGAAAAAGAATGGAGGGTCCAGATATTAACCCAAACATATACAGTCAATTAATATATGATAAAGGAGCCATGGACATACAATGGGGAAATGACAGCCTCTTCAACATCTAGTGTTGGCAAAACTGGACAGCTACATGTAAGAGAATGAAACTGGATCATTGTCTTACCCCATACACAAAAGTAAATTTGAAATTGATCAAAGACCTGAATGTAAGTCATGTAACCATAAAACTCTTAGAAAAAAACATAGGCAAAAATCTCTTGGACATAAACATGAGCAACTTCTTCATGAACATATCTCCCCATAAGGGAACAAAAGCAAAAATGAACAAGTGGGACTATATCCAGGTGAAAAGCTTCTGTACAGCAAAGGATACCATCAATAGACCAAAATGTACCCTACAGTATGGAACAGTATATTCATAAATGACAGATCCAATAAAGGGTTGACATCCAAAATATATAAAGAGCTCACGCACTTGAACATACAAAAAGCAAATAATCCAATTAAAAAATGGGCAGAGGAGCTGAACAGATAGTTCTCTATAGAAGAAATTCAGATGGCCAACAGACACATGAAAAGATGCTCCACATCACTAGTCATAAGAGAAATGCAAATTAAAACCACAATGAGATATCACCTCACACCAGTAAGGATTGCCACCAACCAAAAGACAAACAACAACAAATGTTGGAAGGTTGTGGAGAAAGGGGAACCCTCCTACACTGCTGGTGAGAATGTAAACTCATTCAACCATTGTAGAAAGCAGTATGGAGGTTCCTCAAGAAACTCAAAATAGAAATACCATTTGACCCAGGAATTCCCCTCCTAGGAATGTGCCCTAAGAATGCAGCACTCCAGTTTGAAAAAGACAGATGCACCCCTATGTTTATCGCAGCACTATTTACAATAGCCAAGAAATGGAAGCAACCTAAATGTCCATCAGTAGATGAATGGATAAAGAAGATGTGGTCCATATACACAATGGAATATTATTCAGCCATAAGAAGAAAACAAATCCTACCATTTGCAACAACATGGATGGAGCTAGAGGGTATTATGCTCAGTGAAATAAGCCAGGCGGAGAAAGACAAATACCAAGTGATTTCACTCATCTGTGGAGTATGAGAATAAAGAAAAAAACTGAAGGAGCAAAACAGCAGTAGACTCACAGAACGCAAGAATGGACTTACAGTTACCAAAGGAAAAGGGACTCCGGAGGATGGGTGGGAAGGGAGGGATACGGTTGGGGTGGGAGAAATGGGGCATTATGATTAGCATGTATAATGTAGGGGGGGTGGTACGGGGAGGGCTGTACAACACAGAGAGGACAAGTAGTGATTCTACAGCATCTTACTACGCTGATGGACAGTGACTCTAATGGGATATGTGGGGGGGACTTGGTGATGGGGGTAGTCTAGTAAACATAATGTTCCTCATGTAATTGTCGATTAATGATTCCAAAAAAAAAAAAAAGTTAAAGCAACTGTTGTTTAATGAAAAAAAAATTGCCATGGTGGATTGTCAAGCATAGGGTTATTCCAGGCTGCATGCTATACATATCTATGATATCTGTGTTAATCAAGGCTTCTAGCCAGCTTGTACCTTCCTAGAAAGTTGCTTTCAATATTTTTGTGTGCTTTGCTTTGGAAAAGCTTCTGTAAGATTAGATGAAACCAAGAAGAGTTCATTGCTGTTGTCGCTGACTTGTCACAGAAGGCATTCATCTCATAGGGTTGTCTTGAGATTTAAAAGAGATAATTTTGTAAGATGGTACCATGTATATACAAACAATTAAGTGCTATGTGGTGCTTAGTTACATTTATGTTCATGAATTTCATTTTTGTCCTGAGTTTTTGTATATTGTAACTTAAAGCTTTTTATCATTACCATGTATAAATGTGTATATACATATAGTAGGTATATATATTATAGTGTCTATACATTTGCTGTGGTTTATAGAAAAAGACATACAGTAGGTTTTAATAATCAGTTATAATAATAAATGCCACCCCAAGACAAAAAGGCTGAACAGCAACAAAAAAAGTCATGTAACCCAGAAAAGTTAAATCTTTTACATGGAAGAAGCAAATCTATTTAAGTACCCAGGTTAATGTCACTAATTTCTTGCTCAATCTAAATGCTATGTTAATCCTCTTAGTTTCCTTAGAAGCTTTATATTAATTTCTTTGTAGGGGTGTCATCTAAATTAATTTTTTTAACTTTTAAAAAGCAGCTTTATTGAGCTATAATTTACATGCCATGAAAGATACTTCTTTGAAAGTGCACAAATTCATTGGTTTCTAGTATTTTCAGAGTTGTGCAGCCATCACCACTATCATAAAATATTTTTATCACCTGCCAAAAGATACTATGTATCCAATAGCAGTCACTCTTCATATTCATTGCTGATTTCTAATTTGCAGTAACTTTTCTATGATTTTAGATGCTTTTATCTACCTGCCTTTCCTTTAATCTTCCTGTTTTTATTCCCTGCAAATGTATACCCTCCTCCTCCATTAAGTGGCTTATGATCTATTAAAAGACAAAACTAATAGAGCTTCTAGTTTAGAGAAAGCTGGAAGGAATAATAGAGGCTTTTGTGATGTAAATCCCTCCTACTAATCCCAATGTTTTAAAAATTGCAAACATTTTTTAAGTTTGTCCTTACATTGGTCCTTATAAATGAACAGGATGCTTTTTCTCCATTTAATGGACTACAGAAGATAGTCACAGGACATGTCTTATTTTGCTGACCAGTTGTTAACCTAGCTAAGTAATTGCCAGATGTTTCTGCATATGACCCTCCTAAAAATCAGTGCCCTGTGTGCTAGCCATGGTGTCTGAAATTCTGTCTTTTTAAAAATTAATCTCCAATAATCCCGTTTTAAGATTCTCTCTCAGGAAGAGAGAGCACACAAAAATATTATCTGCCAGAAATAGGTTAACATGATTAGTTTTACCCAGCTTACCTACATAGTAGAGTTCTGGGGGCTTGGTTCTGCAGCAGGTACATGTTTTGACAGGGAAGGAACGGAAGATCAGGTCCAGACTGAGATGGTGATGGAGGAGGGGGTTGCATCTGGAGTGGGTTGGGGCAGCTTTAACAGGAAGGAGAGAAGATGAAGATAAGGAAGGTGAGAAGCAATTAGATTTTGCCATGAGATAATCCTAATTATTGCATTTACTCACTATTGAAGCCTGGATTTTATGAGGCATACAAACATTACTTTTTAAAAGACTGCCTTGTAAAGTCATTCAAACACCTAAGGCTAAGGAGTATCCACTCCACAGTACAGTGTAAAATTTTTCACCAGTGTGGCTGAAAAATCATGTTTCTGACCTTTGTGTTATTGTAGTTTCTATGGTAAAAATTCATTTTTCAGACTTCATGTTTTTTCTATAGAATGTACTTACTGTACATATTGATCACTTTATTTTAGGCAATAACCATATGAAAGAAGAAAATTATGCTGCTGCTGTGGATTGTTACACACAGGCAATAGAATTGGATCCAAATAATGCGGTTTATTACTGCAACAGGTAAACTGGCATTATTGTGGCAGATTTATAGGTCTTAAGCATTTGCATTAATAATTCTGAAGGAGAAATGTAAAATTTATTTACTTATTTAGAGAACTTGAAAAGTTTAGAAGACTATAATGAAGGAAAAAATAAACCTATAAACTTACCATTTAGAAATAACAACTGTTATTAATCTTTTGGCATATTTTGTTTGTTATTAATTTAATGTTATTTTAGTATTAGTTTTAATTTGTATTTAATTGCTGGTGAGATTGGATATTTGTCAAATGTTGGCCCTTTGTGGGTTTTTTCCTCCTAAACTATCTTTTTGTACCTGTACCGGGCCTTAGCCTGTTCTACCTCAGAATTCTTTCTTTCTCTGTTCTGCCCTTTTTAACAGAGGGTCTGACCCTTGTAGAGTGCATTTCTCAGGCTCCTTTGTCACCTAGTTCAGGGTTTTGTCTGGGTTCAGCTGTGGGAGGTGTTGGCAGGAGACTGGAGGGCAGAAGGAAGTGAGAAATCAGGGTATTTCTTCCCTTCTTTTTCCATCAGGGTGTTTATCCTGCAGGGGCTGCTTTTCATCCTTGTCTTCAGCTCCCACCCAAGACACCTGCTATGGTCCCAGCCTCTGCCAGGTGTTGTTGGGCTTTGGAATCAGCACTTACCCTTTGTCTTTGGAGTGGTCATGGCCTCCTGCTGTCGCTGAACTCTGGGTGCTGCATAACCTTCCCCAACTCCCCTTTAGCATTTCTCCTCTTCTATCAGCTAATTAGTTAACTCTCAGCGTTGAATTGTTCTGTTGGAACTATTAATGTTCCAGTAGACCTTTGGGCAATGGTGGAAATGTTCTGTGTCTGCATTGTTTAGTAGAGTATCCACTAGCCACATGGCTGCTGAGCAGTCGAAGTGTGACTAGTGCAGCTGAGAAAACTAGATTTTTAATGTTTAATTAATTAAAGATCCACTTAAATTTAAATAGCCACATATGGCTAGAGGCTATGGTACTGGACAGCATAGCTTTACGTTAAAGATATAATCCCTTTCCTGCTAGCTTATTGTTTGCCTTTTAATGTTTTCACATGTAAAAGTTTTAAATATTTATATTGACAAATTTGTTTTCTTTTCTGTTGGATTTTATTCCAGTGATTTTAGGCTTAAAGCTCTTCTCATTTACAGACCAGATAAATAAATTCTATTTTCTTATTTAGCCTTAACATTTAAACTTTTTCATCTCAAGTCTATTTTGGTGACTGATATGACTATTTTAATATGAAATTTTTTATGGCAGATCTATAAAACTTCCCTTTACTTAGTAAGTTCTTAGATTTGAATGAGATTTTTCAGTTAATTTGGTCTAATCTTTCATTGATTTACTATTATATTTATGGTATCCATACCTTTCTGAAGTAATCCCTTTCCCCCCACATTTTCTTTTGTCGTGGTGTTAGAAAAGTCTTCCTCATGTTGACACTGAATTTTTTTCCTGTAGCTCCTGTAGAAAGCTTTGTTTTATTCTAAAGGGCAGTTACACAGTAAGTATGATTCTTCTTTTTCATGACAGCACCTTGCATTTTGAAGTTTGCTACCACGTTGGAGATTTTTCTCTTCGTTACATGTTTGCAGCTTCTCCATCTATACCTCACATAGTAGTTTTAAGTCCTGCTCTTTGGCTCTGAACTTGTTCCAGTTTACATGTATCTGTTACTGTGTGGTTCCCAGAAGTGAACACAGTGTATCTAGCGTTGATCTCAACAGAGCAGTCTTGGAAGACTTTCATTTAACCTTCTTCTAGTTAACGTGATTATGTGTTAGCATCTTGTAGCATTATTTACTAAATTCATTATTTTGCTTTAGGTTTAATAAAGCCTCATTTTTTTCCCCTCACACATTCTCTTTATCCTATCATTCAAGTATATATTCATTTGGCAGGTTCTTGCAAAGCACCTGCTATGTACCAGTACTCACTGGAGGTAACATTGGTTGTCTGGACTCAAATGCAGGATCTTATGTTTTATCCCTATAGAATTTCATCTTGTTCCTGTCTGCTATTTATATGTCCCTTCATCTTTTGGATACTTTGTAATGTATTTACGTTTGTTTCTACTTTTCTGTCATGCAGAAACTTGAGTACCATATTAACATATGTCAGTTATGAAGTCAACCAAGGAAATAGTCATAGGGAAACAGTTAAGAGCAGGAGTTCAAATCCAGACACTTAGGATTTCTGGCCTTTCCATTTCTACTTATGTGACCGTGAGCAAACTACCTAAAGTATCCATGCTTTAGTTTCCCCATTGGTAAAAATGTTTTTTAAAAATAATAGTGTTTACCTCATAGAATTGTTGTAGTGATCTAATAGTTAATACATATAAAATACAGGGAAAGTGTTTAGTAAAAGGTTTTGTACACAACAGCTATTATTATTTATACAATCTGTTTTGTTTTGTTTTTTGCCTTGATCAGAATATGAAGGCAAATATATTGTCAGTTGTCTTTCTCTGATTTACCACTCCAGTGGTAACCCTGTTAAAATAAAAAGGAAATGGTGTTAGTCTGATAGGACTTGTTCTGAATTAATCTTGTGTCGTTTTCCTCTTTTTTTTTTCTCAGACTTTTTTAATGAAAAATTTCAAAGTGGAAAGAAGTTTACAGTGAATACTCATATATTCACACCTAGATTTTGTCATTAATATTTTAGGATATTTGCAATATCACATATTTATTCATCTGTCTGATCCTAATCATTATTCCCGTATTATTTTTTATTCAAGGTATACTGTAGTCATCAGTACACTTTTACCCCAAAATATAGTATGCAACTCATTAACTATAGTTCAGTATTTTACGTTTTTTTCTTTTGAGGTAAAAGTTACATGCAGTGAAATGCACAGATTTTAACTATACTTTCACTGAATTTTGACACCTGTATAGCTCAAAAACCCTACTGAGATAATTAAAAATTACCACCAACCCAGGAAGTTTTGCATTTGCCTTCAGAGTTAGTTGCCTAAAACACCAGAGGCAACCATCATTGTTTTTTCCTCACCATAGATTAGATTTGTCTCTTAGATATAAAAGGAATTGTACCATATATCATTATACGTTTTTGTATGAGACTTTTTTTTTGCTCAGCGTATGGTTTGAGATTCAAACAGGTTGTTGCATGTACCAGTGTTTTTTTTCTTAATTGCTCAGCAGTATTATTCCACTGTTCAAAGGTACCACACTTTGCTTAGCCATTTTCCTGTTTGTGGTCACCTGGGCTGCTTTTATTTTTTATTTTTTGTTTGCTTTGTATTTTGTCCAGAATTTATAGTAATTCTGTGTATGAGTTGGTTCCATAAGGAATTTAGTTGGCTATACTGGGAACCTACATTTTCTTCACAAAAAAATCCCTTTATTAATCTGTTCTAATAATCTAGCCCAGAAAAATAGGAAATCCAAATAATTTGTGGACAGTGAATTCCGCAAGCTGTGGTTACACATTTGAATTTTATTCTCTGTAATCAGATGAATATACATAATGTTTTAATTTAGCATATGAAAATTTGAAATTAAAAGCATTTAATAGTGTCACAAAGTGTTATGATCAGACATAAATGTTATCATAAAATTGGTTATTTGTGGAGCACAGTAAACCATACACTTTTAACCATTAATATAGTAAATCTGAACCTAAATGAATCATTTATTTTAAATGAGATTACAGTTCATCAATAGTCTTGTGTCTACTAGTACTGTATTAGAAGAGATTCTTGGCAACACTCATGCTTCTTTTTCAATTAATTATTGTTAAACTGAACTAAAAATTATGCTTCTTTTGCATTTAAATAGTATCTTTTTCCCTAAGGAGTTCAGTAACAGAGCAAACAATTTGATATTATGTATTTTAAAAACTTATTTGTATATTTAATACAAATGTTGAATAAAGCTTTAGAACTTTTTTTTGGCTTCTAGTAGTTATAAATATCTCAGTGGCCTGTGGTCTTGCCAACTACCCCTTGCCAGCTGGCTGCCAAGAATTGGAATCTTAGAATAGCAGATCTGAATCTTCCTTTTGATACTCATTCTCATAGTTTTATTACTAATCAAAATGTTGTTTACATATTTAATTTGCTAGGATGAACTAAAGTTTACTTTTTATAGAAGTGAGTTTTTTATACATTAGGAAACAATAATTGGAACATTTTCTTAACCATGAGTTTTTCTTTCCTAACATTTGTTTTCTATTTGGCCCTTTAGGATCCTAATGACACTTTAGGCTCAGTTTAGATACCAGGAAAACCTGAGTTCTTGAAAACCTGTTATCTATTTTTGCTTTTTTTCTGTACTCTTAGTTCTTACCGTGATATGTAACATTTATATAAGTTATCATAAGTTCTACCTTATCTTACAGCTATATGCATACTTGTTTTATTTACATGCAGAAATTGGATCTTGTGTCTTTATATCAACTCTAGTACTTACCTATGTGCCTCACAGATGTTCAGCAAATTTTTGTTGGATGCATGGAGGACTGTAGAAAAAATATAAGGAATTTCCAGTGATGTTGAAGCAACCACTCACATTAACACTTGTGTACATAAAACAACAAATAATTGAGTATAGGTCTAAACATTTCCAAGTACCTTATAATATGAGATGATATTTCATATTAAACTAGTTAGTTTTCTATGTCTTCTGACTGTAAACAGTATTCTTACTTCTTTTGTGCAACCTCATTGCTGAGTACATTACTTTACCCATAGTGGTCTCATGTTTCTGGGATGAATGGTTGAATGAGGCAATAAATGGAATTAAAGATACACAGGAAAGAGAGAGAGCATGATAGAGAGACTTTGTGTGGAAGGCCTCTCAGGTGATGGGGAGTTTGAGTTGGAACTGGATTTGATGGACAGGTAGAACTTGGATAGAAAGAGGAGAGTGGAAGGATTTTAGATCAGAGAGCATGGTCTATAAAAGACAAAATTAGGAAGTATCAGGGCATTCATTGTACCAAGGAATGCTAGTGACAGTGTAAGCTCTGAAAAAGAAGGAAAGAGACTGCATTGTTTTGCATTTTGTTTTCGTCCACTTCCTAAACCAGCATGTATCATTAAGTTCACTGGAATTTGAACTTGGTATGTTGAACTTGGGGTTGAATCTCAGTTCAGCCATTTCCTAGCTATTATGTTACCTTGGGTGGCCACTTAACCTTTCTGAGCCTCAGTTACCTCAGATGTAAAATAAGATAATACTAACTATTTCACCAGGGTAGTTGTGAAGAACAATAATATATAGAAAGTCCTTAGCATAGTTCTAAGCTTTCAATATTTGTTTCTTTCAAAACAGTGTGATTCCTAGGTATAAGAATAGGATTTTTGCTAGCATTTATTTATGCATGATATACAGGATGGGAAAGGAAGGTACCTGTGATTCTTTTTCCTGCCTTATTTTCTATAAAAATAGAACAGAAGTTATATTCATGCTCTTGCTCTAACAAGGTAATGAAAATGAGGGTGTCTGAAAACATGGTGACTCTGATAGTATTGTTCTGCCCTGACAACCAGACAGCAGGGGCAGAGAGAGCAGTTCACATTGATATTCAGTTCAGACATTGGTATGTTTGGCTCCATCTCACAGAAGATTCATTCAGTATGGCCTGATTTCTCTTCCCTTTCCTGGCCTGTGAGGTTTAAAGCCTCTCCTCTTTCCTTTGTGAGTTACACAAATCTCCTTTCATCCTAGCTTGGAGTTTGTGGTTTAAAGCTAAAGCTAGCAAGATTGAAACAGTCATTCTCTGCCTTTCCACCCACTCTTTTTTTTTGGTTTGACTCTCTCTGCTTTATTCCTAGCCTTATTATCAGAGATCAGCGAGTCTTCTTCTGTGTTTCCCTTTTCCATATGCCTCCCAAATAGCTCATTGTTCCCTCCCCACTTTCTGTCATTACTCCCTTAGTCTAGGTTCTCAATTTTTCCTAAACTAGTGAAATAATAATAACTCTAACTGGCTTCCCATTTCTACTTGCGCAGTCTACTCCAGTCTTCTGCTCCAGCAACTGGCAGTTCCCTGTCTCTCCCTCTCCTCAGGCCTCCCTAGTCCCTGACACACAACTTTTGGAGCAGTCTTCCAGAAGTCTTTCTAAAATGCTTCTATCTCTTGCTTCCTGTTCACTAGTTCCAAATACTTACATGATCAAATTTAAGCTCCTCAGCATGATATGTAAGATCTTTTATAATCTAGGTTCTTTTCTTTTAACTTTATCTTCACTTTTCTCTATATACCATTCCTCTTCTGTCTACTCTCTATGTACATGTAATGTGCAATTTACTGCCTTCTTAAAAATACCATGTTGAGATATCTCTTAGTGCTTTTATGTGTTCTGTCCTCTGTGTAGAGTATTTTCTGCTTTCCTGATTGGTCAACTGCTAGTCCTCCTTCAAAGACCTGTTGGGGGTTACTTCTTTGGGGAAGACTCTTTAACTTCTTCTCACTGCAGCGTCCTGACCATGCCCCAGAGCCTCCCCCACCCTGCCCTATGCAGTGGTGCTGTCCAGTATGGAAGCTCCTAGCCACGTGTGGCTGTTTAAATATAAATTATTCAAAATTCATAAAATAAATTCTGTTCCTCATTTGCACAAACATATTTCAAGTGCTCTTTGGTCATATGTTGGCTAGGAGCTACTGAATTGGATGGCAGAGTTAAAGGACTTTTCTATCACAGAAAGTTCTGTCAGGCAGCTCAGCATAGGGTTAACCACACCTTTCTGTGTGTTACGGCTTTGTCTGCACCTCTCTCATCCTCACAGAACTGCAGGGAGTTAGGGCCTTGCTCTGGACTAGGTTTTCGCTTAAGGGAATACTGTGGCTGCTTTGGTCTATTCAGACCACTAAAATGTTCTTCGTGTCAGCAATACTGTTTCACTTTTTTGTCATTCACGTGTATCATTCACTGGAGTAGCACTTTTAATTCCTTCAAGAGTTTTTCCTTTGTGTTCACAAGTTGGCTAACTGTTTGGCACAAGAGACCTCGATTTTGGCCTATCTTGGCTTTGAGATGGTTTCCTCATTAAGCTTAATCATTTCTAGCTCTTGATTTAAATCGAGTGGTGTGTGACTCTTCCTTTCGTTTGAACTCGGAGAGGCTATTAATTGGCCTAATGTCAATATTGTTGTGTCTCAGGGACTAGGGAGGCCTGAGGAGAGGGAGAAACAGGGAACTACCAGTTGCTGGAGCAAGAAGAACACACACATTTGTCAGTTAAGTTGGCTGTCCTGTTTGGGTGCAGTTTGTGGTGCCCCAAAATAATTACAATAGTAACATCAAAGATCACTGCTTACACGTCACCATAACAAATATAGTAATAGTGAAAAAGTTTGAAATATTGCAAGAATTATTAAAATGTGAGACAGAGACATGAAGTGACCAAATGCTGTTGGAAAAATGACACTAATAGACTTGCTTGATGCACGGTTGCCAAAAACCGTCAACTTGTGAAAAACACAGTATCTGCGAAGCACTATAAAACAAGGTATGCCTGTATTTAGAAAGCAAGCTCTGGTTGCAAGACATGATCATTGCTGCTGAAATGTTGTTGCTTCTAGGTCCTTTCAGTGAACAGTAGGAGATACATTTTTTGAAAAGTCATCAGTTTATACAGATACCTTCAATTTACATTCTAGTGTCACCGAGATCTACCTTACCTTTCCCCATTTTACATTTATATCTCTCTTCTCTCAAGAGTAAAAATCCTGCTTTCCCACAGGACCAGTATATTTACTCATTAGCGCTACCCTTTAATATGTTTTGATTGGTATTACAACAGCAGTATTACACCACTATAAAGCCTTCTAAGTAAACTTCAAAATTTCTTTGCAATATATTTTTTTGTTCTTAGAATATATCTTAAGGATATATTCTCAGAATAGTGTGCTTGAAAGATACTTGAATTCCTTCTTTTTGATATATATAGTTAGGATCATTTGTTTCTTTTATTCCGTTTGAAGTTTGCATTTCATCCTTTTTTGAAGCCTCATTCCCGTTTTCCATCCCATCTATCCCACTCCCACCCATCTTCTACTGGATAAGAAAGAGTGAGACATTTAACACAGGTTTGACTTCTGATTTGTGTAAACATTTTCCATAACACAAAGCTAAGAAGGATGAGCAATAAATATTGACTCTCTAACCTTTAAATAAAGCTCTTTGCCTTATGGCTGAAATTAATATTTCTGCTCCAGATTTCTTTTGCTTGTTTTTCGGTTTGCCTGTCTTTTTCTATCCCTTTAACTTTAACCTGTGTGTGAATGTATTTTAGGTGATATACATAGAATTTTAGAATTTGTTTTTTATCTAGGCAACTTTGAAATTATTTATATATTTGAGATGTTCTTTGTGTCTTATTTTTTGGCTTTTTCTCCCTCCCCCTTTCTTTTTTCTGCCTTGTATTGCATTGATGGAATCATTTGTGCTTCATCTTTTTCTTTCTAATTATTTGGAAGTGATACATTCTGTATCTGTTCTTTTAATGCTCATTTTTGGTGGTCATGCTTATCATGCTGCTTGTGTTGGGTATTTGGTCAAATAAACCCATAAACCTTTTCCACATGAGTTACCAAAATAGCTTTGTGAATCCTGACATTCAGTATTGAAATTCTTTTTACCTGAAGCATAGGAAACTGGGATAATTTTTTTTTCCTTCAGATTTTATGATCTTACTTGAAGAAGGAAGGATCTTAGTCACATTATATGAAGAAAGATTGACAGAAAACTGGACTCACCACTAGTTCTCCTTACAAAATAATAACTCTCTTTCTCTTGCCCCTGGAATCTGAGCACTGTGGAGGCCAAGGATATTATTTTGATCACTACTCTGTCCTTTATGCCTAGAAAGGTATCTGTGCATTAGCTAGCCCACAATAGATATATTAGTTGAATGAATAAAGTAGAAATACTTAGTCTGGAGAGGAATGAATGTGGTGGTATGGATGTGGGATGGAGGGCAGGAGACATTATGGAACCTCTACAGTAATCCTGCTTGTTTAGCATGTCCCTGAGGGTTGAAGTGAGCCCTACAACAGGGAAACAGAAAGCTATTTACTATCAGGATTGTGTGGAGGAACAGTAGTGGCATTATTATATTATCAGGTTCCAGTTATTCCAGGATGAGAGGTAACCTGGAAGGGACTAAATAGTCCTTAATTGCTCTGAGATTCTATGCCAAGTGGGTGAAATATATTGCCATCCTTAATACACAGACAGGTTTAGGAACACAGGTAAGTATTTTTTTTTCATTGTAGACTTGCTAAATGATCTTAACCCTATTAGTAAAGTGATCATTTAACAGCACAACACTGAGTCACCATTCACGGCAGTCACTCACTCTTTGTGCCTCCCTTGTAATGCCTCATGTCCTAGAGTTTTCAGTTTTCTGTTCAGGCAAATTAGAAAGGCAGTAAGTAGGTAGATCAATTGTATGGTCTGCATATTCATCTTTTCTATAGCAAAGCAAACAGTGAAAGGCAGCCTGCATATTTTCTCTGAATTTTGTTTCTGTGTTTTCCTTTGATATGGAATTATCTTAGTTTGGTTTAGATATTTACTGGGAGTGATATACAAATCGGGACAAGGAAAATCTAGTTTTATTAGTACCTAAAAATCTCAATTAGTCCCTTGAAGGCTGTTTATAATAAAAGAATCTTTTCTCTTTCTTTTAGGGCTGCTGCTCAGAGTAAATTAGGTCACTACACAGATGCAATAAAGGATTGTGAAAAAGCAATAGCAATTGATTCAAAGTACAGCAAGGCCTATGGGAGAATGGGGTAAGTTCTGGGAGAGTCTTCAAAGAAGTACCAAGTACTATCAGATATGCTGTTCTTAATGGCTTGGTTTTGAATGCCTTGGTTAATATCACACCCTCTGAACTAGTAAGAAGAAAAAATGTAAAATTGAGGGAGGAGGAAATGACTGCAATTTCTGTGACTTGGGAGACAGAGATGATTGGTTGTATGATGAATGGTTGGTTGTGGGAGGAAATCACGCAACCATAATAAGTAGACTTACTTCATGTTCAAGGCCACAACTCTGAAATGGCACCCAATATTTTGACAGATGATCCTACTACACTTCCCTGTAAATTCACCTTAGGATTCTTTGAGTTACTGCTTCACCCTATTCTTCTCTCTTCAAATTTCTACTATACCCTCCATGGTGATGATATTGTCTTATACTTAATTGAGAAAATTAGATGCATTAGAAGAAAAATAACTCATCTCCTTATCTCCAGATCCACCAGACTACCTACATTTGTATCTACACAGACTTCCTGTTTTTTTTGTTAAAATGGAAGGGTCCCTTTCTAAGACTATTGTCTTCACTCCTGCTTTAGATCTCACCCCTTCCTACCTTCTCCAGGACTTTATACTTGTAGTCATCTCCTTCATCTTCTACACTAGTTTTCCTGTCTGTACCATTGAAAATGACTTCCTGTGAAAGGTCAGAAAATCATCCATTGGAACCATCTTTCTGCACAGCTGTGGCATTTCTTGCCCAGTACTCCTTTCTCTGCAAAGCCCCTGAGATCTGTCCATACTTCACTATCTCTTACTCTCTCTTCAACTCATTTCAATAGGGCATTTGTCTACATCACTCTGCTGAGAGCTGTATTCAAGGTCACCAATTGTCTGTATTTTGTCAAGGCCAAATATCCTCACCCTACCCCATCTTTTAGTATTTGGCATGATTACCTTATTTTTGAAATACTTCATTCTCTAGGCTGCTGTGCCAGTATACTTCCTGGATGCTTTTTCCCAGCCTTCCTACTGGTTCTTCCCCTCTACCAACTCTAAATAATGGTGTATTTCAGGCTCCATCTTCTGCTGCTTTTCCTCCATCTGTTCCCTATTCTGTTCTCATCCTGTCCCATGCTTTTAAATTCCATCTATAGTCAATACTCATTATTCATGGAATCTGTATTTATGAATTCACCTACTTGCTAAAATTTTTTTGTAACCCCCAAATCAGTAATCACTGTTGCTTTTGTGGTCATTCGCAGAGGGGTAAAAAATTTGAGTCACCTGATGTGCAAGGTCTCAGCTGAGGTCAGATAAGGCTATGCTCTGCCTTTTTGTTTCAGCTCTCATGCTGTAGAATGTCCTTTTCACAGTCTAGTTAGTACTGTATTTTTTGCATGTTGATTTCCTTGTTTAATGTCCCCCAAGCATAGGCTGAGTGTTTAGTGTTCCTAAGTGCAAGATGGCTGTAATGAGCCTTGTGAAGAAAATACATGTTAGATAAGTTTTGTTTAGGTATGAATTAATGCTGTTGATTGAGTTCAGTGCTAATGAACCAACACTATATATTACATAAAGTTTCTTTAAACAGAAACACACATAAAACAAGGTTATATATTGATATGTTGATGAAAATGTGACCAGAGGCTCACAAGAACCTAACCCTATATTTCTCGCAGGAACAGTTGTTCAGTATTGGCTAATTCAATGGTTGCAGTGAATTTATAGAACATAACTACTGTGAATAATGAGAATCAACCATATATGTTGATGGATCCCTTAAGCTGTGTGACTGAACTCCATACTCATATATTCAAGTACTTTTCCCCTCTACTTAGATATTTAATAGGCATTTTAAACTTAACATACCCCAAACAGAACTCTTGTTCCCTTCTTAAATCTTTACCATATCAGTAAATGGTACCATCATTCACCTATTAAACATCTAAGTAGAGGAGAAAGATACTTAAATATATGAGTTTGGAGTTCAGTCATACAGCTACCCAGTGCTTAGGTAACAAGCCTAGGAGTCATCCTTCATTCTTATCACATGTGACGTTTCTAATCTGTGAGCAAGTCCAGTTAGTTCTAGTTTCCACATTTATTTTGAATTCAAGTATTGATTGTTACCCTATTTATAACTCTAGTTCAAATTATTCTCTCTTACCTTCACTACTGCAATAGATTCCTAACTGGTCTTCCTGCCTCCACTTGGCCCCCAGCTATGTTGATCGTTTGCAGAGAAGCCAGAGCAAGCTTTCTAAAGCGTAAATCAGATCATGTCACTCCATTGCAACCAGAATTAAATCCAGATGCCAAATCACATGGTTGCATGTGATCTGGCACCTGATTATTCCCTGACCTCACCTCTATCTACATGTTGTTTTTTGTGCTTCCTGCTTACCAGCCTTTGTCCTGTTCCTTAAGCCTACCAAGCTTGCATTGTTCTAGGGCTTTTGTGTTTACTGCTGCTTCTATTTGGAATGCTCCTCCTCTGATTTTCCTATGACTGTTTTCTCCTCATTAGTCAGGTGTTTTCAGTGTGGCTGCCTTTGAGTAGCTACTCTCTTCATTCTCTTTAATATTACTCTTTCCTATGTGCATGTTTATTGCTTGTCTTAGGATGAAATTTTTTTAAATGCAAGAACTGTACCCTTCCATTGTGGATTCTAAAATAGTGCCTGGTGCACAGTAGGGTATCAATAAATATTTATTGACTTGATTATTTGAGGACTCCGATGAATTACCTTTCATGGTTGAGTGGTGGAAAACTAATTAGGTTCTGAGAACTTTCCCGTGGTTAGGCACTGTATTTTATCTAGATCATAAATTTGTGAGGTCAGTCAGTCAAAAAGAGATGGGGTAATTGGCTAAAAACAAACCTAGAATAAATATAAAACATCAATATTATCTTTCCATATATACCGTTATTGTTTAATTTGAAAGTAATTTTCCAGTAAACACATTCTAACTAGGTGGAGGAAAACAAAAATTTATAAATAACTCCTTGACCAGTGCCTGAGAAAATGTGTTATATCAAATAATTTGTTGATTTGTAAAGGATGCTAATTTTATTTGTTTAACAACGAGTATGTCTTGTTCAGGAATAGTCAGCTGATACACAATAGCTATTTTTATTTTTTTAATGACAAATTGATTTATTGTGGCTCAGTATCTTTTTGCTAGGAAGGAAGAAAGTCGGACATTATAATTCACAAATCTAGTTCAGAGTCCTTAAAATGGTTTTGGAATCATGGAGTTATATGATCATAGGATTGTTAGTCAGTTCACATATTTGTGGAGCTTAATCATTCATAAATCAAATTACTTCACATTTTTTACTTAAAAATGGAAGTGTAGGTAAGGTTCATTTCTAAGCATTAAGTTCATGATTCATATAGGACAGCCAAAGTTGTCAGCAAGCAGAATGGAGAGAGTCTAGATTTAGAGAATCTTGGAATTAGAAGGAATTTTAGTGATATTCCTGTGAATCATAGTACAATGGATAAATGACATGTAACCTGGATTCAAATTAAATACTAAGACAGACATTTGATTACGTTTGTGATGTCTTGATGCTCATTAAACATATATCTTATCATCTATCCTTTTCAGGCTGGCCCTCACTGCCATAAATAAATTTGAAGAAGCAGTTACAAGTTATCAAAAGGCATTAGATCTTGACCCTGAGAATGATTCCTATAAGTCAAATCTGAAAATAGCAGAACAGAAGTTAAGAGAGGTATCCAGTCCTGTAAGTTATTAATGCCAAATGGGGGAAATATTTTCTGTTATTCACAGTTTGTTGTAATAAAATTGTAGTAGTTAGAATAATTCTCAGATATAATTTTTTTACAGACAGGGACTGGACTGAGCTTTGACATGGCTAGCTTAATAAATAATCCAGCCTTCATTAGTATGGTGAGTCTATTTCCTTTTTTGCTCTGCTGGCTCTTGTTTTCCTTAGAGCTATATAGTTCCAAAACTTCTTTGAAATGAATAAGGGAGCTTCTGTGATAGTGGTTGAAGTAGAGTCGTGATATGATGTTATAGCTCAGGTTTTTAATCTGCTTATGTACCTGTTTGTGAGAGAGGCATGGGTAGACTCCATGGATTCCCTGGAATGTATAAAAATTTGTGTACATGTGGATATGTGCATTTTCTCTAGGGAGCGAACCATATTTTTCATCAGATTGGCAGAGGGGTTTGCAAATCTATGAAATTAAAAAAAACACTCTCTTACATGAAGGGAGGCCCTAGGAAGACATCTAGTAATTGTGGTCTGAGGATTTTGGCTGTTGTGGTTCCCAAAACTTCTCCCAGTATTGTCTGTTTCCTTTCTAAACTTTAAGTATTATCTCATATATATGTAGTCCATCATTCAAACCAAAAAAATCACTTATGGATCTTTTTGAAAATACATGCTCTGGTCTAATATGTGGAAACTATGATTTAGTGGGTCAGAGGTGTTACCTGGTATAGAGAGCACCTTGGGTGACTATACTTCTGGCTGAGAGCCAGTCTACCACATGTTATGCCCTTGGAAGGCAGTACCACTTTCTATTCATCTTTGTTCCCTTCAAAAAGTGTATCTTGGGTCCACTAAATCTTCACTTGAGTTGAAATGCACAGATGGCTTATTCCCAGTGAGATGAAGTCTTGAGTAATTGGTAGGTTTTGAATGATTGATAGGTTTAAAGCTATTAATAGTTTAAAATTGGTAGTTGAAATCTTTGTAGACAGTAGTTAATTTTTGAATTAACAACCCTGAATGTTAGGAAAGCCACCACTTGCTTTTATTACCAGAGAGAATTGTTTGCTTGATTTGCAGATAATTCAGTAACTCTCCTTGAATCTCAGGACTGAGCCAGTGAAATTGAAGTTGGCCTTCAATTTGTCAGCACATGTCTCTTTGTATGTTTGTGTGATATTTTTGAACACTGTTACCTAACAGCATGGGTTACACTATTGCAGCAGGATGTGGAAATGGATTTCCTTTAGCTTCAGATTCAGTTTAGCCCTCAAGATGCTGTTTACTGAAGTGAGGTATGAGACGGCCATGTAGGAGCTGTAAAAGGTGTGGATTCAAAACTTATTGTGTGACCCTTAAAAAGATCAGGTTGATAGAGATTAAAAGAGGGTTTTTGGATGGGCAGAGGATCTGACACTTCTCCAAAGTATGTTTCCAAATGTCTCCAAAACGTACGTTTCTCCAAAGAAGAAATATGGATGGCCAACAGGCACATGAAAAGATGCTCCACATTGCTGATCATGAGGGAAATGCAAATTAAAATCACAATGAGAGTACCTCACACCAGTTAGGATGGCCACCATCCAAAAGACAAGAAACAACAAATGCTGGCGATGATGCGGAGAAAGAGGAACCCTCCTACACTGTTGGTGGGAATGTAAACTATTCAACCATTGTGGAAAGCAATATGGAGATTCCTCAAAAAACTAAAAATAGAAATACCATTTGACCCAGTAATCCACTCCTAGGAATTTATCTGAAGAAAACAAGATCCCTGATTCAAAAAGATACATGTGCCCCTATGTTTATAGCAGCACTGTTTACAATAGCCAAGACATGGTAGCAACCTAAGTGTCCATCAGTAGATGAATGGATAAAGAAGATGTGGTACATATATACAATGGAATATTATTCCGTCATAAGAAAGAAACAAATCCTACCATTTGCAACAACATGGATGGAGCTAGAGAGTATTATGCTCAGTGAAATAAGCCAGGTGGAGAAAGACAAATACCAAGTCATTTCACTCATTTGTGGAGTATAACAACAAAGCAGAATAGAAGGGTCAAAATAGCAGTAGACGCACAGATACTAAGAAGGGACTTGTAGTTTCCAAAGAGGAGGGTTTGGGGAGGCTGGGAAGGGAGGGAGAAGGGAATTAAGGGTCACTATAATTCGCAATCTCAATGTGGGTAGGTCACGGGGAAGGCAGTACAAGTAATGACTCTAACATCTTACTACACTGATAGTGACTGCAGTGGAGGGGGTGAGGACTTGAAAATATGGGTGAATGTTGAAACTACTCTGTTGTTTATGTGGAACTATCATAAGACTGTATATCAATGATACTGTAATAAAAAAAAAGAGGGTTATTGGAGAAAGCAATTGGAATTACAGAGCTGTTGCATGTGTGAGGGACATAAGGAAGCCTGCTTTCCTCAAGCTCAGAGAGGGCTTTGCTGGCCCACTCAGAGAGCTTTCTATATGGCCCTCAGTTTGGAAGAGAGTAGACTGGTGTCAGACCTGCCAGCTGAAGAAGCTAGCTGCAGAATTAGCTGTGTGTTTAGGAAGTATTTGTACAGGTGGCAGTGGGGTGGATGTGTGTTTCCTGTGGATCAAAGTGAGCATGCATACTTATGAGATAGTTCCAGTCAGAATCTGCATAAGAGGGCCTTCCGGAAGGTGACAAACCCCAATGCACAGTCTCCAGGAGAGGACTCCTGATAACTTGGGACAAAGCAGAAGTCATAGCATCCATCCCAAGAGCAAATTACCAGTCTCAGAAAATAGATGAGAAATGTCCAGGAGGTTGGGAGAGTCTGAGTGTCTGAAGAAACTCAGAAAGTGCCCCATGAGAGAACCAGAATGGTTTTAAGCAGTGACACCAAGGCAAAACCATTAAGACAGTACCAGTCACCAAGTAACTTTCCTGACACCTCTTACTCTGTTCCTTCTAGTTAACCCTGACCCTGGAGGGCCAGAACTGAGTCAGTAAGCTGGGGGAAGAGGAATAGAAGAATCAGGGGTAAAAAGAGCAGCCAACTGTGCCCTTCTTTTCTAGTGCAACTGGCAGATCTGTGGTAGGCCCATGCTGGGAGAGGAAGGTTTTACCTGTACATGAAGTTTTATGTATTTGGTTATTACAGTGAGCAAGACATTAACTACTGAAATGGAGGTCAATTTTTAATTTAAAGTGACTTAAGATCTGCTTTATATTTCTTGTATGCCCTAGATTCTTTAAGGAGAACTACTTTTGCAGAATCCGATTAGAGAGATTGTGCAGCAGAATGTTTGTTTATAGCTCATCAATCCGGTTTTTCTGTGCAATGCCCATAGTACTTGTGTTGGCTCAGAGACACCAATCCTAACCGAGACTCAAGGAGAGTTACTGAATTATTTGCCAGTCAAGCCAATTATCTTTATGGTAATAAACATAAGCAGTGGCTTTTCTAACACCTCATTTAGGGTCACTGAATCAAAAAGTTACTGTCTCCAAAGATTTAAGCTAAATGTAAATTTTACAGAAATGTTGACAGTACCAATTTGAAGCAAAAAAGTTGTTATGTCTTCAAAATAGAGTTTTAAAAGTGCATGCAGTGCAGGCATTAACAACAACGTCTCCCACTGTATGCATGGGAAGGATTGAAAGCCCTGAGCCCCAGAGCAAGGTCACACCTCTTAGGGTGCTCTTCTCAAGTGGGCCCTCTCAAGTGCAGGGAATTCTTTACACTTCTAAAGTTTCTATTTTTCCTTTTGGCTTTATTGATCTAATCAACAGTAGTAAGTAAACTCTCAGTATCCTTACAGTGGTGTCTGTAATTTCTTTATCTGTGCAATGTATTTTTAATGCCATTCTTTTCTAGTACCTTTTTTTTTTTTACATTCCCATTCACTTTGTATAGCACACTATCAGTCTACAAAATGTTTATACATACATGGTTTAGCTTTCATTCCTCTGCTTTTTTCTAAAAAATCTTTGTTAAAGATCCCTAAGTATTAACTGCCTTTAATGAGATATGCCATTTTTCAATTCTAGGCAGCAAGTTTAATGCAGAATCCTCAAGTTCAACAGCTGTAAGTATACAGAAAGAGCATACTACATTCCCCCCTTCTACTTGCCAAGCTCCTAATTTGAGCACATCAGCTCAAAAATGATGAATGTTAAGTGATAAATGAATGCTAGTCCCCCGGAACTTAAAGACATGCACATTTAGCCTAACCTCCTACTCATTGTGGGTATATTTAACTGATTCTTCCCTGGCCAGTATCTTACTTGCTAAGAATATATGCCAATCCTAGTGATCTATATCTTGCCTACTCTAGAATGTCAGGAATGATGACAAATGCCATTGGGGGACCTGCTGCTGGAGTTGGGGGCCTAACTGACCTGTCTAGCCTCATCCAAGCGTAAGTGTTACTTAAAATAGAAATAGTAAGAAAGTATTTTAATGTCTTGTAGTTTGTCTCTAAGGTGAGGGAGCAGAGCTCTTGTTTTTAATTTTCATCTTCTACTGCTGGTGTCAGTGGCCTCATTAGTTATTAGATCTAAAAGAAATTTATAAACTGGGATTTTCAGACTCAAGAGCAGGAAGATCCAGATCCAAGAAAAATTTTTTCAGCAGATTTGAATACTCAGGGATGTAGATGAAAGTCAGATGTCTAAAGTATGTATTAATTTAGGTAAACATACATATTTCAGTAGAATATAGTACATATATTCATGTTCAGATAATCTAGGAAACTATTTTATTCAAACTTTTTTAGTGCATGTCATCATTAAAGGAACACCTTGCATCTTCTTACTTGAGCACATTACTTTCACTTCTATCTAAATTTCTTAAGATACTCTTTCTGAATTGCTTTTTGAATCTGTGTATGATGCTGTCACTGGACACTTTATATGAAGCCACAATTATTCTCTGTTGTTTGTGATCACGACTATGTAATCCTACTTGTGATACTGCATTTTTAGTGATCTTTAAGTGATGCAATTATAGTGATATCTCAAACTTGCAATTGAGGGTCACACACTTAGGAACTTGTATTAAATTTGTCTTTTTAACCATCAGTTCTGTTGGGTGACTTCTATAAGCATCCCAAGATGGGTGTGTCACCTGTCATATGGGAGACTCTGAAGATTTGACTACAAGAGCAACTACTTTACATTATATTTGAGCACATAGAAAAAGCATATACTTTTTAGCCTTTTGCTTATTTGTAGTTAAACACTAAAGGGAGTGGATTTCACCCATTTCAGGAACTCAGTAATTTGTGAGCATGGATGTTTTGTTTTTTATGAAGAATAAGACTTCATTTTAATAAGGCCATATGGAGGCATTGGTAAACTTGCAGGTACTAAAGTTGTGATTCTAAAACTTGTTTTTATAGAAGTTTCCTTTGGGTAGTACCCACATCCTTTGCAGTTCTTTCTTCTTGGTGTCTGGAAATTCCCTAATTCATACCACTTTGCCTCTTTACTACAGGGGACAGCAGTTTGCTCAGCAGATACAGCAACAGAATCCTGAACTTATAGAGCAGCTTAGAAATCACATCCGGAGCCGATCATTCAGCAGCAGCGCTGAAGAACATTCCTGACTTGATCACGGACCCTAGCCCAGATTGCAAATGGTTATGGCTCTGAAGTGTTTGCTGCAGATAGTGGCCCCAAACAAACAAAAAAACAAAAAAACTAAATAAATCTGTCTAGAGTATAGGTTTATCATGAACAGACTTGAACATAACATGACTCCTTTGTAAATGATCAGTAACCTTGACAAATGCTAATATAGCACTTGACAGGGTCCATTTTCAAACCATTATCGTATTTGTATATTAGACTTATTAGCAGAGTATATTTATTGAACAGTAGGGCTGTGTATTGGTAAGTTCTCTAGCTCCACATTCTTAAGCAAACTTTTTTGAAAGGAGAGATGACCAAGAGGAAAGGTTTCTCATGCTGGGTTAGAAATGTTCTTGCCACTGAACAGCATGCCAGAGAGAAATTCGTTTTCTAGGTTTAGCTTTGATAGTGCTATCAGTAATAATGTAAGGACTGGTACTGTCTTTAATGCGGCTTGTTCTGATGGGTTACAGGAAATCTTAAGAGCTGGTGGAAAGCAGCATGTGGTAAAAGAGCGGTTATTTTGAAAAGAAGAAATAGATGCTGTGAATGTATAGAAAGTGAAGGTAGGATGCTCAGGTTTTCAGCATAGTTAATCTTGCTTGCAATTTGGTACTGGTAACATCAGCATGGCCAGTTATGCAAAGTACATAATAAAATACATTTAGAAATCCTTAATGGTACTGTAGGTCAGTTGTATAGCTATTCAACTTAACTAGCACAATTTCCCCAGTGGTAACTTTACCATGAAAACTCAAATATATCTATGTTTAAATAAGGCAATGGCTTGGCCCTTACCTTAAGGATTTTCTAAGTGGCATTTAAGTAAGTTGCTATAAACACTGATTTTTAAAAAACAAACTGATTTTTTGATGGATTTCAAAAGCATCACTGATATTGCTTGTTCATGCAATCCTCTGCTGTAATTTTGCTTGGCATGTCGCTTTTATGCTTAACCTTAATTTGATGCAACTTAGAGAGCAGGGGACAAAATATTTCATTGAAATTAGAATACATGTTAGTGGAGAGAAGTGGCATTAAGTATTACTGGCATGGCTCTAACTACAGTGATGGATGACACTGTTCTAATTGCAACTGGAATTTCTCTTGTTAATTATGAAATTGATAAGGTTGGGTGGATATGTAATGATTTAACAAGTGTTCGGAGAGAAAACAGAAAGGAAATCATATAAAATTAAATTAGCAATACTGATGATGATCAGGGTCTTACTATAACTGTTCTTAAAAGACTAATTACAACTAGTGGGTATCTTGAAGTTTAAAAACCAACTCTTCCTTTCTTTCTTTGCCTTTGTGAGATTAGAAATGTTTCAATAATTCCACTTTAAGAATCACCTGGGGAATTCATTGCAAGTGCAGATTCAGGGCCACACTTTCAATTTTTATTTAGATCCTGTAATAAATCCTACGAATTACCATTTTAAACAGAACAGTAGGTGGTTCCACTATAGGTGCAAGGACTCTTAATTCAGAGCAACACTAGGTTAGAGAGTTCTCCTCAGTTTGATTAGCAAATACATAATTACGTGAACTCAGACTACAACAAAGATTTGTATGAACCTACAGTTCTGGCCAGAGAACAGCAGGACTTAAATCCTAGGCTCTCTGACTTAAATCTCCTATATTCTATCTAAACCAACTTAATTTGTCATGAAGTTAGATTTATCTCCTAAGGTTTAAGTTTATATAGAATGAAGTACTAACTAATCACATGAAAGTGATGACTGTGATGAAAAAAAAGCAGAGTTGATCCTTAAGTAAAAATTAGTCACTCTTATCCATTGTTGAGTGAGAAAAAGTTTCGAACATAACTATCTTCAGTGCATTAAAAATGCTTTCAGGTTAATAAAATTGGCAAGACTCTACCTAGCTGGCTAGGAAAACAGAGAAAACAAATCAACAGTATCAAGTGAAATGGTATATTACTACAGCCCCTATACACATTAAAAAGATATTTAGAAACACTATAATTAACTCTACATCTATATGTTTGACATCTTAAACAAATTCCTTGTAAGATACAAACTGCCGAAGCTCACTGAAGAAATAGATATAACCTCTAAAAAGAAAGCTACAAGCCCAGTCAATTAACAATGAATTCTATGAAACATTTAAGGGAGAAAGAGTATCAGTTCTACAGTTTCTTCCAGGAAATAGAAGAGAAGAAAATACTTATTTTTGGTTATTACTCTGATACCCAAATCAGACAAGGCCATCATAAGAAAAAATGCTTTAAAACAATGTCTTGATTTACTAATATCTGTAGTTAAGATAGCCATTCTTTTTACACAAAGTAACGGGAATTGGTGTATTTCTTCCATTTCCATTATCTAGCTTTTTTGCTAACATATCACCCATAACAAATCCAATCTAGAGATCTGTTCCATATACTTGGGTTTCTGTTCTATTTAAGCCATTTTTGCTCTCCAAGTACATTCACGATTTTGAAATCTCTGTATTGCAACATATTTCAAGAAAGTTGTATGTAGTTGAATTGTGCTGGATACTCTTAAAATTACAAGGAATGCTCCAAATATTATACTTGTCTGGAACAAAAGGGCATTAAAATGAATCTTTATACACATTCTACTTAGGAATGATTTCCATCAACCACATTTCATTGTAGTAGCTGTAGCTGTTATGATGCTATGTAAAACTTAAAGCATCCTTTTTATGCAAATGACATTTTGATTTAATGTATTAAACTGTTTATCTAATTTTTATAATATGGTTTAAACAGATCCTTTCTCAGATGACATATCTAACCTTTACTTAAAGAATGAACAATATGTTTCCAGGGGATTGCTTATAAAGAGAGACTGTATTTAACTCAAGTTATACAGCAGATTCCAATTGACCATCATACCTTTTAAATTAGCAACAGAAGGTTCAGTCATGAGAAGACGCTTGAAAAAACAATCGAAGTACCCAGTGCAGTGGCTATAAAGTCTTATTTCATCATTTAATCAATCTTAGTCATTATGGAAGAAAGTTCAATTTTAAATTGCTTGCACTTTATTTTGCACAGACATTTCATTAATTATTACTCCAATTTAAGGGGCGAATCTCATTCTGAATATGGCTTTGATTTTGGACCAATTTGTCATGCCAATAAATAATTCTGCATTTAAGAAAAACCAATTTTTGTATTTGACTTAATGCACTTACATTTAAGCAATTATATATACATCCTTGAACTTCAACTTACCAAAATAAGTTTCTATTTAATGGCATAAGCTTTTGTTTTTCTTACAAAACATTGAAACTTTTATTACACTCATTTGCAAAGTTGTTACAGTCTTAACTTTCTGTTTGGCATAAGTTAGTGTGATTATATGTAGAGATAAAAATTTTAATAATATTAATACATGATTTAGAGTTCAAAATCAAGTATCGGAAGCTAGAAATCCTTCTTACTTTATGTAAGTAAGTGTTATTTTTCAATAGGAAAACAGCATTTTTTGGGTTTAAAATTAGAAAATTATGAGGGTTTAGTTAAAAGTTAACAGTAATAAACAGTCTAAGATATAAAACCAATTCTGATCTGCTGTTAGTAACTGAAACTGAGACGTGTGTGTGTTTCTATGTATATACAAATACAGATACATACCAAAAACTCACATAGTATTAGCAAATGTCAGGTTTTAAGAAACAATTGCATTTTTGAGATCAAGGTCAGCGAACTATGGCCTGCAAGCCAAATTCAGCAGGCTGCCCTACTTCTGTAAACACCACTGTGCTCTGTCTACTGGCTGCTCTTGCACTACAATAGCAGGGTTAAGTATTTTCAACAGAAACAGCATAGTCTGGAAAGCCTAAACTATTTAGTATCTGGCCCCTCACATAAAATGTATGCTGACTCCTGTTCAGATACTTGTTAAGGACAAATGGCCTCAAATACAGAGCTTTAGGAGAACAAACTTCAGTGGTCATGTGAATGAAATGAAATAGGATACACATAGAAAATGTACACATGTTCATTTAGAATATAACTCACAAGATAAAATAGGTTGAAGGTTGCTGTCAAAACAAATATTTAACATTTTAACAGTTTTACAGGAGAGACATTTAAATAATATACACTTATTTTTTTGCTGTTGGATTTCACAAAGGTGACAAAAATACAGAAAGTTTTGTGAAAGCACAACATTGGAAGTTTTCTTCAGCTTTCCACTTTAATGGCCGAAGATACCACACAGACTTGTGCGATGTCATCGTATTCATATGTCCTCTTTAAGAAAGTGTCTGTTAGTCTTAAGCCGGAGATGCTCTATTGAGAGAAAGATACAGGGCTCAAGATTTCATTCATTAATTATTACAAGAGAAATAGGGATATAACATATGACTATGAGTTAATAAACCCCCAAATACTCAAATTATTGAAAAGTGCGTACTTGCAGCCCCTGTACTGAAGACAGCAGGGTCAGGGCAAGGCAGAGAGAGGAACTTGGATGCAGCTTTCCAAGCTGTCTTCCTGAAATGCCACACCAGTGGATGGAATTGGTATTGCACATTTCCAAAACCAGATCCATAGTCCTTTCACTGCTAAAGGAATCAGAAAAACAGGAATAAATCTCGCTCCTTTCACAAAGGGGTTACAATGATGTTCCTTCTGCTATTGCCAGTGTATTTGTGTTCTGGATGTTCATTAGGAGACTAAAAACCACAATCTGAAATAATAAGTCATTTTTACTTCACTTAAATTAGAATCAGGAAAATGAGAGGAGATGGCATCTTCAAGGGTTTAAAGTGGCACTGAGACTAAGCTGCCTGTCCAGCTCCAGGCCTTCTGGGCCTGTCATTGAGCACTGGCTCCTTCGTGCTGATTAACCACTGTTAATAGCTTTGCCACTTCTCTGGGGGACTTCCAGACATTTGTGTCTAACCTTGTTGCTATGTATGCTTATTTGTTAGGTACTCTACAGGAAAGAGAAATGAGTCTGGTCTGGTGCTTTTGCTACTTAACCTATTTCTTTACCACACAGAAAACAGAAAATCACTGACAAGATTTCTAATAAATAAATACTATTCAGGTTTTATCACTGTTAACATGAAAGACTACTTCTGCTTATAACTGATGTACCAGTTCAGCTTAAGCATGTTAAAAAACTTTTAGTGAAAGTATGCACATTACTTAAAAAAAAATAACCAATAGGCTCATAATAAAGTCTCCTACTCTACCACCATTTATGACTACTTTCTTTTTTCTCCTTTTTCCTTATAGTTGGCTCTGTATTTTAAATACTGAAATTTTAATTTATTGGCTTTTAGATACTGATTTAATAGGTATCTGTATCCCCAATAAACATTTGAAAATTTTCACTATGTGCTACAGACCAGGTTAGATACACTACACAGATTTTCTCATTAAATTTCACAAAAATACAGAAAGCGTATGTTGTGTGTGTGTCTGTAGTATGTGGTGGGGAAGGATCCCACTTTTATAGATGAGGAAACTGAAACTCTAAGAAACAAGTGCTTTTAGAAAACTTACTTAAATCACCAAAAAACTCAAAAAAATATAAAAGCACATCCCATATGCACAGATATATCCTATATATTTACCCTGTGTGTACTGTTTACAGAGCTCCTATGATGTGGTAAATATTGCATTTACAATGCTGGGGTAAGATATAGTCCTTTCATCTAGTGAGAGAGAAGCTAATTAGTATAGTAAAATATATGAGCACTAAAAAGCTATATTAATATTACTATGATAAACAAAGGAGTTATTAACTGTACCTAAGAAGGTCGAGGAAGCTTCATAGGGGAAGTAGCTATTTTTATAATTTTGAAGGATGAGTATTTCCTATTTTCCTAATATCATAAAGTTGGAATGGTTAAAAAGGATTATACATTCACACTGAGAATTGGATTTACCACTGCATTATTGTCAAAATGCCCCAACTAATAATATATACCAAGTAGTAACACAAGTTTTAGCAAAAGTGATAGCACTGGGATTTAATCTAGGTTTTCCTGGCTTCAAAGTCCTGTACTCTTTGTTTCCCAATAGCTGGATTATATGCTGTCTTTATTATCCAAATCCTTTCTTCCAATCTATAACTGCCTTACATTAAAATCATAACCAGTTTTTGCTTAAAAAGATACAGCTCAGGTATTAAGTATGGCTCAGAAAAGTTTATCTCATTATATTAAATCTATAATGTATTATTCCATAAGAACATGCTAGTTCATGCTTTAGTAATCTGAAATATGAAGGAAGTGTAAACAATGAAAATAACATAGACTTTGAAGTCAAACACACCAGGTTTCAAATTCTGGCTCCATCTTTTCTAGCTCTTTGAGCTTGAGTAAGTCACAACCTCTCAGTAGGCTTTCTTTTGTATATAATGTGAATAATTAATACCTACCTCACTGGATATGGTGCATGAGTGAAAAACACAGAAAATACCTAATACAGTAGGACCTCAAAAATACATAATATACAGCTACCAGATGAAGAACTTCACAGTATTCAACAGCAACATCAGAAAAGCCTGTATGTATGTCAAGAGGAAACTTAAAAAAGGGTATTTAAAAAATAAAAAACTTCTTCTTTAGGTATGTGAGGAGTAAAAGACATCCATCCACATTGGCATTACCTGCAGTTTGTTATTTTACAGGTAATATGAAAAGGTTCTTCTAGGTTTACAGTATCCGGAATTGCCTCCAAAGACAACCTAACATCTCCGTAACCTGGAGCCTAAGAGAAAAAACAATACATTTAACATACATCTATTCCAAAACCTTTCCATTTTAGTGAAGGTACCACACCAGCACATCCACTCGAAGTTGTTGGGTCTTCCACCTTAATTCTGGAAAATATTTCTGACATTCTGCTCTTCGTTCTAATGTTTCTGCCGCTACTACCTGAGGACCAGCACTATTGACCGTGACTGTTTTGCTATAATTACTCCATGTTCAGTAGGGTTAAAATGAATCTCACAGTTAAAACAGGAAAGAAATTTCAGGGGGTCTGATCTCAAAGGGATGCTTTCCAAAGATACTGTAGCTTATACATCATAACTTGAAATAGGTAAGGTCACTGCTGAAACAGGAAGAGGAAGATCACTTTGAAATGATCCAGGAAGAAAATCATGTCTATTCATGAGAGAAATGTAGGCATGGATCATAGGAACCAAAGCTTAAAACATGCCATGACAGGTTGATAGCTAAGTGCTACATAATAAATTAGGCTTATTTTTTTCCCCAATCATTTCCTTAAATAGTAAAAGAAAGTAAACTTTGGAATATATCACAACAGTTAATATTCAGTATAAAGGGAGGATTCTGGATTCTGTAGCATCTTCTTACTAGTAGAAGGAGGACTGGTAGCTACCCCTACTCTCAAAGCAGAAATTAGGTAAAATATCCAACTGATGTTTACAAGATAATTTTAGTGAGACTCACTTTCTGAGTTTCAGATGACTCAGATTTTAAACATCTTAAAAAAAAGTATGAACTTAGTTGGTCAGTGTGCTAAGTCCAAGAGTTTCAGGACATTGCAAAAGAGAGAACTTTAATATAGTGGAAGTCAGATAACACTGAGCATGAATTATAGTATGAAAGATTGGTAAGCACTTAATTTCTGTTTGGTAAAGTAAAAAGCCAAGTATTATGGATAAATTGACATTTGAACATTTTTCATTCATCTCAATACCAACTGTCTTTCTAGAGGTAAGTAAAATTATTAGTATTTTATCTCTTATTCTCTAGTAATATTAATAACGCCTTTCATAGTGCTCTGATTTTTAGTGATACACCTTAGAAAATTTGTTGTTCTAACTATCTGCCCCTCACACACCAAAATCCCCACCAATGTTTTCCCAGACTCACCATTCTTTGAAGTTGGCTGGTCTGTAATCTTCCCCTTTCACCTAGATTTGTTTTCCACACTATATCCAATTTTCCAATTACTGTTACTCCTTTAATGATGCCTGCTTTTTCTGCAAACTCCTTCTTGGGTTTTAGGCAGTATAAGTACTGGCGTGTGTCCATTGGCTGCAAATATGCTCTTGACCCAAATGTAGTTACACTGACAGGGGTGGAGACAGAGAGGGAAAAAATTCACTAGAATCTTTTAAAAGAAAAACCATGGCTGTGACTGTTCTTTGGACAGGAACTGAATGATTTACCATCCAAAGACCTAGAATAGGACAGACAGTTTTCAGTGGTTTCAAAACAAATAGAAAGGACTTGTACTAAGGATTCATTTTCCTTAATTTTTTTTTCAGTTGATAGAGAATATCTTCAGATTCTTTATAATAGAATGCAATGTATTACCTAAAATATTGGACATGTATCAATTAGCTGAACAAATGCAATAGAAATCATAATGTGAAGTATACTGTCCCTTTTCTCTAAAATTATCAAAGAACATAGTTTAGAGTAAGAAGAGGCATACCATTCTAAACTCAGCGATCATTTTCAAAATGAACTAAAAGATCAGGAAAAGAATGGAAAATTACTTCTTCAGTGGAGGCATGGGAGGCCAAGAACTTTCCTGTATCTAACCACCATAATAAGGTAAAAGTAAACTTTCCATTCTTGATTAATAAAATCAGGTACTTTCTTCAGCTATTACCTTATCCTTATTAATGACAATACTACATTTATTTATTCTTCCTCTTATAAATTACCTATACAAAGACATATCATTTTCACATAAAAGCAATCCTTTTGATACAGAGAGAATAATTCTTCTTAAAACTCACTCTTCACCTTTACCCTTGCTAACTTCTCCATCATGCCTTCCCAAGCCTCAGTTTTATCATTTGCAGGATAAGGATGAAAGGTTCCATATTTACCTCGCTGAATTATAATGAAAATAAAAGAACAAGTATTTCAAATAGTAAAACATAAAATGCAAATGATTAGGATCTTTATGTTTATGTGGAGGAAGAGATGAATAGGTGGAGCACAGGAGATTTTTAGGGCAGTGAACTATTTTGTATAATACAGTAATGGTGGCTACATGTCATTGCACTTGTCAAACTACAGAGAATGTACAACACAGAGTGAACTTTGGAGTAAACTATGGAACTTTAGTTACTAATAAGTATCAATATTGGTTTATCAATGAAACAAGTGTGCTACATTAAAACAAGATGTAAATACACTGTGAGTGGGAAGAGGGGCATGTGGGAACTCTGTGCTTTCTGAACAATTTCTCTGTGAACATAAAAATTCTCTAAAAAGTTAAGTCTATTAACTAAAAAAAATTACAAACTACCCTAAAGTAACAAATATTAGAAACATTCATCTTTCAAAATAAGGACACACACTTTATAATTCATATTTACCATTCTCCAGCTTGATTGACTGAATTTAATTCTGCTACATTGTACATTATAGATGGCTCCAATGAAACTTTCTCCATAAACATGGGTGAGGTTGTAATATTCTGAATCTGGGCTTCTAGAAATACTTCATCAGTCTGAGGATATGAAAAAAATATCCACCAAAGTGTGATGGCATTTAAAATATCAACAAAGATATCTGATCTATATGAAGAAAAAATATTAACCACAAATGTGATTAGTTCATGCCTGCAAATCGAAGTTAAAATTAATGCAAGAAAAGAAATCTTCATCCTAATGTAATTAACGGGCAAAGTCAAGTGTTAGTCAACTGACAACTTGTCAAACAATGGATGGGGGATAATTATAATATTTTTTTGTATTAATATCCAAAAATATTTAATGAATTTCATTCACAAATATCCTTCATCTTCTAGAAGTCAGTAAAATGTTAAAATGTGAGTTAGTATAATGAATACACCTGTGTACCTATCATTTTAGTGATATATTAAGATAACTAGGTCTTCATTATAATATTCCAGCATAATGTAACTTCAAATGTCACATTACTTCAATTTAGATAGTATAGGGACCACAAGTACAGTGAATAATAAATATTTTTAAATCTTACAGGTCTTACCTTTTTCTTAATTAAAGCAGTTTGATAGTGGTCATTAGTGTTTCCTTGGTTCATTTTACATGTATATTTAGAGTTAAAAAAACATGTGAAGTATACCTGAACAATTTTAGGGCTTTTAAATCAAAACATAATTTGTAGTTTTAGTGACAGTTTTGGAAACTGATACTATTTAGCAGTATTTTAGTCACTGAGTAACTTTATGTAGTTTTACTTAAAATTCTGTATTCCCTGATTATTTATGCTAAACATCCTTCTTTTTATGCTATTTGGTTATTAATTTGTGTGTAACTGAAGGATAAAAGACAACTTGGTTCATTTTTTAAACAAACCTATATAAAAAATGATAAGGATATCTAAGAATTATTTTGTTCAAAAATTTCATAATATATATATATGCAGAAACAAAATAACCTATGACCAAAAAATGTGTCATTTATGAGTTTTAACAGTAAATCCAGGAAAATCAAAATCATTTGCAAAAATACAATGATGAAGTCATAATTTAATGTGCAATTATCTAAAATAAGGCAGACTCTTTAGTTGTTGGCACATGGGCTCAAATAAAAATACAAATACAATGATTTATTAGTTTAAAAGAACGTACCATTTAAAGGAATTGTTGTTACTTTTTCTAAAAAAAAAATCCCATCAATCCATTGCTTCAAAGAAAAAAAAAAACCACAGACCCACATTACAGATTAAATGCAATTTTATGCACGGATTTTATAAAAGTTTAGGTAAATTGAAAGAAAAGCAGCATAATGGAAAATTAAGTTAGTTGAATAGTTAGTATAAAGTGATTTGACAGTTGAAAAATTAAGAATTTGTGCTAAGACAGTTGATGTTCTTATGTATGTAATGACATATAAGCAAATGCTGCTTATACTAAATAGAAATTGAATATATGATTTTAGCCAAGTTGGGAAAATCTGATTTTCTTCTGTTTACTGTAGTCAAAAGGCCATCTTTATCTGACCCAGACTTAAAACTAAAATCACTGTGCATTTGAAGATGAATTTCAATTAGGTAGTTTATTCAAAGAATTGAAGTACAGTAGGGTACTTTATAGTAAGATGCTGAAAATCCGAAGGCTATTTTAAACAAGGCTAACATGCCTTTTTAAAAAAACGCCTAAAAGGAAAACAGTAAAAATGAAAATATAGTTGTTTCAATCTGACAGTTTAATCTTTGATCTAATTTTTTCACACAGATTAAGAAAATCAATCTAATAGAAAAAGTACAAACAAATTATATACCTTTTTGAAGTCACATAGGTGGTATTCACAACTAACTTTATTTTTCCATTATGCTTTGTAAGGAGAGATTAACTAGGCAGAGAGTCAAAAAGGGGTGAGTATGAAAAGCATATAAATTTATAATAAAAAATCAAATTACCACAGAACTGAGGTCACTCTAATGGAAAAATAAAAAAGAAAAATTAGCAAAATCAGAATTAAATGTTAAAGAAAAAGAATAACTCTAAAATAAAATGCATTTCTGCATTTTTTAAATCTACTAAACAAGACAGCATTAGTAAAACAAGGAAGTAAACAGAAAGTAACATAAGGAAATATGACACATCATTTTTCTAAAAAGGTGAAACTGCTATGGTTAAATGAATAGAGAAGAATGCTACTGGCGAACACAGAAACAGGAGCAAATACTCAAGGGCACATCTGAGGGAGAGGTACACCCAATACCTTTTTAGTGCTACAAATTCTTTACCTATATTGTAATTCTTCATAGATTGCTTAGGATGGATATACACTATCTTCTACATTCAGAATAGATAACTATTGTTTAATGTCCCCTAAGTCTGTGTAATAAGGAAATCATTTTTTTTTAAGGCATATCCTGGGTCATCAGAGTTGCATGGGTCACTTTTCAGGAAAGGCTAGGCTAGACCACTTTTGACAACTGACTTTATTCTCTTCTTGTTAATAGATTTCATAGTTTGTCTTTTGTTCACATGTGTTTCTAAAGCTATTTATTTATCAAAGGCCATTTAAAATGTCAATTCTTTCATCAAACACATTGCTGGAAATAATTTCCCACCTCTGTTTCCAGAATGTAAGTGCACTTCATAATCTGGGGCACAGTGTGTGTGCTTACACTGTAGCTATGTCATGTTAGTCTCCTCCTAAGTGCCTTGAAGATTATGAAGAGGCTCAATTTATATTTATTTCTCTTCAATACCTGGCATGGAAATCTGCATCCAGCAGGTAATCAAATGTTTGCATCATAGCTTCTAATGTCACCAATCTTCTTACAAGGCTACAACACAGTTTCTCATGAAACTTGTTTTCCTTTAGGTGATTCACATATTGTTAGAATTATCAGAAACAGTGTAAAAAGCATGTTTGAGGCAAATGTGGGGCCAATAACAGTTGTGAAAGGACTAAGGCACAAAGTAGTAAACATCGCCTACTGATATTAGTGTAGTTTACTAACTCCTACAATTTACCTGAATATCCTAGCTGGGTTCAACAGAATCTGCCTCACCTGAATAGTATTTGTTTGCCACACTACTAAATACCTTAGAGAGACACTAAATGCTATTTGTTCACTCCTGGTTCTTAGAGATGTCTATTTTCAAAAGTTCAGAATTTTACTAAATTTGTTTAGCTGATATTTGTTGGCAAAGTTTAAAGATGATGTCTATACAAAGTGTTAACTGAAAAATGCAGTGAACAAAATTATTACTGTGATTATAAAAATAGAGCATTATATATAAATGAGTAAAGAATGAAAGAGAATATGGATTAATGAAGGACCAATTACTTTTTGGTATGGTGGAATTGTGGGTTTTTTCTTTTCACTCTGAATATTAGTGTTACAAAACTACCTGACAAGTATCATGATATATCACTACATTTTCAACAAAGAATACCTAAAATAGCTTAATATGTGCCTTCCTAGGAACCAAGTACTGAAAAAAAAACCCACCTACAGCCCATGTATTTTTAAACAAATGACAAATGAAGACTACTTAAAATTCATCAGGCTAAATACTTATACTACAATTAATCAACACTAAACTAATAACAAAAGTTATATTACAATTAATCAACACTATACTATTTAATAACAAAAAAGGTAGAATATGTAGTATTCCAACTCCTCTAGTCCCCAAAATCAATACCAACTGTTTGAACATCTAGCAATCTAATATTTTGATGAGACTGTATCCTCTCATCAAGTATGCATATGCTTCACTATGTGCTCAATATTCCATGTGGTTGTGCCTGACACTTTAGTGTTTCTAACATCCTTTCCTTCCAGACTCAGCTCAAGTTTTTCCTCTTCTTCCATGAAGCTTCTTCAGCCTACTCCAAAAATCTCATCCCTGGAGTTCCTGAAGCATATCTTTTCATATCATTCTCTTTAGATTCACTGTATATTATACTAGTTATATATACACATGCATATATATATAAAATATATATGTTATTCTTTTATGTACTCTTTTCTGTTATCCTAATAGATCTTTACTGCAGGTTAGGCTCCTTATCTTAGACATCTTAGTTTGCCGAGTTGTAGTACAAACTTTATACTGAATAAAAACTCAGAAGCCAAAAGTAAAAATACATATTAAATTTGACATATGATTGCAAACTTCTGACCATCTGGTTTTAGAGTAATAAAGACATAATTTTCATTTCAAAATACTGTATTTGAGTACCTCTGAATCTATCACTGTGGTATGAGATGCATGGTTTTGGGGGATTGGTATATGGGAACCCATTAGGAAATCTGCTTTTTCTGGAACTTTAGAAGCCAGAATAAATTAGATTATCTTCTATTCTAAAAGTTACTTTTTCTATATTTTTACCAAACTCTTCTTCCAAAGAACATTTTCAGCCATTCACCGAACTCAGCAACCTAACTCTGGCACAGTGACTTCCCAGGACAAACAATTTAATGTGCTGAGCTCTACTTGACAGTATTTTTCCACATGAATATTAAATCTTGTTTGCAGGGTTCCATCTACTATTTTTGTAATATCAGAACCACATTGTAAATACTTAAGATTGCTAATGTTTTTAGACAGTAACACAGTCATTAAATGGAATTATAGGGCAATCACTTAATGAAAGGGCTGGAAGTTAACAAGAATAAAAATCAAGGCATACTGATTCCATGTAAGTTGAATATAACAGATTAAAATAGATATACAATAAATTATTCCCTTTTGATTAAACTTCATGCTCATTTTTCACATGTAATTTATAGTCCTATCAGCAATTTACTTCAATATGAAAAGAAATGTAATACATCAGAATTTGAGTCAAATAAGATCTTACTGTTTAAAGAAAATCCCATTAAGGGCCCAATACATACCTCTGCATTGTAAAATTTTGTTTTCACATCCAATGGTTTGAGAACCTAGTTGAATAAAGCACATCAATCAGAGATTCTTCTCATTTTTCCATTTACTTTTATTTGTTTTAAATCATAGGGCTTAAATTTGTCAAAGGCATTTTCCAATCTTAATTGTAAAAGACTTCTAATGGGTATGCAATATATGCAATACTCTTGCAAAAACAAAAACAAAAACAAAAAACAACCCCAAATGCATTTTTAAGAAAGCAACCATCATTTCTTGACTGGGTGATAGTTATGTTGACTTACATGGGTGTCTACTTCATAATATTTTGTTAAACTGAACATGTTTTATTTATTTACATATATACATATTTCACAAAAAATGTTTAACAAAACAAGCAACAGAACCTTTTATCTTCCATTTAAAGGGCATGCAAAAATCTTAAACAAGTGATGCAGCAATGCAATAGCAAAATTTTTTTCCTCTCAATAGTATGCTTCCACTCACAGAAGAATGAAAACTGTATGTAGCATCATACCTAAGACCTACATTTACACAGAAAAACAAGGTCTTTACATTTCTCCACTCACACACATACATGTGTTAAATCAGTGGTTTTTAACTATTTTTTATTTTTGATCATGGAATTTGGAAATTGTATATAAATATAAAATTCTACCTGCAGTAACAGTGATTCATATAATCCCTGAGGGTAGCTTGGTGCATTAAGCCCAAATCAATAATCTCTCACTTAAAGATTTCTTTAGAGATTTGATATTATTTACACATAATTTATCTGGGCTTTTGCACTCCTTTTATGCCTCTTCTATATTCATGTGTTTTGTCAAGGCAAGAAAACAGAACAATTTTGTTTTTGCTAAAAATCTTCAAGTGGGGGTGGAGCCAAGATGGCAGCATGAGTAGAGCAGCAGAAATCTCCTCCCAAAACCATATATATTTTTGAAAATACAACAAATACAACTATTCCTAAAAGAGAGACCAGAAGACATAGGACAACAGTCAGACTACATCCACACCTGTGAGAACCCAGAGCCTAGCGAAGGGGGTAAGATACAAGCTGTGGCCAGGCGGGACCTGAGCGCCCCTCACGTCAGCACCTGGTGGGAGGAGGGGAGTCAGAGAGGGGAGGGACAAGGAGCCCAGAACTGCTAAATAGCCAGCCCTAGTCATCCACAGCTGGAGTGCAGACACACAGTGCATGGGGTGCTGGATACTAGGGAAACGGGACAGTAAGACCTGTGAGTGGGTCGCCACAGACGGTGCCCCTGGGACAAAGAAAAGCGAGTGCTCTTTGAAGATCTTAAGGAGACAGGGACCCCACGGCTGGACGGAAGTGCCCTGGTGCAATCAGCCCAGTAACTGGGAATCCCAGGGAACTCTAGGCACCCCAACCAACTGGGCAGCAGCACAGCTTGGAGGCCCCTCACGGTGATAAAGAGCCTCCCACCTGTTCCCCCTCCAGCGCGACTCCGCCATAGAGGCAGTGGCCACGCCCACAGCAAACAGGCAGAGGTTCTTTCACAGCGGCCAGGCAAGAATCAGACACCCCATATGCGTGCAGCAGCTGAGCACAAGCCGCTAGGGGTCGCTGTTCTCCCAGGAAAAGAAGGCCACAAACGAGCAAGAAGGGAATTCTCCCAGCTGACACACGTGCAACCTCCCCACAACTACCTCTATTGCCACGAAAAGGCAGAAGAATTTGATACACACCAGACTAACCCAGAAATCCTCCCCTGAGAAGGAATCTGGGGAGATAGACCTAACCAATCCCCCTGAAAAAGAATTCAAAATAAAAGACATAACTATGCTGATGGAGCTGCAGAGAAATAAGCAAGAGCTAAGGGATGAAGTCCGGAAGGAGATTACAGAAATGAAACAATCTCTGGAAGGACTTAACAGCAAACTGGATGAGGTGCAAGAGGCCGTTAATGGAATAGAAATCAGAGAACAGGAACACAGAGAAGTTGACGCAGACGGAGTTAAAAGGATCTCCAGGAATGAAACAACATTAAGAGAACTGTGTGACCAATCTAAAAGGAACAATATCTGCATTATAGGGGTACCAGAAGAAGAAGAAGAGAGAAAAAGGGATAGAAAGTGTCTTTGAAGAAATAATTGCTGAAAACTTCCCCAAACTTGGGGAGGAAATAATTGCTCAGACCACAGAAGTAGACAGAAATCCCAACAGAAGGGACCCAAAGAGGACAACACCAAGGCACATAATAATTAAAATGGCGGGCGGAGCCAAGATGGCGGCATGAGTAGGACAGCGGGAATCTCCTCCCAAAAATATGTATATTTTTGAAAATACAACAAATACAACTATCCCTAAAAGAGAGACTAGAAAACACAGGACAACAGCCAGACTACATCCACACCCGCGAGAACCCAGTGCTTGGTGAAGGGGGTAAGATACAAGCCCCGGCCTGGCGGGACCCAAGTGCCCCTCACCCCAGCTCCCAGTGGGAGGAGAGGAGTCGGAGTGGGGAGGGAGAGGGAGCCCAGGACTGCTAAATAGCCAGCCACAGCCATCCACACCAGAGCGCAGAGACAGTGCATGCGTTGGGTGCTGGAAACTAGGGAAACAGGACAGTAAGACCCGTGAGTGGGTCCCTGCAGCCAGCACCCCTGGGACAAAGAAAAGTGAGTGCTTTTTGAAAGTCTTAAAGGGACAGGGACCCCACTGCTGGACAGAAGCGTCCTGGGACACTTAGCACAGCAGCTGGGACTCCCGGGGAACTCCAGGCGCCGTAACCCCCTGGGCAGCAGCTCTGAGATCCCTCACGGTGATAAAGAGCCCCCCCGTCTGTTCCCACTCTGGCGCCCCACCATGGCAGAGCAGCGGCCTGAGGCTGGCCACGTCCACAGCAAAGGAGCTTCCTCCATAGCGGCTGGGCAAGAAACAGAGACCCAGTCTATGTGCAACTGCCCAACACAAGCTGCTAGGGGTTGCTGTTGTCCCAATAAAGAAAGGCCAGGAGCAAGTGGAAAGGGTCTTGGCTCTCCCAGCAGACAGATGAGTCAATAGCATACCACTGCATCTATCAACATGAAAAGGAAAAAAAATTTGATCCAGACCAGACTAACCCAGACATATTCTACATCCTCCCCTGAGAAGGAATCTGGGGAGATAGATTTAACCAATCTTCCTGAAAAAGAATTCAAAACAAAAGTCATAACCATGCTGATGGACTTGCAGAGAAATATGTAAGAACTAAGGAGGGAGAATACAGAAATAAAACAATCTCTGGAAGGCCATCAAAGCAGAATGGTTGAGATGGAAGAGACCATTAATGGACTAGAAATCAGAGAAAAGGAACGCAGAGAAGCTGATGCAGAGAGAGATAAAAGGATCTCCAGGAATGAAAGAATATTAAGAGAACTGTGTGACCAATCAAAATGGAACAATATTTCCATGATAGGAGTACCAGAAGAAGAAGAGAGAAAAAAAGGGATAGAAAGTGTCTTTGAAGAAATAATTGCTGAAAACTTCCCCAAACTAGGGGAAGAAATAGCCTCTCAGACCACAGAAGCACACAGAACTCCCATAACAAGGACCCAAGGAGGGCAACACCAAGACACATAATAATTAAAATGGCAAAGATCAAAGACAAGGACAGAGTATTAAAGGCAGCCACAGAGAAAAAAAAGGTCACCTACAAAGGAAAACCCATCAGGCTAACATCAGACTTCTCGACAGAAACCTTACAGGCCAGAAGAGAATGACATGATATATTTAATACAATGAAACAGAAGGGCCTTGAACCAAGAATACAGTATCCAGCACGATTATCATTTAAATATGAAGGAGGGATTAAACAATTCCCAGACAAGCAAAAGTTGAGGGAATTTGCCTCCCACAAACCACCTCTACAGGGCATCTTACAGGGACTGCTCTAGATGGGAACACTCCTAAAAAGAGCACAGAACAAAACACCCAACATATGAAGAATGGAGGAGGAGGAAAAAGAAGGGAGAGAAATAAAGAATCACCAGACAGTGTTTATAATAGCTCAATAAGCGAGTTAAGTTAGACAGTAAGATACTAAAGATGCTAATCTTGAACCTTTGGTAACCACGAATCTAAAGCCTGCAATGGCAATAAGTACTTATCTTTCAATAATCACCCTAAATGTAAATGGACTTAATGCACCAATCAAAAGACACAGAGTAACAGAATGGATAAAAAAGCAAGACCCATCTATATGCTGCCTACAAGAGACTCACCTCAAACCCAAAGACATGTACAGACTAAAAGTCAAGGGATAGAAAAAGATATTTCATGCAAACAACAGGGAGAAAAAAACAGGTGTTGCAGTACTAATATCAGACAAAATAGACTTCAAAAAAATGAAAGCAACAAGAGATAAAGAAGGACATTACATAATGATAAAGGGCTCAGTCCAACAAGAGGATATAACCATTATAAATATACATATGCACTCAACACAGGAGCACCAACAAATGTGAAACAAATACTAACAGAATTAAAGGAGGAAATAGAATGCAATGCATTCATTTAAGGAGACTTCAACATGCCACTCACTCCAAAGGATAGATCCAGCAGACAGAAAATAAGGAAACAGAGGCACTGAACAACACACTAGAACAGATGGACCTGATAGACATCTAAAGAACTCTACATCCAAAAGCAACAGGATATACATTCTTCTCAAGTGCACATGGAACATTCTACAGAATAGACGACATACTAGGCCACAAAAAGAGCCTCAGTAAATTCAAAAAGATTGAAAATCCTACCAACCAACTTTTCAGACCACAAAGGTATAAAACTAGAAATAAATTGTACAAAGAAAACAAAAAGACTCACAGACACATGGAGGCTTAACAACATGCCTCTAAATAATCAATGGATCAACGACCAAATTAAAATAGAGATCAAGGAATATATGGAAACAAATGACAACAACAACAAAAAGCCACAACTTCTGTGGGACGCAGCGAAAGCAGTTGTAAGAGGAAAGTATATAGCAATCCAGGCATACTTAAAGAAAGAAGAACAATCCCAAATGAATAGCCTAACATCACAATTATCGAAATTGGAAAAAGAAGGACAAATGAGGCCTACAGTCAGCAGAAGGAGGGACATAATAAAGATCAAAGAAGAAATAAATAAAATTGAGAAGAATAAAACAATAGAAAAAAAAATCAATGAAACCAAGAGCTGGTTCTTTGGGAAAATAAACAAAATAGATAAGCCTCTAGCCAGACTTTTTAAGAGAAAAAGAGAATCAACACCCATCAACAGAAGCAGAAACGAGAAAGGAAACATCATGATGGACCCCAAAGAAATACAAAGAATAATTAGAGAGTACTATGAAAACCTATATGCTAACAAGCTGGAAAACCTAGAAGAAATGAACAACTTCCTATAAAAGAACAACCTTCCAAGACTGACCACGGAAGAAACACAAACGTTAAACAAACAAACCAATTACGAGCAAAGAAATTGAAGCAGTAATAAAAAACTACCCAAGAACAAAACCCCCGGACCAGATGGATTATCTCGGAATTTTATCAGACATACAGAGAAGACATAATACCCATTCTCCTTAAAGTTTTCCAAGAAATAGAAGAGGAGGGAATACTCCCAAATTCATTCTATGAAGCCAACATCACTCTAATACCAAAACCAGGCAAAGACCCCACCAAAAGATAAAATTACACACCAATATCAATGATGAACATAGATGCAAAAATACTCAAGAAATTTTAGCAAACTGAATTCAAAAATACATCAAAAGGATCATATACCATGACCAAGTGGCTTTCATCCCAGGGAAGCAAGGATGGTACAGCATTCGAAATTCCTTCAACATCATCCACCACACAAACAAAAAGAAAGATAAAAACCACATAATCATCTCCATAGATGCTGAAAAAGCATTTGACAAAATTCAACATCCATTCATGATAAAAACTCTCAACAAAATGGGTATACAGGGCAAGTACCTCAACATAATAAAGGCCATATATGATAAACCCACAGATAACATCATACTGAACAGCGAGAAGCTGAAAGCTTTTCCTCTGAGATCGGGAACAAGGCAGGGATGCCCACTCTCCCTACTGTTATTTAACATAGTACTAGAGGTCCTAGCCGAAGCAATGAGAAAAAACAAAGAAATACAAGGAATCCAGATTGGTAAAGAAGAAGTTAAGCTGTCACTATTTGCAGATGACATGATATTGTACATGAAAAACCCTAAAGACTCCACTCCAAAACTACTAGAACTGATATCAGAATACAGCAAGGTTGCAGGTTACAAAATTAACACACAGGAATCTGTGGCTTTCCTGTACACTAACAATGAACCAATAGAAAGAGAAATCAGGAAAGCAATTCCATTCACAATTCTGTCAAAAAGAATAAAATACTGAGGATTAAACCTAACCAAAGTAGTGAAAGACCTATACCCTGAAAACTATAAGACACTCTTAAGAGAAATTAATGAGGACACTAACAAATGGAAACTCATCCCATGCTCCTGGCTAGGAAGAATTAATATCATCAAAAAGGTCATCCTGCCCAAAACAATATACAGATTCGATGCAATCCCTATCAAATTACCAACAACATTCTTCAACGAACTGGAACAAAGAGTTCAAAAATTCATATGAAAACACCAAAGACCCCGAATAGCCAAAGCAATCCTGAGAAGGAAGAATAAAGTGGGGGGGGGATCTCACTCCCCAACTTCAAGCTCTACTACAAAGCTGCAGTAATCAAGGCAATTTGGTACTGGCACAAGAACAGAGTCACAGACCAGTGGAACAGAATAGAGACTCCAGACATTAACCCAAACATATATGGTCAATTATTATTCGATAAAGGAGCCATGGACATACAATGGGGAAATGACAGTCTCTTCAACAGCTGGTGCTGGCAAAACTGGACAGCTACATGTAAGAGAATGAAACTGGATCACTGTCTAACCCCATACACAAAAGTCAATTCGAAATGGATCAAAGACCTGAATGTAAGTCATGAAACCATAAAACTCTTAGAAAAAAATATAGGCAAAAATCTCTTGGACATAAAAATGAGCAACCTCTTCATGAACATATCTCCCCAGGCAAGGAAAACAAAAGCAAAAATGATCAAGTGGGACTATATCAAGCTGAAAAGCTTCTGTATAGCAAAGGACACCATCAATAGAACAAAAAGGTACCCTACAGTACAGGAGAATATATTCATAAATGACAGATCCGATAAAGGCTTGACATCCAAAATATATAAAGAGCTCACACACCTCAACAAACAAAAAGCAAATAATCCAATTAAAAAATGGGCAGAGGAGCTGAACAGACAGTTCTCCAAAGAAGATATTCAGATGGCCAACAGATACATGAAAAGATGCTCCACATCGCTAGTTATCAGAGAAATGCAAATTAAAACCACAATGAGATTTCACCTCACACCAGTAAGGACAGCTACCATCCAAAAGACAAACAAAAACAAATGTTGGTAAGGTTGTGGAGAAAGGGGAACCCACCCACACTGCTGGTGGGAATGTAAATTAGTTCAACCACTATGGAAAGCAGTATGGCGGTTCCTCAAAAAGCTCAAAATAGAAATACCATTTGACCCAGGAATTCCACTCCTAGGAATTTACCCTAAGAATGCAGCAGCCCATTTTGAAAAAGTCAGATGCACTTCTGTGTTTATCACAGCACTATTTAGAATAGCCAAGAAATGGAAGCAACCTAAGTGTCCATCAGTAGATGAATGGATAAAGAAGATGTGGTACATGTACACAATGGAATATTATTCAGCCATAAGAAGAAAACAAATCCTACCATTTGCAACAACATGGATGGAGCTAGAGGGTATTATGCTCAGTGAAATAAGCCAGGCAGAGAAAGACAAATGCCAAATGATTTCACTCATCTGTGGAGTATAAGAACAAAGAAAAACTGAAGGAACAAAACAGCAAGAGAATCACAGAACCCAAGAATGGACTAACAGTTACCAAAGGGAAAGGGACTTGGGGGAATGGAGGGAAGGGTGGGATAAGGGCAGGGAAAAAGAAAGGGGGTATAACAATTAGCATGTATAATGTGGGGGGCCATGGGGAGGGCTGTACAACACAGAGAAGACAAGTAGTGATTCTATAACATCTTACTATGCTGATGGACAGTGACTGTAATGGGGTTTGTGGGGGGCGGATTTGGTTAAACGGGAACCCTAGTAAACATAATTTCTTCATGTAATTGTAGATTAATTATAACAAAATAAAAAGGAAAAAAAAAATATATATATATATATAAATTTTTGAAGTGAAATATTACATTTCCAATGATGATTTCTCTTTAAATTTAATTTAGTCTGACTTTGGGTTGCTAGTAATACAACAAATCCAAAAATATTATGCTAGTTCCTTTATTTGGGGCCTATTTTCTCTGCAAAGAAGTAGGAATAACTTCATAGGGGAAAAAAATGGCATCTAAAAACTATTTACCATTGTCATGTTCAATACCTGAAATTTGAAGAATTTTCTAAAATACATCTTTTCTCCACCCTGAGTTGTGTAACTCACTGCACACACCAAGCTGCAACAGAAAGACATCTTAATGATTTTGAATCATTTCCAATTTTGTTCCTTAATAGTAAATCTAACACACCTCAATTCAAGTAATGAATTTGGAAAATATCTATACCACTGATGTTAAAGTATAGCCAAATGAGCCTAGAGCAGGAAAAATTGTTTCAGCACATATGGAAATAATTTCATGATAAAATGCTCTGATGAGTAGAATAAGTTATACCATTTTTATAACAGGAAGTCAGAAACTTTTCCTTCAAAGGGTGAAGGATATATTCTAAAATAATTCCCAGAATAGCCAAATATTTAAATGTAAAAAAATAAGTTTATATAAACTAGAAGAAAATGTAAATTTTTTTAAAATTCCAGGATGGGCAAAGACTGTTAACATAAGTGCAATGGAAAGGAAAAAACTCTTACAAATTTGTGAATTGAATAAATCCAGAACACTGAAACAAAATTAAAAAGCAAACAACTTTTGCTTTTTAATTCTAACAATATGAAGAGACATTCTTGTAAGCAAAACATTAATATCTCATTCAAAACAGGAGAAAAGGATAGATAGATAAATCACAGTACCATTATTGGCTAACAAAAATATGAAATGTTCAGCATCACAAGTAGTCAATAAACAAATTTGAATAAGAATTTTTTCCATTTCTTAAGATTTGGCAAAAATTGTTTGCAAGTGGTATCAGGGTTGGTGAGGCTTGAGAGAAACTGACTCTCTATATCTATTATCAGTTATACAAAATTTGGAAACTAATCCTTCAGTAAGAGTCTTAATAATGCTTACATACTCCTGTAGTAAACCCAGTTCAAGCAGTCTATCATAGGAAATATTAAGGTGTTCAACACTATGTTATTTATAATAGCGGAAGACTGGAAATAATCTGAAGTCCAACAGAAGGGTGAACAAAGTGTGTAAGGTAAAGCCATTTAAAAATAATGTTTTCAAAGAACATTGACTCAAGTGGGAAAATGCTTACAGTTCACTGAAAAAGATAAAACCATGGACAATATGATTAAGATTTTATAAAATATTATTTAAGTTTTCTATACATATCTGTTATGTATATGTACATAAAAAAGACTGGAAAGTAATATACCGATATTTTAATTTCTCCTTTATACCTGTACCTAGTACTAAGCCAGATGCTAGGGATACAGAGTTGATGAAAACACAGTACCTGCTCTCAAAGTGCTCATGGCAGGAAGCAGTGTAGCAAAGTATATAACTTGAAGCTAGATTTAGACAAGTTCTATGCCATTATTTACTGGCTGATTGGTTCTATTAAGAGTCTCATTTCATGAAAAATGGGGATTTTACACAGTAATATCATTTCAATAAACTCAATTTCAACAAATATTGACTACTGCTCTCAGCCAGACTTTGGGGATATAACAGACTTCATGGAACTCATACTTCAGTGGGGATGGCAGGCATTCAGTGAGGAATTGTAAATACAAAAGACATTAAAAAAATGACTGGATACACAAAGGGGGTAGTTAATCTAGTTTAGGCAGTTAGGAAAGCCTCTTTCAGGAATTTATACTGAATCTGAGAGATGAAGAAGTGTAAATAAATTGAACAAAATAACAAAGGCATCCCTTGCAAAGGGAGAATACAAGTCAAGTCAGGGAGTTCAGAGGTAAAAGAAGCCCCCCATGACTGCAGTGTAGCGGGAGGGAAGAGCAACCAAAGGTGAGAACTAGAGTGGTTGGTAAGGATGAGGTTGTAGAGAGCTTTGTACAATCTTACAAAGTTAGATTTCCTGAGGGAGTGAAAGGCCACTGAAGAGTTAAGTGACTTATCCAAGATCAAATAGTTAATGAATGATGGAGCTGAAATTGGAACTCTAGAAAATTTGACTCCAAAGCTCATATCAACAATAGAATATATATAAAAAAGTGCCCATAAAAGAGCCTGTCACCAAAATGAACTAATCAATTAATACTTAATATTATATATTTTAATATTACGCACTTCTTTAGGACAAAGAAGGGAAGCAAAATGGTGATATAAGTAGAGATGAAAAAGAGGATAATGATAGTTAAAAACTAATAGGACTCTGTTAATTGATTGGATGTGGGGTCATAAGGCTGATGGAAAAGTATAAAACCCTAGATGGCTAAAGTTTTCATATTTGCCTTTCAAAGGAAACTAGAGCATTCACATTATGTGTGTGTTTGTGTATATAAACCAGGAATACAGATTTTGAGATTTTTTTCTCATAGCTTGTTTTATTTTGGTTATTTCTGAATTCTCAGGGTAGATTTAATATACAGTTAAATACAGCATTGAAAAATTGTGAATTGAAAAATAAATGCTTTTAATATCAGTAGTTATCACTTCAAAAACTAATAAATATATTTTTGATAGAGTGCTACAAGTGTTTTAAATGTTTGCATACATTTTTATTTTTTAGGTAAGATTGTCTATACATGCAAATATGAAACTAGAGATAAATGAGGGTAAATAAAGATTTTTTCACTACAAAACCATCATTTTGTAAGTTTATTTCTAGTAAGCATGTAAACACTAAACATAAAATCCTTTCTGAAGTAGGTTCTTAGGCTTAAAGATAAGTGGAAATAAAGCGAAAATTTCAAATAAAGGTGTATGTAAGTAAAAGCCTTTGAGAATTACTAGTAAAATCAGTCCTTACATGTGTGTTCCAATTTCTTTTACTTCATGGTGTATGACATCATCAATACAACAATCAGGTTTAAGTTCAGCCACTGCAGCACTGGAGGCTGAGAGATTTAAACGCTGAGAACTTGTCTGCAGATCAGCCTTAAAAGAAAGGTAAAAATCCAAATGAGATTGGTTACCTACAGGATGCAGATGGGTATGGGTGGGAAGAATAGGGAAACAGGAACAAGGAAGGAGGGATGAAGGGGGAGCAACACTTATCTGCGTAACTCTATATAGCTCTGATGCTTAGAACCATAGCGATGGTTTACACACAAGCACACCAACAATAAATAAATAAAATAAGCAGGAAGTAGAGGGAATCCAAAATGAAATATAAATGCACCAAATGAATGTAACTATATTACAAGTGAACACAATCACAGGGGGGAGGGCAAGGAAAAAGAGAACTAATTAAGTTTAGCAAACAAAAGCTAAAGACAAAGATTGGCACACAAATGTTCCATGTTAGCTGGTACATTGCTTTTGCACAAGGGTGTGGATTAGCAACTCTGAAATTCTTATGTGTATACGATATGAGAATTAAACAAAAAAGTATGGGTAACAATAGACAAGTTTCTCACCTTCAGAGAAAAAAGGTACAGATAAGGAAAAGGAGAAGGCTGAAAGTTTTGGTGTTGGATTGGAATTTGAGGCACCCGTATGAACATTTGCTTTTAAACTATATACACAGATGGATATTATAAGAGAAATATAAATAGATGTGTATGCATGTGTTTGTATTTAACGCTAAAAGATAAATAACCTTCAAAACAATATTAGATGTCAGAAACCAACTAATTTATTAAACTAGAGATCAACATTAAAGTCACCATATGAAAAAGGACTACTTTCTCTAAAGTAACACCTTCCCCTTGTCCAGTTACTCTCTGTCATATTCCCCTTTTTAATTCCTTTGGAACATTTACCACTCTAATTATCTTAAATAGCATCCTTCCTTAATTTCACTATCACATTCAACTTTAACTTATTTTTTAACATTTATCACAATCTAGAATTATCTTATTTATGATTTTTTTTGCCTATTTCTTTCTGTCTTCCCTACCACAAATGTAAGGTTTATGAAGGCAGGAACCACTTATCTTTTCTTGCTCACTACCATCACACAATAACACCACTATGTGCCTGGCACATAGGAGGCAATTAATCAACATTTGTTGAATACTGAATGAATGAAATTATGATAAAACTTCAAGGCAAATGTCAAGAAAAATTCAGAGAAAGCAAAGATCACATTAGGTCTTGGGGATTAGGAGAGGTTTTTACAAAAGAGCTAGGATACTTTAAAATTTTTGTTTTTTCTCAAAAACGAGTTAACAGGTTTTCTGCAGTTAATTCTAACATAACATTCCTAATGCTAGGTACTTTGAAGTGGGATGTTTATTAGTGCCATCTCTTTTGTTCTTATTTTCAGTTATAAAATAGGAGTAGGAAACATTTATTAGATACCTACTATAAACAAGGCTCCAGTCTAAACACATTACATTTTTTTTCTTTGTTTCTTATTCTCTTGTTTTCTTTTTTAATTTTTTATTAAGGTATTATTGATATACACTCTTACGAAGGTTTCACATGAAAAAACACTGTGGTTACTACATTTACCCATATTATCAAATCCCCACCCATACCCCAATGCAGTCACTATCCATCGGTATAGTAAGATGCCACAGATTCACTGTTTGCCTTCTCTGTGCTACACTGTTTTCCTCGTAAGCACATTACATTTAATACCCACAATCCTAAAGTAGAGCGTCATACTATCCCTATCTTAGAAGTAATAATTTCCTCAAAGTTATACAAGTAATAAGTAATAGAGCTGAGATTCAAAATTCCTTACCAAACACTTAGAAATCAGAGAAAATGGAGGAAAAAAAAAAAAAGACGTGGTCAAATCCATGGACTTTCTGTCAAATATGCTTTCCTATGTGTCATTTTTTTAAACAGTCATAACTACAAGGTATACTGTACATGGATGAACACTTTTTATTTTTCTCATTTTTCACTCTTATAAATAATGCTTTTCCAGGAACTGAAAGATAATCAGTAAATAAAAAAGACCAAAATCCCTGCCCCTGTGGAATTCAATTCTTAGGGAAAAGACAAGCAGAGGAAAGGAGGACTGGCTTGGGAGAGGGGAATACAATTTAGAGTGCATGGTGGGCTTTATGCAGTCAACTGGTGTTTGGATGAGTAGGATTTGAATAGGCAAAGGGAAAAGGAGAGAGGGAATTATTCCGACTAAGTCAAACGGAGCTAGCAAAACACCTTCAGTGTGAATGATTGAAATTATTTTCAGAGGCTATCAGGAGTTTGGTATAATTAAGAGATTCATGTTCAGGAACAGAGAAAAAAAATATTTAAAAACATCTGGAGTAAACTTCAAGAGAATAGAGGCCTTGTTTGCTTTGTTTCCTGTTATAACCTTAGTATTTAGAATTGTGCCTGGAATGTACTACTTGTTGAATGAACGAGTAAATGTCTATTATATGTCAGCGGTTCTAAAAGTATGGTTTTCAGACCAGCAGAGTATGCATTACCTGAGAACATGTTAGAAATAAAAATTTGGGATACCATTTCAGATCAATCAAATCAGAAAGTCTGGAGATGGGGCTCAGCAATCAATGTTTTAACAAGCCCTCTAGATAATTTTAATACCTTCTAAAATTTGAGAACCACTGTTATAGACTATAAGAGTTATCTATATTTTTTATTTACAGCACACTAATTACACTGTTTTTGTTTATAGAACACTTAGTTTTTTTGGTAGCCAACTAAGGTTTTCATACTGCTGAAAAATTTTTCCAATTAAAAAAAAAAAACAAACCTCATGGTTTCCAGTTAAACATGGTAGATTATATAGACTTATTTCAAAATCTTATTTATATCGATTTATTTTCAAAAACAACACTGAAGTGGCAGTAAAGCAATTTAAAAAGTACAGATTCACAATCACTTTTCCATGATTCCAAAATTCCAAGGGCTAAAGAAAAGTTAAAGTCATGAAGGCAAAGTTCCAGAGAGCCAAAGTAATGGCAGCACTGTAACTGTGACTCTCCCAAGTCACCCTGAAACAAAAAAACAAAAACAAAAAAACATACAAACCTTTGTGTTAGTATAACTAGAAGGCAGCAAATGTCCAAACTTGAAATTACTTGTAAATAGACAAATACCAAATTTGTGTAAGCTGTTTCTCATGCTTTACCATGAGCCTTTGAAAACAAGAGATGTTCAGGAAAAATTGAGTTGAAGAGTGAAGAGGAAAGTATGGATGGGCCTATGAACGATCTACATCACTGCAGGAAAAACAATATCTAAACTAAGTGTGAAAATACTGAGAAGGTGTATTATTGGAAGATGAGAGCAGTCTGCAGAGAAGGGATGTAACATTATGTCTGATTGTGAAGAGGCAATCTTGGAAACGGAACATTTCAAGGGCAAAAAGTGAATTAAAAAAGGAGAGGCACCTTTCAGAAACTGTGCAGTTAAGGGAAAAGAAGCAAGAGGAAAAAATATAGGAGGCTTAGTGCAGTTCTAAAAGAGAAAAACTGAGAAACACAAAACTCCTTCTTCTTCCACCAACCTCCCCAAAACCTACCCAGTGAAGAAACTACACTGCTCACACTGCTGTGAGGGGATAGTCCTGAACTAGAGAATCAAAGTGCCTCAAACAACACTTCACACAATGCAAAGCCACCAGTTATCTCATCTATACAAAAATACTATAAAAAGAAAACATATAATAAGAATTTAAACAATTCTCTGAGAAAAATTGCTACCCCAAATCAATAGTGAAACAGAAGAAAACTATTAACACTCAAACTGAATACCCTAAAAAAAAAATAACTGGCTATGTGAAGAAAACAGCTTGAATCAGGTGTTTTATAAACTAAGGCAAAAAAAAAAGGAAATTAAACAGTAGTTGATTGAACTCAGGAAAGAAATAGAAGAAAAAGATGAAAATACTATCAGAAATGAAGACTAAATTATAAGGAAAACAAGGAAAGTTAGATTTAAATGAAAACTTACTAAGGGACACTAAAGAAAATCAGGCAAAAAAGAACTAATTAACATGTAATTGGAGTTTATAAAATGATAAGCCAAATAATGGAATAGAACTATTAAAATATAATCCATGAAAGCTTCTAGAAATAAAACATCTGAATCTACATATTGAAAGAGTCTACCTGGTATCAGGGAAATTAAATCCAAAGACCAATTCTGAAACATATAGAAAAAAATATCCTTAGAGCCTCCAGGAAAAATTATCAAATACTTACAAGGCAAGAGAATTAGACTAGCATCAGTCCTGTCAAAAAGATAGGTAACAAAGGAGTAGCATTTCCAGAAAGATAAAAAAAGAAAATGTAAACAAAAGATTTTATATCTAGCCAAATTATTTTTCAAATATAGAAAAACAACTGAGGGCTGGAGCCAAGATGGCAGCATGAGTAGAGCAGCGGAAATCTCCTCCCAAAACCACATATATTTATGAAAATATAACAAAGACAACTCTTCCTGGAATACAGACCAGAGAACACAGGAAAACATCCAGACCACATCCTGCAAGAACCCAGCGCCTACCGAAGGGGATAAGATACAAGCCCCAGCCCGGCGGGACCTGAGCGCCCCTCCCCACCAGCTCCCGGCGGGAGGAGAGGAGTCTGAGCGGGGAGGGAGATGGAGCCCAGGACTGCTAAACACCCAGCCCCAGCCATCCGCACCAGAGCGCAGACACAGTGCATGAGTGGGGTCCTGGATATTAGGGAAACAGGGCAACAAGACTGGTGAGCGGGTCGCTGAGGCCGGCACCATAGGACAAAGAAAAGCTAGCGGCTTTTTTTTCTTTGTTTTTTTATGGCGAGTGCTTTTTGGAAGTCATAAAGGGACAGGGACGCCAAAACCGGACGGAAGCGCCCCGGGACACTTAGTCCAGAGGCAGGGAAACTGGTGATCTCTGGGCACTCTAACCCCCTGGGCAGCAGGGAGCATGGAGGACCCTCACGGAGATAAAAAGCCTCCTGCCACTCCACCTCCAACGCGGCTCCACCACATTGGAGCAGCAGCCCGAGACAGGCCACACCCACAGGAACAGCGGAGATAAACTCCATAGCAGCCAGGCAGGAATCAGAAGCCCTGTCTGCCCACAGCAGCCCAGCACAAGCTACTAGAGGTTGCTGTTCTCCCAGGAGAGGAAGGCCACAAACCAACAAGAAGGGAAGTTCTTCCAGCCGTCACTCGTCCCAGCTCTGCAAACTACTTCTATCACAAGGAAAAGGCAAAATTAAAGGCAAACCAAGACCACAGAGACAACACAAGAGAAGGAGACAGACCTAACCAGACTTCCTGAAAAAGAATTCAAAATAAAAATCATAAACATGCTGACAGAGATGCAGAGAAATATGCAAGAGCTAAGGGATGAAGTCCAGAGGGAGATTACAGATGCTAGGAAGGAGATTACAGAAGTCAAAAAAACTCTGGAAGTATTTATAAGCAGAATGGATAAGATGCAAGAGGCCACTGATGGAATAGAAACCAGAGAACAGGAACGCATAGAAGCTGACACAGAGAAAGATAAAAGGATCTCCAGGAATGAAACAATATTAAGAGAACTGTGTGACCAATCCAAAAGAAATAATATCTGTATTATAGGGGTACCAGAAGAAGAAGAGAGAAAAAAAGGGATAGAAAGTGTCTTTGAAGAAATAATTGCTGAAAACTTCCCCAAACTGGGGGAGGAAATAAGCGAACAGACCATGGAAATACACAGAACTCCCAACAGAAAGGACCCAAGGAGGACAACACCAAGACACATAATAATTAAAATGGCAAAGATCAAGGACAAGGAAAGAGTTTTAAAGGCAGCTAGAGAGAAAAAGGTCACCTATAAAGGACAACCCATCAGGCTATCATCAGACTTCTTGACAGAAACCTTACAGGCCAGAAGACAATGACATGATATATTTAATGCAATGAAACAGAAGGGCCTTGAACCAAGGATACTGTATCAAGCACGATTATCATTTAAATATGGTGGAGGGATTAAATGATTCCCAGACAAGCAAAAGTTGAGGGAATTTGCCTCCCACAAACCACCTCTACAGGGCATCTTACAGGGACTGCTCTAGATGGGAACACTCCTAAAAAGAGCACAGAACAAAACACCCAACATATGAAGAATGGAGGAGGAGGAATAAGAAGGGAGAGAAGAAAAGAATCTCCAGACAGTGTATATAACAGCTCAATAAGCGAGCTAAGTTACGCAGTAAGATACTAAAGAGACTAACCTTGAACCTTTGGTAACCACGAATTTAAAGCCTGCAATGGCAATAAGTACATAAATTTCAATAGTCACCCTAAATGTAAATGGACTTAATGCACCAATCAAAAGACACAGAGTAATAGAATGGATAAAAAAGCAAGACGCATCTATATGCTGCTTACAAGAAACTCACCTCAAACCCAAAGACATGTACAGACTAAAAGTCAAGGGATGGAAAAACATATTTCAGGCAAACAACAGAGAGAAGAAAGCAGGGGTTGTAGTACTAATATCAGAAAAAATAGACTTCAAAACAAAGAAAGTAACAAGAGATAAAGAAGGACACTACATAATGATAAAGGGCTCAGTCAAACAAGAGGATATAACCATTCTAAATATATATGCACCCAACACAGGAGCACCAGCATATGTGAAACAAATACTAACAGAACAAAAGGGGGAAATAGATTGCAATGCATTCATTTTAGGAGACTTCAACACGCCACTCACCCCAAAGGATAGATCCACCAGCCAGAAAATAAGTAAGGACACAGAGGCACTGAACAACACAGTAGAACAGATGGACCTAATAGACATCTATAGAACTCTACATCCAAAAGCAACAGGATATACATTCTTCTCAAGTGCACATGGAACATTCTCCAGAATAGACCACATACTAGCTCACAAAAAGAGCCTCACTAAATTCCAAAAGATTGAAATTCTACTGACCAACTTTTCAGACCACAAAGGTATAAAACTAGAAATAAATTCTACAAAGAAAACAAAAAGGCTCACAAAAACATGGAGGCTTTACAACATGCTCCTAAATAATCAATGGATCAATGAACAACTTAAAATAGAGATCAAGGAATATATGGAAACAAATGACAACAACAACAAAAAGCCCCAAATTTTGTAGGATGCAGCGAAAGCAGTCTTAAGAGGAAAGTATATAGCAATCCAGGCACACTTGGAGAAGGAAGAACAATCCCAAATGAATAGTCTAACATCACAATTATCGAAACTGGAAAAAGAAGAAAAAATGAGGCCTAAAGTCAGCAGAAGGAGGGACATAATAAAGATCAGAGAAGAAATAAACAAAATTGAGAAGAATAAAACAATAGCAAAAATCAATGAAACCAAGAGCTGGTTCTTTGAGAAAATAAACAAAATAGATAAGCCTCTAGCCAAACTTATTAAGAGAAAAAGAGAATCAACACAAATCAAAAGAATCAGAAATGAGAACGGAAAAATCACGACAGACTCCACAGAAATACAAAGAATTATTAAAGACTACTATGAAAACCTATATGCCAACAAGCTGGAAAACCTAGAAGAAATGGACAACTTCCTATAAAAGAACAACCTTCCAAGACTGACCAAGAAAGAAACATAAAAGTTAAACAAACCAATTAGGAGCAAAGAAATTGAAACGGTAATCAAAAAACTACCCAAGAACAAAACACCTGGGCTGGATGGATTTACCTCCCAATTTTATCAAACATACAGAGAAGACATAATACCTATTCTCCTTAAAGTTTTCCAAAAAATAGAAGAGGAGCGAGTACTCCCAAACTCATTCTATGAAGCCAACATCACCCTAATATAAAAACCAGGCAAAGACCCCACCAAAAGAGAAAATTACACACCAATATCAATGATGAATGTAGATGCAAAAATACTCAATAAAATATTAGCAAACCAAATTCAAAAATATATCAAAAGGATCATACACCATCACCAAGTGGGATTCATTCCAGGGATGCAAGGATGGTAGAACATTCGAAAATCCATCAACATCATCCACCACATAAACAAAAAGAAAGACAAAAACCACATGATCATCTCCATAGATGCTGAAAAAGCATTTGACATAATTCAACATCCATTCATGATAAAAACTATCAGAAAAATGGGCACAGAGGGCAAGTACCTCAACATAATAAAGGCCATATATGATAAACCCACAGCCAACATCATACTGAACAGCGAGAAGCTGAAAGCTTTTCCTCTGAGATCAGGAACAAGACAGGGATGCCCACTCTCCCCACTGTTATTTAACATAGTACTAGAGGTCCTAGCCACGGCAATCAGACAAAACAAAGAAATACAAGGAATCCAGTTTGATAAGGAAGAAGTTAAACTGTCACTATTTGCAGATGAGATGATATTGTACATAAAAAACCCCAAAGACTCCACTCCAAAACTACTAGAACTGATATCGGAATACAGCAAAGTTGCAGGTTACAAAATTAACACACAGAAATCTGTGGCTTTCCTATACACTAACAATGAACCAACAGAAAGAGAAATCAGGAAAACAACTCCATTCACAATTGCATCAAAAAAAATAAAATACCTAGGAATAAACCTAACCAAGGAAGTGAAAGACCTATACCCTGAAAACTATAAGACACTCTTAAGAGAAATTAAAGGGGACACTAACAAATGGAAACTCATCCCATGCTCGTGGCTAGGAAGAATTAATATCGTCAAAATGGCCATCCTGCCCAAAGCAATATACAGATTTGATGCAATCCCTATGAAACTACCAGCAACATTCTTCAATGAACTGGAACAAATAATTCAAAAATTCATATGGAAACACCAAAGACCCCGAATAGCCAAAGCAATCCTGAGAAATAAGAATAAAGTAGGGGGGATCTCACTCCCCAACTTCAAGCTCTACTACAAAGCCATAGTAATCAAGACAATTTGGTACTGGCACAAAAACAGAGCCACAGACCATTGGAACAGATTAGAGACTCCAGACATTAACCCAAACATATATGGTCAATTAATATTCGATAAAGGAGCCATGGACATACAATGGCGAAATGACAGTCTCTTCAACAGATGGTGCTGGCAAAACTGGACGGCTACATGTAGGAGAATGAAACTGGACCATTGTCTAACCCCATACACAAAAGTCAATTCAAAATGGATAAAAGACCTGAATTTAAGTCACGAAACCATAAAACTCTTAGAAAAAAACATAGGCAAAAACCCCTTAGACATAAACATGAGTGACCTCTTCTTGAACATATCTCCCTGGGTAAGGAAAACAACAGCAAAAATGAACAAGTGGGACTATATTAAGCTGGAAAGCTTCTGTACAGCAAAAGACACCATTAATAGAACAAAAAGGTACCCTACAGTATGGGAGAATATATTTGAAAATGACACATCCGATAAAGGCTTGACGTCCAGAATATATAAAGAGCTCACACACCTCAACAAACAAAAAACAAATAACCCAATTAAAAAATGGGCAGAGGAACTGACCAGACAGTTCTCCAAAAAAGAAATACAGATGGCCAACAGACACATGAAAAGATGCTCCACATCACTAATTATCAGAGAAATGCAAATTAAAACCACAATGAGGTATCACCTCACACCAGTAAGGATGGCTACCATCCAAAAGACAAACAATAACAAATGTTGGCGAGGTTGTGGAGAAAGGCGAACCCTCCTACACTGCTGGTGGGAATGTAAATTAGCTCAACCATTGTGGAAAGCAGTATGGAGGTTCCTCAAAATGCTCAAAATAGACTTACCATTTGACCCAGGAATTCCACTCCTAGGAATTTACCCTAAGAATGCAGCACTCAAGTTTGAAAAAGACAGATGCACCCGTATGTTTATCGCAGCACTATTTACAATAGCCAAGGACTGGAGGCAACCTAAGTGTCCATCAGTAGATGAATGGATAAAGAAGATGTGCTACATATACAGAATGGAATATTACTCAGCCATAAGAAGAGAACAAATCCTACCATTTGCAACAACATGGATGGAGCTAGAGGGTATTAAGCTCAGTGAAATAAGCCAAGCGGAGAAAGAGAAATACCAAATAGTTTCACTCATATGTGGAGTATAAGGACAAAGGAAAAACTGAAGGAACAAAACAGCAGCAGAATCACAGAACCCAACAATGGACTAACAGGTACCAAAGGGAAAGGGACTGGGGAGGATGGGTGGGTAGGGAGGGATAAGGCGGGGAAGAAGAAAGGGGGTGTTATGATTAGCATGCATAATGGGGGGGTGGGAGAAAGGGGAGGGCTGTACAACACAGAGAAGACAAGTAGTGATTCTACAACATTTTGCTATGCTGATGGACAGTGACTGTAAAGGGGTTTGTGGGGGGGGCCTGGTATAGGGGAGAGCCTAGTAAACATAATATTCTTCATGTAATTGTAGATTAATGATAACAAAAAAAAAGGGGAAAGAAAAGGGGGATTACTCCCTGATAGGATAAAACTAACTGTAAACCAACGATTAATGCATGCTTTAAATATCCTTAATTTTGATCATTTAAAGGGTGTCAGATGATCAGCTTTGGAAATACATTTTTCTGATAATATTCCTTTCTCTTAAAAAAAAAAAGCAGTTCCTGTGTGGTGATCTCCAATAAGTTCTTCACAATGGTATAAAGGGCATATCAAAGTGTGGGCAAAGGGTCTGTTTGTGTTTATACAGAGGATCAAAGCCTAATTTGGCTACCCAGAGAATGAACTAAGATACGATATGAAGAAGAACTTCCAACATCAGCACTCTCTGGAAGACTCATACCAGAAGATGATCATCTAAAATCTTCAACAAAGATTCTGGCGCTGTTGCAGCTGTAGGTGCATTCATCCCACCGGTTCCTGGACTTGCCATTGGAATGAAGAAGGAGATATCTAAGCTGGCCTGTGCATACAGTAAAACAAATTTGACTGTATCTATATTGTCAGAACTCAACCAAGAATTAGGAAAAGTGCAAATTGCAGCACTCCAAAATCTTGCGACTATAGACTATCTACTGTTAAAAGAACATATGGGATGTGAACAGTTCCCAGGAATGTGTTGTTTTAATTTGTCTGATTTTTCTCAAACTATTCAAATTCAGTTAGACAATATCCATCATATCATTGATAAGTTTTCACAAATGCCTAGGGTGCCTAACTGGATTTTTTGGTTTCACTGGATATGGCTGGTAATTGTAGGTCTGCTTTGGTTATGTAGCTGTATTCCTATTATGTTAATGTGTGCACACAATTTAATTAGTAGTTTAAAACCTATAGATGCTTATGTTACACTACAAGAAGATATGTCAAAGAAATAATCTTCCCATGTTTTCTTCCATCTGCTACTTCTATAGCTTTTCTTCTTCCTTCCTAATTACAACCCTTAAGTACAATTCATGCCTCATATCGAAATTACCGAGTATCATAATTCTTCCAAGTGGTAAAGATACCTCAAGACAAATGCAGGGCATAGAAGCCACAGGGCATAAATCTGCAAAGAAGTAAAAAGCTAACCTTTTCAAACAATATTGCTTCTCTCTCACTTACCAACTTTACATTTCCCTGTATGGCCCTGGAAGATGACTGGTTAGCCAGAGACGGGTAAGATTCCTCAAGGGAGGAACAACCTAAGACAGGCACGGTCGCAGGGGGGCCATCAGGTGAGAAATTGGGCATCAACAAAGGTGAGGCTTAGAACCTCACCCCGCCTGTTTTGAGAGAAATCTTCTGCATCCGTGGATGTTTTGTTGCCCTTGTCTAGCTTGGATTAATACTTAGTCTACAGGCACACACCTGATCATCTACATTTGCCCTCTTTCAGCACTAAATTATGTTTTCTACCTTTATCTTGCATCTACCTACCACTTCAGCATTTTATTAAAAATAATAATAATAAGGGAGAAATGTGGGATTCACATATAAATCAAGTATAAAAATCAAACAAATATTCACATGTGACCTGATTGTTTATAGTTCATAATGCATGTCAAAACCGAAAGTTTCTGTGATGACTGCCCTTGCACTGTTCACTATGTAAGAACTTATTCACTATGTAAGAACTTGTTCACCATGTAAGAACTTGTTTGTTATGCTTCAGAAGATTGGATACTGTTGAGAATTAGGCTTGGGGTTGATTAATGATTGTGCATTGAGTCCCCTATACAGAATTTTATTGTTGTTAACAACCATTTGATCAATAAATATGAGAGATGCCCTCTCAAAAAAAAAATACAGAAAAACACTTTTGAATAGGCAAGGGCTCAGAGAATATTTTGTCCCTCCAGTATGTCCTGAATAATCTACTTGAGAAATCTCCATCCAACCAAAATGAAGTAATAAATGGGCAAATATGAGAAAGGGAGAAAGGGAAGTGGTATAAGCTGTAGGTGAGAGTAAAAGGATGCCACTAAAGACTAAAAACTCCATAGTAAGAATATAAGTAAGAAAGCAGCAAAGGGGAATGGGAAGGAACAGAAAAGGCATAAATACAAAGGTAAAAATACAGAACAAGAATACAAAATTTCCTAAATAACAAAATAATACTAAAAAAAAATAAAACACTGTGTGAAAGAAAAGCCAACAGACATAATACACTTAATATTTAAATATAAAATAACGTGACACAGTTGAAACCAAGCATATCAAACTTATCAATACATATGAATGGACTAAAAAATTTCAATTTGGCTCACAAAGCAAGACCCAACTACACTGTTGTATAAAAGATATATAAATAGAAACAAAATGATTCAGAAAGGCTAAAAATAGAGATGGACAAAGGAATAGCAGGCATATGGAAAGACTAAGAAAAGGGGGTGGTGATACGGATGTCAGAACTAAGATTCATGCCAAAAAGCATTAAACATGGCAGAGGGTACAAAGTGCAAAAACCCACAATTCACAATGAAGAGTAAGTAAAAATACCTGTGCACCAAAAAGCACAACTTTTATAAAGTAAACGTGTGAGGAATATGAAGACATAAATAGAAACACAGTAATGAGAGATTATCTCATCACTATCAATAGAAGATAGATCAAGTTGACAAAGAAAAAACTAAAGATATAGAAGACCTAACAACACAAAAAGGTAAATCACATGGATATACATATCCAGCTTCACGACTGATACAGAAAATACACCTTCTTCCCAAGTACATGGGAATATTCACTAAAAATTAGTATTAGGTCACAAAGGAAACATTAGTAAGTTCTATAAGTGAGAGTTCCCTATAATATGAGAACACAATTTTAATTTTTTTATTAAGGTATCATTGATATAAAATCTTATGAAGGTTTTTTAAAAGGTCAGAGAGCAAATACTTCAGATTTTGAAGGTCATGCAGCCTCTGTCACAACTACAGAACTCTGCTGTGGTAGCTTGCAATCTTCTATAGACAAGACATAAATGAAAGAGTGTGGCTGTGTGTCAATAAAACTTTATTTAGGGCACTGATATTTGAATTTCATATAATTTTCACATCACAAAATAAGCTTTTCAATCATTTGAAAAATATAAAAAACATTCTTACCTCAAAGGCTTTATAAAAACAGTCAATGACCAACTTTGGCGTGCAGGCTGATGTTTGCCAACCTGATCTAATGAAAGACAGAAACCCCTTCCAAACTATGACAAACATAAGTATATGTATGCAGAAATTGCATTCAGTTTTTTGCTCATATATAAAATTTGGAATAATTGCTCTCAGATGCTCTTTTAAACTCTAATGCTTGCTGATCATTTTCATTCTAGTTGACTTCCTTCTGGCAATGCTCTAGTGACCTTAACTCACCACTTGAAGACAGTTTTTGACAATTGCTTCCCCACAAACAGTGAATTTTTACTTTCTTTATGCCCTTTCTCTTTGTGAGTAAGTTTCAGGTTGTTTAACTAAGTTATCATATTCTATCTCATAATTTCTAAACTACTGCAAGAATTTTCTAAGTGGTCTGTTTCCCATAAAACATCCCATATAACGTGTTCATATCAGTCTTACAAGAGTTTGAACACCTCTGCATAAAAGTCTGCACCACTGACCACTTTCTTTAAAAAGGCTAAAACCTTGGCCTGGCTTTGTAAATATTCCACTTTATAGCTATTATACATTTCTACAAACTTATCTCTTATCAAGTCAATTCTGTTAACAGCTACATGAACACATTATGTATTCCTATGTCTCTGTTTATGATTAAAATGTTCCTCTTTTTCTCTAAATCCTACTATTCTTTAGAGATCCTCTTGCGTTCTCTCCTTCAATAAGAATTTAAAAAAAATTTTTATATTGTTATCATTAATGTACAATTACTTGATCATTATGGTTACTAGACTCCCCCTATTATCAAGTCCACTCCCACATACCCCATTACAGTTACTGCCCATCAGTGTAGTAAGATGCTATAGAATCATTACTTGTCTTTTCTGTATATACTGCCTTTCCCATGTCCCCCACACCCCCACTACATTATGTGTGCTAATCATAATGCCACGTTTTCCCCCTTATCCCTAACTTCCCACCCATCTCCACAGTCCCTTTCCCTTTGGTAACTGTTAGTCTATTCTTGGGTTCTGCGAGCCTGCTGCTGTTTTGTTTCTTCAGTTTTTGCTTTGTTCTTCTACTCCACAGATGAGTGAAATCATTTGATACTTGTCTTTCTCCACCTGGCTTATTTGACTGAGCATAATGCCCTCTAGCTCTATCCATGCTGTTGCAAATGGTAGGATTTGTTTTCTTCTTATGGCTGAATAATATTCTGTTGTGTCTATGTACCACCTCTTCTTTATCCATTCATCTACTGATGGACACTTAGGTTGCTTCCATTTCTTGGCTATAGTAAATAGTGCTGCGATAAATACAGGGCTGCATATGTCTTTTTCAAACTGGGCTGCTGGATTCTTAGGGTAAATTCCTAGGAGTGGAATTCTTGGGTCAAATGGTATTTCTATTTTAAGTTTTTTGAGGAACCCCCATACTGCTTTCCACAATGGTTGAACTAATTTACATTCTCACCAGCAGTGTAGGAGGGTTCCCCTATCCCCACATCCTCACCAACATTTGTTGTTTGTCTTTTGGATGTTGGCCATCCTAACTGGTGTGAGGTGATATCTCATTGTGTTTTGAATTTGCATGTCCGATGATTAGCGATGTGGAGCATCTTTTCATGTGCCTGTTGGCCATCTGAATTTCTTCTTTGGAGAAGTATCTGTTCAGCTCCTCTGTCCATTTTTTAATTGGCTTATTTGCTTTTTGTTTGTTGAGGTGTGTGATCTCTTTATATAATTTGGATGTCAACCCCTTATCAGGTATGTCATTTATGAATATATTCTCCCATAGTGTAGGGTACCTTTTTGTTCTACTGATGGTATCCTTTGCAGCACAGAATATTTTTAGTTTGATATAGTCCCACTTGTTCATTTTTGCTTTTGTTTCCCTTGTCTGGGGAGTGAAAGACCTATATACGAAACAAAAGACCCCAATGAAGAAGTAGCTCATGTTTATGTCCAAGAGATTTTTGCCTGTATTTTTTTCTAAGAGTTTTATGGTTTCATGACTTACATTTAGGTCTTTGATCCATTTTGAGTTTACTTTTGTGTATGGAGTTAGACAATAATGCAGATTCATTCTCTTACATGTAGCTGTCCCGTTTTGCCAACACCAGCTGTTGAAGAGACTATCATTTCCCCATTGTATATCCATGGCTCCTTTATTGTATATTATTTGACTATATATGCTTGGGTTTATATCTGGACTCTCTATTCTGTTCCACTGGTCTATGGGTCTGTTCTTGTGCCAGTACCAAATTGTCTTGATTACTGTGGCTTGGTAGTAGTGCTTGAAGTCAGGGAGCATAATTACTCCTGCTTTATTCTTCCTTCTCAGGATAGCTTTGGCTATTTGGGGTCTTTTGTCATTCCATATGAATTTTAGAACTATTTGCTTTAGTTCACAGAAAAATGCTGTAGGTATTTTGATAGGGATTGCAATGAATCTGTAGGTTGCTTTAGGCAGGATGGCCATTTTGATAATACTAATTCTTCCTAGACAAGAGTATGGGATGAATTTTCATTTATTAGTGTCCTCTTTAATTTCTTTTAAGAGTGTCACATAGTTTTCAGGGTATAGGTCTTTCACTTCCTTGGTTAGGTTTATTCCTAGGTATTTTATTCTTTTTGATGCAATTGTGAATGGAATTGTTTTCCTGATTTCTCTTTCTGCTAGTTCATCGTTAGTGTACAGGAATACAACAGGTTTCTGCATATTAATTTTGTATCCCGCAACTTTGCTGAATTCAGATATTAGACCTAGTAATTTTAGAGTGGATTCTTTAGGGTTTTTTATGTACAATATCATGTCATTTGCAAACAGGCCCAGTTTGACTTTTTCTTTGCCAATCTGAATGCCTTTTATTTCTTTGTGTTGTCTGATAGCCATGGCTAAGACCTCCAGAACTATGTTGAATAGAAGCTGGGAGAGTGGGCATCCTTGTCTTGTTTCCAATCTTAAAGGAAAAGCTTTCAGCTTCCCACTGTTAAGTATAACATTGGCTATGGGTTTGTCATATATGGTCTTTATTATGTTGAGGTACTTGCCCTCTATACCCATTTTGCTGAGAGTTTTTATCATGAATGGATGTTGAATTTTGCCGAATGCTTTTTCAGCATCTATGGAGATGATCATGTGGTTTTTGTCCTTCTCTTTGTTGTAATGGATGATGCTGATGGATTTTTGAATGCTGTACCATCCTTGCACCCCTGGAATGAATCCCACCTGATCATGATGGATGATCTTTTTGATGTATTTTTGAATTCAGTTTGCTAATATTTTGTTGAGTTCACCAGGGATATTGGTCTGTAAATTTCTTTTTTTTATGGTGTCTTGGCCTGGTTTTGGCATTAGAGTGATGTTGGCCTCATAGAATGAGTTTGGGAGTAGTCCCTCTTCTTCTACTTTTTGGAAAACTTTAAGAAGGATAGGTATTAGGTCTTCATTAAATGTTTGAGAAAATTCAGCAGTGAAGCCATCTGGTACAGGAGTTTTGTTCTTAGGTAGGTTTTTGATTACCAGTTTAACTTCTTTGCTGGCAATTGGTGTATTCAGATTTTCTGTTTCTTTCTGGGTCAGCCTTGGAAGGTTGTATTTTTCTAGAAAATTGTCAGTTTCTTCTAAGTTTTTCAGTTTGTTACCATATAATTTTTCATAGTATTCTCTAATAATTCTTTATATTTCTGTGGGGTCCATCATGATTTTTCCTTTCTCATTTCTGATTCTGTTTATGTGTGTAGACTCTCTTTTTTTCTTGATAAGTCTGGCTAGGGGTTTATCTATTTTGTTTATTTTCTTGAAGAACCAGCTCCTGCTTTCATTGATTCTTTCTATTGTTTCATTCTTCTCAATTTTATTTATTTCTGCTTTAATCTTTATTATGTCCCTCCTTCTACTGACTTTGGGCCTCATTTGTTCTTCCTTTTCTAGTTTCATTAATTGTAAGTTTAGACTGTTCGTTTGGGAGTGTTCTTCTTTCCCTAGATAGGCCTGTATTCCAATGTATTTCCCTCTTAGCATGGCCTTTGCTGTGTCCCACAGATTTTTGTGTTAATTATTATTGTCATTTGTCTCCATATATTGATTGATCTCTGTTTTTATTTGGTCATTGATCCATTGACTATTTACGAGCATGTTATTAAGCTGCCATGTGTTTGTGGACTTGTTTTCTTTGTGTAATTTATTTCTAGTTTCATACCTTTGTGATCTGAGAAGCTGGTTGGTACAATTTCTATTTTTTTGAGTTTACTGATGTTCCTTTTGTGGCCTAGTATATGATCTGTTCTTGAAAATGTTCCACGTGCACTTGAGAAGAATGTGTATCTTGTTGCTTTTGGATAGAGTGTTCTGTAGATGTCCGTTAGGTCCATCTGTTCTAATACGTTGTTCAGTGCCTCTGTCTCTTTACTTATTTTCTGTCTGGCTGATCTGTCCTTTGGAGTGAGTGGTGTGTTGAAGTCTCCTAAAACGAATGCATTGCATTCTATTTCCCCCTGTAATTCCGTTAGTATTTGTTTCACATATGTAGGGGATCCTGTATTGGGTGCACAGATATTTATAATAGTTGTATCCTCTTGTTGGACTGACCCCTTTATCATTATGTAATGTCCTTCTTTGTCTCTTGTGACTTTCTTTGTTTTGAAGTCTATTTTGTCTGATACAAGTACTGCAACTCCTTTTTTCTCCCTGTTAGTTGCATGAAAAATATTTTTCTATCCCTTTACTTTCAGTCTGTGTATGTCTTTGGGTTTGAAGTGAGTCTCTTGTAGGCAGCATATAGATGGGTCTTGTTTTTTTATCCATTCAGTGACTCTATGTCTTTTGATTGGTGCATTCAGACCATTTACATTTAGGTTGATTATCGTTAGGTATGTACTTATTGCCACTGCAGGCTTTAGATTCACAGTTACCAAAGGTTCAAAGGTAATTCCCTTACTATCTAACAGTCTAATTTAACTCCCTTTGTGTGCTATTACAAACACAACTTAAGGGTTCTTTTTTCTTTTTTTTCCTCCTTCTTCTTCCACCTCCATTCTTTTTATGTTATGAATCATATTCTGTACTCTCTGTCTATCCCTTGTGTGACATCCATTTAGCCTTAGGAATACTTACATCTATAGGAGTCCCTCCAAAATGCACTATAGACATGGTTTGTGGGAGGTAAATTCTCTCAACATTTTCTTATCTGAAAATTGTTTCATCTCTCCTTCAAATTTAAATCATAACCTTGCTGGGCATAGTATTTTTGGTTCAAGCTCCTTCTGCTTCATTGCATTAAATATATCATGGCACTCCCTTCTGGGCTGCAAGGTTTCTGTTGAGAAGTCTGATGAAAGCCTGATGGGTTTTCCTTTATATGTGATATTTTTTCTCTTTCTGGCTGCTTTTAATAGTTTGTCCTTATCCTTGATCTTTGCCATTTTAACTATTATATGTCTTGATGTTGTCTTCCTTGGGTCCCTTGTGTTGGGAGATCTGTGCACCTCCATGGCTTGAGAGACTATCTCCTTCTCCAGATTGAGGAAGTTTTCAGCAATTACCTCCTCAATGACACTTTCTATCCCTTTTTCTCTCTCTTCTTCTTTTTCTGGTAGCCCTATAATACGAATATTGTTCCGTTTGTGTTGGTCACACAGTTCTCTCAATATTCTTTCATTCTTAGAGATCCTTTTTTCTCTCTGTTTCTCAGGTTTTTTGTATTCCTCTTCTCTAATTTCTATTCCATTTACCATCTCTTCTACTACATCTAATCTGCTTTTAAATCCCTCCATTGTATGTTCCATTTCAGATATGGAATTTATTAATGATTGAATCTCCAAGTTAAATTCGTTCCTGAGTCCTTGAATATTTTTCTGTCCCTCCATAAACATGTTTTTGATTTTTATTTTGAACTCTCTTTCAAGAAGATTGGTGAGTTCAGTTTCATTTGACCCTTATTCTGGGGTTTGTGAGATTTTGGTTTGAACCATGTTCTTTTGACATTTCATATTTCTGTGTGGTGCCCACTAGTGCCCAGAAGCTCCAGTCTCTGGAGCTGCGCAGCCCCTAGAGTGAGGTTAGGGGTCATAGGGGAGTGGAGCTGGTGCCTGGGGGGAGGAAAGATCTGTTTCTGTTTCCTGATTCCCATCTGCGGTGCCTGTCTCCATTGTCAGAGCCAGTGGCCAAGCACACATGTGTAGGCCTCTGTGCTTTGCATCTCTAGCTGTTGTAGGTAGGGCCTCCCTCTGGCTGGCCTGATCCCAGCACAGTAACTACAGGTTTGAGAACCAGTGCCGATAGGCTAGGTGGAAGGCACAGTAGGCTGCATGTCACAGTGGGGGGACTTGGAGCTGAGTAGGCAGCCAGGGGGTTGGGGCACCTGAAGCTCCCCAAAGTTCCCAACCAGCTGGGCCAAGCATGCCCAGACAACCTTGTTCTCCCCCATGCAGCAAGCTCTGTGCAAACCCTGCCCCTTCAGCAACCCTCTGCTGCTAGGGAGCCTCTCAGACTGCCTGCCTTTCCCTTGTCCCAGAGCGGCCGGGTGTGGATCCTCTCCTCCACAAATGGCCGGAATCTCAGTCTCTCCAGCACTCCAGCTGCCTGAGCTCCCCAATGTCCAGAGCACCACACAGTGTAGGTTTCTGCTCCCAAAGCAGATCTCCAGGTCTAGGTGTTCAGCAGTCCCAGGCTTCCACCTCCTCCCCTGCTCTGTTTCTCTTCCTCCCATTGGTGAGATGGGGTTGGGGAAGGACCTGGGTCCTGCCAGATTAAGGTTTTCCTACGTTACCCTGTTTCATGAGGTCTTCTCTGTTTGTGAGGTCTGTATGCATTCTGGTTCAGCCGTCTTTCCTGTTGCTTTTTTAGGGTTAGTTGTATTAAGTATATTTTTGTACTATTTGTGGTTTGGGGAGGAGTTCTCCATCTCACCTCTCATGCCGCCATTTTGAATCCTTGCAATGAATCCTTCAATAACCTGTTTTGACTGATACAATCCCCTGTGATCTTTCCTCCTCTTTCAAATTTTATTATGTGAATTACAAAATATTAACAAAAACTTCAACTGGTATTTACCTTTGACTGGTACATTTGTTCACCTAAGCTATCACAAACGTTAAGGAAAAGGAGAAATGATTCTGTGCTTAGGACATATCTTATGGTTTTAGGTGTTCCATTAAGGCTTGTTAATGACAGTTGAAAAATCCAATATGAAAACAGAGTTTAATGAAGTATCAAAAACATAAGAATAGAAATTAAAAGTAAAAAAAAAAAATTCTGAACAAGAAAGTCACTTACTTTTACCAATATATCTTTTACAACTTGATTGCTATCATTATGAACGCTGATATAACTGGAAAAGGTCTCTCCCAGAAATATATTCCTGAAATTAAATAAAATAATCTTTTAAGCAGAAATCCATTCAAGTTTTGTCAGAAATATTCTATTTGAGTATCACTGAGAACTTCAGATGGAAAAGAATTTACTAAAGGATAGAGATCAGGTGAAACACTGCTTCAACATTCTTTTGTTTACACTAGGCTTACACAGTACGATTCATAATACTGACAATCTATAAAACATGATAGATACTTTGGCCCTCAACTACTGTACAAACTTCCAGGCTCCCTAGAGTAAGTCATTAAATCAGATCTATGTTCAGAGTCTTAAGATTTCTTACTGAAAATGCTAGAAACAAGTAATTTTTGAAGTAACTTATGTCCTGAATCTAGAGGAAACCCAAGTTACTGATCGCAAACTATTTTTTACCAATGTATTTTATTTAAGTTATTCTAATAAAAATAATGACTTGTGGCTTTACTTTCTATTTTTTATAAGATAATTTATAAAAATCGGTATTTATAAATATATATTATAGAAAAACATGTAAAATATATTTATATATATAAATATATACTTGTATACATGTATTTTTACATGAATATACTTGCAAATTTCCAAGACACTAGTGAATGACACATTCCATAAACCTTTTAAAAAAAAGTGAAAAATTCCATTTGGTTTCAAATTCTCTCAGTTGTAAACAGAATGGAACCAAAGGCTTCTACCTCATTAATAATCTAGAATAAGAGAGCAACGAAGAGTAAGAGAAGGAATAAAAGTTTAGAGTTCTTAATTGGCTGACAAGTCTGACAAATCATGTTGGGAGAAGGCTCTAAAGTTTGAATAGAAGAGCTGCTTCTGAAAGGCTTTTAGATTAAATCAATTAAAAGGAATACAAAGGCATTAAAAAATACAGTAAGACCTAATAAGAATGGTGAAATTTTACCACCCTAGGAACCACTATTAATATTTTGGTATGCATCTTATTTTTTTTTTAATTAAGAGAAAAACAGACTCACATAGTGTAATTTCAGTGAAACTTCTTTTTAACCACATAACTGTATCATGAGCATTTTTCCATCTCATAGTTATTTTCTGAAAACATAGTTTGTAACGGCTTTAAAGTATTCTTGAATTTCCTATGTGAGTATATTATTCTTACCCAAAATTCTGTGGTAAAGTCAACATTTCGCCCAACATTAAAATTTCTGCACCATTTACAGTTGAAGGATCATCTCTCATAAGCTGGTTAAAGAGATCTCCTGTAGAAAGAGAGTAACATAAAATTCTAACATCTGACTTGTAAGTAAGTTTTACTTACATAGAAATAGCTGGGAGAGAGATTTTTAAAAAATAACCTCTTGATAATATTATCTTTAAAAAATCTAGTTTCTAATCTTCCATACAACAAATGCTTGCCAAAAAAAACTGTGGTTTCACAGAGAATGAACACTTCAGAAATAAATGAGAATGTGGGTCATGAGATACAAAATATAGAAAGCTCTCATAGTATTAAATAAAGGGATTGCTAATACATACACTGATGGAAGAGCTGAAATAAATGAAATTTTAATAGTATCATGACTATGGATGCATCCTAACTAAAATTAAAATAAAAATCTCTTGTTGCCATAGGATATCAATAGCATCTTGACTTGCAGATTATGAATGAGACCTGTTACTAGAAGGTCACCACTCATATGCTACAAAAAGAGGCAACAAAGAATGCAGCAGTTAACAAAATAGTGACAAGGCTAGGCTTATTGCAAGGTACTATAGGCAATCCAGGTTTCAACTTTTCCCTAGGTAAGGAGAATAAAGCATGTGCCATACCAGGTAAGTCTTTCTCTTCACATGTTACTGGAATATTGGTGAATAAAGTAGGCTTAGTCAACCGCATCACTGTGAAGTTAGAGAGTACAAAAAAAAAATGCATACATGTATTATTAATATTGTTTTGGTCTATATTCCTAAATCGAGTGTATGATATTCATCAATTTTATATTAATGTAAAATATAACTTAAATACTTCCTAAACCAAATATAATATTAAGTATTTCTTAAGATTATTACACAGCATAGTTCACTACAAATGTTTAAATAAGAAAGTTTTCATATATGAGAAAAAGGAGAATTTTGCTTTTATTTACAATCTAATGAGTTATAAAAATTAAATGCAAATGTAATATGTAATACAGAATGTAAAATGTAAAATATAATATAGAAAAACTGAAAAATAGAGCAATTTTAAAGTTTAAGTATACTAAGAGAACAAGGCTTTATAAAAAATCCTGAATGACATCACTGTAAACAAAATATTAATCAATATTATTCTGACAGAGAAAAAAGCTTATATGCTCCAATTTCATTTCACTACTTTGAAATATAATTTTCATGAACTGTGGCCATTAAACAAGGTTATATTAAATAGATAGCCACTGAAATAGCCAACAAATGCTAAGCTCAAAATTTCTGAAGCCACTTGTGTAGCTATTTACCGAACATTTACTAGTGCTAGACATTAGGCTAAATACAAGTATTTATAAATTTAATTCTCATGACTACAAGGTTGGTACCATTATCGCCCATTTACAGATAAGGAGGATGCCTGGAGATGGGGGAGATGTTTCAACCTTCTATTTCATTCTTATTTTTACTTTGAAAACATTAAAGTACAACCTGAAGGGGATAAACAGGTGCTCTGGAAAGGATCTATAGCAGAGTTTTTCTCACAATCAGTATCTGAGGCACTAAGCTCACCGTTAACACCAATTGTGTTCTCTATTTTTTCCCCATTTTTATTTGCATTTCAGAAGAAACCAAATCTTAACAAAGAGGAAATACACTCTCAAGGAAATCCTGAAACACTCTTTTTAAAAGTGTCCTAGAGTCATCCCAAAGTGTAACTAACTTATTTGCTTATTATATGCTCAGACTTGCATTATGTAAAAAAGTCCTATATAGCTTAGTTTTTGCTGATTCTGTGGCTTTGTAGGGGACAAGAAAGTGGGGTGGACAAAGCACAAAATTCCTATTAACAACAAAAAGATTCCAAACTAGTATTAAAATTATGTTTCTTCATATTTTCAAAAGAGGGTGTTAAAGAAACAGGCCCAACATGGTGTCACTTCTGGTAGGCCAAGTCACCAAACTAGAACTTAATACCTAATCTAATTGCAGTTTCAACCTCCCCCCATAAAGGTAGTCACTCAGGAATTTTCTAATTAGCAAAGATAGGATGATGCCACATGTGCCCTCTCCATCCCCAAAGGAAGATGCGGTAATCCCCCTAAGACCCTTACCCTTGCTTTCCTCTCAAAACATAGATGGCATCTGAATGTGTATAACAGGATCTTTTAGGACATTAACTAGATGTATACATGCCACACTGCTTGATGTGCTTACTGATGAATGTAACCTCTTTCCTGTACTTATTCCCTGCTGTAGAAGTAGTACCTAACAGGTCTCTAACTGAAGGTGCTTTGTAGTAGTATACCCAAACTCGTGCGTTATTTCGCTGGCCATAATCCTCAGTAACACTACAAATGAACTCTATCTTTCTTAAATATAACTGTTGTATTGATTTCAGGGGAAAAGGGTAAAAATCAGCAATGAGGGTAGCAGTTGGTATCTTGTAGTTTCAAAAAAAAAATCACTATAAAGCACAATTTGTTACACTGCAGATTCTTAAACAGACACAGAGAAAGCTGAGTTAATAACATATAATTATCTCATTCTTTGAAGAATGATCCAAAGTATGCCCACATCAAATACAGATTTAAATTCATTTTCTTATAATGAATGAATGTCAAAAATTAAACGTCATGTTAGCTGGAAAAGAGCAAATACCAACAAAAGCAAGGTTTAAAAAAAACTGCCAGAGTAATTATAGGAAAGCACTGGTTATTAAACAGTAATTTTGTATCCAGCCTCAAATGCTAAAGCAAGTTCTTGATCAAAAATTAAAGAGGCAAAAAAAGTATGTGATTTTAGTTGAGTGCCAAATATTTATTACACACATTGCATAGGTAGTGCCGTGTGTAGAGATACTCTCAGTGGAATTCACAAACCACAGATTACATTTACTCAGGAAATTCGGTTTCATTTAAAATCTTACCAAAAAAAACCTTTTGTATGAAAGTCTCAGTAAATTAAAAAGATAGGCTGAGGTTATAAACTAACGAACTGGGTCAAATTAAATTTATATATACATTTTGCTTGGCCAGACTATTAAAAATACTAAAAATTTAAAAATTACGGGCCTGTTCGCATCGACTGACCAGAGTCCGCGAATTCTCTGCTCCGAGCCTATCCAGACCGCCCCCATTCCAGCTTTCTATCCTTTGGAAACACTAATAATGACACCGCATCAGTTTTTATTCGAGCCAATCACCTGTCACGCCTGGAACAGGGATCGTACCCAGATGGCCTTTAGCCCCAATAATCATGAAGTCCATGTCTATAAGAACGGGAGCCAGTGGGTGAAAGCTCATGAACTCAAGGAGCACGATGGACACATCGCTGGTATCAACGGGGCTCCCAAGAGCTACCGCATCGTCACTTGTGGGGCAGACTGCAATGCCTATGTCTGGAGTCAGAAAGATGGTGTGTGGAAGCCAACCCTGGTGATCCTGAGAATTAACCGTGCAGCTACTTTTGTAAAGTGGTCCCCACTAGAGAACAAATTTGCAGTGGGAAGTGGAAAACAACTCATTTCTGTTTGTTACTTTGAGTCTGAAAATGATTGGTGGATAAGTAAGCACATTAAAAGGCCAATTCGCTCCACCGTGCTCAGCTTGGACTGGCACCCCAATAACGTCTTGCTGGCGGCAGAATCATGCGATTTCAAATGCAGTGTTTTCTGCCTATATTAGAGTAGATGAAAAGCCAGCCAGTATGTCCTGGGTCAGCAAGAGGACTTTTGGTCAGCTGATGTCAGAGTTTGGTGGCAGTGGCACTGGTGGCTGGGTACACAGGATTGGCTTCTCTGTCAGCGGGAGCCGCCAGGCCTGAGTCAGCCACGACAGCACCGTGTCCGTTGCCGATGTCTCCAAAAGCATGCAGGTCTCATCTCTGAAAACTGAGTTCCTGCCCCTCCTGAGTGTGTTGTCTCCGGGAATAGCGTTGTAGCTGCCGGCCATGACTGCTACCCAGTGCTCTTTACCTACTATGACCGTGGCTGCTTGACCTTCGTCTCCAAGCTACACTTTCCAAAACAAAGCATCCAGTCCAACATGTCTGCCATGGAACACTTCCGCAACATGGACAAGAGGGCCACGACCGAGGACAGCAAAACAGCCTTGGAGACGCTGCACCAGAATAGCATCACTCAAGTGTCTATCTATCTATGGAGTGGACAAGCAAGATTGTCACAAATTTTGCACTTACTGGCATTGATGCAGCCATGACTATTTGGGATTTCAAGACCTTAGTCTTCTATCCAGGGCCTTCGGATAATGTGAAGCTGAGTGAGCCTCCCAAATCCAGCCTGACAAACTGACAAACTGCACCTATGCCAGCCCGGCCGCTAGCACATAGGTGCGGAGAGCCAGCTGCTAGAAAACACTGAAGACACGTATTACAACTATTGCGTGTGTGTTTTTGTTTTAATATAATTGGTGAAAGTGTTGGTTTTTTAAAGTAGAAGTGACATGGGTTGTTTTCTGTTTTGTTTTTGCTATTTCATTCCATTCTTGACCAAAGCTTCTCTTTAACCAGTTTATTATGGAAAATTGTCACATTAACTTAAAGGAAAGGGTGGGGAGGTATATAAACTGTCTGCTAAAAAATAAAAATACTAAATATGTTTAAAAAAAATTAAGATCTTTTTCACGTTGAGTCCTTACCACTTCATACCATCCTTACCTGTCTGGTCTCTGAAAGTATTCAAGTGTGAACCGTGGATTAATTTTGGGCATTTTGAGATTAAATCAAAGTGAATCATTATGCATGAGTTCCTCTTGGAAATTTTCAAAAAATGGTTTTTAAGTTATTTGATTAAACTGGCAAATGAGGTTAAATTCATGTAATGCCCTCTAGTTTCTCCTTGAATTTGAGTCAACGTTTATTTAAAGGTAGACAGCTCATCAGGTGGAAAAAAATTATGGTAATGCTGACACTTTACTATAGAGTAAATGCTGTTGGTATTTTACCAAATGCCCTCACAGATGCACATTCCTGTACATGTCTCTGTTTCCCCAATTTATATCCATGTCTATGACTTAGTGGAAACCAGGAATGCTGCTGAGCCATACGATTAGTGCTAGAATCATCAGTCCTAAGGTACTAAATACTCTTAAGGCATCAAAGTAGTAGCAGTGGATTGTTAGGCCCTGATATATTTCCTAAGTACTATCTAGGTAGATGAGAAATGACTCTCTCCTTCCTTTAAGATCATGCCACTCTCTAGAATAAAATCTAATCTTCTGTTTCCCAATTCAGAATTACCTTTTCACGGCTTCTCAAAGAGGTAGAAAGCAATTTAAACAAAGTAGAAAAAATTAAATCTGCCACATATGAAGATGAAGAGGCTATTTTAAATGCATGATTCTTGGATTAGAAAAACTGCTCATAAGAATCCCATGACCCCTGACTGTACCCTACAGTTTCAGTTATGTACAATCATTTCAAAATAATAAAACTATCACAAAAAAACATTGTGTTCTGTGTGTGACTCTGTCTTGTTATCACCTAACTTTTAACCCTTGATTAGCAACGTTATGGAAATTAAAACCTGAACAATAAAAGTCAAATCTACCCTTAATGATTGCCTGATAGTATCAACCAACTCTTATTTATAAAGCTTACTGGTATTACCTAGTAACTTCCTGACATTTCTCCAGCAGCCCTGATTGAAAGAGGAAGTAATTACTAAGTAAGCTACCTTGGAAACACCCTCCATTTTTGAAAGCGTTCATGCACATGGTGATTATTTTCTAGACAGCAGTCTCAATCTGAGACAATAAAAAGTACTAAGAATAGTTAAAAATAAAACTGAGTTTGAAGAGAATGAAACCTAATTGGGAAAGATGATATCTTCAGTTAAAAATTGGTAGACTCCTCCTATTTTAGCAACTCAGCCAGCTTAGGCTATGAAGAATCCCTTCAAACGGCAAATTTACCATGTACTATATAAAGCCCCTACTGTGCCAGGCACTGTGCCACAAGGCAAATGTGTCCCTACCATCTATCCTAATGAGTATGATTTTACTGTTTTTTTGTTTTTTTTTCCAGGCCATTGGTTTGACTGCTTAGTAGTAGGATCTATTTCCCTACTATATTCTAGCACCTAGCTCATGGTAGGCATTTAAGTTTGTTCAATAAATATATTTTTAAATAAAAGTTTGATTCTATAATCACTTAAGGTATTTTTATGAGACTATATATAAACCCAATTTATAAAATTCGGCTTATGGTAAACCCACAATGACTCCAAGAGCCAGCCAACTAGCACTTATCAGCCTAATGGTCATTAAGACCGAATTACCTGTATTAGATTAAATAAGCAGTAACTTGATCTCTTATCCACATTTGATACTTCCCTTCAAAATAGATTATAACAGCCTTAAAGATACATTATGGTCTTAGGCAAATTATGCATTTTGTACCTTTGTTTCAAAACAACATCAACTATTGTCTATTACATATTTTGGAAATACAAATAGAATTTGGGCTGGTCTCCCAATTTTAACTTCATTCACACCACCTTAATAGAATTTCCAATAGAATTGGTTTTAGTTTTGTTTAAAAAAGAAAATCATTACACTTTAAGTAAGGATAAAGTACTGTAAAAGTAGATTTGGGGATTCACCAAAATCCAAACTATTGTAATTCATTGGATTAATTCAACTACTGGAAAGGTAACAGAACAAAAGAAACAGAACATTTTACCTTTAAAATTCAGCATAAATAATTATTTATTCATTTAAAAGAAGGGTGCTAAAAGCAGAACCCAGAAAGTTCTTGACTTGACAAGCCAAGGAATTCACTTGGTATTTATTTCTGGGATACAAACTGTACACACAATTATTTTTCACAATGTTAACAATGAATAGGTTATATTTCCAAAGGGTCAAATAAAAAAACTCACTAAAAATTTTAAGACTGATAAAAAAATTAATTCACATATTTCAGTTCAAACTCAATTCATTCAGATATTCTTTTTGACAATCAGTGTAATTCATTACATACTAAATATAACACCATATTTATGCACAAATAAATTTATTTTCCCAGTAAGAGCTAATCTGCCTTTAAGAAGATTTCCCACATATTCACAGTACTTAATATCACAGAACACCCATATTTGGCCTAGATGTCTCTGTATTGTAGCATTACAAGATGGAAGTTCATTGTGCCTGATAATTTGATTGAGTTTTGCCCAAATGTCTTCCAGAGTTTGGTTGCTATTACAAATAGTGTGTTCTATTGTCCATCTTGCTCTATAAAGTGAGTGCAAATTTAGTGCCTTTAAACTATCTTGTAATTTTTTAGACAAAGGAAAAATATTTTCAGTATAATTATGGCTGGGAAGTGAAACACTCCAAGACCTCTTCCTGTGCTGTCTTCCTTTTTCTGATTGTTTATTCACATTTCCAGAATTAGTTTGTTCATTCAGTGTGTGTGACTGGATTAGGTGCTTTTTTCTCAAATTGGGTTGAAACTCCAATAGATCTACTGTGCAGTCATAACTCTGTGATTTAACATCATGTTCTGCAATGGCTGAGTACTGTTTCACATCTTCAGCTGCCTCCTCCGAAATCACTGGTGGTGATCTTTTAGGTTTGAGTGGACATTTGGACCCATCATGTGGAAACCAAGGAATAAATCTTGGTAGTGGGCGTGTAGGAAAGTCCTGAATTGTTTTCTTTGCAATTTTTAGCAGTTGTGTGGAATCACTCTCATATGGTCGATAATGTAGTATTACTTCTGTAGTCATTTTGCAGTAATCCAGTTACTCTTAATAAATACAAAATTTCTTAGCTGAGCTCCTCAGTGCTAGAATGTAATTCATAATTACAAGACTGTTCCTCTTTCCAAATCAGAGGGAAACAGGACCTAAAGGGGAATATTACAAAAAATAAGATAATGTAGGGATAGCCTAAATACAAATAGGTAGGGAGAAAATGAAAAACAAAAATCAATCCCAATATGTTTTATCAAATTGCTGCTGGTAAATGTGAATGTAATCCACAAAATTGGAAATTCTTTCTCTCACCAAAATAAGGGATCTGGATTAGATGTCCTCTAAGATCACTTCCAGCCCCAAACTGCTAGCAGTCAATATGTTTAACTAAACATATATAAAATACTTGGTAGTACTGATAATAATATATTACAAAATAATAATTGTAAGACTATACCAGAAACAGAGTACATTGGTGATTCTTAAAATACTGGATTCATATGAAGATAAAATGTAGTAACACTTAAAAATTTGTAACATCTGAATTGAGGACAATGAAAATCACTGTAATTTTTAATTTATCTTGAAGGGTCATTTTATTTTTTTGAAGTATCATTGATACACAGTCTTTTTTAAATTGAAGTATACTTGATATGCAATCTTACAAAAATTTCAAATGTACAACACAGTGGTTCAGCAGTTACCCATATTATTAAATCCTCACCCCCACTAGTAGTTACTCTCTGTCAGCATAGGAATATGCAGAGAATCATTGACTATATTCTCCATGCTGTACTACTATCCCCAAAACAGGTCATTTTATACTTTAAAACTATATGAATTCTACCAAGCAAATACATAGACAGACTACTTAATGATCTTATTTCATTCTCAACAGTAAACATGAAAATGGTTTGAATTTGTAGTTTAACCAGGGTAGGAACTGATTCCATGACAATGTCTGTTTGTATAATTTGGGCACTTAAACGCAGTACGGAGACCTTAGTACAATGGCTCCTAAATTCCAATTTGGAAAGGAGAAAGTCTAGACCCTTATTTATTTTTTTTCCTTTTGCAACACAGAATTCCTCAAGTTGTCCGAAATTAATAATAATAAATTCCAGCATGTATACACAGGCTCAAAATGGAGCCTTCCAGGATTCACAGGTTAGACTTCCTAACCAGGCCCAAAGCTGCACCAGTCACAATGCTGGCTCTTTCAAATCCTAGCTGCTGTAGGAAAAAAAAAAAAAGATGCTGTATCCCTTGTCCCCAAAATCATTAGAGAACTACTTGATGGGTATTCTCCCACTGACAGGATGACCGTGAGTGGGGACTCCTATCATGACACAATACTCATTTGACCACTGATTCTGAAGAGTCAGAAGTAATTAATCTCACAAAGATTCTTTTCACTTGTTGATGTCCAGTAACAGATTTGACAGCTCTGAAATTCATAAATGACTGTGATCCTTAACGTGCATAATTGTAAATATAGATCTAAATACAGACAGCATATTCTTTCAACAACAATGTTTTAATTTTTTTCTTCCCTCTTCCTTACACATTCACATTTTAAGATATGACATTGATATATTTCATTTTCATGTGAACCTATTCAGTGTTGTAATCCAGGGACACTGAAATTGTGAGAGCTCCTTAATATTTTACATATGACAGAAGTAAACATAAATGACCATACAAATATATTTGGCATCCAACATCAGTAAAATTAAAACTTGTTAAAATTCCTGATTAACTAGGCCAATGGAGAACTATGGTACAGCTGAAATTATCAGTGAATTTCAAAGCACTTGTCCTCTTAGGCTGCTAAAATAGTCTTTCCCTGGTATCTTCTGGCTTAGAAAATAAATAATAGAAAACTAAAAATTTCCAGTAGCAGTTAGGCTCCACATCACCAGAACTTAACTGATTTAATAGCTTACAATTTGTGTAAAATCCCACCTAGAAGTGAATAGAATTGCTCCAAATTCCCATCAAAGTAGCTAATAAGGGAATGATCTCTGAAAATATTGTTTCCTTCATTAGGAGACAACATGGAGTCTTGGAAATACAGAGGAAGGTTGAAATATTGTCTCAATCACTAGCTTTGTGGTCTTGGAAAAGTCTCTTAAGTAGACTTAAGCAGAATCTCTTAAGTAGAGTTAAGTAGAATCTATTCCACATACTTGATTTGAGATTGAGAAAGAAAGAACATGATGGTTAATTCCTCTTCTTTTCCTCTTTCTCCAGGAATAACACACTTTAGTCCAGCTCATTTGGTCAGGCTAAGTAAGCTTACAGATCTTATTGCTATAAGTTTGCAGGTCCTATTACTTAATATTGCAGTTTCTTAGTTCTACAGAGATAGTCCTTCTAATTCCAGCTACCAGTATTTGATTTTGTGTTACAAATGGGACTTCAGTTACAAACGGTGAGCTTCTGGAACGTTTGATGCTTATGTCACAACTATGGGGGATAAGGGTCTCTCAGAATGGATGCTGAGAGGAAGGTAAGTGCAATTCAATTGAATTCAAATGTCTATAGAGCATTTTTTCAGCTAAGTTCAAGGTGGCATTGGTAACCACGCAGTAGGGCACCCAGAAATAAGAAGTACATTTGTGATAGTGGAAAACAGATGAAATAAAGCTGAAAGCATTTATAATAAAAGGTTTTCAGAAAAAAGGAATTCCAGAAAAACTTCCCTGCTGCTGTTTGCTAATAACGAACCACTTAAACCACCAAACTTACAAAATTGTTTTCTGTGTACAGAAAATCAAAGTTAACATGCATTTTTCCACATTCGCAATACCTTGAACTACACTGCAGTTAAGTTTTAACAAACCTAAATTATATCTTGTAGTACTATGCTCTTTAGATCCGGGACCCTGTTGTCGTGCAATATACTAGACTCATTTTACAGAGGAAGCTGAACTCTACTAACTTCGTCAGGGCCACATGAAGCGAAAAGAAACAGAAGAAAAACCACTTTAGATGCCGCTGTCAGTCATTTTGGTTCATAAGGTTCTCCCTAGGTACTGGTGGGGGGGGGATGTCATCTCCTGCGGCTAAAATCTGGTGGACTGCAGCAGCAAATAACAGAGTGAACGATTTAGCAGGTATGTATTCCATTTTAGAGGGAGGCTCTCAAATAAAAAGCAAAGAGAAATTGCATCCTTCCGCTCGGCGCTGAGGTACACAGAGCAGTAGGGTGAGCACTGACAGCTTAAAGCGAGGCCTACATCCCGGAGGCTAGTTCTATGTAACAAAGTCTCCCAGAACTAGTGAGAGAAGGAATTAAAAGGAGTCAGGTTCGCAAAAGTTTACCTTTCAGAGCCAGCAGATGTTCCTGTTTTGGGGGATTCACTTCCATTTTCACAGGCACTTCACCTTCGGGCTACGGAGACTGAAGAGGTTTAACGCAGCCCGGAAGAAAACGAACACATACACTCCCGACAGTGTCTTTCTGACGCTGGTGCCTTAAATTCTCTTACCACGTCCTTTAAGGACTCAACGGCTCCTTTTTGCAAAATCTATCTCTTGCTTCTCAGAGACCTGGACGTAAAATACTTCTCTATTTTCCAGCCACAATCGCACAAACCAGCTTCAAGACACCGTCCTCGGCAGCCTGCCACACGCGCGCGCTGAGGCGTAGCCGGTGTAGATGAAGCCTGGGGTTTCTGGTTTAGCCCAAACCGCATTGCATGCAGGGAGGTGTAGTCTCTCAACTGGGGAGGAGAGATTGTTACTGGAGCGGGTGTTTCACTCCAAAACTTGTTTTTGTTTTTTTCCAGGCTACGACTTTCTTTAATTGTGTTAACTATGGGTATTTGTCATTTAAAGAAGAAAAATAAATAAAACTGGAGGGATGTAATTGTGTGAGAAATATCATCTGGGCTGCTATGTAAAGGTGGAATGAATAGATGTGGGGAAGCAGTTAGAAGACCATGGCAGACCAGGAAAGAGATGGTGGTAGCTTAAAAAGTCATAAATGTAAATGTGAGGATTCAGTTATAAAAAATCTAAGCTTATATTCTGATTTCCCTTCCACCCACTTCCCATTCACTTCTTTCTTGTACTTGTCTTTACCTAGACTAAGAAAATATAAGTTCTTCCCCTTAACAAATGTACTGGAAGTGCTCCTTTAAACACAAATACCTAAGAAATTCAAACAAAAAGGCAGTAACAAGGGGACATGCATGTATTAAATTTCCTTTAGATCTGGTGGTTTCATTTCTTTAAACACTGGGCACATGGACCAGAGCTTATTTTCATGACTGGATTACAGCCCCATAAAATAAGGGCACACCTATGTATACAATCACTTTTTCACTGATTCTATCTTGTCCAAACCTTGTTTTATCCCTTCTTTTCGTCTTTAAATTTAGTCGTTTCCTCAGCCGCAGACTCCTTAGTAATGAAAATAACAAACCGCCGACGCAGAAGGCTGTGCAAGCAGCTTAGCGACTGGCGGGAGGAGGAGCGACCAGTGGGCGGTGCGCCCTCCGGGCGGTACTGCGCCTGCGCACCAGCAGGAGCGCCGAGGCCTCTGGGTAGGTGAGGCTGTCGGCCGCCTCTCACTGCGCGGCTTTGACGGCTGCTGCTGCGGCGCCGGTCCCGCTGGGATGGCTACCCTGGTTGTAAACAAGCCTGGAGCGGGACTTGACAGTGGCCGTCAGGGCAGCCGTGGGACGGCCGTGGTGAAGGTGAGGGACCTCGCGTGCTCTGTTCACCATCGGCCTCCCTTCGTTCATCCCGGAGATCCGGTGGCCGCGCTGCGGCCCTGGCTTCTTGGGCGCGATGCGCGGCCGCTGGGCCCCTTTCAGCTTTACAAGCCTTGCCCTCCACTCCGCGACCTTTATCTAGCTAGGCCTGAGGTTACCTGGTCTGCTCCTGTCGGTCCTCTGCCAACGGGGATATTTGTGAAAAGGAACTTAGAGGCGTGGGCTGGTCCTTCCCCACGTCCTCTTTTAGTTAAGCTCAACAAGCATCAATTATCTTATTTTTATTAAATTAAGTCATTATTATCGCTAGGTAGGTTAGATATTTTAGCTTGTTAATATTTACTTATGAGGGAGATGTTAATATTCATTTTACAGATGAGGCAACTCCGATTTGGTTAACAGTGTGTGGCAGAGACAAGGCAGACTGACTATAAAGTCAGCTTTTCATTATTGCACAACTTCTATAACCAGATACCTATCTGTCCCCTCCTCTCTTAGTAGCCGTTTTTCAACACTTTTGAGAAGTCTCCAACAGCAGCATAGCTGGACAGTAAGGTTAGGGTTTATGAATTGCTGTGTGCTTGAAATGTGAAGTTCTACCATGTGTAAATGCTCCAAAATACATTTTCTAAAAAGAGTTGAAATATGTGGAATTCATTTTTCCCTTCGTATATATATATGTCTCGAAAAGGGAAATTATCTTAGTGGTTTGCAGAATAACCTCCAGGATCGTCTATAATCTGAGATACTGGCAGTTCTCATGCCTGACTACCTATTATAATCACTGAGAACTTAAACAAAACAAAACACTACTGATTCACTCCATTTCCCCCAGTTCTGATTAACTTGACATCAGTATATTTTTTACATCCCTAAAAGTGATTTTAATGTGCAACCAGGGTTGAGAAACACTGGACCAGATAATATCTGGTCTTTTATGATCTTGAATAGGCACCTATGATTCCTCACCTAGCGTTGGTTTTGTAAGACAACGAATGGTGTACATTTTTGCTTACAACTATATTACCAATCAATATTTAGGTCGTTGATTCATCTGACCTTTACGTATTAATGGTGTTATTCTGAAAGTACACAGCATATCTGAGGTGCAGAGGAGCCTTATTATTATCAGGCATGTTGTTTGGTTGAGATTTATTTATTGAATGGTGCTTTTTCTAAGGAGAGACTACCTGAAGGTTATTTTGTGAATTAACTTGAATTAATAAGTTGTAATTGGAATGGATATTGCTTTGTCTACTTTTGTTACCTTTTGCTTTAAAATCTCAAAAATAACCGAAAGCCTGATGTAATTCTAATTTGTTATAGCACAGGATTTGATGTATTAGAAGCTCACTTCGTTCATTTTCATCTTTACATGTACAATGTTCCTGAGCTGTGCAGTAGGCTAGTTCTTTTTGTCAAGATCCTCTAAGAAGTATGGTAGCTTAAATTTTAAAAAAAATCTCATTGTCATTTTTCATAGACGAAAGCAAGAAGTGTTCATTGGAGAGTAAAGTTTGAAGTATATAATGCCAATAATACCTAATGTGGGCTTCTGCTTAGTGAATGAATTGAAGACATGGTTTTTATCATTAAGAAAAACAAAGACAAAAATCTAATACGAAATTTACATCAAAGAGTCAGGAAAATATTTTTGAATAGTGAGCCTATTTAGTCGTTTTAAAATATGGTCTGGTTTATAAAAATTTTATTTGCATTTAGTAAGTTTGAAGCCCTCTTTGGCATATTTGTGAAGTTTCTTTTCCTATCTAGGACTTAATTTCTTATATGTTAGCCACAATTCCTATTCGTAAATACTGAAGAAAGATTTTCTTGCTCTATTATTTGTTGAGTTGATGCAAAATAGTCTAGTAACTTTACATTTGGACCCATGTTTGGTTTACTAATCAGTGGAATTTTGCTAGTGCTTTTTGAAAAAACCTATGATAACAACATGAGTAAGTTCTTTTTTCTTGTGTAATGATGTAGTCAGAGATATAAGATATGAATGAACTTTTAATTTTAGTTTGGTCTTTTGGAATTTATTGTCATGAACAAGTTTAATTTATTATGGTGTCAGGGTGAACAGTTACAAAAGTTGCATATATTTTATGTCTAATTCTGTTAATATCTTTTTTGTATTTAATTGAACTTGGTATTTAGGTAAACTTTTTCCTGCCTTTTTTTAAAATGTAAGAGAAATTGAAGCATGTGTGTGTATAATATATATAATTTATGTGTAGCTGTTCCTCAGCTGCTTGCCTTCCTGATAGGGGATCATTATTCCATGTAATCAGTTACCTGTGTCTTGCCTGAAAGATAGTATGCCTGTATAACTATATATACACACACACATATAAATATATGTGTCTCTCCCCAGCTTTACACAAAAGTTAAATATTCCATGTATCATTTTTCACTTTGCTTTGTTTGTATGAAGTCATTCTGTGTGTATACATAAAAAACTTTCTAAGTCTCCCTCACTGGGCTGCATAGTTTTGTGATCTATGAATATATCATAATTTATTTTCCAGTCTTATGTTAATATATTGATATATATTTACTTTGCAATCTTTTTTTTGCAAATGCAAATGGTGCTGTAAGGAATTACATTTAGATCTTCTCACACCTGTGTGATATATTTGTAGGATAAATTACTGGAAGTAGAATAAATAAGCTATCCAGACTTTTGATAGGTATTGCCAAATTGCCTTCAATAGAGGCCGTGTCAATTAATAAACATTTCATAGCAACCAGCAACGTGTGAGAGGATATGTTTTCCCACAGTCACCAACACATTGTTTTAACAACCTTTTTGATCAAATCTGAAGAAAAGTATAGGTGTAGCTTTAATTGCATTTCAAAGTATTTTGATTGAGATTGGACATCTCTTCATTTATTTTTCTGCGAACTATGTGTTACATTTAAGCTTCTTTTGAACCATACTGGGATGGGAGCCAATTATGAATTATCAGTTTATTTACAATGAAAAATGTTTACATTTCAGGCACTAAGTTCAATTAATTGAAAAGTTAAGATTAAAATTTTAATGATCAAGTCTGATTTCCACTTTGAGTTTATTGGTTTTTACCTTGTGTATTTGTTGGGGGATGGTGGTTGGCTGAATTGTTTTAAAATTTTTATTTTGTTAGACTTTATATAAACACACAAGTGCTTGGTATTTGGAATACCTGTTCCTGGGAGCTTTTTAGTTTAACAAGAAAAGACAGGTTGGAAAGCCCAGAGAGGTTTTAAAGTGTTTTAATTGTTTAGAATTTTATCTGTGGTGCATGGGGTAGGTCCCAAGGCACAGTGTGGTCATTTCTGGTGGACCGAGCAGTAGGGGACCTGAGAGATATGGTTGTTAGGAGTTTATTGAGTTATTAATGTGTAAAAAGGATTGGGAAATGTCTGTTCATCTATTTCCTCAGTATTAGCATAAACAAAAAAGCAAAAACAGTTTGTCACATTCTGAGAATTACAAATTGTTTGATATAGTTTGAGAATAGAGTCGGAAGTGAGGTGGCAGTGAAGCAATAGGACAGAGGCCAGATTGTATGTAGCAGGTTATTGATGGCAGACACAGGAGTTTATGGCACAATTGAACAGTTCAGTGAGGGTATTTTAAAAAGCTAATAATTAAAATTGTGAAACACTTAAGGTATATTAAGAAATTAAAGTACCAAGAATGCTTTATTGATAGAAATATAGTTTGTTGACTAATTATAAAATATAAATGCACGTACCTGGGAGTCAGAATATGCTGATTCTTGTTGCCTTTCTCTTGATTGACTACATGGCCTTGGACAAGTCATGTACTTGTAATTGGAACTAGATAGACAAAATATTTTCTAACCCAGGGGCATATTTATTAATTTGGAGCAACGAACTGAAATTTAAGTCTAGGGTGATTGCTTTCTTGCCTTTGTATTATGTAATATAAATGGATGGTAGAAGATATTTGAAAATTACTTAGTCTTAACGAGTTCTTTATCATTTACAGTGGTAAATTGTCATCCTAGCACATATTTCAAAAATGTTTTGTCCTAATTATTGATGCTTTTTGGGGGTTAGGCAACAGAGAAATTGTTTAGGAATCCAACTTCAGTAGAATTATATATTGTTACAGCTCCAGATACAATGAATCAAGTCATAATTTTGAAAATATAAGGATGACTTAATTTACAACATTATCTTGGTCTCTAACCCAACATTTCCTGGAGATTTCACTGTGATAACAGTTTGGTAGGGTTTGTCAGATGAAATGATAAAAGTTGATTTAAGATTTTATAACCTGTCTAGATAGTTTTTTTCATGGAGGAATAAAGTAACAAGATTGCTTCAGCATATTAGATCAGGTTTTTAGGGGCCTAAAATATATATGCTTTTCAAGTCATTTAAGAAGAACATGTTTCCTTTCCAAATATTAGGTGCTGGAGTGTGGAGTTTGTGAAGATGTCTTCTCTTTTCAAGGAGACAAAGTTCCTCGCCTTCTGCTGTGTGGCCACACAGTCTGTCATGACTGTCTCACCCGCTTGCCTCTTCATGGAAGAGCAATCCGTTGCCCTTTTGATCGACAAGTAACAGATCTAGGTAGGTAAACATAATATATGTATATATTAAAGATTTAAAATTCTTCATGTAATACAGATGTCATAGAAAAAATTTCTACTTGATTTTCTTTGATTGTTAGCATTTTTCTTATTGAAGTATCATTGATATGCAACCTTATATTCATTTCAAATATACAACACTGGTTCAACAGTTCCCCTTATTATTAAATCCTCACTCCAAATAATTGTGGTAACTATTTGTCAACATAGAAAGATGTTACAAAATCACTGACTATATTCTCCATGCTGTACTGCTACCCCCGTGGCCGATTTCTATTATGATTGAGAATTTATCCCCCTAACCCTTCACACCCACCCACCCTAATCCCTCCTGCACGGTAACCATTAGTCACAGTGTCTATGAGTCTACTGCTGTTTTGTTCATTCTGTTTTGCTTCGTTTTTAGATTCCACGAGTAAGTATTGTCTTTCTCTGCCTGGCTTATTTCACTGAGCATAATACCCTTTAGGTCCATCATGTTGTTGCAAACGGCAGGATTTCTTTTTTTATGGCTGAATAATATTCCACTGTGTATATGTACTACGTCTTCCTTATGCATTCATCTATTGATGGGCACTTAGGTTTGCTTCCACATTTGGCTATTGTAAATAATGCGGTGATAAACATAGGGGTGCATATATCTTTTTGGATTAGGGATTTTATTTTCTTCAAGTAAATTCCTAGAACTGGAATTACTGGATCAAATGTAATTCTACATTTAGTTTTCTGAGGAGTCTCCATACTGCTTGAAATTTTTGTACCAATTTACATTCACACCAAGTGTAAGAGGGTTCCCATTTCTTCATATCCTCGCCAGTACTTATTATTTCCTTTGTTTTGGATAGTTGCCATTCTAAGCAGTGTGAAGTGATATCTCATTGAGATTTTGATTTGCATTTTCCCAATGATTAGCAGTGTGGAGCATATTTTCATGTGCCTGTTGGCCATCTGAATTTCTTTAGAAAAATGTCGGTTCATGTCCTCAGCCCATTTCTTAATTGGGTTGTTTTTTGGTGTTGGGGCATATGAGTTCTTTATTTAATTTTGGATGTTAACCCCTTATCAGATGAATTATTTATGAATATTTCTCCTGTAGAGTACTTTGCCTTTTTGTTCTGCTGTGGTGCCCTTTGCTGTGCAGAAGCTTTTTAGTTTGATGTAGCCCATATGTTCATTTTTTATTTTGTTCCCCTTGCCTGAGGAGATGTGTCTAGGAAAAAAATTGCTTATACTTATGTTCAGGAGATTTTTGCCAATGTTTTATCACAAGAGTTTTATGGTTTCATGATTTATATTCAGGTCTTTGATCCAGTCGAGTTTACTTTTGTATATGGAGTTAGACTGTAATCTAGTTTCATTCTCCTTCATGTAGCTGTCCAGTTTTGCCAACACCAGTGTCTGAAGAGACTGTCTTTTCCCCATTGTATTAATGGCTCCTTTACAATGTATTAATTGACCATATATGTGTGGGTTTATATCTGAGCTCTCTATTCTGTTCCATTGATCTATGTTCTTGTGCGCATACCATACTTTTTTGATTACCATAACTTTGTAGTATAGCTTGCAATCAAGCAGTATAATCCCCCAGATTTGTTCTTCTTTCTCAGGATTGTTTTGGCTATTTGGAAACTGTTGTGGTTCCACTTGAATTTTAGGATGATTTGCTCTAGTTCATTGAAAATGCCATTGAAATTTTCATAGGGATTGCATTGAATCTAAATTGCTTTGGGCAGGTTGGCCATTTTGACAATGTTAATTCTTCCTATTCATGAGCTTGAGTTAGGTTTCCATTTATTTGTGGTGTCTTTTAATTTCTCTCATGAGTGTCTTACAGTTTTCAGAGTATAGGTCTTTTACTTCCTTGGTCAGGTTTATTCCTAGGTATTTTATTATTTTTTATGTAAGTGTAAATGGGGTTGTTTTCCTGATTTCTCTTTCTCCTAGTTCGTTGTTAGTATGTAGGCATGCAACAGAGTTCTGTGTATTAATTTTGTATCCTGCAACTTTGCTGAATTCAGTTATTAGGTTTTAATAATTTTTTGGTGGAGTCTTTAGGGTTTTCTATGTATAATATCATGTCATCTGCAAATACTGAGAGTTTAACTTCTTCTTTGCCAATTTGGATGCCTTTTATCTCTTTGTGTTGTCTAGTTGCTGTGGCTAGGACTTCCAGTGCTATGTTAAGTAAAAGTGGTGAGAGTGGACATCCTTATCTTGTTCCTGACCTTAGAGGAAAATCTTTAAGCTTTTCGCTGTTACATATGATGCTGGTTGTGGGTTTGTTGTATATGGCCTTTATTATGTTGAGGTATGTACCCTGTAAACCCATTTTGTTGAGAGTTTTTATCATGAATGGATGTTGAATTTTGTCAAAAGCTTTTTAGCATCTATTCAGATGATTATGTGGTTTTTATCCTTCTTTTTGTTAATGTGGGTATGACATTGATTGATTTACGATTATTGTAGCATCCTTGCATACCTAGAATAAATGACACTTGGTCATGGTAGATGACCTTTTTGATGTATTTTTGAATTTGGTTTGCTAATATTTTGTTGAGAATTTTTGCATCTGTGTTCATCAGGGATATTGGTCTATAAATTTCTTTATTTGTAGTGTCTTTTCCTGGTTTTGGTATTAGAGTAATGCTGGCCTCATAGAATGATTTTGAAAGTATTCCTTCCTCTTCTACTTTTTGGAATACTTTAAGAAGGATGGGTACTAACTCTTCTTTAAATATTTGGTGGAATTCAGTTGTGAAGCCATCTGGACATGGAATTTTCTTTGTTGGGAGTTCTTTGATTACCAATTTGATTTCATTGCTGGTAATTGGTCTGTTCAGGTTTTCTATTCTTTCTGGGTCAATCTTGGAAGATTGTATTTTTCTAGGAAATAGTCTATTTCTGCTAGTTTCTCCAATTTATTGGCATATAATTTTTCATAGACTTCTTTGATTATTCTTTGTATATATCTCTGGTTTCCATTCTGACTATTCCTTTTTTGTTTCTGATTTTGTTTGTATACTCTCTCTTTTTTCTTGATAAGTCTGGCTAGGGGTTTATCTATTTTGTTTATTTTATCAAAGAACTAGCTCTTGGATTAAATGATTTTTTTCTATTATTTTATTCTTCTCTATTTCTGCTCTGATCTTTCTTATGTCCCTCCTTCTCCTAACTTTGGGTTTCATTTATTCTTCTTTTTATAGTTTCTTTAATTGTGAATTTAGACTATTTATTTGGGATGGTTTTTGTTTCTTGAGGTAAGCCTGTATTAATTTGTACTTCCCTCTTAGAACCACAAATTTTGAACTGTTGATTTTGTTTTCCTTAGTCTCCATGTATTTCTTGATTTTGTTTTGATTTGTTCATTGATCCATTGATTATTTAGAAACATGCTATTTAGCTTCCACATGTTTGTAGGCTTTTGTTTTCTTTGTGTAATTTATTTCTACTTCCATACCATTGTGCTTTGAGAAGCTGCTTGATACAGTTTCACTCTTTTTGAATTTATTGGGGCTTTTTGTGGTCTAGTATGTGATCTATTCTGGAGAACTTCCATGTTCCCTTGAGAAAAATGTATATCCTTCTGCTTTTGGGTAGAATATTCTGTAGATATCTGTTACATCTGTCTTGCTCAGTGCCTCTGTTCCCTTATTTATTTTCTGTCTGGTTGATCTGTCTATTGATTTGAGTGGTGTGTTAAAGATTCCTAAAATGAGTGAGTTGTAGTCTATTTCCCCCTTTAATTCTGTTAGTATTTGTTGTACATATTTAGGTGCTCCTATATTGAGTGCATAGATATTCATAATGTAATATCCTCTTGTTGGACTGATCCCTTTATCATTAATGTCCTTCTTTCTCTCTTGTTACTTTCTTTGTTTTGAAGTCTGTTTTGTCTAATACAAGTACTGCAACTTCTGCTTTGTTCTCCCTATTATTTGCATGAAATACCTTTTTCTATCCCTTCTCTTTTGGTGTGTATGTCTTTGGGTCTGAAATGGGTCTCTTGTAGGCAGCATGTAGATGGGTCCTGTTTCTTTATCTATTCTGCCACTCTATGTCTTTTGATTGGTTCATCCATTCCACTTCCATTTAAGGTTATTATTGATAGATATTTACATACTGTCATTTTATTAATTGTTTTCTGATTGTTTTTATAGCTCTTCTCTGTTCCTTTATTCCTCTCTTCTCTCCTTTTTTTATTTGATGGTATTCTTTGGTGTTATGACTGGATCTCTCTTTTTTAATATTTTGTGTATGTATTACAGACTTTAGATCTGTGGTTTCTGTAAGGTTCAAGGATAGGTTCTTGACTATAACAGTTTATATTAAGTTGATGACTGCTCTATTTCAAACAGAATCTTAAAGTATTTATTTTTTTCCTTTTTATTCCTTCTGTATACATTATGTATTAGATATCATAATCTGCCTTTTTGTGCATCCCTTGACTGGTTTTATATAGAATTGGTTTTACTTCTTTCTTTTAATTTCATACTTACTTGATAATTAACTGGCCTACTACCTTTACTGTGGGTTTATTTTCTCTGGTGAAAATTATTTAGCCATAGGAACATTTCCATCTCCAGCAGTCCCTTTAACATATCCTGTAATGCTGGTTTAGTGGTTATAAATTCCTTGAGCCTTCATTTAGCTGAAAAATGTTTAATCTCTCCTTCAAATTTGAATGATAATCTTGCTGGGTAGTAGAATCTTGGTTGAAGTTCCTTTTGTTAATTAAGTAATTTAAAAAATTAAATATTTTATGCCACCTCCTTCTGGCCTGTAAAGTTTCTGCTGAGAAGTCTGCTGATAGACTGATGGGGCTTCCCTTATAAGTAATCTTTATTCTCTCCCTGGCCACTTTCAGTACACTTTGTTTATCCTTAATTGCTGTCATTTGAATTTTTATATGTCTTGGTGTTGTCTTCCTGGGGTTCCCTTTATTAGGAATCTCTGTACTTCCATGACCTGAGTGTCTGTTTCCTTTTCCTGAATGGGGATGTTTTCAACAATTAGTTCCTCAGAGAGACTTTATATCCCTTTGTCTGTTCTCCTTCTGGTACTCCTATTATTCAAATATTGTTTTGTTTGGATTGGTAACACAGTTCTCTTATCTTTCTTTCATTCCTACAGATTCTTTTTTTTCTCTGTTTCTCAGCTTCCTTATGTTCCTGTTCTCTAATTTCCATCTAGTTGATTATCTCCTCTCCTTACAGCTATCTGTTATTCTTTCCCTCAATTTTATATTTCACTTCAGTTACTGTATTCTTCAGCTCTGAGTGGCTCTTTTTCAACTCCAGTTTCTTTGTCGAAGTCCTCCCTGATATCTTCAATACTTTTCTGCAGATCAGTGAGCAGATTTATGACTGTTCCTTTGAAATCTTTATCAAGAAGATTGGTGATCTCCATTTCATTTAGCTTTCTCTCTGGTGTCTTATCCTGTAGTTTTGTTTGGAACATATTCCTCTGCCTCCTCATTTGGTCAGGGTTTCTGTGTTTCTTCCTTTGTATTAGATGAATCTGCTATGCATCCTGGTTTAGAGAGTAGTGTCTTTATGAAGAAGGTGTCCTGTGGTGCCCAGAAGCTCAAGACTCTTTCCTTTTCAGTGCCTGGTTTTCCTTTGCAGTGGAGCCCCAGTTGCTGTTGTTGGGCAGTGGGTCAGGTCACCTGTCTTTCTGTCTGCCAGCAGTGATGTAACTCAGTCCTCTGAGGCAGGCAGTTTGCCTCAGCTGGCCCTTTGTGATCAGAGCAGTGGCTTCTGCTGGGATCATTGTGGGTAGTCCGCCCTCTGCTTCCCTGCAGCAGTGGCAGTGCTGCTGGGTTAATAGGGTGGTGGGGTAGCTTGGTACGTCACACAATGCGGGTGGGGGAGTGCAGGCATGCCGTTGAGGCATGTAGCACTGGACTTGGCTACTTGCAGGGAGGAAGGAGCACTTGTAGTTGGCCCCTGCAAATTCCTCTTTAACTGTACTGAGAAAGCCTGGAAAGGCTGCTTTCTGCCTGTTAGATCGCAAAGTCTGATACTGCTGGGCCAAGTGGCCTGGCATGCAGGTGGTGCACAGGGAAGCGCCTTGGTGCTGAGCTGCCATTGAGGGGGATGAAGCATCAGGCTCCTGAGAGTGTCCTACCTGTTGGGCCAAGGGATGCCTGGGGAGGTAACATCCACCTGCCCTCTCTCCTGCAGAGAGAGTTCCATCCAACTGTCGCCCCTCTGGTACCTCTCCCACTGCTACAAGTCTTTCAAACTGCTACCTCTGTGTTGGGTCTCAGTGGGACCAGTTGAGTGTGGCTCTTCTCTACAAGTGACTGGAGTCTCAGTCTCCCAGAGTGCTCCTACTGTCCCTGGTGTCCAGCCCCATGAATCACTAGAACCCAATGCAATATGGACTTGTGTTTCCAGAGCAGATCTCTAGGGCCAGGTGTGCAGCGTTCCTGAGCACCTCTCCCCATCCCACTCCATTCTTCTTCCTCCTGACTGTGGGCTGGGATGGGAGAAGGGCTTTGGTCCTGCTTGATTGATGCTCTACCACTTTACCCTTGTCTGCGGTGGTCTGTTCTTTAGTCTTTGGGGTCGTTTTCAGGATTAGTTGTATTTGCTGTAGTTACTTCTTTGGTGTGTGTTTGGGAGGAGGTTTCTTCCTTGCCTTCTACTCAGCCATCTTTTCTCCCTCTCTCTCTACTTGATTTTTTTTTTTTATATCCTTAATGAACAATTACTTGAACAACATTATGGTTACTAGACTCCCCCATTATCATCTACTTGATTTTTTAAAATCATAAATTCTAAAGAGGTTTCAGTTTCTATTAAGGCCAGTAATCTTGCAGCTATAAATTAGCCCACTCTTAGGTACTAATTTTATTTTACCTTCTGAGATGTTTCTACTCAGTACTTATATATGAGAAGCTTTAAGACATGTGAGAAAAACATGCTAACCTTACTCAAAAAAATAATTAATTTGCTTGAAGCCATTAGTCCAATAATACAGTGTTTCCCTTAGAAATGAATAGGTCAATAATGAAAATATAGATTAGTAGTTTTGAAGCCAGCATGTTTTTATTTACTGATTTCAGAGGCAGAAGTACTTATAGCTTGTGATAACTGCTTCTCATTTTCTGTGAAAATGAGTTTAAAGGTCTGGTGTATTTTTAAAAATTTTCCTGCTTACTTTTAACATTTTTCTGTATACATTTCAAAATTAGTTGTTATTATGGGGTACAAGATTTAGAAATAAGAACATTTGTTAACATTCAAACAGTTATTTAATAAGCATAATACCAGTTCTATTTACTCCTTTTGAAAATGGAATTTTGTCTAAAATAAAGTCATTTTTTGCAGGTCAGTAGCAGTATTTGTTTTAAGGCTGTTTTAATGTGTTCATACAATATGTCAAATGGAACATGTTGAGTTCGCCAAAAAAAGAATGCAAGAGTACTCAGATTTTTAGATGGGAAAACTTTAAAATGCTAAGAAACATGGTTGTAAAATGTTTTCTTGTAGGGAAAGAACAGGTTTTTTTAAAGTTTTGGTAGTCTTTGATTTAAATAAGTAGTATGCCTGTTTACCAGAAAACTAATATAAGACAGTGTTAGCATTATTTTGGATAGCATTAACCTACTTTGAGCCAAGAAATAATAGGAGTGGAGGGGGGAATGTCTTATTTTGACATTCTTTTATTTAACCTTTTGTTCTGTTACATATGTATTCTAACAGCTTCTTTATATAAAACTATATAGAAATAGTAACATTTTGCAAATGGAGCATGGACCCCTTCTTCCACCTTCTTGAAGGGCATTGTACCTTCTCTGTATAAATACCACAGTGTAGGTTGTTACCAACTTTAGTGTTTAACTAAAAACAAATTTATGACAGGGAATGGTTAGTCATATTCTGGGATGAAATCAATTATGGTTGCTATTATTTCAACATTAGAAAAAAACAACCAACCAATACCTCTCTCTGCCTTAGAAACAGATTATATTTACTATATCTTATTGGTTAGATTTTTACTGATTTCTGCCTATGCAATTGTGACCCTTGATATAGTTGATGTCTGTTTTTTAAAAAAATCTATTTTTAATTGTTTTATAGAAATAATATATATACATTGCAGAACATTTAGAGATTTATGAAAGTATAAAGGGCAAATAAATTTATTTATAATTCCTCCTTCTAGAGAAGAAAACTACTGCTAATGAGAGAGAATCAAAATCAGAATTCTTCTCTAGTCTGAGAAGAATATAGTAGTTATTTGTGGTGGTTGCTAGTACTGTTCAGCACTCTTTCTGGTTCTTCACTTCTGTTCCCATGGTAAAATTACACTTCCTCTTATAATTAGGTATGGCTGTGTGATTAGTGAAATATGAGTAGAAGTGAAGTGTCAGCTTCCAGGTAGAAGCTGTTGAGAAAGGATGTGTGATGGTTTGCAGTAAATCCTTCCTCCTGCTGCAGTGAGGTGCTGCAGGTGTTCAGAGAGGCTCAGTGGCCTGTGTGCCTGATCATAGACAGTAGGAAGCAAAACCTCTCTTGTCTTCCTCAGCCCCTGAGAGCTTGCATGAACAAAAAGTAAATCTTTGTTGTTATAAGCCATTGAGATTTTAAAGTTACTTTGACAGTTACAGAAGTATTAAGGATCATATCTAGACAGTAGATAGATACTGCCTAGACACTACTAAGAATTTATATGAATGTGTTCATTAAATAATGACAATATTTGGGAAATTGTGAAGAAAATATTTTAAATAAAGGACTTGCTTAGTAGTCTTAATCTGTATATAAATAGGGTAGATAGAATTCAGCTTGTTGTAGAATATGTTTGAAAAATTAAAACTGAGAAAAGCCTTGTGGGACAGCAAGGTTGAGGGGGAAATTCTAGGTAGGCTGCATTAAGGTACTTGGAAAAGTTGGACACAAGTTAAAGAAGAGGCTAAAGATATTTAGTGTAGTTTGAATTTTCTTTTTTGAGAACCACAAGAAATGGTTTCTTTCTTTTCTTTTATTTTCTTTCCTTCCTCCTTTCTCCCTTACTTCTCTTTCCTTCCTTCTTTCTTCCATTTCTTCTTTCCTTCCTTCCTCCCTCCCTCCCTCTTCTCTTTCTCTTCTTCTTTCTTTCTTTCTTTCTTTCTTTCCTTCCTTCCACAAGTGGCTAAGAGGAAGGGGAGCCCTGCAGTCAATAATCACATTATTCTTTTATCTACTTATTTATTCAATGAATATGTATTAGGTGGCAGGTATGTGTTATATGGTATTTGTTGCATGGAAGCTCACCATAACAGATATATAGATAGTCTTTCTAAATGCTGAAGGATCTGGTTATTTATAGGCTCAGGATGAGTTTGTGTCTGTGTGTACACTTAGGTTGTATGCACATGTACATCTGGCCTTTTAGGGCTACTTCTGGGGAAAAGAAGCATTGGTCATTATTCAAATGTGCCTAGGATCATATCTACCTAAAAGGGATTGTTGCCTTGCTTTGGTGTGAGACTCTGTATATTTGTGTGAGAAGGAGTCCTTGACTGCTATAGTGTTCTAGCTTCGATGAAAGGTGGGGAAAAATATTATCTTTAGCTGCTCTAGTTCCAATTTACTTAGACATGGGGTTATTTTAGGTTAAGTGTATCATCTGTACATTGGTTTTCAAACATGAGTCAAATATTTGTGGTCATGAAATCAATTTAATTGGCTGTGAACAGGATTTTTTAATAAGAAGTAGAAAAAAAAATCAGTGTGTAGCCCATTGTGAGGGTGGAACTTTTCTTTCATTTATTTATACATGTATGTTATCCTAGGTTGTAATGTGAAATGTATTTCTTACTGTAGGTTGCTGTAAAAAATATTTCAAAGCATTTTTTTAGTATAGGTAGTAAGAGTCAGTGACAAAATAGGATTTATAAGGTTAAATGATAGAAAAATAATATATATTTTAAGTATATTTATACTTAGAATGTTGAGTAGTTCTGTTTTTTTAAAGAGTATATTAACACAATTGTTATACCAAAGAAAGTGATGAAAATTAAAATTTTTTAAATTTAGACATTATTAATGATTAAACTATGCGACTTAGAAATTCCTATTGGGGTATGAAGTAAAATGATTAATATTCCATTTTGTTAGATTTAGTTTTTATTATGTTTATTCTAGGAGATTCAGGTGTTTGGGGATTGAAAAAAAATTTTGCTTTGTTGGAACTTTTGGAACGACTGCAGAATGGACATGTTGGTCAGTATGGAGCTGCTGAAGAATCCATTGGGATATCTGGCAAGGTACTGATTGAATTTGGTGAAATATTTGCTATAAACATGAATTTTTTCTTTTAATTTAAAATATTTGCCATTAAAAGCACAATATTACCTTATTTACTGTAGCTGATAGGATTCCAGAAATACAACCTTTAGTTATGTTACAGTTCTGAAGGCAACAATATTTCAGACAGAACAAAAGTAAATGAAACTTGAGTTCTCTGAAAATATTATACCCAAACTATGCTTTGGGTATAAACTTGTCTCCTTATCATAATTCCTCCTTATCAGAATAAAGTGAAAAGGGTAGAAGGTTGTGGAAGAGTAAGAAGAATGTGTAAGTTGCATTTAAGCTGAGGATGCAAAAATGAATCAGTCAACAATAAAGCACAAAAAAAGAAAGAACTCCATGAAAGAGGCCATTTAGTACAGACACAAAACACCTTAAAGATAGCAGTAGCTTCTGAGGGAATGACTATTATTAAATGTCTTCATGGGAAGGTTAGATTATATATAGGTATAATCTCTTTATGCAGACAGGCTGATATCCAGCAAATATTAGAACAAAGCTTATTAACACAGGTTGTAATGATTGGGATTCAGTATTAAAACATTCATTTTTTTTGTTTATCAGAGCATCATTCGTTGTGATGAAGATGAAGCCCATGTGGCATCTGTGTATTGCACTGTATGTGCAACCCACTTGTGTTCAGAATGTTCCCAAGTTACTCATTCTACAAAGACGTTAGTGAAGCACAGGCGAGTGCCTCTAGCTGATAAACCTCATGAGAAAACCATGTGCTGTCAGCATCAGGTGCATGCCATTGAGTTTGTTTGCTTGGAAGAAGGCTGTCAGACTAGCCCACTTATGTGCTGTGTCTGCAAAGAATATGGAAAACACCAAGGTCACAAGGTATGAGTGTGATTATACTAGATGATACCAGCCCACCATTTGTTTTCATTGACTTGGTTCTTTTTTGCTAAAAGGTAGTGAGTCGAGGTTGGTAGTATGAAAAGAAACAGATTTTCCGGATTTCATAATAAAAATTTGAGAGAGGTCTCATGATTCTTTCTTTATTGAAAAGTAGCTTTCCAGTAGGAAACAAAAGTCCTCTTCTTTGTGTTTTCATGATTTCAATAATGCACTGCATGTATTTAACAATATTTATGTCTATTGATGAACTACTTCTTATGATAAAATTAGAGAGAGAGTCTCGTGGGGTTCTGCTTTAGTGATAAATGAACTTCCAAATTTTAAATTATTTATTTGAAGGATATATGGTTTCAGGTTGAAGGCAAATTAGTATTCTTAGGCCGTTCTTTTTGTAAATGTGTTATAAAAGCCACTTGTGGTTGATGCCTTTTTAAAAATGAGATCAATTTAAATAGTATTTTATATCATTAGTCAAAACTATGTGTTCTTTTCTATAATTGTATTGCTCTCTATAGCATTCAGTATTGGAACCAGAAGCTAACCAGATCCGAGCATCAATTTTAGATATGGCTCACTGCATACGGACCTTTACTGAGGAAATCTCAGATTATTCCAGAAAATTAGTTGGAATTGTTCAGCACATTGAAGGAGGAGAACAAATAGTGGAAGATGGAATTGGAATGGCCCACACAGAACATGTATGGCATTTTTTCTTTCTTTTTTACCTGCTTACTCTTTTTCCATCTCACTTTTTTACCTTTTTGTATTTATTGAACAATTGCATTGTGCCAGTACTATACTGGTCACTGGAAATAAGTTTTTAAAAAAGTCTCTGTCTTCATGGGATTTATAATCTATCATGGAAGAGAGGCAGCTTCAAGTGTGGTAACTTTATTTTGTGGGGGAAGTAGAGGATACCTGCCAGTGCATAATTTAGATCAGTTAGGTAAGGCTTTCTAGAAGACATGATATCTTAAACTGAAATTTCAAGGAAATGAGTCAGGGAGAAGAGTGGGGTTGGGGAGTGAGTTGTCCCAGAGATGGACGTGTATGTTAAAAATGCCTGGAAGTGAAAATTGGTCATACAGACACTTAGCTAGGTTCACTATGGTTGAAGCTTTGAATATTGGGTGAGGTGGGACAAGAAAAGATACTGGAGAATTAAGAGCCAAATCATGAAGGATCTTGTTAGCCATGTAAAAGCATTTGGGCTATATGTTAAGGATAGTGATGAGCCATTGAAGAATGGGCATAGCAATAACATAATCAGATTTGCATTAAGAAAGGTTGCTTTTCAGTGTAGAAAATGAATTGGAGGAGCAACAAGATTGGAAGCAGGGAGACTTATTAGGTGGTAGTTGAAATATACAGTTGAAAGAGAAATGATTATGGTTTTGGCTTAAAGATGGTGGTGTGAGAGGTGCAACAAAGTCTCCTCCTAAAACCACATATAATATGAAAATGTAGCAAATGCATCTAATTCTGAAAAAGCAACAGGAAAGAAGGCTGCAACAGACTGCCTACACTTGGGGAAAAGAGCAGACCTCACAGAAAAGGATAAAGTACCAAAGCTGTGATCCAGTGGGACCAAAGCCCTTCCCCCACCCCAGGTCACCAGCAGGAGGGAGAGAAATGAAGTGGGAAGGGGTGGAGGCCTAGGACTGCTGAACACCTGCCCTGGAGATCTGCTCTGGGAGTACAAACCTACATTACATGGCGATCTAGAGATGAGTGGTTTAGAAAGCTAAGACAGGCAGAATACTTGGAGAGACTGAGATTCCAGCTGCTTGTGGAGAACAGGTACCCAAAAAAGAGGCAGGCTATCTGATATACTTCCTAACAGCCAGAGGGCTGCTAAAGGGAAACTATTGCACAGAGCTTGTTGCTCAGGAGAAAGGACAGGTGGACAAAATTATCTCAGCACACTCAGCCCAGCAGGTTGGGAACTTTCAGGAGCTTCAGGTGCTCCATACCCCTAGCTGGCAATGAAGCTTCAAGGCCCCCCCATCATAATATGTAGCCTGTCGCTCCTTCCTCCCAGCCAGCACCGGCTTGCAAACCTGCAGCCCCTGGCCATTGTGACAGGCCATTGTGGCACTGCCTATTGCAGGTACAAGGGCGAAGCATAGAGGCTCCTCTCTGCACATCCTACTGGCCCTGGCATTGGAGGCAGGGAGTGCAACTGGGAAGCAGGAAAGAGCTCTTTTCTCATGGCAGACACCAGCGCTGCCAGCCTGTGACCCCTGCCATCATTCCAGTCATTGAGCAGCTCCAGAGAGTAGAGCTTCTAGGCACCACAGGGTGCTGCCTACACCAAATTATTTTTATAAATATGAAACATCAAAGGAACCTGGTACAAATCAAAATCCCACAAACACCAGAAAGAGGGCCAAGTGAAACTGAACTCACCAATCTTCCTGAAAAAGATTTCAAAATAAAAATCATAAACATGCTCACAGAACTACCGAAAAATATTCAAGACATCAGGGAGGACATCAAGAAAGAGACAGAAACTTTGAAAAATACGGTATCTGAAATGAAACATACAATGGAGGGATTTAAAAGTATATTAGATGAAGTAGAGGAGATGGTAAATGAAATAGAAATTAGAAAAGAGGAATACAAAGAAGCTGAGACAAAGAGAAAAAAGGATCTCTAGGAATGAAAGAATAAAAGACAACTGCGTGATCAATCCAGATGGAACAGCATTTGCATTTTAGGGGTACCAGAAGAAGAAGAAACAGAAAAAGGGATAGAAAGAGTCTTTGAGGAGGTAATTGCTGAGAACTTTCCCAATCTGGGAAAGGGCATAGACTCTCAGGCCATGGAGGTGCATAGATCTCCCAACATAAGGGACCCAAGGAAAACAACACCAAGACATACAATAATTAAATGGCAAAGATCAAGGATAAGAACAGACTATTAAAAGCAGCCAGAGAGAGAAAAGACCACATACAAAGGAAAATCCATCAGGCTATCATCAGACTTCTCAACAGAAACCTTACAGGCCAGAAGGGAGTAGCATGATATATTTAATGCAATGAAACAGAAAGGCCTTGAACCAAGAATATCTACCCAGCAAGATTATCATTAAAGTTTGAAGGAGGGATTAAACAGTTTTCAGATAAGCAAAAACTGAGAGAATTTTACCTCCCACAAACCATCTCTAGAGTGTATTTTGGAGGGACTGCTATAGATGGAAGTACATCTAAGGATAATAGCTGTCACTAGAGAAAATAAAACCACAGTAAAGTAAATAGACCAATTAATTACTAAGCAAATGCAAAATTGAATCAAGTATCCTTAAAGTCAGTCAAGGGATACAAAAAGAGTATAGAATATGATACCTAATACATAAAGAATGGAGGAGGAAGAAAAAGGAGGAAAGAAAAAACCTTTAATTTTGCTTCTAATAACATACTATGTGAGTTGAGTTAGACTGTTAGATAGTAAAGAAGCTACCCTTAAACCTTTGGTAACCAGGAATCAAAAGCCTGCTATGGCAATAAGTACATATCTATTGATAATCACCCTAAATGTAAATGGTCTGAATGTACCAATTAAAAGACAGAGTCACTGAATAGATAAAGAAACAAGACCCATCTATATGCAGCCTACAAGAAAGTCATGTGAAACCCAAAGACATAGACAGACTAAAAGTGAAGGGATGGAAAAAGATATTTCATGCAACTAATAGGGAGAGAAAAGCAGGTGTTGCAGAAGTTGTATCAGATGAAACAGACTTCAAAACAAAGAAAGTAACAAGAGACAAAGAAGGACATTACATAATGATAATGAGGTCAGTTCAACAAGAGTATATAACCATTATAAATATCTATTCACCCAACATAGGAGCACCCACATAATGTGAAACAAATACTAAAAGAATTAAAGGGGGGAAGTAGTATGAAGTGCATTCATTTTAGGAGAGTTCAACACACCACTCACTCCAAAGGACAGATAAACCAGACAGAAAATCAGTAAGGAGACAGAGGCACCCAACAACGTATTAGAACAGATGGACCTAACAGACATGTACAGAACACACAAAAGGAGCAGGATACACATTCTTCTCAAGTGCACATGGAACATTTTCAAGAATAGATCATATATTAGGCCCCAAAAAGAGCCTCAGTAAATTCAAAAGGGTTGAAATTGTACCAACCATCTTCTCAGACAACAAAAGTATGAAATTAGATATAAATTATGCAAACAAAACAAAAAAGCCCACAAACACATGAAGATTTAACAACATGCTCCTAAATAATGAATGGGTCAATGACCAAATAAAAACAGATATCAATATATAGAAACAAATGACAACAATAGCTCAACACCCCAAAATCTGTGGGACATAGCGAAGCCTGTGCCAAGAGGGAAGTATACTGCAGTACAGGCTTACATCAGGAAGGAAGAACAATCCCAAATGAACAGTCTGAACTTACAATGAAACTGAAAAAAGAAGAACAAATGAGGCCCAAAGTCAGTAGAAGGAGGGACATAATAAAGATCAGAGCAGAAATAAATAAAATCAAGAAGAATAAAACAATAGAAAGAATCAATGAAAGCAGGAGATGGTTCTTTGAGAAAATTAACAAATTAGATAAACCCCAGCTAGGCTAATGAAGAGAAAAGAGAGTCTACATGCATAAACAGAATCAGAAATGAGAAAGGAAAAATCACCTATGGACATCACAGAAATACAAAGAATTATTAGGGAATACTATGAAAAATTATATGGTAACAAATTGGATAACCTAGAAGAAGTGGACAACTTTCTAGAAAAATACAACCTTCCAAGGCTGACCTAGGAAGAAACAGAAAAACCTGAACAGACCAATTACCAGCAACAAAATTGGTAATAAAAAACTAAGAACCAAAAAAACTCCAGAACCAGATGGTTTCACCAATGAATTTTGTCAAACATTTAGTGAAGACCTAATACCCTTCCTCAAAGTTCTCCAATAAATAGAAGAGGTGGGAATACTTCCAAATTCATTCTGTGAGGCCACCATCACTCTAATACAAAAAGCAGACAAATTCACCACAGAAAAAGAAAATTACAGACCAATGTCCCTGATGAACATAGATGAAAAAAATACTCAACAAAATATTAGCAAACTGAATTCAAAAATACATCAAAAAAATCATCCATCATCATCAAGTGGAATGTATTCAAGGTATGCAAAGATAGTACAATGTCTGAAAATCCTCCAACATCATATATCACATTGACAAAAAGGACAAAAACCTCATAATCATCTCCATAGATGCCGAAAAAGCATTTGACAGAATTCAACATCCATTCATGATAAAAACTATGAACGAAATGAATATAGAGGGCAAGTACCTCAACCTAATAAAGGCCATATATGACAAAGCCACAGGGAACATCATACTAATAGCGAGAAGCTGAAAGCTTTTCCTATAAGATTGGGAAAAATAAAAGGATGCCCACTCTCCACTTTTATTCAACATAGTACTGGAGGTCCTAGCCACAGCAATCAGACAACACAAAGAAATAAAAGCCATCCATATTGGTAAGGAACAAGTTAAATTGTCACTGTTTGCAGATGTCATGATATTGTACATAAAAAAACCTAAAGAATCCACCCCAAACTACTAGAGTAAATGATTCATCAAAGTTGCAGGATACAAAATTAATATACAGAAATCTGTTGCATTCCTATATACTAATGATGAACTAGCAGAAAGAGAAATCAGGAAAGCAATTCCATTTACAATTACATCAAAAAGTATAAAATACCTAGAAGTAAACCTAACCAAGGAAGTGAAAGACCTATACCCTGAAACTATAATACACTCATGAGAGAAATTAAAGAAGATACCAGTAAATGGAAACACATCCTGTGCTCATGGGTAGGAAGAATTAATATTGTCAAAATGGCCATCCTGCCTAAAGCAATATACAGATTCAATGCAATCCCTATCAGAATACCAACAACATTCTTCAACGAGCTAGAGCAAGTAGTTCTAAAATTCATATGGAACCACAAAAGACCCTGAATAACCAAAGCAATCCTAAGAAGGAAGAATAATGTGAGGGGATTATGCTCTCCAACTTCAAGCTCTACTACAAAGCCATAGTAATCAGGACAATTTGGTATTGGCACACGAACAGACCCATAGATCAATAGAACAAAATAGAGAGCCCAGATATAAATCCAAGTATATATGGTCAATTAATATATGACAACGGGGCCATAGATATACAGTGGGGAAATGAGAGCCTCTTCAACAACTGGTGTTGGCAAAACTGGACAGCTACATGTAAGAGAAAGAAAGTGGATTGTTGTCTAACTCCATACACAAAAGTAAACTCGAAATGGATCAAAGACCTAAATGTAAGTCATGAAACCATGAAACTCTTAGAAGAAAACATAGGCAAAACTCTCTTGAATATAAAAATGAGCAAATTTTCCAGGAACATATCTCCTTGGACAAGGGAAACAAAAGCAAAAATGAATAAATGGGACTATATCAAGCTGAAAAGCTTCTGTAGAGCAAAGGACACCATCAGTAGAACAAAAAGTCATCCTACAGTATGGGAGAATATATTTGTAAATGACCTATCTGACAAGGGGTTAACATCCAAAATATATAAAGAACTCACACACCTCAACAAACAAAAAGCAAATAAGCCAATTAAAAAATGGGCAGAGGATCTGAACATACAGTTCTCCAATGAAGAAATTCAGATGGTCAACAGGCACATGAAAAGATGCTCCACATTGGTAATTATCAGGGAAATGCAAATGAAAACCACAATGAAATATCACCTCACACCAGTTAGGATGGCCAACATCAAAAAGACAAGGAACAGTAAATGCTGGCGATGCTGCTGAGAAAGGGGATCTCTCCTACACTGTTGGTGGGAATGTAAATTAGTTCAACCGTTGTGGAAAGCAATATGGAGGTTCCTAAAAACACTCGAAATAGAACTACCCTTTGACCCAGGAATTCTACCTCTAGGAATTTACCCCCCAAAAATAAGATCTCAGATTCCAAAAGACATATGCACTGCTATTTTTATTGTAGCATGATTTGCAGTAGCCAAGAAATGGAAGCAACCTAATTGTCCATAAATATTTGAATGGATAAAGAAGACGTGGTACATATACACAATGGAATGTTATTCAGCCAGAAGAAGAAAACAAATCCTACCATTTGCAACAACATGGATGGAGCTGGAGAATATTTTGCTCAGTGAAATAAGCCAGGCGGAGAAAGACAAGTGCCAAATGATTTCCGTCATATGTGGAATATAACAATGAAGCAAACCTGAAGGAATAAAACAGCAGCAGTCTCACAGACTCCAAGAAGGGGCTAGTGGTTACCAAAGGGTAGGTGAGGAGGGTAGGTGGGGAGGGAGGGAGAAGGGAATTGAGGGGTATTAGGATTGGCACACATGGTATGGGGGGGTGGTCACAGGGGAAACAATGTAACACAGAATACAAGTAGTGACCCTATAGTATCTTACTACACTGATGGACAGTGACTGCAGGGGTGTGCCAGGGGGCTTGATAATATGGGTGAACGTAGTAACTACAATGTTTTTCATGTGAAACCTTCATAGGAGTGTATATCAATGATACCTTAATTTAATAAAAAAGGGAAAAGAAAAATGATTATGGCCTATAATACTCGAGTATTGAGAATGGAGAGAAGTAGATGGATTTGATTTTAATGAAGTAGCATAAGAAAGTCTTTTTGATTGATTGATTGATTGATAATATTGATTGGATAGGTAACTTGGAGGGTCAGGCATGATGCCTAGATTTCTACCTTGCCCAGCTAACTTGAGTGGATGGTGATGTCATGCACTAGTTGGGGAGGAGAAAGAATTTTTTTGGAGGTAGATAATGGGAACAATATGATAATTTTAATTTAGATGTTTCGTTTATTATTTCTGTGATATAATCAAGGGGAGGCACCCTCTAGTGAATTTTAGAGTAAGTGGATGTTGGGAAGTGAATGTGTCTAAGAAGTTTGGATGTGAAGAGAAGGAAGGAACTAAAGTGGTAGTTGTAGTTGCCTCTTAAAATTGAATTGTAGAAGAGAAAGGAATCTTTTCAGATCGGAATATAAAATACAGATGGGACAAAATGATTTCCCTCATTTGTGGAGTATAACAATGAAGCAAAACTGAAGGAACAAAATAGCAGCAGACTCAGAGACTCCAAGAAGGAACTAATGGTTACCAGGGGGAGGGGTGTGGGAGGACGGGTTGGGAGGAAGGGAGGAGGGGATTGAGGGGTATTATGTTTGGTGCACATGGTGTGGGGGATCGCGGGGAAGACAGTGTGGCACAGAGAGGGCAAGTAGTGAATCTGTGGCATCTTGCTACACTGATCGATGGTGACTCCATTGGGGTATGGGTGGGGACTTGATGGTATGGGTGAGTATAGTAACCACATTGTTTTTGTTTTTTCATGTGAAACCTTCATAAGAGTGTATATCAATAATACCCTAATAAAAAGTTAAAAAAAATACAGGTGGGACAGACAGAATATATTGTTTTTCTTTGGTAATCAAACTAATTGAAAGCTAATTCATTGAGGAATAATGCTAGAACTGTGCTGTCAAATATAGTAGCCATTTGCCACATGTGTCCTTTTAAGTTTAAGTTATTTAAAAATTAAATAAAATGCAAACTTTTGTTCTTTTGTATTTATTTTATATATACCAAGTGTTAGACACTGTCCTAGCACTGTCCTGGCTGAGAAGACACCTCCATGCAAGTCAAAAATCTCTGCCTTTCCAGAGTTTACAATCTAATGTGGGGCTGAGACGGTAAATAAGTAAAATACTTATGGTAGAATTATGATAGGTACTTTGGAGAAAAACAAGGAAAAGGGGGAAGTGCACTTTTATATGGGTATTTAAGGACAGACTCCCAGAGGAGGAGACTTTAAGGAAAGACCTGAAGTTCATGAGAAAGGGAACCATGCTAATATTTGGGGGAATTGCATGCCAGGCAGAGAGAAGAGCAAGTGCAAAGGCCCTGTAGTCTAAGTGCACCTGTTGTGCTTAAGAAACTGTGAGGAGGCTGTATGTACCTAGAGGAGAATGATTGAGGGGGAGTGAAGCAGGAGTTGAGGTCAGAAAGGGTCTTACAAGAAGTCTTTGTTTAATAGGTATAGTGGTTTTGTTTGGGATGATAAAGAAAGTTCTAGAAATAGTGATGATGGTTATAGAACACTGTGAATGTACTTGATGTCAATGAATTACACATTTTAAAATGATTAAATTGGTCATTTTTATATTATGTATATTTTGCTACAATAAAAAGGTTTAAGAAGCTCAAACAAACAAAAGAAGATAAAAGAAACGGCCTTGCAGCACTTGCTCTTACTGCCAGGAATGCTCTTCTCCCAGATATTTGTATGGTTTCTTTTCTTACCTCCTTCAGTTCTTTCCTCAGATGTCCCTTTCTCAGGGAGTCTGCCCTTGAACACCTCAGATAAACGACTTTGGCAGTTAGTCTGTGTGGATTGGGAAACCGCTGAAGAGTTTTGAGTAAAAGAATAATTATCTTTCTGACTTAACATTTAAAAGGCTCAGTCTGGCTGCTAGGTGGAGAATACATTGTAGTGGGCAGGCGTAGATCTAATGAGACCAATTAGAAGAATAGTGTAATAATCAGGTGAGAGATGGTAATGGCATAGATGGGGTTCGTGGAGGTAGAAGTAGTGAGGGATGATCAGAGTCTGTTAATTAAACAATTTGCTGAGGAACTGGTTTATAGGATATGAAAGAGAAGTATTAAGGGTAACTCCTATTTTTTTGGTTCGAACAACCTGGAGGATGAAGTTGTGAATTATGGACATGGAGGAAAACTAAGTTTGGGGGTAAGAGAGACTAGAGACCAGTCATTCTGTTTTCCTTGAGATGTCATTTAAACAGCTGTATATCCTAAGTCTGTGGTTGAGGGGAAAGGTCTAGTGTGGAGATGCAAAGTTTTGGATATAGATGGTATTTAAATTTTCATTATTTCACATATAAAATCTTTGTTAAGGGTACAGTTGTCTAAAAACATTTTTATTTTCTTAGGTGCCAGGTACTGCAGAGAATGCCCGGTCATGTGTCCGAGCTTATTTTTCTGATCTACATGAAACTCTTTGTCGTCAGGAGGAAATGGCTTTAAGTGTTGTTGATGCTCATGTTCGAGAGAAACTGATTTGGCTGAGGCAGCAACAAGAAGATATGACTGTTTTGTTGTCCCAGGTTTCAGCAGCCTGTCTGCATTGTGAAAAGACTTTGCAACAGGTAGGAAGTTTAAACATGGTTAGGACATCATTTAAGAAGTGTGATTTGTAAAGTTAGGCAGATAATTACTAGAGGCACACACTAATCTGTTTTATTAATTTAATACATATTTTTATATAATTACTGTATGTTATTGTGTGCATTAATATCTAACCTCCAGTTGCTCCACCAGCCATATTGGTGTTTTGTCCTTCATGTGCTGTGCCCTCCCCACCATAAAACCGTGTATTCTAGAATCTAACTTCTTACCATTCTTCAGTCATATACTGTTCTTTTGGCTTGGTGGGCTTATGTCTCCCTTTTCTGATAGTAGAAATCCTCTTTCTTCAAAGTTTAGCTCCAATGTTTGCTTTTGTTTGAAGCTCTCTTCCTTGCTTTCTTTTTCTGGGTGTCTCTTTAGCATGTCCTACATGTCTTCTCTAATTCAGTGGTTCTTTACTTCAATGTTATAGCAAACCTATGTGTTTTGATGGTTGAGGTATCCTAAGCAGTTTGCTTTACCCCCAGTTTACAGATGATGTACTTTTTAAAACATTTAGATATGCAATTCTTTCTTTTTTTTTGTTGAAGTATCATTGATATGTAATCTTATATTGATTCCAAATATACAATAAGTAGTTTAACAGTTACCCATGTTATTAAATCCTCACCCCCACTAGTGGGATTACTGTCTGTCAACATAGAAAGATGTTACAAAATCATTGGCTATATTCTCCAGGTCTACTACCATCCCCGTGACCAACTTATATTATGACTGGGAATTTTTGTGCCCCTTTATCCACCTCACCCTCCTCACCCACCCACCCCAGCCCCTCCCCCATGGTAACCATTAATCACTTCCCAGTGTCTATGAATCTGCTGCTGTTTTGTTCATTCTGTTTAGTTGTGTCTTTAGGTTCCACAAATAAGTGAAATCATATGGCATTTGTCTTTCTCTGTCTTATTTCACTGAGCATAATACCCTGTACATCCATCCATGTTGTTGCAAATGGCAGGATTTCTTTTTTTTTAGTGGCTGAATAATATTCCACTGTGTATATATACTACCTTTTCTTTATGCATTCATCTATTGATGGGCACTTAGGTTGCTTCCATATTTTGGCTATTGTAAATAATGGGGCAGTAAACATAGGGGTGCATTTATCTTTTCGAATCAGTGATAGTTTTTTTCTGGTAAATTTCTAGGAGTGGAATTACTGGGTCAAATGGTATTTCTATTTTTAGTTTTTTAAGGAACCTCCATATTTCTTTCCACAGCAATTGTATCAGTTTACATTCTCACCAACAGTGTAGGAGGGTTCCCATTTCTACACGTCCTTGCCAACACTTGCTATTTCTTGTCTTTTGGATAATGGCCATTCTAAGTGGTATGAGGTGATAGCTCATTAAAGTTTTGATTTGCATTTCCTTGATGATTAGTGATGTGGAGCATCTTTTCATGTACCTGTTGGCCACAGATGATGTACTTTTAAAATAAGGTTGTTCTAACAAAAATGTCAGTCTTACTCATTTCTATTTTGGATCTGCTTTCATGAGTGGGCACTGTAAGGCTAATTATTGCCCTAGGGAATTCCCAGTAAGTTGCAGTCTATCTCATATTTAATGATATAATAATCATGTTGATGATTTCAAATCACTGTAGAGCTAAACATTTCACCATTGAAGAGCTTTTTCTCTTAAATATATGATTAGACTTAGGTGCATGTGGTTAGGCTGTAACCACCTCAATCTTGAGCTGTTGGTTTAGTCCTTATAACACTAAGGTGTAATAACTGATGCATATGTCATTTATTAAGCTGTTTTTGATCCTCCCTGTCCTTTGCTGTGTAATGCTGGGACTGTACCTCTACAAACCATATATCTGCTTTGCCAGCTGGCTCCAAGCTAGTTTAGGCTCTGCTAGTAGGAGACAATAGAGCAATACTGGAAGGCATAGGAGGTTTCCTGTGGGTTCCCATTTAGATGGGTTTCCTGTGAGTGTCACTCCTCACTGAGGAAACCACTTTCCTCAGAGGCCTGAATTTCAGCTCTGTGAAGCCTCTCTTCTAAGTTTCTAAGTTTTAGTAATTCTAGCATCTCTGTTTTATTCCCCCAGCCCTGGGAGTGGTATCTGTTTCCTACAGTTGATACCTCATAATACCTCAGATTTTTTTTTACTCTTTCAGTTACCTAGTTAATAACTACACCTAGTTAACAATTCTTCACATTAAGTTTTTTTGTTCACATAACTGGTGTGGTTTTTGTTTTCCTAGTTTGAAGCTGAATAATACAGCATGCATGTTTGTCCTTCTAGATGTCAACTGGGTACATCTTGTTCATCTTGTGTCTCTAAATTCTTTGTATCTGGATGGAAAGAGCTAGATTACCAGCTACACAATCGAGCTACACAGTAAATCAGAAATGGATCATGTCCTAAATCCTATTTACTTAAATATTTCATAGTATTTTTATACTGATTTTATTTAAAAGTATCTTAGCAGTTATGTAACTGAAATATTTAGAAGTATTTGAGTTTCTGAAGCATATGGCAAAGTGACTGGTAATTGTTAATGACATGGTATTATCTTACTGTATTAGTGCAAATAAAATGGGGTCTTGGGTTCATTCTTCATATGGATCTAGTAGTTTTGTTCTGATTTATGGCCACAAAACCCTAACCCCAACCAATGTTCTTAAAAGTTCCTGTGACAGTGATAATTGAACAAAGGAAATGGATAGAACATTGTACATTTATTCCTAATTTTGAGACCCAACCGTAATCATCCCTTACCTCCAAAAAGTGATGCTTGATCTCAGTTCAAGGCATAATGCTGAATGGTAAGGATTCGTTTATTCACTTAGCAAATATGTGTTGAATGCCTACTATGTGCCATGTACATTCTAGGTACATGGACTGTATCAGTAAGCAAAAAGCCCATAATCTTATGGAATTAGCTTTATAGCAAGGAGAAGACAGATATAGACCTTAACCATTCCTAAATAAATAAATTATTTAGTATTCTAAAAAGTGATAAGAGCTAAGAAAAATTAAAAGTGTGGAGGTACAGCAGATTACATTATTAAGCAGGGTAAACATCATTGAAGGAAGGTGAGGTTCGAGCAAAAACTCAGGTGGAAGAAGGTAAAGGAACTCATTTAAGCCCTAATAAAGGGAAGAAAATTCCAGCTGAGGAAATGGTTAGAAGAAAAAACCCTAGAGCAGCATGCCTGGTGCATCTGAGGAACAGCAAAAGAGGCCAAATAGAGTAAGATGTCGGGATCTGACAGGAGCAGAAGACTATTTGGCTGGAATAGAGTAAGCAAAGGAGAGAGTACTAGGAGCTGAAATCGGGGGAAATAGGGGAGTGTACGTAAGGAAGGTTTTGTGGGCCTTTGGAAGGTCTTCACCTTTTCCTGATTGCAATGGGGAAACCATTGTGGGGCTTTGAACACAAGAACGACTTGATCTTACTACTTAAAAGGATCATTCTGACTGATGTCTAAAAACAGATTGAAGGAGAGCAAAGATAGCAGGAAGGATGCTGTTTGTAGAATTCCAGATGAGAGAGGATAGTGTCTGGATAGTGGGGTTTAGAAGTACCCTGATTCTGGATATCCAGTAGAATTTGTTGACAGATTGTATGTGGGGCATGAGGCAGGAGACAGCAAGAATGATTTCAAGGTTTTTGTTCTGAGAAACTGAAACAACAGAAGTGCTGTCAACTAATAGGAGTATGCAACAATGAGCATGTCAGCTTTTGCACCCATGGAGCTTACATATTGTTGGGAGATCTCTTATCTTACAAGAATACATTGGTAAATGTGTAGGATATCTCTGGACTAATATTTGGGAAACTGGAAAATTTGACTTTGAAGAGTGGGCCAGGGGATCTAGAGTGAGAGGGAGACTTTTCCCAGATTGGCCTTTAGGTCTTTTTTAAAAACCAATACGTGTTTATCTTATTCAAAAATTTTTATAGAAGTACAACATATATACAGAAATGTGTGTCTAAATGCTCAGCTGACTGAATTTTCAGACTGGACATTACTTTGTAAGCAGCACCCAGATCAAGTAACAGAACATTACCAGTATTCCAGAAACCCCCTCAGACTCCCTTCTAGTAACTACCTGCCTTTCCCCCTAAGGATAAACCACTATCCTGAGTTCTAGTGGAAACCTTATGTGGATAAAATGAAGGTTCCTGTGGCCAGGATTCTCACCTGGCCCTGGTTGGTTCGCTCACTACACATGTGTGGGCAGTATGTTGTTATTGACTCTATATAAAGAGCCCTGCCCAGTACTCTGGGTGACACAGTAGCATGGCTGCAAGGCTTCAGGAGAGGAGAGCAGAGGCTGAAATGGTGGCAGTGCTAAGGACAGAGGCCCAGAGGATGGCTGTGTGGGTAGGGAGTTCCAGAGGCAAGAGATCGGTTTGCTGCATGCAGACTTGCTCTAGGTGAACAGGATTCTGGTGATCTGCCACTGTGGAAAGAAAGTTGGGTATAACCCTTTCACCCCAATTATGTTCTACTGTCATTTCTTTGGTCACATTGAATCCACAGTGAACTTCCCTGGGGCTGAAAACCCACTGGCAAGACAATTGGTGACAGTCGGCAGGATTCATTGGTGACCAAGAACAGGCAGCCCTCATGGAAGGAGTGTTTCAGCAGGCTGTATATATGGACGGGGAGACATTCGAGTGTCCCCTGTAGACATGTGGTACTGTGAAGGGGTGGAAGACTGAGGTCCACCCCAAAAGAAAGAAAATTTGTTGCTGACTAAAATGGCATCACTATGAAGTGCTCTGGAAATGGTAATGGATGTTGTGGTGGCCCAAGAAGAAGCAACACGAGAAGGAGCAGCAGCACAAGAGGAAGGAGCACAAGAGTGCAGGCTGCCAGATGTCATGGGGCAGGGGAAGGATGTAGTGGAGCCATCAGCCCCAGAAATGGAGGAGCAGAGGTTTGACGAATAGGTGGGGGTGGAGGGCCTGCCGGTGCCAGAGGCATCAGCCCCTGCTTGGTTGAGAACCCACCTGGTTGAATGAAAGCTGTTGGAGAGCCAGAAGGACTTGGCAACTGCAGGCTCTTTCAGGAGAGGTACAGCCCCCGCCTCAGGTTGTGGAGCACTCCATGCTCTGCTTCTATCCTCAGGCTCAAGCACAAAAGGAAATACGGTCTGCTTCTCAAAGGAAGAATTTAAAGGGCCCCGTGAAGGTCATGAGGACCCAGATGTAGGTTGGTTTGAAAAGTCAGGAGTAGATGGAAAGAAATTGGCAACAACTGAGACTGGAGCAGTGGTTCCGGCTGCTGAGGATGAAGCAGAAAGCAGAGATAAAGCAACAAGATTGGCCTGTATGTCTGCAAGACTTTCTACTGGGGAGGCTGGAGAAGGTGGGTATTGTAAGGCCCACCTATGGTCCTTTTGGTTAACTCATTTGGGTAGAAGTGGTTTGAATAGAGCCAGGATGACCAGTTGGTGGCAACAGATCCCCTCAGGCTTGAGGGTTATTGTAATTTGTTGTAATTTTTGTTATTTGTATATTGTCATAGCCTCTGTTGTTATCATGTTACTATGGAATTTGGTTACAGTGTTCCAGCTTCCTTGCACAGGGACCATTTCAGAGGACTAAGGACACATAGATTGAGAGGCAAGAATCTTAGAGGTGTGGACTGTAGATAAAATGAAGGTTCCTGTGGCCAGGATTCTCACCTGGCCCTGATTGGCTAGCCTGCTACACATGTGTGGGCAATATATTGTTATTGACTCTATATAAAGAGCCCTGCCCAGAGCTCTGGGTGACATGGTTTCATGGCTGCAGGAGAGCAGAGCAGAGGCTGGAGTGGTGGCAACGCTGAGGACAGAGGCCCAGAGGCAGAGACCGGCTTGCTGCATGCAGACTTGTTCTGTGTGGATGGAATTTAGTGATTAACCTGCCACCTTGGAAATGAAGTTGACTATAACCCTTTCACCCCAAGAATGTTCTATTGTCATTTCTTTGATCACTTTGAATCTATAGTGAGTTTGCCTGGGGCCAAAACCCATTGGCAAGGCACTTGATTTTTGCCTGATTTGGTAATTAATATAATTGGAATCTTGCAGGATGAACTTTGCACATCATTTCTTCTTTTTCTCTACATTATGTTTGTGAAATTCATATCATCACATGTAATTGTGGTTCATTCCCATTGTGGTGTGGTGTTGCATTTGTGAATACAGTTGATCCTTGAACAATGCAGAGATGAGGGGTGCCAACTCCCTGGGCAGTTGGAAATTCATGTATAACTTTAGACTCCCCAAAAACTTAACTACCAGTACCCTACTATATATAAAATGGGCCAATTAACTTAAGGTGCAACAAGTAATAGAAAAGTAGAAAAGAAATGGGAGAGTTGTAGGGTCCAACAGAGAAGGAGACCAAGCAGAGGGTGAATTAGCTCCTGTTCTGGTCCCTGCTAGGATTGACAGCTGCCTGCAGGTGGACCAGGCCAGGGGCTGGGAGGGGCGCACCTCAAAGGCGCAAAGGTGTCTCATCTCCTTCCTCTCGGTTACCTGACCAGGGTCTTGGCTCCTCTGCTTCTCTCAGATCCCAACATTTTTCACTGGTTCAGACAGCTAACTACCTAGTTAGCTCAGTTGATTAGAGTGTGGTGCTAATAGCACCAAGGTCATGGGTTCAATTAGGTATAACATTATTCCTTTGCCATTTCTATCAACCACATCACCTGCAGCATCTGCTGCCTTGCATCCAGTGACAGATACTGTATATTTATTGAAAAAGTCTGTGTTTAAGTGAATCTGTGCAGTTCAAACCTGTGTTGTTTAGAAGTCAACTGTATATCACAGTTTATCCATTTTTCTGTTGATAGGCTCTTAAATTATTTATTCCCTATTATTTATTAGCCTAGTCAAATGTATGTTTATATTAACTTTGAATACTGTAATGTTCAATGAGTTTTTGTTGGGTTTTGGTGATACCCCTCTTTTCCTTGTTTCTTTTACACATTTAAAAAAATACTTTTGTCTTTTTTTAGGATGATTGTAGAGTTGTCTTGGCAAAACAAGAAATTACAAGGTTACTGGAAACACTGCAAAAACAGCAGCAGCAATTTACAGAGATTGCAGATCACATTCAGTTAGATGCCAGCATCCCTGTCACTTTTACAAAGGTAATGTATTGTACTTCATTTTTACCTATGTTTTGTGAAAAATCATAATTGTTTTATATTCCATGATAGCTTGAGAGACACTTAAGAAATTCATGAATGTGCAGGATTAAAAAGAAAAAAATTGTCAGTGCAAAATATAAAGTAGTGTAATGAATCTCCTGGTACCCATAATCTACATTTTAACAATTAAAAACTTTATTTTATAATCTATCTTTTTCTCCACTCCCTTTTCTACCTGTAGTTTTCCAGGTTATTTTGAAACAAATTCCATTATATTTCATTTATGAAATACTTCTGTGTGTAAAAAGGTAAGGATTAAAAATATATATATAAGCAAAATATCATTATCACACTTAAAAAATTTAATAACCTCTCATCCATTATCCAGTTAGTATTCAAATTTCTCAGATTGTTAAAAAAATTTTTTTTTGGCAGGGCGTGTTTTTTTGAGACAGAATCCAAAAAGGCCTGTACTTGGCATTTGGTTGATATATTTTCATCTCTTTTAAAGTGAATTACCCCTAATTTAAAAGGTTCATGTTTTCCATTTTGCTTTCTACTTTTAGGTACTGTTTTTTAAAAGTTTAATCTTGTTTTACAATTATGTGAAATATTTACATGGTCCAGAGTCAAATCTACAAAGAAAGGTTCATTCAAAGAAGTCTAAATCTAGCTTCTGACCCCTCCACCCTTTTCCTCCCTTCCCCGTAGAATACAATTAAGAATTGTACATCCTGGAGATCACTCCATAGCAATATACAGTGACATTTTCTGTTTCTTTTACAGCTACAAGGTACTTACTGTGAGGATGTACCACATTTTTTTTATTGTGGTAAAAAACATAAAATTTACCATCCTTACCATCTTTAAATGTATAGTTTATTCACATTGTGTGGAACAGATTGCCAGAAATTTTCTTCATGAAAAACTGAAACTCTATACCTTAATAACAATATAACTCCCCTCTCACAAGATCTTGGTAACCACCATTCTACTTTCTTTCTTTGAATTTGACTATTCTGAATACCTCATATAAATGTAATCATACAGTATTTGTCTTTTTGTGACTTTTCATTTAGCATAATGTTCTCAAAGTTTACCCATGTTCTAGCATTTGGCAGAATTTCCTTCTGGTTTAAGGCTAAATAATATTCCATTGTTTGTACCTAGCATATCCATTTATCCATTGTAGGCCATTTGGGTTACTACTTCCATCTCTTGGCTATTGTAAATAGTGCTGTTATGAACACAGGTGTGCAAATATCTCTTTGGGACCTTGCTTTCATTTCTTTTGGGTATATGTCCAGAAGTGGGATTGCTATTTTTAACTTTCTGAGGAAAGCCATACTGTTTGACATAGTGGTTGCACCATATTGTAATCCCACCATCAGTTCATAAGAGTTCCAATTTCTCCACATTTTCACCAACACTTGTTATTTTCTGTATGTATTTGTTTTTGATAGTAGCCATCCTAATGGGTGTGAAGTGATTTTGATTTGCGTTTCTCTTATGTTGAGTATCTTTTCATCTGCTGTTGGCCATGTTGTATCTTCTTTGGAGAAATTTCATACAAGTCCTTGGCTCATTCTTTAATTGATTTATTTGATATTTTTGTTGTTGAGTTGTAGGAGCTCTTTATATATTCTGGATGTGAATTCTTTATCAGATGTATGATTTGCAAATATCGTCTCCCATCCATAGGTTGCCTCTTCACTCTGTTGATTGTGCCCTTTGAATCACAAAAGTTTTAAAAATGGATATAGTCCCACTTGTCTATTTTTGCTTTTGTTGACTGTGCTTTTGGTGTTGTATCCAAGAAATCATTGCCAAAGCCAATGTCATGAAGCTTTTCCCCTATATTTTCTTTTAGAAGTTTTATAGCTTTGGGTCTCATGTTTAGGGCTTTAATCCATGTATTTGTAATCCAGATATTTATAATTGTTACATCTTCTTTATAGTTAACCATTTTATCATTATACAGTTACTTTCTTTGTCTCTTATAATTGTTTCTGATTTAAAGTCTATTTGGTCTGATATTAGGATAGCAAACCCTCCTCTCTTTTGGGTATAATTTGCATGGAGTATCTTTTCCATTCTTTAAGTTTCAGCCTGTGTATGTCCTTAGATATAAAATGAGTCTCTTGTAGACAGCATATTGTTGGATCTTGTTTTTTTATCCACTTAGTCAAACTATGACTATCCATTTAGTCTTTTAATTGGGGAGTTAAGTCCTTCATATTTAAAGTGATTATTTATAGGTAAGGACTTCTTACTATTGCCATTTTGTTAACTGTTTTCTGTATATCTTGTAGCTTTTCTGGTCACTTCTCTCTTAGTGGCTTCTTTTTTGTTTTATTGATTTTTTATAGTGTCATGATTTGATTCCCTTCTCATTTCCTTTTGTGTATATTCTATGGATTGTTTTGGTGTGTTTACCATTGCACTTACATAAAATATGTTGGGTAGTTAGTAGATATCTTATACCTATAACACAGGTTTATTATTTTTTGTTTTATTTCAGTTCTATACAAAATTAAATTTATGCACCAAAATTATAATAGTACAGGTTACTATTTGTCCATGTATTTACCTTTACCATTTTATATTTTCATATGGCTCCATGTTATTTCTAATGTCCTTTCATTTCAACTTGAAGGACACCTTTAGCGTTTCTTATGGAGCACATCTAGTGTTAATGACTCCCTCATTGCCTTTTGTTTTGGGGGAAAGTCTTGATTTTTCCTTCATCTGTGGAGGACAATTTTGCTGTTTATAATATTCTTGGTTGGCAGCTTTTTTGCTTTCAGCACTTTGAATATATCATTGCACTCCCTGCAGGCCTGTAAACTTTCTACTGAGAAAATGATAAACTTATAGAAACTCCCTCATATGTGATGATCCCTTTTCTTTTGCTGCTTTGAAGATTCTTAGACCATTGACAGTTTAATTATAATTGTCTCAGTGTGGGTCTCTGGATTTATCCTAGTTTGAATGCACTGAGCTTCTAGAATTTTTATGTCCATTTCTTTCCTCAGATTGGGAAGTTTTCAGACATTCTTTATTTTTTTAATTGAAGTATAGCTGATGTAATATAATAGTTTCAAGTGTATAGCATAGTGATCCAACATTTATGCATTACAAAAATGCTTATTATAATAAGGGTAGTTACCATCTGTCACCGTACCAAGTTATTACAGTATTATTGACTATACTCCCTATGTTGTACCTTTCATCCCCATAACTTATTTATTTTATAACTGGAAGTTTATACTTTTGATCCCCTTCACCGATTTTGCCTATCCATTCCTTCCACTACTGTCCCTTCTGGCAACCACCAGTTCTCTGTATTTATGAGTCAGTTTCTTGATTTTTGTTTGTTTGTTTATTCATTTGTTTTTGTTTTCAGTTAGCCATTATTCAAGGAAGTTCCCTCTGCCTCTTTGTTCCTTCTTCTGGGACTCACAGATTGTGTATATTGGTCTGCTTCCCCATCTCATTGAGTCCCTTAGGCTCTCTTCACTTTTCTTCATTCTTTTTTCTTCTCTAACTCAGTGATTTCAAATGACTTGGGCTTTGAGTTTGCTGATTCTTCTGCCTGATGAAGTGTACTTTTGAAACTTTGTAGTGAACTTCTCAGTGCAGTTATTATATTTTCATCTTCAGAATTTATCTTTAATTCTTTTGAAGTTTAATTCTTTGTGGATATTTTCATTTTGTCCATTCATCACTTTCCCAACATTGTTTACTTGTCTGGGCTTTTAGCTTATTGAGCATCTCTGTGACAGTTATTTTAAATTCTTTGGCTGCTCACAGATCTGAATTTCTTTGGGGTAAGTTTTTGAAATTTTATTTTGTTCCTTTGATTGAGCCATGTTTCCTTGTTTCTTTGCATGTCTTGTGACCTTTTGCTGAGATTTGAGTTTTTGAAAATACACCAACTCTCCAGCCTAAATGGACTGTTTTCCTGCCTGGGAAGACCTTTGCCTGTCAGCTCAACTAGAGATTATAGGACTTCTCAAAACTTTTCTGAGGATGTGTCTTCTCTGGATTTGTGCATGTGCTTTTCCATGTCTCAATTCCCTAAGGAGCTTGCTTCTATCTTCTCAAAGTCAGTAAGCTCTTGTTCCCTGTGGTGTCTCTGTGGAACTATAGCTCTGATGTGCCACATCCTTGCCTGTTTCCAGTGGCTTCCAAACTATGACACTGGTCCCTGAAATGTTCAAGTCGGGCAAGACAGAAACCAGTCTCTAGGGCAGCCCCCAGATAAGCCAGAACATCAAATGCTCAGTCCATTCTTTTGGTTTCTGTCCTGAGGAAAGAGCTTGGTGTAGGAGTTTTCCTCCCAGTTTGTACAATATGCCAGGTAGGGGTGGGTCACAGATGGATGTATAGAATTCTGTGAATTTTTCTGCTCCTTTTGCTGGAATCCCTTCTTAGTTTTATGTTGGCCTGAGTGCCATAGCTTCATAGCTGGTCTCTGGAGTTCTCACCAAGGTGTTCTGGTGCATATATTTTTATTTCTGAGCCTTAGGACTAGACTGAAGTGTGAATTTGACAGCCATCATCATATACAAGGTAATAAAAGTGCGTGAAGTAAATGAGAATATGTAGAATGAGAAGCAGCCCTCATACAGACTCTGAAGGATACCAACATTTAAGAGGTGTATAAAAGGAAAATGAGAGGGATCATTTAAAAAGATGGGGTGAAACTGGGAAAATTTTATATCATAAAAGATGAGAAAAGTGCTCAAATAAGGAAGCAAAATAATAATTGCTGACACATATAGCTTTTATCATACGTCAGGAACTGTTGTAAAGACCTTTATACATCTCTTAAAAAAATTAATCCTTGCAAAAATCCTAAGTACATTTTGGTACTGTTTTTATCCTCATTTAATAGATGGGAGAAGTGAGGCATAGGTTATATAGCCAGTAATATACACAGGTATGTTCATTGAAGCATTATTTGTAGTATCAAACAGTCAGAGATGACCTAACATCTGTCAGTTGGGATTGGTTAAATTATGGTTCATGGAATATAATGGAGTAGTTGCAAGAAAAAAGTAGGTCTGTATGTTTTGAAATGAAAGGTTTCTATAATGTACTGTTGAGTGTAAAAAGCTACAGTGTGTATGTTCTTTTACTTTTTTTTTTTTTTTTTTTACAAAAGTATATTGTTGGTTTGTCAGCCAGTGTATGCATGGGATATTGTCTTGAGGGATACATGTGAAATTAGTAACAGTGGATATTTCTTGGACATGAGCATCAGTTTTTATTTTTAATTAATATGTTTATTAGCATAGCATAAAAATGTTATCTAAAGATTTGATTAAGCTAGAAAATGTGAGAAGATTAAGTAGGAATCTGTATTTTTTAAATCTGTACAGAAACAAAGTAGTCAGTTTTAGTAAGTGGGGGTTTAATAATGAAGTGTGATTTCTCTGGGAAGTTCAGATTGAGGGTATTTTAACAGGAGAATATGACTCAGATTTCAGTGGGTTGAGGACGGAGTAGAAGACAAAATAATTAACAAAGGTATTTTGTAAATAAAAGTATAATGCTAATACTTTCTAACTCCAAAAATTAAAATATTTAAATTTTAAAAAATTGTAGGACAATAGAGTTCACATTGGACCCAAAATGGAAATTCGAGTTGTTACATTAGGATTAGATGGTGCTGGAAAAACTACTATTTTGTTTAAGTTAAAACAGGATGAGTTCATGCAGCCTATTCCAACAATTGGTAAGTACAAGTATTGCTTTTTACCTTAATGGATAGTTGATAGACAAAGCCTAATTTACAGCTGAGTTCCTGGAATCTTGTATTATACCAGTTTGGCATGGAGATGGGCTCTTTTCTGGCTGTAAGACATCAGCATTCCAGAGAAAAAAATGTTAAGATCCAGTGGCCATGGAATTGAAATATGGATGTGGGATAGTACGAAAGGGCAAAGTACCAGTGGTACAGTTGGAGAAAATCTAGGATTGGTGACCCTGGTTGAGGATTATGGGTAAGGAGGTGGTAATGGTAAAGGTGGTAGGCACTTGGGTTTCAGGACCCTTGTGGAGGTTTAGAGGGTTAAAAGCTATTAAAGGTATATATTCCCTTGTAGGTTTGTATTAGGAGTGGAGTCAGCTGGGCAGCAGTAGATACTGCTGTATGGAGATAATTTGTAAGTCATAATTATAAACAGGATTGCCTGTGTTTTGTGTGTCACTTGTTGTAAATATAAGTTCAGTATTAAAGTGAGTTTTTTTAAAAACAGGTTTTAATGTGGAAACTGTAGAATACAAAAATCTAAAGTTCACTATTTGGGATGTAGGTGGAAAACACAAATTAAGACCATTGTGGAAACATTATTACCTCAATACCCAAGGTAAGTGAAAAATGACATCCTAATTTTTCAGATTTTTATGCCACTTTTCAGTGCATTGATAATTCAGCATTGATTAAATACTTGACTGTACATTTAAATATTGGTAGGCACCGAGCTGTCTCTCTGCTTTGGAGAAAGATAGTGATTGACTTATTTTTAAAAGACTATTTTTTTTGGTAAAGGAAGAAGTAATCGAAGAACAAGTAGCATCAGCAGGTAGATCATGAGAACTATGTTTTCATTAGAGAAAAATTTATTATATACCACAATTTGTGTTGGGTAGAGCAAATGTTGTAAATTCTAAGTAGGGAAATGAAAGCTGAAGTTATGTGAATTACTTGAGTGTCCTATGATTGCTAATTGTCCTATGATAATTAGCAGCTTTTCTGTGAAAATAGTGATGGTAGAGTAACTAACCATGATATAATAATGGGAGCATTAAAATATTTGGTCCATTTACCAAATATTAATACCAAAGCTTAATAATAACTAATTGAATATTTTTATTGCCTTTTTTTGGGTAGCTGTTGTGTTCGTTGTTGATAGCAGTCACAGAGACAGAGTTAGTGAAGCACACAATGAACTTGCAAAGTTGTTAACAGAAAAAGAACTCCGAGATGCTTTGCTTCTGATTTTTGCTAACAAACAGGTAACACATTTATATTTCAGAATACTTATTTTAGTAGTTTTGTTCACTGCATGTCATACGGTAGCTGGAAAGATTTTGAGAGAAATAATTCAGTAGATACTTATGAAGTTTCTGCTGTGTGTTTTGAGTATAGTCTATGTGGAGAGTACTGTACTTGGTACCTTGGAGTATACAGAAAGAAATAAGGTAGTTGATGCTCACCAGAAACTATGTGTGGATATAAACATGTAAGTGAATATATATGAGATTCTAATACAAAGAAAATTGGGAGGTAACTTCAATTATATTGACAAAATGTAATAGGAAACTAGAGAGAGTAGTTCTAAAGGTGGCAACTTACAAGATTTGTAAAAAGTAGGATTTGAGTTGAAATTATGATAAGTTAAAATTATGGATAAGACTGATTCAGTATGTGAAGGAAAGAACATTGCAGGCAGAGAAAATATGAACATGAGTATTTTTAGAGAGCATCAAGCAGATTTATATGTGAAGGGCAGGTAGAGGATAAAGAAAATCTGGAATGACATATAAGGCCATGTTGTGAAGTCCAGACTGAGAAATCTGAGAAATCTAGTTTCATTCTATGAGCAAAGGAGAACCGTCAAAAAATTCCTGGACTAGTTGGTGGTAAGATCATATCAGTGTTTTAAGACTATAATCCTGCGGTAGGAGGTAGAATTAATCAAGGGCAAGGAACTAGAGACAGGCAGATGCAGTAAATTGCTGCAGTAATTCAAGTAGGAGTTAACAAGATACTAAAATAGAGGATTAGAAGGATGGAAGCAGATTGAAGAGACTTTATGGAGGTAGAGTTGTTAGAATTTGGTGGCTGAGTGGGGAGGATGAAGGACCAGAAATAGGTGAAGATTGCTAGATCTTGAGTCTAAGTTTCTTGGAAGATGAGAACACTTTTACATGCACTAGAGGGGCTTAGATGTCATAAGAAAGAGTAGAATGAAGAATAAAGAATTTTCCCCTTAATAATAAAGCACACCAGTAATAGCTGATGCACTTTGCATTACTTAGAATTAAAGACATGTAAATAAGGCAAAGTGAAGTACCATCTTCCAACTATCATGTTAAGGACAAAAATATTTGATAATCCTCAAACTCACACTGTTGGTATGGTTATTAAACTGAGACATCTTCTTGGATGGCAATTTGGCTGTACCAAATCTGTCAAAGTTTTGGTGCAATTCTACCTCTAGTAATGTATTCTGTGGACAAATATTCTAAAGTTATCCTACAGATAATTTTGCAAATGTATGTAAAATATATATATATATGTATATGTATGTTTGTATAATGCCATATAAGCACACAACTCATTCTAAATATTCAGTATAGGACCGGTTAAGAAAACTATGGTTGCACCTATGTAATGGAATATAATTCAGGTGGTAAAAGTAATGTTGAAAATCTGCTTGTCCTGATAATGGAAAGACATCTATCTTCAAATACATATTAAGTAAAAAACAAGAAAACTAGAGTATGTTCCTGTTTGTGTTTATTTGCATGAATGCTTATAGAAATTTTCTGGAAAAACAACTCTGAAGGAAATTGTTATTGGTGGTTGCTTCTGGGAAGTAGGAGTGTTCAAGGGTGGACTGGGAGTTTAATTAAATGTCATTGTATAAACTATATATATGTATAAGGCACTTTTTATGACCTACATGTGTTAATTCCTTTCTCTTTTAAGTTGGCAGTCAGACAGCATCTATCCTTTATGCTCATGGCCCTCAGTGTCTTACAAACTATGTATAGTAGAAATTTAAAAAATGATTGTAACCAAACCTCTGATTTGGTCTATTCTTACTACTCTCAGACTAGTTACTGAAAAGTGAATCTAGGTTTTAACTTTAGCTTAGGCTTCTGTTGGAATGATACTAATGGAATTCTATATATATATATATAGCATAAGTAGTAGTAATTAGAAAAATGGTAATTTTGATGGATTGATTTAAAAAAATTCTGATGTGTACTTACCTTTCAGGATGTTGCTGGAGCTCTGTCAGTAGACGAAATCACTGAACTTTTCAGTCTCCATAAATTGTGCTGTGGCCGTAGCTGGTACATTCAGGGCTGTGATGCTCGAAGTGGTATGGGACTGTACGAAGGGTTGGATTGGCTTTCACGGCAGCTGGTGGCTGCTGGAGTATTGGATGTTGCTTGATTTTAAATTTGGCAGTTGTTTAAGGTTTTGTGGTTAAGAGTTACTTTGCACATAATATGTTGTAAGAAATTCTACATGTTAAAGACAGTTAATTTAGGATGTATATCTAAAAGGCATCCTGGACTACAAATCCAGTACAACATTGCTTTTAAAAAATTGTGTAGCAAAATTTAAATATCTGAGCAGATTAGATTGCATTAAATAGGAACTTTTTGAGAATACATTTTTTTAAAAACATAATTTGTTAAGTTTTCCAGATGATATGTTACCCATATGTTGGGAAAGTAGTCACAGAGAAAGGGTAGGTGAAGGTTTATTCTTTCAATGAAAAAAGAATACCCAACTGAGTGTCCAGAGGAACCTCAGTGTGAAGCAAGTGAAGCATAGCTGCTGCTTTAACTTGGCCTTTTCACTGGATTTTGGCAGTATTTAGTAGCAAAAACAGCAGTGATTTAATTAAATCCAAATGCATCTTTGGGTAATAGGATTACTTTTAGGTTCCATATAACATACCTTTAATGCTAAGAAGTATAAGTTATAGAAATTAGTATTTTATAAAGTGTTTTATTAAAACTTTCTCCTAAAGCCTTTTGTATGAAACCAATTCTGACCCAGTGAGTCAGAATGAAATGTTACCTAACAAGGGCCATGACATACTACTCAAATGAAGAACTAACAAAACTGTGAAAGGCAGTTATGTTCTAGTTGATCTTCACTTATGGAAAACCTATTTTCAGGGCTGAACCTGGATGTATTATTTCCTAGATCAGAGCTCTAAATTGGTCCTTCTGTTTTTCAGCATATTTAAAGCACTTCCTAGTATTTGTTTTAAAAATAATATTGACTCCATGGGAATGACTGTAGGTAGAATGTAGTAAGTTACACATCCCCGGGTTGACTTTACATATACATATAGAGGTCTAAGTAGAAAACTACTTTAAGAGAAGCCATTTAAGCAGTGAAGTTATTACATCAATTACTTCAAAATGTTTTCCCAAGAAAGTACATTTATCTTAACAGTAATCAAGGTTCTTTGTGACAGGCCTTGACGTTACTTGAGAGGACATATCTGAGTAAGGAAATGTTTAAAATTTACATCACGTTTATTAAGCAGTGTTGTGAGAAAAGTTTAAAAATTCTGTGCTTTACTGTTTTTCATTTTTTTAAGGACACTCCCTTATTATGGCAGTACAATTATATTTAAAAATAGCTAGATTGGATTTTATGGATTTTTTTTAGTGCTCTTTATACTTTAGGATGAAGTTGAATCCTAAGTCTTATTAGTTGAACTGCTATTTGGACATTGATGTCTGATGACAAGATGTGATTCTTAGGTGGCACTGTTTTGGTTTAGTCTCTTTAAAAAATGTATTTTTTGTTTGCTTTAAAAACAGTAAAACTTTTAGAAAAGAAAGCATTAAAAAAAGTCCATCAGTATTATATGGGCAGTGTGTAAATAAGTAAATATATTTTGTCCTATATTTTCAAGTGAAAGGTCATGCTGTAGGGTAGCTTGTGCATATAAGTACATACTTCTGAATTAAATTATTTAATATTTGACTGATTGAATGCATTAACTGTGAAAAACAAAAGAGGTGTTACATTTGCCTGTGAGCCCTTGAACTGTTTTCTCTACTAGGTAATTGAAAAAAGTCTAACACTAACATGTAAACTTGTTCTTCTTGTAAATTATTATTTCACCAATTTTGGTAAACTTTGTAATTTGCATTCTTAGCATATTACTAAACACAATTTAGAAACTGTGCTTAGACCTATAATGTACATAATAGTAATGTTTGTGATTTTTTTTTTTTAAGAAGTCTTTTTCTCAGGCTCTTATTACTATTTGTGGTTATGTTCTTTCACTAATCATTAGTTAAGATTGTACTAGTTCCCTCTGGAAAATGTCAAATTTAAGAACGGGAGACATTTTAAGTATTACCTCCTAAGGTTTTCCACCTTGCTCTGAATTTCTGTATTAAACCTAAATATTATTGTATGGTTTATGTAAAGCAGGTTTTTCAACTGTATAGCCTGGTCTGTAATTCTGGAATGCTTTATCATCACCGAAAGCCATTATTTGCATTATGTATATGATCAGTACAGACAGCAATAAAATGTTAAAACCATTTTAAAGTTATATTATTCTAAAAATTGTCTTGAAACATCTAGTAACTTTGTTAAATAAAACAAAAAGCTATTATTTGTGCTGTGATTAGAATTAATAAATAGGGTAGTGATTCCCTAGCACATTGAATTTGACATTTAGTTTAAGATCTAGAAATAACTTATTCTGTATTTCAGTGTAAGTCACACTTACATGAGTTAACTAGTATTTTGAAAGGAGAGGTAAAATCTTGCATTTAACAAAGTGAAACTATTGCCTTTTAAATGTTTCTTATAAGAACATAACATTTTAAGTAACTGTTTTGGAAAATAGCTTGGTAAACTTAGCTACAGTATGAGCTAATATTGCCAAGAGAAAAGACTTTCTATGTAATGTTGAGATAATTCTCAAATTGCAAAGTGCTAATATAGACAGCTGTACCTTTTCCTAAGAGTAATGAATGAAAAGGACTAATTAGTAAGTATCAGATAGTATCTTGCTAATAATTTAAAACATACTTTAAAAAAGACATCTGGCAATGTAGGTTTTTAGGTCTTCTATTGTATATCTTGTGACATGGAATGGAAAAAAATCATTAATCAAATGTGCTTCTCAAAGCAAAATTGTACTTTGGGGGAATGAGGCATCACCACCACTTGGTGGCAGTACTACCAAAAGTTCAGGATTAAAATACAGGATTTAGGATTAAGCCTTTAGGAATGAATAAATTGCTTTGTAGAAAAGTCTAAATACCTAAAATTAGGAAGAAAAGGTGAATGTTAAGAGTGTAAAGTAATTTTATATCCAACTTTAAGTACTCCTTTTTAAAAGGAGGACTATTAACACAGCACAAAACACTTTCTATTACACAAGGGTTTGTGGTGCAAAATGGATAAAGGAAGTAATCCTGCAGATCAATAGAAGAAAAAATGTAAACTTAGATTTCAAGTATAAGAATGTGAATTCCCCAAACAGGTCTGTTGAACATGTTTCTCCCAGAACTTCTTGAAGAATCTGTCTGGAAACTAGTGGTTTCTTTCTGGAAAGCCGTGGTTCTTATTATATAAAGTTATAAAGGTAAAAGAAGAAGAAATGAAATCAGTACAAGACTTTGGCCTCATTGTTTTATTGCTCCAAATTTCTATTAATCTTTCCATTATTAGATACTAAAATTTTTACTCAATATATACTTTCTTGATGGTATATTTAATAAGGTAAGATATAACCTGAGAACAGGAAAATTAGTTACATTAGAAAAATAATGTGAAAATAGTAAATGAACTTGTACATAAAACCAAAGACTCAGGTATTCATTTATTTGGATTCTTATATTTGAAAGAATATTTCGTAACTGGTAAGGAATTCATCACTTTCAACCAACGGGACTCCCTATTTGTTGAACTTTTTTACCACTAACTTACCACTGTGTCAATGATCAAAAGACAAAATTATTTGGCATGAAACTTGTAAATGACAGGAAATTGCTTGTTACTCTCTCAGATCCTGGTAACCTTCCTAGTGGGTCTAAAGAAATACAAGGACAGATTACCTGGCATGTTCTTAAACATCTTAAGGATCGAATGCATACCACTGTCATTATTTAATATGGTTTTGAATCTCATGAGAAATTACATATATGGAGTGCTATTTGCCAGAGTTTAATCCATTTCAATTTTACTGTCTCCTAGGATGAGAAATACTGCAAAAAAAAAAACAAAATCAGAGTTTTAAAAAATGGCCTTTAATGAAAATACAAATATATAATACTGCATCTTTGAAATACATGTTCAGCAAGTCTTCAGAGCTTCGTAATGTAAAATAATCCTGTTTAATATATGTGCATTTTTATTTACACATACCGTAAAACAATTCTTATTTTACTTGACAGTAATATTTATGATGCTGACATCCTCATAGGGCTTATCTGTTTTGGGATTGACTTTGACGTTGGAGATCCTTTGTACAACTTCCATTCCTTTGGTCACTCGTCCAAATACCGTGTGCTTATTATCAAGCCAAGGCTGTATTGGAGGACAAATGGAAAATCTTGATAAACCTGGATTTCTTAAATCACACCCTCTGGGTGAGCAAATTAAAGAAAATGAAATTTATGCTTCGCTTTAATATAAAAAAAAGATGTATAGTCATTTCACTTAGGTTTAACATTGATGACTTGTGTTTATAAGAAAAAATATAAAAGCACAGTATAATGTTTAAATATCTGCATCTTTCAGACCAAACGGAACTAGATGTTTGTTAAAGGCAAGTTTCTTTGTATGGCTTACAGAATTATGACTAAGGCTTTAAATTTCCCTGCAGGAATCCTATCTGGACAACTCAGAGGCAGTGTGGAATAGGTTAAACAACATGTGCTTTGGCTCAAGATGGGAGTTCAAATGATAGCTCTGCTACTTGACCTTTGCCAAGTTAATAGTATCTCACTGTTTTCCTCGTAAGTTTTTTAAAACTGGGTAGGTGATACTGGAGGTACTGTGAATATTATATGAGACTATATTCCTGGAAGATAGTAAGTGTAACTTTTTCCTTCATTGCTTGGTGGTTAATTCCAAAAAATAAAGTTTATAGTTTTGTGGAACTACACAGCAATAGCACTAGATATTATTATACTATATTTCATCAAATTTACAATGCCATTGATTATGGGTTGCATTCTGATTTCAGAGATGTAAAAATGTGGAAAAAGAAATGTCTTAAACAAGAGTTCATATACTCTATCTTCCCAATTCTAAAGAGAGAATTGGCCCAGAGGTGAAATAATTTGCTTTGGATTATACAATTAGTAATGGCAAAATTGGCTTAAATTCAAATTAATGTAGCTCGCTCTCTCCTACTAAACCTCACTGTCTTAGATTATAACCAATGGATCTTTGGCTTACAGACACGCTCTTCTACTTACCGTTGGTACTACTGTTATGAAAAACTGGGATCCATTAGTATTTGATCCAGCATTGGCCATGCTGAGTGTATATGGCCTGTCATGTCGTAATGTTGAATGAAATTCATCTTCAAATTCTCCTCCCCATATGCTTTCTCCTCCCATACCAGTACCTGTTGGATCTCCTGTTTGAATCATGAAGCCCTTAACAGAAAGTATACAAAAAAACATATTACAGTCCTTTTTTTATATGAATACATTTGAGTCTTATGTTTGTCAAGAGTTCTTTGTATTCTGAATTTTCAACTGTCTTAACAGTCATTTTATTGTAAAGCAATTTTATTAAACTCTTAGTAAGTTGTGCTCTAATTTGGATGATGTACTTCTATTGCTACCTTATTTCAATGGTTGAAACCAAAATGCAAAGATCTTCTCATTTATATATAGACATGTAGTATCTTTCCCAATAATCTAATTAAAACTAATTAATAGTGTAAATAAGTTTTAGGATCTGTATAGTATATCGGGTATAATGTAATTGCCCCACTCTTCTTTTCTCCTTTTCCCTAAACACTATGAATTTCCTGGTGAGTCATTTCAGTAATTACTTTCGAATCCTGAAATCTGAGTTTTTCTCCGGACAGTTCTCCTTCCATTTCTCACCTGTCAGTAGCCAATTACCACATCCATTTTATGGCATGCAGCTCAATAAAATCTGGGCTGAGTTCATTCTGCTCTTCAGGGATTAATGGTAGTTCTCATAGACTAAGTGGCATTTTGGCTCTTCTGTTATTTAAAATCTTACCTTCTATGACTAGACTTATGTAGACACTAGAAACATAGAACCCTATTGTTTTTCATCTCAGCATGACCTTTTATTCATTATCTGACCTTTTGATTTAATTGCTGACAAAATATCGTTGCAGTGTTTCTAAAAAGGTAACTGCATTATTATTCTTGTCTTTGTAGATCTGATCTTCATGACCACCCATTCTTTTTTTGGGTTCCACAGTCCATTTTTCCCTATTCCTTTTTAATTCACTAGTAATTGAGAGAGTAAGATTCCTTGTTTATTCTGCTTTTGTTATGCAGTAACATACTGTTCCTTAAATCATATTAAATTTGCAATAACTTACCTTAATTATACGGTGAAATGTATGCCCATTATAATAACCATTTCTGCTGTGAACACAGAAGTTTTCCACTGTCTTAGGGCACCTAGTAAGACATATATTAAAAATGAGAGATCTATTTCAGCATCTCAAAACAGTTCTCTTTGCAGTTTTGCTTCCTAAAGGTGTTTTCAGTATCTTCTGAATGTTTAGAAAGACAGTCTTTCATAACCTCTTCTAATTCAGGACAAGGAAGAGTTGAAAGGGCATATATAAGCAGTAACATATTCTTTTTGTTAGTATTTTTAGATTATTATGATTGCTGTTATATTTGAGTTTGAAAGTATTTAGATTTCAAGGTCATTTAGCAATTAAAAAATATAACCGTAGCACCTTAACAGATATCACACTCAGAATATGAAGCTTCCTAAATATTCACTAATTTATGATTTAATATGATAATCCAATAGCTCTTAGAACGGGGAGCAGAAGGGAGAATCAAGAGAATCCTGCACCAACTACATTAGGGCACAGGCGTAATGGGTGCATGGGTTCTGAGCACTTGAGATGGTCCAAGAGTCTAGAACTGCCTAGTTCACTGTTCAGTAGCAAGGTATGATATGATAGGGCATTTAGGTAAAGATGTTGTAAAAGATGTTTGTTACCTTTTGGATCCAGAATAGTGAGACATTCTATTGTATTTGGTATTGTATGTTCATTCTGTAAACTTTTAATTATCCATAATACTTTTTAACTACTGAAACTAAAGAAGAGGTAACAGATGTCTAGCAAATGCTAGGAAGGAAAAATCATTATCTTCTTCTTAAGACTTTGATTTGAGAGGAAAGCCAGTTACAGTAAGTGAGCAACAAAATGTAAAGTTGGAATGTACATTTATTAGTAATATACATTTGTGTATGATTCAACAGTTCACATTTAACACTTTCATAGCCAATATTTACTTTGTCTTAATAATAATAAAAAACCTGTTTATGTATATGTCTGTATAAAATGTTCCCATTTTCTAGTGGAAGTTATAAGAAAGCTCAGGATATATGCCCTATCAAACATTTCAGTTCTTCAAAATCCCTTAAGTCAAAATAACAAGATTTTTAAGGTGCATAGTTTCTTCAAACATACACATTTACACTGATAAATTTAAGACATCAAAAACAGTACATACTCAACAGGAAAAAGTTTGATGTGAATATCTCCCATGCTCGTGTGGACAGTGGCACTATCTGAAACTCGTTTAGGCCCTTCGGCTTGAGTAGCTGCCATAACTTCTTCTTTAGAAGGTTTCTCATTAAAAACATCTCGGTCAGAATCTGCACTTTTTGTATCTTCTGGTTCTCGTTTTGTAAACTGGAGGAAAATAAAGTGAGTGAACTGAATGAATAAAATTTTTCATCTGGTTAAAATTTATGAACATGAAAATTTATTTCTAATGAAGTAGTTGAGTAAGAATTCACATTAAAATAAATCCTTATTTCAGGAGTCACTTTCTAGCATTTTATATAAGGCAGTTAAATTATTTTCATACTTGTCTAATATGAAAATAATCCATATAATGAAGATATGTGATTTCAAATGGGATTTCTTTTTGGCTAGTCATTTAATAAGATGCATTTTTACTGGAGGTAGCTCTCTGCTTCTGTTTTCTATTGTGTCCTAACCTGCTACCTTTTGCTTACTTTTTACTATTTAGATTGCCTGGGTTTGAATTCCAGCTCTGCTACTTACTATTTATGTGACTTTGTGAAAGTAAATTCATTTCTTCCATATCCTCATTCATGAATGGGTATAATAACAACTATCTCAAAATGATGTCTGTTGTGAAGATTAAAAGAAAGAATGTTAAGTGCTTAGAGTTAAAGAAGGCACCATATACATATTAAAACTGCTTTTATTACTATGAGCAGAACCTGGTGCTAGGCAGATAAGGATTCAAAGATGAGTCAGTAATGGATATTACCTTTTTTTTGCAGAGCTGTCTGATCCATTTAAACCTTGAGGCTTGGGAGAAAGAATGCAAACTTTGAGTGAAGTTGTAGAAATTTGAGGGTCCTCAGGGTATAGAGAGAACTGAGAAAAACCTCTCAGTTGTTAAAGTCTGGATTTCTAAAGGCCTGTTTCTTTTATTGACTCTCAGTAGAAATCTTTCCTCCCAAGAAAGCTCTACCTGATGCCAACTGAGTTCCAGGAAGGTAAAGCTAGTGCCCCCAGCTCTGTCTTACCTAATGTCATTCCTGGTCCATTTGGATAGATTCCAAATACAGAAACAACCAAACTAGAATGTTACTGCCTTCACCTTATTACCAGTTTTTAAAGGAATGGCATATAATACTACATTTGTAATATGTACCAAGTACTCTCTTCTAAATAATTTTTATCTTCAAAACAATTAAATTATAGGTAAAACTAAAAATTATTTTCTTTTAATTAATTAGTAAAATTTTAGCAGTAACTTTAAAGTAACAGCAAAATTCTCATCTTAGAAGAATGTACCCATGTTAGGTTAAAAAGCTTGGTTGGGGTAGGGAAATTTCTACTACATTTTCAAATGCTGTTAACCTTTACAGCATCACAGGTGCTTATAATGTATCAATGAATGAATGAGAATAGTATAATAGGCCAGACATTTTGCCAAACTTGGTGGATTTAATAGTGAAGAAAACAATGACCTGTATTTATGGATTTTATGTTATCTTGAGGAGGAGATGGCAGTGTCAGAGACAAAAAAATTAAAAAATCAGTAAATTATTCCAAAAAGTGTGACACATAACATAAGCAGGTACACCTAACCCAGCTTGATGTAGAGAAGGCTTCCAAGCTGAGACCTAAAGTATGAGTAGGAATTGGGAAGAGATGTATTATGTGGCAGAGATGGAATAGCCTGGGCAAGTGCAGAGAGGTAAAAAAAAACACTTAACTATTGCCAATGGGATCAAGATCAGTAAGCCCAATGAACTAAAATTAGAGATAAGATAGAAGGGCGAGTTAATGTAGACAGCTGGGGAGTCATTAAAGGATTTTTGGCAGAGAAGGACATTTGGGTCTTAGAAAGTCTCTGACTACAGTGTGAAGGATAAAATGAAAGGACAGAGGTATCTAGTAGCAACATTACAATGGAATTACAAGTTAAAAAAAGAAACGTGTTTTAAGAGGGAAGCATGCAAGTTTAGGGGAGATATGTTCAAGAGTAAAAGCTGAAAAAAACAAAAGAATTTTTAACACCCCAGAGCAAAAACTATTTGGGATGCAATTATTACATAATCACTTCATATCATCTTAGCACATAGTTGTAGAAGCCATGTTGAAAAATTTCAAAACAGGATGGAAAACAGTACAGAAAGCCTTAAAATCAAACCTTAGTTAAAAAAATTCTACAATATTAATGTTGTAAGATAGTATTACGGTTGTTTAGAAAGACTGCTATTATTGCCAACATTCTCTTCAGTTGAAAGCACAAGCTAAGAAAATAAAATTCCAACCAAACTGGAAGAATTAAGGTCTATCTCCTAAGTCTTCCACATACCATGTAAAATCTATTCTTTTTGAAAGATGTACAGACTATTGTTGGATCAGCTTGAATATTTTGAAGCACAGGATTTTCAGAAGCTTTCATTTCTATGGTAGTTGCAGCACGATGTTTCTTGGCTATTCCCTGGAACAAAGCCAGTTGCATCACTCTAATATTTTCTTGCTTGCCTAAGATCCTCACACATCTGGAAAACAGAACAATGTTTTATACCATAAAATCATCAGAATTAACTCCAAGTTTAACAGCATTTCAGATAAAAACTAGGAATCAACTATCCTTTATCTTTGTATAGAATAACTAGTGAAAGGTTTCTAAGGTTTCTCTACCTTTACCCCTCATTATTTTAAATTGGTAGCAACTGTATTTTCAGGTCAAAAAAATATCAGTCAGTTTTAACCTATTCCTAGTATTTTAATCTTTCTGCAAGCTTTCAAAGATTTTTATATTGCCAAGAACTATAATATAAATTTGTTTACATGTGAGAGTGTACAGCACAGGTTTTTTTCTCCTTAAATATACTTTAAGGTCTTTTCATTTACATTCAGTGATATCTGATTGTAGCCATTTTGTACTAAGACCAAATGGACTGTTTGCACAAAAGGCTTATTGTGGTTTCATGCATTTTAACTTCTGATTTTATGTCTAGCAGGATGTAATGCTGAATTCTGTGGTTAAAATATTTGGCGACATTTAACATGAACCAGACTAATTTAAATCAATAAGCAAAAGACAGATTGAAACTTGTTAAAAAAAAAAACTTGAAACTATGCATATCTTCTTTCCATTTCTTCTACAAACATGAGTGGAAACTTTTTACATAAGATTATAAACAACCAAAAGACCAAAGAAAAATCCAGTCAAAACATTTGGTTAAGTTTAGACATTTGGGACTATTCCATTTGTCTTGGAACAAACAAAACTCCCATTGTTTCTCTGGAGGAGGAAATGGTTCCCCAAAAATGTCTTTTTAAAAAACATACATCATATTAAAGCTTACCGGTTTGTTTCTACATTTATAACTTTAATGCCCAGCATTGTTCCATACAGCACGAAGTGTCCGGTTTCATCAAAAACTATATTAATTAATCTTACTGCATCCACCTTTTCCAACTCACGCTCTACAGCCATTCGTCGGCCAAATTCCATGTCTGGTAGCTGTTGCCTCATTTGCTGCAGTTCAGTAAACATCTAGGGAACAAATCATTTATTAACAAAAAAGCTACATGATAAAGGGAGTATGAATTTAAGTAGAAGTAGAGTACACATTAGGACACACACAGAGTACACACTGATAGTTTGTGTCCTTATATATCTACTAAAGGAGGATTCTAAACATTATAAGCAGGAAATAAACAGTAAGTTCAATCATAAAAAACAGTGTTTATATTAACTGGGCTCTTCTAATTTAAAAAAAGCTATTTAGTTAACAACTGCTTTCTCTTCAGAAACAGTATATCTGCTGACTTTTATAAGCCACAGACTTGCACTTTTCAACAGAAATATAATGTAAACTACACATATAATTAAAAAATTTCTAGTAGCTACAACAAAGTACAAACAGGTGAAATTAATCTTAATGTTTTATTCAATCCAGTACATCCAAAATGTAATTTAAACATTTAAACAATATAAGAAATTCAGATAAATTACTTTTTCTTGTAAAGTCTTTGAAATCCTGTATTTAAACTTTCAGCCCATCTCAATTTGGACTAGCCACACATCAAATGCTCAATAGCCACATGTGGCTCCAGTGGCTACAATACTGGACAATGCAGCTGTAAACTGCGAGGTCCCTGTATCAGGATCATGGGCCTGGCATATATATAACAAGCACTCAATTTTTGTTGAATGAATTCTTGTTACTTTAGTAATCTCATGATATTTTGTTAAGGTTTCAAGTTATTCTGCCATGGAGCACAACTACAATCAGGTTATCACTAGTTAAATATGGTTTAGAAGAGATGAGTGCTCTTTAGTTTAGACACTTGGTTTACTTTTCTTTAGATATTTAATATGCACTTTTCAAGACAGAAGTCACATCTGAACTACTGTGTACTCTCACACTACAAGCCTCCCCACAGTTAGTATTTTACTTTCAGTTTTGCAGACATTTGGGGCATCAAGTAGCAGAATTCAGAAGTAACTTCCCACTGCAGATGAAAAGAAGAAAGGCTTTTTTTGTCCCATCTACTACTTTTTTCATGCTTGCGTAACTGGAAATCTCCAGTCTTTCTAGATAAGAAAGAGCAACAATATACTCAACTCCAAAAGTCAAAAGAAGGTATGTGTGATAGGGAACAACATAAAGCAAAAGTCTTATAGAACAGCTGAAAAGCCTTGTCATTAGGGTTTCCTGTCTAGTCTCTGAGGCTGACATATTGCTTATTCACAAGCCAGAAATAACCTGGATGCTGGGATACATATTTGTAGCGAGGGACCTGATCATTTTTGCTAGAGAGATTCATTTTCAAGCCTTGTCTGTAGATGGCCATCAGCCCACATATAAGTATTTCTTAAATGTTAATCCAACCTGGTAAGCACATCAGTATCTTTTTATAGTATTTCAACTTATTTAATAGCAGAAGCTCTGTGATACACAACTCTGTGGCCATATACAGCAATCCTGGTTAATAAATACTAAAAGATACAACTTCATACCATCCAATTAAATTTCTTGTCTGTTAAAGTAGGATTCTGTTTAGCAGCTCCCCCCTTAACATGAACTTTGAGATTCTAGTCATTTAGTAGGTACTACTTTTGCAAGTAATTGGCATTTGGCTTTTTTTCTTATAAACTCTCATTTTCAATCTCAACTTCTGTCATAAGCTTTACTAATGACTTTATAACCTCAGCCCTATCACTTCAACAAATGTTTAAGACAACAAAGAAAAAATAGACTGATTGAGCAGCTGAGAGTATGTGTTAAGAGAATTATATCGAGACTCTATTATAAATATGTCTTTTCCTAAGGCATCTTAGAAGAGTTACAAGCTGGTTAAGAGTTTTTAAGTTATATTTGAGTTGGAACTATTATCTAGCTACCAGACACTACTGTAGAAAAAACATCACAAAAAAAGTTTTCTCCTTTTCTTAAAAGCACAGTGGAAAGCTATTCTCTTCCAACAAGAAAATGAGTCATGAGGATGATTTAACTAGCAAACAGATCTTCATATTTACCTGGATTCATATTACTTCGGGCGATAATCCATCCAACTTAACTACCACTTGCCACCAAACAAGACTGTCACTAATAAAAGTGACAGAATTTTTTAAGAGCTTAATACAGGGAGTCTAACATAAATTGGTTACTACTGAGACTATAGAATTGACACAGTCATACAATAAACATTGCTACAAAGGTTCAAGCCATAGACTCACAGATGACTTAATATACCATTAGCAACTGGAGAACCACCTGATGGAAACAGTTGATGAAAACCAAGTTTCCACAAAAACTAGTTAACTTTGCATAGACAAAAACTCTACTTCTACAACTACATGTTCTAACAGATTCTTGTTAGCAATAATTATGTGTTAGGTTTTGTTCTTAGTGCTGGAGATATAATCATGAGCCAAAACACATAGAACCATGGATTGCAGAGTTTAGTGTACTGGGTGTTGACACACATTAATGAAATAATAAGGCTATATCAGATACTACCAAAGAAAAAAAGAGATATAGTCACACAAAAGTTGTCCTAGACTGGATGAATGGTGAAAAATTCCCTGGGGAAGTGACCCTTTAATTGAGACCTGAAGGATCAGTTCAATAAGTAATGGGTAATGGGAAGACTGGGAGGGGCCATTCCAGGCAGGCGACTTGCCTGTGTAAAGGCCCTGTGGTGGGAGGCATGTTCAAGAAACCAAAAATCCTAAATGGCTAGAGTAAGAGACAGGGAAAAAGGTAATTTACAGTAGTCATAGCAGTAGGCAGGGGCCACAAAATGGCAGGCCATGATTTTGATCTTGATCCTTAGAACACCATGAAGTCACTAAAAGGTTCAAAGGATGATATCTTCAGATACGTGCTTTTAAAAGACTGCTCTGGGTGTAACATGGATAACAAATTAGGAGAAAGCCAGATATAGGAGTAGGCCATGAATAGGCCAGGCAAAAGATCCCACACTAGGGTAGTTAGAACTGTGATGCAAGGAACTGGATGGATTTAAAGTACATAGACAGTAAAACTGACAGGACTCATGATGAATTAACTAGAGGGGTAGGGAAGGAGACTAAAGAATGATTCAGGTTTCTGGCTTGTGCAAGTAGATGGATATTGGTGCCATTTGTGAAGACAAAAAAAAGGGCAGTACCAGGTCTGTTCATAATAAAAAGTTGGGATAAGTCATACAGACAGACAGGAGTGAAAAGAGTGAGAAGAGAATGGGGCCTAGAATGAATGACTTCCAAAGACCGTAAGAGGATGAGCTTATAAACAGATAAAAAACAACCACATAAATTGAGTGAGTGGTTCAGGAGATACCACTTTGTAAACCTAGGGGAAAGTTTTGAAAAGCAACAATGCAAGAGAGCAGAGAGTTGAATGATCTTTACTGTGCTAAAGGAAAATAACCATCAATCTAAATGTTTGTCTAGAAAAAATACCTTTAAATAACAAAAAAGACATTTTCAGAACAGTAAAATCTGATTAAATTTATATTGCACTTACACTTAGTGATTCATCAAAGACTCTCATGAGTTTTCCAGTTAAAAATCTGAAAATTCTAACTTTTCTATCAGAACCAATAGTAGCTATTTTCTTCCCATCAGGTGAAAAACACATGCTGCTTGGATAAGCCTTGCACTTGGCAAATTCGTATAAATCTGTATCAGTTTTATATTCCCAGTTTATATTTTTGGGGAATTTATATTCATGAGGAGGCCCAGTCCAGTACTCAATCATTCCAGATTTGTCAGAAGACACTATTGTTTTGTAAACTGGGTTTAGCCGTATTTGAGTAAGAGGTGAGGTATGGAGTTTATCAAAAATATGAAGTGGCTGGTTATCTCCTCGACCATCATAAATGAAAATTTTTCCTGTACTCTTCTCAGAAGCAGCAACTGCAGATATGGCATCTCCTGGGCAAAAGATCCACTCACACTGTCCAGGAAAATAGCTAAAATAGTAAAAAATTGAGGGGGAAAAAAGAGGTCAATATAACAGGTAAGTATTCCTCCCCACCAAAAAATGTTCTAGCCAGTAATTTAGCTAGTTTCTAATTCCTTGCTCAAAAGTAGCAGAGATATAGAATGAGGAGAAACAACTAAGAATAGTTTCTATTTTTTCTCTTTCTGATCTTATCAATGCAATGGTAAGAATTTCTGAGGACCTATCAAACCACAAGAAAAGAACAGCATATTTAGCAGAGCATTTACTTCTCTTGGGATAAGGAAACCTAGTTAGATCTGGACCTTAAAATACTCTGGGGCACTGCCTTTTTGGATTTCTGTGTATGTCTTGGTTTATGTATAACTTACTTTAAAATAGGTTAAGTATGTAATAGTATACTTTAGAAATCCATTCTTGACATTTTTAAGATCAAAATATTTTAGTTATGACGATGCTCAAAAGAAAAACATTCTGATATCATACTCTCATTATTAATAATGATCTTAAAACTATAAGCTTTGAACATGCTACCTGATGAACATAGTGTAAAAGAATTGGGACAGATTTAATCAGTATAACGTGTGAGTGTTGTCTCTTTCAAAGTAGACAGTCTGAGAAATTACAGTTATTCCAATGATGGTGCTGATGACAAAAATCTTTTGGGGATTCTTCTTTTAGAATTTCTATTCAAAGCCTAAAAAACACTCTTTCAGTATCCTCAAAGGTGGCAAATGTTCAAATGTTCACAAGATAAATGAGATTATTTATGATTTGATTTTAAAAAATAGTTATAGTCTGGGGAAACCAAGCTGGGAAGTAAAATGATCAACAGGTATTTCTATTTACAGTCAAAAAATAAATACTAAGACTGATCTTCAGTGGCTCATAAATGGGTTTTGAAGGAAATTCCAAAGAAGTCCTGCTCTGCACTGAATTGTTGTTCTCCCCCCCAGTTCATACGTTGAAGTCCTATCCCCCAGTGAGACTGTAGCTGGAGGTAGGGTCTTTGGGAGGTAATTAAGGTTAAATGAAGTCATAAGGGTGGGGCACTAATCCCAAAGGCAGATGGTCTTCTAATGGAAGAGGGAGATATCATTCCCTCCTCCATCCCCTAACCCTAAAGAGACACAGTGTGAAAACTAGAAGACAGTCCTCACCAGAAAATAAACCCTGCTGAAACCATGATCTTGGAATTTCCAGCCTCTAGAACTGTGAGAAAATAAATTCCTGTTGTTTAAGCCACCTAGTCCATGGTCTTGTTACAGCAGCCTGAGCAGACTAAGACAAGTCCCAAAACTGTTTCTGACAATGGTACAACTTTCAAGCTGACATTCATTTCGATGTATATAAATTCAGTATGTTATCTTAAAAGAGACACACTTAAAAGAAAATACTAGTTTTATTACTGTACAGTGTAACCACATAGTTTGAGTATCATTGTACTCCCACATTTAAAATCACCAACAAATAACCTCAATTGCAAAAATGTGCATAAGCCTTATAAGAACACACTACCACATTACTGAAATAAGTACAGCAAAAAAGTTAATTTTAAGTACCAGGTAATTAGATACAATTGATCTGCATTCATTTATTAAGTAGTATTAAATGGGTATAATGAATGCTTGTTATGATACTATTTGCAAATTTCTCCAGTGATGAATGACAAAAACCACAGTCTCCAAACATAACAAGGATATACCTAATTTTCCAAAGCAAAATCCAAAGACACATTTTTTTATTGGAATGTTAATATATTCTGTTTAGAAATACCTATGAAATGGTGAAGTTTAGTTTAAAACATATTTCACAAGCTAAAAAATATAAACTTTAAAAGACTTACCCAAGCTTCAGCATATTGATCATGTCAAAGTTCACCACATCAAATACCTTCATTGCTTTATCATCTCCCACAGAACAGAACAATGCTCCCTCAGAGCTAACTGCAATACTTTCAATAACTCCTATTTAAATAAATCACATTAAAAGTCTAGTAAATATCAATGAAATAAATCCATGATTCAAAGAACAAAACATTTAAAAAGAAACTTTAACCAGACAGTTTGCGAGCCACAAAAAGAAAAAAAAGTGAAATTCTTACCCAGGTGACTACGAAAATGTTTAACAAATTCAATTCCCTCTTCTATTTTTTTCCAGAACTTAACATGTCCATCATGACTGGCAGTAATAATAAAGTCTGTCCTGCATATATAAAATTGCAAAATAAATTTCTAAAACAGATCTATGAATCACTCAGTACCCCCAAAGCAATCACTCATTCAAGAATCTTTGTTTCGGTCATAATAGGTTTAAAAAAAAAAAAATCCCCCCTTTATGGCGACCATTGTATTAGAACAGATAGAACACTGCAAATTTTCAAGCTCTTTTCTGGATATTTTAACAGATGCTGCTATACTCATTTTAATACCAAGAGTTAGGATGAGAACTGAACTAGGATGTGACAAGCAAGAAAGGAAAGGAAAAGGAAAAGCAAATAAATAAAAATTTCAACAGCATTCACTAGGTCCTTTGATGCTAAAATTACCCTAAAGGCAGTCTTTCCTTGGGAAAAATGTTACTATTTTTCAGAAGTTAATAATTAAACCTCAACATATTACTTTCATACACAGTAAAATTCAATGTTTGTTTTGTATCCTATCCAAGGTATTTTGGTAAAGCATCAAAAAGATTTTATAGAGAATAGTATCCCCAGTAAGGTATGCAAAAATAGAAACCTCTTACTGAAACCTAGAATATGTCAGGTACTTCACCCATAATACCTTAATCTCTTTATAGCAACTCTATCAGGGTGGGTATTTTTTATCATTATTTTATAAATCAAGAAATAGCTTTAAAATGTTAAATGTATTTGCCTCAGGTCCATAGCTGGAGAGCAGCATTCAGTATTACATATGCCTAACTTCAAAACCTATATTCTTTCTATTAAGGCCTGCTGTCTTGGGTTTTAAAAAATGAACAAAAAATAGCAATTAGAGAGTGATAGCAATGCTAGTCCTATGTGCTGGGAAGTAAGATGATCAATAGGTATTTCTATGTATAGTCTATTTATTTGGAAGAGTAAGGATACAATGACAACTTTGGACTAGGGAAATGGCTAATATTTGATCAGAATTATCCTATAAGTGAAATATAAAGTTATTTTAATTAAACTTGTATCTTAAACTGTCTCTAAGAGACCAAGCACAGACTGGTCCAAAGAGCAAAGTAATTTATCCACTTCTTTTGACACTCACTGTCAGTATCATCAAGCTACTTTCATATCTCATTCAGATTTCTATACTAACCTCCTAACTACTCTCTCTCTATCCTTTTTTGCCCTATTTGAATTCATTCACCTCACCACAGAGGGGTCTTAAGAAAAAAATTGGTTGTTACTTTTCTGATCACAGGTCTAAAATCCCTACAAGGCATAGAGAATCCCCAAGGATTTAGTCCTTGCCTTTTTTCTCGAGCTTCATTTGCTGTTTACCCTCTATAAACCTGTTTCCTTAACTGCAGAATATAGACTATGTACTACCTATAAGTGAATATATTGTCCTTATTATTCAAATAACCTCATGAGATTATTTATGAAAAAGTATCTGGGCATAATATAAGCTCAACAAATAGAAGAGCATTAGTATTATTATTATCCTTCTCCAAATACCTACTCACCTATTTTGAAGATCCTGTGCCATTTCAAGAATGTCTTAGTTCTCCTCATTTTCCCCATAGTACTGAAGAGGCCAACTTCCAATCACTTCCATCTTAACTAATACACTCTTTTCCCAGGAAACTCAGATCTGCCTACTTCATACCCATTTGGTATTTATCTCCAAAAGATATCCACACAGACTAGAGAGTTTTGTCTTTTCTAATGCAATCCTTGAATGATACAGGAAAGAACATGTAAGCCTGTATTTAACTTAACCTATTAACAGAACCTGTGGAATTAAACAGAAATCCATAATATCCTAAGGTTACTTCTACAAGTCCACCTCAAAATTGAAGCATTTTGTAGAAAATTAAAAAAGATGATACACTTACTTGGTGCACACCACATGTGTAATAACATCTCTATGCATGTAACTGCGCTCATACATGGATGCACTGGGGAGATTATCAAGATAGACTCTTTCAAACTCTAGAACTGAGGGGGAAAAAGTAAAGAAAAAAACTTAACAATTGGAACTAAACACTTTTGTATTTAAAAATTTCTAAATTTTATTTTCATATTTTCTTCTAGATTTTCCTTCATTTCTCTTAATTCACATGTAAAGAAAAAAATCCACTCTGTTCGGTTGTAACTCTTACTATTTACAGTACTCAGCACCATTATTTTAGTCAGTTATGACAGGTTGTCAGGTATTATGTAGATACTGAACTGTTCCCAGAACTGAAGAACTGATGGTTCTGGCTTACTATGGAGGTTCTATTAAAAAAAAAAAAAAAAAAGAAAACCCTAAAAAGTTTCATGAAATTTCATAACCATCTTTCTAACTATGTAAATCCAATTATTAGTGCTAATTTAAATAAGTAATAAAAGGCCGGTGGTCATCTATAAAACGTCTCAGTTTATCTTTAAGGCCCTGATCCTCTTTGAAGTCATGTTATTGGGTTTGAAACTAGTAAACATGATAAAATGTTTAGATTTTTTTAGAGCTGAGTACTTTTCAAACTTTTTTAAGGGGCAAAAACATTTGTAAGAGTAGTAATCTGAGGAAATAATCATTTCATTATGTAAGCTATGAACAACTGTACTCATAAAAAATGACATTGTTCATGTATCTAATAGAACAATCCAATGATGACTATAAACATGCCTATAAAGAATTGCTAAATTAAACATGATGAACTGTTTCACAGTTTTTCATAAGTATTGTCTAGGTGACTCAAAGTTGTGTCCAACGAACTAATTTTCCCTTCATTTTTAGTGACAGACCCCATTTCCATAAGGGCATATTATTGCCATCCAGTTATGACACGATCTTTCTCACCTTCTCTCCAATCAGGTATGACCATATGCCAATGAGATAAAGGTGAAAGTGTGGTGTGATGGTCAAGAAATCTCCTTGAAAAGACAGGCCCTTCTACCCCCCCCTCAGCGCTATGGCGTGGAACTGGGATGTGGGCACTGTAATTCTAGTAACCACTCAGGACACAGATGAGGGCCACCCTCTAATGATGTTAGGAGAGAATGCTGGAAAGAGCCTAGGTCCTTTTGAAGCCTCCAAATCAATCCTAAACTGTCTATTTTGGGACTTCCTTTACACATGAGAGTATAGTGCTATCTTTTTAATGTTACTGTCATTTTGAGTTTTTCTGTCATATGCAGCTAAATTTAATCCTGATCCACAGACCATTTGCTTTTGTTAGTTCACTTTTGAAGAGATACATACTGAAAAAAATAGGTTCCAAGGCACATGGATGTAAAGAAGACTAACAGTTCCATTCCTATCCTTGGGAAACTATCAGTTTAATTAAAGGTAATGCCATATAATCATTTGTCTTTCTGAAAAGGAATACAAAAGTCCAATGTCCAAAGAACATGGTAAAGAGGATGGCTCCATGTCTAGGAAGCTAAATATATTATCAAAGCCACCCTTTCATATAAAATCTTCAATGACATTTTTCTAACATTTCACAAGTTTTTAGATTTCAATTTTTTCTTCAAACTGAATACACTATTGACTGGCTTAAATACAATACATATCTAATTAAGATTGTCACACCTAGTAATTTCCATCTCTGCCTGAACTATATTAACTTTGTAAGATCTTTGTCTCCTAACACTAATCAGCACTTTGATATTTTTGGATTTTTCCATTTCCCCTACTTATTTGCATAAACAGGACATGCAAAACATTCTAATACAATAAAATAAGAAGAGCATAAACACTGTAATAGTCATTCATTCAATAAATATTGAGTATCTTCTATATGCAAAGCACTGTACCAAGCACTGGAACAAAACAAGCACGATCCTTGCTCTTATATGCTTACAGATTTACAGTCTCCTAGTGGAGAGAAACATCAATCACATGAATAAATAATGTAATTACAAAACATGGCAAGTATGGTGAGGAAAAAGTTGCTATGGAAGCATTTAACAGAAAGACGTGACAATAAAAAAAATAATGCACTTTAAGGGTGTGAACGTACCATGTTCAAAAAAGCTGCCTCTTTAAAATTCGCGTATGTAAAATTTTAAGGCTATCTGTAAATTCAGAGTGATAAATTATCACCTCAGAGTTATGACCAATCTCAGTCCAGACCGAGAAGTCACAGGCTTCCTGGAGGAGGTAACAGCTGAGCTGAGTGCTAAAGGTCGCACAATACTTAGCCAAGTGAAAGGGGTTGAGGAGAATTATTCCAGATAGAGAAACCATGACACCCTGGCAGGCATCCAGGGGACAAAAAAGGCATGCCACATTTTCAAGTGTTTTAGCATGGCTGGGGGACAGACTAAGAGAAGAATGACACGAGGTTAGGAGAGGGATGTGATGGAAATGTGTTGGGAAGGTAAGGACAGATCATATTATGAAGGGCCTTGTATTTCATGCTAGAACTTGTTTTGAAAATGAGAAATCACTGAGGAGTTTTAAGTAGGGAGAGTGATAAAGATTTGAGTTTTCAGAAAGATCATTTTAATGGTCTTACATGTTTAAGGAAAACATCTCATAGAACTTCTTAAAAAAAAGAAAATTTAATCTATACCTTTCCCCATCCTTTTTATTTGATAAAATTTTGTTACTGTTACACGTTAGTGGAAAAATACTTCAGGCCATGCATGGTCTCAGGATCCTAAGTATGGTCTGAAAAATTAGACCTCGGGTGTTTAGATGAAAGCTTTATGATTCAGAAAACTTAAGTAACTTTTCCTAGGTCGGAAAACTCACTGGTTGGAAGAGTAAGGATTAAAATTATCTTACATACTTTAAAGGTAATTTACGGTTCTAAATATGCCCCGCCTTCTCCTCGCGCCCCATAACATAACACCACTTTTGAATAAAAAAGCCTTAAAAAGAGCCATACTCTTCCACATCTGCCAAACAGAGCTGGAAATTCCAACCTCATCTGGCGGCTATAGGGATTAAAGGAGAGGTGCTGACCACGTAAGTATTAGCATCTATTAAAACAAATCGGTGATTCACAGTGTTAGATATTATCAAAAACGCTGTACTCAGACCAATCACTATTTGGTGAAGACACGCAAGTACACAGTAGCCAGAAGCGAGGAGACCCTCTGTTCTGAGGGTACACAGCCCCACAATCACACACCATCCGCTCTGGGGTCTGGCTGGAACTCTCCCCGGGGAGAGACGCAGCACTCCAACTCGCCCCACGTCTATCTCCGTAGTTACCTTTCCTTTTCTTGGCCAGCGTTGCCTCTACAGGCAAAGGTCCCACCCAGCGCTCTTCATTTTCCTCTTCGTTCTCATGAGCCACCGCCACTGCCACTGCCAGCTCTCTTTCTCTCAGTTCCGTTCTTTCCGGCTCCTCAGTGTCCCGGCGCCCTCTCCTCCTCAGCTGCGACTGGCTACCACCTTCCGTCGCCATGATGTACGAATCGTCGGAAAGAGCGCGACAGTACCCATCCCCGCAGCCAACCCCAGGGCAGCGGCGCAGCCTGCTCGTAAGCGGGAGCGAGTTTCGGGAATGGCTGGGGTGGGCAGGAGCGGATCCAATCAGCAAGCAGCGCGCGAAGCCCTGGAACGGAAGCCTGTCTGTCCACGCCAGTACAAGGTGAACTGAGTCGCTGGTGCTGCGGTGGTAAGAGCTGGGCGGGGAGAACGCCGGGTGGGTGAAACTTGGCAGCGGGCTGGAGCTCCCAGGAAATGGAGCTGCAATTCCGATGGTCGGACCCTCACCTTCCGGGAGCTGGATACCCCATGTCCGGCTAGCTTTAGGGTCCCACTTTTCTGCAGCCTCAGAGCGCCGCCGACAAGGGGAAAAGGCGGACGGGTGGGGAGTTGAAGGAGGCGGGTAACCAGCGAGCTTCCCTGTAAATGTACCAAACGTCACCCCCCGGAGCTTGATTCTCTCCCCGCTCTCTGAAGGCTGCGAGCGCTTGTTTCTCCTTCCGGGGAGAGAACCGGACATGCCAATTAACTAAGCGGCCCATGGCAGGACCGTTTACCTTCTGCTTCCATCTCTTAGATGCCTTAAAGACTTAAGCTCTCTTTTTAAAAAAATTATTTGTTTGTTTGTTTATTTTGGTATCATTAATCTACAATTACATGAGGAACATTATGTTTACTAGACTCCCCCATTGACCAAGTGCCCCCCACCAACCCCATTACAGTCACTATCCATCAGCGTAGTAAGATGCTGTAGAATCACTACTTGTCTTCTCTGTGTTGCCCAGCCCTCCCCGTGCCCACCCCCACTACACATGCTAATCGTAATGCCCCCTTTCTTTTTCCCCGCCCTTATCCCTCCCTTCCCACCCATCCTCCTCAGTCCCTTTCCCTTTGGTAGCTGTTAGTCCATTCTTGGGTTCTGTGATTGTGCTGCTGTTTTGCATATGAGTGAAATCATTTGGCACTTGTCTTTCTCTGCCTGGCTTATTTCACTGAGCATTATACCCTCTAGCTCCATCCATGTTGCAAATGGTAGGATTTTTCTTCTACTTATGGCTGAATAGTAAGTATTCCATTGTGTCTATGTACCACATCTTCTTTACCTATTCATCTACTGATGGACACTTAGGTTGCTTCCATTTCTTGGCTATTGTAAATAGTGCTGCAATAAACATAGGGGTGCATCTGCCTTTTTCAAACTGGACTGCTGCATTCTTAGGGTAAATTCCTAGAAGTGGCATTCCTGGGTCAAATGGCATTTCTATTTTGAGGAATCTCCATACTGCTTTCTACAATGGTTGAACTAATTTACATTCCCACCAGCAGTATAGGAGGGTTCCCCTTTCTCTACAACCTCGCCAACATTTGTTGTTTGTCTTTTGGATGGTGGCGATCCTTACTGGGGTGAAGTGATATCTCATTGTGGTTTTAATTTGCATTTCTCTGATGATTAGTGATGTGGAGCATCTTTTCATGTGTCTGTTGGCCATCGGAATTTCTTTTTTGGAGATGTGTCTGTTCAGCTCTACCCATTTTTTAATTGGATTTTTTCCTTTCCTTTGTTGAGGTGCATGAGCTCTTTATATATTTTGGATGTCAGCCCTTTATCGGATCTGTCATTTATGAATATATTCTCCGATACTGTAGGATACGTTTTTGTTCTATTGATGGTTTCCTTTGCTGTACAGAAGCTTTTCAGCTTGATATAGTCCCACTTGTTCATTTTTGCTTTTGTTTCCCTTGCCCGGGGAGATATGTTCATGAAGGAGTCGCTCATGTTTCTGTCTAAGAGATTTTTGCCTATGCTTTTTTCTAAGAGTTTTATGGTTTCATGACTTACATTCAGGTCTTTGATCCATTCGAATTTACTTTTGGGTATGGGGGTTAGACAGTGATCCAGTTTCATTCTCCTGCATATAGCTGTCCAGTTTTGCCAGCACCATCTGTTGAAGAGACTGTCATTTCCCCATTGCATATCCATGGCTCCTTTATCGAATATTAATTGACCGTATGTTTGGGTTAATGTTAGGAGTCTCTTCTGTTCCAGTGGTCTGTGGCACTGTTCCTGTGCCAGTACCAAATTGTCTTGATTACTGTGGCTTTGTAGTAGAGCTTGATGTTGGGGAGCGAGATCCCCCCCATGTGCACTTGAGAAGAGTGTATATCCTGTTGCTTTTGGATGTAGAGTTCTATAGATGTCTACTAGGTCAATCTGTTCTAGTGTGCTGTTCAGTGCCTCTGTGTCCTTACTTATTTTCTGTCCCGTGGATCTATCCTTTGGAGTGAATGATGTGCTGAAGTCTCCCAAAATGAATGCATTGCATTCTATTTCCTCCTTTAATTCTGTTAGTATTTGTTTCACATATGCTGGTGCTCCTGTATTGGGTGCATATATAATTATAATGGTTATATTCTCTTGTTGGACTGGGCCCTTTATCATTATGTAATGTCCTTCTTTATCTCTTGTTACTTTCTTTGTTTTGAAGTCTATTTAGTCTGATACTAGTACTGCAACACCTGCTTTTTTCTCCCTGTTGTTTTCATGAAATATCTTTTTCCATCCCTTGACTTTTAGTCTGTGCATGTCTTTGGGTTTGAGGTGAGTTTCTTGTAGGCAGCATATAGATGGGTCTTGCTTTTTTATCCATTCTGTTACTCTGTGTCTTTTGATTGGTGCATTCAGTCCATTTACATTTAGGGTGATTATTGAAAGATATGTACTTATTGCCATTGCAGGCTTTAGATTCATGGTTACCAAAGGTTCAAGGTTAGCTTCTTTACTATCTTACTATCTAACTTAACTCGCTTATTGAGCTATTATAAACACTGTCTGATGATTCTTTATTTCTCTCCCTTCTTATTCCTTCTCCTCCATTCTTCATATGTTGCGGGGTTTTTTTGTGCTCCTTTGTGTTTCCTTTGACTGCTTTTGTGGATAGTTTATTTATTTATTTTTTCTTTATTTAGTATTTGGTTGGTGTGCTTTCTTTGCTGTGATTTTATTTTGTCTGGTGACATCTATTTAGCCTTAGGAGTGCTCCCATCTAGAGCAGTCCCTCTAAAATACCCTGCAGAGGTCGTTTGTAAGAGGCAAATTCCCTCAACTTTTGCTTGTCTGAGAATTGTTTAATCCCTCCTTCATATTTAAATGATAATCTTGCTGGATACAGTATTCTTGGTTCAAGGCCCTTCTGTTTCATTGCATTAAATATATCATGCCATTCTCTTCTGGCCTGTAAGGTTTCTGTTGAGAAGTCTGATGATAGCCTGATGTGTTTTCCTTTGTAGATGACCCTTTTCCTCTCTCTGGCTGCCTTTAATACTCTGTCCTTGTCCTTGATCTTTGCCATTTTAATTATTATGTGTTTGTGTTGTCCTCTTTGGGTCCCTTCTGTTGGGAGTTCTGCGTGCTTCTGTGGTCTGAGCAACTATTTCCTCCCCCAGTTTGGGGAAGTTTTCAGCAATTATTTCTTCAAAGACACTTTCTATCCCTTTTTCTCTCTCTTCTTCTTCTGGTACCCCTATAATGCGAATATTGTTCTGTTTGGATTGGTCACACAGTTCTGTTAATATTCTTTCATTCCTGGAGATCCTTTTATCTCTCTCTGCATCAGCTTATCTGCGTTCCTGTTCTCTGATTTCTATTCCATTAACGGCCTCTTACACCTCATCCAGTCTGCTCTTAAGTCCTTCCAGAGATTGTTTCATTTCTGGAATCTCTCTCCCGACTTCATCCCTTACCTCTTTCATATTTCTCTGAAGATCCATCAGCATGGTTATGACTTTTATTTTGAATTCTTTTTCGGGGAGATGGCTAGGTCTATCTACCCTGTCCTCTCTCAGGGGTTTTCTGGACTAGTTTGGACTGGACTAAATTCTTCTGCCTTTTCATGTTGATAGAGGTAGCTGTAGGCCGGTAGTGCATATGTGAGCTGGGAGAACAAAGTCCTTTCCTGCTTGTTGGACGCCTTGCACTTCTCCACTGCTTGTGTCGATTACCCGCACTCATGGAGCAGCTTCCAGGTTAATCCCCTAAGCTGCTGTGGGTGGGGTTTCTGTCAGCGTAGCGCAGAGCCCTGCAGGGAGTTGCAGGTGCTCCAGGTGCGCTGTCCCGTGAAAGTGGCGCCCCTGCCAGGCAACTGTGTCCCGACAGAGGCCTTTGGGTCTGGCCTGGGTGGCTGAGGGTCTGCTGGGGGCGCAGCTGCTCCTGGGCTGCTCCTCCGCTGCCACCAGCTCCTGTGGGCCGCTCCCGGGACCTTCTGGTGCCGCCGACGCGCGCAGGCCACTCCCAGGCTGCTCGGTCGCCGCTGCCATGGGCTCGTGCAGGCCGCCCCTGGTCCCCTCTGGCACTGCCGCCACAGGCTCGCACGGGCCATTCCCGGTCCCCTCTGGTGCTGCCGCTGCGGGCTCGTGCGGGCCGCTCTGTTGCCGCCACTGCCAGCCCACATCGCCCAGCTCGGGGCCGCTTGGCTGCCGCTGCTGTGGGCTCGCGCAAGGCGCTCCCGGACCCCTCTGGGGGCGTCTCCCCCGGCATGCGCTGCCAGTCTCCCACTACTGGGCTGGTATCTTGGGGTCCGCGCCATTTCAGGGAATGACTGATAGGCTGCTTATTGCTGTGAGGGCCTCCAGAGCTGCACTGCCACCCAGGGGGTTAGGTCGCCTAGAGTTCCCTGGATCCCCGGGTGCTGGTGTGCGTGTGTCAGGATGACTTCGTCCAGCTGTGAGGTCCCTGTCCCTTTATGACTTGCAAAAAGCACTCACTTTTCTTTTGTTTCAGGGCTGCCGGTTGCAGGGACCTGCTCACAGGTTTTGCTTTTCTGTTTCTCTAATATCCAGCACCCCATGCACCGTGTGTCTGCCCTCCTGGTGCGGATTTCTAGAGCTTTAGAAATTTAGGATTTCTAGAGTTTAGCAGTCCTGGGCTTTCACTCCCTCCCTGCTCTGACTCCTTTCTTCCTGCTGGGGTCTGGAATAGGGGGGTGTTCAAGTCCCGCTGAGCTGCAGCTTATATCTTACCCCCTTTGTGTGATGCTGAGTTCTTGCAGATGTGGATGTAGCCTGGCTGTTGTACTGTATCTACTGGTGTCAATTTTAGGAATAGTTGTATTTGTTGTATTTTCAAAAATATATATGCTTTTGGGAGGAGATTTCCGCTGAACTACTCACGCCACCATCTTGCCTCCTCCCCCCTGTATATCTCTCTTATACATGTCTTTTCTTCTGCTCTTGAACCTCCACTGCTTTTTCACAGCTGATGTCCTTTGTTACCATTTCACTGAGAACAAAGAAGCAGTCCAAATACAACTTCTGCAGTCTTCTACCAAGACATCTACTCAGCTACCTGCATCTATACCCCTAATAATCTGCCTAACTGCCCATTTAAATGGATAAAAAGTATGTGCACTTATCTTAAGCCAACCACTCTACTTATGCATTAGATCCCATTCTTTCTCTCCCTTCTCTCCTGCCTTAGCAATATTTCCTTCTCTTATTGTGTCATAGAAAGGTGCTGTATTTTCTCCCATCTTAAAATTTTCTTTCTTATCTCCCCAAACCCCTATAGCTGGTACCTTATTTTTCTTTTCTTTTAGAGGAAAAATTCTTGAAGATGTTTTATATACTGGATATGTCCAGTTTCTTGCTTTCTGTTCTCTCTTGAATCTACTCCAATAAGGCTTTCACTCCCACCATTCTGCTGTAAACTACTCTTATAAAGGTTAACAGTGACCTCCATTTTTGTGTATTAGTTGTGACACAAAAATGAAATTGTTGTGTCAAATTATTCCAAAACTTAGAGGTATAAAACAACCACTTACTATGTTCAGGGATTCTTTGAATCAAGAGTTCAGGCAGTACAGCAGGGACAGCTTGTCTCTACTCTACAATGTCTGGGCCCTTAACTAGAAGACTCAAAGCCTAGGGGCTGGATCATCAGAAGACTTGTTTACGCACCTGTCTGGCAGTTGATGCTAGTTTTTGTCTGGGAATTTCAGTTCATTTCTCTGTGGGCTTCTGCACTGGTCTCTTCATTTGTGCTAGTTTGTACTTCCTCACAGCTTGGCGGCTGGTTTGCAAGAACAAGTGTTCTGACGGAGGCAGATGTAAGTTATATTGCCTTTTATGACTTAGTCTTGGAGGTTATGTGTTGTCACTTCCATTGTGTTCTATTCATAAAGGCAGTCAGGAAGTCATACTCAGGTTCATGGGAGGGTATATAAGCTCTGCCTCTGGATGGGAAGTGACACCCTGAAATAATTGCTGTGACTATTTTTGGAAAATAACAATTCTCTTTCTATATTGCTAAGTAACTCATCTATTGTTTTTATCTTAGTTGACCTGTCTCTAGTATTTGAGAGTTCATCGGTCCTTCCTTGAATACGTTCCTATCTTGACTCTCTGGATATCATACTCTAGATTTTCCTTGTACTTTACTGGGTCCTCTTTCTTAGACTATTTAGGTTGTTCTCCCTCATCTCCATAATCTCTACAGGTCTGGAACTCTTCTAACATATATCTCTGCACTCTAGCTTTTCTGATCATATCCAGCCTCATGGTTTTACGTGTTTGTTTCCAGCTCTAAAGTTTCCCTTGAACTCCAGACATGTACATCCAGTTGCCTAATCAGCAGCTCCACTAATAGACATCTTAAATGTAGCTCATCTTAAACTGAATTCTTAACCAACCCTCCCATGCCTTGCTGAAGCTGTTTCTTCCACCATCATTCCCATCTCAGTAACTAACAATTACTTTCCAATTGCTTAGGCACAATCTTTTAAAATAATAATTAATTCCTCTTGTTCTTTGTCACTTTGTATGCAGGCTGTTAGGTAATCCTGTTGGCTTTGTCTTAAAAATGTTTTTAGAACTGGGCACTTTATACTGCCTCAGTATTATCCTGGTCCACATCTTGCTTGGATCATTGCAACAATATTTTAACTGGTTTTCCTTCTTCTGTACTTACTGGCTTTAGTTAACCGAAATTATACTGGTAAAATGTAATTCATGTCATGTCATTCCTCTGTTCAAAACCCTCCAATAGTTTATTATCTCAGCCTAAGTTCTGAAAATGGCCTACAAAGTCCACATGATTTCATCCCTATTATCTCTTTGATTTTACCTTGTGTTCTCTCCCTTAGTTTGCTTTAATCACACCCGTTGCTTTACTGCTCAGGAACATGGCAGTCATATTCCTTTCCCAAAGCCTTTGCACCTGCAGTCCCCTCTGCCTGGAGCCTCTTTCCTAAATATCCCCATATCTCCTTCATATATCAATTGTCAACTTCTCAGTAACCTTATATGACCACCTTATATAAAAATACATTGCCCCTGCCCAACACACCCTTTATTTCTTCTTGCCTTGCTTTTTGCCGTAGTACTTTTATTTTATCTTCTACAGTATATATATTTTTAATTTTCTTGGTTTATTGTTAGTTTTCCTGAAGTAGAATGTAAGTAAGAATGTAAGTAGAATGTAAGGAAGGATTTTTGCCTGTTCTGTTCACTTGTTTGGCTTTAGCTTCTAGGTGAGTTCTGTTCACTTGTACGGCTTTAGCTTCTAGGTGAGTATCTTACACATAATAGGTGTTCAACAAATATTGTTAAATGAATAAATATTTTTTACTTATGTTTTCTTATAAGACCACGAAAATCACAAGGCACATGTCAGTGAATCAGCAAGATCTAGATCCAGATAGTACTACAGATGTGGAAGATGTTACAGATGCGGAAAAAGAACTTATTAAAAAATGTGAAGAAATGTGGAAAGATATGGAAGAAGTAAGTATCAAGAAATAAAAGTGATATGTCAATTAATTGGCTACAGGATTTAAATCCATTTCAATAAAAACGTAATACACAACAATAGATTTAATAGATGGAATTAAGGTACTTAACAGATAGACTTAACAATAACAGACTTGAAAGAAATAATTATACTGGTTCCCAAAAGCCATTATGTTATATGATAAATATTTATATAGTTTTTAGACCTATAAGCATTAATTTAAGAAACTTTCTATTAGGTGGCTGTAGAAAGATAAAAATTATGTCGTACCCTGCCCTCAAGGAGATTATCATCTAATGGAGGCAATAGCCATTATATTAGAAATATTGTGGTAGAAATGCAAAGACTAAGGAAGAGTAGTAAACTTAGACTGAAGGAGTCAAGGATAGCTTTTTCTAAGGATAAATAGGAGTTAGCCTGTGAAAGTGGGAGAGGTATGCAAAGCAAAAAGAACAAAATATATAAATTTTGGGAGAGTTTGGAGAACTCTAAATAGAATATTATGACTTACATAAATGAGGAGAAGAAGGATGAGACTGGAGTGGTAATTAGGGTCAAGAATGTGAAGGATTTTATTGAGTATACTATGGGAAGCCATTAAAGGGTTATAATAAACATGAAGTGATATGATGAGATACATAGTTTGGAAAAATTAGTGGTTTTGAAGAAAATGGAATGGAGAAAAGTCAGACTACAGGTAGAAAGCACTGAGGAGGCTGTAGTGGTAGTCCTGGTAAGCACTGAAAGGCTAAATTCTGTCTAACTTGCAAATAGAAGAATGGATTCAAGAGGTATTAAGGAGATAGGGCCAAAAAGATTTGGGAGTTAATTGTGAAATGGGGCAGGTTTATGGGTCGTTTCAGGTTCCTGGTTTGATTGGGTGGTAGAGTCCTAAGACAGAGAATATAGAAATGAGGAGAATGCATAATTAAGGAGTTTGAGTGAAACTGTGAATTAATTTAGAAAACACTGTGTTTGAAATGTATGTAAATTTTCTAAGTGAGATAGAATCATTTCTGGTACACAGCAATATGTTAGTAAAATTTGTTCTACTTGGAATAGTGGAATGCATAATTCTGCAATTAACACAGACAGTTTTCACATCCTATTCTTCCCAGTAAAGTTTCAGATTAGGGCAGGTTAGTGGTTTTATTTCCTTTTTTCTTTTTTTTAAAGTTATTTTATAAGATAAATCCTTTGTACTCTGTATCACTAATGTATTTTTAAGGTAATTTAATTTTTTTTTTTTGCTTTTGATAGTTTTTCAGTATGGAAATTTGAATTAAAAAATCAGGGTTTTTTGTAGAAAGATGCTGTGACTAGAAATGAGCACAAATGAAATTTGTATCACCCATATTTTTAATCATGTATAGTCCCTGTAAATGGTTTGAGATTCTTTAAGATCATACAGAAACAATGATTCCTGAAGGTTTTATTTTCCTACAATCTTAATTATCTTCTTACTATTTTTGTTATTTTTCTTTAGTCCTTTCCCTTTTACTCTCTTCTTTCTCATTTTCCCATTATCTAGCTTTTAATTCACCCTAGTTATTAGTTTTGTTCTTTTTGTCCTTATTTCTTATGCTCATTTTTCATTCTGTGTCAAGTCTAGTAATCTCTTTTACTTTTTATGTATTCAATTTGGGGTTTGTTTGGCTGACTTCCTGGTCCTCTTGCTTAGCAAGTGAGGAATTTAAATAAACTCTTCTCTTACATCATATATTTACATCTTGTTTTAGAGGGACACTGACTGGAGGGGAAGGGAACTATCTATAATATATTTTTCTTTGCTTTTTAAATCAAGTGTCAGAATAAATTATCACTTGTTGGAACTGAGACACCCACTAATTCAAATGCTCAGGTATGAACCCTTTTTTCTTTCTAAAACTATGTAAGTGGAATTAATTCATTGTGTTTTGGATAAGAATAGTATCTGTTTATAGTTATCCCAAGTAAAACAACTTTGTTAATACCTGTATGCTTAATCATTCAGTTAATTCTCTACTCTTTATAATTTAAGTGAAGTATTCTAAAAACTTTTAGAATAAGCTATTATAGAAATAAATAAGAGAATAATTTCCTAATTATTTCTCTTTTAACAGCTACATACATTTGACTGTTGAGTGAATTGCTCATTGACTGCTATTATGATATGTTATTAAAAAATCAAACAAAGATGTCCTACCTTGTGTTAGGTCCAGTAGCCAGTTATTTTACTATTTGTTTGGAATCTGAGCTGATTTTACCCTTGGCTGAAAAAGGATTAAAATAATCCATTTTTATAACCAAAGACCTATGGAATTGGCTTAGGAATACATCAATGGATTAGTGCAATAATTAAGAATTTAAAGTATGATAAAGATGATAGTTCCAATCTATGCGAAAAAGATGAATTGCATAGTAAATTAGAGTGATACAACTAGTTATGCACTTGGGAGGAAATAAAATTGGTCCTCTGTCTTTCATTACATAAGCATAAATTATAGGTGGATTGCCATACAAATTTTATAAGAAAAGTTAGAAAACCATTTGTATAATTTAGGAACAGGGAAAACTTCTTGGCTAATAATATAAATCAAGACATTATAAAAGAAAACAGGTATTTGACAATAAAAAAGTTAAAAGTGTTTCAGTGATAAAAATTCTAAGAACAGTCAAATATACAAATTATTTCAGTGAAAGTTCTCCAAAATTGGTTAGGAGTATGTCAAAAAGACAGGAACCAATTGAAGGCACTCTTTCAAAATAGGAATCCTTTGGTCATCAAAACAAATAATGCTTTAATTGATTATAACAGTATGACAAAATAAAAATCTATCAGCATAATAATAATAAAATGAAAGAGTTAGAGAAAGAAGGGGAAAAAAGCTAGTCACTTTTGCAAGTGCCTATTATACCAGATCTTTAATCGAATAATTGCTAATAAAGAACTAAGCCATCTTGAGATTGGATAAAAGATGGCGGCTTGAGAGGAGAGACAGAGGTTTCCTCCTAAAACTGGATACAATTAGAAAATATAGTCGGCACAACTAATCCTGAGAGAGGAACAGGAAAGAAGACGGCACCAGACTGCATACACCTGGAGAAAAGAGCAGACCGCACGGAACAGGATAACGTACCAAAGCTGTGGCTAGGCAGGACCCAAGCCCTTCCCCCACGCCAGCTCACCGGCAGAAGGAAGAGAAACGGAGCAGGGAGGGAGTGGAAGGCCTGGGACTGCTGAATACCGAGCTCTGGAGATCTGCTCTGGGAGCATAAACCTACATTTCATGGTGCTTTCATGATACTCGCATGACTACCGGGTTGGAAAGTTAATACACGCAGAATTCCTGGAGAGACTGAGATTCCAGCCGCTTGTGGAAAGCAGGGATCCATATCCGGCTGCTCTGGGACAAAAGCTTATACCTGTGTGCTCAGCCCACTTGTTAAGGCAGTGGAGACAGGCACAGCAGACAGAAAGCAGGGAACAGCTCTTTCCTCCCCCAAGGCACCAATACCGCTCCCCTACAACCCCCGACATTGCTTCAGGGGCTGAGCAGCTCCAGAGAAGAGCTTCTGGACACTAGAGGGCACCATATACAAATATGAAATGCCAAAGGAACCTGGTCCAGAGTAAAATTAATATAACTTCGGAGAAAGATTTAAATGACACGGACCTTATGACTCTTCCTGAAAGGGAGTTCAAAATAAAAATCATCAATATGCTAATGGAGGTACGGAAAGATATCCAAGACCTCAGGAATGAATTCAGGTCGGAGATCTAATTGCTGAAGAGCACGATGGAGGGTATTAAAAGCAGGTTGGATACAGTGGAGGAGACGATAAATGAAATAGAAACGAGAGAAGAGGAATACAAAGAAGCTGAGGCACAGAGAAAAAAGGATCTCTAAGAATGAAAGAATATTGAGAGAACTGTGTGACCAATCCAAATGGAACATTATTTGCATTATAGGGATACCAGAAGAAGAAGAGAAAGAGAAAGGGATACAAAGTGTCTTTGAGGAGGTAGTTGCTGAAAACTTCCCCAGTCTGGGGAAGGAGATAGTCTCTGAGGCCATGGAGATCCATAAATCTCCCAACACAAGGGACCCAAGGAAGACAACACCAAGACATATAGTAATAAAATTGGCAAAGATCAAGAATAAGGACAGACTATTGAAAGCAGCCAGAGAAAGAAATAAGATCATATACAAAGGAAAGTCCATCAGGCTGACATCAGACTTCTCAGCAGAAACCTTACAGGCCAGAAGGGAGTGGCATGATGTATTTCATGCAGTAAAGCAAAAGGGCCTGGAACCAAGATTTACTTTATCCGGCAAGATTATCATTTAAATTTGAAGGCAGGATTAACAATTTCCAGATAAGCAAAAGCTGAGAGAATTTACCTCCCACAAACCACCTCTACAGTCTATTTTGGAGGGACTGCTATAGATGGAAGTGTTCCTAAGGTTGAATAACTGTCACCAGACGTAACAAAATCACAGTAAAGAAAGTAGAACAGCTAATTACTAAGCAAATGCAAAATTAAGTTCACTATCCCCAAAGTCAATCAAGGGATAGACAAAGAATACAGAATATGATACCTAATATATAAATAATGGAGGAGGAAAAAAAGGAGGAGTAAAAGAAAAGAACCTTTAGATTTTGTTTCTAACAGCATATTAAGTGAGTTAAGTTAGACTCTTAGATAGTAAGGAAATTAACCTTGAACCTTTGGTAACCACGAATCTAAAGCCTGCAATGGCAATAAGTACATACCTATCAATAATCACCCTAAATGTAAATGGACTGAATGCACCAATCAAAAGACATAGAGTCACTGAATGGATAAAAAAAGAAGACCCGTCTATATGCTGCCTGCAAGAGACTCACTTTAAACCCAAAGACATACACAGACTAAAAGTGAAAGGATGGAAAAAGATATTTCATGCAAATAACAGAGAGAAAAAAGCAGAAGTTGCAATACTTGTATCAGACAAAATAGACTTCAAAACAAAGAAAGTAACAAGAGACAAAGAAGAACATTATATAATGATAAAGGGGTCAATCCAACAAGAAGATATAACCATTATAAATATCTACGCTCCCAAACAGGAGCACACACATATGTGAAACAAATACTAACAGAACTAAAGGAGGAAATAGAATGCAATGCATTCATTCTAGGAGACTTCAACACTCCACTCACTCTGAAGGACAGATCAACCAGACAGAAGATAAGTAAGGGGACAGAGGCACTGAACAACACAATAGAACAGATGGACCTAACAGACATCTACAGAACTCTACACCCAAAAGCAACAGAATACACATTCTTCTCAAGTATGGAACATTTCCAAGAACAGATCATATACTAGGCCACAAAAAGAGCTTCAGTAAACTCAAAAATGTTGAAATTATACCAACCAGTTTCTCAGATCACAAAGCTATGCAACTAGAAATAAATTATGCAAAGAAAATGAAAAATCCTACAAACACATGGAGGCTACACAACATGCTCCTAAATAACCAATGGATCAATGACTAAATAAAAACAGAGATCAAGCAATATATGGAGACAAATGACAAAAATAATTCAATGCTGCAAAATCTATGGGATGCAGCCAAGGCTGAGCTAAGTGGAAAGTATATTGCAATACAGACCTACCTCAGGAAAGAAGAACAATCCCTTATAAGCAGTCTAAACTCTACACAACTAATGAAACTATGAAAAGAACAACAAATGAGGCCCAAAGTCAATAGAAGGAGGGACATAATAAAAATTAGAGCAAAAATAAATAAAATTGAGAAGAATAAAACAATAGAAAAAATCAATGAAAGCAAGAGCTGGTTCTTCGAGAAAATAAACAAAATAGATAAACCCCTAGCCAGACTTATCAAGAAAAAAAGAGAGTCTGCACACATCAGCAGAATCAGAAATGAGAAAGGAAAAATCACTACGGACACCAAAGAAATAAAAAGAATTGTGAAACAATACTATGCAAAATTATATGGTAACAAACTGGATAACCTAGAAGAAATGGACAACTTTCTACAAAAATACAACATTCCAAGACTGACCAAGGAAGGAACAGAAAATCTGAACACACCAATTACCAGCAACGAAATTGAACTGGTAATCAAAAACCTACCTAAGAACAAAACTCCTGGACCAGATGGCCTCACTGCTAAATTTTATCAAACATTTAGTGAAGACCTAATACCCATTCTCCTTAAAGTTTTCCAAAGAAAGAAGAGGAGAGAGTATTTCCAAACTCATTCTATGAGGCCAGCATCACTCTAATACCCAAACCAGGCAAAGACACCACAAAGAAAATTACAGACCAATTTCCCTCATGAACATAGATGCAAAAATACTCAACAAAATATTAGCAAACCCAATTCAAAAGTACATCAAAAAGATCATCCATCATGATCAAGTTGGATTTATGCCAGGGATGTAAGGATGGTACAACATTTGAAAATCCATCAACACATAAACCACATCAAGAAAAAGAAGGACAAAAACCACATAATCATCTCCGTAGATGCTGAAAAATTCAACATCCATTCATGATAAAAACTCTCAACAAAATGGTTGTAGAGGACAAGTATCTCAACATAATAAAGGCCATATATGACAAACCCACAGCCAACATTATACTTAACAGTGAGAAGCTGAAAGCTTTTCCTTTAAGATCAGGAACAAGACAAGAATGCCCACTCTCCCCACTTCTATTCAACATAGTACTGGAGTTCCTAGCCACGGCAGTCAGACAACACAAGAAATAAAAGGCATGCAGATTGGCAAGGAAGAAGTTAAACTGTCCCTGTTTGCAGATGACATGATTTTTTTTTTTGTAGATAATTATTTTTTATTGAAGGGTAGTTGACACACAGTATTACATTAGTTTCAGGTGTACAACACAGTGATTCAACATTTATATACATGATAATTCTAGGTACCAGCTATCACCATACCAAGTTGTTACAATATTTTGACTATATTCCTTATGCTATACATTACATCCCGGTTACTTATTTATTTTACAATTGGAAGTGTGTACTTTTTTTTTTTATTTTTATTGTGAGGGCATCTCTCATATTTATTGATCAAATGGTTGTTAACAACAATAAAATTCTGTATAGGGGAGTCAATGCTCAATGCACAATCATTAATCCACCCCAAGGCTAATTTTCGTCAGTCTCCAATTTTCTGAAGCATAATGAACAAGTTCTTACATGGAGAACAAATTCTTACATAGTGAATAAGTTACATGGTGAACAGTACAAGGGCAGAGATGACATGATATTGTACATAAAAAACCCTAAAGAATCCACTCCAAAACTACTAGATCTAATATCTGAATTCAGCAAAATTACAGGATACAAAATTAATACACAGGAATCTGTGGCTTTCCTATACACTAACAATGAACTAGCAAAGAGAGAAATCAGGAAAACAATTCCATTCACAATTGCATCAAAAAGAATAAAATACCTAGGAATAAGACTAACCAAGGAAGTGAAAGAGCTATACTCTGAAAACTACAAGACACTCATGAGAGAAATTAAAGAAGATACCAATAAATGGAAACACATCCCATGCTTATGGGTAGGAATAATTAATATTGTCAAAATGGCCATCCTGCCTAGAGCAATCTATAGATTCAATGCAATTCCTATCAAAATACCAACAGCATTCTTCAACAAACTAGAGAAAATTGTCCTCAAATTCATATGGAACCACAAAAGACCTAGAATAGCCAAAGCAATCCTGAGAAGGAAGAATAAAACTGTGGGGATTATGCTCCCCAACTTCAAGCTCTACTACAAAGCCACAGTAATCAAAACAATTTGGTACTGGCACAAGAACAGAACCATAGACCAATGGAACAGACTAGAGAGCCCTGATATAAACCCAACCATATATGGTCAATTAATATATGAAAAAGGAGCCATGGACATGTAATGGGTAAATGACAGCCTCTTTAATAGCTGGTGTTGGCCAAACTGGGCAGCTACATTGCAAGAGAATGAAACTGGATTATTGTTTAACCCCATACACAAAAGTAAACTCAAAATGGATTAAAGACTTGAATGTAAGTCATGAAACCATAAAACTCTTAGAAGATAACATAGGCAAACATCTCCTGAATATAAGGAAGAGCAACTTCTTCCTGAACCCATCTCCTCGAGAAAGGGAAACAAAAGCAAAAATGAACTCATGGGACTACATCAAACTAAAAAGGTTTTGTACGGCAAAGGACACCATCAACAAAACAAAAAGGCATCCTACAGTATGGGAGAATATATTTGTAAATGACTTATCCAACAAGGGGTTAACATCCAAAATATATAAAGAACTTACACACCTCAACACCCAAAAAGCCAATAGCCCGATTAATAAATGGGCAGAGGATATGAAGAGACGGTTCTCTAAAGAAGAAATTCAGATGGCCAACAGACACATGAAAAGATGCTCCACATCACTAATCATTAGGGAAATGCAAATTAAAACCACAATGAGATAACACCTCACACCAGTAAGGATGGCCAGCATTGAAAAGGGTAAGAACAACAAATGTTGGTGAGGATGCGGAGAAAGGGGAACCCTCCTACACTGCTGGTGGGAATGTAAGCTAGTTCAACCATTGTGGAAAGCAATATGGAGGTTCCTCAAAAAACTAAAACTAGAAATACCATTTGACCTGGGATTCCCACTCCTGGGAATTTACCCAAAGAATACAACTTCTCAGATTCAAAAAGACATATGCACCCCTATGTTTATCGCAGCACTTTTTACAATGGCCAAGATATGGAAGCAACCCAAGTGTCCATCTGTAGATGAATGGATAAAGAAGAAGTGGTACATATATACAATGGAATACTCTTCAGCCATAAGAAAGAAACAAATTCTACCGTTTGCAACAACATGGATGGAGGTGGAGGACATTATGCTCAGTGAAATAAGCCAGGCGGAGAAAGACAAATACCAAATGGTTTCCCTCATTTGTGGAGTATAACAGGGAAGCAAAACTGAAAGAACAAAATGGAAGCAGACTCAGAGACTCCAAGAATGAACTAGTGGTTACCAAAGGGGATGGGTGTGGGAGGGCAGGTGGGGTGGGAGGGAGAAGTGGATCGAGGGGTATTATGTTCAGTACACATGGTGTGGGGGATCACAGGGAGAACAGTGTATCACAGAGAAGGGACATAGTGGATCTCTGGCAACTTGCTGCACTGATGGACAGTGATTGTATTGGGGTATGGGTGGGGACTTGATAGTATGGGTAAATGTAGTAACCACATTGTTTTTTCATGTGAAACCTTCATAAGTGTATATCAATCATAGCTTAATAAAAAATAAAATAAAATAAAACCTATGACACAGGAAAAAAAAGAATTAAGCCATATTTTGTAAGAATTTTTATAGCTGTCAATAAATATAGAGCTTTATTGTACAGGGTAAACCTGAATATTTTATTTAGAAAAGCATTATACAGTAAATAAACTATCATCTGGCTTCCTTCAGAAATGTGGTTTTTTATGTTGTAGAAATTGATACCTACTGAATCAGATTCACCAGGGATGGGACCTATGAGTTTCCTTAATGTTTTTCATGCAATGAGCCAAACTTTGGCTTTGTGGGATAAGCTATGTAGTTGTAGTAAATAATCAGTATCCTGAGATAGTCAATAATAACAAAATTTTAAGAATCCATTGTGTTTTTTCCTAAGTGTTGAGAGTCCCCAAGATTACTCCCAAGTTTGATGATTCTGCAGAAGGACTCACAGGACTCAGTGTATAGTCAACACATGGCTGAGCTGTATTAGAGTGAAAGGATACAGAGTAAAATCAGCAAAGGGCAAAGGATCACAGGGTGAAATGCAGGGTAAACCAGGCACAAACTTTCAGGAGTCATTTCCCAGTAGAGTCACACAAGATGTACTTAATTCTCCCAGAAAGTTGTGACAAGTGTGAAATGTCTACCAGGCAGCCTGTTTAGAGACTCAGTGCCCACAGTTTTTTGTAGTGGCTAGTCACATAGCCACCCGCTGCCTAGTAGTTATCAAAGTACTAGACTTCCAGAAGGAAAGCAGTATTCAGCGTAAATCATATTATTTGCACAGTTTGTACTTTTTCATTTTGCAGAGTGAACCCTCTTGTCAGGTTAGTGGGAGCCACCTCAAAATCCAAGTTTCCAAATGCCAGCCAAGGGCCAGTGTTGCAAGCAGCCCTTTAAGGATAATCAGGCTTACTTGGTTTTAAGTCTTTTCTGCACACCTGTTAACTTTAAAACTTCAATATTAAAACTCGGCCCATTTTCTAAAGCAAGAAAATAGATATTTTAAATGAGAAAATGGCAGAAAGTCTCAAATTTCATGTTTAAATCACTGTAAAAATACTAATATTTTCTTTTTTGGAAAGTATTGTTGAATTTTTTAGAAAGATCAAAATAATTTGGGTGTCTGCATTAGCTTGGCTTTGGTGCAGTAAGAGCTGTATTTCACCAATGTAGTGCAAAGTTGAATTGTGAAATTACAGTTTTTTAATAGGCCAAAAAATAAATATTGGTAATTTTATATATTTCTAATAAGTGCAGGAAAAGTGATATGGATTCCTTATCATTATGATAATTTTACCTAGTTTAGATACAACTTTTTAAGAATTTTTATATCCCTTCCTAGTAATAATAATATTTATAAATCACTTTATTGATCAAAAGACACTTTCACCTTCACATTTAATTATTTATACAGTAATGATAAACTTGTTTGGTAAAAATTTTAAATACCTGTAAATGAATTTTGTTGTAATTATATAACACTTTCAAAGAGACTAGGTTTTTTTCCTCTGACTATCCAACAGCAGTTTATAATATAGAGCAGGGTGTTTGAGCTCTACCTGCTCTGTATCTTTAAAATTGGTTAAAAAGATGGTACTTGGTGTCCTTTTGTATAAATAGAACAGAACTACCTATTGCATTTTTAATTTATTTTGGTACAGTTAAGAATTATATAGAGCAGATAAGAAATGTTCTGAAATTTAATTTTAATCATACATAGACTTTAATTCTGTGGTCTAATCAGGCAACAGATTTATAACAGGTTTGTAAATGTCAAAATTACAATTATTGGAGCCACCTGATATCAGAAACATTCATCCTGATTTATCTTTGGCTGAAGAGCACATGTTTACAACAATTTACAAACTATTGTGTAGTAAAACTGGTTTTTATGTATGGCTTCTGGACCCAGTGTCATTTTGTATTTGTCTCTACATATGTATTTACATTTATTTTTAGCTACTCTCTTTTTCTAAAAATCAGTTTCAATTTTTCTGAAAGTGAATATAGAGGAAAAAGCATCTTTAAAGCAAATTTGTCTGAAAAATGTTGGTAAGAAATAACATCCTTTTTTAAATGAATACTGATTTAGGGAATAAACAATGTATTTAGGTTCTTTTAGGTTGACAGGCGATGTACAATTGATCATTTTTTAATACTATATCAGTAGTAAAATGGGCAATTATAAGCTATACTCAGTGTGGTTTAAAGCCGAATTCTGTTTGAAGTGATAATTTTTATAGTTAGGTAGCTATTATGGGTGCCATTTATCTTAGGAACTTGTATTAAAGTATTAAGAATGTCTACACTTTCATCAATGAGTAGCTGTGAATATTCCACAAAAACAACTTTTTCCTTTTGTTCTTTTTTTTATAGCTGTCACTATTAATTATGCAAGTGAAATGTTTGACTGCTGAACTCACCCAATGGCAGAAAGAAACTCCTGAAAGTAAGATTCTTACTTGTAGGTTTATATTTTTGTAAATGAATTAATGGCAAATTAATTTGATGATGATAAGCAGAATTAAAAGATCCATTTAGCCTTTTTGAACTTGTATAAACTCCATTGATATTAGGAATCTTTCTAATCACTAATTTTTCTTTCCTTATGCTCATTTTGTGCTTACTTTATTATAGCTAAACATATTTCTTTCATATTAGAGCATAATGGTCTTGGATTATGGAGACCTTATTATACCCATAATTTTATCCTCATAAAAACTGTCTTACATGCTCAGTAGAAATTGTACATTATTTCTTAATGACTAAAACTTAACTAGTGGAAGAGAAAAAAAATTATTTTAGATACTTGTTTAGGTAAAGACTATATACAGTATATATTGCCTCTTGACTTGTTCATCAGAGGCTAGCTGTATATTTGCCTTTAGTTGAGAAATAGATGGCTTAAAAATCTGTAGTTGTAACACCCAACTAGGAGATATTCTTCTATTATGAAAGCCTCCATTTCTCTACACGAAATATATGACTGTATTTGGTATTCTATAAGTATTGCCCCCTCTTCAATACTTCCAAACTCATTCTATGAGGGCAGCACCACTCTAACACCAAAACAAGGCAAACTCACCACAAAAAAAGAAAATTACAGACCAATATCCCTGATGAACATAGATGCAAAAATACTCAACAAAACATTAGCAAACCAAATTCAAAAATACATCAAAAAGATCATCCATCATGATCAAGTTGAATTTATGCCAGGGATGCAAGGATGGTACAACATTCAAAAATCCATCAACACATAACACCACATCAACAAAAAGGACAAAAACCACATAATCACCTCCACAGATGCTGAAAAAGCATTTGACAAAATTCAATATCCATTCATGATAAAAACTCTCAACAAAATGGTTGTAGAGGGCAAGTACCTCAACATAATAAAGGCCATATATGACAAACCCACAGCCAACATTATACTTAACAGTGAGAAGCTGAAAGCTTTTCCTTTAAGATCTGGGACAAGACAAGAATGCCCACTCTCCCCACTTCTATTCAACATAGTACTGGAGTTCCTAGCCACGGCAGTCAGACAACACAAGAAATAAAAGGCATGCAGATTGACAAGGAAGAATAAACTGTCCCTGTTTGCAGATGACATGATATTGTACATAAAAACTCTAAAGAATCCACTCCAAAACTACTAGATCTAATATCTGAATTCAACAAAGTTGCATTGATTAAGCAAACATACAAAATTAAGATACAGAAATCTGTGGCATTCTTATACACTAACAATGATCTAGCAGAGGAGAGAAATAAGGAAAAAAATTCCATTCACAATTGCATCAAAAAGAATAAAATACCTAGGAATAAATCTAACTAAGGAAGTGCAAGACCTACACTCAAGACACTCATGAGAGAAATTAAAGAAGATACCAATAAATGGAAACACATCCCGGGCTCATGGATAGGAAGAACTAGTATTGTCAAAATGCCCATCCTGCGTAAAGCAATCTACAGATTCAATGCAATTCCTATCAAAATACCAATGGCATTCTTCAACGAACTAGAGAAAATTGTTCTAAAATTCATATGGAACCACAAAAGACCTCGAGTAGCCAAAGCAATCCTGAGAAGGAAGAATAAAGCTGTGAGGATTATGCTCCCCAACTTCAAGCTCTACTACAAAGCCACAGTAATCAAGACAATTTGGTACTGGCACAAGAACAGAACCATAGACCAATGGAACAGACTAGAGAGCCCTGATATAAACCCAACCATATATGGTCAATTAATATATGAAAAAGGAGCCATGGACATGTAATGGGTAAATGACAGCCTCTTCAACAGCTGGTATTGGCCAAACTGGGCAGCTACATTCAAGAGAATGAAACTGGATTATTGTTTAACCCCATACACAAAAGTTAACTCAAAATGTGTCAGAGACTTGAATGTAAGTCATGAAACCATAAAACTCTTAGAAGACAACATAGGCAAACATCTCCTGAATATAAGCATGAGCAACTTCCTGAACGCATCTCCTCCAGCAAGGGAAACAAAAGCAAAAATGAACTCATGGAACTACATCAAACTAAAAAGGTTTTGTATGGCAAAGGACACCATCAACAGAACAACAAGGCATCCTACAGTATGGGAGAATATATTTGTAAATGACTTATCCAACAAGGGGTTGGATATATAAAGAACGTACATACCTCAACACCCAAAAAGCAAATAACCCGATCAACAAATGGGCAGAGGATCTGAACAAACACTTCTCCAAAGAAGAAATTCAGATGGCCAACAGACACATGAAAAGATGCTCCACATCACTAATCATCAGGGAAATGCAAATTAAAACCACAATGAGGTATCACCTCACACCATGTAAGGATGGCTCGCATCGAAAAGACTAAGAACAACAAATGCTGCTGAGGATGCGGAGAAAGGGAAACCCTCCTACACTGCTGGTGGGAATGTAAGCTAGTTCAACCATTGTGGAAAGCAATATGGAGATTCCTCAAAAAAACTAAAAATAGAAATACCATTTGACCTGGGATTCCCACTCCTGGGAATTTACCCAAAGAATACAACTTCTCAGATTCAAAAAGACATATGTTTATCGCAGCACTTTTTACAATAGCCAAGATAGGGAAGCAACCTAAGTGTCCATCAGTAGATTAATGGATAAAGAAGAGGTGGTACATATACACAATGGAATATTACCCAGCCATAAGAAAGAAACAAATCCTACCATTTGCAACAACATGGATGGGGCTGGAGGATATTATGCTCAGTGTAATAAGCCAGGCGGAGAAAGACAAGTGCCAAATGATTTCCCTCATTTGTGGACTATAACAACGAAGCAAAACTGAAGGAACAAAATAACAGCAGACTCAGAGACTCCAAGAAGGAACTAGTGGTTACCAAAGGGGAGGGGTATGGGAGGGCTGGTGGGGAGGTAGGGAAAAGGCGATTGAGGGGTATTATGCTTAGTACTCATGGTATGGGGGATCACGGGGAGAACAGTCTAGCACAGAGAAGGCATATAGTGGATCTGTGGCATCTTGCTGCACTGATGGACAGTGACTGCATTGGGGTATGGGTGGGGACTTGATAATATGGGTAAATATAGTAACCACATTGTTTTTTCATGTGAAACCTTCATATGAGTGTTTATCAATAATACTTTAACAAAAAATTTAAAAAATGAAAAAGTATTGCCCCCCTCTTTTCCCACCTGTGTATCCTCTTTCTTTCTCTTGCCACTCTGTTTCCTTTCCTTTAACTCCCCGCACTTCCTTCTTTGGTCTCCACTGTAGCCTTATCATGTTCTATCTCAGTTATTGGAATTTTTTTCCTCCTCATTCTCTTCCAACATTTCATCTGGATTTTTGGTTTCAGTTACTATATTCATGCCAGTGCCCACCATTGTTCCACATACTTCACTACTTACTGGTCTTTAATTTGAGCACTTCTGATAGGTGTGTACAATTATGATTTTAGTTGCATTGAAGTATATATTCTATTGCCTTCTCTGCATGATATTGAGCACCTCAGAGGCTGCTCATAACCTGCTGTTAAAATGCTGGTGTTTTCCAAAGGACTGTCCTAGCTCTTTCCACTTCTTATGCTGTATGCTATTCCAGAAGTATATTTTCTGCTCCTGTTTTTATATGTTGTATCTGTATTAATAACTTGTATATTAGTTTGCTAGGTAGCTATAAGAAAGTACTATAGACTGGGTTGCTTAAACAACAGAAATTAATTTTCTCATAATTCTGTAGGCTAAAAATACAAGACCAGGGTGATTGCAAGGTTAGTTTCAATTTTTCTCTACCTTCTACACATTTTTCTGAGATATTCTATACCTGCCTCAGGTTCATGAACTGATCTCCTTTTCCTCATTCAATGAATGGAATCTATTTGATCAGCCATAAATTTAAGTCTAGAAAGATTCTTCCTTTTTATATTTCACATAGAGCTAGTCATTTAAATATTGAGCCCTAGTGCCACAGATTTACTTTAGTCCTTTATCAATTATCCACTGGTTAAATATAATAGATTTTTTTGTCTCTTGATCAAATTTTTATTAATTACAGACATTTTCAAACTTACAGAAAAATTAAAGGTCCAACTTCTCTTTTTTGGATGTGTATTATTTAGCTTTCCCAGTATCATTTGTTGAGAAAACTGTCCTTTCCTCCATTGAATTGTCTTGGTACTCCTCTCAAAAATCATTTGACTTTTTAGGGAGGATTATTTCTGGGCTCTTTATACTCTTCTGTTGGTCTACATGTCTATCTCTATACCAGTAACACACTGTTTTGTTTACTGTAGCTTTGTACTAAGTTTTAAAATTAGGAAGTGTGAGAGCTCCATCTTTGTTCTTCTTTTTTCAAGACTCTTTTAGCTATTTGGAGTGCCTTGATATTTCATGTGCATTTTAAGATGGATTTTTCTGTCTACAAAAAACATCATTGGGATTTTTATAGACATTACACTGAATCTGCAGATCACTTTGGGTAATATCAACATCTTAATATTAAGTCTTCCAAACCTTGATTACAGGATGTCTTTCTATTTATTGGTGTCTTTAATTTCTTTAAGTAGCATTTTGTAGTTTTCAGCATACAAGTCTTTAAACTCCAGATTAAATTTATTCCTAACTGTTTTTGTCTTTTTGATGCTATATGTCAAGGAATTTTTAATTTTTATTTTTCTTACTATCATTATCCCTTATATATATATACCTTATACTGGTAAACCAAACACAGGCTGCCCTCTTGGTCAAATACCTACCTTGCTTAGGGTTGCCAGTCCCATAGGCTACCACACTGGAAGGATTTAACAATTTTTATATTCTTAGAACCTGCCATATTAGATTGGTTGAAATGATTACTTGAATGAATAGTGAAATGCTATAGTTGACCACACTGGCCAAGAGGGTTATTTTCAAACTTTGTGTTCTTAAAATCCTTCGTACTGCATTTGTTGAAATAATTTACTAGTCATCCCAGGGTTGCCTATAGTCAGTTTTAATACAGGGCCTATGAAGCACATGTAGCAATGTAGCAAGCTCTTTCCTTTAGAAGACTCTCTAAAATAGCAGGTAGCTTAGAAAGTTTTTAGTAATGTATCATTTGGGTAGTTTTTAATCGCACTTTATGAGGAAATATATGTTGAACTTTTCTAAGTATGAGGATTTTATTTGGCTCTACAAAATTAAAATGAAATATTAAATTTACTCATCAGACTGGCAAAAATTTTAAAGAGTTTATAATAGCTTTCACTGTTTTTTATACTCATGGCTCATAGAAAATTTTCAGGAAAGGTCCTGTATTAAAATTTGAAATAGACATTTTTTTCTATGAAATTCCATTTCTGGAAATCTACCCACAGAAATGAAAACACTAATAAAAAACATAAATAAAATAATGTTTACTGAATTATTAATTTTTTGTGGCTAAAAACTAGACACAAAGTTAGTTGATGCTCAGTCAATAGTGAAATCACTTAATACAATATGGCATATTTACCCTGTGGAATATTATGAATGATTTAAAATTATGAATTAGACTTATACCAATGAATAGACAGGATCTACATGGGGGTTTTGTTGTGTGAAAATAAGGTAAGAATAATGTATATAATATGATCTCATTCTTGTAAACCATCAATGCAAAATTAATAACCCTTGCATGTATATGTACAGATATACATATACATAACATATACATGTATATATGCACAAATGCCTGAAATTGTATGACTACAGAGAGAAATATTTAAGGAACATAACCATAAATTACTAATTTTATTTTTAAGCGACTGGGGAAGTAAAAAGGAAAAACACCAGTAAAAATAATATACATAAATATCACATTTGTCTAAAATTAAATACAAGTTGATTAAAAAAAGGGAAAAGTATACCTCAGAAACCATAAAATCAAATACTTGATTTTTTTTAAAGTTGACTGAGCATATGTATAATTTTGGTTTGTTTTATTTCTGTAGTAATTCCACTGAATGAGGAAGTTCTGGTAACATTAGGAAAAGAAAAGGTAAGTCATTAATGAATTTGTAGTAACCACTAATTATTTATAACTAGAAGCATTTTGGCTAAATTCATGGCATAAGAAGTAAGATGAAACCACTTTAAAACCACATTAATTTTTCTATTTTGATTTCAATTATGTTTTATTGAATAGAATATTTTAAAAGATTTATTTTCAACTCAATTTGTCAGAACTATTACTAGTTAGTATTAAATTTGTAAGCTTTACTCTTATACTTAATTTTCAGTTGACTAAACTCTTAAAAGCAAAAAGGTTAAACAAAACTGATGATCATACATGTACATCTATGCTTCTCAAAACAATACATGCCAATAAAAACATGGTTTTAAAGTGTAAGTCCATTAAGCCAAACTATAGAAGCAAACCAGAATTTTAAACAAGGTTGTAGAACATGGAAATAGATGAGTACCTATGTACCTACAGGCAGAAAAAAGAGTGAAAAGAGAGATGATCTACAAAATCAAAGAAAGGCTTGGGATTTGAAGGAACCTAGTACTGCAAAATTCAGGGTTCAAGTGTGGAGCTAAAAACAAGATTTCTTTAAAAGCACAAACTATTTCTCGCTCTCTCTCTGTCTCTGTTTTGCAATTATCCACACACGTGATAACTGGAGGTATATGGTATGGAGATATTAAACTATTGAGGCTCTAGACTCAGGAATACCCCAGGTTGGGTATTTAGCAGGATGAAAGTCAGAAAGATCAAGTTAACATTTTCATATTGTGTAGTGGAAGTACCACCTCCTTCCCAGGTTCTGTCTTCAGGTCCTTCAGTCTGGTGTAAAAATACCCTCAGACTAGAGATAAAATAATCTCTTCTGGAAAACCTAAATGCCCGAAGAAGAAAGCTCTATAAGTATTAGTACATGTGAGCCCCCAGGGAAAAAGCAGGGTGGCCGTAGATCAAAAAGTCCCATTCATGAATGAGGTTTTAGTAAATTTTTTAGTTTCAAATATAATGCCCAGCCAATGATCATTGACATGCGTGTAAAGCCTCCAAGTGGAAAGGCAGAAGTCCAAAACAATTGACAACACGAATATTAAGGAAATAGAGATAGTTTAGGGAACGAAGAGAATTTAATAAAATATTATTTTCAGGGGGATCAAAAAATTTTTTTGAGTTCACCAAACAACAGAATCCCAACTTAGAAAAAGGAACACTATATACGTCCTAGGGTGACTGTAATCAAAAGACAGACAATAGCAAGTATTGGTGAAGATGTGGAGAAATCAGACCACTTCAGTACTGTTTGTGGGACTATAAGATGGTGCAGCCACTTTGGAAAAGTCTAATTTTTCTTCAAAGTTGAAAGAGTTATTATTTGAATCAGTAGTTATATTCTTTGGTATATTCTCAAGAGAAATGAAAATATGTTTGTGTACACACAAAAACTTACGTATGGATGTTCATAGCAACATTTTTCCTAATGGTCAAAAAGGGGAAATTACCAGGTATCCATCAACTGATGTATGGATAAATAAAAATGTAATATATATATATATATAAAATGGTATATCATTTGCCAATAAAAAGAAATGAGTACTGATACATGTTATACTATGGACGTACTTTGAGAACATTATGCTAAATGAAAGAAGGCAGTCATAAAAGGATCACATGTGATTACATTTATGTAAAATGTTCATAAAAGGCAAATCTAGAGACAAGAAAGTAGATTGTTGATTGTTCATTAAGGCTGGTGGTTGGAGAGGTTGTAATGAGTAACTGCTAATGGATACTGCTGACAGGTTTCCTTTCCAAAAATGTTCTAAAATTGATTGTGGTGATCTTCGTACAACTCTATGACTACACTAAAAATCACTGAATTATACATTTGAAGTGGGTGAATTATATAATGCTAATTATCTCAATGGTATGTTAATAAATTCAATTAACATACCATTATTTTTAACTGGTATTTTAAAATATACTGTTAATTTTTAAAAAGGAGCAATCAGAGAACAAGAAAGAGCCCTTTTGAATGAAACCATGATAGCTGAAATCAACAAAAAAGAAGTTGGTAATTATAGTCATGGATATCTTCTACAGAGTAGGTTAGGAAGGTGGGAAAATTAGAATAGAAGATAAGAAAAATGGAGTATCAACTCAGAAGTACAAAATCTGACCAATAGAAGTTCAGAATAGAAAAAGAAAAAAGAGGGGAAGAAATAATAAAATAATACACGAACATTTTTGCAAAATGAAAGATAAGGATTCTTTTCAACATTGAAAAGGTCCACTAAATTTCCAACATCAAGAATTAAAAATGATATAATGATCCAGCATAATTTTCCCTTTGGTAGCAGCCCTTAGGCTAACAACTATAGCTTGGACTGGCCAAAATCCAAACTTGAGGTAGTGTCAGCACCTGCCTCAACAGTCTCTTTTCACTTTAACTAATGCAAATAAAATTAACAAAGATGTAAGTCTGGGGAAAGGAAATCCCAGGGCAAACTACCCCTAAAAACCAAAACCAGTCAAAGGGAGAAATAAAGTTTAAAACCCGTTTATTGCTTACAAAACTGCAGTCCAGCCCATCTCTCTCTCCTGCTCAAGCAGCCACAACACCGGCCCTCCCCCTCACCTCTCAGGTACAGATAAGCCCTCTGTTGCCCAGGTAATTACCCATTGATATGGAGATGAACTTCTCCACCCTTGAGGAAAGATGCAAATGCACTAAAGCCATACTTCTTTCCACCTCTGAACACCTACTGGTATGCAGATGCACAAAAGCCAGGTGAAATATTCTGGAAATATTTCAATTTTACCCACAGTCCACCCCTCCAGAAATCTCACCTTACAGTTTACTCGATCCCCCTCTTCCAACCAATCTAGTAACATGCAATAGCAACAGCAATAAAATCTTGATAATCCTCAAGCCAGAGGATTCAGCCTATGCAGATTAAGCAAATGTACTTTACAGCACAATCTCTCACTAAGCACAAGAATACATTTCTATACTTGTTTACTCATTCCTAACAATCATGCTAGATTCCGCACAAAACTTTTACCAAACATTAGACAAAGTCAAGCCTCTCTTTAAACATTATTTTCTTGACAACAGCAACATAATCATAATTCTCAAGCCAGAGGATTCAGCTAGGTTCAAAGTCCCATGCAGATTAAGTCCAAAGCTTGTCCATTCCAGCAATCACACGGCAGCTACAGCCAGGGGGTGCATCCAGGACACAAAGACCGTAGAAGCAAATAACCGTGATTGTCGGGGGCCAAGTAATTGTTATTACAGGAATACACAGAAGGCCAGCTTCCAGGCCTTTTCCCCAAGGTGCCAGAAGAGCCAGCCATCGCCAATCCATGTGTTGAAATGTCCAGGGCCACATCCATTTTACTCCTAATTGCTGCACCCATCCTTGCAACACATGTCCAATAAAGTGGGCACCTCGATTGCTCTCAGTAACCAGCGACCGACCATAGGCTACAGAGAGATGTTCTAGGCCCCTCTTGGTGGTTTGCCGATCTGCACAACGTGTAGGGCACTCCTTCCAGGCTCGGCTGACTTGTTCAAAAGTAAAAGACAAGCCACACTGATTGGCCCACATTGTCTTTTGAGATGTCTGTGCCACGCCACTCCGTGGCCTTTGGGTCCAGTCTCACACCTTCAGTTTTTTCTTTGTTCTTCTACTGCACAGATGAGTGAAATCATTTGCTACTTGTCTTTCTCTGCCTGGCTTCTTTCGCTGAGCATAATACCCTCTCACTTCATCCACGTTGTTGCAAATGGTAGGATTTCTTTTCTTCTTATGGCTGAATAGTATTCCATTATGTATATGTACCACATCTTCTTTATCCATTCATCTATTGATAGATGCTAAGGTTGCTTCCATTTCTTGGCTATTGTAAATAGTGCTGCGATAAACATAGGGCTGCATATGTCTTTTTTAAACTGGGCTCCTGCATTCTTAGGGTAAATTCCTAGCCGTGGAATTCCTGGGTCAAATGGTATGTCTATTTTGAGTTTTTTGAGGAACCTCCATACTGCTTTCCACAATGGTTGAACTAGTTTACATTCCCACCAGCAGTGTAGGAGGGTTCCCCTTTCTCCACATCCTCGCCAACATTGTTGTTTGTCTTGTGGATGTTTGCCATCCTTACTGGTGTGAGGTGATATCTCATTGTGGTTTTAAAAAAATTTGCATGTCTGATGATTAGCGATATGGAGCATCTTTTCATGTGCCTGTTGGCCATTGGAATTTCTTTTTTTGGAGATGTGTCTGTTCAGCTCCTCTGCCCATTTTTTAATTGGCTTATTTACTTTTTGTTTATTGAGGTGTGTGAGCTCTTTATATAATTTGGATGTCAGCCCCTTATCGGATATGTCATTTATGAATATATTCTCCCATACTGTAGGGTGTCTTTTTCTTCTACTGATGGTGTCCTTTGCTGTACAGAAGCTTTTTAGTTTGATTCAGTCCCACTTGTTCATTTTTACTTTTCCTTCCCTTGCACGGGGAGAGATGTTCATGAAGGAGTTGTTCGTGTTTATGTCCAAGAGAGTTTTATGGTTTCATGACTTACATTCAGGTCTTTGATCCATTTCGAGTTTACTTTTGTGTATGGGTTTAGACAATAATCCAGTTTCATTCTCTTACATGTAGCTGTCCAGTTTTGCCAACACCAGCTACTGAAGAGGCTGTCATTTCCCCATTGTATGTCCATGGCTCCTTTATCATATATTAATTGACCATATATGCTTGGGTTTACATCTGGGCTTTCTATTCCACTGGTCTATGGGTCTGTTCTTATGCCAGCACCAAATTGTCTTGATTACTGTGGCTTTGTAATATAGCTTGAACTCAGAGAGTGTAATTCCCCCTCCTTTATTCTTCCTTCTCAGGATTGCTTTGGCTATTTGGGCTCTTTTGTCATTTAATATGAATTATAGAACCATTTTCTCTAGTTCATTGAAGAATGCTGTAGGTCTTTTAATAGGGATTGCACTGAATCTGTAGATTGCTTTAGGCAGAATGGGCATTTTGATAATATTAATTCTTCCTTCACAAGAGCATGGGATGAATTTCCATTTGTTAGTGTCCTCTTTAATTTCTTTTAAGAGTGTCTTATAGTTTTCAGGGTATAGGTCTTTCACTTCCTTGGTTAGGTTTATTCCTAAATATTTTATTCTTTTTGATGCAATTGTGAATGGATTTGTTTTCCTGATTATTCTTTCTGCTAGTTCATTGTTAGTGTATAGGAATGCTACAGATTTCTGTGTATTAATTTTGTAACCTGCAACTTTGCTGAATTCCGATATCAGTTCTAGTAGTTTTGGAGTGGATTCTTTAGGGTTTTTTATGTACAGTATCATGTCATCTGTGAACAGGGACAGTTTGACTTCTTCTTTGCCAATTTGTATGCCTTTTATTTCTTTGTGTTGTCTGATTGCCATGGCTAGGACCTCCAGAACTATGTTGAATAAAAGTGGGGAGAGTGGGCATCCTTCTGTTGTCCCAATCTTAAAGGAAAAGCTTTCAGCTTCTTGCTGTTAAGTATAATGTTGGCTGTGGGTTTGTCATATATGGCCTTTATTATGTTGAGGTACTTGCTCTCTATACCCATTTTGTTGAGAGTTTTTATCATGAACGGATGTTGAATTTTGTCAAATGCTTTTTCACCATCTTTGGAGATGATCATGTGGTTTTTGTCCTTCTTTTTGTTGATGTGGTGGATGATGTTGATGGATTTCGAATGTTGTACCATCCTTGCATCCCAGGGATGAATCCCGCTTGATCATGATGGATGATCTTTTTGATGTATTTTTGAATTTGGTTTGCTAATATTTTATTGAGTATTTTTGCATCTACATTCATCAGGGATATTGGTCTGTAATTTTCTTTTTCTGTGGTGTCTTTGCCTGGTTTGGTATTAGAGTGATGTTGGCTCGTAGAATGGGTTTGGGAGTTATTCCCTCCTCTTCTACTTTTTGAAAAACTTTAAGGAGCATGGGTATTAGGTCTTCACTAAATGATAAAATTCAGCAGTGAAACCATCTGGTCCAGGCATTTTTTTCTTAGGTAGGTTTTGATTACCAATTCAATTTCTTTGCTGGTAATTGGTCTATTCAGATTTTCTGTTTATTTCTGGGTCAGCCTTGGAATGTTGTATTTTTCTAGAAAGTTGTCCATTTCTTCTAGATTATCCAGTTTGTTACCATATAATTTTTATAGTATTCTCTCATAATTCTTTGTATTTCTGTGGTGTCCATCATGATGTTCCTTTCTCAATTCTGATTTTCTTTATGTGTGTAGACTCTCTTTTTTCCTTGATAAGTCTGGCTAGGGATTTATCTATTTTGCTTATTTTCTCGAAGAACCAGCTCCTGCTTTCATTGATTCTTTCTATTGTTTTATTCTTCTCAATTTTATTTATTTCTGCTTTAATATTTATTATGTCCCTCCTTCTACAGACTTTGGGTGTCATTTGTTCTTCCTTTTCTAGTTTCCTTAATTGTGACTTTAGACTGTTCTTTTCGGATTGTTCTTCTTCCTGAAGTAGGCCTGTATTGCAATAAATTTCCCTCTTCACACGGCCTTAGCTGCGTCACACAGATTTTGCGGTGTTGAATTATTGCCATTTGGCTCTATATATTGCTTAATTTCTGTTTTTGTTTGGTCATTAAGCCATTGATTATTTCGGAGCATGTTATTAAGCTTCTATGTATTTATGGGCTTTTTCATTTTCTTTGTGTAATTTATTTCTAGTTTCATACCTTTGTGATCTGAGAAGCTGGTCGGTACAATTTCAGTCTTTCTGCATTTACTGATGTTCTTTTAGTGGCCTAGTATATGATCTATTCTTTTTTTTTTTTTTTGTAGATAATTATTTTTTATTGAAGGTTAGTTGACACACAGTATTACATTAAATTAGTTTCAGGTGTACAACATAGTGATTCAACATTTATATACATGACAATTCTAGGTAGCAGCTATCACCATACCAAGCTGTTACAATATCTTGACTATATTCCTTATGCTATACATTACATCCCGGTTACTTATTTATTTTACCACTGGAAGTGTGTACATTTTTTTTTGTGTGTGTGAGAGCATCTCTCATATTTATTGATCAAATGGTTGTTAACAACAATAAAATTCTGTATAGGGGAGTCAATGCTCAATGCACAATCATTAATCCACCCCAAGCCTAATTTTCGTCAGTCTCCAATCTTCTGAGGCATAACAAACAAGTTCTTACATGGAGAACAAATTCTTACATAGTGAATAAGTTACATAGTGAACAGTACAAGGGCAGTCATCACAGAAACTTTCGGTTTTGCTCATGCATTATGAACTATAAACAGTCAGTTCAAATATGAATACTCATTTGATTTTTATATTTGATTTATATGTGGATACCACATTTCTCTCTTTATTATTATTTTTAATAAAATGCTGAAGTGGTAGGTAGATACAAGATAAAGGTAGAAAACATAGTTTAGTGTTGTAAGGGAGCAAATGTAGATGATCAGGTGTGTGCCTGTAGACTATGTGTTAATCCAAGCTAGACAAGGGCAATAAAACATCCACGTATGCAGAAGATTTCGCTCAGAACAGAGGTGTGAGGTTCTAAGCCTCACCTCTGTTGATCCCCAATTTCTCACCTGATGACCCCCCTGCAACTGTGCCTGTCTTAGGTTGTTCCTCCCTTGAGGAATCTTACCCGTCTCTGGCTAACCAGTCATCTTCTGGGGCCATACAGGTAAATGTAAAGTTGGTGAGAGAGAAGCCTTATTGTGTGAAATGGTTAGCTTTTTATTTCTTTGCATATTTATGCCCTGTAGCTTCTATGCCCAGCTTTTGTCTTGAGGTATCTTTACCACTTGGAAGAATTATGATACTCGGTAAATTTGATATGAGGCACGAATTCTATTTAAGGGTTGTAATTAGGAAGGAAGAAGAAAAGCTATAGAAGTAGCAGGCGGCAGAAAACATGGGAAGATTTATTATTTCTTTGACATATCTTCTTGTAGAGTAACTTTAGCATGTATAGGTTTTAAGCTACTACTTAAATTTCGCACACACATTAACATAATAGGAGTATAGTTACATAACCAAAGCATATCTGTAATTATCATCCATCTCCAGTGAAACCAAGAAAACCAGTTAGGCACCTTAGGCATTTGTGACAACTTATCTATGATATGGTGGATATTGTCCAACTGAACTTGAACAGTCTGAGAGAAATCAGACAAATTAAAACAACCCATTCCTCGGGAATGTTCACATCCCTTATGTTCTTTTAACAGTAAATAGTCTGTAGTTGTAAGATTTTTGGAGCGCTACAATTTGCACTTCTCCTAATTCTTGGTTGAGTTGCAACAGTATAGATCCAGTCAAATTTGTTGTTTTACTGTATGCACAGGCCAGCTTAGATATCTCCTTCATTCCCATGGCAAGTCCAGGAGCTGGTGGGATGAGTGCATCTACAGCTGTAGCAGTGCGTGGATCTTTGTTGGGGTTTTTTGATGATCATCTTCTGGCATGAGTCTTCCAGAGAGTGCTGATGTTGGAAGTTCTTTCTCATATCGTATCTTAGTTCATTTTCGGGGTAGCCCAATTAGGCTTTGATCCTCTGTATAAACACAAACAGACCCTTTGCCTACACTTTTATATGCCCTTTATACTCTTGTGTAAAACTCATTGGAGGTTACCACACAGGAACTGCCCTTTTTTTTTTTTTTTTTTTGGTATCACTAATCTACACTTACATGACGAATATTATGTTTACTAGGCTCTCCCCTATACCAGGTCCCCCCTATAAACCCCTTTACAGTCACTGTCCATCAGCATAGCAAAATGTTGTAGAATCACTACTTGCCTTCTCTGTGTTGTACAGCCCTCCCTTTTCTCCTACCCCCCCATGCATACTAATCTTAATACCCCCCTATTTCTCCCCCCCTTATCCCTCCCTACCCACCCATCCTCCCCAGTCCCTTTCCCTTTGGTACCTGTTAGTCCATTCTTGAGTTCTGTGATTCTGCTGCTGTTTTGTTCCTTCAGTTTTTCCTTTGTTCTTATATTCCACAGATAAGTGAAATCATTTGGTATTTCTCTTTCTCCGCTTGGCTTGTTTCACTGAGCATAATACCCTCCAGCTCCATCCATGTTGCTGCAAATGGTTGGATTTGCCCTTTTCTTATGGCTGAGTAGTATTCCATTGTGTATATGTACCACATCTTCTTTATCCATTCATCTATCAATGGACATTTAGGTTGCTTCCAATTCTTGGCTATTGTAAATAGTGCTGCAATAAACATAGGGGTGAACTGATCTTTCTCATACTTGATTGCTGCATTCTTAGGGTAAATTCCTAGGAGTGCAATTCCTGGATCAAATGGTAGGTCTGTTTTGAGCATTTGATATACCTCCATACTGCTTTCCACAATGGTTGAACTAACTTACATTCCCACCAGCAGTGTAGGAGGGTTCCGCTTTCTCCACAGCCTCGCCAACATTTGTTGTTGTTTGTCTTTTGGATGGCAGCCATCCTTACTGGTGTGAGGTGATACCTCATTGTAGTTTTAATTTGCATTTCTCTGATAATTAGCGATGTGGAGCATCTTTTCATGTGTCTGTTGGCCATCTGTATTTCTTTTTTGGAGAACTGTTCAGTTCCTCTGCCCATTTTTTAATTGGGTTATTTGTTTTTTGTTTGTTGAGGCGTGTGAGCTCTTTATATATTCTGGACGTCAAGCCTTTATCGGATGTGTCATTTTCAAATATATTCTCCCATACTGTAGGGTTCCTTCTTGTTCTATTGATGGTGTCTTTTGCTGTACAGAAGCTTTTCAGCTTAATATAGTCCCACTTACTCATTTTTGCTGTTGTTTTCCTTGCCCGGGGAGATATGTTCAAGAAGAGGTCACTCATGTTTATGTCTAAGAGGTTTTTGCCTATGTTTTCTTCCAAGAGTTTAATGGTTTCATGACTTACATTCAGGTCTTTGATCCATTTTGAGTTTTCTTTTGTATATGGGGTTAGACAATGGTCCAGTTTCATTCTCCTACATGTAGCTGTCCAGTTTTGCCAGCACCACCTGTTGAAGAGACTGTCATTTCGCCATTGTATGTCCATGGCTCCTTTATCAAATATTAATTGACCATATATGTCTGGGTTAATGTCTGGATTCTCTAGTCTGTTCCATTGGTCTGTGGCTCTGCTCTTGTGCCAGTACCAAATTGTCTTGATTACTATGGCTTTATAGTAGAGCTTGAAGTTGGGGAGTGAGATTCCCCCCTACTTTATTCTTCTTTCTCAGGATTGCTTTGGCTATTTGGGGTCTTTGTTGTTTCCATATGAATTTTTGAATTATTTGTTCCAGTTCATTGAAGAATGTTGCTGGTAGTTTCATAGGGATTGCATCAAATCTATATATTGCTTTGGGCAGGATGGCCATTTTAACGATATTAATTCTTCCTAGCCACGAGCATGGGATGAGTTTCCATCTGTTAGTGTCCCCTTTAATTTCTCTTAAGAGTGACTTGTAGTTTTCAGAGTATAAGTCTTTCACCTCCTTGGTTAGGTTTATTCCTAGGTATTTTATTTTTTTTGATGCAATTGTGAATGGAGTTGTTTTCCTGATTTCTCTTTCTGTTGGTTCATTGTTAGTGTATAGGAAAGCCACAGATTTCTGTGTGTTGATTTTGTATCCTGCAACTTTGCTGTATTCCGATATCAGTTCTAGTAGTTTTGGGGTGGAGTCTTTAGGGTTTTTTATGTACAGTATCATGTCATCTGCAAATAGTGACAGTTTAACTTCTTCTTTACCAATCTGGATTCCTTGTATTTCTTTGTTTTGTCTGATTGCCGTGGCTAGGACCTCCAGTACTATGTTAAATAACAGTGGAGAGAGTGGGCATCCCTATCTAGTTCCCGATCTCAGAGGAAATGCTTTCAGCTTCACACTGTTCAATATAATGTTGGCTGTGGGTTCATCATAGATGGCCTTTATTATGTTGAGGTACTTGCCCTCTATTCCCATTTTGCTGAGAGTTTTTATCATGAATGGATGTTGAACTTTGTCAAATGCTTTTTCAGCATCTATGGAGATGATCATGTGGTTTTTGTCTTTCTTTTTGTTGATGTGGTGGATGATGTTGATGGACTTTCGAATGTTGTACCATCCTTGCATCCCTGGGATGAATCCCACTTGGTCATGGTGTATGATCCTTTTGATGTATTTTTGAATTCGGTTTGCTAATATTTTCTTGAGTAGTTTTGCATCTACGTTCATCAGGGATATTGGTCTGTAGTTTTCTTTCTTGGTGGTGTCTTTGCCTGGTTTTCGTATTAGGGTGATGTTAGCTTCATAGAATGAGTTTGGGAGTATCCCCTCCTCCTCTGTTTTTTGAAAAACTCTAAGGAGAATGGGTATTATGTCTTCCCTGTATGTCTGATAAAATTCCGAGGTAAATCCTTCTGACCCGGGGGTTTTGTTCTTTGGTAGTTTTTTGATTACCCCTTCAATTTCGTTGCTGGTAATTGGTCTGTTTAGATTTTCTGTTTCTTTCTGGGTCAATCGTGGAAGGTTGTATTTTTCTAGGAAGTTGTCCATTTCTCCTAGGTTTCCCAGCTTGTTATCATATAGGTTTTCATAGTATTCTCTAATAATTCTTTGTATTTCTGTGGGGTCCATCGTGATTTTTCCTTTCTCGTTTCTGATACTGTTGATTTGTGTTGACTCTCTTTTCTTCTTAATAAGTCTGGCTAGAGGCTTATCTATTTTGTTTATTTTCTCGAAGAACCAGCTCTTGGTTTCATTGATTTTTGCTATTGTTTTATTCTTCTCAATTTTATTGATTTCTTCTCTGATCTTTATTATGTCCCTCCTTCTGCTGACCTTATGCCTCATCTGTTCTTCTTTTTCCAGTTTCGATAATTGTGACATTAGACCATTCATTTGGGATTGCTCTTCCTTTTTTAAATATGCTTGGATTGCTATATACTTTCCTCTTAAGACTGCTTTTGCTGTGTCCCACAGAAGTTGGGGCTTAGTGTTGTTGTTGTCATTTGTTTCCATATATTGCTGGATCTCCATTTTGATTTGGTCATTGATCCATTGATTATTTAGGAGCATGTTGTTAAGCCTCCATGTGTTTGTGAGCCTCTTTGCTTTCTTTGTACAGTTTATTTCTAGTTTTATGCCTTTGTGGTCTGAAAAGTTGGTTGGTAGGATTTCAATCTTTTGGAATTTTCTGAGGCTCTTTTTGTGGCCTAGTATGAGGTCTATTCTGGAGAATGTTCCATGTGCACTTGAGAAGAATGTATATCCTGTTGTTTTTGGATGTAGAGTTCTATAGATGTCTTATAGGTCCATCTGCTCTACTGTGTTGTTCAGTGCTTCCGTGTCCTTACTTATTTTCTGCCCGGTGGATCTGTCCTTTGGGGTGAGGGGTGTGTTGAAGTCTCCTAGAATGAATGCATTGCAGTCTATTTCCCCCTTTAGTTCTGTTAGTATTTGTTTCACATATGCTGGTGCTGCTGTGTTGGGTGCATATATATTTAGAATGGTTATATCCTCTTGTTGGACTGAACCCTTTATCATTATGTAGTGTCCTTCTTTATCTCTTGTTACTTTCTTTGTTTTGAAGTCTATTTTGTCTGATATTAGTACTGCAACCCCTGCATTCTTCTCGCTGTTGTTTGCCTGAAATATGTTTTTCCATCCCATGACTTTTAGTCTGTACATGTCTTTGGGTTTGAGGTGAGTTTCTTGTAAGGAGCATATAGATGGGTCTTGCTTTTTTATCCATTCTGTTACTCTGTGTCTTTTGATTGGTGCATTCAGCCCATTAACATTTAGGGTGACTATTGAAAGATATGTACTTATTGCCATTGCAGGCTTTAAATTCGTGGTTACCAAAGGTTCAAGGTTAACCTCTTTAGTATCTTACTGCCTACCTTAGCTCGCTTATTGAGCTGTTATATACACTGTCTGGAGATTCTTTTCTTCTCTCCCTTCTTATTTCTCCTCCTCGATTCTTCATATGTTGGGTGTTTTGTGCTGTGCTCTTTCTAGGAGTGCTCCCATCTAGAGCAGTCCCTGTAAGATGTTCTGTAGAGGTGGTTTGTGGAGAGCAAATTCCCTCAGCTTTTGTTTGTCTGGGAATTGTTTAATCCCACTGTCAAATTTGAATGATAGTCGTGCTGGATACAGTATCCTTGGTTCAAGGCCCTTCTGTTTCATTGTATTAAATATATCATGCCATTCTCTTCTGGCCTGTAGGATTTCTGTCGAGAAGTCTGATGTTAGCCTGATGGGTTTTCCTTTATAGGTGACCTTTTTCTCTCTAGCTGCCTTTCCTTATCCTTGATCTTTGCCATTTTAATTATTATGTGTCTTGGTGTTGTCCTCCTTGGATCCTTTCTGTTGTGGGTTCTGTGTATTTCCATGGTCTGTTCGATTATTTCCTCCCCCAGTTTGGGGAAGTTTTCAGCAATTATTTCTTCTAAGATACTTTCCATCTCTTTTCCTCCCTCTTCTTCTTATGGAGCCCTTATAATACGGATATTGTTCCTTTTGGATTGGTCACACAGTTCTCTTAATATTGTTTCATTCCTGGAGATCCTTTTATCTCTCTCTATGTCTGCTTCTATGCGTTACTGTTCTCTGGTTTCAGTTCCATCAATGGCCTCTTGCATCCTATCCTTTCTGCTTATAAACCCTTCCAGAGTTTTTTTCATTTCTGCGATCTCCTTTCTGGCATCTGTGATCTCCCTCCGGACTTCATCCCATTTCTCTTGCGTATTTCTCTGCATCTCTGTCAGCATGTTTATGATTCTTATTTTGAATTCTTTTACTGAAGACTGGTTAGGTCTGTCTCCTTCTCTGGTGTTGCCTCTGTGATCTTTGTCTGCCTGTAGCTTTGCCTTTTCATGGTGATAGGAATAGTTTGCAGAGCTGGGATGAGTGACTGCTGGAAGAACTTCCCTTCTTGTTGGTTTGTGGCCCTCATCTCCTGGGAGAACAGTGACCTCTAGTGGCTTGTGCTGCGCAGCTGCGCACAGACAGGGTTTCTGCCTCCTGCCCGGCTGTTATGGAGTTTATCTCCCCTGTTGCTGTGGGCGTGGCCTGGCTCGGGCAGGTACTCCAAAGTGGTGCAGTCGCGTTGGACGGGGAGCGGCCAGGAGGCTATTCATCTCCGTAAGGGGCCTCCCTGCTCCCTGCAGCCCAGGGGTTAGGGTGCCCAGAGATCCCCGGATTCCCTACCTCTGGATTAAGTGTCCCGCCCTGCCCCTTTACGACTTCCATAAAGCACCCGCCAAAACAAAACAACGACCACCAAAAAAAAAAAAAAAAAAAATTTTTTTAAATTAATAAAATAAAATAAAATAAAAGTGGCCGCTCGTTTTTCTTTATTCTCTGGCGCCAGCCTCAGGCATCTGCTCACCGGTCTTGCTGCCCTGGTTCCCTAGTATTGGGGTCCCTATCCCTTTAAGACTTCCAAAAAGCACTCGCCAAAAAAAAAAAAAATTGGTTCGCACGCTTTTCTTATGTCCTCCGGCGCTCAGTCTCCAGTTCCCGCTCACTGTTCTTGGTGCCCTGTTTTCCTAGTATCCAGGGCCCCCTGGGCACGTACTGTGTCTGCACTCTGGCCCGGATGGCTGGGGCTGGGTGTTCGGCAGTCCTGGGCTCCTTCTCCCTCCCGCTCTGCCTATTCTTCTCCTGCCGGGAGTTGGGGGGATGGGTACTCGGCTCCCACCTGGCCGGGGCTTGTATCTTACCCCCTTCACAAGGCGCTGGGTTCTCTCAGGTGCGGATGTGTTCTGGATATTGTCCTGTGTCCTCTGGTCTTTATTCTAGGAAGGGTTGTCTTTTATATGTTTTCATAGATATATGTGATTTTGGGAGGAGATTTCCGTTGCTCTACTCACGCCGCCATCTTCAGCCCCTCTCTGTATGATCCATACTTGAAAATGTTCCATGTGCATTTGAGAAGAATGTGTATCCTGTTGCTTTTAGTTGGAGTGTTGTGTAGCTGTCCATTAGGTCCATCTGTTGTAATACGTTGTTCAGTGCCTCTGTCTCTTTACCCATTTTCTGTATGGTTGATCTGTCCTTTGGAGTGAGTGGTGTGTTGAAGTCTCCTATAATGAATGCATTGCATTCTATTTCTCCCTTTAATTCTGTTAGTATTTGTTTCACATATGTAGGTGACCCTGTGTTGGGTGCATAGATATTTAAAATAGTTATAGCCTCTTGTTGGACTGACCCTTTTATCATTATGTAAAATCCTTCTTTGTCTCTTGTTACTTTATTTGTTTTGCAGTCTATTCTGTTTGATACAAGTGCTGCAATGCCTACTTTTTTCTCACTATTAGGTGTATGAAATATCTTTTTACATCTGTTTATTTTCAGTCTGTGTATGTCTTTGGGTTTGAAATGATTCTCTTGTACGCAGCATGTAGGTGGGTCTTGCTTTTTTTTATCCATTCAGTGACTCTATGTGTTTTGATTGGTGCATTGATACCATTTAAATTTAGGGTGATTATTGATAGGTATATACTTATTACCATTGCAGGCTTTAGATTCGTGGTTACCAAATGTTCAAAGGTAATTCCCTTACTATCTAACAGTCTAAATTAACTCACTTTGTATGCTATTACAAACACAACCTAAATGTTCCTTTTTTTTTCCCCTCCTTTTTCCTTCTCCATTTTTGAATGTTATGAGTCATATTCTTTTCTCTTTGTCTATCCCTTGGGTGACATCTATTTAGCCTTAGGAACACTTCCATCTATAGGAGTCCCTCCAAAATGCATTGTAGAGATGGTTTGTGGGAGGCAAATTCTCTCAGTTTTTGCTTATCTGGAAATTGCTTAATCCCTCCTTCAAATTTAAATGATAACCTTGACATGTAGAATATTCTTGGTTTAAGGCCCTTCTGCTTCATTGCATTAAATATATCATGCCACTCCCTCTGGCCTGTAAGGTTTCTGTTGAGAAGTCTGATGGGTTTTCCTTTGTATGTGATCTTTTTTCCTCTTTCTAGCTGCTTTTAAAAGTCTGTCTTTATCCTTGATCTTTGCCATTTTAATTATTATATGTCTTGGTGTTGTTTTCCTTGGGTCCCTTGTATTGGGGGAGATTTGTGCACCTGCATGGCTTGAGAGACTATCTCCTTCCACAGATTGGGTTAGTTTTCAGCAATTCTCTCCTCAGTGACACTTTCTAACCCTTTTTCTCTCTTTTTTTCTGGTACCCCTACAATACAAATTTTGTTCCATTTGATTGGTCTCACAGTTCTCTCAATATTCTTTCATTTTTAGAGGTTCTTTTTTCTCTTTGTGCCTCAGCTTCTTTGTATTCCTCTTCCCTAATTTCTATTCCGTTTACCATCTCTTCTACTACATCTAATCTTTTAAATCCCTCCATTGTATGTTTCATTTCAGATATGGAATTTCTTAATGATTGAATCTCCGTCTTAAATTTGTTACTGAGTTCTTGAATATTTTTCTGTACTTCCATAAGCATGTTTATAATTTTTATTTTGAACTCTCTTTCAGGCAGATTTGTGAGTCCAGTTTCATTTGGCCACTTTTCTGGGGTTTGTGAGATTTTGGTCTGAACCATGTTCTTTTGACGTTTCATATTTTGGTTTGGTGCCCTCTACTGCCCAGAAGCTCCAGTCTTTGGAGCTGCTCAGCCCCTAGAGTGAGGTTGGGGATTGTAGGGGAGCAGAGCTGGTGCCTCGGAGGAGGAACTGTTTTCTGATTCCCATCTGTCATGTGTGTCTCAGTGTCAGAGCCAGTGGGTCAAGCACACAGGTGTAAGCCTCTGTGCTTTGCGTCTCTAGCTGTTGTAGGCGTGGCCTCCCCCTCGCTGCCCTGACACCAGTGCAGTGACTGCCGGTTTGCCAACCCATACTGGCAGGCTAGGAGGGAGGGGCAGTGGGCTGCATATCACAGTGGGGGACCTGGGAGCTGGGCAGCAAGCCAGGGGGATGGAGCACCTGAAGCTCCTCAAAGTTCCTACCCAGCTTTGCAGAGCACACTCAGACAACCTTGTCTAGCTCTCCCTTCTCCCATGCAGCAAGCCCCATGCAAACTCCACCCTCTCAGCAGCTCTCTTGCTGCTAGGAAGCCTCTTAGACTGCCTGCCTTTCCTCTGACACAGAGCAGCCCCATGTGCATCCCATCCTCCACAAATGGCTGGAATCTCAGTCTCTGAAGCACTCCACCTGTCTGAGCTCCCCAATGTCCAGAGTACCACATAGTGTAGGTTTCTGCTTCCAAAGCAGATCTCCAGGGCTAGGTGTTCAGCAGTCCCAGGCTTCCACCCCCTCCTCTGCTCCATTTCTCTTCCTCCCTCTTGTGAGGTGCAGTTGGGGAAGGGCCTGGGTCCCGCCAGATTAAGTCTTTCGTATGTTACCCTGTTCCATGAGGTCTGCTCTGTTTGTGAGGTCTGTATGCAGTCTGGTTCAGCCATCCTTCCTGTTGCTTTTTTAGGGTTAGTTGTATTAATTAACTATATTTTTGTACTATTTGTCGTTTTGGGAGGAGTTCTCTGTCTCACCTCTCATGCTGCCATCTTGAATCCCCCTGTTCAAGAAATTTTAAAGTTTTAGGTTTCACATTTAGATCTTTGATCCATTTTGAGATAATGTTTATATATGGAATGAGTTATTGTCCATTTTTTTGTATGGATACTAATTGTATTCCAGCGTAAATTGTTGAATAAACTTTTTTCTTTTGAGTTTCCTTTGCATGTTTGTTAAAAATTAATGTATTGATTTAAATTATTAATTATATATATGTAAAATTGTTAGTTATTTCTAGACCTTTTGTTTTCCATTCTGTGTTATGGATGTTTTTCTTCCCTTTTCCATTTTTCTTTCTTTAGGCCATACCACATTGTTTTGTTTACTGAAGCGTTATAATAAATCTTGATATTAAATAGTATGAATTTTCTCGCTTTGCTATTCTTTACCAAAGTTATTTCATATTTTCATACAAATTAAAGGAGGCTGGTTATTCTGTCCCATTAAAAAATTTACTAGACTTTTGATTGAGATTGCCCTGATTCTATAGTTTTAATTTAAGGAGGATTGACATCTTTAACATACTGAGTCTCAATTCAGATCCATGAATATTACATGACACCTTAATTTATTTATGTCTCCATTATTTGGTATTTTTAAAACTTATCAATGTTTTGTAAGTGTATCAACAGACTAAAAAATAAAAGTTGATTGTCTTGTGAATTCAGTATGAGTAAGTGAGAAAATTCGGTATTATCTCATGATTTTAAAAAGGCTTCAAAAACTGTAACAGAAGTTTGCAGGTCTTGTACATGTTTTGTCAAATTTATCCCTTTAGCTTTTCATATTTTGATGATATTAAACAGGTATATTTTTTAATTTAAATTCCCAATTTATTGCTGGCATATACAAATAAAATAAATACTTGTATTTATTTGTATCTTGCATCTACTGAGTATGTTAAACCCTTTTATTCTAATAGCTTTTTTGTAGATTCTGTTGGATTTTCTACATAGCCAGTCTGTTGGATTTTCTACATAGCCAGTCACATCAGCTGAGATCAGAGGCAGTTTTCTTTACTTCTTTACATCTGCATGCTTTATGTATCTTTTCCTCAGCTTATTGTGCTGTCCTAGAACACTAAGTAGTATATTGAATGTAAGTGATGAGAATGGACATTTTTGCCTTGTTCCTAATCTTAGCAGATAACATTCACTCTTTCATCATTAAGTTTGATGTTAGCAGTAGGTTTTTCATAGATATCATTAATTAAGTTGAGGAAATTAGCCTTCTATTACAATTTATGAAGTCTTTTTTTAAAATCATGAATTAATATTGAATTTTGTCACTTATTTTCTCTGAATTCATTGCAATAAAAAATTTTTTTAAACTAAGAATTGTTTGTTGATATGGTAAATTAATCATTGGTTAATGTTTTGAAATTTATTATTTGGACTGTTTAACCACGCATTCCTAAGGATGAGCCCCACTTTGCTGTAATATATTAATCAGTTTTGTTGATGGATGTAATTTGCTAAAATTTTAGTAAGATTTTTGCATCTGTATTCATGAGAGATGTTTGTCTGTGGTTTTCTTGTGACATTTTTGTCAGGCTTTTGTATCTGGCCAAAATCAGTGTCAGAATGAGTTGAGAAGTATTCTCTCTTCAAAGAGGTTGCATAAAATCAGTATTATTTATTCCTTTAAATGTTAGAATTCACAGGGAAAGCCATCTGGGCCTGGAGTTTTCTTTGTGGGAAAATTTTTAGTTACAATTTCAGTTTCTTTTTGGCTAGTCTGGTTTTTTGTTTTTTTCGGAATGAGCTTTGGTAGGCTGTGTCTTTCAGAAAGTTTGTCCCATCTAACTACTTGTCAAATTTATTGACATAAAATTGCTCATTCATTCATTACCATTTTAATTTGTAGTAATGTCACCTCTCATTCTTGATGTTGGTAATATGTGCCTTTTGGTACTTTGTAATTTGGGTCTGTAATTTTGACCTCAAAGAATCACCCTTGGATTTCATTGATTTTTTTCCCCCGTTTTCCTTTCTGTTTTTTTATTTGACTGATTTAAGTTTTTGTCATTATTTTCTACTCAGCTTACTTTTGGTTTTATTTGTCTTTTTTTTTTTTTGTAGTTTCTTATGGTGGAAGCTGAGGTATTAATTTGACAGCTTTCTTTTTTCTGATGTAGGCTTTTAGTGCTGTAAATTCTTAACTGAGTACTGTTTTTACTTCATCCCTGAAATTTTGATTTTGTTTTTATTTTCAGAAAGTTCGTAATTACTTATTTTTCTGTTGATTCCTTCTTTTACATGTGTGGCTTATTTAGAAATGTGTTTTTAGTAACCAAATATTTGCAAAATTTTCAAATTTTACCTTTCTATGAATGCTAATTCCCTTGTTAGATCATATTTAATGTTGTATTACTATGGTTTCATTGAAATCTGTAAAATTGATTTTTCTTTCCTGTTTGTCTTTTCTCTGGTCCTGTTTTCTTCTCTTCCTATTTTCTTGAATTAGTAGTGTATTTAAAAAAATAAACCCATTTTATTTACGCTTTTTAGTTTTGTCTCTTCATTGTTTTTGTGGTTGCTGTAGGGTTTATAATACACATCTTTAAAGTATTGCTGATTTAGATTTGGAAAAAGCTAATGGAAACCTTTGATGTCTGGAGCATGGAACACTAACTAATGCTTTCTAGAAACAAAAAGATACTAGAAAAGGTCCAGAGTTTATTGTAATTCCCTATAGCCACACAGTCAAATATACTCCTGCCTCAGGAACTTTGCACTTAAAAGTCCCTCTTCTTGGAACATTCTCTTGCTAGATAGTGACATGATTACTTCTTGCCTTCTTTCTCTGTTGATAAACTGTTGGCCTGATCAGAGAAGTCTTTCCATATCGTATGACCTAAAAGAGACATCCCTGCTCATTTCTGTACTCTTATTTTGATTTTTTTTCATGATACTTACCATTCACTGGACTTGTCTGGATTCCCCTTCGCACCCCTGACTCATTCAACAATGCCTGGTAGTCAATAATTGATAAATAAATATTTGTAGAATGCATGTTATTCATTTAGGTCTGTTTTGTATAGTTTCCTGAGAGACCTAATCTACCTGATTACCAACAACTTAAGCATTTAATTGCCTTCCAATATTAAATTGAAATTTATTGTCCCAAACCTCTTCTATTTTTGAATTTAACAAATGTAATATTATAAAGAATTTATTACGTGCTATATATTTTCCTTTCAAAGACTTTCTGCTAGACTTTTTTTTGCTATTGGTTTCTGAATATCATAGACCAATATGTCAATTTCACCATCACTGAGAAATAAAATTGTTTATAGTATTAAAGACTAAGCAATTAATTTGAATTATTCTGTTTTAGTTCCAAAAATTGAGACATGATCTTGAATTGGTGCTATCTACTATTCAGTCAAAGAATGAAAAGTTAAAGGAAGACTTGGAAAGGTATATTGATATTATAATTACCATTAGTCATCAGTTTTTTTGAGTTGGCATTAATGTGTTTCTTGGCTACTATTTATTTTTCCATGTTTAAAGGGAGCAGCAGTGGTTGGATGAACAACAACAGATATTGGAATCTCTTAATGTACTGCACAATGAATTGAAACATCAGGTTGTGACATTTTCTGAATCCAGGTATTAATTTTGTGTTCTAGGTTGTTAAAATATGAAAAAGTTTCTTTTTTATGTTATATGAGATACATACATGAAAAGAAGGTAAATTTTACCAGAAATTGTGAGTCCTAGTTTTTGCGAACTGTTAGTTACATAGTCTTTTATAAATGACTTTAGTTTCCCTACATGTTCAAACATGGACTTAATTGGTTTGAGCAAATAATGTTTGAGCAAAGTTTTTGATCAGCTTCATGACTAACTAGTTAATATGCTTATGTGATCAGTGATATGTTTCTTTTAATTTTTCTTAATCTATTAGAATCTTTAAAGAGCTGAAATCTAAAATGTGTGATATAAAAGAATATAAGGAGAAACTTTTGATAACCTTGGGTGAATTTCTAGAAGATCATTTTCCTCTGCCTGATAGAAATGTAAAAAAGAAAAAGGTAAGTTCTAGAGAAGATATTCATGGAGGTATTCATATATGAAATTGTTTCAGACAGGTTCAAATGTAAATTTTCCAATAAATTTTTTATTTTAATAGTAAATTTGATACATATCCATAGATATATGTATGGAAATATTCCATCATCACATTTATTGAAATATTGGAAGCAACCTAGTTGTTCAATAAAATAATATTACTTAAATACATTTTTTATATTGTATCCATGTGATGAACAAAATGCAGATTTAAAAAATAATGTATTGAACACTATCCAAAGAGTTAATAAAATGCTCAGAATTTATTATTAAATGGATAAAATACAAATGATTAAATTGTATGAGTCTAATTTGCACAAAAATATTTAATAGTGCTTATGTCTGGGTGTTAGAATTATAGGTGAGATATATTGTTTTTACTGTTTTCCAAATTTTCCATGATGAATGTTTATTAACTTTTTAAATCAGAAGAAATCTGTTAGTTGATTTAAGTTATTGACTCTTTGAGTAGTAGTTGGAGTAACCCTTTTCCACAAAAGCAAGTAAATATTTCATTGGGTGATGGAAGACTGCGAACAACCACTTTAATTCCTTTTAAAAAATACATAGAACTTGTGGAAGTAGGATGAACATTGAAACTTGCACTGGAACGATCTTTCTAAAAATACATAGCTGAATCACTTTTCAATGTAAAGTTTTGATGCCTTCCTATGTGATGAAGTCTAGGAACTCCTTAGAGTAACTTTTTTCTAGACTTTGTCTATGTCTTTAACCTCCTTTCCCAACATTCTTTATCCACCTCTTGCATGAATCCATTCAACCATACTACTATAGCTGCAGCAAGTATGGAATAAACGACATGTCAGTTTTTTGTGCCTTATACATTCTTATTTCCTCTGCTTACAAAACACTTCCTATGTGTTGAGGATAGCAAATTCCTACATAATGCAACTCAAACATCATCTTTTGTCTGAAGTAGTGAAGTTTAGGTGTCATTCTATTAATATTTACCACATGATATTATAGTAACCATTTATGTCTATCTCACTGTTTGTCCAACATGAGCTGTGAGTTCCTTGTTATGTTTAATTTTTGTATCTCTACTATCTTGCATATCTATCATAGTATCTCCTGAGTTCATATTTATTGAATGACTGTAAGTTTACTAGAAAAAGGTGAAAAGTTCTCTTTGTTTTCTTATAATATGTATTTTTTTATTCTTCCCTTTCTTCTATACAGGCATCAATAGGCTTTACATTTGCTATGGACTACATCTCCTATTTTATCCATTGTTATTTATATCCCTTATTTATTTCTGAAATTGTTGACAGCTTTCTGTTAACCAGAATCATTAAGTTAATTAATCATTAAGTTCATGATTCCTTACCTCATACTGATCACTATCCTATGATAACTCAACTGGCTTATTTTCTGATCCCAGTCTTTTTCAACTTTTTTTTTTAACCTATTAAATTTCTCTGCTAATAGAACTAGTGGTTTGAGGCATTCTGAATAGGAAGCATTAATTACCAGAAGCCATCATGGATTCATTAAGTTATAGTGGATAAGCTCACTTTTTAAAAATGAAGTATATGAACTATTGATACATATTAGAAAATGAGGTTGCTTTCTCTCTCTTTTCCTTTCAAGCAGTAGTACTGGATATATTAGAAAGCTTGAGCTGTCATAACAAGGTACTACTGACGAGATGACCTTAAACAAAAAAAAAGGCATTTTCTTATATTTCTGGAAGCTAGAAGTCCAAGACCAAGGTGCTATTAGGTTTGGTTTTGCTGAGGCCTTCATGACTCTGGATGACTGCTTTCTTACTGTATCCTCACATGGCCTTTTTCTTCTGTGTGAGTGTAGACAAAGAGAGCTCTCTGGGTCTCTTCCTCCTATTATAAAGATACTAGTCCAGTCAGATTAGGGCCTCACCTTTAAGACCACATTTAAACTTAATTACCTCTCTAAGTGCTCTATCTCCAATTACTGTATGTTAGGACTTTAATATATGAATTTTGGAAGGCACAATTCATTCCATAACACTGGATTTTATAGTTCAAAGATGTATACAAAGAAGGAAGAAGTAACCAGATTCCTTCCACCAGATCATTAATATTAGGTTATCATCATTTGAGACATTTTCCTAAATACATACATGTATAGAAATATGAATGGATTGATAGATGTCTGGATCGCTGTAATTTTGTACATGCTAATATAAAATAAGTATAAGCTGTAATTTTACTTAAATTTGATGGAAGAAGTGATTTTAGTTCTGGAGAGATGCCTAAAATAAAACAAATTGTGAAAAACGTTATAAAATATTATAATAATTTAATTTCATCTTTCAATTTTAGGCACTACTCATTGACTTCCTGCTATGAAAGATGAGAAAATTAATATTTTTTCTCTTATACCCTCATTCCAATTTGTGTTATTTATTTTCCCTATGGCAGGTATATAGCATGTGCATTCTGTTCTCATACTGTCATTCATGTATATGTTTGTCTTCATTCTACTCTGTATTGGATTCAATGCTTATCATCATTTACCATTCATTTTAAGTTTAATTTTAAGTTTAGTCCATCATTTGGTTTGATGGATTTCCTTGACAAGTAATTTGTTCAAGAACTATTCCTGGGTGTTTACTTATTTTTTTCTTTTAGAATTGAGATTTTATTTGTTTGGAGGGTCAGTACACAGACATTTCAATTTGCACACAATTCTTAACATATGTACTGAATATCTAAAAAATCATGTAGTTGTGATTCTTTTCTAAACAGTTATTCCACTGACTTTCCAGCTTAAACTGTGGAGGCAAATTTTCCTTAATATAGGGTATCAAGTACCATTATCTTCAAATGTCGATATGCTGTTACATCCTTTAAGTTCCACTAATTCACAGTTTTCATATCATATACATTATGCACACTTTCAGTCTTTCACAGCATATTAGCAAAGTTACTAGGAAAACTGTACTGCCAGAACCAGAGATGCTACAGAGTGTACAAAATTCTGGCAGGGAGAACCAGGATCAAGGAGTGGTTTTCTTTAGGGAACATTTCTGCCAAAAACAGCACAGGAGTAGAAGTAACTTAAAATGTTCAAGATTAATGCACGACTGACTCCAAATTGCCATTTAGTATGTTTACAACACAGGATGTAAAAATTACCCCCATTATGGAATGTTAAGGTGACACCGAAGACTATCAAAACCTCCTGTATTCAAGATTCCACTATTTTCCGGTTGTACCAAAAAAATTAACAACCAGCAAATAATTTCAACTCTTTAAAAAAAGCATTTACTCTTAAAAAATGGTATGAGGTCGGATTCCCTCCTTAAAAATGTTTCCAGAGCTATTTTAAAAACTTGTATTTATAAAATATTTGAAAAAATATTCCTCTGGATTGTACAAGAAGGGAGTTAGGAACCACTAAGACATGGTATGTGCTATAGTCAAATTTGGCCTCATTTTCTCCTGCTTCATCAGAGGCTGGACTCTCCTCATTTTTAGTTCTCCATTTTCTGCAGGTAAACTTTGAGTTTCCTGGTTGGCCACATCGGCCTGCTTTCCCTTTGCTCCCTTTTCCCTTTTGTTTGCACTTTCTTGTCTGAAGATTTATCCTTTCCTACCGCCTTTTTTTGGCTTCTTTTCACTTTTGCTGGAGTAGGTTTAGCTGACAACCTCGCGGTTCTCCGCAGAGCTGATCTTCCCCTTGGGCATCCTTGGCGGATGCACACCAGCTGCCTGTGAACCATGGTGCCCCAGGAGCCTTCGCAAAGCTGAGCTGTCTGGCCACTGCTGCTCCCCCCACCACCTGAGCTGCTGTGACCCGCAGCGGGACGCTTTGGTGTTTATTTTTAAAATTCTTGAATGCTGAAAATACTTTGCCTTTATACTCAAAGGATACCTTCAGCACATTTTCTAAAATACCAAGACTTGGTAGGGACTGCTCCATTCTTCTGAGGTGGAATGTGTGTGGAGTCTGAGGCCAGCCCTTAGAGATGTCTTGCTGCTTCTGACTTATATGCCTGAAGAGTTCTTTATCTTTGAGCTTCACGAACTTAAACAGGGAAATGTTACAATGTTGATCATTCTGTATCAGTTTTGCTTTGAAGATGACCCTTCGTAGATTTAGGTCACATTTCACTTCATGGAAATTTTATTATACCTTATATTGTTTATAATATTCCTATACTGAAAATCTTTTCTTTCATTACATTTTCCTCTTTTTTTGCTTTGTCTCAAACCTCTCTATTTTAATCTGTGCCTTGGTGCTTATGTCTTTATCAATTCTGTAATTCTGTTTGTTTTCATCACTAGTGAATCATGCTCTTTTTTTTTTACCACTCATTTAGTAAGGTATTAGAAGTTAGGATATTTTGAGAACTAGTCTACTATCTTTATTCAGGAATCACATTTAATTTTGTCAAGGTTGTTTTACTATTTCTTTAATATGCTTGTATTTCTGTAATATGAGGTGTTTATTAGATCTTTATAAGATTACATGGTAATCTTTGGTGTCAGGAAGGTACTAGCTGTTACTAAAGTAGGTGACTTTAAAAGTAATTAAATGTTTGAACTCAAGCTGTTGAATATGGTTAGTATTATCTTGGAAGGAGATTTCTAGCACCTCCCCTTAGAGCCTTGTCCTGTTGAACATTTTTAATAGTAATTTGAGTAAAGAGGTAGAAGACATGGTCTTTACAAATGATGGGAAACCAGTAAGAGGGCTAGATAGTAAATATATCAGATGACAGAATTAGGACTCTATTTTTCAGTTGGTCAAATAAAATCAGATGATATTTAATGGAGGTATACAGAATGTCTTGGGTTGAAAACATTAAAGAATGAAAGACACAAAAAAGAATGAAGGAGGGAGGGGTAAGGGGAAAAAGGGGCATTACAATTAGCACACATAATGTGGGGGGCACAGGGAAGGCAGTATATACAGAGAAGACAGTAATGGTTCTATAGCATCCTACTACACTGACGGACAGTGACTGTAATGGCGTATATGGTGGGGACTTGATAATGGGGGGAATCTAGTAACCACATGTTGCTCATGTAAGTGTATATTAATGATACCAAAATAAGAAAAAATGAAGGAGACATAACTAGATGTATGAAAGAAATTTAGAAATTTAGGCATTTTAGAGGATAGTGTGCTCAGACAGAGGTCATTGGGGCAAAATGGATGTTCAGAAGCTAATGAAGTCTTAAACTTAATGAATAGAATTCTATCAACTACAAGTATGGAAGTGAATCTTCCTTTTTTCCTTGGTATTTGCATCACACCTATATCATTGTGGACACTGGATTTTTTTTTTGTTAAAGACAAATTAAAGTACATTCAGAGAACAACCATGATATTGAGGGGTCACAAGTCTATGGCTTATAAAAAATAATTGAAAGAACTAATGATAATTAATATGGTGAAGACTTGGGGCTCATAACCTGTCTTCAAATATTTGAGGAACTCTTGGATGGAATTGGAACGAGTTTATTCTCTGTCATTCCACGGGAAAAGAAACAATGAGTTGAGGTAACATTAGAAACTGTAAAGAAATACAGAAAGATAAACAGGCTCCCTGGGAAGCAAGTTTCCTGTCCTGAAGGTGTGTCAATAGAGTCTGAAATATCATTTGTTTGGGATATTTTGATTGGGGGGTTCAAACAGTAGACTTTCTTTTATATGAGTATATATAATACATGTAATTTATCTGTTATATAATTACGGATAGTCTAAATTGTATCTTCTTGTAATTGCAAAAGATTTCACTGTCTTGGGGGTTGCTTAAATTGTTTTTATAAATCTGATAGTTTAGTACAAGCAAGTTGTTTACTTTCAGAATTCTTTTGAAGTCACCTAATTATGTTTGGTTTTAGTATATATTGTGCCATTGCAATTAAGAAATATTAGTTTTTAAAATTCTGTAATAAATACAGTCTAATATTTTGCCATTGGCAGAATTGAAATATTAATTCTTTGTTATTCACATTTCTTTCAAAGAAAAACACTCAAGAATCAACTGTACAGCTGATAACACTGCATGAAATGTTAGAGGTAAATGTTCTGTGTGGTTGTTTTGTCTTGAAGATAACCTCTTAATTAATGTTTGTGGACAGTTATACCCAGGCTTGAAAAAGAAAAAAAATTGTACTGCTTTAGTTTTAAGGTTATAAATGAATCTTTATTAAGTACATTTGTATTCATTTATTTTTACTATAAAACTAGTAACTTTTTTCTACAGTACTAGAAAGAGCATTGTCATTTTTTAACAGAACATCAAATTAGAGTCTAACCCTTAGTCATATTCCCAAAATAGGAATAATATTTAATTCTTTTATCATCATACCGTAAGAGAAAGAAAGCCCAAAGCTTTTTCCCCCCAGGACATGGTACTTGAAATAGCTGAAGTTAATGATAGATGAAAATTTCATTTCAAGAATTGAGATACTGGTAATGTTATGAAATGTGAGATGAGATCTTCATAGTTTAATTATATTTCTATGACACTTTATAATTGTATCTAGTATGCTTTTTTTCCATTCCATGTTCTTTAAAATAATATCTTTCAATTAAAGCTTTAGCTTTTCAATTAAAGCTTTGGCAATTCAGAGATATGGAATCTCATTCATGATCTGCCACTAGTCATATGCCCCTTGAGGATTCTCTTACCCTTCTGAATTCTGGTTGTGAAATTTGTGAAGACACTGTGTGGTAGCTGAGGAGGTAGAGTAGTAATTGATGTACATTTGGCAACTTCCATTATGTTTCATAGAGCATTAGTGTTCAAAGAACTGTAAATATATGTTTCTTGAAAAAAAACCTTTCTAATGCCACTGGATCTGGAAAAGACAGGTGTACATTAGCAATCTTTCCCCAGTTTATTTGACCATAGAGCCCTGTTTTTCAAGACTGTTTTCATGAGAACATTCTTAAGGAGATCAATTGCATGGAATACAATTTGGGAAATGTTAGCCTATATAATTTATTATAAATACTTAAAATTTCTCAATTTGTAGTTGTTACCCTTCAGTATTCTTAGTGGAGGAATCAGACATTCAAGATGAAGTTGAAAGAAATGTTGATATAATTATTTCTTTGACAATTTATCAGAATAGGTGTTTTTTCCACAGGGAGTGGAGTTGGTGATTTCTTTTACCCCCCAAATTAAGACAGTACATGCTGTTTTTTGAACTTTGTGCATATTTTGTTGAGTGATTTGCTTCTTATTTTTATTTTTAAGAAATGGTTATAATCAAACTTCTAACCTAAAGAAATTATTAATCCTAAACGAAGTGTGACCATTGTAAAGGCCTTCTAACCAGTTTTCAAAGTTAGGATGCAGAGATTCATTTCAAAGATTTTTCCATTCACCAGTAATCTGTAGTCTTTTAAAAAAGAAATTCATTTAATATATAGAAATATATAAAAAAGTATTCAAAGTGAAGGATATAAACGTTCTTTGGAAAAAATCTTTATTGATGTTTTATTATAACTTTATAAATTTCTTCCTTTTTGAATGATTTTTTTTCCTAGATTCTTGTAAATAGATTATTTGATGTTCCACATGATCCATATGTCAAAATTAGTGATTCTTTTTGGCCACCTTATATTGAACTGCTCCTGCGTCATGGAATTGCCTTGAGACATCCAGAAGATCCAACCCGAATAAGATTAGAAGCCTTTCACCAGTAAAGCATGGTCTTTTCTTCACAACAGTCCTTAAGAATCTTGCAATTCAAGGACAATGGGAACACTGAGGATTACTTGGATAAAGAACATTATTTGCAAATCAAAGCACATGGTCCCTCTTCTTATCCTTACAATGATACATTCTGCCATCTATTACTCATTTAACAATGGTCCTCACACATTCAGTCAGTGCTTTGGTGTTTTCAGCTGGATGGACAATAATCCAAATAAAACATATTCTACACTTAATTATTATAAAACTTTTAATGTACCTTACTTCTGCAATATTCTTTCAATGATTTTTTAATTTATGATATTGATAGTGTAGTTTTCTTTTTAAAATTTATGAGTTTTCTTTTATGCATTTTGAGTTCCATTTGCATCCTTTAAATTTATGAATTATAATGGAAAGCCATTTAATTTGTACATGATTTTGAAATTGATAGTACCTGATGGAGAAGGGAGCATAGTTTGAAAGTATTTAGTGAATCTATTCCATGTACACTGCCTTATTTCTAGACTTGATAAAAGTTGAAATATAAAAACTAATGGATAAAGGTAGCATGAAACTATTTTAATTAGGTATTATATAACAAGTGATATATATATTAAACCACTCTTAAAATTGAGTTCACAAAATTTTGTTAATCTTCTGTGATCTTTCTGTAAATAAAATTATCTCATCTAAATTTCTCAAGCTTTTTAGCTTTTTTGTTGATGTGGCATAATATTTTAGTAGACTTTTTCATGGATGGATAAAGGAAGATATTATAGTACTCATTTAGGATTACATACAACCTAAACTAGGGAATTCCAAACCCATTTAGTATCATTAGTTTCCTGAGGGGGCATAGTGTATACTTTTATATTTGAAAATGCTTTCTACTGTATATCGTCTCAAGTTTTTTGCTTAAGTACTTCATGTTTTTAAAAGTAATCAAATACTATTCCAAGATTACCATGTCCCTTCTATAGAAAATACTATTATATTTTAGCGAATGTAAATTCCTTTATGAAGATGACATATAAAGTACCTTCCTAGAATACTCCAGTTGGGAGTCAAAGGAATGAGCAGCTTTTTATACCTTGAAGTTACTGGAGAAGGAAGAAGTGGCTCTGTAGGATAAGCCTGACAATACTACAGAGCAGGTAGAACTGTTGTCCCTGAACTCCTCTATGTTGCAAATTCTAGAAAGATTTTAAGGCAAAAAACAACTTGATTTATTTATCAAGTTTTCACATTTTACTGATAAATCTACTGGTTAGAATCTTTTTACTACAGTATATTGTATAAGCTTTAAAGAAAGCTATGATGATTGCATTTCACTTTTAATTCATTCACCCAGCCTTCTTACACAGAAAGATGATTTGTTCACTTTTGATCTCAATCATAAGCAAAGTAAAATCATACTAGAATTAGTCTTGATTTGTATTCCATCTACACTTGTGGCCCCTGAAGCTTTTGTGATTTTTGAGTATGTTGGAGAAAATGTTTCAAGATCAGAGGACCTATATATGTATATATATTTTCACTTCCTACTGAAAATCATTGAAATGTATTAAAGGCTTAGAATTGTTTTTTGTTTCCCTGGCTTTTATATATGATAATGCAAAATACCTGAAAGTAATACCACATTCTAGCTTTCTCACAGCAGATGGTGATATTAGCTTATCTTAAAAATAACTTGTTTTAACAATAGCCACGAAATGGAAACAACCTAAGTATCCATCAGCAGATGAATGGATAAAGAAGATGTGGTACATATACACAATGGAATATTATTCAGCCATAAGAAGAAAATAAAGTCTACCATTTGCAACAACATGGATGGAGCTAGAGGGTATTATGCTCAGTGAAATAAATCAGGCAGAGAAAGACAAGTATCAAATGATTTCACTCATCTGTAGAGTAGAGGAACAAAGGAAAAACTGAAGGAACAAAACAGCAGCAGAACCACAGAACCCAAGAATGGACTAACAATTACCAAAGGGAAAGTGACTGGGGAGGATGGGTGGGAAGGGAGGGATAAGAGGGGAAAAGGGGGCATTATTATTAGCACATATAATGTGGAGCAGGGGACACAGGGAAGGTGGTATGACACAGAAGACAAGTAGTGATTCTATAGCATCTTACTACGCTGATGGACAGTGACTATAATGGGGTATGTGGTGCGATCTGATAATAGGGGGAGTCTAATAACCATATGTTGTTCATGTAATTATACATTAATGGTAGCAAATATATATATATATATGTATATATGAAAAAAAACTTGTTTTAGTCTATCAAAAAATATACTTAACTTTCTTACTGGTTGATCTAAAAGCATGGATTGATTTGAGAGAAATTAAATGTCTACTTGATTGAAAATTTAGCCCAGTTGAAAATGGCCCTGTTGAGTCTTATCCTGTGTTTTATATGGGTGTACATGTCCATTAACCTTTCTGATTCTCTTATTTTCTTTAGTTTACTTTTGGTTTATTAGCTAATTTTTAGTTTACTTTTTTTTCCACAATAGATTTTATTATGTTAATATAAGTAACATTTATATACTTAAACACTTTGAATCAAGTACTTTATCTTATTACTGTGTTAATAAATAGGCACATATATTACTGTATCACAAATCGGTATTTGAATATATTCACAGTTATTTCAATAGATTTTTTTTAGTTAAAGTATAATTGTCATATAACATTAGTTTCAGGTGTACAACATAATGATTCAGTATTCGTATATATTGCAAAGTGGTCACCACAATAAGTCTAGTCAACATCCATCACAATGCATATTTACAAATTTTCTTTCTTGTGATGAGAACTTACGATCTATTCTCAGCAACTTGCAAATATGCAGTACAATATTATTGACTAATCACTATTGCTACATATTGCATCTCTATGTCTTACTTATTTTATAACTGGAAGTTTGTACTTTTGACTCCCTTCACCATTTTGCCCATGCCCCAAACCCACCTCTGGCAACCACCAATCTGTTTTCTTTATCAGCTTGTTTTGTTGTTGTTTTTAGTTTCCACATGTAAGTGAGATCATATGGTATTTGTCTTTTTCTCTCTGACTTATTTCACTTAGCATAATATCCTCAAGGCCAATCCATGTTCCAAACAGCAAATTTCATTTTTTTTTGTGGGTGAATGATACTCCATTGTGTGTATGTGTGTGTTTGTTATACATTCATCCATTGATGGACGCTTAGGTTGTTTTCATATCTTGGCTATTGTAAATAATGCTGCAGTGAACATGGAGGTGCTTATATCTTTTTGAGTTAGTGTTTTCAATAGTTCTTTGTTGCCTTTACCAAGAATTATATTTTTCAATTCTATACATCTTAACCCAAGTTATTTTCTGATAATAGTAAGTGATTAATGATAATGACTGAAATAAGATTTACAAATGAAATTCTCTGTTGCCTTTTTGGTATTTTTTAATCAAACCATTAAAGGTATGTAATCTTTATGCTTGCAACATCTACTGATAAACTGTATTTTTCTAAAAATTATTATGAGTGTGTCAATATACTACCAGTTGCGGAATGCAACATACCAAATTTTTTATGATCATCATTACATTTTATGACGTGGTTCAGAAGCATCAATTAGTAAGTGAAAAATTATATACAATTAGCTTATTTTTAATATTTTTCTTTGTTGTCTTTCAACCTTGCAGGGGTTGAATTTCCCTTTTTGTCGCATTCAGAGATTTTAATTTTTAATTGATTTTCAATTATACAAAAAATAAATGCATTATCTTTTGAAAAATTATTATAAACATTACAGATGAATCTAAAGTTTTCCACATTTCCAGTCTGATTCCCTCTTCTAGTGAGGTAACCATTGTTTGATACATGCTATTAATTTTCATGTTTCATTAACATTTTTTTCCTACCATTTGACTGCCATAATGTGATAACATCCATTTTAGTGAATCTTGTTTTATCGTAATCACAGAGCCAGTTCACATTATGGTGGATTGCTGCATATCTGCTCAAATGAAATTTCAACATTACAAGGTTTAATGTCAATACACGTCTTTAGTATAACAATATAATTTGACTTGTATTAATTTTGTGGAAATATAATGATGGCTAATTTAATTTTAAAATTGTTTCTTAACTTTTCTGAGTAGTAATTGTTATTTTTGAACCCAAGAAGTGCTCTATTTTAAACAATGTAAGAAGCAATTTTTCCAGGCCATATCAATATATACATGGGACTTGTAGGAACTAGGCAAGGAAAGTAGTAGGACTATGTGATGTAACCTTGGGAATTTATTTGGGCCAGACTTACTAACAATCTGATAGGAAGAATGCTTTTGTTAATGACCCTTACTATCTGTTTGGTCATTATGACTCTTAGAAGTACTTAATTTGTTTCTACTATTATGTTTGTAGTAGCTAATTTGGGGTACCTACAACTACAGAGATGGAGAGAGAAGAATCTTGAGTCTTAGTAATGTCTTTTTGGAGGGGTTTTCTATTCCTGCTATTTGTTAAAACACACATATAAAAAGTTAGGTCTCTGTATCCTCTTTCAATTGTACTTTGTGTCCTCTTTTAATTGTACTATGAATCTTTGATGTGAATGTACTAAAAATCTTTTATTCCTAATCTGAGAACAGTTTATTCAAATAATAGAAATAATGTAGTTGATTACAGTTTAGAGGTAAGTGGAATGATTCACAACAATGTTATTTTACCTTCATTTATCCATTCTCTAACATTCTTCCTCTCTTAATATAGATCCAAGTTTCTGACCTATTTAATTTTCTTCACTCAGAGGAACTTTTTTTAAAAAACATTTCTTGGAAGGTGAGGCTGCTGGCACCAAGTCCCTCAATTTTTGTTTGTCTATGAATGTCTATTTTTTCCCCCCTTCACTTTTGAAGGATAGTTTTGCTGGTTATAGAATTCACAGTTGGTGGGTTTTAATCTTTAAAACAGGATACCTTGGTATTTTCTCAGCTTTCTGGATCTGTGACTTGGTATCTCTCATCATTATTACTTCAAATATTTCTTGTGTACTTTTCTTTCTTTGCTTCTTGTATTCACATTACGTGTATGTTTACACCTTTTGTAATCCTTCAACAGTTCTCAGATATCTACCCTATCTTTTTCACTGTTTTTTTCTCCTCTTCATTCCAGAGAAGTGGAAGTTTCTATTGACATTTTCAAGCACACTCATTCTTTCCTCAGCTATGCCGTCTTTTTTCTGAGCACATTAAAAAGGAATTCTTCATTTCTGTTAGGATATTTTTTATCATTAGCATTTACTTTTGATTTTTAGAGTTTTCATCTCTCTATATTACCCATCTGTTATTGCATGTTATTTACTTTTTCTGTTAGAGCTCACAGCATGTTAATCATAATTGTCTTACATTTCTGGTCTGATAATTCCAAAATCTCTGCCATAGCTGATTTTTTTTGTTGTGGTGGTATCTACTTTTGTTTTTTTGTTAATCCAGATGTGAAATACTAGATAAAAAGGAGCCTGGTTCTCCCTCCATTATTTTGCTCCTGGGCTTTGGGTCTGGTAAGCTGTGATGTTCTGTATCTGTCTGTCTTTCCAGTATTTGGGGGCAGTGAATTACCCTTTTACCTCAGTTCTCTGATATATCTAAAGATCTAAGAGTTGTTGATTTTCAGTTTGTTCAGCTATTTTTCATGGTGTGAAGACAACTGTTTTAACCTGTAGCACTGGAAACAAGAAGTCTCTGATAGCAATGTTGTAAGGGATAGTGGAAGGAATTGGATACTCTGGTATAAAGTATTTGCATTATCTGTTATACAGCATAATGTTATTTGAAAGTGACGTTAGGTTAGTTGTAAATGTATTTTGCAAACTAGGGTAATCACTTAAAAATTTTTAAGTGTAAAGTGCTAAAAAATAGAAAGTAATATAAAATGCTTGATTTAAACTAGAGAAGGCTGAAAAATAGAAAAGACAAAAGTACAAGGAAAATGAATAGAAAACAATAACCAATATGGTAGATATTAATCCAGCTATTTCAATGATCACATTAAATGTGGATGGACTAAACTTACTAATTTAAGACAGGACTGTCAGAGTGACTCAAATAAGAGTCAACTTGTTTTCTTCAAGAAACCCATTTGAAATATAAAGACTCAGATTAATTCAAAGTAATGGGATAAAAACATGCCATGTTAACATTAATTAAAAGAAACTTGGACTTAGCTATATTAATTACAATGAGACTTCACAGCAAGGAAAATGACAAGGATCATGAGGGGCATTACATGTTGATAAAGCAGTCAGTTCTCTAAGAAGACATAATAATCCTCAATGTGTATGCACTTAACATTATCACAATATGAGGTAAAAACTGATAGAAATGCAAGAAGAAATAATGAATTCACTATTTGGATACTTCAGTATTCCTCTCAGTAATTGACAGATTGAGCAGGCAGAAAATCAGCAAGGATATAGTTAAGCTGAACAACACTACCAATCAACTAGTTCTAATTGACATTTATAGAATACTTCTCCAGCAACAACAAAATGCACATTCTGTTCAAGTTCATATGGAACATTTACTAATACATTTTAGGTCATGAAAAAAAAATACTGCAAAGTATATCCTTAGAATGGACACTGATGTTAAAAAAGAGCAATAACAAGACACCTGTAAAAATTCTGAAATATATGGTGATTAAACCACTTCTCAATGACATCTGAATCAAGTCTCAAGATCAATTTTTTAATATTTTGAAATAAATGAAAATAGCACTCATCAAAATCTATGAGGTACAACAAAAGCAGAGTTTAAAGGGAAATTTGTAACATTGAATATGTTAGAAAAAAGATCTAAATTCAATAATTTAAGATTCCATCCCACCCTAGGAAACTAGAAAAACAAGAGCAAATTAAATACAAAGGGAGCAGAAGATAAAAATAAAAATCAGAGTAGAAATCAAAGAAAATGAAAACAGGCAATTAATAGAGAAAATCAGTGAAACCAAAAGTTGGCTATTTGAAAATACCAATAAAATTGATATATCTCTAGCCAGGCTTGCCAAGAAAGAAAGAAAACCAAAATTAATATCAGAAATGAAAAGAGCCACCACTACAGATCCTAAACATTAAAAGGATAAGAAAATAATATTGTGAACAATTATTTACCCACAAATTATAACTTAGGTGAAATGGACCAATTCTGTGAAATATACAACCTACCAAAACTCACACAAGGAAAGATAGCTACTCAGGGTAAGCCTTTATTGAAGAAATTTAATCAATAATCAGTATGTTTCCAGAACAGGAAGCATCAGACCCAGATGGTTTCACTGGCAAATTCTAACAAACATACAAGAAGGAAATGATGCCAAATCTGTACAATTTGTTCCATAAAATAGAAGCAGAATAGTTCCTAACTCATCCGATGAAGCCATTACCCTGACTTCAAAACCAGACAAAGACATTACAAGAAAGGAAAGCTATAGACAAATGTCTCTCCTGAGCATAGGTGTAAAATCCTCAAAAAGATTCTCACCTTCAACAATGTATAACTAAAAAAATTATACACCACAGTCAAGTGGCATTTATTCCAGGTTTGCAAGACTGGTTCTACATTAAAAATCTATCACAGTATCAGACTAAAGCAAAAAAAAAAATGATGTGATCACCCCAATCGATTACAGAAAACCATTTGACAAAACCTAATATCCTTTCATGATAAAACCTCAGCAAGCTAGGAATAGGAACGAGCTTTGTTAACTTGGTAAAGAACATGTACAAAAAACTTACAGCTAGCATGCTTAATGGTGGGAAGCTAGATGCTTGCCCTGTAAGGTAGGAACAAGGCAAGGGTGTCTCCTCACCCCTGCTCTTCAACATTGTACTAGAAGTTCTACCTAATGCAGTAACACAACATCCCAAGAATCAATCAAATATCTCTTGGAACTAAAGCCTAGTTATGGTAAGGTTGCAGGATCAGAAGTTAATATAACAAAAGCCAGCTGTACTATACACCTGGAAATCAACACATAAGCACCAACAAAAATACTTTGTATAAGTCTAACAAGAAGTGTACAAGACATGTACAAGATTTGAATGAAGAAACCTACAAAAGTTAGAAATCAAAGGTCTAAATAAATGGAAAGATTCCATATTTATGGATATATAAACTTCATATTGTTAGTCTCAGTTCTTCCCAAATTGATTTATGGATTTAATGAAATCACAATAAAAATTCCAGCAAGTTACTTTGTGGAAATTAACAATTTGATCCTAAAGTTTATACAGAAAGCCAAAACAACAATAAAAAACAGAATAGCTGCCACATTGAAAACCAAATTGTAGGACTAATCAATTTAAGACTTACTATAAAGCTATATGAGCCAAGATAGCATGATATTGGTGAAAGACTAAACAAATAGGTCAATGGAACAGAATAGAGAACTAAGAAATAGACCCATACAAATATGGTCAGCTGATCTTTGACAAAGGACAAAAACAATGGAGAAAACTTAGTCATTTTCAGCTAATGTTACTAGAACAGTACATGCACATGCCAAAAGAAAAAAAAACTAGACACTGATATTACACATTACACTTTTAACTAAAATTAACTCAAAATGGATTATAGACCTAAATATAAAATGTACAACTGTAAAACTCCTAGAAGATAGAAAGGGAAAAGCTAGTCTGAGTTTGGGTTTGATGAAGACTTCACATAAACACCAAAATTACAATCTAGGAAAGAAAAAACTGGTAAGTTGGTCTTTGTATTAAAATTAAAAACTTTTCGTAAAGACACTGTTAGAATGTGAAAATAACCTAAGACTGGGAGAAAATTGCAAAACATCTAATAAGGACAACATAGAACTAACCAAAATATGCAAAGAACTTAAAAAATGACAAATATCTCAATTGAAAAGAGGGCAAAATACCTGAACAGACACCTCACTAAAGAAGATATACAGATGGCAAATAAGGTGGAAAGATCTCCACATTATATGTCATCAGGGAAATGCAGATTAAACAGCAGTGAGATACCACTACAAACCTATTAAAATGGCCCAAATCCAAAACATTGGCATCATCAAATGCTGGCAAGGTTGTGGAGCCACAGGAACTCTCATTCATTGCTGCTGGAAATGCAGAATGATACAGCCACTTCGGAAAAGAGTTTGGCAGTTTTTTACAATACTAAGCATACTCTTACTTTATAATCTGCCAATTACACTCCTTGGTATTTACCCAAATGAGCTGAAAACATGTCCACACAAAATCCTATGCACAATGTGTTTAACAGCATTTATAATTGCCAAAAATTGGAAGTAATCCATATTTCTTTCATAAGTGAATGAAGGCATAAACAAACTGTAATATAGACTTATAATGGAATATTATTCAGTCGTGAAAAGAAATGAGTTATCAAGTTATGATAAGATTTGCCAGAACCTTAAAAGCATATTACTAAGTGGAAAATCCAATCTGAAAAGCCCACATTTTGTATGATTTCACCTATATGACATTCTGAAAAAGGAAACTATAGAGACAGTTAAAATATCAAGTGGTTGATGTAGTAAAAAGATGGTGGAGTAGGAAGACAAGGCAGAAATCTCCTCCCAAAAAAACATAAAAATGAATAAAGCAAATACAACTAAATTTGAAAATGACCTGAAGACTGCAAAACAGACCACCTGTGCCTGGGGAAGAAAAGACCACACAGAAAAGGGTAAAGTGCCAGAGTCACAATTGGGTGGGACCCAAGCCCTACCCCCATTGCAGCCCACAGGCAGGAGAAAGAGTAACAGAGTGGGGAGAGGACAGGAGCGCAGGAACACTGCACATCTGGCTCTGGAGATCTCTAGGAGCATGAGTCTTCATTACATTGAGTTCTGGTGATTAGCAGGGCTGGACACCAGAGACAGCTACAACACTCTGGAAAGCTGAGACTCCAGCTGCTTGTGGAGGACAAGCACACCCTGCCGGTCTAGAAACCCAAGGCAGTTTGAAAGACTTGCCAGCAGTGGAAGGAGTGCCAGAGGGGTGAGGGTTGAACAGAGCTTTATCCTCAGGAGATAGGGCAGGTAGGTAATACCTCTGCAGCTCTCCCTTGGCCCCAAAGTTCAGGAACTCCTGGGAGCCACAGACATTCCATCCCCCTTGCTGGTAACTCAGCTCCAAGCCACCTCTTATGTGCATTGCCAGTGACCAAACCAATCAGCCCAGCAGCAGCAGCAGACTTTGCTGCCTGGCAAGCAGAGGGAGACTGTCCCAGCTTTCTTAGCCCTGTTTCAGCCCAACAGGGGAGGTGCCTGAAGGAGCCAGTGCTGAGAGCTCTTGCCTCCCCATGGGTGTCCAAGCCTGGTGCTGTGCATCCCACCTTGCCCCCAAGCTGCATGATGACCCCCACCCACCTCATTAATACTGCATGTCTGCCATAGCCACAGTGCAGGCACAGAGAAGCCCCACCTATAGCAATCCCAGCAGAAGCTTCTGCTTGGATCACAAAGGTGGCTGAAGCAGACTCAGACCACTGTGGAAGACAAACAGAAAGATGCCCTTGCCCATTGCATACCAGCAATAGCTGGGGCTCCTGTAAAATAGAACCAGGCACTGCAGAGGAAAAAGTCTTGAGCTTCTGGGCACAATAGGACAACTCCTTTATAAAGCTATTACTCTATAGGCTAGGAGGCATAGAAGATTCATCTACTACAAAGGAAGAAACACAGAAACCCTGACAAAATGAGAAGACAGAAAAATATGTTCCAAACAAAACTATAGGACAAGACGCCACAAAGAGGGCTAAATGAAACACATCACCAGTCTTGTAGATTTCAAAGGAAAAGTCATAAGCATGCTCACTGATTTACAGAAAAATATTCAAGATCTCAGGAAGAACTTCAACAAAGAGAAAAACTGAAAAAGCCACTCAGCTGAAGACTATGGGAACTGAAATGAAATACACAATGAAGGAATTTAAGAGTAGATTAGCTCAAGTACAGGAGACAGTCAATGAGCTAGGTATTAAAGAACAGGAATACAAGGAAGCTGAGGAGCAGAGAGAAAAAATGATCTCTATGAATGAAAGAATGATAAAAGCTCTGTTACAATATTTGCATAATAGGGGTACTAGAAGGAAAAGAGAAAGACAAAAATATAGAAAGTCTACTTGACAAAAAAACTATTGAAAACTTCAATCTGGCAAAGGAGAAACAGACCCAGGTCATGGAAGCACAGAGAGCTCCTAACTAAAGGAACCCCAGAGACAACACCAAGACATAATAATTAAAATGGCAAAGATTAATGATAAGGAGAGAGTATTGGACAAAGGGATTCAAAATGACAGTGTGAGAGGTAAGACAGAGAACTCCCCAAACCACATATAATATGAAAATATAGTTAATACAACTAATCCTAAAAAAGCAACAACAAAGAAGGCTGCACCAGACTGCATACACCTGGAGAACAGAGCAGACCTCACAAAACAGGATAACATACCAAAGCCTTGATCTGGCGAGACCCAAGCCCTTCCCCCACCCAAGCTCACTGGTGGGAGGAAGAGAAACAGAGCGAGGAGGGAGTGGAAGCCTAGGACTGCTGAATACCCAGCCCTGGAGATCTGCTTTGGGAGCATAAACCTGCATTGCATGGTGCTTTGGAGATTAGTGGGGTTGGAAAGCTAAGACAGGTGGAATACTTGGAGAGACTGAGGTTCCAGCCATTTGTGGAGGACAGGGTTCCACATCACATCTGGCTGCTCAGTGACAAAGGAAAGGTGGGTGGTCTGAGAGGCTTCCTAGCAGCGAGTGGGCTGCTGAAGAGGCGGGGGTTGCATGGAGCTTGCTGCGCAGGAGAAGGGAGAGGTGGACATGGTTGTCTGGGTGCACTCTGCCCAGCTGGTTGGGAACTTTGAGGAGTTTCAGGTGCTCCATCCCCCTGGCTGGTTACTCAGCTCCAAGGCCACCCACTGTGATACACAGCCTGCTACACCTTCCTCCAGGCATGCTGGCACTAGCTTGCAAACTGGCAGTCCCTGCCCTGGCATCAGGTCAGCCAGAGAGAGGCCTCGCCTACAGCAGCTACACAAGCAAAGCACAGAGGCTTACACCTGTGTGCTCCGCCCAGTGGTTCTGTCAGTGGAGACAGGCACTGCAGCTGGGAAGCAGGAAACAGCTCTTTCCTCCCCCCAGGCACCAGCACTGCTACCTTGTGACCCTCAACATCACTCCAGGAGCTGAGCAGCTCCAGAGAGTAGAGCTTCTGGGCACTAGAGGGTGCCACATACAAATATGAAACATCAAAGGAACCTGGTTCAAACAAAAATCTCACAAACGGGGTGGAGCCAAGATGGCGGCGTGAGTAGAGCAGCGGAAATCTCCTCCCAAAATCACATATATTTTTGAAAATACAACAAAGAAAACTCTTCCTAAAAGAGAGACCAGAAGACACAGGACAACAGCCAGACCACATCCACACCTGTGAGAACCCAGTGCCTCGCGAAGGAGGTAAGATATAAGTCCCGGCCTGACGAGGCCCAAGCACCACACACCCCAGCTCCCGGCAGGAGGAGAGGAGTCAGAGTGTGGAGGGAGAGGGATCCCAGGACTGCTAAATACCCAGCCCCAGCTATCCGCACCAGAGGGCAGACCCAGTGCATGCATGGGGTGTTGGAAACAGGACAGTAAGACCTGTGAGTGGGTCCCTGCAGATGTTGCACCCGGGACAAACAAAAACAAGTGCTTTTTGGAAGTCTTAAAGGGACAGAGACAACACGGCCGGACAGAAGCACCCTGGGACACTTAGTTCAGCAGCAGGGAATCTGGGGATTTCTGGGCACTCTAACCCCCTGGGCAGCAGGGAGCACGGAGGCCCCTCACTGAGATAAATAGCCTCCTGGCCGTTCCCCCTACAACACGGCTCCACCATATCGGAGCGGCCGCCCGAGGCAGGCCACGCCCACAACAGCGGAGATAAGCTCCACAGCAGCCGGGCAAGAATCAGAAGCCCTTTCTGAGCGCAGCTGCCCAGCCCAAGCCACTAGAGGAAGCTGTTCTCCCAGGAGAGGAAGGCCACAAACCAACAAGAAGGGAAGTTCTTCCAGCTGTCACTCGTCCCAGCTCTGCAAAATATCTCTATCACCAAGAAAAAGCAAAATTACAGGCAGACAAAGATCACAGAGACAACACCAGAGAAGGAGACAGACCTAACCAGTCTTCCTGAAAAAGAATTCAAAATAAAAATCATAAACATGCTGACAGAGAAGCAGAGAAACATACAAGAGCTAAGGGATGAAGTCCGGAGGGAGATTACAGATGCCAGGAAGGAGATTACAGAAGTGAAACAAACTCTGGAAGGATTTATAAGCAGAATGGATAAGATGCAAGAGGTCACTGATGGAATAGAAACCAGAGAACAGGAACGCATAGAAGCTGACACAGACAGAGATAAAAGGATCTCCAGGAAGGAAACAATATTAAGAGAACTGTGTGACCAATCCAAAAGGAACAATATCTGTCTTACAGGGGTACCAGAAGAAGAAGAGAGAGCAAAAGGGATAGAAAGTGTCTTTGAAGAAATAATAGAAAGTGTCTTTGAAGAAATAATTGCTGAAAACTTCCCAAAACTGGGGGAGGAAACAATCGAACAGACCACGGAAATACACAGAACTCCCAACAGAAAGGACCCAAGGAGGACAACACCAAGACACATAATAACTAAAATGGCAAAGATCAAGGACAAGGAAAGAGTTTTAAAGGCAGCTAGAGAGAAAAAGGTCACCTATAAAGGAAAACACATCAGGCTATCATCAGACTTCTCAACAAAAACCTTACAGGCCAGAAGAGAATGGCATGATATATTTAATGCAATGAAAGAGAAGGGCCTTGAACCAAGGATACTATATCCAGCACGATTATCATTTAAATATGATGGAGGGATTAAATGATTCCCAGACAAGCAAAAGTTGAGGGAATTTGCCTCCCACAAACCACCTCTACAGGTTATTTTAGAGGGACTGTTCTAGACGGGAGCACTCCTAAGACTAAACAGATGTCACCAGAGAAAATAAAATCACAGCAAAGAAAGCAGACCAACCAAATACTAACTAAAGGCAAAAAATAAAATCAACTACCCACTAAAAGCAGTTAAAGGAAACACGAAAGAGCCCAGAATAAAACAACCTACATATGAAGAATGGAGGAGGAGGTATAAGAAGGGAGAGAAGAAAAGAATCTCCAGACAGTGTATATAACAGCTCAATAAGCAAGCTAAGTTAGGCAGTAAGATGCTAAAGAAGCTAACCTTGAACCTTTGGTAATCACGAATCTAAAGACTGCAATGGCAATAAGTACATCATATCTTTCAATAGTCACCCTAAATGTAAATGGACTGAATGCACCAATCAAAAGACACAGAGTAATAGAATGGATAAAAAAGCAAGACCCATCTATATGCTGCTTACAAGAAACTCACCTCAAACCCGAAGACATGTACAGACTAAAAGTCAAGGGATGGAAAAACATATTTCAGGCAAACAAAAGAGAGAAGAAAGCAGGGGTTGCAGTACTAGTATCAGACAAAAGAGACTTCAAAACAAAGAAAGTAATGAGATAAAGAAGGACATTACATAATGATAAAGGGCTCAGTCCAACAAGAGGATATAACCATTCTAAATATATATGCACCCAACACAGGAGCACCAGCATATGTGAAACAAATACTAACAGAACTAAAAGAGGAAATAGACTGCAATGCATTCATTTTAGGAGACTTCAACACACCACTCACCCCAAAGGATAGATCCACTGGGCAGAAAATAAATAAGGACACGGAGGCACTGAACAACACACTAGAACAGAAGGACCTAATAGACATCTATAGAACTCTACATCCAAAAGAAACAGGATATACATTCTTCTCAAGTGCACATGGAACATTCTCCAGAACAGACCACATACTAGCTCACAAAAAGAGCTTCAGTAAATTCCAAAAGATTGAAATTCTACCAAACAACTTTTCAGACCACAAAGGTATAAAACTAGAAATAAATTCTACAAAGAAAACAAAAAGGCTCACAAACACATGGAGGCTTAACAACATGCTCCTAAATAATCAGTGGATCAACAAACAAATTAAAATAGAGATCAAGGAATATATGGAAATAAATGACAACACAAAGCCCCAACTTCTGTGGGACGCAGCGAAAGTAGTCTTAAGAGGAAAGTATATAGCGATCCAGGCACACTTAAAGAAGGAAGAAACAATCCCAAATGAACAGTCTAACATCACAATTATCGAAACTGGAAAAAGAAGAACAAATGAGGCCTAAAGTCAGCAGAAGGAGGGACATAATAAAGATTAGAGAAGAAATAAACAAAATTGAGAAGAATAAAACAATAGAAAAAGTCAATGAAACCAAGAGCTGGTTCTTTGAGAAAATAAACAAAATAGATAAGCCTCTAGCCAAACTTATTAAGAGAAAAAGAGAATCAACACACAACAGAATCAGAGATGAGAATGGGAAAATCACCGCGGACTCCACAGAAATACAAAGAATTATTAAAGACTACTATGAAAACCTATATGCTAACAAGCTAGAAAACCTAGAAGACATGGACAACTTCCTAGAAAAATACAACCTTCCAAGACTGACCAAGGAAGAAACAGAAAAGTTAAACAAACCAATTACAAGCAAAGAAATTGAAATGGTAATCAAAAAACTACCCAAGAACAAAACCTCCTGACCAGACGGATTTACCTCGGAATTTTATCAGACATACAGAGAAGACATAATACCTATTCTTCTTAAAGTTTTCCAAAAAATAGAAGAGGGGGGAATACTCCCAAACTCATTCTATGAAGACAACATCACCCTAATACCAAAATCAGGCAAAGACCCCACCAATAAGGAAAATTACAGATCAATATCCCTGATGAATGTAGATGCAAAAATACTCAATAAAATATTAGCAAACCGAATTCAAAAATATATCAAAAGGATCATACACCATGACCAAGTGGGATTCATCCCAGGGATGCAAGGATGCTACAACATTCAAAAATCCATCAACATCATCCACCACATCAACAAAAAGAAGAACAAAAACCACATGATCATTTCCATAGATGCTGAAAAAGCATTTGACAAAATTCAACATCCATTCATGATAAAAACTCTCAGCAAAATGGGTATAGAGGGCAAGTACCTCAACATAATAAAGGCCATATATGATAAACCCACAGCCAACATCATACTGAACAGCGAGAAGCTGAAAGCTTTTCCTCTGAGATCGGGAACAAGACAGGGATGCCTACTCTCCCCAGTGTTATTTAACATAGTACTGGAGGTCCTAGCCACGGCAATTAGACGAAACAAAGAAATACAAGGAATCCAGATTGGTAAAGAAGAAGTTAAACTGTCACTATTTGAAGATGACATGATATTGTACATAAAAAACCCTAAAGACTCCACTCCAAAACTACTAGAACTGATATCAGAATACAGTAAAGTTGCAGGATACAAAATTAACACACAGAAATCTGTGGCTTTCCTATACACTAACAATGAACCAACAGAAAGAGAAATCAGGAAAACAACTCCATTCACAATTGCATCAAAAAAAATAAAATACCTAGGAATAAACCTAACCAAGGAAGTGAAAGACCTATACCCTGAAAACTACAAGACATTCTTAAGAGAAATTAAAGGGGACACTAACAGATGGAAACTCATCCCATGCTCGTGGCTGGGAAGAATTAATATCGTCAAAATGGCCATCCTGCCCAAAGCAATATACAGATTTGATGCAATCCCTATCAAATTACCAGCAACATTCTTCAACAAACTGGAACAAATAGTTCAAAAATTCATATGGAATCAACAAAGACCCTGAACAGCCAAAGCAATCCTGAGAAGGAAGAAAAAGTGGGGGGGATCTCACTCCCCAACTTCAAGCTCTACTACAAAGCCATAGTAATCAAGACAATTTGGTACTGGCACAAGAACAGAGCCACAGACCAGTGGAACAGATTAGAGACTCCAGACATTAACCCAAACATATATGATCAATTAAGATTTGATAAAGAAGCCATGGACATACAATGGGGAAATGACAGTCTCTTTAACAGATGGTTCTGGCAAAACTGGACAGCTACATGTAAGAGAATGAAACTGGACCATTGTCTAACCCCATACACAAAAGTAAATTCGAAGTGGATCAAAGTCCTGAATGTAAGTCATGAAACCATAAAACTCTTAGGAAAAAACATAGGCAAAAATCTCTTAGACATAAACATGAGTGACCTCTTCTTGAACATATCTTCCCGGGCAAGGAAAACAACAGCAAAAATGAACAAGTGGGACTATATTAAGCTGGAAAGCTTCTGTACAGCAAAAGACACCATCAATAAAACAAAAAGGTACCCTACAGTATGAGAGAATATATTTGTAAATGACAGATCCGATAAAGGCTTGATATCCAAAATATATAAAGAGCTCACCCACCTCAACAAACAAAAAAACAAATAATCCAATTAAAAAATGGGCAGAGGAACTGAACAGACAGTTCTCCAAAAAAGAAATTCAGATGGCCAACAGACACATGAAAAGATGCTCCGCATCACTAGTCATCAGAGAAATGCAAATTAAAAGCACAATGAGATATCACCTCACACCAGTAAGGATGGCTACCATCCAAAAGACAAACAACGACAAATGTTGGCGAGGTTGTGCAGGAAGGGGAACCATCCTACACTGCTGGTGGGAATGTAAATTAGTTCAACCATTGTGGAAAGCAGTATGGAGGTTCCTCAAAATGCTCAAAATAGACATACCATTTGACCCAGGAATTCCACTCCTAGGACTTTACCTTAAAAATGTAGCACTCCAGTTTGAAAAAGAGAGATGCACCCCTATGTTTATCGCAGCACTGTTTACAATAGCCAAGAATTGGAAGCAACCTAAGTGTCCATCAGTAGATGAATGGATAAAGGAGATGTGGTACATATGCACAATGGAACATTATTCAGCCATAAGGAGAAAACAAATCCTACCATTTGCAACAACATGGATGGCACTAGAGGGTATTATGCTCAGTGAAATAAGCCAAGCAGAGAAAGAGAAATACCAAATGATTTCACTCATCTGTGGAGTATAAGAACAAAGGAAAAACTGAAGGAACAAAACAGCAGCAGAATCACAGAACCCAAGAATGGACTAGCAGGTACCAAAGGGAAAGGGACTGGGGAGGATTGGTGGGTAGGGAGATATAAGAGGGGGAGAAGAAAGCGGGTATCATGATTAGCATGCATAATGGGGGTATGGGAGAAAGGGGAGGGCTGTACAACACAGAGAAGACAAGTAGTGATTCTACAGCATTTTGCTACGCTGATGGACAGTGACTGTAATGGGGTTTGTGGGGGGGAGCTGGTATAGGGCAAAGTCTAATAAACATAATATTCTTCATGTAATTTTAGATTAATGATAACAACAAAAAAAAGGAAATGGGGATTACTCCCTGATAGGATAAAAGTATCTGCAAATCAACGATTAATGCATGCTTTAAATATCCTTAATTTTCATCATTTAAAGGGTGTCAGATGATCAGCTATGAAAGTACATTTTTCTGATAATATTCCTTTCTCTTAAAAAGAAAAAAAGCAGTTCCTATGTGGTGATCTCCAATAGGTTCTTCACAATGGTATAAAGGTCATATCAAAGTGTGGGCAAAGGGTTTGTTTGTGTTTATACAGAGGATCAAAGCCTAACTTAGCTACACAGAAAATGAATTAAGATACGATATGAAGAAGAACTTCCAACATCAACATCCTCTGAAATTGTCATTCCAGTGGATGAACATCAAAAACTTTAACAAAGATCCTGGCGCTGCTGCAGTTGTAGCTGCAGTCATCCCATCGGTTCCTGGACTTGCCATTGGAATGAAGAAGGAGATATCTAAGCTGACCTGTGTATACAGTAAAACAACAAATTTGACTGGATCTATACTGTTGCAACTCAACCACGAATTAGGAGACGTGCAAGTTGCAGTGCTCCAAAATCGTGCGACTATAGACTATCTACTGTTAAAAGAACACATGGGATGTGAACAGTTCCCAGGAATGTGGTGTTTTGATCAGTCTGATTTTTCTCAAACTATTCAAATTCGGTTAGACAATATCCATCATATCATTGATAAGTTTTCACAAATGCCTAGGGTACCTAACTGGTTTTCTTGGTTTCACTGGATATGGCTGGTAATTGTAGGTCCACTTTTGTTATGTAGCTGTATTCCTATTATATTAATGTATGTGTGCAATTTAATTAGTAGTTTAAAGCCTATACATGCTTATGTTATTCTACAAGAAGATATGTCAAAGAAATAATCAATCCTCCCATGTTTTCTTCCATCTGCTACTTCTATGGCTTTTCTTCTTCCTTCGTAATTACAACCCTTTACTAGAATTAGTGCCTCATATCGAGAATTACCAAGTATCATAATTCTTCCAAGTGGTAAAGATACCTCAAGACAAATGCTGGGCATAGAAGCCACAGGGCATAAATCTGCAAAGAAGTAAAAAGCTAACCTTTTCAAACAATATTGCTTCTCTCTCACTTACCAACTTTACATTTCCCTGTATGGCGCCGGAAGATGACTGGTTAGCCAGAGACAGGTTAAGATTCCTCAAGGGAAGAACAACCTAAGACAGGTACAGTCGCAGAGGGGCCATCAGGTGAGAAATTGGGGACCAACAGCGGGGAGGCTTAGAACCTCACGTCCCCTGTTTTGAGAAATCTTCTGCATCCGTGGATGTTTTGTTGTCCTTGTCTAGCTTGGATTAATACTTAGTCTATAGGCACAGACCTGATCATCTACATTTGCCCTCTTATAGAACTAAATTATGTTTTCTACCTTTATCTTGCATCTACCTACCACTTCAGCATTTTATTTAAAAAATAATAATAATAATATGGGAGAAATGTGGGATTCACATATAAATCAAGTATAAAAATCAAACAAATAATCATATCTGACTTGATTGTTTATAGTTCATAATGCGTGATCAAAACCAAAAGTTTCTGTGATATGACTGCCCTTGCACTGTTCACCATGTAAGAACTTATTCACTAAGTAAGACCTTGTTCACCATGTAAGAACTTGTTTCTTATGCTTCAGAAGATTGGAGACTGTTGATATATAGGCTTGGGGTTGATTAATGACTGTGCATGGAGTCCCCTATACAGAATTTTATTGTTGTTAACAACCATTTGATCAATAAATATGAGAGATGACCTCTGAAATAAAAAAATGAATAAATAAATAAATAAATAAATAAATAAAATCTCACAAACACCAGGAAAAGGGCCAAATGAATCTGAACTCACCAATCTGGCAAGATTATCATTTAAATTTGAAGGCGGGATTAAACAATTTCCAGATAAGCAAAAACTGAGAGAATTTAGCTCTCACAAACCTATAGTGTATTTTTGAGGGACTGCTATAGATGGAAGTGTTCCTAAGGTTGAATAGCTGTCACAAGGGGAAATAAAACCATAGCAAACAGAGTAGAAAATCAATTACCAAGCAGATGCAAAATCAAATCAACTACCCCCAAAGTCAATCAAAGGATAGACAGAGAGTACAGAATATGATACCTAATATATAAGGAATGGTGGAGGAACAAAAAGGAGGCAAAGAAAAAGAACCTTTAGGTTGTGTTTGTAATAGCATATTAAATGAGTTAAATTAGACTGTTAGATAGTTATGGAATTACCCTTGAAACTTTGGTAAACAAGAATCTAAAGCCTGCCGATAATCACTGTAAATGTAAATGGTCTCAATGCACCAATCAAAGACATAGAGTCACTGAATGGATAAAAAAACAAGACCCATCTATATGCTGCCTACAAGAGACTCACTTCAAACCCAAAGACATACACAGACTGAAAGTAAAGGGATGGAAAAAGATACTTCATACACATAATAGGGCAAAAAAATCAGGAGTTATAGTACTTCTATTCAGACAAAATAGCCTTCAAAGCAAAGAAAGTAACAAGAGACAAAGACAGACATTATGTAATGATAAAGGGGTCAGTCCAACAAGAGGATATAACTACTCTAAATATCTATGCACGTAAGACAGGATCACCTATGTATGTGAAACAAATACTAACCGGATTAAAGGGGGAAATAGAATGCAATGCATTCATTTAGGAGACTTCCAACACAGCCTCACTCCAAAAGTCAGATCAACCAGACAGAACGTAAGTAAGGAGACAGAGGTACTGAACAACATATTAGAACAGATGGACCTAATGGAAATCTACAGAACTCTCCATTCAAAAGCAAGGGGATACACCTTCTTCTCAAGGAGAGAATATTGAAAACAGTCAGAGAGAGAACAAAAGATTACTTATAAGGGAAACCCCATCAGGCTATCAGCAGACTTCTCAACCAAAACTTCACAGGCCAGAGGTTTTGGCATGAAATATTTGAGTAATGAAACAAAAGGACCTTCAGCCAGCAATGGTCTCTACCTGGTGAGATTGCCTTTTAAATTTGAAACAGGGATTAAACAATTTCCAGGTAAACAAATGTTGAAGGAATTCATCACCACTAAGCCAGCCTTACAGCATATGTTAAAGGGACTGCTCTAGATGGAAATGTTTCTAAGGCTAAATATCTTTCATCAGTGAAAGTAAACCCACAGTAAAGGTAGTAGACCAGTTAATTACCAAGCAAGTATTAAATTAAAAGAAAACAATAGCAAAATCAACTATACAGAAAATCAGCCAAGGAATAAACAAAAAGTCTGGATTGTGACATCTAAAACATAAAGTATGTAAGAGGAAGAAGGTTGTGTTGGAAATCGAGTAATCAGCAACTTAGTATAGACTGTTATATATTAAGGAATCTACCTTTGAACCTTTGGTAAACATGAAACTAAACCTACAATAGATACATGAAAAAATTTTAAAAGAGAAATCTAATCACAACACTAAAGAAAACTATCAAAGAACAAGAGTATAAAAGGAAGAAAGGAACAGAGAAGAGCTTTAAAAATAATGAGAAAATAATTAAATGGCAATAAGTACATACCTTTCAATAATTACCTTAAGTGTAAACGGACTGAATGCATCAATCAAAAGACATAGAATAGCAGAATGGAGAAAGAAACAAGACCCATGTATATGCTACCTACAAGACACTCATTTCAGACCCAAAGACATATACAGACTGAAAGTGAAGGGATGGAAAAAAGATACTTCATGTAAATAATAGGGAGAAAAAAGCAGGATTAGCAGTACTTAGACAAAAATAGAAATCAAAGAAAGTAGCAAGAAACAATGACATTAGTTAAAGGGGTCAGTCCAACAACAGGATATAATAATTATGAATATATATGCACCGAACATAGGAGCACCTAAGTATATGTAAAACAAATACTAACAGAATTAAAGGGGGAAATAGACTGCAACACATTCATTGTAGAAGACTTGAACACACCACTCAAATCAAGAGATCAACCAGATGAAAAATAAATAAGGAAACAGAGGCACTGAACAATGTATTAGGTCAGATGGACTTATCAGGTATCTATGGGACATTCTACCCAAAAGCAGCAGGATACACATTTTTCTCAAGTGTCCATGGAACACTCTCCAGAATAGATAATATATTAGACCACAAAAAGAGCCTCAGTAAATTAAAAAAGATTGAAATTATATCAAGCAGCTTCTCAAACCACAATGGTATGAAACTAGAAATAAGTTACATAAAGAAAACAAAAAAGCCTACAAACACATGGAGGCTAAACAACGTGCCTGTAAGTATTCAATGGAATAACAAACAAATCAAAACAGAAATCAAGCAATACATGGAGACAAATGAAAACAAAAACTCGGCAGCCCAAAATCTGTGGGATGCTTTAAAGTCAGTTCGAAGAGGGAAGTACATAGCAATACAGGCCCACCTCAAGAAACAAGAACAATCCCAAAAAACAGTCTAAACTCACAATTAAAGAAACTGGATAAAGAAGAACAAATGATTCCCAAATTTAGTAGGAGGGACATAATAAAAATTAAAGCATAAATAAATAAAATTGAGAAGAATAAAACAATAGAAAAAAAATCAGTGAAACCAGAAGCTGGTTTTTTGAGAAAATAAACAAAATAGATAACCCCCTAGCCAAACTTAACAAAAAAAAATAGAGAAGGTACAGACATAAATAGAATCAGAAACAAAGAAGGAATAATCACAACAGATACTACAGATACACAAAGAATTATTGGAGAATACTACAAAAAAATCATGTGCCAATAAATTGGACTACCTAGAAGAAATGGACAACTTCCTAGAAAAATACAACCTTCCACAACTGACCCAGGAAGAAACAGAAAATCTGAACAGACCAATTATCGCCAATAAAATCAAATTGGTGATCAAAAAGAACTCCCAACAAAGAAAACCCCACGTCCAGATTGCTTCACAGCTGAATTCTACCATACACTTGAAGAGGAGCTAATACCCATCCTTAAAGTATTCTAAAAAGTTGAAGAGGAGGGAATACTTCCTGATTCATTCTGTGAGTCCAGCATCACTCTAATACTAAAACTAAGCAAAGGCACTACAAACAGAAAATTATAGATCAATATCCCTGATGAACGTATATGCAAAAATCTTCAACAAAGTATTAGCAACTGAATTAAAAAGTCATCCATTATGACCAAATGGGATTCATTCCAGGGATTCAAGGATGGTATAATATTTGTAAATCAATCAATATCATACACCACATTAACAAAAAGAAGGATAAAACCATATAATCATCTAAATAGATGCTGAAAAAGCATTTGACAAAATTCAACATCCATTCATGATAAAACTCTCAACAAAGTGGGTTTACAGGGTACAAACCTCAACATAATAAAGGCCGCATATGACAAAACCATAACCAGTGGATCATACTTAATAGCAAAAAGCTGAAAGATTTTCCTCTAAGATCAGGAACAAGACAAGGATGTCCACTCTCACCACTGTTCAATATAGTACTGGAGGTCCTAGCCACAGCAATCAGACAAGACAAAGAAATAAAAGGCATCTGAAATAATAAAGAAGAAGTCAAACTCACTATTCTCAGATGACATGATATTATGCACAGAAAACCCTAAAGACTCCACCAAAAACTATTAGAACTAATAACTGAATTCAGCAAAATTGTGGGATACAAAATCAGTACACAGAAATCTGTTGCATGCCTACATACTAGCAGAAAAAGAAATCAGGAAAAACAATCCCATTTGCAATTGTATCAGGAAGAATAAAATATCCAGGAATAAACCTAACCAAGGAAGTGAAAGACCTGTACTCTGAAAACTATACAGCACTTGTAAAAGAAATTCAAGCATTCATAAAATGGAAATCTGTCCCATGCTCATTGATAGGAAGAATTAATATTGTCAAAATGGTCATCTTGCCTAAAGCAATTTACAGATTCAATGCAATCCCTATCAAAATACCAACAGCATTTTTCAGAGAACTAGAATAGTTTCAAAATTCATATGGAACCACAAAAGACCCTTAATAGCCAAAGCAATCCTGAGAAAGAAGAAGAGAGTTGGGGGGATTACGCTCCCCAACTTCAAGCTGTACTACAAAGCCACAGTAATCAAAGCAATTTGGTATTGGAATAAGAACAGACCCATAGGTAATGGAACAGAATAGAGAGCTCAGATAAAAACCCTCACATATATGGCCAATTGATATACAATAAAGGAGCCATGGATGTGCAGTGGGGAACAGACAGCCTCTTCAACAAATCGTGTCAGCAAAACTGGACAGCTACATGTAAGAGAATGAAACTGGTTTATTGTCTAACTCCATACACAAAGTAAACTCAAAATAGATCAAAGACCTGAATTTAAGTCATGAAACCATAAAATTCTTAGAAAAAACATAGGTAAAAATCTCTTGAACAAAAGTATGAGATTATTCTTTCCTGTACATAACTCCTCAGGCAATGGAAACAAAATAAAAAATAAACAAGTGGGACTACATTAAATTAAAAAGCTTCCATACAGCAAAGGATGCCATCAGCAAAACAAAAAGGCATCCTACAGTGTGGGAGAATATATTTGTAACTGATTCATCTGATAAGGGGTTAACATCCAAAATTTATAAAAACTCATATGCCCGAACACCCAAAAAACAAATAACCCTATGAAAAAAATGTGCAGAGGCCTGAACAGACATTTTTCTAAAGAAGAAACAGAAATGGTCAACAGGCACATGAAAAGATGCTCCACATTACTAATCATCACGGAACTGCAAATCAAAGCCACAAAGAGATTTCACCTCACACCATTTAGAGTGGCCACTATCCAAACAGAAAGGAAATAACAAATGTTGATGAGTATGTGGAGAAACAAGAACTCTCCTTCACTGTTGGTGGGAATGGAAATTGTTGCAACCACTGTAGAAAGCAGTATGGAGGTTCCTCAAAAGACTAAAGATAAAAATACCATTTGACCCAGTAATTCCACTCCTAGGAATTACTCATCTTCATATAAACACTAAGTAGATACGTTAAGGGATATCAAAACTAATACTTCAGGTACTAAAATTCTAAATAAAATTAATAGTTATAACTAGTTAAAAAGTTAACCACTAGAATAAAAATGCAGACTATTCTAATGACCAGAAAAACTTAAATAAGAGAGCAAATAATACATACTTTATAAAGAAACAACAAAATTCATAGAATTAAAAAAATATGTTAGTGACTGGGAAGATCCCCAATCTCATATATAAGGTGACAGGGAGTAAACTTATTACCCCTAATAATTGCTGAAAGTATATGTGATTTAATGTATCAGAGCATAACAGTTTATTACAGCACTGCAAACAGGATCACTGGCATTGTTGTGATGGGTTTCTTTGTCCCCAAGTTCCATGGAGCAATATGATGGGGTTTGATAGAGGCTATGTGTGCAGTGGATTTGCCACAGCCAAGGAAGCCAGGGCCAAAGAATGCCCAGAACCTTTTGTAGCAAGAATGGATGGCCAGGCCTCCTGTTTGGGAGCAAGTACTTAAATCGTGGTCACATGATGGTTTCTTGACATACTTAGTTGCCTATGTGACTAGTTCCAGAAGAGGCTCAGTATTAAAAGGTGGGTAAGCCTTCAGTTTTGCACTCAGAAAGAGCATGTAGGAATGCTCATGCCTAAGGAGAACATCTCTCCTAATACAGATATGAGACCAAATACATTCATCATATCAATGAGAATCTCCTTAACTCACAAAGCAAAACTCAACTGCAGTACAGAGGAGACACCAAAACAAAATAAATCAGAAAGGGTAAACAAAGAAATGGAGAAAAGTCTGTAAAGCAATGGAAATTTGTTGGTCCATTTTAAAATTGGATTGCCTCTCATCTTACAGAGTTTGAGAGTTCAGTGTATTCTGAATACAAGTCCTTTATCAGATAGAGAATTTACATTTGTTAGTTAGGTTCCTGGATGGGGAAGAGCCAGAGAGGAAAAACTGGTGACATTTCGGTAGGGTCTACAATTCACTTAATAGTATGCTACCAGTGTTAGTTTACTGTGTTCAGTAATTTTAGTGCAGTTTGATAAAATGTTAACATTAGGGAAGCCAGATGAGGGAGATATTAGAGCTCTACTACTTTTGCAACTTTAAAATTAGTTTCAAATAAAAAGTTAAAAAAAAAAAGCCTTTAGAGTGATACAGTGAGTTCTCCCATTAGTGTACTCTGTCTTGCTAACATGTGGCATTAATGTGTAAAATTTAACAGAGGAAACATAAGGAAAAATATATGGAAGGACTTAAAAACTAGGGGAACATATTATGGACCAGAAATCAGAAAAGAAATAGGCAGTTGTGAATGGCAGTGATCGACCAGTTGTATTTGACTCTAGGTTTAGAAGTACTTAGTAAACATGAGAATTTGCTTCTTTCCTGGTAATTAGTATGAAAACTTCTCCAAATGACAAACAGTGCAAGAATCAAGGTCTCTGTTTGAAGCTAAGGACTTGAGTGTGTCTCTTCCCATTAAACTTTTGTGAAAGGAGAGCTAATACAAAAACTACCATGACTTATATCAAGTTGTAGGTATAGGGAGGCAAAAGTGGCACAAATACAACTTTATCTTCAGGACATGAGGGGATATGTTAAATACCTAAGGCTACCTATATGAGCAAAATAGCCAGTCTCCAAGATCAGTGATCCTCGCCTGTGGGGAGCGGGCTATGCCCTTTCCCCCACTTGCTGATGTGGCAGGAATGGAGAACAAAGAACATCCTGTTTATGCATTCCATGAGCAACTGAAGGGGCCCTGCTCTGCCTACCTTTGCCCGGCTACCGCTGACGTCAATACTGTGCTTGATTGTCTATTGGATAATGCTATTTCCTGGAATAGTGTGCTTCTTTGCTGTATAAATACTCTGGACTAAGCTTTGCTGGCCACGCGCAGGAGCGTCAGCCCTCCCAGTTCTTTTTGTCTTTCTTGGTTTTCTTCGCCCTCCTTCCGCACTTCAGGACCTTCTCGACTCGGCGCGGCCGGACCGCGTCACTCGCCTCCTGGTACACATGTCCTTGAGTAGCCCCATGTCCACATGCAGTGTCAGCATTGGTCTCTGAAACCAATAGAATATGGTGAAAGTGACAGTGTGCAGCTTTGAAGGTCAGGTCACAGAAGACACTGCATCTTCCATCGTGATCTCATTTGGATCACTAGCTATGGGAGAAGGCTGAAACTGAGTCATGAGGACATTCAGACAGCCTGTGCTGAGGCCCAGGTGAGCAGGGAGTCACTGAGGTCCGCCAGCAACCACCTCCAACATGTCAGCTGTGTAAGTAAACCACAGTCAGTGTTCAGATAACTGTAGCCCTAGCCAGAATCTTGATCTTGACCACAGCCTCATGAGAGACTGAAACAGAACTGTCCAGCTAAGCTGTTTCTGAATTTCTGACGCACTGAAACTGTGTAAAATGTTTGTTGTTTTAAGCTATTAACTTTTGAATTATTTTATTGTATAGTAATAGATAATTTTACCATGGGAATGTTAAAACATTATTAAAAAAACTGGTTATGGATTTAGGGGTGAGACAGACTGAAACAATTTTCAAACTCCTAGGTTTTGGAGGCGGTGTCAAAATGGGGAGGAAGGGAATAAAAACGACAAACTATAAAAAACACTTTTCCTAGTAAAGTAGCCATGCATATCAAAATGTTAATTAAATGAAAGAATTTATTGCAAAGTTAGCAAGGGTGGCAGATTTTGTTGTTTGCCAAAGCTCTTCCTGCTTTCTACCAACTAAATTTTGTTTGGGTAATCCAGTCTTGTCTACACAGCCATGTATTTAGCTAAACCAAACATGGAATCCCCTTCTTAGTGATTCATTTAGGAATGTATTTGGTGTACTATGTGTCTACTGAGGAACTTTTGGGTAATTTTTTTTAATGAAAAAAAATGCCGGAAGAGATGGCTTATGTTGTTTTCGTGGATGTTATTGGTCGACATGGAACATTTGGAACTAATTAGCCATTGTGTTGCCATAAGGATTGCTAACATGGAACAAATATGGCCTATTTAGTGTGGCAGAGACACAGAAGTAAAAGAAAAAATTATGATAATGTCAATGAGCCAGTGAGTTAATTGGCCCTACAGTTGCTCTGTGGGGGAATATGATATATAAGATAATAAATTTTCCTTCTGGTTTAAGTAAATTGAGAAGTTTTTTATGGTACTTGAAACGGAAAGGCATCCTAGCTGGTAGGAACATCCAACAAAATCATCAAATGAAACAGTCACTCATGATGAAATTAATTTTATGGAACAGTCTGATGAAGACTTTAAAATGTATACTGTGAGGTCATTTGAAGAAATGAATTTCTTCCATCTAAAAAGGGCTAAGAATTGTAACAACAGTAGGAACAAATGTAACATCTGGTTATGAAAAGGAATGAATTACAAATCCTGTATCTGATTAAATATAATGTAAACACAAATTCTACAAGTGAGATAAACTCTTGACTGGATTGAGTCAAAGACTGAAATAATGAATTGAAAGATAAACTGATAAAAATTATGAGCAGCAGATAAGAGATTCACAGGACAAATTGAATACCTCCACTAACACAGCAGTTTCTGATGAAAAGAAGAGAGAATGATGGATAATATTTGAATAGATAATAGCTGAAAATTTTCCAGCCTGCAGAAAATAGAAATCTTTAGAAAAACATGTTCAATGAATAGTGTGTAGGACAAATAAAGCTAAAACCCCACCATGAAATAGTTTGGTGAAACTGTAAAACATCAAGGAGAAAGAATTTTCACAGTTATCAAAGAGAAAAGATAGTTTTACCAACATAGAAATAGCAACGACATCTTTTATCTATGGTAATGGATATTAGTGCTGAGGGGAAAAAAAGACTATCAGCCTAGAATTCCATAATCATAATTCCATAATAGCTAAACTATTACTCAAAAATGAGGACAAAATTAACCTTTTGACATATCAAAGCTAAAAACCTTTCCTACCACACACCCTCCCTAAAAGAACTATTAAGCAGACATACTTCAACAAGAAGAAAAATTAATCTAGAGGAAGATGGAGGATAAAAAAAACATCCATGAGCACATAGATTAGTTTAATATCAACTAAAAAAGAAAGACATTTAGAAAGAAAAAGCGTTTCTGGAAAAAGATGTTGCAAGGATTTTTTCTGGAAAAAGATGTTGCAAGGATTTACTTCTGAACATCTGGCTATTCATGTAAGAAATGCAACCTATTTGTAAAGGAAAAATTCCTACTAGGTTACCAAGTTTGTATAGCAACATTCCACACTGTTATCATATGCACATAAGTTGTGACATATCTTTAGGTATCAGTATTGCAGAAGTAAGGAATAAACATTTGGTAGGAAGTTAGTTTACGGGAAGTATTCAAGATTTTTTGAAGTGAGATAGAATTTCTCTCTTTAGCTTACCTTAGGGTATAAAGTGTTTGTTTTGACTGTGGAGCATGATATGCATTCTTCTTGTGTAATGACAACAGGGTAAAAGGTTTTTGCTTCAGAACAGTTTCATGTTATAAGGAAACCAGTTTTTTGCTTTTTTGAAAGAAAAAAAGTATAGCAAGTAGACAAAAACTAATAGAAAACAAAGAGCTCTAAACATAAAATAAGCTAAAATGGATTACATTAAAATTAGGAATTTCTGTCTATAAAAAAGGGAAGATACCTTTAGAGAGAATTAGAAGGCAACCCGTAGAATAGGAAGTATTCAAGATTTTTTGAAGTGAGATAGAATTTTTCTCTTCAGCTTACCTTAGGGTATAAAGTGTTTGTTTTGACTGTGGAGCATGATATGCATTCTTCTTGTGTAATGACAACAGGGTAAAAGGTTGTTTTTGCTTCAGAACAGTTTCATGTTATAAGGAAACCAGTTTTTGCTTTTTTGAAAGAAAAAAAGTGTAGCAAGTAGACAAAAACTAATAGAAAACAAAGAGCTCTAAACATAAAATAAGCTAAAATGGATTATATTAAAATTAGGAATTTCTGTCTATAAAAAAGGGAAGATACCTTTAGAGAGAATTAGAAGGCAATCCATAGAATAGGAAGGATGTACAGTGTCTATGTCCAACAAATTATTCAAGTATGAAATATTTTGAGCCAAAAATCAATAAAGATATTCATTCCAAATAAAAATTATATTGGTAAAAAAACTTCAGAGACACTTCACATTTAGAGAATAGGTATCTTGAAAATACTTTTAAAGTAAAGGAGGGAGTCTTAGTCCATTCAGGCTCCTATAACAAAGTACCACAAACTTATAAAACAGAAATTTATTTCTCACAGTTCTGGAAACTGGAAATCTGAAATCAGGGTGCCAGCATGATCAGGCAAGGTCCTTCTTCCTGGTTCATAGCTGGTGACTTTTCACTATGTCCTCACATGGTAGAAGGGGTGAGGGATCTCAGCAGGGTCTCTTTTATAAGAACATAATCCCATTTCTGAAGGTTCTACCCTCATGACCTAAGCACCTCCCAAAAGTCTACCTTCTAATACTCTCACAATGCACATGAGGATTTCAACATATAAATTGGGATGGGGGCAGACACAAATATTCAGACATAGCAGTGGAATTCTAGTTTCCAACTAAGGTGGAATAGCACACTTTTTCTGAATACTGCCACTACATACAGCTAAGACCTTTGCATGTTATATATAAAACACGTTAAGAAAACTGAAAAGTGGGCTGGAGAAAGCATTCTGGTTAGAGACTTGGTGAATTGTGATCACACTTAGATGGAAATGATAGAAAAAAGGTTGAATTCTGTGTATGTCACATAAAGTTTGTGTTGCCTATTACACATTTAAGCAGACATTTTGGTAAGAGTCATTAGCATTTAGATGGTCTTTAAAGCCATGGGAAATAATATATTAAATCAAAGGAAAAACTAGTTGATGATAGAATTGAATGGGTGTCAGGAGTGACTGCTGGGCATTTTAATATTTAATGACTGAGAAGAAGAGAAGAAGGGACCATTAGAGTAAAAGGAAAACTAAGAAGAATGTAGTATCACAAATATGAGGGAAGAAAATACAGCATTTCTAGAAGTTGAGTTGAACATGGCTGGGAGTCCAAGTAAGAACCTACAAAATTGACCACCAGATTTGGCAACATGGATGTCAGAGAAATCATTATTTAGAGATCACTAAGTTCTCTTATTTGAAACACAAGGCACTTACAATATATGTCACTAAATTATGTAGCTTATTGCATTTTCCCTTAGGTGGGTAAAATTGTAACATTTCCAGAGTATCTTGCCTGGCTTTAGTGCATTTGCATATCCTCAGGGCTGGAGAGAAGTTCATCTCCATGCCAATGGGTAATTACCTGGGCAACCGAGGGCGTGTCTGAACCCGAGAGTTTAAGGGGAGGGGCTTGCTTGCTGGCTTTACTCTTCCGGAGCAGGGGGAGAGGGACGGCCCCAGACTGCAGTTTGTAAGCAATAAACGATTTTAAACTTTATTTCTCCCTTTGACTGATTTCAGTTTTTAGAGGTATTTTGCTCCAGGATTTCCTCCCCTCTGACTTACATCTGGTGGCAGTCGGCAGGGTGCCTCTGAATCCAAAATCTGTCAAAATGGGTGCAACCTTTGGGAAGGCTGCTCCTGTGGATGGTGGGGAGGCCTCAGTGGATGCAGCAGCAGAGGGTGCCGCTTCACCTGTTATTATCCCCCCAGCTGTGGGGCTTCCAAGTCAGGAACCCCTAGTGGGGAATAGGTCTAGGGTAAAGTACCTCTTAAAGGAGTGGGGCCTTCCCTAGAACCGGGGAAAGCTGGAAACACCGGAAGCTGCAGAATTAGCCCTCTGTGAGTTGGAAGACTGCTTGGAGACTTAAGGGGGCCGTGTAGTGGCTGGCATTGTAGGGTCTCTTTTCATTGAGATAGTGTAAAATTATACAGGAGAAAGAGAGGATTATCAAGGGATTTAGGCAGGAGAGAGATACACTTCAGCATCACTTGGAGGAGCTGGGCAGTAACCTCTGGGATGCTGTTGAAGAAGAGAGACAGTTACTGAAAAGGCAGGTCATGCTTCTAGAAGATTCCTTAGCAGTGGTGATGAGTGGGGTGACAGCAAGAAAAGCTGCATTGCAAGAGGCCGTGGGGGAGGGGGAGGAAAGAGTAGTGCCTACAGTTCTGGAAATGGTGGAAGAGGAGCCATTGGTGGAGAAGCCCGAGGGAGAAGAGGAGGAGGCATGGCCATTGGCAGATCTACCCTGGCCACCACCAGAGGTACCATCTTCTCCTGTTCTAAAGCCTTCCCAGCTGTAATTAAGAAAATAAAAATGAAACAACCATGGGCTCCTCAGGGGTAGGAACCATCCCCTCCCCAGGTTGTGGAGCACACCATGCTCTGCCCCCATACCCAGGATGAGCTGGTGGACATGAGCATCTGGTATAGGCAGAAGCCATCGGAATCCCTACCTACATGGCTTTTATGTCTCTGGGATATGGGGGTGGAAAACATTGTCCGGTACTGAGATGAATAGAATGGCTTCTCTGACGCCTCACCCTTCCCTCCAGCAGCGGTTGCAAAATGCCCATCACGCCTCAGGGAATCAGACATTCCTGGAATGACTGACAGCTGCCATTGGGATAGTTTGGCCTAATCAGGGTGATTTACCATATTTTCCCAGTAGTCCGGGAATCAGACATTCCTGGAATGACTGACAGCTGCCATCAGGATAGTTTGGCCTAATCAGGGTGATTTACCATATTTTCCCAGTAGTCAGAAAACGTATTCAGAGCTCCAACAGGTACTGTGGGAATTGGGTATGAAAAACATCATCTATAATATGGACCCCCAGGGCCCTGATGAGAAGGTGTTCATTATAGGAATGAGAAACCTGATGCTGCATACGGCTCCCACATCTGTCTTTGGGTCCCTAGTGAATACTCTTGCTCCCCACCTTGGGCAACCCATAAGGGAGGCTACTTGTAATTTAGCAGATCTGGGGGAGGTTGAAACAATGAAGGAACGGAGGGAAGTACAGGCCATGACTGAAAGGAGAAGTGCAAAAGGCCCCGTGAAGGTCTCGAGGACCCAGATGTGGATTGATTTGATAAAAGCCAGGGTAGTGAAAGAAAAGCTTGATGGGCAGCCCAGTAGAATCTTGTTAGAACTGTGGCACCAATTAAAGCTAGAGCAGCAGTTCCAGCTGCTGAGGTCCAGGACATGGAAACCAGAGTCAAGGCCTCATGCCAGGCCTGTGTCCCTGCAAAACTTCATGGGAGACAGTACTCAGCCTCTGCCTGGGCCCTCATCCCCACAGGAGGACGATTGGGCATTGTGGTTTGATTGAGTGGGGTGGTCAAAGTCCCCACTTTGGGGGACATGGTGGGGACCAGAGGCCACATGTAGAATTAACAATTCATTGGTCCCCTGGGAATGTACAACGTGTCCTCGTGCTGGTGAACATAGGAGCTGAGTGTTCTCTGATTTGTGGCAACCCTAAGCATTTTCCTGGGATCCCTGCTGTGATAGGTGGCTATGGGGGTAAGGCAATTAGAGTGAAGAAAGCCCAAATCCTATGGGGGATAGGGTGTTTACCCCCAAAGGAGTGTATTGTATACATTTCTTCCATTTCAGATTATATTTTGGGGGTACATATCCTGTAGGGCCTGTTGTTACAGACCACAGCAGGGGAGTTCAGACTGAGGGTATGTGTGGTAAAGGCAGTTCTGAGGGGACATGCTAAGCACCCACCTGTAGCTCTGCCTGTACCTCAGTGGGTGACAAATACTAAGCAGTATAAATTGCCTGAGGGGGCACAAGGAAACTGGAGAAACTCTACAGGAGTTGGAGAAGGTGGGCATCATAAAGCCCACTCATAGTCCTTTTAATTCCCCATTGGGGCCAGTGAGAAAGCCAGACAGCTCCTGGTGTATGACTGTAGACTACAGGGAATTGAATAAAGTCACACCCCCTTTGCATGCTGCTGTCCCCTCTATAGCAGACATTCTGGACACCCTCAGCCATGAGCTGGGAATGTATCATTATGTAATAGACCTTGCTAATACTTTCTTCTCTATTGACATAGCACAGGAAAGCCAGGAAGAGTTCTCCCTCACATGAGAAGGCTGCCAGTGCTCATTCACTGTCCTTCCACAGGGATATTTCCACAGTCCCACCATCTGTCATGGACTTGTAGCCCAGGACTTGGCCACATGGAAGAAACCGCAAATGGTGCGGTTGTATCACTACATTGATATTATGCTCATGTCTGATTCTCTTTCCGATTTAGAAGGGGCAGTACCTAGACTGTTACAACATCTACAGGAAAAAGGATGGGCTGTGAACAGCACCAAGGTTCAGGGATCTGGTTTGTCTGTGAAATTCTTGGATGTCATCTGGTCAGGTAAAACTAAGGTTGTTCCTAAAGCAGTCATAGACAAGGTCCAGGCTTTTCCCACCCCTACCACTGTGGCAGTATTACAAGTGTTTTTGTAATATAGTCTTTTGGGCTACTGGAGAGTGTTTATCCTGCACTTGGCACAAATTCTGAAGCCCTTATGCTGGTTGATATGAAAGGGCATCAGGTGGGACTGGGATGAGTCATGTGCAGCTGCTTTTATTACTGACAAGCGGGCAGTCAAGGCCATACAAGCTTGGAATGTAATGGATTCATCAAGGCCCTGTGAACTAGATGTTCATGTAACCGACGATGGTTATGGATGGGGTCTTTGGCAGCAGCTTGAATGGACATGCCAACGTATTGGATTCTGGTCAAAACTGTGGAAAGGAGCAGAGGTCCAGTACACCTTCATAGAGAAACAACTGGCTGCTGTGTGCTACGCCTTGCTGGCTACAGAACCCATTGCTCAACAGCTCCAACCAAGGCAATAACCACCTAGCCCTTCGTGGGGTGGGTGCGAGACTGGACCCAAAGGTCATGGAGTGCCTTGGCACAGATACCTACACTGGCAAATGGGGCACATATTTACAGCAGTGCAGTGCTCTCTCTACTAGCCCCTTAAGAGGAGAACTCCAATGCTTATTGGGACCAGTGACCTATGCCAGTGGAAAGCAGGAAGAACTTGCTTTTCAGCCCTTGGTAGCCGAGACTCCTTATCAGGAGGGAAAAGCCCCTATACCTGAAGATGCTTGGTTCACATACGGCTCCAGTCATGGGCAGTCCCTAAAGTAGAGGGCTGTGGCTTTCCATCCTAAGACTGAGATAATATGGATGGAGGATGGAGAGGGGAAGACCAGCCAATGGGCTGAGTTGTGGGCAGTATGGCTCATGATCACCCAGGAGCCTTCCCCCATAGTTGTCTGCACTGACAGCTGGGCCATCTATCTGGGCTTGCCTCTGTGGCTACCGACATGGTATCATGCCAACTGGATGGTTGGTCACTGGCCCCTTTGGGGGCAAGAGCTGTGGCAAGACCTATGGTCCTCTGGTCAGACTCAAATTGTTACTGTATGTTATGTGACTGGCCATTTGCCTTTGGCTTCCCCAGGAAATGATGAAGCAGACACATTGGCCCAGGTGTGCTGGCTAGAAGGAAAGCCTGCCTCTGATGTGGCCCAATGGCTGCACGCAGGGCAAAAAACAATGTGGGCTGTAGCCTGTAGGTGGGGCTTGCCACTGACCTTTGAAGAAGTCAGCAAAGCTTGGAAGGAGTGCCTTGTGTGCTCTAAGAGGGACTTACACTGAGTCCCACAGCAATATGGGACAATAGTAAGGGGGCCAATACCCCTTGTCAGGTGGCAAATAGACTATATTGGGCCTCTGCCCATATTAGAAGGTTATCGGTATGCCATGATTTGTGTGGACATGGCTACTGGACTATTGGTTGCTCTTTCTGCATGTCATGCAGATTAGTAAACCACCAAGAGGGGCCTGGAGTGTCTCTTTCAGCCTATGCTGCAGGTGAGTGAGAGTGATCAAGGTCCCCACTTTACTGGACATGTATTACAAAAATGGGTGCAGCAATTAGGAATAAAGAGGAAATTTCATGTACTGTATAATCCTACTGGGAAAGGCATGATAGAGAGGTACAACCGTTTGTTGAAATCTGGCCTGAAGTCGGACACCAATAGGCTACAGGGTTGGTCAGTTTGCCTATGGACAGTGCTGCGGCGTTTGAATGAGAGGCCACATAAAAGGAGCTTTGAGCCCTGTGGATATCCTCACACACCTTGCTGCCTCTCCTATACAATTGTACATCAAAGCCAAAGAAGAGCTATTGAAGCCAGGATATGGCCAGCAGAGCAAATACTGCTGCCAGCCCCTACTGCATTAAGCCCTGGAGACACTGTTGAATGGACCTGGCCCTGGACATTTGAGCACATGGACCAGTGATGCCTGGCCCTTCTGGCACCTTGAGGGAAAGGCCTAGAAGCTGGCCTCATGTGTATTTCTGGAGTAACAGCTGAATGGCCCCCAAAGGTCATGGTAGTGTACCCAAAACATCCAGGAGGCAAGAGCATCTTGTGGGGAAGTTTTATTTTATCTTTATGGCCAGTGCATGTACTTCCCATAGCCCTATATATCGACCCATCTGTAACTCCCACAGGGAGGGGGGTGAAAGTCTGGTATACTAGACCAGGACAGGATCCCATTCCTGCCACTGTTTTATCACAAGACCACTCTCTTGCATGTATCCTACCTGATGGACAAGATTTGCCTATGCTGGTGTCATTAAAACATGTATCTTATTGTCCTTGAGGTTATTTTCTCCTACAGTCCTTGTGGCCTGAATGCACCCCCTGGCTGCAGCTGCCCCCTGATGATTGCTCTGAATCCTCAGCTACTGCCTGCCTGTGGAATGGACGAGGTATGGACTTAATCTGTATAAGACTTTGAACCTAGCTGAATTCTCTGGTTTAAGGATTGTCATAATTTTATTGCTGTTGCTATTGTTATGTCGTTAGTCTGGTCACAATGCTCCAGTTTTCTCCCACAGGCACTATTGCGGAAGAAGGGAAAAGAGTAGATTGTAAAGTGAGATTTCTGGAGGGTAAAATTGTAACATTTCCAGAGTATCTCGCCTGACTTTAGTTCATTTGCATTTCCTCAGGGGTGGAGGGAAGTTAATTTCCATGTCAATGGATAATTACCTGGGCAACTGAGGGTGTGTCTGAAACTGAGAGTTTAAAGGGAGGGGCTGGCTTGCTTGCTGGCTTGCTTCTTCAGGAGCAGAAGAGGAACCGGCCCCCGACTGCAGTCTGTAAGCAATAAATGGATTTTAAACTTTATTTCTCCCTTTGACTGATTTCGGTTTTTAGAGGTATTTTGCCCTTGGATTTCCTCTCCTTGGACTTACTCCTTACCACACTTTTATCTTGTTTTCCAATTTGTAAATTTCCCAAGGAAAGGAACTTTACCTTATATTTTCACACTTCTTAGCCCTTTGCACAAGGCAAAAGAGTAAGCAATTGTTATTAGCATATCAGGGTCTGCTGTTAGCTGATTGATACGCTTTGACTTCATTTTTTCCTCCCTTTTGAGTATTAGTTATTATTTGTATAGTGTATTTATAAATAATTGATTATACCCATCTTCTCAAGTTTTTTTTCCTTCCTGCTTTTGATCTCATACTTTTATAAAAAGTGAAAAAGGAAAGAGACGTTAAAATAAAACATTTTCCACTATACATGGTTGAAAATTTTATGTAGACTGAAGTTATGAGCTCAATCTAATTTCAGTTAGTTTTGCTCACCTGTAATATCATTATATTGCTAATTGCAAACTTAAAGTATAAAAGTCTTTCTAAAATTGCAAGATAAAGTGTTGTAACAAATAACAATAACTTTGTTGTTCTTTTTTGTAAAATTGTAAATTATTCCAACTACACAGGGATTAAAATAATAGATACCCATGTGCCCTCATTAGCTTAAATTAGCAAATGTTAACATTTTATGATAACAAGTCAGGTTGTTTTGTTTTTCAAACAAAATATTACAAATTTAGTTGATGCTCATTTTGTGCCTTTCCTTAATCCCATTCTCTATTCTTTCTCCCTCAGCTAACTGTGATCTTCGAGATACTATCTATTCTTCCTATGCATACTTTTGTAAGTTTAAGATAAATTTTGTGTGCTATAAAAAATTTATATAAATGATATTATATAAACCTATTCCAGTTTGACTCATAGTGTATCCTATTGCAGCATTTCAACTTAATGTTATATAATTTATCTGGGTTGATGCAGTATAGATTTAGTCCATCATTTAGTAGTTATATAGCATTAAAGTGTAAGAATAGATTACAATTTATTTATTTCCCCACTGATAATTATTTACGTTGCTTCCAGTTATTCACTGCTACAATAGTGTTGCCAAAATTATTAGTGGGAATTCTCATGTGCAAGAATGTCTTAAGGTTATATACTTAAAAGTAGAATGGCCAAGTCAAAGATTATGAACGCCTTCCCCTTTGTTAGATATTGCCAAATTGCTCTCCATGGTGTTAGCACTTAATTTATACTTCCATCAACAGTGTATCGTATGTCCAGTTTTCCCAATCCTCCCTAATATTTGTTACCAAATTTTAACATTTTGGGCCCTCTGATGAGAGAGAAACATTTACACTTCTATGATTGCTAGCATGATGGGACACTTTGTTCTTCTTTTATTGGTCATTAGCTTTTTTCTCCTGTGACTTTCCTATTTATGCTGTTTTCCTATTTTGAATTTTTTGGCCTGTCTCTTATAGACTTGGGAGAGTTCTTTCAATAGTCTCAACATTTATTATGTTTCAGTTGTACATATTGTAAATTCTAGCTCCTATTTTACCATTTAATGATTTTTTAAATTTACTTTAATGAAGTTAAACTTACCAGTATTTTCCTCTTTGCTTTGACCTCTGCACCTTATTTAAGAAATCCTACAATAATCTTTCAGAAAGCTAGAAAACATTTATTTTCACTATTTATCAAATTTAAGTCTAATCTCGTTGAAAGAACAAAATATATTGGAGAAAGTGTATGGAATTTGGTTCTAACATGTTGATTCTGGTTTTTTGTCTGGAAGGTAGAATTCAAAATTCATCATCTTAAGAGAGAGTCACCTTCTATAATTTAGTAATTCCAAGCAAGAATAAAATCAGAATTCCTCAACTTATTTTTCTGAAAATATAAGCAAACAGTTGAATTTTAAGAAATGCCTTGGTTTTTAACTATAAAAAATTAAATTTACATGATAATATATTTAGAATTGCAAGTTAGAAGTATATTCTTATTTGTGAAAGTTCCCCAGTCCTTATTTTTTGACTCTCAAACTCTTCTGCTGATGTTCCTGTTTTTCAGTCTCTGAAATACAAAGATACATGCATGCATGCATGCATACATACATACATACAAATTCCTTCTGCTCCCAAATTTCTATTTATTCCATCTGATTTCCTGAAAGAGCCCTGTTCACTTAGGTTTATTAGGCTTCTAAAAGCAGAGCTTTATTTTAGGTGAGTAGGGGTTTTGCTAACAACTCTATTGTGCCATATAATCTTCATTTCTTAATTAAACAGAAAAAAAGGAACACTGGAGGGAAAATTTTTCAAAGAATAAAGTTTTCATCATAAAAAAATTTTTTAATGTCTACTGCAACTTATAGTCACTCAGGGTTTAACTTAAATTTGTCTCATATAATTCAGTTAATAAATAATGTATGGGTATTGCACTAAAACACTTCCATGCTAAGGGAAATGCTATTTACAGTATTAATATGGCAAGATATTAATATAACATTTACATTACAAGGTAAAGAAGTAATAACAGGGAACCAATACAGTAGAAGAGTTATTTACATAGTTACACTGGCAGGTTCACTTTGTGAAAATTCATTAGATTTAACACTTTTCATCAAGTTACATGTTTATGTAGTTTTCTAGATGAATATTCTACTTCAATAAAAAGTTTTAAAGAAAGAAACATAAGTGATAGATTAACCTAATGTAATATATGGATCCTGATCCTAAGAAAGAGGTTTTTTTAAAGGCCTTTATTTGCAATTGAGGATATCTAATATTTGCTGAAATTAAACAATTATTAATGTTTCAAGAGCATTAGTGGTTTAATAGCACCTATTTTTTCAGTCCTTGTATTTTAGAAATATAGGTGAATATTTAATGGATGCGATGAAATGTTATTTGGAATTGGTTTCAAGATAATCCAGCAAGGTGGAGCAAGTAGTGGGGAAAAAAATCAGTCGTTTTGAAACTTGTTGAAACTGGATGATGGACACAGTGGAGTACATTACTATTTTTCTACTTTTGTGTGTGTTTGAATTTTCCTGTAATGCAATTACAGTGTACACATACAATCTATGTAAAGTTAAATTGATACTTCGTTTCTCATGCTAATAGTTTTTCAGTTTTTCTTACAGTCGTTTGGAGGAGGAAAGGAATGTTGGAAAGTTGTCATTACTCTGTTTAAACGCATGATGGCACTCTTTGAATAAGTAATTATCTGAAGCCCGCTTCTCACTCTATAAGGCTATTTCCTAGGGCAGTTTTATCTTAATTGAGAGTAAAAACTTTCAGATAGCTATACTTTACACCTTTACTTTAGTTTTCTGTGCTGGCTGTGTCTATCTACTATCGCTTTTTGAAAAATGAAGGATAAGGTTTGCAGCTATTTAAGGGTGGTTTGGTGCAAAAACAGCTCTGTGCCCACTTGTCTATATTTGGTGTTTACAGTTTTTGCTACGAAATTCTCCATCTCATATATTTTAATGCAAATACATATACATATAATTTCCATATGAATTGTATTTATTTAAAAATGTCAGTGCCAACCACAGGGTGTATTTCTACGTTTTAAATGGCATAGAGCCAACTACTACTGATTAAGGTCAAGATGAGGACTGTTGACTGTGGACACATGCTTTACCCTTTCAACCTTCCAAAAAGAATGGAAATAACTGTATTCTTGGACGTTCTTAGTCTGATTCATGCCTTCTTTTAGCCAACTATTCATGTATTCACCAGAAGAATTACACCTACTACCTCCGGTGTAGGAAGAAAAAAAAGTCAGATGAGCAATAATGTTAGCAGAAGCTTGGAACTTAAGAGCCAGTATTCAGAAAGGTCCTCCTCCCCATCCCCTTCCCTCCGGTCCAATTCCCTTTTCTGGTTCTGGCCATCGGAAATTGACTTGGCGTTAACTACGGACTGGAATTTCAAGGCTTCAATTCCCGCCTCCCCATTGCCCTCCCCCTCCATCCCCCAACCGCGGAAACTCTTAAACTTTTCCCTACCCTACACTCAGTGGTAGAGACAGATAAATGATGCAGCAGATTACACAGCTGAAAGGCAACATTTATCCTGAGCTATTTTCACATTTTTTCCTGTTTCCGATTTGTGTGCCAGATTTTGTTTGCTTGCTTAGGACATGGGAAACATATTTGGGCATTTCCCCGCAGTTTAATACCAGTGGCTTTCTCCCAGCAAAGGAAAGTGAAAGTGCTACGTTGTAGCGGTGTTTTATCCTTAAACTATGGACTGGCAGCTGCTGCGGCTGGTGGTGGTGGTGGTGGTGGTGGTGGTGGTGGGAGGGTGGGGGGGGAATTTGGATCGCAAAGCTTGAAAAACCAGTTTTGAGGTTTTTGTTTATCTTGAGATGGCAGCAGGGCTCTTGCTCGCCCCCCCTTTTGGGATCCGACTTCGGATTTATTTTCATTTGGGCAGTCACTGAAGTTTCATTCAATGTACTGACTTAAAAAAATGCACTCCACTTGTAGCTTTCCCCGGTTGCACTTCAAAACAGCATCCAGTCTCACCCTCATCTGGAAATAATGCAAGCTTCTCTCTTCTCCGTTTCCCTCCTCCCCCACTTCTTTTTTTTTTTTCCTTTTAAAGCCCCACGTAACCTGAAGTCGGTAATCAGATGGAAAATGTGCTGGTCCTAGTTTTCTTTAGTATACTCTCCCTTTTGGTGGCAATTTTACTTGTTGAGGTATATTCAAAAACACAGGCGTTTTGTGCACATGTAGTTACTGAATTCTGAAATCTGCCAGTGATTTAAGTTGCTGTAAGTTTCCTCAAAGTTACTTTATATGCAACTTATAATATTTTTGTTGTGTGGACTTAAAAAAGAAATACACGGAGAACACCAGAGATCTTAAATTAACAGTGACATTAGTTCATCTAGTCATTCATCCTCTCCCTCCGTCTTCCTTTTTACAAGAAACAACTGATCACAAACCAGGCTAGAATTTATAAAAGAGGTTAGAGAAGGAGGAGGACGGGGCGGAGTGGGGCAGGGGATTGAGGTTAGAAGGGCTAGAATTTCCCTCATTCACAGGATGAAAAAGTTGACATTGTCTAAACCCTTCTGAATGGCTAGTAGTCGGTTACCCCGATTGTACCTCTACCTCCCCTCCCCCTCCACGTGACGACCCAGGACACATGCGCACCCGACGCAGCCCGGCACATCTGCACACTGACGTCAGTGTGCTCTGCCTCCGAGGAAAAGCTGCCAAAATTTTCTCCTGCTGCAATTCAACTTGGCTGGGGGCCGGTAGTGAGATCTAGGGCTACTTCAACAAAACTTTGCTGCCCTTCCTGCTCCTCTTGTCTTCTTTTCTCCTGATACCTTTTGATGCTCTTCACATGTTATTTGCATAGCAAAGGCACTAAGCTGTCCAGGAAGAGAGGGCACCACTTCCACCCCAATAAGTCTTTTTTTTCCCTTCCTTTCTCTTTTTCCTTTCCTTTTTTTTGGAGGGGGGGGCGAGAGAGAAAGAGGGTTTGCAAAGGCAGCATCTCAGGATGATAGCCTGGATGTATTGAAGGCATCTCTTTTGCTGCCAAATCGGAAAGTCCGTTCTCTAAGGCCCGGGTTAACCAGACTATAGGGTTTTATTCTGGCTGCAGAATAACTAACTGACTGCTGTGGCTTTGCAAAGAGGGGCAGAAAAAAAACTTAGAGAGGAGAGGGAGTACGTGAGTCGTCCAGTGCAATCTCTATTGTTTGAAACTTACTTTTTATCAGAATTTGAAGATGAAAACGGTAAGGAAGACTTCACAATATTCAATGAAACCGTTTTTTTTAAAATTAAAACTTGTGCTTTGCTTGTCTTCCGAATAACGCGTAGAAAACTTTTTTTCTGTGTGTGTGTGTTTTTTTTTTTTAAATGGCAATGAGTGAGCTTGACTGAACTCATTTTACAGATAGAAATCTTTTTAACTCTAGACTAGTCGGGGGTTGGAGAATTCTGGGTCTTGCAAGTATTTTATGATGCAAAAAATATACGTTTATTATACAAATAGACATGTTTTGTGAAGTATGACTTGATTATGATTATTGTGGTCTTTTAACTAACCACCAAGTAGTGATCGGGAAGGTAATAATGATGTGTATTTTAAGCTGATTTCCAGTTTTCTTAAAGAAAAACCTGCATTTTATAGTTTCATGTCAATGTCTTAAGTAGTCAGACAAGTGCATATTTTATGCCTGGGCTCAGAGGGCAGAATTAATGTGTTAGCTATAGCCCCGATGCTCTAGGATATGTTAAGCTCTTAATAGGCTAATCAAAGAGATGGAAACGTGTTTTTGATTTACTTTTGACCACTTGGGACGTGCTAGACTCCTAAGCCTCCGGAGCCTTGAATATTGGGGTATGTCTGTATATATGGCATATGGGATCAAAGTTCAAGGATGATGGGAGGTTGAGTGCTGGAGGGGTTATTGGAAAACTGCCTTCTGATAAGTTTACTACAATTACTGTCTTTGGTAATTTCTTTCCTTGTACAAGAGGCAAAGAGAGTGAGAGTGAGAAAGCGCACTGAGAAGGGAACAAGAGAGTGAGTTTCTTACTCTTGTTTTTATTTGAGCTGCCGGTGCAACGCGTTTGGGCCAAATGCCAACCGTCTGGGTCACACGCGTTTTATCCAAATAGATTTAGCGCTGCTGTCTGGAAATGGGCTGCTGAATGTTAACTTTAGGATCAACTCAGCCAGGGCAGCTCAGACTGTCACCCTGTGTCTGGGCGAAGTGGGGTGAGGGAGTGGGGGTAGCGGAGAGTGTGCAGGTTTGGAGGAAAGGGGAAACTCAACCATTGCTTGGAACTTTCAGAAAGACCCTGGAGTGTGATTTTCAATATATTCTATTCAAATTTCTAGGGCTAATTTTCTCTTTTCTTTCTTTTTTTTAGCTTATTTTGTTTTGAGTGAAACTTAGATGTGGGAATGACAGTTCTCTAAATTCATGACAGGGACAAAAATGTAAATAGAACTGGTGTAGATGAAGGAAATTGAGAAAATTAATTTTGGAGTTAATTGTTTTCCTGTGTTTTACCAAAGAGGTAGCTGCAGTTCTGGTTTGTATGAATTCAGCGCTTAAATGTGATCCTTGGTGCTTTGGATTTTTGTAGAATAGCATATAGAAACAAATACATTGATTTCAAACAAATCAAATTCATCTGTTTGCCACAAATGGCAGCAAATGAAATCTATGTTGTGGTGTTAATATGTTGTGATTCTCAAGGGGGAAAAAAGCTCTAACCCCAAGACCTAAAATATTTTAATACTTTTCATGTCTGGGCCAATGTGTGTAAGATTAATTTCTACTCTTGTCTACTCTTACCACTTCCTCTTTATTTCCTTAGCAACCACTAGTAGCTACTAGTGCTTTAGGATGGGCCTCTGTGCCAAATGTTACCCTGTGTGTGACTTTGCGAGAGAATAAAAAGAGTTAGCATATTAAGAGAGTTAATAGCACATTCTTTGGGGGAAGAAGAGGGGAAGAGGTGGATAGCTCTCTTGGTTCTACCAATAGACATAGTTGATTATCAACATTCTGAGCTAACTTCAGGAGGAAAAGTTCTTTCTGTTTATCAGGAGAGAAGTTACAATACAGATTAAGTATATTTATCTTGCTATCTGGAAAAAACAGTTTGGGACTATATGTAATTTAGGATTTGATTTTTATGAAATGATGTATTTTCACTTTTGGCTCATTTGCTCTTCTTGAGAGAGAGTTTTTGAGTGTGTTTAATCACATCTTTCCTTGAAAACCAATCTTACAAAAATTTATAAATGATCTGGAAACCTTTGCCCTTTGAGCCTAGCGGTGTCCTTATAGTAGGACAGCATATAGTAGGACATGGTAGGTGTCCTATAGTAGGTGACAGTAAGTATTTGTTGAGAGAATAAATAAAAAGTGAAGTGAAAAGTTAATTCCCACATACAAAAATTAAATACCTGAAGGGAGTATAGTGTTGTTGCCTCCTCTGGAAAGTACAAATCAGCCGTAAAATAAATAACCATAGTTAAGATGGATGAAGGAAGTTGAGAAGGGTGTTATACATGCTCTTCAACCCCATAATAATAGTTCATGAGAGGAAATTATTACCTTGACTATTCCCAGACCACTTGAGTGGGAAGTAGAGACTTTAGAGGAAAAGACAAGCAACCACCCCTTCAGCCAGGGCAGACTGCTGACGGAGTCACTGTAGTGCAAGTTGTCTGATCTCATTTGTTCTTAGCCAGTGTAGCTTTGATCCATGGAAGCAGGTAAATGACCCCTCAGCTGTAATAGCTGATGCATTTGTATTAGGGAAAAAAAACATGTGAAGTCAGAGTAAGATGGAAGTTTCGATTCTTTTTTCAAATTTAAAATGGTTATCATGATAGTCAACCTAGTTATCATGACCTAAATTCTTTACTCTTTAGTCTAAAAGACAATACAACTTCATTGATTGATTCCATCATCATGTCCAACTATTCCACATTTTTGAGGGCAGGAGGAACAATAAACCATTTTTGAAGGAAGGCCTTTGAAAAGTGATGAGTAAGATAAGGAGGAGCAGGGGCTAATATTTATTTAGCCATTAAAGTGAAGTGTGCGGACACTATACATCATGTGTAATGTAATTTAATCTCTCAACAAGTCTTTGTAAGGTAGATATCATTATCATGGTTTTGTAGGTAAGGAACAAATCCAGAAAATCCAGAGAGGTTAAGTAACTTGGAGTCAAGCCAAGACTCAAAGCCTTTGTGCTTTCTACAACATAATAACGCTTCTGCTTTATGATGTAAAGAGTTAATGTGTTATGATTTCTGGACAATCATGTAATATTTTAATGTTAGTCTGGATTTTGGAAACTATATCTGGAAAAGTTAGTGCCCGTACATATTTCTTCATGATGTCCGGATTAACTTCTGTAGCAGGTATCAGAAAGTAGGTTAACCCATTTCTTTTTATTGTGTAGGAGACTAGGAGGGGTTAGGTATGTTGATTGTTGCTGATTTTAGTTGAGCTTGAGTCAACCCGTTTACTTACTACTAAGTTTCTTCACTGGCCCTGGAGGCTTGAACAGAAGTGGAGAGTGAGGGCGGGAGTGAGAAAGGAGAAAGAAACTAAATTTATGAAGTGCCCAGGTGCCTGATACCTTAGTTAGTAGTGGAACCAGTATTGTAGCTCTGGTTTGTTTAACTTCAGAGCTCCTGCTCTTTCTACTGTGTACCAATGCCCTTTTTACTACAAGTCCTTAAATCAAATGTTAGTCTATTTTTGGCCAAGTAGTTACATAGTACGTTTTCTCTCAGTGTTAGCTTACTTAAATAGGGTGTTTTCAGGACAGTGCTAGTGATGGTAAGAGTGGAGGTTACAAAATTGTGAAGAGCAGGAAATTTCTAAAGGGGGAAACAGTGGGTTCTGTAAGTCTAGCTAACTGTATTATAAGTTTTGTTATGAGTTTCAGAGCCCAGGAAAGTAGGAAAAAAATGGATGAATGATTCATTCAAATCTATCATCACAAATAGAAAATTGACTCATATGTATTAATTATATATTTCTCTTTAAAGGAAGATTACTTTAAAGTGTAATGTGGGACTCAGTGTCAGACATTATTATGCAAAATACTCAAGTCATCTAAAAAAACACTAAAGAGTGAATTGTTCATGAAGCAACAATTACACTTTAATATTTCATGGGAAGGTACCTTTCCAATATTACCTGTTAGTCTTCTGCATAGGAACCAAATTTATTATTACTATTACTACTAATAATATTTTCCATGTCTTTTTGCCATTCAGACTCCACGGAACCTATTTATTTAATTTGCAATGATTGCCCTGGTAAACTGACCTGTGAACTTCTGCTTATCATTCAGAGCCTATCTCAAAGTCTATGTTTTTCATAAACTCTCCTTGACCCATCATTCTCTGACTCACAAGTCATCTTCCTCATCTGATCTCCTGCAACACCTTTTATCACTTTATATGTTATCTGTCAGTCTACCTTCAATTCTTTGTTACTTAAATTGTGAGCTCCTGAAGGGCATGGATTATGTCTTATTAATCTTTTCTGTATCCCATGTTGTTATAACATCATTTTAAATATATAGTATGACAACAATATTAGTTGATTAACGAATTAATTTTTCCAGGGTTTAGCAGCTTAATAACTTGTAGAGACAGACATGAGGAGTTTTAAATAGTTGTGGTTGTTTTATATGTTGTAATAACCAACATTTCTAGCACCACAGGGAAAGAAGTATTCCACATAAGTTAATTTTCCAGTTAACTACAAATATCCTTTTATATGCCTAAAGTTATTTTACTTTAACCGCTACTTATATATTCATTTACTCATTCATCTTTTTCAACCAACAGATATGTAAGCATTAATTATGTGATAATCCCATGTATTAGGGACTTGGGGAAAAATCTTTTTTTAGTATTTTTTGTGTACTTCTCTATCTTAACAATTTGTTATCTTATTAAAAGTAATTTTATCCTGATTTGGACATAGTATTTTGAATATGAGATATTGAGCTATAACATAGGCATATACACACTAGGAACTGTTAAACTGTAGGAGGACCATTTGTCTCTATCCCAAACTGTACTACTTCAGGCTTTTGAAGCTACTCTTCAGTTTTTCCCCCTTTTTGTCACTTTGTGCTGTTAGTGAGCTAGTTTCTAGTCCCTCTGTTATTTTCTTCTAAAGTGGTATGTGGTGGGAAATCAGAAAGCCAAATATACTACTGTTCTATATACAATGTGAATTCATGAACTCTGAGTGAGGTTGTAAGTCAAAGGGAAAGTACATGAGATACGATATAGAATCTGTTTTGACCTGAAATGAATTTTAAATATTCTCTTCTTTTCAGAAAATGAATATTTTCTTTTTAGTTACGTTCTAGATAGCTGAAGTTGTCTTATATGTGTTGCCTTATAAGCCATATAAGACTTCTAAGTCTTATATGTCAAGGATGGCAGTAAATATGGTTCAACTTCATAGAAGTTTAGTTTCTGCTGCTAAGTGTTCACAGACAGCTGCTAAGTATCACTGTATGTGTAGGTCTACTCTATAAGAAAAAAATGATAGGTGCCTCATAAAACACCAAATCAGTCTCTGGATATGAGCATGCTAAAAAGCATGTTAAGGAATGGTATCACTTACATAAAGTGCTGTTTATCACTTACATGAAATGAACTTTGATTGTGAAGTTGGTCTATTTTTAATTTTTTTAAAAGGAGCGTAGTCACTGTACCCACACATTGTTATGTTCAAAGTTTAAAAAATGTTTATGATTCCTCTTCATATTCCTTCTGATTATTAAGTAGCTCTGGCACTCACCTGCTAACCATTTAGGTTTTTAATTCTGTGTTTAGTCTTGTGAATGTTTATTTAGACTACAAAGAACAACAGTGGTCTAACTTAACTATATTAAGTTATTTTGTAGTACAGCATCCTTTGGCAAGCTTTCAGCAATATAAATCTGCCCATTCAGGATACTTTTCAGTTAACTTAAATATTTTTTTTTTCTAGGTTAAAAAATGGCCATACTTCAGTAGCTAATCAGCCTAATGCTTTGCTTATGAAAATTTTTCCATCATTTTTTTTTCATTTTGGATTGAGAAAATGAATCCACATATAGAAGAAAGTATGGGATGTTGGAAAAAAGTACCTGCTAAACAGTGGAACATCTAATAACTAATTTGCAAGAAGTTTTAAAGAAATAAAATTGTTATGCTTCGATTTTGGTATGGTATCGACTCTCTAGCACATAGGTAGCCCTCCAAAAAATCATCCAGTTTTCTGAATTATGGAAATTTTGTGGAAGACGTTGACCTGGATTTTGAGCCTCTTCATGGCTTCATCGGAATTTCATAGTGACCACAGGCTTTCATACAGTTCACAAGGTATGATTCCTGCTTTTGAAACTGACAGAAATTATTGCTATTAGTCTGAAAAAAAGATTCTGAATATTTGCCTTGGGTGAACATTTTCTTTGGTATAAGTAGTGATAAGAGGGGAGGTCTATATTGTCAATTCAGTGCTAGTTTCACAAATGTTAAAGGCGCTAAAAGTCTGTTTAACCCACACTACTAGTATTTGACATCCAGTGGGTTTTAGAGTTGACTGGTCTTTCTTAGACGATGACAGACCCAGGCTTCTTTTCTTCCTCTGAATCCTAAACTTCAGTAGGCTCATTCATTGCTATGGTTTACAGGCAAGGTCATGTTCAAAAGGAATCAAAGATTTTACACTATAAAAGAGCAAGAAACCAAATTCTGATACAAGATACTTCTAATATGGGTCCTTGGTGAAAAAATGTTTTTCCAAACATTTTTGTTTGGAAAAGAATTCTGATCTAAGGTCTAAAACCTGGATAAAAGAGTAAAAGTTGTAAGAAGTTCAATTTTTCAAATTAAGTCCATAGGTCCCTATAATTTTAATACATGGAATTGAGCTTTACATAATAAAAAAGATCTTAATAGAGATCCCAGGAGTGAATGTCATTTTGTTTTCCATGTATCAGTCCACTCCTTATGGAATTATTGAAAGCATATCTTTTGGATTCCCCTCCCATGAATGTAAAGTAACATCATTTTTTGATGCTGATGAGCCAGATTTTCAAGTTGTAGATTGAGGTTTATGTTCAGAAGTCCATATGTACAAGGTGTGGCTCTCAAAGTAGACCAACAAAGCCATAGAATTTAGTATGAACTCTTATTTATAAGAAGTGAAATTTTGTCTTTCAATGTATTTCCATTTGGCCATGGTTTCATGGGAGTTTATATTTGTGGATGAGTTCCATGTATAGACAGTGAGATGATGGGCAGACATTTGGTTTCCATTAGTGGTAAGCCTAACTAAAGGAATATGTGGTTAAGAAGATAGATTGCTAATATTTAGTATACCTAAGTGAGGAAACTATATTTAATAGTCCTCTGAAATTTTTGCCAATCTGATGATTTTTTAACAGTTTTATTGAGCTATAATATACATACCATATAATTCACCCATTTAAAAGATAAAATTCAGGGGTCCATAGTATTTTTACAGGGTTGTACAACCATTACTGCAGTTTTAAAACATGTTAATTGCCCCAAAAAGAAACCCTGTGCCCATTAGCAGTCACTCCCAAATTCCCTCCAAGATGCCCTCCACCCCATCTCTAGGCAACCTCTAACCTACTTCTGTCTCTAGAGATTTGCCCATTCTGGATATTTCATATAAATGGAATCATATAATATGTGGACTTTTGACTGGTCCCTTGCCTTTAACATAATGTTTTTATAATGTTAGATGATAACTTTTATTATGAAGGTGATTATTATGCAGGTTTATTCATGTAACAGCATGTATCAGTGTATGTATCAGTACATACATGTAACAGCATTCCTTTTTATTGCAGAATAGTATTCCATTGTGTGAATATACCACATTTTATTTATCTATTCATCAGTTGATGGACATTTATAGTTATTTCTCCTTTTTGGCTATTATGAATAATGCTGCTATGACCATTCATGTATGGGCTGTTGTGTGGATATTTGCTTTTAGAATTGCTGGGTCAGATGGTAGTTCCACTGTTTTCCAAAGTAGCTGCAGTATTTTACATTCCAACTGATGGTTTAAAAAAGAAGTTTCTACAAGGCTATAGATATTCTATATAACTTCTTTGTATAACTTTCACAAACATACTTATCTGAGCTAAATTCTATTCTTTTACAAATGTGTACTTTTCACTGATTTTTGTTCCAATGTAAAATATTTATATTTCCTGTAGAATTTTGCTCTCAGAACCATGTTTTTAAAATTAAATTTAAAGAAGAAAAGTCTTTCAAAAATAATTTTAAAATAATGTTGTTTTGAGGAATGAAATGATTGTAACTTAATTCATCTTTAGATTTTTAAACTTTTACTTTCATTTTTGCTTAATAAAACACTTTTTTGTCCATGTCTCACATATAATGATGCATATTTTAACTGATATAGTTGTTTTTTACACTGCTACTTCTTTATTCTGTTAAATCTTCTTTTCTTTTGTGTGTTTTTTTCTGGATTCTCTGCCTTGTGATTACAAAGAGGAATTCCTGACTTATCTAGAACATTACCAGCTAACTATTCCAATAAGGGTTGATCAAAATGGAGCTTTTCTCAGCTTTACTGTGAAAAATGATAAACACTCCAGAAGAAGACGGAGTATGGACCCTATCGATCCACAGCAGGCAGTATCTAAGTTATTCTTTAAACTTTCAGCCTATGGAAAGCACTTTCACCTAAACTTGACTCTCAACACAGATTTTGTGTCCAAACACTTTACAGTAGAATATTGGGGGAAAGATGGACCCCAGTGGAAACATGATTTTTTAGACAACTGCCATTATACAGGATACTTGCAAGATCAACGTAGTACAACCAAAGTGGCTTTAAGCAACTGTATTGGGTTGGTAAGTAGATGTTATAACTTTAAATTTCTAATGGGGAAATAAGTTCACAATGTAAATGTGTTTCCTCAGAAAAAAAAATACATGTATACGGGTGGTTTAAGTAGGGAAGGTAACAGTCTAAATTTTAAAAAATTTCTGCTTCCTTTGGTTTGGATAGCCTTTTTGATAATTTTTGCATTGATTTTCAAAGTAAGAACAATTTAAAAAAATACTGTATTAGAAGTACATAGTAGATATTTGGTACTCTTTTAAAACACTGAAATAGAATTGAATGGGAATGAAGGAGAGAAAACAATTGAAGATGGCTGAGGTTTCTCTTTTGGGTGAGGGTGTGTATGAATTTTACTAGTTAATGAGTATGCCAGTGGAATGCTGAATTGGAGAGGAAGATGAAGAGAGTGATTTTGATATAGTAGGAGAATGAATGAAACCTTAGGTTTCCTTTTAGATTTAAGTTTTTCTATTCAAGTAAACTTTTTTTAATGCATAAACAAAACTCAGTCATTGGGGAAGAGTTCAGGGTATGTGTATATTACTGAAGGGAACCACAACACTGCCTCTTTAAGGCTTCTTTCTATAGTATCTTCTTCTAATAGGCAACACAGCTTAAAGTTATGTATAACCTACTTGCTTTAAGTTCTTGAAGCAAAATCTTTTATACTAATGTCTTCGTGAAATCATTTTTCCCCATATTTATCTGAAGAATGACAATAAATCTTGTTTTACTAAGAAAATGGATTTCAGGAGTGTAGGTCTATGCTGGGCATTTGAGTCCATTCTAGTCTAATGGTAAATATATAGTTCAAGGTTGCATATACTAATGGTTGCAGAACAGAGTATATTCCCACACTTCTTGTACTGCTTTTACCCTGTTCAGGCTAATATAGATGTTCCATTAAAGCTTTATTTGTATAAAAGAGTACAAATGTTTTGATGTTCGAGTCACATTTTCAGAAACCGTTTTTCTACCTTATTCTCTCATATCCATATCCTCATTCCTACTTCAATATAAAAAACCTATATAATTAGAGTTGGATTTAAGTATGTTCTAAATTTGAAAGGAGTATCAAGAACCACACGGTGGAGAAAAATTTTCACTATAGGTACATATAAGAATTTGCTCAGATAGTCCATTTTCTGTAACTGTTAATGGTCAAAACTTAGATTTTAAGATTTGGGTTTGATTTTATAAACAGAGACTGAGTACATATAATGCAAATTACTTTCTCTATAAGCAGTATTATAAGTCTTTATCTTTCTAAATAAAGATAAATTATAAAAAAAAAATCTGTGTTTTAAAACCTTTCATATGTTAAAGTGACACTTGCTATTAAATATGATAGAAAAACACTGTAGTCATTGACCAAGAGTTTTAAGTTTGGCTTTTACATTAATTATGTTATTGATAGCTTTAACAGGGTGGTGAAATGAACAAATTTGAGATTTAAAAAAAGAAAAATGAATTCCATTGTGAGATTTGAGGGAAGAGGAGTGACTGGGGATATGAAGATGAGTTAGAACATGCAGGAGGTAATGAAGGCCTATACAAAGGCTATGGCACTGGCAATGGACAAGGTAGACTTAATTTGAATCATGTTTTGGTGAGAAAATTAGAGGATTTGTGTCAATAATTTTTTTCTTTCCTGGCATCTAATAAGATATATATAGTAGATAACATGGTAGATATTTGACAATATTTTAAAACATTGAAATAGAACTGAACGGGGTATGGGATGAAGGAGAGAGAGTAATTGAAGATGTTTGAGGTTTCTCTTTTGGATGATGGTTATATATGTGAATTTTACTAGCTAAGTAAGAGAAATGCCAGTAGAATGCTGGATTAGAGAGGAAGATGAAGAGAGTGATTTTTGATAGAATAAATGTGAAGAGTCTGCAGAAGTATGGGTTTAAGATGACTAGTTGGCATTTGGGAAATATGACTCTGAAATTTAGAAAAGAATTTAAGTCTGGAAACAAGTAATTTTTTTTTTTTTTTTGGTTTCTATCTCATTATAGTTTATGAATGCTATCACTTAGGCTGTATACATGCATTCTCACAAAATATATCTTTATCTGTGGTGGTATAGTGAGGCCTAGCAAGTTAAAGTGATTATTATTATTATTTTTTACTGAAGTAAAACTTATCATTGGTATCCAATCATATATTGGTTTCAAGTATTCAACACTGTGGTCCAACAGTTACTCATATTATTAAATCCTCACCCCCTCTAGTGCAGCTACTATCTGTCAACATAGGAAGATGTTACAGTCTTTGACTATTATCTCCATGCTGTGCTGCTGTCCCGTGCAACTTATATTATGACTGAGACTTTTTGTGCCCCTTTATCCCTCTCACCCTCTCCACCCACACACCCCAATCTGTCCTCTCCCATGACACCAGTAGCTTCTTAGTGTCGATGAGTCTACTGCTATTTTGTTTATTTTGTTTTGTTTTATTGTCAGATTCCACAAATACATGAAATCATATGGTATTTGTCCTCCATTTGGCTTATTTTGCTCAGCATAATTCCCTCTAGGTCCATCCATGTTGTTGCAAGTGGCAGGATTTCCTTCTTTTTATGGCTGAGTAATAGTCCATTGTGCATAGGTACCACATCTTCTTTATCCATTCATCTGTTGATGGACACTTAGGTTGCTTTTATATCTTGGCTATTGCAAACAGTGAGGTGATAAACATAGGGGTGCATATATATATATATATCATTTTAAATCAGGGATTTTGTTTTTTTCAGGTAAATTCGTGAAAGTGGAATTACTGGATCAATTGGTATTTCTGTTTTTAGTTTTTTGTGGAACCTCCATACTGCTTTCCATAGTGGCTGCACCAACTGACTTTCCCACCAACAGTGTAGGAGGGTTCCCTTCTTTTCACGTCCTCACCAACACTTGTTCTTTCTTTCTGGCCATTCTAACTGGTGTGAGGTGATACCTCATTGTGGTTGGAAACAAGTAATTTGAGGGTTGTTAACATAAGTGACTAAAAGTGTGAAAGATGTTTGATGAGTCGAAAGTGAGAGGGTGAAAATGGAAACTTTTCTACACTTAATGGGATAGCAGAGTATCATCCATCTATTCTTCATCCTCACTGAAACTTTTTATCTCTTATTCTCTTTCCTTCTATTTGTTAACACTTTTCTGTTTTACTTTGCTTCTGTTGAAACTATATGGTCCATGTTGACTCATTCTGATGACTTAAAGTGTGGTCTGCCAGATTTGTCCCCTTGGCAGTTAATAAAGAATTTGTGAGCAGTTGATTTGAGACTATATAAATATCCTGTTTCTCATTACACTTTTCCCTACCTGTCTTAGTAATCTTCGCGTTCATTTTTTTCTGTCATGTTACATTTTTAATCAAAAGGAAGATATGAATATATATTTTTAAATCCCACTTTTTGAAGGCCCCTTTTAACCAAATTGGTTTTTAATTGTTCTGTATAAAATAGTTTTCAGTGTAGAGATCAGTAGTGTTTTCTAATTATATTTCCTTACCCATAGTTTCAGTGTTATAACCCTTGCACCATCCAAAGGAAAAAAATTCCTAACATTGTAGTATATCAGTAGTTCAGAATAAAGTCACATTTTAGTTTCCTAAAACTTCTGAATCCTTGCCTGTTTGAAAGTGACTTTATGATACCCTCATGTTTGGTTAATAATTTATCTGTATGTGGAATTCTAGGTTCAAAATCATTTTCCTTTAGAACTATGGATGGTGCAATTTGGAAAGGGAAATCTGGGGCATCACATTTGTCTGTATGTTTTCATATCTTAGGAAAATATTTAAAGATCTAAAAATACAGCATTGATTAATTTGGGGTGGCAGATAGAAGTCTGCTTTTTGTTCTTTGCTTTTTTTCTTAAAATTTTTTCCTCAATGAAAATGACGTCTTCTTTTGATTTTTCCTGTTCCAAGAATTTTATAATAATGTGGTAAGTTTTGGGTCTTTTTTCCTTAACACTACTTGGTATTTGATGGGTGCTGTCAATTTAAAGACCCTCCTTTAGCTTAGAGAAATATAAAAAATTATTTCTTTGATGATTTTCTCTTCTTGTTCTCCCCATCCCACCTTCTGTAATTGGTTCTCTGCTTCTGTTATCTCCCTTTCTCCCATCTTTTTCTTTTTTGTTCTATGAAATTTCTTTGCCTTCTTTTCCTTCAATTGATTAAAAAATTACAGCAGTCATATTTCTAATTTCAAAAGATCTTTCTTTTTTGATTGTTACTTTCTTTATATTTTGTTCTTATATCATGAAAAATTATTTTCTTTAATCTCTCTAAGGATACTAAAGACTATATAGCTAGTTGGAAAAGACCAGTGATCCCCATAGGCTTTTTTTATGCCCACAGCTGCCTTTCTTTTTCCATTATTCAGTCATCCATTCATCATATAATGGGCGCTCTTCTAGGTGCTATGAGTACACCAGTGAACAAAATAAAAATTCCTGTTATCATAGAGCTTTTATTCTACTGGAGGAGATATGCAATGTGATGAATGAATAAAAATTGTAGTTAATAAAATACGGATAATAAAAATCATGGATAATAGTTAATAAAATATTTAATAAAAATCATGATAATGATAATTTCTAAGGCAGAATCAATATTGAGTAAGCACCTTAATGGAAATGAGGAAGAGAATGCTGATATCTATACATAAGATTTCCATGTGGAGATCTTTAAGTATAAAGGTCTGATATGAGAGTGTTTGAAGAACACCTTACCTTGGCTAGAAGATTATGGTGGCTAGAACTGAATGAAAGAGGAGAAGAGTAATGGAAGGGGAACTTAAAAAGAGAACTGGGGGCCAAATAGTGGATTTTAGAGGACATGGGATAAAATCAATGATGACTCCAAGCTCGAGGCCTGAACAACTAGTAGAATATAACAGCCATCATTTGAGAAAGACTTAGGCATTAACTGAGATGGAAAAGCAGTAGGAGGAATAGGCTGGGGGAAGTGTTAACAAGTTCAGGGGGCATGTTAAACTTGAGATGTTATATAGGATGTTGGATGTACAAGTCTGGAACTGAGGAGAGAGGAGATTTATGGAGTTATAAATTTGGGAGTCATCAATATATAGGTGACAGTTAAAGCTAGGAGATTATATGAAATTGCTTAGTGGGGGAGTATAAATAGAATAAAGAAAAGGTTTAAGGACTGAGCCTTTGGGGTCAGGGAGATCAGAAAGATGTGGAGGAAGCAGCAAAGAACAGTGGAGGAAGAAAGTTGAAAGAAAACCAGGCAAATATCGTAAAAGCCAAGATAAGTAAGTATTTCAAGAGAAAAATGCTGCTGAGTCAAAATAAAGAGAACTGAAAACTGACCATTGAATTTATCAATGAGGAGGTTATTGTTGACCTTGATAAGAACAGTTTTGGTGAAGTCATGGTGTGGTTTGGAAAAGAAGCAAAAACCTGATTGGAGAGGTTTAAGAAGGAATGGGAGAAAAAGCATATGTAGACAGTTATTTTAAAGACTTTTGTAAAAGCAAGAAATGATGAGTTGCTGCAGGCAGAATTGGGGGTCAGAGAAGTTTTGTTTTTGTTCTTGATAGAGATGGGAATGATTATGTAGAGAGAAAGGAAATTTCTGGAGTGATGTCCTTGGTAGGTGAGAAGGGATGAAATCATCTGCATAAATAGAATAATTATCTTTAGCTAGGAGAATAGACAGTTCATCCATGATAATAGGAAATAAAATTGTATTATATAGACATGAGATGCAGGTAGGTGGGCATTTGTGGTTGTAGGAGTTTGTAGGAGGTTGTGTAATGTCTTTTGGAATGAAGATGGAAAAATGAAATATTATGGATTTAAGAAGAGAAGTGAAAGTATGGATTATTTATCCAGGAGAGTGGGATATTGAATGAACTAGAGACATATAGTATAATTTTCATGAAGCATTAAGGGGACAGGTGAGATTGTGATGATGAATGTAAAGTGAGAATAGGCAGCATCTTGGTGTGGTTCTCTCTGGCTAAATAAAGCTGCGAGAGTGCAGACCCAGAAGAGCAAAACTGAATTTAATCAGGGTGTGGTTTAGCCAAGTAAATTCCATGAAAGGAGAAAAAAAACAAAGGAATTAAACATGGGTTAGAAGGGAAGTAAAGACATGAAGTGAGTGGAGGACAATGAAAAAGCAACAGGATCAGTGGGTCTTGGTGGGCATAAAAGGTCTCTCTTGGAACTGGGATACTAGAGGGAAAGTACTAGAAAGACAGAAGAATGGGATACTTGGAATTGAGATTATGGTAGTGTTGCAGATGTTGAGTCTAGGGTTTGACTGTTAGTCTGAATGTCTACAGTAAGGTGAAGGACAAAGATACAGGTACTGAAGAGACTGTCTTATGTCATTAGTTCCTAACCTGGGGGATGGAATTCAGGGGGTTTGTGAACTGGAAAGGGGAAACAATACATCTTTATCTTTACCAAGTCTTAGCTGAAATTGAACATTTCCTTCAATTGTGAATTTAGGTAATAAACCAATAAAGTAATAGCAGTCAGTAGCTATGACTTTGTCCCCCGTGGAAATTACAGATATTTTCATGTCATGTTATATAGGGCTTTTTTTCCAGGTTCTTGGAAATATTATTTATATTAATCATTATTGTGAGATTATGGTAGTCATTAGTCATTTAAAGTGTTTCAAAGAGTCATATGTATTTCTGTACTACACCTAAAAGTATTTTGATAACAGTATTTTGTTACAATTGGATTTTATTTATAGTCTTATATATTTTTCTCTGCATTTAAAATATTATTCAACCAATCTTGGCCTCATCCCTAGACTTCTAAAGGGATCCAGGCCACCAGTACACACATGTGCATTTTAAGAAATGATGGTATAAAAAGATACTGAAATCAATAGTTATTTCAGGAATGGTATTTCAGAGACTGACAGTGATCCAGAGGCTAAAATCTTTAAGGAATGAGGAAAGTGACTCTGGGTCAGTAGTAGACAACTGCAACTAGCAGAGGGGAAAGGTAAGGGTGTGGAGATTTGGACTGGTGGGTATTTTTTGTTTCTTGTTTTTTGCTTTTTTTTTTTTTTTGTAGGTGAAGTGGGGAGAGGGAGAATTGTTTGGAAATGGTCGTGAGTCACAAGGACACTTGCCCTACCTCTAGGTCCCACAGGAGGCATGTAGGAGAGAAAGCAGCCAGGATTCCAGAGGACTAGAAGGAAGAGGAGTATCATTTAGGGAGATTCAGGTTTTTGTCTGAGCAAGATGAAGAGAACATTCACAGAAGAGGCTGAGGTTATAGGAGATTGTGATAACTGTTGACCTTGAGTTTGAGATGGCACAGTAGAAATCTTTTAAAGGGTGAAGGGGGGAAATACGTGATGAGATCAGAAGACATGATATACATAACCACATGGGGAATAGAATTGAAGGGGTGGGTCTTGGGCTTCTTCTAGGAACTGATATGAGGGGAAAGGGGACATTATGAGATTAATCTGGAAGGTCCTGGGGCAGACAGTGGAGAGGTGACTGGGGATGCTGAGGGAAGGGAGAGCATGACTCTTGCTAGGGATGCACAGATTTCTGGAATTCCCACTTAATTCAGGTCTTCCATCATCTGGCCTTCAATACCTTTCCAGTTCATAATCATTTTCTCCTTTTGTCTCTCTAGCTGCAGTAGCTCCCTCTTGTTTCTCAGATAATGCATGTATGCTCCTAGCCCTCTGCGTTTGCATTCGCTACTCCCACTATCTAGTCTGCTCTTTTTCAAGATACCTTGTTCGGCTTGCTCCTTCACTTATTTGGGTTTCTGTTCAAATAATCACCTTATTAAAGAGGATGTCCCCAACCATCTAGTTTGTGTAATTCCCTCACTTCTGATAACTCCCTGTCTTCTTATACTGCATTCTTTTTCTTCTTCACATTTATTACTCCATGATTGATCATTTATCTAATGAATGAAGTACCTTCTTCTACCTCCTCCCACCAGGATGTAAGCTCCGTAAGAAAGCCAGAACTTTGTTCTGTTCACTATTGCATTCTCACCACCTAGAACCTGCCATGTGATAGGCACTCGAAATGTAATTGGTGAATGAATAAATAAAGTCAGAAACAACCTGCGAGGATAAGGGAATTTTAGTGTAATGGCTACGAGTCTAGGCTCCAAAGTCAATTGAATGAGTTTGTTACTTATAGTAGTACTTACTTCAAAGAACTATTAAGATTAAATAAGGTAGTGTGTGTAAACATCTTACAGACTACCCAACACATAAAATCTCTGGATTTTTTTCCTGGGTCTTTCCATACTTGAAATTAGAGATTCTGTTTACTTACCAGGCTTCTGACTCTATCCTTCCCCAGCAACCGGAGTTTCATGTCCGGGACTGCTCAGCAATCTTCTGCCCATGGTCCAGCATGATATAACCTTAGTTCTCTGCCTTTCTGTGCAATACTCTGGACTTCACTTCCTGCACTTTGCTCTTGTCAAAACTTCTTATACATGCCTTCTTTTCGGCAAGAATCACCCCCAGTTTGCTGTCACATTGTTCATCTTTCTGGTGAAGTAATGGCAAATTGTTTTATTCCTGTTACTATTTGCTTTTAATTTGGGGACTAATATCCTTAAAGTAAAGCAAACAATGGTGAAAAAAATATGAAGTAACTAAGAGCTTCTTTTTCGTTTTTTGCATTCCCTAGCTCATTTTGTGTAGGTGGCTGTCAACTTCATTTATAAATTAGAGCAGCTCTGATGATGTCTTATCCTTCTTTCCAGGCATGTGGTATTTAACATGAATTTCCCTAAACAGAATCAGAGAGGTTTAGAGTCAAAGGGACCTTAGAGATTATCTGGACCAAAGCCTTTTCAGCTTTTTTTTCTTTCTAAAGCAGCAAAGCCCTTTTCTCAAATGAAATGTTATGTGGAAACTTAATATATAGGTTAATAAAAGCACAGCTGATTCCTAAGCTCAGGAATCCAAGCCATGTAGGTCTCCCTTTGTTGTCTGGGGCAGTCCCCTGAGGGCACTTCCGTGGAACCCTTAGGGCTCCCCGGGGTGCTGTTTTAAAAACATGAATTTACATCAACCCTTTCGTTTTTCCAGCTGAGGAAATACACCCGAGAGTTTATGTTTTATCCAGTGTTACAGCATAAATTAGTTGGATTAAGAATGTCTTCACATGTGCGATACTTAGGAAAACACTATTAGAGAAGGATGCAGATATTATCTGATGCAGATAACTTTTACTGTGTCATTTCTTTGAATCAGCAAACTTTTATTTGGTGTACATACTACATATGAGACACTTTCTGTGGCTGTAACTGATACAGAGAAATATGAGACATAATCCTTTGCCTTAACAAAGCAAATAATATAGCTGGGAAGATAGAACATGCGGTTGGAAAGTCATACAAAATTTAAATACAGCTCCAAGACTTGAGAAAGCAAAGCAGTGTAGAATTAACTAAAAATAAATGATACTAATAAATAGCTCCATTGAAGCTCAGAGAAGGGTGAAACTACTCCAGTTGGGCTAGAGAATGTTTTAAAGAGGAATTATGACTGAGCCAAACAGAACTTGGCTAAGTAAATAGGTATAAGGCAATATAATACTGTGACTAAGAACAGAGCTTTGGGTGAACTCCAGGTCCTTCACTTCCCCCTCTATCATATCGGGCAAATTCTTAACCTCTGAGCTTGTCACTTCATCTGCAAAATGGGGATATATGGGATGTTTATTAATTAAGGACACATTAATTAGTGTAACATAAACCTTAAAATGTCAGTAGTTTATCACAATGGAAGTTTATTTTTTCCTTATATCAATGTCTGTGTTGGATAACTTTCCATGAGGTCACTCAGGGACCCAGATTCCTTCCTTTTGGCTTTCACCTCCCCTAGGTCTTTTTAGGGACAGTGATGAATTCCACTGGAGGGCTTTCTGGGCCTAAAGATGATATATAGCACTCTGCCCATTTTCTGTTGGCCAAAACTCCATTATAAAGCTATACCTAAACACAGAGGATGTAGTTACGTGCACAATTTGGAAAGGAGTAAGTCTTAGTGAACACACAGTGGTATCTGCTACTGCATAGAGTTGTTGGGAAGATTGGAGGAAATAATGTATGTGTCAGGCTTGGAAAGGCCATAGCATGTGAAGGTATTTAAACTTCATTTTAAAGGAATAGGAAAATTTAATGTTCTGCTGAGTATAGACAATTCACTAAATTTCTTTTAAATGTGTTTTAACCTCCTTTTTAGAGAGGTATTAATTTATTTTCAAACTGTTGGTAATGTACTAGTACTATTATTCTTCTTGGTAAATTCTTTGTTTCCTTTACTTTTAGCATGGTGTTATTGCTACAGAAGATGAAGAATACTTTATTGAACCATTAAAGAATACCACAGAAGATTCCAAACATTTTAGTTATGAAAATGGTCATCCTCATGTTATTTACAAAAAGTCTGCCCTTCAGCAGCAGCATCTGTATGATCACTCTCACTGTGGGGTTTCAGGTGAGTGAGTTTGTGGCTTTCAGAAGTTGTATTGTATTTGCTGCTTTCTTTCTTCTGGCACATATGGTAAGGTTATAATAAAACTCAATAGGAATTTTAATGATATTTAAAGACATTTGAATGAAATTAGAACGATAATGCTCAAAGTCTGCTTAAAAGATGTCTCAATCAATAGTTTTAAGTCAATTTTAGAAGCTCTTTGAGAAGTCCTTAAAATATAAGTCTTTAAAATTTCATTTCTTTGCAGGGGGCAATAAACCTACCTTATTTTATCCAGGTAATAGTAAAAGCCTTCATGCACAGGTGTTCCATTGTACTCTGTGCTACTTGGTTAGCATGATTTTTTTTTGCTGGTGGCAGAAATCTAGATACTTGAATAAGACTTGAGGAGTCTTAAGACAGTGTTGAAAGATATTGATAGATAGGGTACTATAGAAATAAGTAAGGGACAGCAAACCTAGACTTGGGTGTCAAAGAAGGCTTCATGGAGCAAGTGACTTCTTACTGAGGCCTGAGGGATAAGAGAAGGTAGCTTAGCAAAAGTGGAGGGAGCAGGGTGGGTAGAGTGTTCCATACAGAGGAAACAGCATTTACAAAGCTTCTGAATAAAAAGAATATCACATTCCAGGAATTGATAGTAAATACAACTAGATATTAGCATGTGGGTTGGAGAGAGAGGGATGAGATTCATAGAGGTTTGGGTGAGTTGCTGTGGGAGATGAAATTGGAAAGAGAAGAAAGGGCCACATCACAAAGGGCTTCTAAACCGTATTAAGGAATTTGTGTAGCCTAAGAGTGTTAGAAACCTGTTGACAGTTAAGCAGTAGGAATCAATTGGTCAGATTTGGGTTTCAGAAAAAATTACTCTGGCAGCCATTTAGAGACTGAATTAGGAAAGAGCAAGATTAGAGGTAGGGAGTAAGGAGGCTGTTTAATCTAAAGATTAGAAAACGTAGTGGAATAGAGGATATAGCATAGTGGAGAGAACCTGGGCTTTGGGTTAGCTTTGGACAAGTTGCCCAACCTCTCTTGTACTCCTCTCAGCACACATTATTACTCAGTCAAATTGGAGCTTTCATTATTATTAGGATGACTGTTTATAGCATTTAAAGTGCTACTATATTTTTTAAAAAAGATTAGATTTGTTCTATGCTGTTCTAGTAGCTGGAACGAGGGGCAGAGTATTTCAGAGGTAGATTTCAGCTTAATACAAAGAAAAGTTCACCAAAAAGTAAATTTGTAAAAAATAGACTGGGTTGCTCTGGGAATCAGTGAATGCATCATCCTTCCGTTTCTTCTCCATATCCTTCAGGGCTCCTTCTCTTGGGCTTCAAGTGTTCTTTGGAATTCTTTCCTCAATTGACTGTTCTTATTCTGCATAGTCTCTTCATGATAACCTCTGAGGCTTTTCATTATGGCAGCTCCTTGTTGGTCAAGAATAATTGGTACTAGAAAAGGCTACTTAAAATGAGTCAACTTAAAACATGAAATAAAAATTTTCAGTAAAGAATGAAGAAAAAAAGGTCCGATTGGTCTTTGTATTAAATAATGAAACTAAACATTACAGAAATAGTTAATTTTATCCTATATTTAATAAAGTTTATAAAAGTACAATATAAATTCTTTAAAAACTAGGAATCAAATATATTTAGTTGTTTATTATGATGTAATTTGCCCATATTTTTTTCATAACATGACATCCTTCACTTCATGATCATAAAGATCACTTTTGCAAAAATATTTAGATTTCATCATATTCTAAAAGGTATCTCTTAACCCTTTGATATTCAAATTATCCTTTTCTGAAGCACCTGTCTTATTCTTAACTGGTCTTAGGCAGATCCTTATTTTCCAGTGGTTTAGCCATGAGTCAAGCAGTTCTCCAAATTCACTCTTAGTGCTGTCATGAAATTCTGCCCTGTTTTGGGAAGATTTTATTCTCCAATCTGTCCTCCTGGAGTACTGAGACTACTTCCTAAATGGTCCTTATTTTTAATTTATTCCATTTACTAGCTATTTCTACTACCCCTAACATTAATCCATTTAGTTCAGACCCTCATTATCTCCTTCCTAGACCACTCTAATGACTTTCTAACTCTTCTTCTGTCTCCAGGTTTGTCTTTCTGTCATTATTCAAGTCTGTCTCCTAAATCTGGCAGAATTACATACTTTCAAATATCTCACTGGCTTCTAAATAATGGGAACATTGTAGTAATTCCATGGGATTGTCACTACATCAGAAAAAAAGCATTTTGTGTTTAATAAGTTTGGATAATGTCTGGTTAAGAACTAGTGATCTTAACTGTGGTACTGTTTCAACAGCATAGTTCAAGTGAGATGTGCATTAATTCATATGCATACATTGCCAGTTAACCTATTACTGGGAACTCAAGTTTACATCTAAATATAAGACACGGAAACCCTTTTGACAGTGGGTGTAATTGTCTCATATTCAGATATGAATTTTCCCACTCTAATTAGATTTAAGCTATCAATTTAACAATTTATATGAAAAATATCTTTTTGTAGAAAATTTAGAGAATACAGGATGAAAAGAAAAAAAAAAGAAAATGAAGTTACTCTTACACCACCATCCAGAGATAGGTGGATGGATTGATATATTTTCCGTCTCGAAATCTGCATTAAGTTCTTAAGTAGTTATTAAATATCCATTTAGCAAGTGTGTGCAAGGCTATTCTAGGTGCAAGGGTGTAGCAGTAAAATAAAGTGTGAAAAGTTACTGCTTCTATGAAGCTTATATTCCAGGGAGGAGAGACAGTTAACTAAATAAGCAGTCAAACAAATAAATAAATGATGGTCAACTGTCAAGAAGTAATAAGTGCTAGAATGAAAAACAAAACAGGTCATTGAATCTCTAGGAATGAAAGAATATTAAGAGAACTGTGTGACCAATCCAAATGGAACAATATTTGCATTCTAGGGCTACCAGAAGAAGAAGAAAGAGAAAAAGGGATAGAAAGTGTCTTGAAGAAATAATTGCTGAAAATGTCCCCAAGCTGGGAAAGGAAATAGTCTCTCAGACTATGTAAGCCCACAGATCTCCCAACACAAGGGACCCAAGGAGGGCAACACCAAGACATATAATAATTAAAATGGCAAAGATCAAAGACAAAGACAGGGTATTAAAAGCAGCCAGAGAGAGAAAAAAATTCACCTACAAAGGAAAACCCATCAGGCTATCATCAGATTTCTCAACAGAAAACTTACAGGCCAGAAGAGAATGGCATGATATATTTAATGCAATGAAACAGAAGGGCCTTGAACCAAGAATACTATATCCAGCAAGATTATTATTTAAATTTGAAGGAGGTATTAAACAATTTCCACATAAGCAAAAGATGAGGGAGTTTACCTCCCACAAACCACCACTACAGGATATTTTAAAGGGACTGCTCTAGCTGGAAGTATTCCTAAGGCTAAATAGATGTCACCAGAGAAAATAAAATCACAGCAAAGAAAGCAGACTTAAGGCAAAAAATAAAATACTAACTAAAGGCAAAAAATAAAATCAGCTATCCACAAAAGCACTCAAGGGAAATGAAAAGAGTACAGAATAAAACACCTACATATAAAGAGTGCAGGAGGAAGAAGAAGAAGGGACAGAACTAAAGAATCATCAGACTGTGTTTATAATAGCAAATAAGTGAGTTAAAGTTAGATGGTTAGATAGTAAAGAAGCTACCCTTGAACCTTTGGTAAGCATGAATCCAAAGCCTGCAATGGCAGTAAGTACATATCTATCAATAATCACCCTAAATGTAAATGGACTGAATGCACCAATCAAAAGACGCAGAGTAATAGAATGAATAAAAAAGCAAGACCAATCTATATGCTGCTTACAAGAGACTCACCTCAAACCCAAAGACATACACAGACTAAAAGTGAAGGGATGGAGAAAGATATTTCATGCAAACAATAGGGAGAAAAAAGCAGGTGTTGCAGTACTTGTATCAGACAAAATAGACTTCAAAACAAAGAAAGTAACAAGAGATAAAGAAGGATATTACATAATGATAAAGGGGTCAGTCCAACAAGAGGATATAACCATTATAAATATATATATGTACCCAACACAGGAGCACCGACATATGTGAAACAAATACTAATAGAATCAAAGGAGGAAATAGAGTGCAATGCAATCATTTTGGGAGACTTCAATACACCACTCACTCCAAAGGACAGATCCACCAGATAGAAAATAAGTAAGGACACAGAGGCACTGAACAACACACTAGAACAGATAGACCTAACAGACATCTACAGAACTCTACACCAAAAGCAGCAAGATACACATTCTTCTCAAGTGCACATGGAACATTTTCCAGAATAGACCACATACTAGGCCACAAAAAGAGCCTCAGTAAATTCAAAAAGATTGACATTCTGCTAACCAACTTCTCAGACCACAAAGGTATATAACTAGAAATAAATTGTATAAAGAAAATAAAAAGCCTCAAAAACACATGGAGGCTGAACAACATGCTCCTAAATAATCAATGGATCAATGCCCAAATTAAAACAGAGATTGAACAATATATGGAGACAAATGAAAACAACAACACAAAGCCCCAACTTCTGTGGGATGCAGTGAAGCCAGTTCTAAGAGGAAAGTATATAGCAATCTAGGTCTATTTAAAGAAGGAAGAACAATCCCAAATGAATAAAGTGACAATTATTGAAACTGGAGAAAGAACAAATGAGGCCCAATGTCAGCAGAAGGAAGGACATAATAAAGATCAAAGAAGAAATAAATAAAATTGAGAAGAATAAAACAATAGAAAAAATTAATGAAACCAAGAGCTTGTTCTTCAAAAAAAATAAACAAAATAGATAAACCCCTAGCCAGACTTATTAAGAGTAAAAGAGAATCTACACACATAAAAAGAATCAGAAATGAGAAAGGAAAAATCATGACAGACACCACAGAAATACAAAGAATTATTAGAGAATATTATGAAAATCTATATGCTAACAAGCTGGATAACGTAGAAGAAATGCACAACTTTCTAGAAAAATACAACCTTCCAAGACTGACCAAGGAAGAAACAGAAAATCTAAACAGACCAATTACCAGCAATGAAAATGAATCAGTAATCAAAAACTACCCATGAACAAACTCCCTGGGCCAGATTGATTCACTGCAGAATTTTATCAGACATTTACAGAAGACATAATGCCCATTCTCCTTAAAGTTTTCCAAAAAATAGAAGAGGAGGGAATACTCCCAAACTCAATCTATGAAGCCAGCATCACTCTAATACCAAAACTAGGCAAAGACACCACAAAAAAAAGAAAATTACAGACCAGTATCCTTGATGAACATAGATGCAAAAATACTCAACAAGGTATTAGCAAACCAAACTCAAAAATACATCAAGAGGATCATACACCATGATCAAGTGGGATTGATCTCAGGGATGCAAGGATGGTACAACATTCGAAAATCCATCAACATCATCCACCACATCAACAAAAAGGACAAAACCGACATGATCATCTCCATAGATGCTGAAAAAGCATTTGACAAAATTCAACATCCATTCTTGATAAAAACTCTCAACAAAATGGGTATACAGGGCAAGTACCTCAACATAATAAAGGCCATATACGACAAATCCACAGCCAACATCATACTTAACAGTGAGAAGCTGGAAGCTTTCCACCTAATATCGGAAACAAGACAGGGATGCCCACTCTCCCCACTTTTATTCAACATAGTTCTGGAGGTCCTAGCCATGGCAATCATACTACACAAAGCAATAAAAGGCATCCAGATTGGTAAGGAAGAAGTCAAACTGTCACTATTTGCTGATGACATAATATTGTACATAAAAAAACCCTAAAGATTCCACTCCAAAACTACTAGAACTAATATCTGAATTCAGCAAAGTTGCAGGGTACAAAATTAATACACAGAAGTCTGTTGCTTTCCTATACACTAACAATGTACTAGCAGAAAGAGAAATCAGGAAAACAATTCCATTCATAATTGCATCCAAAAGAATAAAATACCTAGGAATAAACCTAACCTGAAAGCTATAAGACACTCTTAAGAGAAATTAAAGAGGGCACCAACAAATGGAAACTCATCCCATGCTCTTGGCTTGGAAGAATTAATATTGTCAAAATGGCCATCCTGCCTAAAGCAATCGACAGATTCAATGCAATCCCTGGGAAAACACCAACAGCATTCTTCAATGAACTGGAACAAATAGTTCTAAAATTCATATGGAACCACCAAAGACCCCAAATAGCCAAAGCAATCCTGAGAAGGAAGAACAAAGCAAGGAGGACCTCACTTCCCAACTTCAAGCTCTACTACAAAGCCACAGTAATTAAGACAGTTTGGTACTCGCACAAGAACAGACCCACAGACCAGTGGAACTGAATAGAGGGTCCAGATGTTAACCCAAACATTTATGGTCAATTAATATACAATAAAGGAGCCATGGATATGCAGTGGGGAAATGACAGCCTCTTCAACAGCTGATGTTGGCAAAACTGGACAGCTACATGTAAGAGAATGAAACTGTGTCATTGTCTAACCCCATACACAAAAGTAAATTTGAAATGGATCAAAGACCTGAATGAAGTCATGAAACCATAAAAGTCTTAGAAAAAAACATGGGCAAAAATATCTTGGACATCATCTACATTTGCCCTCTTACAGCACTAAACTATGTTTTCTACCTTTATCTTGCATCTATCTACCACTTCAGCATTTTATTAAAAAATAATAATAATAATAATAAGGGAGAAATGTGGGATTCACATATAAATCAAGTATAAAAATCAAACGAATAATCATATTTGACCTGATTGTTTATAGTTCATGATGCGTGATGAAAACCGAAAGTTTCTGTGATGACTGCCCTTGCACTGTTCACCATGTAAGAACTTATTCACTATGTAAGAATTTGTTCACCATGTAAGAACTTGTTTGTTATGCTTCAGAAGATTGGAGACTGTTGAGAATTCGGCTTGGGGTTGATTAATGATTGTGCATTGAGTCCCCTATACAGAATTTTATTGTTGTTAACAACCATATGATCAATAAATATGAGAGATGCCCTCTCAAAAAAAAAATATCTTGGACATAAACATGAGCAACTTCTTCATGAACATATCTCCCTGGGCAAAGGAAACAAAAGTAAAAATGAACAAGTGGGACTATATCAAGCTGAAAAGCTTCTGTACAGCAAAGGACACCATCAACAGAACAAAAAGGCATCCTACATTATGAGAGAATATATTCATAAATGACATATCTGATAAAGGGTTGACATCCAAAATATATAAAGAGCTCATGCCCCTCCACAAATTAAAAGCAAATAATCCAATAAAAAATGGGCAGAGGATCTGAACAGACAGTTCTCCAAAGAAGAAATTCAGATGGCCAACAGGCACATGAAAAGATGCTCCACATCGCTAATCATCAGAGAAATGCAAATTAAAACCATAATGAGATATCACCTCACACCAGTAAGGATTGCCACCATCCACAAGACAACCAATAACAAATGTTGGCAAGGATGTGGAGAAAGGAGAACCCTCCTACACTGCTGGTGGGAATGTAAATTAGTTCAACCATTGTGGAAAGCAGTATGGCGGTTCCTCAAAAAACTCAAAATAGAAATACCATTTGACCCAGGAATTCCACTCCTAGGAATTTACCCTTAGAATTCAGGAGCCCAGTTTGAAAAAGACATATGCACTTCTATGTTTATTGCAGCACTATATACAATATCCAAGAAATGGAAGCAACCTAAGGGTCCATCAGTAGATGAATGGATAAAGAAGATGTGGTACATAGAAATAATGGAATATTATTCAGCCATAAGAAGAAAACAAATCCTACCATTTGCAACAACATGGATGGAGCTAGAGGGTATTATGCTCAGTGAAATAAGCCAGGCGGAGAAAGATAAGTACCAAATGATTTCACTCATATGTGGAGTATAAGAACAAAGGAAAAACAGAAGGAACAAAACAGCAGCAGAATCACAGAATCTAAGAATGGACTAACAGTTACCGAAGGGAAAGGGAGTGGGGAGGATGGGTGGGAAGGGAGGGAGAAAGGGAAAAAGGGGCATTATGATTAGCACACATAAAGTAGGGGGGTGAGCATGGGGAAGGCAGTACAACACAGAGAAGACAAGTAATGATTCTATAGCATCTTACTATGTTGATGGACAGTGACTGTAATGGGGTATGTGGTGGGGACTTGATAATGGAGGCAGTCTAGTAACCATAATGTTGCTCATGTAGTTATACATTAATGATACCAAAATAAAAAACAAACAAACAGACAAAAAAACAGGTCATTTGTATAATCTTGAATGGCTGTGTATACTAAAAAATATTATGAGATTGATCAAAAACTTAAAATCTTATTTCAGATGACAGAGATCCATGTATTTGGTTTTGGGGGAAAGTTCTCTATTGTATATACAGATATGGAAGAATGTGTTCTTTAACATTCTACACTCTGTCTGAAATTAAACTGAGCAAAGCATGTGTCCTGAGAACTTTTAACCTTAATTTTGAGACAAAACAAGTCAACTGTGTATTCTATTTTAGACTAAAAAAGATGTTAGTTACAGATCATTAAGGTTAACAATACGGAGGTGTAGATACTGTTTTGTAATGATCTAATCATGGTGGATTAATTAATCTTTAAAATGAAGCCGAGGGTGTTACTTCTTTTAGTCATTCTCTGTGTGTGTTTGTATTACATATGTATCAGATTCAAAATCTTTGGGCATAGAAACCATCTCTTTTCATTTATAAATGTCCATCAAAGACATTATATATACATATACCTGATTGAATTATAGTCAAGCAGAGTAATTAAAAAGCCAGAAGGTTGAAGTTCATGAAAATGATCATAAATAACAGTAGCTAGTTATACTGAATGCTGTCAAATGAGAAACACCATTGCTATTGAACAGGAATAGTGTTTATTTTACCCAGTCATATCTAATTGTTTTTACAATATTTCAAGTAAAAATAAGGAAAAACTGAATGGATCAGAAAAGTGAAAATTATCAAAATAATGAAAATTAAATCTTATATCTAGGCATTTAAGCTGTTCAGCCAGAGGAAGGGAAGACTAGGCATGATTTAAATACATGAGTGGTTTTGTGATTACAGAAGACTGAGCAGGAGAAATTGGAGTTAGGTTAATGGAGAAAAGATTTTGGCTCTTTCATAACTGTTTTACTGCAAAACCAATGGCTTACACAATACATTTTTATGATCTCAGGGTTTTTGTGGACCAGAAGTCTGTGTGTGGAGTTACCTACTTAGCCTCAGCCAGGACTGGGTTCTCATCTGGAGTCTTCAGTGGGGAAGAATCTACTTCCCCACTCCCATGGTTCCTTAATGTTGTCAGACTGAAAGCTTTCGTTCTGGGCTGGCTTTCTGCCAGAGGTCCCTGCAGTTCCTTGCCACCTGTGGTTCACCAACTTGGTTGCTTGCTTCCAAGGCCAGGAAGAGAAAGGTTTTAGTAAGAGAGATGCTACAATATGATGTAACAAATTATGTAGTCATATACATGTAGCCATGTACATCCAATCATTTTTTGCTGTATTCCATTAGTTAAAAGTAAGTCATAGGTTCCACCCATACTAAAGGGGAGAAAACCACACAGACTGTGAACATCAGCAGGCAGAGGTCATGGGGCCACCTTAGGGGTCGGTCTGCTACAAGTGGACCTAGGGAATACTTACCACCTGTCTTGGGGATATACTATTGAAATAAGTAGTATGTCTCTGCCCCGCTTGACCTTTAAGAGTAAAGACACTTATTTAATTTCTATGCGTTTCAGAGTATTCGACTGATACTTATCATGGACATTTCCATTTCTTATTTCTTAAAATTTATAACTTCTACCAAAGTAATTTTTAAAATGGAAAGGCCAAATAAGTTAGTAAAATAGAGAATAGTGCTTTCTGTTAAATATATTATATAAATTGATCTAATTTTTCCACACTAAATTTTTCTGTAAGGAGAGGTTAGAAAGATTTCCTGTTCAATATGCAAGTGAGGTATGTCAAAGGCCTGTACGTGCTTAAGTTTATTAAATGAAGGTGAATATAAATGAGGCAGGTATTTACAAATGCCATCATACTTAAAGGTTTCCTCTGTACTGAAGGACCAAATGTCTAGAAAAGGAAGGATTGAACTATCAACCAAACACTGAAATGTCGTTTAAAGCAAGCCATGCTGGAACCATGATCTTTCAACTTTCATTCTAATGCCATTTACTTCTAGGTCTTGGAAAAGGAATACTTTGGGCATTACGTCAGTAAAAATAGTTGTAGACTACAAAACTAAGTGAAAAAAACAATTCACAGCCTTTTAGAATTGAGATTTCTAGAGCAGAGGAATTGCTCTAATTAAGATAATTTAATCAAAGTTTTATTAAAATTGCTGTTTTAAAATAAATGCTCAAAAGCATCTTAGGAATCGATTTTTGCAACATCAGAACTGCCTTAGGCTGTTTAGAAAGCTAATACTGTAGATGCTTTTTGAACAACTTTAAATGATTTTTTAAAGTATATATTCTAAATTTAAAAGTAGTATGATATACTCATTGGAATAATAGGAAATAATTATTTGAAAATTGTTTTTTATTAAATTATTCATTATATTTCTTTTCATGAGCAGTTAACATTATTGTCTATTTTTTTCAAATAGTTGATTATTTTGAAAAATTTAAAGAGTAATTTTCTTACTATTGTATGTCCTCTTCCCCTCCCCTCACTTTGAGAACTTATAATGAGAAGGATGTCTATATGAAAGATCTATAAATAAATAAGTTTAATTACTGAACCTATATGAACTGTTAATTGTTTTTATTATAGACCTCATAAAAAGTGACAAGCCTTGGTGGCTGAATGACACATCTGCTTTTCCTTCTTCACTACCAATTAATGGCACACATGTCCGCCACAGACAGAAGAGATCAGTAAGCACTGAGCGCTTTGTGGAGACATTAGTCGTGGCAGACAGAATGATGGTGGGCTACCACGGCCGCAAAGACATTGAACATTACATTTTGAGTGTGATGAATATTGTAAGTTTGATCCCTCTATATAATATTTTAACTTAATGTTTGTTGTGGTTTTTGACTGAAGTGGATTTTTACTCTGAATAATGATATTAAGAATTTATTTGTCTAAAATGAGACTATTCTATCAATGTTTCAGTTCCATAAAAAATAAACTTAAAAGTGACCTTATTGTTCATTTTCAGAATTGACTTTTTGAATGGGTTGTGTTCAATCCTGTTTAGGAGATTTTCTTTAATTTGAAACATTAGCTCACCCTCTTAATTCCTAGGTTGTAGTTTGTTTTTAGGAGAAAATATTCTTGAGATAGACCAGTATACCAGACTTTTTACCAAGGCATCTTGAAGCTAGAGTTCTAAATGATATGGGCTAAAGAATACCTCTTTATATACACATTGGTTAAATTCATGAAAAATGTTTTACCACTCTTTAAAAAATTATTAATCATCCTATGATTTTTGTCTGACTTTGTATCTTTTCTTATTTTCTGGAGGTCAGGTTGCCAAACTTTACCGTGATTCCAGCCTAGGAAACGTTGTGAATATTATAGTGGCCCGCTTAATTGTTCTCACAGAAGATCAGGTAAGAATGAGTTAGTTTATAAATCTAAAACTCTTAACAGACAAGCTATAGAATTATGTATTATAAAATAATATATTTTATTATTGCTTCTCTTTGGAAGCTCTAATTGAACATGATTTTTATCACTAAGCATATTTTAAGCAAATTAGATAGTTTACCAGACTTATGTTAAACTTGTATATGTATATTAATTATAGGTGTCAGTATAAAGATGAGCATTTGCATGGCAGACCTCATAATAGTGGTTTTGGTTGGTTTTGTATGCCGATAATCACACACATTCACATTATCATTAAAGCTGAAACTAGAAAGAATGTCTGTTCAATAACACACCAAATTAATTCTAAGTCAGATATTACCATGATAAAAACTGGCAAGAGATTATTCCTAGAAACCACTGCTTCTAATTGTAGTCCCACTTTAGTCTTCAAAAGTTTTAACAACTGACCTTAGTAATTTGTTTGGAACATTTCTGGTATGCATGTTGTATTGCAGCCAAACTTGGAGATAAACCACCATGCAGACAAGTCCCTCGATAGCTTCTGTAAGTGGCAGAAATCCATTCTCTCCCACCAAAGTGATGGAAACACCATTCCAGACAATGGGATTGCCCACCACGATAATGCGGTTCTTATTACTAGGTATGGTTTGTTGCAAGTATTTTACCTTTGATTGTTGTGTTTGATGTTGTAACTGTATTTGGTTCTGTCTGAAGTCTCATTCAGGTAATGAGTACAGAGAAAGCAAAATGGTAATTTGTTATTCATGCTGAGAAAGACTGTATTGCACTGTTCCTGTGTTTGCATCAAATGAACCGAGTAAAAAAAAAAGAAAAGATTTGGAGTTGACCTAGAAATTTAATAAATATCTTTTATTCTACTAAGGTCTATTCCTAAGGTTTAATTGGAGGCAGGTATACATTTTGTTAATTGAAAAAAATACATGCTAAAAGCAAGATAAAGCAAGATTTAAAAGTATGAGAAAAATCTATTTTAAAAATAAAAATGAGTCATCACTCTTTGTTATAAAATATATTAACTTCCAGATTTTTAAAAGGGAGGATAGTGGTGGCTACACAATTTACTTTGATGAATGTTTAATTAAAGACATTTTAATTAAGGGCTGTAAATATAAAGAGGCAAAATTTATTATAGTCTATATTGAACAACTGTCTCTCAGGCAAAGTCATTGTTTAATGATAACCCAGTGAATTCATTTACTTCTTTCCAGTTTTACAAAACTGTTTAGAGCCATTTTATTTCTTAGTCTGCAATAGTTTTGTGAAATAGATAGTCTTTATTCTTCTTCCCAGGTAGGAAATGACGAGACTGGTTCAAAACTTAAGTTGCTCAACGTCACTCAGCTAATAAGTGAAAGAGCAGGGCTCAACCTCTGGGGATTTGTTTTCTTTGATTGTACTTTGTTGTCATAGTTTTTTTGTATATTCCGATTGCAATTGATTAGAAGCATGCTTAAATCATTTTAAGATAAATTTGTCTTTGGCCTCTTATCTGTGTTTAAAAATGAAAACAAAGATAATAAGCAATAAGCAAAATGAAGCATTATCTTTGTTAACTGCAATAGCCTTTGTATCTTGATTATTTCTTTTAATTTGCAAAACAGTATTTAACATACACTTCATCCCTGGTGTACCCACTGGCTCTGTGATAGACCCTATGGAGGTAGTACTTAGATTACAGCATATGGGATAAGAATCTTGTGACCCAGTAGATAATGTGAATCTGGTTTTGTAAAACATGTCACTGTTAGCTGAGTTATAGAGTTAAAGTGTCTGAGGTTTTTTGTTGTTGTTTGTTTGTTTTTAGTTACACTTACTTTAACTGAGTTCATCTCCCTGGCACTGTAAACTAGAAAATGTTGCTTATGACATGCTTGCCAAATAAAAACAACATTGTATGGTCCTATATTCACATGTGTTGACATGTCAGTCTGATCAATTCTGCAGTTCCTCAGAGTCTTGTGGTCTGGACTGATTCCCAAAAATATTTGAGGAGTTAAAAATATACTAGGAATTGTGCAAATATAGAGACTTTTGTGTAAAAATATATATGGATATGATTAGTGTCAATGAAATTGCTAAAGGAAAATGTCTGTTATATATGGTTAACAAAATTTTACATTGATATTTACACTGGCTTCTGTATTTATATTTAATTGCCCTACTCTCCCCAAAAAAGGCAATGCCCAGTGATTTCCTGATGTTTTACATTTTCATTATTGCATCTGTATTTGATTTTTAACCTTTGCATCAAATGACAGTAGTTATGTCAAGAGTGCACATATCTAAGTATTTGAATAGTGAAATACATCTGGGCAGTTAGCCACTCTTTCTTTGCACTGGCTATGATATTTGGCTGTCTGACTTGTTCTCAGAATTGGCCCAGATATTTTTCTGATCCTCTGCAGGACTCTTCCTTGTTTCTATAAGCCACTTTGAGTGTCTTTTTGATGTCTGAGGCTTGAACATACATTTTTTAAAAAAAATTTGTCTCCTAATGACCAGACTAGCACTGGAAATGATCTCAGGATTTAATAGGACAGTACTTCAAAGAGTTCATATCTCCTATCATTTTAGATTGGTTATGTAATGGAAGTTAGAAAAATGCCTTTTTGAGACAGTATATAGTGCCTTTTTGAATTACTAAAGTCTCAAAGTAACTTTTAGCTTGTTTAAAAGTCCATAATTATCTTTGAGTTATTAGGATCACAGAGTGACTTATCTAAATGAGATGGCTCTCGTCTTAAATATTTGGTTTTTCTTTTGTTGGGGCTTGATTCTCCCTTACATATTTTTGATTTGTGAAATTGAACATATGTTGAAATCATACTGCTACTTTTAGTAAAAATAATTATGGGAATTTCATAGATTGATTTTATATTATTGTTGAAAATTGCTTCACGTTAACTCATTAACATGTTGAGTGTTGTGACTCTACCATTTAGAGGTAAGATCGTGATTTCTGTTTGCTTGAAATGTCAGATCATGAGGGAGAATATACAATGCATTTATTGAGAATTCCAGAGGAAAAACTGATGGATATGTTTATCTCTGCTAGGCCAAATTTTGTCCAGGGATTTAAATGTTAGAAGCAGAAAACCATTTGGAACTTTAGTTACTTAGGCAATAATAGTTACTTTTGAAAACAAGTATAAAAACTCCAAATGTTATCTCCTCTTAGCAAGTGATATTTCATTGTTTTACTTTATTGATAGTAATTAAAAGAAACTGCTGTACAAAGCTATCTCATCATGGCAGCTAGACAGAAAAATTAGAGAAAAAAAATTTTTTTGAGAGTCTTCTGGCATCAAAAATAGATTTAACACCAAAGAGCATATTAAAAACCTATATTTATATATACATGTTTTAATTTTTATATAGCTATGTTTATTTTTATATGTAAGCATACATATGTCAAATACAGTGAACATCTGTTATATACCAGCTAGTTTTATCTAATTTTTTAAGAAAAATTGAGCTGTTAATGAGAAACAAAATTGTATATATTAAAAGTATATAATTGGATGATTTTATATATATATATATATATATATATATAACATATACACACACACACACACACATTGTGAGCTGATTATCATAATCAAGTTAACACATCCATCACCTCATAGTTTTTTTTCTTTTTTTTGTAAGAATGCTTAAAATCTAATTTAGCCAATTTCAAATATACATGCAACATTATTAACTATAGTCACTACCCTGTACATTAGATCCTCAGAACATTTTATAACTAAAAGTTTGTACCCTTTGACTAAATCTTCCCATTTCCCATACTACACAACTCTGGGCAACTGTCATTCTATGCTTGGTTTTGATGACTTCAACTTTTTTTTTTAGCTTCCACATATAACTGAGATCATACAGTGTCTTTGTCTGGCTTATTTCATTTGGCATAATGCCATCCACATTTTATCCATATTGTTGCAAATGACAGGATTTCCTTCTTTGTTATGATTGTAAATATTCCATTGTGTGTGTGTGTATGTATGTACACACACTACTTTTTCTTTACTATTCATCCATTGATGGACATTTAGATTGTTTCCATATATTAGCTATTTTGAATTATGCTGCAGTGGACATTGGAGTGCAGATATCTCTTTGACATACTAATTTACTAATTTTGCTTCCTTTGGATATATACCCAAAAGTGGGATTTCTGAATCATATGTTAGTTCTACTTCTAAGTTTTTGATGAAAGTCTGTACTGTTTTCTATAATGGTTGTTCAAATTTACATTCCCACCAACAGTGCGCAAAGGTTCCCTTTTCTTCACATCATTGCTAATATTTGCTGTCTCTTGTCTTTTTGATGATAGTCATCCTAACAGGTTTGAAGTGCTATCTCATTGTGGTTTTGATTTGCATTTCCCTGTTGATTTTTGACTGAGCACCTTTTCATGCACCTGTTGTCCATTTTTATGTCTTCTTTGGAAAATGTCTCTTTAAGTCTATTTTTGCCCATTTTGAATCATGTTTCTTTTTACTATTGAGTTGTAAAAGTTATTTATATATAGATATTAATATCTTATCAGATATATGGTTTGCAAATATTTTCTCCTATTTGACTGTGTTTTCATTTTTTGATTATTTCCTGTACTGTGCAGAAGCTTTTTAGTTTGATGTAGTTTCACTTATTTTTTCTTGTTTTGCCTGTGCTTTTGGTGTCACATCCAAAAAATCATTGCTAAGCCTAATATCAAGAAACTTTTCCTCTAGTTCAAGGCTTTTTACAGTTTCAGGTCCTATATTTAAGTCTTTAATCCATTTTTAGTTAGTTTTTGTTAGTAGTATAAAATAATTTCTTACTTCGGCATATGTATATTCAGTTTGCCCAACACCATTTATTTCAGAGACTATCCTTTTCCCATTGTGTGTTTTTGGCTCCCTTGTCAAAGATTAGTTGATGATATATGCATAGGTTTATTTCTGGGCTCCCTATTATGTTCATTGGTCTATATATCTGTTTTCATTGCCAGTACCATACTGTTTTATTACTTTAGCTTTGTAGTATAGTTTGACATCAGGCAGTATGATGCTTCCAGCTTTGTTCTTCTTTCTCAAGATAGCTTTGTCTATTGGGTATCTTCTGTGGTCCATATGAGTTTTAGTAATACTTTTTTTTCTATTTCTGTGAAAAATGCCATTGAAATTTTAATAAATATTGCATTGAATCTGTAGATTGCTTTGGGTGGTATGGACATTTTAACAACTTAGTTCTTCTAATCCAAAAACAAGAGATACCTTTCCATTTATTTGTGTCTTCTTCAATTTCTTTCACTAGTGTTTTATAGTTTCTAGTTAACAGATCTTTCACCTCCTTGGTTAAAGTTATTCCTAAGTATTTTATTGTTTTTGATGCTATTGTAAATGGGTTGGTTTCTTAATTATCTTTTAGATAATTCATATTAGTATATAGAAATGCAACTGATTTTGTTTGTTGATTTGTATACTACAACTTTGCTGAATTTATTTGTTAGTTTTAACAGTTTTGGGGTGGGGTCTAAGAGTCAGAGAAGGATCGGTATTATTCTCCATATATATATACACATCCCCAAACAGAAAACTTTACTTCCTCCTTTCTAATTTTGTTACCTTTAATTTCTTTTTCTTACCTAATTGGTCTGTCTAGGACTTCCAGGAGTATGTTGAGTAGAATTGGTGCAAGTGGGCATCCTTGTCTTATTCCTGATCTAAAGGGAAACATTTTAAGCTTTCGAATGTAAAGTTTGCTGTGGGCTTGTCAAATATGGCCTTTGTTATGTTGAAGTACATTCCATCCATTCCAAATTTTTTGAGAATTTTTATCATGAAAGGCTGTTGAGTTTTGTTGAATACTTTTCTGTAGCTATTGAGATGATCATACAATTTTTATCCTTCATTCCATTCATGTGGTATATCACATTTATTAATTCATGAATGTTGAACCACCTTTGCATCCTAGGATGAATCCTACTTGATGATGGTATATGATCCTTTTAATGTGCTTTGCATTAAGTTTTCGATTTTGCTGAGAACTTTTACATCTCTGTTTACCAGGTATGTTGGTCTGTAATTTTGTTCCTTGTAGTATCCTTATATGGCTTTGGTATCAGAGTAATGCTGTCCTCTTAATATGAGTTGGGAACTTAATATAAGTTCAATATTTGGAAGAATTTGAGAAGGATTGGTATTATTCTCCTTACATGTTTGGTGGGAGTCACCAGCAAAGCTGTGAGGTCCTGAATTTTTCTCTGTTGGGAGGTTTTTTTTTTGTTGTTGTTGTTTGTTTTGTTTTTAAAACAAGCTCTGGACAGTTTTATTAAAGAAAAAGTTTGATGACTGACTTTTCAAATGTCTACTCTGGCATGCTTCTAATGGTATCAGATTTACCTGGATCTGTGATAGCCAGTGTGCACACTCTAGTATTTCCCGCAGGCTGTGCCCAGTTCAGTGCTGTGGCCACACTAGGATGGACCTGCTTTTGGCCAACATAGCGTGGTGCTCTGTTTCTGCTTTCCTCAGGGTTAGGCAGTTGTTGGCGAGGATGACCAGTTTTGCTTTTGTCTGATCATTTTCAGAATCTTCTTGTGTCCCAACATGTACTTTCCACTTTTTATAATGAGTTGGAGCCTGGAGTTGATCAACTCCAGCAGCTTTTTATCCTCTTTGAGGCCAATGTCTTCTTGTGTGAGGTGTGGGATGGTGCCCAACCGAGAACAGCTGCCAAGATGGCCCAGGAGCAAGAAAGAAAGCTGTTGGGAGGTTTTTGATATTGATTCATTCTCCTTATTGTTTGTAGGCATATGTCTATTTATATTTTCTATTTTTTCATGATTCAGTTGATAGGATATATATTTCTGGGAATTTGTTTCTTTAGGTTATGCAATTTGTTGGTGTATCCAATTCACTTTTTTGTAGTTTTTTATGATCCTTTATATTTTTGTGGTATCAGTTGTAACGTCTCCTCTTTTGTTTATGTGAGTCTTTTCTCTCTTTTTCTCAGTCTAGCTAATGTTTGTCAATTTTGTTAAATTTTTCCTAAAACCAGCTCTTAGTTTTGTTCATCTTTTCTATATGTTTTCTGTCCTCTATTTTATTTATTTCTGTTTTGATCTTTGTTAGTTCCTTCCTTCTAATTTTGACTTAGTTCTTCTATTTCTGGGATGATGTAAAGTTAGGTTGTGTAGGTAGATCCTTTTACTTAATGTAGGTGTTTATTGCTATAGAATTCCCTCTTAGAGCTGCTTCTACTGGATCCCATAAGTTTTGGCACATTGTTTTTCCATTTTTATTTGTCTCAAGATAGTTTTTAGTTATCTTTTGATTTCTTCTTTGGCTGAATAATCTTTTGATTATTCAGCAATATGTTGTTTAATTTTCATGTGTCTATGAAATTTACTTTTTTTCTGTTGTTGATTTCTAGTTTCATGCCATTGTGTTCAGAGAACAGACTTGATATTGTCTCATTCTTAAATTTTTAAGACTAGTTTTGTGACCTGTCATATGATCTATCCTGGTGAATGTTCTGTATGTGGTTGAGAAGAATGTGTGTTCTGCTTCTGTTGAATGGAATGTTCTGTATGTATTGGTTAGGTTTGTTTGATCTAAAGTGTAGTCTAAGTCCAATATTTCTGTCTGAGCTATCTATTTATTGAAAGTGAGGTATTGAAAGTAGGGTATTGAAGTTCCCTACTATTATTACATTGCTGCCTATTTCTGCCTTCAGAACTGCTAATACTTGCTTAATATGTTAAGGTGTTCTTATTTGGGGGTACATATATACTTACAATTGTTATATCTTCTTGGTGAAGCAATCCTTTTATGATCATATAATGACTTTCTTTGTCTCTTGTTTCAGTTTTTGACTTACAGTCTATTTTGTCTGATATAAGTTAAGCTACTTTCTATTTTGGTTTCTATTTGCATAGAATATCTTTTCCATCACTTTAGTTTAAGTCTATATGTTTCCTTAAAGCTGAAGTGTGTTTGTTATAGTCACCATATATTTAGGTCTTTTTTTCTTTTTTCATCCTCTTGGCCACTCTGTCTTTTGATTATAAAATTTAATACATTTATGTATAAAGTAATTATTGATAGGTAAGGACTTACTAGTGCCATCTTATGAATTGTTTTCAGCCTGTATTGTAGTTCCTTTTTTTACTTTCTTCCTCTCATGCTGTCTTTCTTTGTGATTTGGTGATTTTTTTGTAGTGATGTGCTTTGATTCCTTTCTCTATATCCTGTGTATTTACTATATGTTTTTGTTTTGTGGTCACCATGGGACTTACATAAAACGTATGATCGCTAAAACAGTCTATTTTTAACTGATAATAATTTAACTTCAATATTATACAAAAACTCTACCCTTTCACTCCCCCCACTTTATGTTTTTGATGTCACAATTTATATCTTTTAATACTATGTATCCCTTAAGAAATTATTGTAGCTATAGTTATTTTTAATACTTTTGTCTGTTAGCCTTTATACTACATTAAAGTGATTTACACTCCACCATTATAGTATTAGAGTATTAAGAATTTGATAATATAGTTACCTTTACCCATGAGTTTTATACTTTCATTTGTTTTCATGTTAGTAATTAACAGGTTTCCTTTCTGCACAGAGAATTCTCTCTATCGTTTCTTGTAAAGCATTTCTAGTGGTGATGAACTCCTTTAGATTTTGTTGTCTAAGAAAGTCTTTGTTTCTCCTTCATTTTTGAAGGTTAGCTTTGCTGGGTTTGATATTTTTGGTTAGCAGATTTTTTTCTTCCAGAACTTTGAATTTATCATCCCACTTTCTTCTAGCCTCTTAAGTTTCTGCTGATAAATCTGCTGTTAGTCTGTAGTGGTTCCCTTGTGTGAAATGAGTTTTTTCTCTTGATGCTTTCAAAACTCTCTCTTTGTATTTGATTTTTGACAGTTTTATTGTAGTGTGTCTAGGGGAGACTTCTCTGTGTTGAAACTATTTGGCCACCTGTGAGCTTCATGTACATGGAAGTCCATATCTCTTCCCCCATATGGGAAGTTCCTGGCCATTATTTTTTTAAATAAGCTTTCTGCCCCTTTCTCTCTGTCTCCCTTCTTTTTCTGGGACTCCTATAATGTAATGTTATTTTATTTGATGGTGTCTCATATTTTAGGTTGGCTTTCTTCACTGTTTTTCATTCTTTTTTGTTTTTCTTCTCTTAGTGGGTAATTTCAAATAACTTGTCTTTGAGTTCACAGATTCTTTGTTTTGATCATATCTGCTCTTCATGCTCTCCATTGCATTTTTCATTTCATTCATTTTATTCTTCAGCTCCAGAATTTCTTTTTGGTTCTTTTATATAATTTCTATCTTTTGAACGTATTTTATTCATGTACTCTTTTTCTCATATTATGTTGTAGATTTGTGTTCTCTTATAGCTTGCTGAGCTTTCTTAAAATGAGTATTTAGAATTCTTTGTCAATTTGTAGATTTTCCATTTGTTTGCAGCCAGTGATGGGTATATTATTGTGTTCATTTGGTAGTATCATGTTTCCTTGATTTTTCATGTTTCTGTAGTTTTGCATTGATGTCTGTGTATTTGATGGAACAGTCACCTCTTCCAGATTTTATGATCTGATTTTGGCAGAGAAAGATCTTCATTAGTGGGTGGGTACAAGGGCACTGGCTGGGTTGGATATGATGTTTCTAGCTCTGAGGAAAGCCCAGCAGTATAGTCTTCATTGCACCCATGTCAGTTGGAGTTAGTGTTGGTAAAATTGCAAGGGTCCTCAATGGCCAAGGCTGCAGTTGTTTGCAGCAGCAGTGAAAGATGCTGGGGCCACCTAATTTCTTTTTCTCTAATGAGGGATGTCACAGTGGAAGGGATTCCTCTTGGTATTGGTTCCAGCTTGTAGGCACCTACACCAGTGCTGGTAGCACTGGTGTCTGTGTGTGTACCTTTGAAGCAGTCATGGAGCCAGAGACCAGTGCTTGTGCTTGCAGAGTAACAGCAGCTCTGCCTGTCCTGCAGTGGCAGTGATGTGGGGAATGCAGGTATATGCAAAGTGGCCACAAAGATGAAAGTCTAAAGTACAGACACACAAAAAGCAACAGTGGCATTTGGGTCCAGAAGGCTGACTAGCCTGCAGCGGTGTTGGCTGTGGTTCTTGAGATGTGGTCATGTGTGAAGCATCCTCAGTGCTGGAGTCTGGAGCATCGGTGCACACAAAAGCCCTGGATCCAGGGTCTGCAGTGTAGGAGCAGGTAGAGCAACTGTCACTCTGGAGTCTGGGATATACTCAGGGTTGCAGGATGCTGGGAGCCTTGATCCCAGGGCAACACAAGAGCAGCTCCTTCTTGGGGTGGGCATAGCAGCAGCTCCTTCCTTGAGGTCTATGGCAGTGATAGCTATTAGTTACCTTGGTGGTGAAAGGTGACTTCTGTGGAGCAGACTGCTGGGGTCCTGCCAACACTGTAGGTTCCTTCACTGTGAAAGCTGTGAGGAGTCTGCAGTTCTCATTAGAGCTGTTATCGTTCTCGGCAGCACAGGAGAGGACTGCAGAGGACTCCATAGAGCAGGCTACTGCTCTGAGGACCTGATGGTACCACTTTGTTGCTGATACTGATAGTCTTCCTCTTTCTTCCCAATTGCCTCCAGGGATCTCTGCTAAGCCAATCTTTTAGTCATCCTTTTTGTGTGGCTATTCTCCATTTTTTGCTCCACTCTGTTGCTGTAGGTTTGTAATTGGACTCTTGAGTCCTCTAAGGGCTGTTTTCATTTGTGGATAGGTGTTTAATTATTGTTTTTAATTGGGGGATGAGGGTTTGTTTCTCCTCCTTAACCATATTGCTGATGTTGCTTTCCCATCTTTATCAAATCTTAACGTTATGCCATATCAAAGAGTAGTTTCATGTCACTTTCTGAGGTGATATACAGTTACTTCTGATATTGTTCAACTCCCTGACACCTTAGCTTTGAATACCAGAGTTAGTGCTGTAATGTATAAATTTTTGGAAATATGAACTTTTGAAATAAACAAACATTAATGGTAGAATAATGAAGTGGATATTTCATTTTTGTGATCTGTTTTTAAAATATCAGTAGTAATAACATTGATTGCTTCTATAGACTAGATCTAGTATAATTGTTTGACAATTACTAGTGTTCACTTAACTCAGCTTGCCACTTATGAACCATTTAAAAAATAATGGAATATGACACTATATACCTAGGTCAAGAAATGATTACTATTTTGCACTTGAAACTCTAGAAACAGAATTTAAGAAGATAAAAGTGGGTTGTGTATATATACTTTAAAAGTTACACTTGCTACAAGCTTTCAGATTATCCTTATTAAACTTTATATTGACAAACTAAATTAATAGCTACTTAGGGATAAAATGTATAATTTGATAGATTATTTTTAAATTATTTATATATTTATACATGAAGTCAGGAAATACCCACCACAAATTTAAAATGAAGCCAATTTCTAAATTTATTTTATAGTAAAAAATTTCAATTTCAAGAAATCTGTTTATACTCTGAAAGTTGGTAGTAATTTAGTGATACAGAATGTACTTGAATCAATGTTGAGCAATTAACATGAATAGACTAATGCATACCTTTATGGGTTTTCTCTCCTATCAAGCATTAGAATCACATCTTCCATCTTTAATATGTTAGTATTTCAACAGTATATATTTCAGATAGGAATTATAACCTAAGTTCTTTTTTGGTAATACATTTATTGAGATATAATTCACAGACCATATAATTTTCCCATTTAAAAATACACAAGTCAGTGGTTTTTAATATACTCACTGGCTTGTGCAGCCCTCACCATAATTAATTTTAGGACATTTCCATCTTTCCCAAAGAACATCATCCCCATTCCCTTCATCCTCCCAACTTCAGCCCCAGCCTTATACAACCACTAGTCCACTTTTTGTCTCTATATCTTTGCCTATTCTGAACTTTTCATATGAAGGAATCGTGCAATATGTAGTATTTGATGATTAGCTTTTTTTTTTACTTTGCACTGTTTTCAAGGTTAATTTATGTTGCAGCACATACCAGAACTTCATTCCTCTTAGTAGCCGAAATTCCTGAAAATGAAAGGTACAGATATTTTAAGAATGCCTCTGTTAATAAGCTATTCAAAAATTCTACTTTTCATTTTTTCATTAATTAAATGCACAGTATATGTAAATACATCTCAAAATACAGATGTGAAGTTGCATACCAAGTCAAATAATTTATTCTTTAATTAAAATGAGAATATTTATCCTCTTAAAGGTTCATGACTATTTGCTTTGATGCTGCTGTTTTTAAGGGGATTGGAATTTCCAAAGTTAACTAATGTTTTCAGGTGGCAGATTAAAAATAGTTATAAAAATTTTTTTTTCTAAAACTTGATCTGTAATGTGTGGATTTAAACAAGTTTTCTTGTATTTTAAAATATGTATCTATCAGAATTATATATTGGCTTTATGATTACATATTAAAACAGGTAGCAGAAAGGGAAATTAAATATGGTAGATGAATGTTTATTTGCTATTCATTTATGGATTTCTTTAATCCTTAAGGAAATGCCAGTTACATTTTTTTATGAACTCATACTAACCTTTTAACAATATGCTTGGTTTATAGGTAGTAGAGGAATCTTGAATTCAAATTGTAAATGAATGGTTGTTGGTTATTTAAGCATTTTGAAGCATTTATTATTCTCTTTGGCCACTCTGGCTCTATCATTCCTACCCATCCCCACTGCCTATCTCTTTCTTTCTTCAGTTTCTTTTTGCTTTGTCCCAGGTTTGTTGATTCCTTATCCAGATATGTTCTTCTAGGTTCAGTTTTCATTCCAATCCAGGATTATGAAAAACTCATGTGACCTAAATTTCTTGTGCAATCATGGAATGGTTTTTTGCTGGAAATCACATTATGAGTGACAGATGGTGTCATTGATCGTTATGTCTAGACAATAGGCACTAACTAGGATCAGGTAAATCAAGATTATGGTCATCCCATGCATTACCAATATTCACTTGTTAAAATCTATTATAAATGGGAATAAGAAGATACTTTTTCCTCAGTGCCTAAGGTTGAAAAAATACATGCAATTTAGTAAACTATCTTTGTACACACATTGACTAAAACTGTGTTTTATTTGTAATTGGCATTATTAATAGTTAAATCAAAGAAGGACATGTTATAATAAATACTTAACATTAGGGAATAGCAAATTTAGTGTTCATATTGGTTTCTTGGATGTATTTATGCACTTACTTACTATGTACCAAATACTTAGGTGCTTTCCAGATATTTAATCATTTTAACATCACAATAACTATATGAGATAGGTTCTGTTATCTCTATTTTATAGATGAGGAAACTGAGACATAGGGAAGTGAGATGATTGGCAAAATCACATATTAATTAGGTGACCCAGGTACTGTGGCTCCAGAGTCCCTTTAGAGGAATTATAAGGGAGTTGAACAAAACATAATGTGGAGATATTTAATAATAGTAGGCAAACCTCTAAATGGCCCCCAATGATCTCTGCCTTCTACTGTTCATGATTTTGTGTAATTCCCTCTTCTTGAGTTTGGTCTGGACCTAGAAAATTGACATTTTAACTATGCAAATACATCCTATTTAAAAGCAAGATATATATCTCCATTTATTTAGGTCTTCTTTAATTTCTCTCAGCAGTATTTTGCAGTTTTCAATGTTTTCACATTTTTTTGTCATTTTTTCCCATGTTATCACAAGTAGTTTAAAAATTTTTATTTATAATCATTTATCCCTAGTATATAAGGATACAATTGATTTATATCCCGTGATCTTACTAAATTCATTCATTAGCTTTAGTAGCTTTTTAAAAGATTCCAATGAATTTTCTACAAAGATAATCATGTTTTCTGAAATTAAAAATAGTTTAGTTCTTCCTTTTAATCACGAGTGGGTTTTATTCCTTTTTCTTGCCTTATTTCATTGGCTAGAACCTCTAGTACAATGCAGAACAAAGATGGTGATAGCAGACATCCCTTGTTGTGTTCCTGATCTTGATGGAAAAACATCCCATCTTTCACCTTTATGTGTGATGTTCACTGTAGGCTTTTTGTAGCTGCCCTTTATCAGGTTGACAAAGTTTTCTCTTCTATTCCTAGTTTGCTGAGAGTTTTTAATCAGGAAAGGACATTGAATTTTGTCAAATGCTGTTTCTGCATATTGCATTGAATGATTTAGAATGTTATACCAACCTGGCATTTCTAACATAAAATCAATTTGGTAATAACGTGTTATCCTTTTAATATATCATTAGGTATGATTTGCCAAAATTTTGTTAACTTTTTAACATCTTTTTTTAGTGAAGGATAGTGTTCAGTTTTCTTATAATGTCTTTGGCGTTGGTATCAGGGTAATGTTTACCTCATTCGGAATGAGTTAGAAAGTATCTCCTCATTTTTAAATTTTCAGAAAAGTTTGTGTAGAATTGGTATTTCTTCTGCAAATGTTTTTATAATTCACCAGGGAAAGCCATCTGGACCTGGAGTTTTCTTTGTGAGGTGATTTTTAATAGCCCATTCAAATTGCTTATTGCTTAAGACATATAAGGCTATTAAGGTTATCTTATTAAGTGTGCTTTGGTAGTTTGAATCTTTGAAGAAATGTATTTCATCTAAGTTATAACTTAGATTATATTGACATACTTGTTATAATATTTTCTTCTTGTCCTTTTAATATCTATAGAATATATAATTGACTGTATCTCTTTCTGATATCATTGATTTTTGTTCTCTTTTTCCTAGTTAGTTTGGCTAGAATTCTAATGATCTTCTCAAATTTAGTTTCAGTGGTTTTCTGTTTCTTTTGTTTCTACCATAATTTTTACTGTTCCCATTCCTACACTTGCTTTGGGTTTACTTTGCTCTTCTTTTTGTAGGTTCTTAAGGTAGAACCTGCAGCCATTGATTTGTGACCTTTCTGCCTTCTCTGATATAGGTGTGTCATGTTATAAAATTTCCCCCTAGATACAGCTTAACACCTCCTACAAATTTGTATATGTTGTTTAACAGCCCAAAATTCTTTCTAATTTCCTTTTATTTTTTGGACCCATGTATATTTAGAATTGTGTTATTTAGTTCCAAATATTTGTATTTTTCCCCTCAGAGATAATTTTATTATTTATTTTTAATTTAATTCCACTGCAATCTGAGAATTTACTTTGTATGACTCAAATGCTTTTCAAGTTACTGAAATTTCTTTTATGGCCCAGAATATGGTCTTTCATGATATTATGTTCCAGGTGCACTTGAAAAGAATGTGTATTGGCTATTGTTGAATGAAATGTTCTAAAAATATCAATTAAGTTAATTTGGGTGATCATGGTTTTCAACTCTTCTATATCCTTACTAATTTTAAAATTTGATTATAATGTTTTTTGGAATAGTTTTCTTCTTTGGTGTTGTGTTACTTATATCTGTTTTCATCCAATTTTGAAAATTTTAGTAATTATTTCTTCAAATATATTTTTGGTTTTGCCCTCCTTTCTTGGTGACTCCAACTGCACATACATGTGGTTGCTTGGAGTTGTCCCACCACTCACTGATGTTCTGTTTATTATTTTTAATTCTCTTTTCTCTGTTTTTCATTCTGGGTAGTTTCTATTGCTATGTCTTTGAGTTCACTGATTTCTTCTCCTACAATGTCTAACTTGTCATTAGTTCCACCTGATTTGTATTTTTGTCTCATGAAGTATAATTTTTTTCATCTGTGGTAGTTAAATTTTTAAAAATCTTCCACATCTGTTTGGAAATATTAAAACTGGAAAATATAAAAACTATTTTAAAGATCTTGACTGCTAATTTTAATATCTGTTTCAGTTCTACATCAGTTTCAATTGACTAACTTATCTCTTTATTATGTGTTACATTTTCCCATTTCTTTGCATACCATACATAACTGTACCATATAATATTATTGTATTAATTTACTTTGTTAGGAACTGAAGTTTTTGTGCTTCTATAAATACTGTAAATTTCCAGGGTTTAAAGATTTGCTATGTGGAATAGGACCATGTTCAGTTCTAGGGCTAATTAGTCCCCAATACTGAGGCAAATTCTTTCTAAATTCCTTTATGCAAAACTCTGTGAATCTTGGGGTTTTCCAGTTGAACTAGGTGGGAACAGGCACTTTGTCTAATGCTGTGTAAGTGATAAGCTGTGTTATCTTTAATCCTTTTGGGTGATTGTTTTCCTGGTTTTGGTACTTTCCTTACACCTGTGTGCTGATAAGTACTTAGCCAAGTTAAGAATTTCCCCTGCAAGTTTCCAGAATTCCCTTTTTGTGTAGCTCTTTCTTCCCCTGTATGTGGGCCTGTAAATTCTAACCAGGTGTCTCCCATGTTTTTTGGCTCCGTCTTTTCAAGTCAGAGAGTCCGTTGGGCTCTCTTGACGTTTTCCCACTCTTCTATGACCTGGCAATTCTCAAGGTGTTAAGCTGGATACTCATAGAGCTCACTTGGATTGCTGTTTCTCAAGGATCACTGTCTTTCATTTCCTGTTGTCTGCTGTATTGCAATGATATTTTATATATTTTGTTTATTTTTAAAATGGTTTTTGGAGGATGGGTAGATTTGATACCTATTATTCCATCTTGGCTGGAAGTGGAAGTTCCTGGCAAACACATAAAAATGTTTGTATTCCATTTGAGTATAACTGGAGACATACCAGTCCCCTCTACCCCTGAAATACTTCAGTTTGTACTTTCTAAGAACAAGGACATTCTCTTACATAACCACAATTGTCAAAATCAAGACATTTAACATTGACATAGTACTAATATTTAATAATTTAGTTTATCTAATAATATTCTTGGTAGCTATTTTCCCCCTCAGGCCTGTATCTAATCTAATATCACACACTGCATTTATTTGTGGTACCTTGTTCAAGAGTCTCTTTTATCTGAAACAGTTCCTCAGTTTTTCTTTAACTTGGCTTTGACATTTTTAAAGAACACATGACAGTTTTTTTTTGGTATCATTAATGTACAATTACTTGAAGAACATTATGGTTACTAGACTCCCCCCATTATCAGGTCCCCCCCACATATCCCATTACAGTCACTGCACATGACAGCTTTTCATGAAATGTACCTTAATTTGGGTTTTTCTGATGTCTCCTCAGGATTAAATTCAGTTTATACATACTATTCAGGAATGACACCAAAGTAATATTTTGTCAGGAGGAATATATTGATTTTTCCAGAGAAATAATAAACTCTTGAAATTCTTTCAGTTATATTAATTCTGTGCAGATCTATTAAAATTAAAGTGTCATTAATTAGTCATTTCTTGTGTCTTGCCTCTTACTTCTATAACATTTTCTTAATTGGTTTGGCTTATTTTCAGAAATGCTTGAGTTAGAATAAGGAAATAATGAATTTATTTCTTAACTGAATTCTCTAGGTGATTTTGGAGGAAGCTTTAAATCTTAACAATATTATTTAAATATAATACCTTTTTTGTAATTAAAAGGCATCAGGTAGACTCTGTGGGGCTTAAAAGAGTTCCTACAAGCCAATGAATGAGTAAAAATATGATATTGAAAGGCTGTATATTACGTGTCAAGTGTCAACCAGCAGGTGATTTGCAGCTAATTAACAAGAGTATTATGTAAGTGGAATGTTTTCTGCTAACTATGAAAACACTTCATGACTATATTTGTAACTTAGCCTTTTTAATAACAGGTATATCTTTGAATTTAGTATTAAAGCATTTAAAAAAATTTAACTGTAAAAGAAATCAAATAAATTAAGGTTAGTTGTTAGCAAAAATTGAACAGTTGATAAAAACCTCTAAGTGTACTTACTTAAAGTTTAAATAAGTAATAAAGGCATACTGAAATATATTAACGAAAAAGAAAAATAAGATCTTACATGTAATAATATATTATCCTTCATTATTAAAAAACTTATTAGATTTCTAGTATGTGCAGGACATTATCTTAGATGCTGGGGTCTGGGATGAACTAGACAAATTCACTGCTTTCATTGAGCTTGCATTCTAATATATGGCATCTGAGAATAAACAGGTAAAAAATAAACCAGATAATTTCATAGTTACAAGGGCTATTAAAAGTTAAAGTTCCTACTACATTTTATAGTTGTTCAGTATAGAGAAGAAAACAAAGATTCTTCAGTTTTCTAGTTTTGGTTAGCAGAGGCAAAGTCTATGGGTTGCTTAGTAGTACATTAACTTCTGTATCACTCATCTCCAATCTCTGTAACTTCCAAACTAGCTAACTAAACATACAAATTAAGCAAAACAGGGTTACTGCTATGCAAATAAAGCCTCAAGATTGAGGGTGGGAGTGTATAAAGAAGGAGGGAGCTAAATGAAGGAGATCACCACCCCTTGCAAAGAAAATTCCAGATTTGCTGTTTTGGATGGGCTTGTATTTTTGTTTGATACTTTGTTTCTTTCCAATCTGTATGATTTTAGGTCTAGTAAATGGTTATAAGCCTTTAAGAATATATGTTTATGGCCTGAATAAAAAATGTATTACAATGGAGGAGCACTGTTAAATGAAGTTTAATTAAGTGGATCCCAAAGTGCATTCTATTTTTGCAGCTCTATCTAAGGGATAACCTCATCAGCAAACAAAAGTATTCAAAAATATAACAGCAGATAGTTTTTGGGTGGGAGATGGATCTAACTAGTCTTCTGATGCTGTCCATTAAGCATGATATGGGAATCCTTCTTTTATACTGAACATTGGTTAGGCCTCTAGTAGAATACTTAATTCCATTTTGAAAATTGGTTCACCTGAAACTGATTTTTCTTATGTTTAAAAATCAACCAAACTGGTAAAAAAAGAAATTTAGTTTTTATTTTCTTGTAAGAGATGACATTGGAGAAATTCATGTGGAAAACTGACATGATCAGATTTGAAAATGTCCCTGGCAGGAATGTGGATGATAGATTGTGTGTGTATGTGATTAAGTGCTAATATATGCAAAGTAGTGAAAAATGGGTGAAAAAAATTCAATGCCTCTTTTCTCTCCAGTTCAGAAAGGCTTTTAGAACCATTTGAATTAGCAATTCACTTTCCTTTTTAACTTACCCCAAAGAACTGGATGCTAGGCCAAAATCTTTGAGTTCTGATGTTGAGAGGTGAGTTCTTGATGAGTGAGGTAAAAGGGTAAGGAAGAGAGAAAGGAAATTCGTGATATAAAGAAGGGGAAAACTCCATTTAGAGACATTTATTTGAAGTTATTCCACTTTTGGGGTTAAATTTTCACACTGGACTATTTTAGGACAATATTTACTAAGCTGGTTATATCCTTCCTATCTATACCCCCCCAACCCCAATTTATAAAAATTAACATCCCTACAAAATATCTTTCTCATTTCATAAATTTTCAGCATCTTAATAAAAGGCCAATGTTAAAGAAATGTCAGGAATAATTCTGAAAAGTCTTTCTGAATAGAAAAGAAATGTTTGAGTATTTTAACCACTTCTCTTACAGTCTCTTCTCAACTTATATTTACTTGTAGTGACCTCAGTTATTTTGATGATTTTAAGTACCAGCTGCAATTAAGTGCATCTATACAGTTTTAGGCACCATTTATATCCATATATACATCTGGAGCCCTGACCCCTTCCCTAAACTCTGTGTTTGTATATTGAATTGCCTAATTGACGTCTCCATGGGTCTCAAACTCAATATATCCAAAACCAAATTCCCAATCTTTCCTTTAAACCTTCTCTTTTTACAGCTTTTCTCATTTCAGGTTTTCTCTACAGGGCAATGACAATATTTTTGCCAGTTACACAAAAAGCAAAAATGGTTTCAATTAGGAAAGTAATATCAATAAATGAGTGACTTGATATAGAGAAGTTAATAAATACTAGAATTAGCTCTTACAGAATTTTCAAGCATTTCCTCTGTTTTCTTGCTTTACATTGATATTTTTTGTTTGCTGATTTCCCCTGTCTTTGGTATTCTCTCCTAATGATTAGTTTACATACATCATGAACTAATTTAATAATAAAACATACATACTTAACAACACTATTAAGAGGGAAGAAGGTGAGTTATAGTTCTTGTGAAGGTATGTTATGAAGTACTTAGGGGTTGTACTTAACCAGTTCATTTCTCTGGAGTTCTGGGTTTAACTTTCCAAATGGGTTTGAGGGCCTGAAAGATACACTTAAGATGGTACAGTAACTTTTCAAAAGTTCCTTAAAAAAATAAATGGTTACTCCATTTTACTGAAAATGAAGGATATTGCAAAGACTCAGGGATTCATATAGAGCTTTCTAGAGCTGCAGTGTAAAGACTAGAAAAAGGAGTAGAAAAACTATTAAGAATAATTTTGAGGTGTATGGAAATTATTATCTTCTCCAAGAAATACTTTAAAGCTGCATTTATTCATTCACTGAGACATTCAAGAAACTTTTGAGTGCTTACTCTGTGTAAGTTTTTGAGATCACAAAACAGTGAATAAGACAGATAAATGTCTAAGCTCTTAGCTTTCTGTCCAGAGAGAAAAATAGATTATGAATAAGTTGAGAGAAAGGAGTTAGCAACACACTGGAGGTGGAGAATGACAGTGGCGTATGTTTTAGGCAAGGAAACAGCATGTGCAAATAATAAACATTAGTGAGTAAAAGAGGTGGGGAAGAGTTGACTTGGATGGGAATATTTGCTACAAGGGCAGACGTATGCACTCGTTCCTCCTGTTCACTGTTGTTTTTTTTTTGAGCCTCCTTGTCTATCTGTTCATATTGAAAAAATACTAATTGGGAGCTTATTTACATTGGTTTGGGCTTGTTGATGGGGAGTTTCCCTTAGGGTGATTTGGTGTTGGTGGCCTTTTTTCTGGAGAGAAAGCAAAAATGTCAGTGTCTATGGGTCTTTTCCATGAGACTCTTCAGTTTCTCCAGAGAAGAACCCAACAGCTTGCTGCCTTTTTGCAAGGGTCTGAAAGCAAGATAGGGGAGTGAGTGGGAGGATTCCAGCTAAACCTGTTGTCCCTGTTTTCAGCCTTAGGCTTTACCCTTGCCTTCCATTGGGTTAGGTGTACTCAAAACTGAGCCTCTCTAGTTTCATTTCTTCAGAGAACAAAACCGGAGGCCAGGGGTTTGGAGAAGTGCTCTTTTCTGGTCTTGCGGGTGTACCTAATCTTGTATATACAGACTTTGAGCCAATCCCTGTTTTCCCCCTCATATCTAAGCCCTTTCAAAAGTGGTTAATTCTTAATTATCCATTTCCTTTTTGCAAAGATAATGTTAGGTTACCTATTTAAATTAAGTATGCATTCATTTAGAAATATAGAACTAATGCTGATAATGATAGCTGAAGTCAGCTATTATAGTAATAGTTGAAGTTATCAACTGATATTGATGAAATGTGTGGAATGGAATTTAAAAATTTTGTTAAATTTAAGATGAATTAGTATGTATAACTTTGTGATTTCATGGAATATACTGTGGTAACACCTTGATTGTTGAGTGACAGTTGTTAGAACACCTACTTTCTTAAAATACCACCTATAAAATCAGACATAATTGGGGTACATAGTAATAGTTTCTAATTTTATTTGTAAATTCATGAGTATTCAAGTAGAATTATTGTACATTTTTTCTATGTCAGATGTATTACTATCTTTCCATTTCATTGACTTTTTTTTAAAAATGTCTGTAATTTAATGATTTCACTTTAATGTTGTCCTGTTAATTAGGAATGGTTAATTTTGGTTAATTATTCAGTAGTATGATGGTAAATAATATTATTTATATAGTAAATTTATTTTTAATCTCATGTTCACTTTGTCTTTCTCTTGTCCCATTGACCCTATTCCTTGCAGTGGCAGTCCCTCATTTCCTCAGTTTTTTTCTTTAGCGTTTTGGTTGTGATCCTTCATCTAGTTAGGAAGAAAACTTCAATTTCCTGTTTTTTGTACAAGGGTCATTTCAATATAGACTGAGCGCGTCCACTGGACTTCTACCAAGTAAACTATCTAGGAAGTCATCAGGATTGCCAGATAGCAAAGTACTTTGTTGCATAGCAGAGTCCTCAGGAAATTAAAAAATGTAAAATAAGTTGTTTAATAGTTTCCAGAAAAAAGTAAGCATATTACCTACCTAACTTGGGTGCAACATTAAATTAAGGGGTCATTTTGATGCTTAGTAAGTAAGTACTCCGTGAAGTCCTTTAAATCTGCTCCAGTTTTCCTCCTTTGGCATTTGTCTTTTACTTTACTGTAGAGTTACAGAAGAATGGTTATATTCATGGATCTGATGTTTATTAAATGAAAGGTCACTAAAAATAGTAACACTTTCTCAGTATGTGCTTAGTGAATCTAGTGGGGACAGAGACAACAATTGAAACTTTAAATCATGGTTTTTCTGCTTTTGAAGTGAGCCTCATATTACTTCTCCTTTTTCATAAATAATTACTTATAGCAAGAGAAGTTTCAATAAAACTTTATGTAATAACTTTTTGTAATTAGAATTTTGATTAGTTTTGTTTTCTTACTTTCAAAATATACCCTTTTTTTTCTAGAAGTATAACTTTAAAGTAAATTTTTTTCAAATATTGTTCTGAGTTATACTGGCATTTTGACTTATGCCTACATTTAGCTGGAATTTGGCTCTCTAACTACTCTTATCCTAAACTTTGGTTTGTTTGTATACCTTATATATAATTTGCATTTTCAGTATGCTCTCCTTTCTACCACTGTGACTTTTGGGCTTTTTGTAAACCAGCTATGTTTTCCACTTAATTGTAGTCACTCCCAGTTTTAGGAGTCAATATATTTGGAGAGGAAACTAAAACATTGTTCTCTTATTTTTTTGTATTGAATTTTTTTGGTGACAATTTTATTTAGATACAATCCACAGACCATTCACTGCACCTGTTTAAGATATACAATACAGTCACCACAATTCATTGATGGAATTGTTTGTTCATTTGTTTTTATTATTTCTTTTTCCCCTCCCTTCTATTTGTATGGAAGCTGTATATTTCATTTTTATTCTTTTGATGATTACTCTTGAAACTTTAGTAAGCATACTTAACACAGTAAAGCTAATCAGTATTATTCTTTCCTGAACAAATCAAACACATTAAAACATATAAATATGATCACTCCTCTTGACTTCTGTGGTATTATTATTCTGTATCTTATTTCTGATTTCTTTTTAATTACACAAACTAACACTACCATCACCACTAGCACCATTATCATTATTGCAGTTTTTATGTAAATAACAGTTGTTTTTGTTTGTTTATGTAAGTACCAATTTCTTTCTTCACTGTACTTTCTTGCATATTAAGGATCATTTGTTTTTTCCTGAAGTACATCTTTTAGAAGTTTCTTTAGAGGAAGTCTTCTTACTTTCTCTATTGGTGATCTGGAAGTATCTTTATTTTGTCCTAGTTCTTGAAAGACAGTTTTGCTGGGTTCATAATGGTAGGCTGATAGTTACTTTCTCTCAACATTTTGAAAATAATATTTTATTCTCTTTTGATTCCCATTGTTCTGTTAAGATGTGTGAGTGTAGTGTGCTTGTCATTGTGTATGTGATCTATCTTTCTGGCTGCTTTCAAGTTCTTCTCTGTAACTTTGCCATTCTGAATTTCTTTTAAGGTATGTATTCCTAGCTATTTGTCTGCTTAGTACAGAATATGCCTTTTGTATATGTGGATTCATCTCTTCAATCAGTGCTGGATGTTTCTCAGAAATTAGATTTGAAGGTTCTCTTCAACTCTTTCTATTCTTTCTTGGGTCTCATTAGATGTATTTTGGATCTTATCAGCCTCCCATTCTCTCTCTCTCTCTCTCTCTCTCTCTCTTTTTCTTTTTTTCATAATTTTCTTCTACTGGTCACTCTCTGTTTCAGTCTGGGTAATTTTTTTCATATTTCCAAGTTCCTAATTCTCTCTTCAGTTCTGATTAATCTGCTGTTTAATTTGTTCATTGAGTTTTTGTTTTAAAATTATACTTTTTTCTTTTAGAAGTTCTGTTTTTTTAAAGTCTGCCTAACCATTTTTGACAGTTTCTTTTTCCTTGCCTTTAAAATATCTTATTCCATTTTTTGTTTTTAACATTTTATATTCACTTTCATTTTCTTCATGTGGACAGTTCCCCTACATAAAATAAAAAGTAGATTAATCTTGATGTACTAATTGAACTCATATAGTAAACTTGCCATTCCTCTTTTAGGTTTGTTTATTTACTTTTTGCTTAAAAATAAGATACTAATGTTTTAGGAAGATAATTTATAATGGCTAAATTAGACTAGGGACAGAGACCAGTTAGGAAGCATCTAATAGCAAAAATATGCTGTAGAATTAGAGAATGGGAAGTAAATGTTAAGCAGAAACATCACAGCCAATTCTGGTCTATTCTGTATGAAAACCAAGAAAGAATAGTAGAAAATAATGCCAAGTTTCAACTTGTGGGATTAGAATGATTTTTGTATTTACAGGTACAGAAAAATTGAGAAAGCTCAGCTTTAAAATGTGAGAGTGAAATGTTAGGGTAGGAAGATCCATTAGATAGGAGAAATTACAGATCTAACGTTCAAAAAGTAAAATTTGCATACCATCAGGAGAAGAGCTGCAACAAAGGGAGTAGAAAAGCCTTCAGAGGGATTAAATTCAAAAGGGACTGAGATTTAGAGAGAATCTAAATTATATCCCAGGAATAGATATAGAGTCCATTGAATAAGACAAATTACATTGTTAAGAAGTCAAATTAAGTCAAATCAATGAAAGAAGTGGTAATTCATTGAGACTGTAAGTTTCACTATCTTTTTCTGTAGAATTGGCTTGTGATTGTTGGGTGTGCATGAACTGTTTTCTTTCTTTCTAAATAGGCCAATATCCAGTAAGCATCCAATGTTGAGTAAAAGATATTCAACATCACTAGCTTCAGGGAGAAGATAATTAAAATCACAATAAGATAGCACTACACATCTATTACAATGGCTAATAAAAAACTGACAATACCAAATGCTGGCTGGGCTGAGGGGCACCTGGTCTTCTCATACACTGCTGGTAGGAGTTCAAATGGTACAGCTACTCTAAAAAACAGTTTAGCAGTTTCTTGTAGTTAAATGTACACTTACCAATGACCCGACAATCACACTCCAGAGTATTTCTCATAGGGAAATCACAAAAATCTGTATATGAATGTTTATAGAAGTTCTAGTCATAACCACTGAAAAGTGGAAACAACCCAAATGTTCTTCAATAGGTGAATGCTTCTCAGCAGTGCAAAGGAAGGAGCTATTGAATGTGCAGCAATTTGGACGAATCTCAAAGACATTATGCTGAAGCGAGTCTTAAAAGTTATGTGCTGTATAATTACATTTACATGACATTTCTATAAAAAAACAAAACTATAGTATGACCACTGATCTCAGTGGTCTCCAAGGCATAGGACTAAGGAGATGGTATTTGTATAAAGAGACAGCAGAAAGGAATTGGTTTTTTGTTTTTTTTTTTTGAGTGATGGAGCTGTTTGTGGTAGTGGTTACACTTTTGTACATTTAAAATTCATAGAACTGTACACAAAAAGTTAATTTTACTGTATGGTAATTGTTAAAAATTTTTACAGTGTCTTTTATTTCTTAAAGCAATTTAGCAGCATCCATAAAAATGTAAGCACATGCTCTTCTAGGCAATTTCAATTCTAGGAATGTATATAGATAGCTAAGCTGACCATATGGTAGTCAATGGCCACATCTGTTTACTGAGCACTTGAAATGTGGCTCGTCTGAATAGAGATGTAATTTAAGTGTAAAATACACACTAGATTTCAAAGAATTAATTAAGTAGAAGAATGTACTGTATGGTTCATTACTTATTTTTTACATTGATTTACATGTTGAATTGATAAAATTTTGGAGATAATGAGTTAATATCATTTTTAAAATTAGAAAAGAGGCCATTTTGCTTAGAGATGCAATCTCAATGTTTCTTTAATCCATTACTGTGTTTCAAAATATACAGTCATCTATAGAAAGCTGTTCTCAGAGCTTTAATCTGAAATGAAACTGTAATGGAAATGCTCCTGCCCCAACTATAGTCTTTTAGCACTATTAAATGTATAACCATTTACATATTATTACAAGAATTTTGATAGAGTAAGATCAAGAGTCTTTGTTAACTTTATGCACCTATATTTCAAACATCCATTGACAATTTGATAAGCTAGTTTTATAAATGCCTAATTTGAAAACAACAAATTTGGTTCATAAGTAAATGATATTGAGTACACTTAGTCTTTATACATAAATTTGATTTTCCAACTAAACCTGCCTGTTTAATTGCCTTCTTCATGAGTTCTGTAGTACATCATTTGGGGAAAAGAGGGTTTCAGAAAAGCTTTGATTTATTTATTCTTTTTTCATGATCTCTACTTCAAAGTGGAATTTTCCTTGCTTGATTACACTTAGAGGAAGAGGGGTGGACATGAACGGGGGAAATCAAAGTAAGCTATGCTTTAAAAAGAAAAGTAAAGAAAAAGCAATCACAGCCTGGAAAACAAATTTGCCTCTTTGGTTTTATATTGTTTCAGCTAAACCCTGTGATTAAGTGATTCCTGATGAACTACTTATTTCTTACAAATGTCGTCTTGCTATCTTGATATTTAGGAAAGAACAAATTAAGATTAACAGTTAACGTATGTTTGATGAGTTAGGTTAATTTGTTGATTTTTGGTATTGTTTCTTAGATGTAAAATGTTGAATGGTTCTGAATAATGGGCTTTTAAATTCAATTTTTAAAAAGTGACAGCTATTAAAATGTAAAATAAATACTAGGTAAAAATGACACTCATAGTGTCAGATTCTGTATTTTTGTGATTAAAATTGGGCATGAATCCGAAAGGATATATAACTTTAAATGCATTAGCATCGTATTTTTTTATTCTTTGGTGATTTTCATGCTAGTATGAATTTGAGATTAGTTTTGCTGTAACAACAACAAAAAAAACCAAGAAGTATTTTATGTTAAACAATAGATTTTATACATGCTTTTGCTTGTAATTGCTGTTATCAGTTGAACAATGTAACCCTAACTTTATGAAGGGGAACATACCTTTCAACTTTTGTTTGCTTTTAAACTAGCTATGCTGAAATCTGTTCTGGAAATAAAAATGTTATATTCTCAGTTTCTAGAAATAAGAATTATAATGAGTTAAAACTAATACAAGCCTTTCCTTCTTTTTAAGTAAAAGACACCGAAAGTTGGGTTTAGAATGCTTTTGCAGAAAACAGTTTGATTTATGTTTATCTTAATATAATTAGTTGATAATTTAATTTGAGTTTGGAGTATGTATATAGAGGACTTATCTATTCTGAACAAAAAAAGTATTCTGTAATACAGAATATTTTTAAATGTAGTTATTTTTACAGTCAAAATACACACAACCTTTGATTTTGTGTGCAAACACAGACACAAAGTTTAAAGAAATTTATAATATTTCAAACTAATACAGAAGTTAGGTTGGGGTAGAATTATAGGCAACTCACTTATCTTATATCCTTCTGTAATATTTGATTGTTTTGTGTGTGTGAGAAGGACATTACTATGGAAAGAAAGAAAAACAATGATGAGACTTTTTAAAAAAAATAGTAATTTTTATGTATCTTTCTACAAATGCTGTTTATTTCATTTTTAATTGAAGATTATTGATATACAGTCTTATATTGGTTTCAAATGTACATCACAGTGGTTCAGCCATTACCCGTATTATTAAATCCTCATCCCCACTAGTAGAGTTACTGTCTCAACATAGAAAGATGTTACAGAATCATTGGCTGTCATCCACATGACCAACTTATATATTATGATTGAGAATTTTTATCCCTTTTATTCCCCTTCCCTTCCCACCCACCCACTGCAAACCCTCCCCCATAATAACCACTAGTCACTGCTCAGTGTCAATGCTATTTTGTTCATTTTGTTTTGTTTTTAGATTCCACAAATAAATGAAATCATATACAGTATTTGTCTTTCTCTGCCTGGCTTATTTCACTTAACATAATACCATCTAGAGCCATCCATGTTGTCACAAATGGCAGCATTTCTTTATTTTCCTATGGCGGAATAATACTCTATTGTGTATATGTACCACAAATTCTTTATCCATTCATCTATTGATGGACACTTTGGTTGCTTCCATATCTTGTCTATAGTAAATAATCCAGCAATAAACATAGGAGTTCATATATCATTTCAAATCAGGGATTTTGTTTTCTTTGGGTGAATTCCTAGAAATATAATTACTGGGTCATATGGTATTTCTATGTTTGTTTTTCTGAGAAACCTCCATCCTGGCTGCACCAATTTATATTCCCACCAACAGCATAGGAGGGTTCCTTTTTCTCCACATTCTCACTAGCACTTGTTATTTCCTGTCTTTTGCATGGTGGCCATTCTAACTGGTATGAGGTGATACCTTGTTTTGGTTTTGATTTGCACTTCCCTGATTATTAACAATGTGGAACATCTTTTTATGTGCTTGTTAATCATCTGTAGTTCTTCTTTGATGTAGCCCCAGTTGTTCATTTTTATTTTGTTTCCCTTGCCCAAGGAGATGTTTCCAGGGAAAAATTGCTCATGATTATGTTCAACAGATTATTACCTGTTTTCTAATATGAGTTTTATGGTTTCATGTTTTACATTTAGATCTTTAATCCATCTCATGTTTACTTTTGTGTATGGAGTTAGAAAGTGATCCAGTTTCATTCTTTTGAATGTAGCTGTGCACTGTTCCCAACATCAATTATTGAAGAGACTGTCTTTTCCCCACTGAATATATTCATGGCTCCTTTATCATAAATTAATTGACTATATATGTGTAGGTTTATATCTGCGCTCTCTGTTCTCTTCCATTGAACTTGGGTCTGGTCTTGTGCTAGCACCACACTGTTTTGACTACTGTAGCTTTGTAGTATAGCTTGAAGTCAGGGAATATAATAACCCCCAGCTTTGTTTTTCTTTCTCAGGATGGCTTTGGCTGTTCAGGGTCTTCTGTGGTTCCATATGAATTTTAGGATTATTTGCTCTAGTTCATTGAAAAATGCTATTGGTATTTTGATAGGGAGTGCATTGAATCTGTAAATTGCTTTAGGTAGGATTGCCATTTTGACAATATTAATTCTTCCTATCCATGAGCATTGGATAGATTTTCATTTATTTGTGTTGTCTTTAATTTCTCTCATGAATGTCTTATAGTTTTCAGAGTACAGGTCTTTTACTTCCTTGGTTAGGTTTATTCCTAGGAATTTTATTTTTTTTGATGCAATTGTAAATGGAATTGTTTTCCTGATTTCTCTTTCTCCTAGTTCATTGAATTTCACTTTTATAGTAGCTTCTTAAGGCAGATTTTTCTTAACATAGCTTCTTATGGTGGAAATTTCAAGTAATTGTGAGAAAAGTATCACCCACAAATATAGACTCATTAGTTTATGGCTCATTAAATTATCTGTGTTGCTACTATAGCAAATCTTGTACCTACTATGTGTTTCTTGCAATGTGCTCTGATTTCTCAGAAATCACTATTAAATGCTTTCATTGTTTCTGTAGGATTGACTGGCCCATAAAAGGAACCTGTAATTATTATACTGTCTTTTTCATAGCTTTAATTTTCTACTTTTCTTCTTTTATACATGCATATGTAATTGTTAGCTGCCACTGATCAGTTATGGAAAGACAACAAATGAATATCAAATGATTCATATCCTTCTGAGAATCACTTAAGGATACAGAAATTTAAAAAAAATATGTAATAAATCATTGATATCAAGTCAGTGTTGAAGAGTGAAATATAAAAATTTATATTTTTTGACGTTCATATATCTTGTGCTATTCATATTGACTTATTAGAATGAGAGAGTTCAAAGTCATCTTCCCATTCACAATTGTAAAATCAATTATTATTAATGCTCATAAGTATATAATATGAATTTGCATGTGACCAAAGAATTGCCTTTACATAATTGTCTTTGAAATTTAGTAATGACAAGTGAACTAAATACTTTTCTTTTCCAGTATGTCACAGTTGAATGTCCAAAAACTTAGAGGGCTTTTTTAATGAGTGAAAAGTTGAAAATTACTTTTGGAATATTTATTACAATTATGATTAAAGATAGTATTTTCTAATTTTATTACTAAGGTCTTCAATACTTCCTACACATAAGAGTAAATGCTAGCTCTTAATTTATATATATATATATATCTCTAAAGTGGGAGCTTACATTTGTCTAAGAATTTTAATTTTAGCTGCTTTTAAAGGAAAATTTTGATCTTTATTTTCAATTTCTGGGAATTATCTAAGGAAGTGATTTTATGACAGGAATGATAAACAGTAGGAATTGATATGAAGGAGATGCTTTGAGATTTCATTTGTTGCACTTTGACTTAATTTTTTTTGACAGATTGGATTATAATTTGGAATGGTTATTATATTCAGAATGCAAATGTACATTTAAAAAAATTAGAGATTTTCTAGTAAAGGATCAATAGGAGAATAAAACATAAATAATTTTGAATCCTAGTAAGGGCTCTTATAGTACTTCAAAAATTATTAAGGAAAAGGGTTGGGAGAACAAGGTCCATAAGAGTTTAACATTTGTAGGATAAGGAGGGAGGAAAGTCAGAGACATGGGAAATGTATGTGTAAGAATTTTGTCAGAGTAGTGGAGCTGCTGAGTTGGATGAATGGGATCTAGGAGATGACCTGATAAGAGGGCCAGAAAGGATGGGGTTACTTTGGGGGAAAGAGGAGCAATTAATTTCTAAGGCACTTTTGTTTTATGTAAAATGCATTAATGACCACTGTCCAATATCTGATATTAAAACTCAATTTTTAACTTCCACTAGACAGTCTTAACCATCATTATCATCAGAAATAACATATTTTTGGGGTTGTTAATTTTAACTTTGTTTGAAATATTCTTTGGAGATTGCTTTACGACAAAATAAAAATCAAATGAGGTTATCAAGATTTAAGTCTGAAATGTCAAATTACAGGTATTAAAAGGGAATATAATTATTATTTAATATTGAAGAAGAGTTACCAACTACTACATTGTAGTTGTGTTTTATCCAAATTATAGTTGAATGTTATACAATTTTACCTTATTACTATTAATGAAAATTGATGAACCTAAACAGAATATTTTATCTTTAATCCATTAAGTCACCCAATTTATTTGATACTTACTTGGGGTTTTTTGTTTTAATAATAGCTTATTGATATTTTTCCTCCTGTAATTTTTCTTATTTACCATTATTGTCTTCAGTAGCACTATTTTGCCACTTAAACAATATTCAAACTTTAGACTAGAATTCAGTTAAGAACTGGGTACAAATTGAGTACATATTTCTCGATAGAAGATATACAAATGGACAATAAACACATGAAAAGAGGGTCACCATCATTAGTTGTTGAGGGAAAGCAAATAAAACTATAATAGGATACCTCTCCATGCCCAGTAGGATCGCTAGAGTAAAAATGACAGAAAATACCAAGTGTTGGTAAAGATGTGGGGAAATTGGAACTCTCATATGTTGCTGGTATGAATGTAAAATGGTGCAACCATTTTGGAAAACAATTTGGCAATTCTTCAGATGTTAAATGGGGAGCTACCATCTGACCCAGCAATACCATTTCTAGTTATATACCCAAGAGAATTGAAAATATATCTTGACACAAAACTGTGCACTAATATTAATGACAACATTATTCATAATAGCCCCAAAGGGGAAACAACCCAAAAGTCCATCAACTGATGAATGGAAACTAAAATGTGGTATATCCATTCAATGCATTATTATTCAGTCATAAAAAGGAATGAAGTACTGATTAATACTATAGTGCTGAAGAACATTGAAAACATGACTCTATGTAAAAAGCCAAACACAAAGGAACACTATATTGTATAGTTCCATTTATGTGAAATGTCCAGAATAAGCAAAACTTAGAAACAGTACACAGATTAGTGGTTGCCTAGGGCTGGGGAGAAATAGGAAATGACTGCTAGTGAGTATATGTTTCTTTGGGGGATAATGAATGTTCTGGAATTAGGTAGTGGTGATGGTTGCACCACTTTGTGAATATATTAAAACAACTGAATTGCATATTTTTAAAAGGTGAATTTTATGACATACGAATTCTATCTCAGTTTAATAAAAAAAGAAGGAATGAAAAAAGAAGTTATCTCTGAAGGCAATATAAAATATTAGGTAGAGTGCAGATAAAGTTAGAAGGGTAGAGAGTTACTGTGGAGGTGCTGAGTAACTCTGAAGTACTGGGACACTGAGGCTGGAGGGGAAGCAGCTGTGGGGGCTATTTCCATTTTAACAGGAAACAATCTTGAACCCAAAAGAATGAATCCCTAATGATGGAGTTTCAGGCACCAGTGATGGGCTGAATGTGGGCTCCCAGGGCCCATGCTTATACCTGACAAATGATGGCCTGAGCTATGAGCAAACATGACTATATGAACACTTCAGTGCAGGATCCCCCTCTTGATTACTCCTTCCGAAGCATCCATATCATCCAAGATCTGGTAAGTAAGAAGCCAAGGACAGAACTATGACCACTAAGGCACTCAAAGTTTGGGTAGTCACAGGTCCAGTCTCTATTGCTGAACAAAGTCCTCAACTGAGGGACTTCAACCATGTAGTTTCACAGCTATTGGGGCATCTGGAGAACCTGGCCTGGATCGATCTGTCCTTCAATGACCTGACTTCCATTAATCCTGTCCTGACAACATTCTTCAAACTGTGTGTCCTCTATCTCCATGGTAACAGCATCCAGTGCCTGGGGAAGGTGAATAAACTGGCTGTCCTCCCTCAGGTCCAGAGCCTGACACTCCACAGGAACGCTAGAGAAGAAGAGAATGGGTGTGGTTAATATATGCTCTGCACACTGGCCCTGCACCCTGGCCCTTACCACCACGTTCTACTTCAGTGGGGTCATCAAAACAGACTGTGCCATAGCTGAAGTGTGGAAGTGCATCAATATCAAGCCCCAGAAGGTCTGGATCAAGTAGGATACACTCTGAGCTTCCCAGAATCCCAATAGTTTGAGGCTTGAGGATGGTCAATTTGGTTTCACAATAAATTTTTATAATAGTTCTTTATGTATTCTATATACTGGACTCTTATCAAATATATGATTTGTAGATTTCTTTTTCCTATTCTCTGAATTCTCTTTTCACTTTTTTCGTAGTGTTTTTTTGAAGGCCAAAAGTTTGAAATTTTAGTGAATTCCAATGAATTTTTTCTTTGCTTGTGTTTTTAGTATCATATCTAAGAAATCATTGCTTAATATAAGGTTACAGAAATTTAATTCTCTGTTTTCTTCTAAACTTGTTATAGCTTTAGCTCTTATGTTTAGATCTTTGATCCATTGCAAATTAATTTTTTTATATGAGGTGAGGTGGGACAAAGGATGTTTTTTGTTCTTGTTTACAAAACTCATTTTCACAATTCTTGCCTTTATTTGAAAGTGTTCATGCATGTGGGCTAGTCTTCCCCTATTTTGAATCATCTCTAAATTCTATCTGTTCTTTATGGTTTAGCTCAGAAGCCCAAGAAATCTTTTAAAAATATCTCTCTTTTAACCCTCAAGAAACTAAAAATAATCTTGTCTCTCATATGGCTTTATCTTTATCCTCACAGCACTTTTGTCACTTTCCATCTATTATTACAGTTATTTACATAAATGTTTTAGCATTCCCTCCCTAGGGGAAAGTTCATAGTTTGATTTGTTTTTCATAGTTAAGTATTTAGTATATATCAATTGATTTAATTATAGTTTTAGATTCCTGGTATAGTGTAGGCAAAGGGAAATTACAATTGTTTAGAGAAGGAATAAGATTAACCTAAAACACCAGTAGAATAGCTATCTTGAATGAACAGTGAACTTGTAGAGTATGTATTTTTATTGGTCCCTTATTAATTTTATTATCCTGATGTGTTAAAAAAAGGATATACTTGTATTGTAAAATGACATTCACCTTTTGGCATCAAGTCACAAATGCAGTTTTTCTTGTGGGATTAGAAATGGAAGACAAGATGAAAACGTTCTTTGGGGATTGAGAGGAATACTGTGTTATATAATTTAACTGGCCAATTAGGAATGATTAATAATATCATTTATATTCTGCCTCATTTTAAATGTTAATCTTTTACAAATGGAAATTTACAGATAAAAGTGAAAAATGTTTACTTAAAAAAAAAAATCCCTGCAGTGCTAGTTATTGGAAATGTTTCTAGAAAACCTGAGTATTAAATACATTGACCTACTGAAGAAAATTGCCTGGGAAAACTGTGACTGACAGCTTATGTTAAGGTTTGCAATCTTGCATAGATACCATGCCAAGTTTTCATTTATTCACTTTCTTGAAAGTATAAAGAGACTTAGAAAAATAGAGGCTTACCACAGAGTTCCTTTAGAGAAACCGTTGTTATACGAGAGGCTGTCCCACTGAGTCTGTCTGTGGTTGTAGCTAGTGATTCTTTAAGAAGATATGGAGGCCTGTTGCTAGGTCTTATAAGGTCATTTTGAGAGGCTGCAAATTGATCAAGAAGACAAATTCTTCTGTGGGTGCTATCCAGAAGTAAATGCAGTTCCATGAACTTTGATTTCTGATGTGCAGGTTAGGGCTGTTTATTAGCAAACCACTAAGCAAGTTATAAAGGTTTGCTAAAACTTGATATTCATAATATTAAGCTGTATAGTAGAAAGTACCAAGATATACATGATTAGGGACTTGTACCTAATATTAAACATTTTCAGTTGTAAGTAGTTGGATTTTCAGAAAAATTCTTTGTATTATTTTGAATTAGTCACAGTCTTCAATGACTTCCATTGCTGTTTTCTATCATGTTATTAATTTAATTAATTTTATTTGATATAAAAATGTATATATTGCCTAAACAATTTTTTCTGTTTTTTAAAATTTTGTTATCATTAATCTACAATTACATGAAGAACATTATGTTTACTAGGCTTCCCCCTTCACTAAGTCCCCCTACACACCCCATTACAGTCACTGTCCATCAGCATAGTAAGATGCTGTAGAATCACTACTTGTCTTCTCTGTGTTGCACAGCCCTCCCTGTGCCCCCCATGCACTATTCATGCTAATCATAATGCCTCCTTGCTTTTTCCCCACCCTTATCCCTCCCTTCCCACCCATCCTCCCCACTCCCTTTCCCTTTGGTAACTGTTAGTCTATTCATGGGTTCTGTGATTCTGCTGCTATTTTGTTCCTTCAGTTTTTCTTTATTCTTATACTCCACATATGAGTGAAATCATTTGATACTTGTCTTTCTCCGCATGGCTTATTTCACTGAGCATAATACCCTCTAGCTCCATCCATGTTGTTGCAAATGGTAGGATTTGTTTTCTTCTTATGGCTGAATAATATTCCATTGTGTATATGGACCACATCTTCTTTATCCATTCATCTACTGATGAATACTTAGGTTGCTTCCATTTCTTGGCTATTGAGAATAGTGCTGCGATAAACATAGGGGTGCATCTGTCTTTTTCAACCTGCACTGCTGCATTTGTAGGGTAAATTCCTAGAAGTGGAATTCCTGGGTCAAATGGTATGTCTATTTTGAGTTTTTTGAGGAACCTCCATACTGCTTTCCACAATGGTTGAACTAATTTACATTCCCACCAGAGTGTAGGAGCGTTCCCCTTTCTCCACAACCTCACCAACATGTGTTGTTGTTTGTCTTTTGGATGGTAGCGATCCTTACTGGCGTGAGCTGATATCTCATTGTGGTTTTAATTTGCATTTCTCTGATGACAAGCGATGTGGAGCATCTTTTCATGTGTCTGTTGGCCATCTGAATTTCTTCTTTGGAAAACTGTCCATTCATGTCCTCTGCCCACTTTTTAATTGGATTATTTGCTTTTTGTTTGTTGAGGTGTGTGAGCTCTTTATGTATTTTGGATGTCAACCTTTTATCGGATCTGTCATTTATGAATATATTCTCCCATACTGTAGGATACCTTTTTGTTCTATTGATGGTGTCCTTTGCTGTACAGAAGCTTTTCAGCTTGATATAGTCCCACTTGATCATTTTTGCTTTTGTTTCCCTTGCCCGGGGAGATATGTTCATGAAGAAGTTGCTCATGTTTATGTCCAAGAGATTTTTGCCTGTATTTTTTTCTAAGAGTTTTATGGTTTCATGACTTACATTCAGGTCTTTGATCCATTTCGAATTTACTTTTGTGTATGGGTTAGACAGTGATCCAGTTTCATTCTCTTACATGTAGCTGTCCGGTTTTGCCAGCACCGTCTGTTGAAGAGACTGTCATTTCCCCATTGTAAGTCCATGGCTCCTTTATTGAATATTAATTGACCATATATGTTTGGGTTAATGTCTGGAGTCTCTAATCTGTTCCACTGGTCTGTGGCTCTGTTCTTGTGCCAGTACCAAATTGTCTTGATTACTATGGCTTTGTAGTAGAGCTTGAAGTTGGGGAGCGAGATCCCCCCACTTTATTCTTCCTTTTCAGTATTGCTTTGGCTAATTGGGGTCTTTGGTGTTTCCATATGAATTTTTGAACTATTTGTTCCAGTTCATTGAAGAATGTTGTTGGTAATTTGATAGGGACTGCATCAAATCTGTATATTACTTTGGGCAGGATGGCCATTTTGATGAGATTAATTCTTCCTAGCCATGAGCATGGGATGAGTTTCCATTTGCTAGTGTCTCCTTTAATTTCTCTTAAGAGTGTCTTGTAGTTTTCAGGGTATAGGTCTTTCACTTCCTTGGTTAGGTTTATTCCTAGGTATTTATTCTTTTTGATGCAATTGTGAATGGAATTGTTTTCCTGATTTCTCTTTCTATTAGTTCATTGTTAGTGTATAGGAAAGCCACAGATTTCTTTGTGCTAATTTTGTATCTTGTAACTTTGCTGTATTCCGATATCAGTTCTAGTAGTTTTGGAGTGGAGTCTTTAGGGTTTTTTATGTACAGTATCATGTCATCTGCAAATAGTGACAGTTTAACTTCTTCTTTACCAATTTGGATTGGTTGTATTCCTTTGTTTTGTCTAATTGCCATGGCTAGGACCTCCAGTAATATGTTGAATAACAGTGGGGAGAGTGGGCATCCCTGTCTTCTTCCCGATGTCAGAGGAAATGCTTTCAGCTTCACACTGTTAAGTATGATGTTGGCTGTGGGCTTATCATATATGGCCTTTATTATGTTGAGGTACTTGCTCTGTATATCCATTTTTCTGATAGTTTTTATCATGAATGGATGTTGAATTTTGTCAAATGCTTTTTCAGCATCTATGGAGATGATCATGTGGTTTTTGATTTCTTTTTGTTTATGTGATGGATGATGTTGATGGATTTTCGAATGTTGTACCATCCTTGCATCCCTGGGATGAGTCCCACTTGGTCATGGTATATGATCCCTTTGATGTATTGTTGAATTCGGTTTGCTAATATTTTGTTGAGTATTTTTGCATCTACATTCATCAGGGATATTGGTCTGTAATTTTCTTTTTTGGTAGGGTCTTTGCCTGGTTTTGGCCTTAGGGAAATGTTGGCTTCATAGAATGAGTTTGGGAGTATTCGCTCCTCTTCTGTTTTTTGGAAAACTTTGAGGAGAATGGGTATTATGTCTTCTCTGTATGTCTGATAAAATTCCGAGGTAAATCCATCTGGCCCGGGGGCTTTGTTCCTGGGTAGTTTTTTGATTACTGCTTCAATTTCTTTGCTGGTAATTGGTTTGTTTAGATTTTGTGTTTCTTCCTTGGTCAGTCTTGGAAGGTTGTATTTTTCTAAGACGTTGCACATTTCTTCTAGGTTTTCCAGCTTGTCAGCATATAGATTTTCATAGTATTCTCTAATAATTCTTTTATTTCTGTGGGGTCCATCATAATTTTCATTTCTCATTTCGGATTCTGTTGATGTGTGTAGATTCTCTTTTTCTCTTAATAAGTCTGGCTAGAGGGTTATCTATTTTGTTTATTTTCTCAAAGTACCAGCTCTTGGTTTCATTGATTTTTGCTATTGTTTTTTTCTTCTCAATTTTATTTATTTCTCCTCTGATCTTTATTATGTTCCTCTTTCTACTGATTTTAGGCCTCATTTGTTCTTTTTCCAATTTTGATAATTGTGACATTAGACTATTCATTTGGGATTGTTCTTCCTTCTTTAAATATGCCTGGATTGCTATGTACTTTCCTCTTAAGACTGCTTTCGCTACGTCCCACAGAAGTTGGGGCTTTGTGTTGTTGTTGTCATTTGTTTCCATATATTGCTGCATCTCCATTTTAATTTGGTCATTGATCCATTGATTAGTTAGGAGCGCGCTGTTACGCCTCCATGTGTTTGTGGGCCTTTTTGCTTTCTTTGTACAATTTATTTATAGTGTTATTCCTTTATGGTCTGAAAAGTTGGTTGGTAGGATTTCAATCTTTTTGAATTTACTGAGGCTCTTTTTGTGGCCTAGTATGTAGTATATACTGGAGAATGTTCATTGTGCACTTGAGAAGAATGTGTATCCTGTTGCTTTTGGATGTAGAGTTCTATAGATGTCTATTAGGTCCTTCTGTTCTAGTGTGTTGTTCAGGGCCTCTGTGTCCTTACTTATTTTCTGTCTGGTGGATGTATTCTTTGGAGTGAGTGATGTGTTGAAGTCTCCTGAAATGAATGCATTGCATTCTATTTCCTCCTTTAGTTCTGTTAGTATTTGTTTCACATATGCTGGTGCTCCTGTGTTGGGTGCATATATATTTATAATGGCTATATCCTCTTGTTGGACTGAGCCCTTTATCATTATGTAATGTCTCTCTTTATCTCTTGTTACTTTCTTTGTTTTGAAGTCTATTTTGTCTGATACTAGTACTGCAACACCTGCTTTTTTCTCCCTGTTGTTTGCATGGAATATCTTTTTCCATCCCTTGACTTTTAGTCTGTGCATGTCTTTGGGTTTGAGGTGGGTCTCTTGTAAGCAGCATATAGGTGGGTCTTGCTTTTTTAATCCATTCTGTTACTCTGTGTCTTTTGTTTGGTGCATTCAGTCCATTTTCATTTAGGGTGATTATTGAAAGATATGTATTTTTTGCCATCTCAGGCTTTAGATTCGTGGTTACCAAAGGTTCAAGGTTAGCTTCTTTAGTATCTTTCTGTCTAACTTAACTCACTTATTGAGCTATTATAGACACTGTCTGGTGATTCTTTATTTCTCTCCCTTCTTATTCCTCCTCCTCTATTCTTTATATGTTGGGTGTTTTATTCTGTGCTCTTTTGTATTTCCTTTAATTGCTTTTGTGGGTAGTTGATTTTATTTTTTGCCTTTAGTTAGTATTTGGTTGGTCTGCTTTCTTTGCTGTGATTTTATTTTCTCTTATGACATCTGTTTAGCCTTAGGAGTGCTCCCATCTAGAGCAGTCCTTCTAAATACTCTGTATAGGTGGTTTGTGGGAGGCAAATTCCCTCAACTTTTGCTTGTCTGGGAATTGTTTAATCCCTCCTTCATATTTAAATGATAATCATGCTGGATACAGTATTCTTGGTTCAAGGCCCTTCTGTTTCATTGCATTAAATATATCATGCCATTCTCTTCTGACCTGTATGGTTTCTGTTCAGAAATCTGATGATAACCTGATGGGTTTTCCTTTGTAGGTGACCTTATTCCTCTATCTAGCTGCCTTTAAAACTCTGTCTTTGTCCTTTATCTTTGCCATTTTAATTATTATGTGTCTTGGTGTTGCCCTCCTTGGGTCCCTTCTGTTGCGAGTTCTGTGTACTTCCGTGGTCTGAACTATTATTTCCTCCCCCAGTTTGGGAAGGTTTTCAGCAATTATTTCTTCAAAGACACTTTCTCTTCCTTTTTCTCTCTCTTCTCCTCTGGTACCCCTATAATGTGAATATTGTTCCATTTGGATCGGTCACACAGGTCTCTTAATATTGATTAATTCCTGGACATCCTTTTATCTCTCTCTGCGTCGGCTTCTGTGTGTTCCTGTTCTCTGGTTTCTATTCCATCAATGGCCTCTTGCATCATATCCATTCTGCTTATAAATCTTTCCAGAGATTGTTTCATTTCTGTAATCTCCTTCCGGATGTCATCCCTTAGCTCTTGCATATTTCTCTGCTCCATCAGCATGGTTATGACCTTTATTTTGAATTCTTTTTCAGGGAGATTGGTTAGGTCTATCTCCCCAGTTTCCTTGTCCGGGGAGGATGTCTCGGTTAGTCTGGTCTGTATCAAATTCTTTTGCCTTTTCATGGAGATAGAATTATTTGTGGGGAGGTGGTGTGTGTGTTGGGTGGGAGAATGTCCCTTCTTGCTGGTGTGTGGCCTTCCTCTCCTGGGAGAACAGCGACCCCTGGTGGTTTGTGCTGGGCAGCTGCACACAGACGGGGTTTCTAATTCTTGCCCTGTGGCTGTAGAAGCAGCTCTCCCCTACTGCCTCAGGCTGTTGCTCCACTATGGCAGAGCGATGTCAGAGGGGAAATGGGCGGGAGGGTGTTTATCGCCGTGGGGGTCCTCCGAGTTGCGCTCCCGCCCAGGGGGTTAGGGCGCCCAGAGTTCCCCGGGATTCCCAGCTCCTGGGCTAAGTGTCCTGGGACGCTTCCATCCAGCTGTGGGATCCCTGTCCGTTTAAGACTTTCAAAAAGCACTCGCTTTTCTTTGTCCCAGGGGCGCCGGCTGCAGGGACCCACTTGCAGGTTTTACTGTTCCGTTTCCCTAGTATCCAGCACCGCACACACTGTGTGTCTGTGCTGCAGTGCGGATGGCTAAGTCTGGGTGTTTAGCAGTCCTGGGCTCCCTCTCCCTCCCCGCTCCGACTCCTCTCCTCCTGCCAGGAGGTGAGGTGAGGGCTGCTCGGGTCCCGCCAGGCTGCCGCTTGTATCTTACCCCCTTTCCAAGACACTGGGTTCTTGCAGGTGTAGATGTAGCCTGGCTGTTGTCCTGTATCTTCTGGTCTCTCTTTTAGGGATAGTTGTGTTTGTTGAATTTTCAAAAATATATATGGTTTTGGGAGGAGATTTCCGCTGCTCTACTCATGCCGCCATCTTGTCTCCGCCCCCTTCTGTTTGTTTTTTGACCTGTAATATTCTCATAACTGAACTATCATGTATCTCCAATATGAATCACCTATAATCTTTTGGCTAAGGCAGATGTATACAAAATGCCCTCTTCTCCAATATTATTTGTGCAGGGATATATTATTGGTAATGTATGCCTATGAATGTGTAACATATAAGTATCTTACAACGTACTGTCAAGGTGAAAGTAATAAGATTATTAGCTTAAATTATGTATAGAACATTGTTTTATAATATAAAATCATGTATACACTCAAATAATATGTATGTACACATGTGCCTGCACAAAAAGGACTTACACATGACTTTACAATCTTAATTCAATCTTCCAAGGACCAACTTTATTGATAGGTGAGACTGTGCATTAGTGTTTGTCATTCTATTTCAGTTTAATTTCTTGGTTATGAAAGGCTTTTAGCTTTTGGCATTCTGTTTTTGCTTTTTAAGATACACATTCTTCTAGAATATATCGCATCTTAATCATTTATTACATGAAAGATCTTCTTTGCTTTTATCACTTTCCTGTGTGTCCTTGGGAAGTTACTTTACTTCTTTGTGCTTAACTTGCGAAGCTCACCTATAAAATGGGGATTATAATAATGACCTACTCCATAGAGTGATTGTGAAGACTAAATAATTCTTGTAACTATCTTGTAATGGTGCCTAATGTGAATTAGTACTCAATAAATGATAGCTATTATTAATATTTAGTGCCCTAGTGGGATTAATTGACTTGATTGGAGAATTAGGAACTGGGTACATAGTAGTCATCTCTAATTCCCTTTTTCCCTATTTTAAGGGGATAGTAAAATGACCTGTATGGGAATCTAGAAATTTAGTCGTGACTTTTCACAAATGTGGAATTTCTTTTGAGACTTCTATGTAAATGTTACTCCATAATATATCCATGTTTATTTTAATATAAATATTTTCAGTTACCATTTAAATAGTTTTTTCTTCTTTCCTCTTACCCAATATACCCCTATCTTAGAATAACATTGAAACAGTCTGAGGATGCACCATATTTGTCTTAAGGTTTTGCCTACCTTAAGGCAACCTACAAAGCTACTGTGGTTATTAATACTCTAATTTGAGAAGCACAGAGACCAGATAGACTGTGAGGAAGAACTGGCAGCAAAAGGTGGGAGGTTGCTGTATTGGGAAGAAAATGTTGATGAAAAAGGTAACAGAACTCTATTAGTTTAGAGTTATTTATAGAAATTTAGCTTTCAAACATTTTTTTTTCTTTTAAGTTATCTTAGCTCAGGCTACAATGACAAAGTACCGTAGACTGGGACGCTTAAACAACAGAAATGTATTCCTCCCAGGAACTAGGAAGTTTAAGACTAAGGTTCTGGCTAGTTCTGTTCCCTGATAAAAACTGTTGTCCCAGCTTGCAGATGGCTGCCTTTTTGCTGTTTCCTCACTTGGCACAGAGAGAAAGAAAGAGCACAAGTTCTAGTCTCTTCCTTTTCTTTTAAGGCCACCAATCCCATCATGGAGAACCACTCTCATGATGTCATCTAAAGCTAATTATCTCCCTGAGGCCCAACATCCAAATGCCATCACGTTGGGGTTAGGGCATCATTATATGAATTTGGTGGGGGGTGAGGGAGCAGAAACATTTAGTACCTGATGTAAGGAAAAGAAAGCTGGCAACTAATGTTAGCTGTAACTTGTATCCATAATTTATTCAACTTAATGAATAAATTTTACTTAATAAATTTATTCAACTCGGTACAATGTTTTTATGTAATAATTTATGTGAGAATAAATGTTATTTTTCATAATGCATAGACATGTTGCATAGTTGGTTACCTGCGGTGTCTAGGACTTGAGCACTTGTGACTTGGCCAAGTTTGTCACTGAGACTCCTAAGTTCTCTTTTTGGTGCCCTTTCTCACTGTTTCCTTGCTTCCGGTATTGTCTGTCTCCTTTTCTCCCAAGCATAAATATGTTTTTAGGAAAGAATATGATAAATTCAGTCAAGTGGAGTTGTAACTAATTTTCTGAAATCATAAATACTATGTTTTCTTTTTCTAGACTGATTTTCATAGAGCCAAAGACTTCAAGGAACTTACACTGCTTATGTTAAAAAAAACTATGTCAAATACATTCTCAGTTCGTTAATGAGTTAATGATATCAATGGTAAAATATGAAAGTTTATTAGAATTTTTTCATGTTTTGGTATACCATATCTGGATATAATTGGCAATATCAGTGAAGATTCTTGAGCAGTGATTTTAAAATTGGGAGAATGTTTTATTTTTGTTCATCACTTATGTATTATGCATTCTGAAGGCTGACATACATCAGTGAACAAACAAAATTCCTGTTCTCTTTTGAAGAGCTTATATTTTTATCAGAAAAAGAAAATAATGAATAAAGAAGAAGTTAGTAGTGATAAATGAGTGATGTAATTAGAGTCTGGAGAGTCATAGTGTGTGTTAGGTGTGTGTGTGTGTGAATTGTTATTTTACACAGTATGGTGAGGAAGCTTCTCTTATGGTGACATTTAATTGTAGAGACTCAACTGAAGTGATGGAATAAGCCAGGTGGATGTTGGGAGAAGGGCAGAGAGAATAGGAATAATAGAGGCTTTAAGGCAGGAGCAAGTTAAACATATTTACAAGGAAAAACCAAGGGGCCAGTGTGGCAGGAGTTGAGTAAATGATGGGGAGAGAGACAGAAGGTCAGAAAAGTTCAAGGACCAGATCATGTATGACCGTGGAGGCCATGATAAAGACAGTATTTTACTCTGAGTGAGAGAGAAAGGCATTTACAAGATCATTTGGCATTTAGATGGATAACATACTGTAGAAGAATAAGAGTGAAAGCAAGAGTTACCAATTACAAGTTATTCATCATTTTCAGTCAGACACGATAGGAGCTTGGACCAGTGTTGTAGCAATGGAGTCACATAAATATATACTTAGAAGGCAGAGTTAACAGATTTTTGCCAATGTGCTGAATGAGGGTATGAGAGAAAGAGAAGAGTAAATGAAAACTCTTTATTGGTTGAATGGAGTTTTTTTTTTAAGAGATGAGGAAGCATGTTAGAGGAAAAAATTTGAGAAACATCTCATGTAGATGGTACTTACAGTCATTGAAGTGCATTAGATCACCCAGCAGAGTAAATGCGTGTAGAGAAAAGAAGTGGTCAGCTGTTTAGAAATCAGAGAGAAGAGGAAAAAAATCAAAGGAGACTGAGAAAAATAGCCAGTGAGGTAGAAGGAAAACTAGTGTGATGTTCTGGAAGACAAGTGAGGAAGGTGTTTGAAGGAGGAGAGCATGGTCAACTATACCAAATGCTCCTGACTGAATAAAATGAGGCTCTAGAAATCACCATTACATTAGGGAAGATGGAGGCTACTGGTGATCTTGAAAAGAGTTGTTTCAGTGGTAGGGTGAGATGAAAGCCTGGTTGGAATGGGCTCATGTTTTAAAAAAAGAAAGGAAAAGAAGTGGAGATGGTGAATATACAAAGTTCTTTTCAATGAGTTTTGCTATAATCAGACAAGAAAAGTCCAGGCAGTAGCTGGAGGAATCATGGAGTCCATGGAGGTTTTTGTTTTTATCTTGTTTTGCTGCTTAAGATGGAGAAATATTACATATATTGTGAGACTAATCAAAGACAGGCAAAGATTGATAGTATAGGAGAGAGAGGGGAAATCTGCGATACCAATGCTGTTGTGAAGGCTTAAAGGGATGGGATCCAGTACTCAGGGGGAGACAATGTCCTTGGGTGGCAGCCTGGAGAATGTATTCATTGTAAGAGGAGGAAAGGCACAGTATGCATCCTGTATAGTTGGCCCCGTTTGGGGTGGGATCATTTAGAAGTTTTCAGTGAAATAGGAAACAACTGAAAGTAAATAAGGAGGAAGAGTTATTGAAGATTTAAGGAGAGGGAAGTGTGAAATAATCATTGATGAAAGAAAGAGTGACTAGTGAAAGGTAGTAGCATTGCTGGGAGTTGCTAAGGGCTTACTTGAGGCTAGTTCTTGAATTTAAAGTGAAATCAGTCAAGATGGTTATGTTTTTTCTTCAGTCAGACTCGGTTGATTGGGTGCAGGTATAGCATAGGTGGAAATTTGGATTTCCCTAAGAATGGGGTTTCTGCAAGTGGGTACATTGAAAGGAAAAGGACATAAAGGTATATGTAAGAAGGTGATGATTGCTTAACCATGGTGTCTCTCTGGTAAAAAAGGAAGTAATCACATGAAGATGGTGAGGACAGTGAAAAGGAATAAGAAGTTGGGGCAGAAGACAGTGGTCAGAGTGGAATACTTAAAATTAGTGATGACAAAGTCTTGGACCATGGGAGTAGGTATCTGAGATACAGGAAAGACGACTGTTGGTAATAAGGTTGTCAAATAAATGAGTGGTCCAGGGTATTAGGATGATTTAAGTTGGTATTGAGATCATTGATAGTTATGACAAATAATAGTGGAGACAGAGAAAGGGAGGGAGGAAGGATGGAAAAGGAGGAGAGAGGAGGGGAGGAATGAGGGAGAAAGACCTGGAAAGGCAATATCTTCTCTGTGCAAATCATTTTGTTAGGTATTGTGATAATTACCAAAAAATGTAAGATAGAAGATCTGGGCAATGAATTCTTATATAAAAAACACCTGTTCTAAAAGAGGAGGAAAGATGAAGAATTGAATTGTCTCAGAAAAGATAAAATAAAGGTTGATTTACTTAATGGTGTTTGAGTTCCCAAATGATATTTGAATGTGGGCTGCTGAGAAATTATTTTATGTTTTCACAGAGGATGGAATATGTGTTTATGGTACCTGGTGAACTCTGCTCTAATGCACAGACATGGTACCTTTAAGAAATCAATAAAACAGCATGTATTTTTACTCTCTTACTTTTTATGAGTTTTTTATGCACATTACTGTTAAATATTCCTTCCACAGGGAGAAAATTAAGTTCCTATGAGAGTAGAAGAGGGAGATTAAAATTATCTTATGAGAAAAGATATTATTCTATTCTTTCTGTTTAAGTATATTAGAACAAATTAATTGGTCAAGGCTGGGGATTATGGTGGTGAGAAGTAAAAAATTTGGTGTGTTGGAAACACTTTAAAAACTAACTTGAAAGTTTTTAATTAGTGGAGAACATTTTTATGAAAATCCTGTAAGTAGGAAAAAGAAGTCTTATAAATTATGGGATTATATAGTTGGGGTTCTTCTAGGTTATCCATAGTCTCACAGTCTGATACTTCTAGAAATCCCTCTTCATCTTGCAGCTCACCTTTACAGTTGAAGTGCTGGTAATGTTACTGAAAAGTTCATTAAGAATTTGACCCCTGATGCAGCTGGACTTTGAAGATACAGTATATATTCATCTGCCTCAGTCTTTCTTTCTTTGGAAGTACGATCTTCATTATTTTAGACATCTTTTTATAGGAATTTAGTATTAGAAGGGTTTTTAGAAATTGCCTTGCCCAGTTTTTCATTTTACTGCCAAAGCAACTAGGAAAAAAAAGAATTTTTTCAGAAATGCTTATTCAAGGAAGTGGAATCTAGTCTGAGTATTTAGATGTTATGAGATAAGGTATATATGACCTTATGGAACCAAAATAGTCTTTTGAACTTGTACAGGGAGCTTCTGACAAAGGGATTGTCCAAATGATTTCCCAGAGATGAATTATGTAATTAGTAGGTAGTGTGTTCATCAAATGTATAGGAAAATACTAGAGCTTCTTAAAAATTGCAATAGCATAGATGGCATGATTTGCACATACATACATTTAATATGTATATATAATTCATATATATATATATAAAACTCTTATTAATATATGTAATATTCAAGAAGAAAATACCATAAATCTTGGATGGACCTAATAGAGAAGAAAAATAAGTAGAGGAAAGCTGTCAGGGGTTAAACAATAAAACAAAACAAAAGAAAAACAAAACTGAAGTTAAATGTCAAGAGTGACTGTGGAGCATTAAGATAAAAAAGCAGTTAAGATTTAAGGGAGGCTGATATCTTACCTATTGTTTACATATATATAAAGTTGACAACTTTCTGCTGTGAGATTGCTAATCGTTGAACAGGAGGTTGGAGCACTGGAAAGGGAAGGAGGAGAGCGGTTGACTGTACTGACAAGGTGGGATAAGCGAGGAGTGACCCACCAGGGGAGAAACTGGGTGGCCATGGAAAGGAAATGTCTGTTGCAATCAGATAGTTGTGTAGTTTTCTTTCTTATCTCATGATCAAGACATTTTAAGCCCTCTAAGTTTTATCACTATGCTTCCTTTTCTGACCTCAAATGTTTTACTTAGATAAAGACTGTTATTCTCATTCCAAATTTTGGCAAGCATTATTAAATGGCTGTATACATGCATAAGAACAGGGGCATAGAAACTAGAACTGACATCACATGGGCTACTTATAAATTTTCTAAAAAGGTGGTGGGTGGCAGGGGAAGATGGAGGGACAAAATGCTTTTTTAGAATTCTAGTTTGTTTTCTTTAGATAAATTTGTTTACCTCAAATTATTCTATCATTATTTTTTTTCTCTGTACATTTTTTAAAGGGAAATAAATAATCAGGTTAAGCTCTCTTGACATATTACCTTAACTGTATTTGTTTTTTTATTAAGCACTGAAGTGCCATTCTAGTGATTAAGCAAGTCCCTTGTGCCTATGGTGGGCGAATATGATGAGAATGTGACTTGCAGCCACTGAAATGTCTATGTTTCCAACCATACTTGTTTCTGATATATAGCTTTCATAATCACTGTCTGCTATACTTAATTGTCTGCTGTAATTGAGATTGTGTCTGCTCTAGTAGTACAAGTTATTGTTTAACTGTTAAAATGTAAGTTCTATGGCTTCTTTGTACCATCAGTTGAGAAGATTTTTTTTGGTATATCTTTTCAATGTTGCAAAAGAGACCAGGGATTTCCGGTAGAACTACAGAAGCTTTAAAATATTAACAGCCCATTAAGTACAGGATATGGTTCATGAGGTTTAATGGGAAGTTGTTAAAAGGAGATGGAAATATTCCAATGGTTGGGGAGGGGTGGTTCGTGGGTAGTGGCAAAGAACACGGTAAAGAATAAAAAAAGCTGTTTTTCCTATAACTTATTTAATGTTTGGGTGCACTGAACAACAACGATAAAGGCAACAAACCTCTTATACTGATGCCCTGTACTTGTTGCTCAGTGACAATTCCATTTGGTCCATGTCAACTTTCCCCTTCAGGAGATATCCAACAGTGTTTTGTTAAAAAAAATTTTCCTGTGGATTTGAGATGCTTGGCATTCATTAAATCAGATCTTTGGACTTTGAAATAGCACCTACTTTGTTTAACATTTAAAAAATTACAAGGCTCTTGAGTCTAGTCCTTGGAATAGCCTTCAGTGATTATCCAGAGAATAATAAAAATACAAGTTTTTCAAAGGAAGGTATATTAAAGGCAAAGAGTTTAACACTTAAGAGCATACTATTTAATATACACCTGAGTTTTCATTCCTTGGGGATTGGCACACTTACAGTGTGCACCACATGGTAGTGGCAGCTAGCATCTAATGTATCACGTATGTGCCACACATGTACTTAGGTCTCGGCTCCCAGGACAGGGGAGTGGGCCTTGTCTTTTACTTGCTTGGACTAAGTGCTTTTTCCCCCAGTTCTTCAATCTTGAGCAATTTGTGTGACTTTTCTGAGTCTCAGTTTTCTCTCTATGAGGCTCTACTACTTCACAGGATTATTTATAAGATCAAATGGGATCATGTACATGAAAACACTATGTAAATTATTAAGTGATATACTCAGTATATATGATCTTATTGGATTAGAATATGTAAATCAGAGGCTAAAACTCTGGAACTTTGTAGATAGGCCCAATTATTTTAATCATAGCTCTACTGAATGGTGCTGGTAACTCTCTTCAGCAGACCAAAGTTAGCTTTACCACATATGCTTCATGGTTTTTTTGCTTTGGATTTTGTATTTTATTGATGTTACTGAATGAACTTTGAAGATAACTGAGAACCCTGTGGAAACTTGAATGAGAATTACAATAAACATTCGGGATACCCTTAATTCCTTATTTGACATTCCTTTTCATCCTAGTCCCTGGTATTTTCAATATTCACTGACTGGAATGCTGGCATGTTCCAGTTATCTACTGCTGCATAACAAATCATCCCAGAATTTAGTGGCTTAAAATAATGATAATCATTTTTATTATTTGTCATCATTTTTATCTCAGAATCTCTGGGTCAGGAATTCAGGTCAGCGGGGCATTGCTGGGGCGGTCTCTAATGCCTTTGCAGTTGGACTGTGGTCAGACTGATTAAGGGGGCTGACGCACCTGGGTGGACTGCACATCTTTCTCTCTTCATGTGATTTGTCCGTATGGTCTAGTTTGGGTTTTCTCACAGCATGCTGGCCTAAAGACAGCCAGCCTGATAACATGGAGAGTCCAAAAGCCAGTGTCCCAAGAGAAACGAGTAGAAGGCATGATGCCTTTTATGACCTTGTCTCTGAGGTCAGAGCCTGCCAAGATTCAAGAGGAAAAACATATATCCCACCTCTTGAAAGAAATATCAAAGTCACAGGTAGATGGGAAATATTATTATGACCATCTTTGGAAAAAACAATCTGCCACACAAATGGTAATAAATCCTGTCATTTCGTATATAGTGCCTGCTCCTTGTTAACCTGACTTCTCTAGCGCCACAATATGAAATGATTTACTCCTTTTCTTTTGTCACTAGACAATTTTCCTGCTACATATGAACAAAGAAGAAATAAAGTTATAGAACTACTCTCTTTATACCCTCTTTAAATCTGAAATCAGCCTCATTTTAGAAAGAATATTAAACACATATAATGAGAAAAACCTCCCAATTTTCCTTGGAGTCATACTTATCAAAAGATATGTTACTAAATATTGGTTTGGAAAGCACATATTAAAAAGTTGCATTGCCACTGCCATGCATTAAAACTCTAGAAACTCTTCTTTGGAGAACAATTCGTGTTCTGACAGATAGTGAAGATGTTCATTCTTGTTTTCTATGGCACCTTTTAGTACACTTCTCTAATGAAATTTATCACTTGCATACTATACTGTAGTTACATGCATGTCGTCTTCCTAATTGTCATCTCTTTTGGGTGGTATTTGTTGTTGATTCATCTCTACTGTAGGTAATTGATAAATATTTGTTGAATGACTACGTGGGGACTTTGATGTTTATCAGTCTTTGAGAAATAATCTGTATGTTCAGGAAGCTGACAAGGATGGCTTCTGGGATGGAAATGGGCACCCTGATATGTCAGCATTCCTCTACAGCCAGTGGCTGGTGTCCATAGGTAGTGACAGTTATTCAGTATTAAAGAACATTAGTTATTGTCACATTTCTGATTTTGAAACCCATTCTAATAACTCAGGTATTAATTACTTAGGTAATTTACCCATACTAAATGAAGCTCATTCCTACTCTTATTCTGTTTCTTCCCTTGTATCCCCACCCCCAGATTTATGTAATTGGCATATAACATTGTGTAAGATCAGGGTATACAATGTGACAATTTGATATTTGTATATATTGTAAAATGATTACTACAGTAATGTTTAACACATCTGTTACACCCCACATAGTTACGTTTTTTGTATGTGTGGAGATAATTTTTAAGATCTGCTTTCTTAGCAACTTTCAAGTTTATAATACAGTCAACTATAGTCATCATGCTGTACATTAGATTTAGAACTTACTCATCTTGAAACTAGACATTGCTGTTTGACCACCTTTACTTCCCTCTCTGAATCTCTCCATTCGCTCTTGCTACTCTCCAACCCCTGGCCTCTGACAACCACCAATCTACTCTCTGTTTCTAGTAGTCTTTTTTTTCTTAGACTGCACATGTAAGTGAGGTTATATAGTATTTGTATTTGTCTTTCTATGTGTAATTCCTTTCACATACCACAATGTCCTCAAGGCCCATCCATGTTGTTGCAAATGGCAGGATTACTTCTTTTTTTATGGCTGAATAATATTCTGTATGTATGTGTGTGTGTGAATGACATTCTGACATTATCTATTCACCCACTGATGGACACTTAGGTTGTTTCCATGTCTTGGCTATTGGAAATAATGCTGCAATGAACGTGGGGCTACAGATATTTCTTTGAAATAGTGATTTGATTTCCTTCAGATATATACCCACTAGTGGGATAGTTGCCTCATATAGTTTCCTGCCCCTCCGAACCTTCCTGTGCCACCCCCCTACCCCACTCCCATGGTAACCAGAAGTCCCTGTGTCTGGTTATCTACTGCTATTTTGTTCTTTCTGTTTTGCTTTATTTTTATATTCTACAAATAAGTGAAATCATATGGTATTTGTCTTTCTCCACTTGGCTTTTTTCACTGAGCATAATACCCTCTAGCTCCATCCATGTTGTTGCAAATGACAGGATTTCTTTTCTTCTTATGGCTGAATAATATTCCATTGTGTATATGTACCACATCTTCTTTATCCATTCATCTACTGATGGACACTTAGGTTGTTTCCATATCTTGGCTGTTGTAAATAATACAGCAGTAAACATAGGGGTGCATATGTCTTTTGAATCAGAGATTTTGTTTTCTTTGGGTAAATTCTTAGAAGTGGAATTGCTGGGCTGAATGGTATTATTATTTTTAGTTTTTTGAGGAAGCTCCATATTGCTTGCCTCAGTGGCTGCACCAATTAACATTCCCACCAACAGTGTAGGAGGGTTCCCTTTTCTCCACATCCTCACCAACTTGCTCTTTCTTGCCTTTTGGATAGTGGACAATCTGACTGGTGTGAGTTGAAATCTCACTGTGGTTTTGATTTGCATTTCCCTGCTGATTAGCATGTGGAGTATCTTTTCATGTGCCTGTTGGCCATCTGAATTTCTTCTTTGGAGAAGTGTCTGTTCAGTCCTCCACCCATTTTTTATTAGGTTATTTGTTTGTTTGTTTTTTTAGGTGTTGAGGCATATGAACTCTTTATATATTTTGGATTTTAACCCCTTATCAGATTAAAAAATATATTCTCCCATAGTGTAAGTTGCCTTTTGGTTCTGCTGATGGTGTCCTTTGCTGTACAGAAGCTTTTTAGTTTGATGTAGCCCTACTTGTTCATTTTTTTTGTTTCCCTTGCCCAAGGAGATGTGTCCAGGAAAAAACTGCTTATATTTATTTTCAAGATATTTTTTCTGTGTTTTCTTCTAAGAGTTTTATGGTTTCATGTCTTATATTCAGGTCTTTTTTCCATTTTGAGTTTACTTTTGCGTATGGAGTTAGACAGTAATCCAGTTTCATTCTCTTGTATTTAGCTGTCCATTTTTCCCAGCCCCAGTTATTGAAGAGGCTGTCTTTTCTCCATTGTATATTTGTGGCTCCTTTGTTGTATATTAATTTACCATATATGTGTGAGTTTATATCTGGGCTCTCTATTCTGTTCCATTGGTCTATGGGTCTGTTCTTGTACCAGTGCCATTCTGTTTTGATTACTATAGCATTGTAGTATAGCTTGAAGTCAGGGAGTGTAATCCACCCAGCTTTGTTCTTCATTCTCAGGATTGCTTTAACTATTTGGGGTCTTTTGTGTTTCCATATGAAACACATGGCTCATATGGCAGTTTTACTTTTCCCTTTTTGAGGACCCTCCATAGTGGTTTTATCAATTTACATCCCACCAACAGGGTACAAGGGTTCCCTTTTCTCTACATCCTTGCTAGCACTTGTTATCTCTTGGCTTTTTGATAATAGCTATTCTGACAGGTTTGGGGTGCTGTCTCATTGTGGTTTTGAATTGAATTTCCCTGATAATTCATGACATGGAGCATTTTCATGTGCCTGTTTGCCATTTGGATGTCCTCTTTGGAAAAATGTCTATTTAATTTTTCTGCCCATTTTAAAAATTGAAATATTTTTGCTCTTGAGTTATTTGAGTTCCCTATGTATTTTGAATAGTATCCCTTGTCAGACACATGGTTTACAAATTTTTTTTTTCCATTCTTTAGGTTGCCTTTTTATTCTGTTGATTGCTCTTTTGCTAAATGGGAACTTTTTAGTTTGATGTAGTCCTACTGTTAATTTTGCTTTTGTTGCTGTGCTTTTGATGTCATATCCAAAAAATGATTGTGAAGACCAATGTCAAGGAATTTTCCTTATTGTTTTCTTCTAGGAGTTTTATAATTTCAAGTTTTACATCTTCCATTTAAGTTAATTTTTGTCATTGGTGTAAGATTGGGTCCAGTGTAATTCTTCTGCATAAGAATATCAAGTTTTCCCAACACCTTTTATTGAACACACTGTCCTTTCCATATTGACTTTTTTGGTTCTCTTTCCAAAGAGTAGTTTACTGAACATGTGTGGATTATTTTAAGAAATTTAACTCTTCTGACCCATGAATTGGGATATCTTTCCAGTTATTTGTGTCTACAATTTCATTCATAAATGTCTTATAGTTTGCAGTGTACAGATCTTTAAATGAGATTGTTTGTAAATTTTATTTACATTTTTACATTTTATTTACTTTTTTTCATATAGTTCATTATTAGTATATAGAAATGAAACTGATTTTTGTATGTTCATCCTGTTTCCTGTACTTTACTGAATCAGTTTATTCATTCTAACCATTTTTGGTGGTCTCTTTAGGATTTTCTGTATACAAGATCATGTCATCTGCAGAAAAAATTTTACTTCTTTCTTTCTCATTTGGATGCCTTTTATTTCTTTTTCTTGCCTGATTGGTCTGGAACTTCTAGCACTATGTTGAACAGGAGTAATAAGGGTGGACACCCTTGTCTTGTTCCTGATCTTAGAGGAAAAGCTTCAACTTTTCACCATTGATTGTATATGTTGAGGTTCCTTCTATACCTACTTTATTGAGAGTTTTTATAATAAAAGAATGTTGAATTTTGTCAAATGCTTTTTCTGTATCTACTGAGATGTTTTTATGATTTTTATCTTTCATTTTATTAATATGATGCATCATATTTATTGGTTTGTCTATGTTGAACTATCCTTATATCTTAGGGGTGAATCCTGCTTGATGAAGTGTATGATTCTTCTAATGTGCTGGGGCTTTTTGTTTGCTTTTTTTTGAGTATTTATTGAGAGTTTTTGCAACTATATTCATCTGGGCTATTCAAAGGGAGTTTGAAATGGTATTTTTCTACAAACTTCCTTAAGCAATCTTGCTAATTACCAACTATCCATAAATGTAACATTTTAAGCCAAGAAAGTAATAAAGAAGACATTCTTTTTATCTTAGTATCTATTTGTCCTTTTGGAGAAAGAACAGTTTGTTAAATGCTTTTTAACTTTAATGTTTGAAATTATTTTCAAGACTGGCTTTAAATGAATGACTATAAAATGATAGATACATGAGAACATTTTGAAAATCAATTTTTAACAGATAAAAGAAAAGCATTGCCAATTTAAAATGTTGAGGAAATTTGGCAGAGATGGCAGGGAGTATCTAGTACACTACTCACATCCCGAGATTCTAGATAAGTTAGAAAGAAATGTAATATGTACTATTTTTGAATTTCATGATTATCATGTCTTGGATGGTTCTAAAGTTAGTTGAAATTAAGGCTTTTACTTTAAATTTTTAAACAGTTGGAGGTTTTTTTTTTTAATTTTAAATCATCAGGCAGTTTTATATTGTTGGCTTCCCCAATGCTTTAGAACCTGATAACGTGATCTTCAAATTATAAGAATTAAAGAAATTCTAACTTTGGAAATAATAGGAGAACCTAGAAACTCCTCAGAGAAATATCTGATTGTAGGACTAGGTTAAGGTCATTGTCTAAAAAAATGATCATATTGTGTAACAAGAACCTAAGAGCCCAGTTGAAGGAGTTTGCATTGATCAACCTGGAAGGAACTGAGCCCCAGTTTAATTAAGTACAGTAATAAATTATAAACCATTGAAAAACTAGTAGTTGATGAATCCTTAAAAAGGAGAGAAAGAGAGATTCTTGTATTTAGTAGAATGCTGAAGGGCTGATTGGTAAATAATAGAGATCTGAGTTGGAAAATCATCATTATAAAGATCAGATCAGGGAGGATCATGTATGGGTGCTAGCTATATCTTGGCAGAAATTTTGATGAGGAGCAGGATATTTGATTGACTTCAAGTGTCAGGCTGTTTATTAAGTTGCAAGAGAGGAAAGAAATCTCAGTAATATGCAGTGGAGAAATCAGGCAACAGCTTGATGAGATTTAAAAGTTTACAGATTTAATGAAGGACAGATAGACTTGGTATGTCTCTTGGTATGTCTCTGTGATATTCTGGTCAAGATGCCTGAATTCCTCCTCATCACATCAGGCACATGCAAAATGAGTAATCTTTTATTTTTTTATTAATGTATCACTGATATACAATCTTATGAAGGCTTCACATGAACAACATTGTGGTTTCAACATTCACCCAAAGATTATCAAGTCCTCACCCTCCACCCCATTACAGTCACTGTCTATCAGCGTAGTAAGATGCTATAGAGTCATTACTTGTCTTTTCCATGCTGTACTGCCTTCCTCGTGATCTACCTATATTGTGATTGCGAATATACTGTCCCTTAACCCCCTTCGTCCTCCCCACCCACCCTCCCTCACTCCTCCCCTTTGGTAACCACTAGTACCTTCTCAGAGTCTGTGAGTCTGCTGCAATTTTGTTCCTTCAGTTTTGTTTTGTCTTTATACTCCACAAATGAGTGAAGTTATTTGGTACTTGTCTTTCTCTGCCTGGAGGAATCTTTTATTTAAAGGAAAGAGGGAAAACTATGTCCTTTAAGGATGTCGGTGTCATAAAAAACAAAGGCTTTAGAAATGGTCACATCAAAAGAGACTGAAGGGACCTGACAACTAAGTGTAATACTTAACCTTAGACTGCTGTACTGGAGGAGAAAAAATAAATACTATGAAGGACACTATTAGGCCAACTGACAAAATTAGAGTATGAACAGTAGATTAGATATAATTATTTTATCAGTGTAAATTTGTGCAGTTGATATTCTCTGTGGTTATACAAGAGAATAACCCTAAGTGGATTTCTTAGGAAATACACACTGAAATCTTAGGGGTAAAGGATCATGATATATGTAATTTGCCATCAAGTGGTTCAGAAAAAATTTGTGTAGGTAGAGACCACAGCTGCAAATAATAAAATAGCATAAAATGTTAACAATAGGGGAGTCTGATTAGAAAGTATATAAATGTTTGTTGTGTTATTTTCATTTTTGCAACTGTATATAAATTTGAAATTTTCAAATAAATGTTTCAGGGAACTGAAACTATCTAGTGGGTACCAGAATTTTAAAAAGTAACAAAACCAAACCAGAACTTCCCAAGGCATAATTTCATTATTTAATAAACTGGTAGGAGATCTATTACTTTGAGAAAATTAGAACTATATCTCATAAAGACATGAAGATTATTTAATAGAGGCATCAAAGTGAGCAAGATGATGTAGTTACCTCTGGTATCTATGATTCTTTCTCTCTTTGATTTTGGCACCTGGTGTAACCAAAGCTGAGAGGAAAAGGTATAGTAAGGATAAACAAAAACAGCGATGAGTTTACTGATAATGTCCTAACTTGTTGTTTCTATTATTTTTGGGTATTCAGGTGTGTAAATAAGAAAAAAAGACCCAAACTATTATCCTTTCTTTTAGAACATGTAGAATTAGAGAAGAAACCACATACATTTGTTTTCAATGACCCGAATGACTATGAGATTATATTGTTATTCATGAAAACAGTGGCCTGGCGTACTAGTGTATTAACCATTGCTTTGAAAGCCCCCTTTGCTTCTGTCTTTTAGCTCTGTGATTGGACTAATTAATCTTCTAATCTATTCTAGTTTTCACCAGCTCACTAAATCTCTGGCAGTCTACTCTTATCAGTGCCTTCCTTACTTATTTTTCCCTCTTGCCTTTCACCTAGAGATGAGTTCCTCTTTGAACTGTTTAGTCAGGAGGCATTCTGACCAATCCAAACAGTTTAAAAATTCTTGACTAAGCAAGTCACACCACCAAGTGATATCTCTCTGCAATAGACCTGGTCTATGATGAAATTGTCAAGTTTCTATGGCTTTGTTAATATTATTATGCTTGTATCAAATTCTTTGTGCAATGAGACAGGTTATAAGTAAGTGAGTAAAATTGTTTTCAATTACTTCCTACCTCTACTTTCAGAATTGAGAGGACTAGAATTACTATGTAATCTGCTTGGGCCTAATTACTTCTGTTTCTAAGACACTTTATGATTCCAAGCTTTGAGAACTCTCTCAAACACTTACATTTCTTCTCTTCATTAAGACAAAGGAATATATTTCTAATGATAAAATTCTAAGAATGACCACTAAAGGTGACTCTTTCACTCAAATGACACCACAAAAGTAATCACTACTCTGCCAATCTCCGCCTATTGGTTAATTCCTGCTGTAAAAAGCCTGAAAACTGAAATCAAATCATGCCCATCAGACTACCATTCCCTACCCCACAACTATTAACTATTGCCTGGAAAAAACAAACAAACCTAGCCAGATGCAGCTACCTATGTAATAATAAATATGTACAGGGGAAGGGATGGGCACTAAATTTTACTGAGAACTATCTTGGGCTAATCCCTATGTATATATTATCTCAGTTTCAAAAAAAAAGAAATGTACAGACTCCCCGACACTTCAGTATTAATCTAATTTTTAAATTATCATTGTTATTTAAATATGCATAAATATGAAAGTATAAGTTCCTTATGTTTACTGCTCTTACAGAATCATAAAACCAAAATAAATTTTAAGTTTAACAACTAGGAGAGTACAAAACCAGTAAAAGTTATATCATCATTACTATGGAGGCAAAAACCGATACCGAAACCAAACTGCTTTCTCAAAGTGAGTAGGACGCAGGTTTCTCCCACTTCAGTGCACCTGCCTGTACCACAGTGTGATGACTTCACCCATTATTTTTCTCTTTTAAAACTCTTAGAAACCTTAATTTATATAGCATTGTGACCTTATTTGGCCCTCACTGGGCACAACAACATTTTTTATGTAAGTATTCCTCTGTTGATTTCTTATTATGCTACAGCAATTAAAATGGTACTATTGGGGACAGTGTGATCCAGATCAGAAATGCCAAGGCAGGCACTGACACTATATAGTAGTTCTCTGTTTTAGGACGTTCATTCACTTTATATGTTTACTTTTACCATACTTATCTTAATTATTTATAAAAAGATAGTCATCAAAATAAAAACCTCTGACCAGGAGAAATTTGTGGACTTGCAGGATGAGAGTCCTTGCATTATCAGATTGAATCCTTATAGCAACCTTAATAGATTGACGTTATTTTTTACCCTTTTACAGATGAGGAGATTACAGTTCAGAGAAATTAAGTAACTTACCTCACATAACGCAGTAAGAAGGTAAATTTAGGAGAACCCTATATGCAGTGGGTCTGCAGAAGTGTGGCCATTGGAGAAATACTAAGGGTTGGGTTGCATGTTATACTTAGTGTAATAGTTTGACATTTATTGCACAAATTCTGTCATTTACTCATTTTCTTCCTTGGTCTCATACTTTAGATAGGTATCCCAAGGCAGGAGAATGCTGTGTTGTTTAAGTTCCCTGTTGTTCCGTTAACTGAATACTCTTGTATGCAGTAGCATATGGTTATCTATACTGTTAATTTTTGGTCCAGAAGTTTAAGCAATGAACCTCACTATGGAAAACTGATGGGGTAATCTGTGAGTTTAATCCACATGAAGTGCACATCAAATGTGTTATTGATAATCTCCTTCTTCACTCCCCTCTGAGACCATAAATGTCACCACTGTAAAACTGCTGATGATTCCTGACTCGGAGAGTGAGAAACTTATCCATGCAGTTCAGTGCCCTGTTCCATCATCAGACATCAGGTTGGCTTGACCTAACCATGAATCTGAAGTTACAATGACCTTACTGTCAACCTGTCAGACACTTTAAACCTTTGATTTAAAAGGCGCATTGTAACATATGTAAAGTATGAAAACTAGTCCTATGCTGGATATAGAATTATAAAAATTTTAAAATGTGATACTGAGCACCTAGTTATAGTAATATAATGACTGAGGAATGAAGAAATTAGTTAACCTGAGGTCATTTTATTTCTTATTTTGAAAAAGCTTTAAATGAAGTAATATTTTGTGAATATGCTTTAAATGAAGTAAATATATTCATATTTTTGTGTTTAAGGGAAACACAAATCTATATTCATACTTACTTCATTTAAAGCATATTAGTTTCCTAGCTTTCACGCTAAAATTCAGATAAGTAGTATAGGTTTTGTTTCTTAGCACTAATATTTTGCTAAAATAAATAGATTACCTATGCTGAGTTCAATAAATGTTGATTATCAAACATAATGCCTCAAGTTTTGAACCAAAGGATGACTCTCCTGATTGAATTTCATGTACCATGGGAAGCCAAGATGAGATAATTTTGAAATTGTACAATTTCCAAAAAACTAAAATGTTAACTGGCTTGCATTATTGTTCTTCCTTCCATAACAAATCCAATAAAATCATATTTGTTTCCCAATAATCATTTTTTACTCATCAAGAGAAAATAGTTAATAGTCATTGGTTTTAAAGATGTTGATTAAAGAAGCTAATAGTCAATGCTTGCTGAGGTACTGTGTCTTAGGCCCTCATATCCCCTATAGTAGTATAAATTAAGTATAATATTACTGAAAGGCATTTGTCAACAGCCTGAAATGTTTATATACCTTTTGATCCATCAAGTACATTTCTAGGAATCCTTTTTAAGGATGTAAACAGATGTAATCAAAGATTTGTGTGCAAGGATATTGTTGGTTGCCATATTATCTATAATATAAGAAAATTGGATGCAACTAAACAGCCAATAAAGGAGGATGTTTAAATTTAAAATTTCAGTTACATGCAAAAATAGAATACATGTACTCATTAGCTAACTTTAAGAAGGAACATTTTTTTAAAAGAAAAATGGGATATTTTCAATGTCAGATATGATGTAATAATATATGGGTTGGAATTCAATGAGAAGAAAAATATCTAAAGATGTAACTGAGAAACCATTGCTCTAATTCCTTATAGAGCATTCAACCCTGGTACAATTATAGTTTAATTAGTAAAATGCAGAGCTTATATTGTTAAAATGTTCAAATATTAGTCTGGAGAGGTTCTGATAAAATAAGCTGAAGTTTGTTTGCCATGAACATCTTCTCTTTTCTCTTACCCTAAAGGTCATCACTGTCCCATAATTCTTAGTCCTTCCTCCATGCTCAGTCACAATGAGTAGTGGTAAATTGTAATGACCACATTGAACCTTACATTTGGACAGTGCTTATACTATGAGATATTTCACATACTACATTATTCCTCTTGGTAATTTTTAAGTTCCTATAACCCTATCTTCTCAGATTTATAAAATTGGCTGTATTTGCCCCTTTCTTTGTAAAATATCAATAATTGATATATTATGACATAGCAAACAGAAAGAACAAGCATCCTTCTGTCCTGCTGCTTTTAAAATTTATTGGGCATCAGAATTCGTTTTGAGAAATTGTCAGTCTTCATATAAAAAGAACACAAATAATAAATAATGTAAGAAATAATAAATATGTAAATAACAATATAATAATAAAATAATACTTAATTCATTTACTGAGTCTGGACTATGAACCAGTGCTCTGCTGCTAAGCACTTTATACATATTAATTCATTTAAACTTCAGAGCAGTTTTATAGTTTAAACTGTTATTATCCTCACTTTACAGTTGAGAAACTGAGGCACTAGGAGATTTACCCAAGATTATCCAGGTAGAAAAAGGCAGAGCTGAGGTTCAAGGTTAGTCAGACAAGCTGTCTGACTTTAGCTTGTAGTCATTACTGTCCTCAGGATTTATTGGTATTTATTTTATGCCAGAAACTGTGCAAGGCACTAGTCTATATTAATGAACAAAGCATCCAGGCAATCTGTACTCCTAAAACTTATATTGTAAGAAGGAAAACCAGGCGATAAACAAACTAAGAATGTACTAATTGTCATTCATTCTATACAGGAAAAAACAAGATACAATGAAAGAGAACAGTAGGGGACATATTTAGAGAGAGTGGTCAGGAGAGGCCTCTCTAAGGAGTGACATTTACACAGACACCTGAAGTATGAGAGGAAGTTACTTACGAAGGGCAAAGGAAAGAATTATGGCCTAGCAATAGCATATGCACTGAGACAGGAGGGAGACTGGTGGGTCTGAAGTGAGGCGACATCAGTGTGGGAGGAAAAAAAGAGGTTTGAAATGAGATTGGAAATCAAACAAAGGTCAGAGCCCCACTCTTAGAAGGGTTTGGTGCTTTGTTTAGTGCTCTGCTGTCAGCATCTGGAAAGTCTTAATTTTTGAACATGGGATCCAGCATTATCATTTAGCATTGCACCCTGCAAATTGTATAGTCAGTTCTATTTGTGAGTAATGGCAAGAAAACTGGATATTATTATAAGTATAATGGGATGTCTTCAAAGTGTTTTTTTGCAAGGATGCAACCTGATGGCTCAACATCAATATATAAAAATTAAAATTGAACATGACTGTCATGACCCAAAATACATATATCCAATTTCAAATGAGTCCGTTCAGAGTTCAGCTTTTTCTGGAGACTATGTGGCTCAAATCAGATATCCCATAAAGGCAATACTGAGACTTTTTACATGGCCAAGGTAGATGACAACTAATAACTTCTCTAAAACCTTTTTAGAAGTTTTAATCATTAGTTCCAAAGCTGCTTCTTGAGAAAAATCTTAGCTTTGCGTGCAGTTACTCCTGGCTTACCATCTAGGTGAAAGCACTTTTCTGGCTCTTTATAGTATTAGAAAATGCAGGAATTATGGATTTTCCTTCAGTTAGAAACATGGAATATCTGTGTACCAAAAAACAAAAAGTCTAGCTGAAATAAGTGATTTTCAAGAAAAATAGTCCAAGGGAAGTGCTAGTTATACACTCCCCCAGGTATATAAAAGTGTATTCTTAGGAGTATGATATAGTACCGTATCTGGATCATGTTAGTCTGACTCCTTGCAGACATTTAATAAACGTTTATTTGAAAATAAGTTTGGCTCCCCTAGAATGGCCTTCATTACATGAGCCTTTACTGTACTAAGCTTCTGTCAAAGGTATCATCTGTTACCTGAAGTTTACTATGATAACTTTAAAAAAAACTTTTCATCGTGAACAATTTCTCTTAGCAAAATTTGTGTTTTTCAAAGGATTTATGCACTTTCTTTTATCAGCAACAAAACCTCTCTATTTACCACTTTGATTTGACTACATGGAAGCTTACAGGCAAATTTAATCTTTATTTATTTATTTATTTATTTAAATTAAGGTATCATTGATATTCAATCTTATGAAGGTTTCACATGAGCAGCAATGTGGTTACTACATTCTCCCATATTATCGAGTTCCCCCCACAGCCCATTGCAGTCACTGTCCATCAGCATAGTAAGACGCTATAGAGTCACTACTTGTCTTCTCTGTGCTGTACTGCCTTCCTCGTGCCCCACCCCTACATTATGTGTGCTAATTGTGATGCCCCTCCATCCCCTTCTCCCTCCCTCCCCACCTGCTCCACCCCCTTTCCTCTGGTAACCTGCTAGTTCCTTCTTGGAGCCTCAGTTTTCACTGTTACACTCCACAAATGAGGAAAATCATTTTGTACTTGTCTTTCTCTGCCTGGCTTAGGCAAATTTAATCTTTAGCACAATAACATTTGCCTTTCTAACCCTCATAATAAAGCTAGCATATTTGCTTCTTTCTTTACTCTATCATTTAAAAATGCATGGAAAATATTTTATTTCACTAGTAGTAAAGGAAGTTAAAAAATAAATCAAAATAATTTTGCTTATCAAATTAAGGATATTTCAGAAGTGATGAGTTGTATTTCCTATATATATTGAATGGTACTGTACAATGATCATTATTAGATCTATGTGTACTGATGTGGAATAATTTGCCAGATACGTAGCTGAATTAAAAAACAAAATAAAACAAGGTGTGGAACTTGTGTGGTATGGCCAGGGGTGTGCTGGTGAAACAGCTCTCTGGAGAAAAAAGAAAGCTTTGATTCATAGTATTTTTAAATTTCCATAGTGTAAATACTCTGATAATGGCTGATTTCAAGCTATGGGCATGGAGTCACTGATTGTGGATGTGGGAAAAGATGTATATTATTGGCCTTCATAAGCCAGTAAGAGCTGACTCCAGCACACTGCTGAATAGTATAGTACATATATTAGAAATTCAAAAAGTAAGTGTAAAAAATGCTCATGATTTAACCTTAAGTGAAAAAGCAAGTGTATATATTAATATTTATTGCACGCATGTAATATTAAATACAATTATGGATATAAACACACACAGGTACCTATGTGTGATCCTATTTTTATTTCCAAGATACATCTATGTAAGAATGTGTGTATGGGGGGTGTGAAGGGGGGAGAGAGCGAGGCACCATTGTTTGTCAGGTGTTGAGGACATGAAAGTCATACCAATGAAGTCCTCTCCACCACCATGTAGAAAAGAAAGCAAACTGGTTTGTTACTAGGTAAGAATAGTAGAATATATGCATATAGGTAGCTAGAGACTACAAAAATCTCACAATTTATACAGCAAAGAAGAGGGAACAACAGTAATTCCTCTTATACCATGTGTTGATCTCTGTATGTATCATAAGGGCTCTAAGCTGATTCTGGCAGTGCTGACATACCTAGAGGTTATTTGGGCTGCAATCAGGTGTATATCTCTCTCTGCTACTGAAATGCAAAAAAGACAGGGTTCAATCGCTGGAGAGATTTATCTGTATTCTAAAGGTTAGAGGACTTGGATTCACTCTGTATTCAAGGAAATACTCCGCAAAAGAAGGAAGGGGCATGGTATATATACATGTATGTAGAAAGCACAGTTTGTTAAATTTTTTCGTACCTGTGTATTTGTTATTATTTTATTTTCTTACAATCATCATTTTTAAATGGGATTTTATTGTAGACTAAACTCTCTTGTTGGATTGTGCAGGGATAGCTCACTGGTGTGCTCTGCAGGCGCTTTTAGGAAGTAGTTAATGATAGTAATAGCTTCCAGCCTGTTTGGCAATCTAAAATCCCATTGCTTACTTTTCTAGAATATCAGAGGTCAGAATATAGTGACAGTTTAGTAATGTGAAATGGGAAGAATATGGGGATCACAAAGGAGGCAAAGCAAGCAGCGGTTACAGAACATGTGGGTAACAGCAGATGCTCAAATAGCAGATGCTCTTGAGGACCTGCTGTAATAAAAGGAAATTAAAAAGGGAGAAAAAAGTAAATAGCTTATCTGTGTCACTCTCTCCAAACAGGTCCCATTTAAGAACTTGTTTTAATCCTATTGTCTTAACTGACAAATTACATTTTTTTTAATGACTGAAATTAGATTGAAGTCATATCTCATTTTAAACAGTTCCCTTTCCTCTTAATCTGCTTTTGTAGCTTGCCTTCTGGCATATTTGTGTGTGTAAGCCCTCTGTGGCAGAATAACCCTCTTTTTTTTTTTCCTTTTTGACTGGTAAGTTTTGGAAATTGGTGAGCAAGGCTACTAAATACTTGACAGAATTTGGAAAGTAAAACTGTTTTAAGTGATATGAATATATGATTTTTGGAACTCCTGGTGCCTAAGCCACAACTTTTTATTACTTTTTAAAGTGAAAATACAGACTTTTAGACTCATTGAACTTTGAATATAATTACCTTTAACCAGAAGAGTATACATTGTTCATTTGGTTTCCATGCAAAACTCTCACTTTGAACATATGAGTAAAGAGCAGTCTTTATTTTCCTAAGAAGTTAGTCCTCTTATCAACTGTGAAATTTGAGTGACTCCATAGTTTTGCTGGTTCAGGTGATTTCTAGAATTGCTCTTTTGTTGCAGAATTAATCACAGCAAGAGATAATGTGCCAATGTGGAAATTTTTAGGCTGAAAAGAAGCAGATAGTTCATATTTGTATAGCTAGTTAATAATATACCTAATTTTTAGTGCTTAATATCCTTATTTAGTTACTAATTTGATAAAAAATGCAAAAAGATTTTAATATTCACTCAAGATTTCCTAAGTCTTTTTAAATGGGTGCTTAAAATTTCTTGATGTATTGTTTTCTATTAAATCTGATTTGGCTATAATCATAGTTCACATTTGCTTTATTCAGATTGTAGTATGTATTTTATTTTTGAAAATGAAGCATAACAGTGATTAATGGCTCAGCTAGTTAAGAAACATAAGGAAGAATTGAATGCTTAGCAAAAAATAGGTAGTTTTTCTTTCCAAATTTCTGTACTTCTCAGTTTGAACCATATGAAATGGCCATTTTTGTAGGTCAAATAACAACTTCATATTGTTCAACCTATTATTTAGTTTGGAATAATAGAGTACATGGTGTAGCCTGCTCTAGCCATCTCTGTGTAAGACTATAACATATGGGCTATAAAATAACAATTTATCTTATTTATACATCTTTTGGCATATTTAGAATGGATTTCCAGATTTGAAAGGTAATTTGCTTTAATTATTTTACAGTCTAAGGTCCATTCAGATTATGAAATGACTGTGCCATAGCTGGTGGAAGTAGTATTTTGTATATAAGTAAAAGTCCCCTCTTACTGCTAAAATGGGTATTTGGTTGCTTAACTTAAAACAAATGAAACAAAGGCAGAAAATAAAACTTTTATTGGCTTCATTAAGGAATTAGACTACTCAAAGAAAACAATGTTCTAGAAATATGATATGAAATTAATTTTATCTGAAAAGGTACAAAATTGCTTCCCAAGGGGGAACTCTGGCTTTTCCTGTAAGAACTTCTATGGTTTATCATTGCGAAAGTGGGGTGGCTTTTCAACTAGAGAAAACTTGAATTTTCCTAACAAATTCAAAGCATCAGGCTTGAATTTTCCTAACCAAACATTAGCTTTTCCTAGTATCCATAACAGATTTTTGTTTTGTCAGCAACACAGAACACCTGCACAACTGACATTTCTTAGCAACCCTGCTCTTGCAGTTTTAGAAAGGGTGATCTGAAAGGACATGTTAGCCATCCATCCTTCTAGGATAGTCCTTATGTTATGTCAAATTAAGTTTCTAAAGTAAGTAATAAACTCCCAAAGACCCAGTTTATAGCTCTTTGTCTCTTTTCAGTTTATTAGGTCAATTTCTTTCCCTCTGTCTTTCTTCCTTCCTTTTATTCATTATTATACTAGGAGTTAGTGAAAATAATTCAGTCCTTGATCTCTTTCAATGCATAGTCTAATTCAGGGAGACATGTAAAGATAATGTTTTTTGGTGTCCCATGTAAAAACTTGGTGATAAATTCTTTATATAATGTTAGAAGTTTTTTCTCTTAGCATATAGACATTGCTCTTGTTCTTAAATAATGAGTATGGTGGAAAACTAAAAATGAGTAAATCTTTTACTGGCTCAAGTCACTGTTTTTCTTCTGTAACAAGAAGTCTGGAGGTATCTAGTCCAAGGGCAGGTGTAGTGGCTCCTTCTATATTTCCATTCTGCTATATTTAGTATGTGGCTTTAATTCTCTTCCTTGTCACTTCAGACCCAATATGGCTGCTGCATTTCCAGGCATTACATTTGCTTTACAGGCAGGAAGAAGAATACAAAACCTTTGTGAGGCTTCCTGATGCTCCCTACAAAGAAGGGAAGTTCTCACCAAGGACTTCTGCCTGCATCTCATTGTCTAGAACTGTGTTATATGCCTGGAGTATTTTAATTTTCTTGTCTGCAATAGAGGAAGACAACAAAAAGAGGCTTGAAATGGGTATTGAGTGACATGGTGAAGTGACAGATGATAAACCATTCAAGGCTGATACATTCCAGGCCAATTGAGTTGGTCTTTGCAATCCAAAAGCAGATATGCTTTGAATAACATCAGGATACAAAAAACATCCTGTTATTGGTGAATGATAGCTTAAATAAGCAAAAGGAGTTTATACTCTTAAACATAGACAAGTTGATTTCTGATAACCATATTTGTTACAGGGAAATGTGAAATTAGAATAAGAATGCATAGTAGACATATGAGGACCAACTCTAAAAATTTAAGTGATCGTATATGTTTTGTTTATAAAATCTTTCTTTTCAAATATAGCCCTGTCAACCTTCTGAGTTTCATGACCTTAATGAGGATAGATGTTCATCCTTTGGTAGCTTTTAAAAAGTAGAAATACAATAGCCAAGAAATGGAAACAACCTAAGTGTCCATCAGTAGATGAATGGATAAAGAAGATATGGTACATATACACAGTGGAATATTGTTCAGCCATAAGAAGAAAACAAATCCTACCATTTGCAACAACATGGATGGAGTTAGAGGGTATTATGCTCAGTGAAATAAGCCAGGTGGAAAAGGACAAGTATCAAATGATTTCACTCATCTGTGGAGTATAACAACAAAGCAAAAACTGAAGGAACAAAACAGCAGCAGACTCACAGAACCCAAGAATGGACTAACAGTTACCAAAGGGAAAGGAACTGGGGAGGATGGGTGGGAAGGGAGGGATAAGGGGGAAAATGGGGCATTACGATTAGCACACATAATGCAGGCAGGTGGGGAAATGGGGAAGGCAGTATGTGCAGAGAAGACAAGTAATGATTCTATAGTATTTTACTACACTAATGGACAGTGACTTTAATGGGGTATGTGGGGGGACTTGATAATAGGGGGAGTCTAGTAACCATAATGTTGTTCAAGTAATTGTGCATTAACGATATCAAAAAAAAAAAGAACCAAAAAAAAGTAGAAATAAAGCCTCAATTAAGAAAAAGAATTTTGTGCAGTAGGATATGATTTAGTATGATCTTAAATAGAATGTTATGTGATTGGCTATATATGTAGTCTTCTTTGATTTATGCATGCAATACTGTTTGATTTTTCTACAAAAGTTTCAGGTTGGTTCCCCAGGAAGCAGGATTCATATTCAGATGTTTGTTAGTGAGAACTTTTGGGATTTATACCTGTGTGGAAAAAGGAAGGAAGCAGGACTGGGCGGAAGGGGAAACAGGGCTGTGGTGTCGTCAGAATGAAGGCCTCAGCTAATCCCATAGGGAGTCTGTTTGGAGCTGTTCCAGGTTGAAGGCTGGGTCTTTGTAGCCCTACATTGACAAGCCATTTGATGTAAGCTGCCCTCAGGAGTGGGTATGATCTTGGGCAAAGTGATCTGTACAACTGAGAGTGAGTCCCAGAGAGGACTGACAGCTTCAAACATAATGCTCCAAACATAATTTAACAATGTACTTTGGAAAAATCATATTTAAAGTTGTAAATCATATTTAACTTATAAGTTTTAGTTTTACACTATTTAGGAATATACCCACAGTAAGTGCAAGATCTACTGATATATGTTCTCATTTAAGACTCTGGGGTTGGACTATTAAAAGTGACTTATTACATCTCAAGGGAAGGGTTTTTTTCTTTTTTTTTTAAGATCAATATGGAAGCTTCACCTGAGTCTCCCCCACCTCCACAAATATAAAGTTAATCCTGTGAAATCACCTATTTGTAACACCATTTTGCACATGCTGAATACTAAATAAGAATGGTGAATAAGTCATTCAGTTTTTTTAGTTTTTAATCCAATCTGTTCATGGGAATATTCATTTTAGTTCAGCGTCATGATTATCTTTTTAATATTATGAAGGATTCTGATATCATGCATAATTCTCCATTTCCTTGTCCTGGCTCATAAATGAACTGGCCTATATTAAAAGAGTTCCCCTTCTTTTTCTTGGAATGGAAGTTTAGAAAGGAGGGAATCTGTCTTGGTTGTTATCCATGCCTTTCTTGCCTTTTGGATAGACCACTATAATTTATTTTCTTTTGGCCTTTCCCTGAAAGTTATCCAGAAGCAACAGTATTTATAGAACAGAGCAGCTCTACTACTGAACATGGTGGGGGGCAAGGGAAGGGAGGTATCCTCTGGAGCTTGTATTGACTGCAAGAACAGCAGTCAGATGGATTGAATTTAGATTTTACTGATTCAACACTTAGAATAATCTGAACTTTAAATCTATCACCAGTTTGTGAGAATATGGGATCAGTAAAATGATAGCTTAAGGAGCATGGGTTTTGATGAAACTAAAATATTATAACAGATGCACTAGTTATATGAGAGTCTCATACATCTTATATAGATAGCAGAGTTACAGTTTTTGGAGTGTAAATCCATAAGGCCAAAAAAATCTGTAGTGGCTGAAGCATCATTTTTCCCAGCTTCCAGAGGCATTGTGACTAACTTCCTGCCTCATTTGCTCCTGGTCTTGGCTGGATTCAAAAATCATCGGTAGATTTTGGTAGAATTTCTATATTAAGTATTTTCTTCTTCCCGCTCTCACTCTTTATCCTTCCTCTTTGGCTATTTTAAGACATAATCAGAATGGAAATGATAGAGATGGCACTTTTCTAGGGCTTGTCAAACTTTTTACCATTACCATTAGCAAACAATTTAAACTAATTGATGCAGGGTTGTGGGAACAATAATCCTCATTTCTACCACTACGTAACACTAAAAGGTTCTTTATTCCTTTGTCCCTTCGGACACTGAATTTACCAGGTTAGTTATGTTTTCTTCAGATTAATTTTAGAAGCAAGTATATCTGAGATCTGATGAAATGATCTTGTTTAAACCAGGAAGAAATGATTTTAGTTTTTAAATTTAGTTTTTTAGTTGGCCATTTGGTGCCTATGGCATCAGAAGTGAAATTTTTGGTTTCATTTGATAAGTATAAAGTTCAAAACAGAAACTAATCTGCTAGCTTTTGGTTATGTAAGAGTGCTCATTCTCTTGAAACGATAGATGTATTATATCTCTAAAGTGCTAAAAAGTCTGTACCTAAGTGAAAAAATTAGCCGGCAAAGACACTGTTGTATATTATAATCCAATAATCTTTATTTCACCTTGTTGAAAGAATTTACATTGCATGGTCAACTAATTCAGATTTGAACTAATTTTACATAAAAAATATGATCTATATAAAAAAAGGCACTCTAAATTTGGTACTTTGAACAAATAGATCCTTAGAAATTCTGTACCAAACTGCTATTTTATTTAACATTGCTGTGTTCCTTTAATATTGAGAAGACTTTTCCTTACAAATTTGCCTATATTCAACATAATGTTTGCACACTGTTTCAATTTATGGAGCATTTTGGCACCAGATGATAATCTGGCAATTATAATTCAATGGAATGGTCAAGACAGTTATATTATTGTCCCTAATCTATAGGTGAGTGATTTGAGGCATATAACAAATTATATGACTCCAGGGGTTTTTCTACCACATTGTACTATTGCCCATGGACAATCAATTGTTTTGATTTCAGTAGAAGTTAAGCAGAATTTCTCTGTTTCTGCCTTGTCAAGCAGGCAAACCCAGTTTTTAAAAGACAGACGTAGGTGTCGTAGGTTATAAGAGATGCAGGTCTTTATCAGGTTGGTAAGAGCTATAAACTGGTAGGGTGGTCTGATTTGGGCAGCATATCTTTAATAAGTAGAGTGTGTTAAAGTAAGTCAGGATTCCATGATCTTAACAAGGAAGCAAGAAAGCTTTAGTGATGATGGCAATACCAGGACTGTCTAAGTTTCAAAACTCCAGGGAGCATCTCATATTGTATTCTTTATGAATGTTATTCTCTGTAGTTGTGCAACATGGTGGTACTCCATGATATATTAGGAATCCTAAAAGAGAACAGTTATTCAGTAAAGAAGCTCTGAAGACTGAAGCCTTTTATTTTGGCTAACTATGATAATCAGTAAGTCATTTTCCCAGACAGAATCTTTTGGTCTTAAAAGGCTGAGGTCAACTCTCACAGCTGCAGTTTCTCCAGGGAAAAATAGTCCTTGTACTTAGCCAAAAGCCTTTCACATCGATATTTGGAGAGAGAGAACCATATCCTATAGTCAGAATGAGGATATTTATGCCCCTTCTAGACATAGAGGTTGGCTTTTTAGATGGTGAACTGTGTTTGGCAAGGTGACAGGAGTTCAGAACATCAGAGTCTTTTTCATATCTTCATGTGATTTTTGCACTTCAGTTTTTCTAAATTCAAAATAGATCATGAAGGTAGCTCTCAGATGACTCTGAGAATTTTAAGTTAGGCTTAGATCAAGTTGAAATATCCTGGGGTGATTTTTAAATGATTCATAATTAGATACAAACTTTTCACGATGTTAACATTTCTGTTTGACATAGGAAGTCATTATTTTTGAGTAGTTGATAATTTATTTTGATTTGAAATTATAAATCCCAAAGATAATTTTCTTACCATGAACATTGTGTTCTTTGACAGGTAGCTTTCCCTAAAGATTAGTTAAGTCCCTTACCCTTAATTGAATGTTATATAGCATAGAAGTCCACTAAACAACAAAAATTATTTTCATTTAATGGATTATATATTAACTCCCATTTAAATTTGATGAAAGAAATAAAAAAAAGTACAATAAGCTCAAATACATTTTCAAGGTGTTGAAACACTCATCGCCAAAGAGAAGAATAAGTATTGGTCTGAAATGAATTAACAGTAAACTTTGTATTTTATACCAGAAAGTATCATTTCAGGGGGAAAGGATAAGGATTTTAAATATTTGTATTAGTGCTAAAATTTTCTACTTTGCTAATGGTAACTTCAAAATTTGCAAAAATAACATTATTTGCAGTCTACACATAAGAGATATGTAATTTTCCTAGCACAAAAAACGGTTGAAGCTCTTGTTACAACCTGTTGGCCATAGATTAAACCATCTTAGTATCTTAACATATTGACTTAAAAGTAGAAAAATAGGAAAACCAGCTTATGTTGAAATTATATCAGTATCATACCATAGTATTCTCTATTTTTTTCTCCCCAAAGATGGAGAATTAGGTATTTTATTTACATGGAAATTATATTATAATATTTCTATCTATGGATTAGTATGTATTTACAGAACTAGACTCTAGTAAATACTTAATATGAAAATTACTTTGAATATAATTTAGTATATGATGAATCAGAAACCCTGACAGGCTCTTACATTATCTTGGATATATCTCTGTGTTTCCCAGATATTATACAATACTATGGAAAAATGCTAGTTGTTTTAATTTTACCTCTTGGATTTTAGATAAACTGGGATTTGTTACATATTTCTCCTACATTCTTTGATGCCAAACTTTCAGAAGCAAGTTATTTTTATTTAGTGATATTTAAAACTTTCCTTTTAAAAAAGTTCTCTAATGAAATAGGATATCTCTATTTGGGTTTTAAATCACCGTTATGAATGACTCTTCTGGAGTGAAAATTGTAGACTAAGTTCTATTTGTCTCTCCCCTAATGGAAGGAAGAAATCTCTTCTCAAGTCAACAAAAGGTTAGTAAGAGAGAAGAGAAATAAGTGATTGCAAGAACTGAACCCAGTAATTCCTATTATTATGGTAATTTCAACCAAACCACGTGGAGTACTCTTCAAGCTCTATTTCCCATTATTGAATTAGTATAATAACTATAGAATATGATTTTGAGCAGTGTTTATTTTTCTAGCTTTATAATTTGATTTGTTCTAGGAAACAGTCTCAGAAAAGTACTTAGCCTTGAATAGTTTTTTTGGAGGACAAATAATATTCATTGACAGAATTCTCTCTGGGTTAAAAAAATGAAAAGAAGTTATTTTATTAATTTTGATTGATTAGTTTATTAAATTCATTAAGTACTTTTGTGTTCATATAGAATGTCTGATCTGGCTCTCCTGGCAATGCCGTGAAGTTGAGAGAGCCAGTATGGGATAATTACGGTAGACTGAGATGACTTGCCAAAAGGACTATAACTAGTTACTGTTAGCATCAGGACTGGAACTCAGATCTCTTTTATGTTCTCTTCAGAGAACAAAACTTCCTCTGCTTGCTAACTTTATGTTCTCTTCAGCCAACTACAGTACCCTATTTATCACTCTGAAGCCAAAGATTTAACATTTTAAAAGTGAGCTTTTTCAAAAATTTACCAGAATGATTCCTTCAGGTACACTACCATTATTTTATACAAAGCAGTTCTTTTGAGTGGTAAATACAAAATTACCATGGGAAAAATAACTTTTATTCAAAAGAGAGAATGAAAATAAGGTGATGCAGTGGGTTAAGGCACCAGTTTCTAGCCCAACTGACTGAGCTCTTTATCCTGGCATGAATTTGGTGGCACCTCCTAGTCCCTCATGGACTTTTTTTCCACATCAGACAAAACCACTGGATGGTTTTGTGCAGTCTGGCAGGATTGTTAGTTGCAGTGGTGTAGAAACGGAAACAATTTGGGAGTTGTAGGTTGAAACCGAGGTGCCTGGTTCTATGAAGTGGTATTGGTACTGAACTTTGAGTACCAAATTTATGTATATATTTAAAACCATTTTTTTTAAGGTGGCTGGTAATGGTGGCTATTTGAGTGTCTTTGGAATACTGAGACATTCAGCATAATTGTACATCTTATAAAGGGGAATTTTGAAGTAGGATGGGTTGAAAATTCACTGCAAATTTAGAATCCAAGCAAAACTCATTTCATGTTTGTGTCAACTATTTTAAACCATCTTGTTCTTACTAAATTTTTTTCCTCTAATCTGTAGTTTTTGTTTTTAAGGCCAGCTTCCCCTTTTTTTACTATGGAATTCATATGCATGGGCATGCTGAATCACTTCTAGATGCTCTCAAAAGCATTTGATGCCCCTCTGTTTGGTTCAATACATTATAATCTTTATTTGAAAGTCATTATTGAGGACCCATAGACTTCGCTAAGTTCTTAGGAGAATTCACACGGTAGAGAGAAGATATAATCAACACCTTCCAAAAGCTCACTTTAAAGGGCCACTAGTCCAACATAGTAAATGATTTTAAAATATGAAACTTTTTATAAAAGAGATACAGCATTAAGAGTTTAATTTTAGCAACTTCTAATACATGAAATAGATAAATTTGGTGTTGTTTTGAGGACATATTCTCTTTCTCCTCTGAACTGTTACAACATTTCTATCATAGGTCTCTGGATTAAAGGACTAGATCACATTGCTTTGTAATGGTAAACTCTCAATGTGTGAATGAAATAAGGAAACTTGTATTGAATTACAAATATAATATTGTCTTAAAATCTACAGTTTCAGTAACTTTTTGCAAAGTTATCTTGTCTAATCACTTCCCAAGTAATTGTAACACATGGAGTAGTTTTATACATAGTTTTGAGTGCAGTAAATTCTATTAATTATGTTTTTATTATTTGTTTGACACCCCTTTCCTCCTTCACCTTCACTGGTACCATACCCCACAGCAAACTCTATACCAGACCCAGTTAGTGGATCCTAGTCTGCACTAGAGGCTATTTCATTAACAATCTTACTACTCCAAAAATATGTAGTATCTTCATTTAGATAAAAAGCTACGTAAAAGTGAGTTGAGATATGGACGAAAAACAGAGGTAGAAAGTTGAATACCTTCAATGTTCATTCTCTAAAACACAATTTTAACATTCCCTTAAATTTCAGGGAGCATCTGCCTCAATATTTGGTTGGAACTTAAAATCTTTAGTAAGTTCCAACTTCGCAGCAAGATCGAGTTTGAGCAAAGTAATAAATGTTAATATGGTGTCATTGGCTTGAATTAATTTGAAAAGATACACAGAGGGGATCCTTGGCAGTGGTGAAAATGCATATAAACAATAGATATTAAATGCTAAACAAGAAAAGGTACAAAATATTTTCCCTAAAACAAGAATGGAAAAGCATGGCTCTTTGGGGCTAGCCGTCTGCTCTCTGGATCCTGGGAGGTGAGGTCCTGTTGTTTGGCTGTTCCTTTCATACTGCATGCCTTCCATTCTCAGGGAATATGCTTTTGAGATAAACAAGAGGGAAAGAATAGCAGTCCTCACTTGACTTAAGGTAGAGAGGGTCAGTGACAATGACACAGCATGGCTAAGAACAGGATGCAGTTCTGTGTGTTGAGATCAGGGCTCTTTTGAGGACAGCTAGTTAGCAAGAGACCCACAAGATGTTTTTATTTTCAAGATAAAATATTTGCAGCTGATAACATTTCAGTGGATTATAATTAGAAATATCTGTGTCTTGTTCTATTTTTGTTGTTATTCCTTGTATTTTTCTGGCTATCAAGGTTACAAAATAAATATCCTATTGATGTGTGAAATAAATTGACAAAACCTGAAATGGTGTAAAGTTTAATCATTTACATGTAAGCTATATCTATGTCTACTATAAAGTAGGAGCCCTTAAGAAAACAAATCCTCCTAACATGAATGGTTTCTTAGCATCGTTTCATTGTGTAAATGTATGTGTTTGTGTTTGTGTTTGAGTTAGAAGTGAGGACTGGAACAATGAAATTAGGGGATGGAAGGAAGCAATTAAAAAAATAAACAACTAAAATATATAATCCATGTCATGACAGCAATGATAAATTCCAGACATTTTCTGAAACAATCTCACACCTGATGAGTGTGTATTACTAGTTTTATTCAACATGTTCCTAGTCCTAATATAACACAGATACAAACCCAAAAATTTAATTTAAATGAAGCTGATAATGTTAATGGAATTAAAATAGCCTCTTGGCCATGCTTAAGAGAGGGTATTGTATTCCCATGTTTACTCTTTGTTTTACTATTTCCCATGGGTAGAGTAAATGCAATTTTGTTTATCCAAGGTGGCTTTGTGTTTTGTCTCTCAAAAGGTCACTATTTTGAAAACTAAGTGGCTAAGTGCCATGACATGCTAAAGATGGGTTTAGAGAAGCCGTTTGATTTGAGTGAGAAAAGACTCTTTACTTTGGTCTAACTTTTTTTTCTTGGGTTCAGTAATGCCAGATGTGGGTGTCACAGTTGAATTTCCCTTTTGCCATAGTGATACCTTGGTGAGAGTGGAATCATGTCCTAGATAGCACAGAAATAGAGTACGTTCATAAAGGAAGTTGAAGCCTTGGGTGAAGATACATTTTCCAACTATTTTGGTATTTATAGAGTCATTCTGAATTCTGGAATCTTGGTCTTTGTGTATAAAACAGTGCCACCTTAGATTATTGCCTTGTCTTTTTATATATACAGTTTTAACATATTGTCATCACATCTTTTAGCTATTCACGTGATTATTTTCATATCACATTCATGTTGATGTTATGTTAATATGATTTTGTGACAGAAATTAACCACATCACATTGCTAAACACCTTTGGATTATGAAAAATCCACAAGAGAGGCCACTGGGACTTTTGCTCCAAAAAGTTTTTAGTCTTCGAAGCAATGTAAGTGGCAAGGAACAGGAAGAAAATATTTGAAGGTATACCAGATTTGGCTAACAAACAGCAAGAGCACTTTAGAGATTTCAATTTGATTTGTAACTATTCTATAAAAAAGTTCATTACTTTTACAGTCTCACAATACTAAAAGAGTAATGTTTTGGGAAGTAAGTTTGAAGATTCTTTAAATTGGCAGGTAGAGAAAGTGTACCAGCCAAATAGGCCTTCGTCCTTGTCACAAAACCTTTCCTGACACTTCATTTATCTTAACTACATTAGGGCTAATAAGTTTTTAGGTTGACAACCTCAAAGGAAACCTTACTGAAGAGTCAGAATAAATTGTGAGACAGTTCCCAGCTTGCTACTGGTTACGTTATAATACTACAGATGTCATTTTTATGTTTTCTTTGTGAATTCAATAAAGTGACCGTCTACAGAAAGTAAGATATTGTTGATTGCTTAATAATCTTTAGTAAAAGAGTTACTGATATTTCAAAATTAAGCAGTTTACTGATTTGAAATGTGGAATTTGTGATTATGTTTTAATAAAGAGGTAAAAGGAAAAGGAATTTCTGGTATCATCAAATACAATTGCAGAAGACAAATTTCTATTAATTACTGAGAGAGACTGACCTGATCAATTAGTTCACAAATATTTATTTATACTCATAAAGTCAACAATAATCAAAATATCAATAACATTTATTAAGTATTTATTGTGCTAATATGCACAGTACATATATAATACCTAATGTTATCCACGAAGTGTCTAGGAGCTTGTAGTTACTGTTATTTTCCCTTTAATAGGTGAAAATATATGGTTCTAGAACTAGAATCTATTTTGGAACTCTACTGTAAGGAGGATACGGAAGCAGTATAAATCATTTCCTCTATACTCCCTATAGGCTTGCAAACTAGTTGGAATTAAAATTTAATTAACAGGAAATAAAACTATGAAGCAATATATAATTATTCAATAGTTTAAGTGTAGCTGGAGCTCAAAAGAGATCAATAAAAGAGTCAGCATCAAATGCTTCCTGGATGAGCTGAATCTTGGATATATATTTGTATAGAAAGATGGTAGAAGAAATAAGGGGAAAGAAATTGGAATATATATGTAAGAAACCATGAACATTGATTGGAAACAAGTCCAGAAAGAACAATTAGATTATACACATTAGTCATAAGTAGTGTACAGTTTCTAAATTGTCTCACAATTAGGGATAAAATATTTTCTTCAAAATTTATAATCTTTAAATAGTTCCTAGTAGATTGTAAGCACTGAAAATAATTTTAGTAGAAAGTTTTAATTCTGTTTCTAAAAAGCTGTACCTTTTTAGACTATACTTGAAAGTTACATTATAGTTTTTAGGCTTTTAGGTATATTTCAAGTTGTACTTAGATTCATTTTTTGGACAACCAGCTATCACCAGGCTCGTTAGGCTTTTCACCTCTACCTACAAGTTTTCTCAGTATTTTGCCACATAGATGAGTGGGTTCTTTAAACTGCTCGTAGGTAGCTAGTCTGGTTTCAGGGTTTCTGGCTTAAGTTCTCTTTGTTGGAGTATTTCTAGTTAGTTCATTATGCAAAAGGTATAAGGGGTAATCTTTGCTGTTTTGTACTGTAAATGCATCTTTCATCTTTCCCTTATGGTACTTTTTCTATGGCGCCACTGTATAATTTCTATCACCTATACTGTAATATAGTAAATGCTTTAGTTGATGTATTTTTGTTTAGTTTTATGTTAAGTGTTGGTTGGGCTAGAGTTTTTTCAAAGTGAACATACTACTGAGATCTGGGTGTAGGCCAGATGCTTTATTTAAGCTACACTTTGATTATCCAAGCCCACTTTCCAGTATGCTTACCTTGTTATGACTTGTCTCTTCTCATGCTTTAGTATCTATCTAATATGTTTAGCTGTATTTAAGGATTTGAAGAGGGTGACGGGCAGTGTGTGAGTGCTTTAGGGCCGAGTTCAGTTGAGCTTTCTATTCTCAGCTTACTACTAAATCCTCCTTTAGCCCTCATTTTCATGAGGGTGTTCGTTTGTGTTCTGTTTTAGAAAATGTAGCCCATTTCTTTCCAATTCATAGGCTACACCTTGACCTAACGTATTTATATTTTTATAATCTTACTATATTTCCTTTTTAGGGTTTGCTGAAGATGGCGGTATATAGGCTGTATTAGTGAGAATTGGTGAGGTTTATCGGGGTTTATCGATTATAGAACAGGTTCCTCTAGAGGGGTATAAAGCACCGCCAAGTCCTTTGAGTTTTAGGCTATTGCTAAAGTGCTCTGGCGAATAATTTTGTTTGATGATTTATTTAAGTTTAGGGCTAAGCATAGTGGGGTATCTAATCCCAGTTTGGGTCTTAGCTATCGTGTGTTGATTGTGATTAAAGCTACCTTCGTAATTTATTTTTACGATAACCGTGGCTTTCTACAGCTTGGTTAAGGCTTAACTTTATTTGGATTGAGTTCATCTTAGCACGTTTTACACCGATTTTTTATTAACTAGGGTTAATCGTATGACCGCGGTGGCTGGCACGAAATTTACCAACCCAATACAATATGGCTAAGTCGAACTTTCGTTTATGGCCTAATTTTTATCACTGCTGTTTCCCGTGGGGGTGTGCCTTAGCAAGGTGTCATTAGCTGCCTTATTGGCGTGCTTGATACCAGCTCCTTTAGGTCTTATAATAACTTGAAGGGCATTTTCACTGGGGGGCGGATACTTGCATGTGTAATTCTATTGAAAATTAATAAAAAGGCTGGGACTAAACCTATGTGTTTATAGAGTTTGTAAACTCATCTAAGCATTTTCAATGCTGTGCTTTGATTTTAAGCTACATTAACTTTAATTTTGTAATACATAGGGGGTAAATAGTTTGTGCTATGAGCACTTATAAGAATTAATTGGTATTTGTGTTTATAGTATATTGTTTTTATTTGTGGCTAACAGAAATTATGATACAGCCACCATGTGGCTTTCCAGCCATATATGTCCAAGCATCTAAGTATTTTATGGGTAGGCAGAAAGCTGTGTTGGTAGTTGTACAGGTCTACATGCTTATGTAATACTTTGTGCTTATAGCGCCTTTGTGTATGTATCCTTGCTTTTGGGGTTTGACAAGATGTTTAGTACATAAGGGCTTTGGGGGGGTAATGGGGGGCTTGATATATCAAACCTAAAATTATAAATTTAAATTAATTACTTTGGTATTTGTTGACATCTGTGATTGTAATCTTTGATTCCTATAGGCTCAGCTCAAAATGCTGTTGTAAAATTCTCTATGTCCTGTAACCATTGACTGAATAACACCTAAAGGTTAATATGTACGACAAATAATATTCAATGAATGTCTATCTACAAGTTATCCACCTGCTCGAAGGTCGGTGACCCAGTTGAACCTCGCACCCTGAAAATTAAAAGATACCAAAGGCATGACAGCACAGTTATGTTAGGCATGGGCTGATTAGTCATGAATCCATCGAGATGTCTTGTTTAAGAGGAACGAGTGAGCGGTTAGAGTGGTATGACCCTGAAGTAAGAACCAGATGCCAGATATAGTTTCAACATAGCTACCCCCAGTCTCAATGGGCCCGGAGTGAGAAGAGGGACACGACTGTGGGCGGGTTGGTGATTTCACGCGGCATAGTGATTAGGCGGCCTTCAGTGGTAGGGATAAGCATGTTGACTGGAAATGATTTGACTTGATGTGCTATGTCCGATCAATAATGATATGTACTATGTACTCTAAGGATATTATGTACTTGCTTATATGCATGGGCTAAATAATTAATGCACGATTAAACATAATATGTCCTATGTACTGTAATAATATAATGTACCTGCTTATATGCATGAGCTAAACCATTAATGCACGAATAAACGTAGTATGTCCTATGTACTATAATAATATGATGTACTTGCTTATATGCATGGGGCAAACCATTAATGCACGATTATACATAGCATATACTATATAATGTTTGTCAGACTTTAATTATACTACAGGAAGTAGTTTATGAAGAATTTCAGCTTTGGGTGCTGACGGTAGGGCTATTGTCTTCTTCCTGAGCCTTGGGGAGGGTTAGTTCCTTTGCTGGTTTACAAGACCAGGGTATTAAGATATACTACAAAGACTCTTCATTTTATGAGATTATTTTAGATGATACCTGTGATTGGCAGTGATTGGCATTGATGCTAAAATTAGTGTGAAGTAGAGAATGGAGGCTACTTGTCCGATTAAAATGAAAGGGTGTTCTACGGGTTGTCCTCCGATTCAAGTTAGGACTAATAGGTCAGCTACTAGAAGTCAGAAGATAGTTTGACTTAGGGGTCAGAATATTATAGTTCGTTGTTTTGATGTATGTAGTAGTGGGATAAGTGCTAGTACGAGGATAGATAAAATTAATGCTAACACTCCTAGTTTATTGGGGATTGAGCGTAGAATCGCATATGCGAATAGGAAATATCACTCTGGTTTAATATGGGGTGGTGTGTTTAGGGGGTTTGCTGGTGTATAGTTGTATAGGCAAATGATCTGTAGTAGATGCCTCATCCGATGTGCATAAACAGGCAAATGAAGAATAGGGATGCTCCGTTAGCATGTATATATCGGATAATTCATCCATAGTTAACATCTCGGCAGATGTGAGTGGCTGATGAGAATGCAGTGGATGTGTCTGCTGTATAGTGCATGGCTAGGAACAACCCTGTGAGAATTTGTAGGATAAATCTTATAAACTATTTATAAATGCATCAGTTCAATAAAATTAAATATCTGGTGGTTTAATATTTCCTATTGGGTTTTTACCAGAGACAAATAAATTATCATTATTTAATTATTACTTAAAAATTTAATAATCTATTGGAAGGAAAGGTTTAAATACCTTTCTATGGAGAACTTTGGGTTTTTGGCACATATTTGTACTGTAGTGTCAATATTAACTAAAATTCACATCACCTAAATGTGTTGTAGAGAGACTTACTCCCATTAGAAGTAAAGAGCCAAGGAAACAGAGACCTTGTGTGTCTTGTTCAGCGCTGTAGTCAGAGAACCTGTAAGAGTGCCTGAAACATGGTAGGTTCTCATTACTTATCTGTTGGATAAATGAATGAATACACAAGTACATAGAATATGTAAGTAACATCACAAGTTTTTAATCTGAAGACATTTAAGCATTTTCCAAATATTGATCATTGGCAAGTGTCATAGTCATTTCTTTTAACTTGGAACTAAAGATAAGGGAGAATTCACGGTTGCCTAATGTTCCACAGTGATTCAATACTGGAGACCAGAATTTCAAAGTTTTTTCCCTTCCAAAAGTAAAAGGTTTCACTGTGTTATCTTCAACAATTGATAAGGATACTAGACTGTTTTTCAAAATTGGTGAGTTAGAATCCCACCCAGTTTCTCCATTTATTAGCCACATGGTATTGGCTAAGTTATTTAACCTCTGTAAGTCTCACTGTAAGTCTCACTTTGCTTAATCATAGAATGAAAATACCTTTTTGCTTCCTACACAGTGGAGGTTGTTGTGAAGTGTAAATGAGAACATTTTATACAAATGTCATATCTTGAGTAATTTCTTTGATACTAACAATGTTTCAGGCCAACATATCTTGTAGATAACAATGTAATGTTAACTTTGTTAGTACTATGGCAATGGATATGGAATGCAGGAATATACCAGTAAGATAAGTTTCATTTATTCATATGAAGATTTAGGAATGAATCCTTAAGTAGAAATAAGCGTCACATGTTTGGGGAAGAATGTCGGTCAATGTGGTCTTTTAATAGTGAGTGAGAAGGAACATTGTACTGAGAGGGAGGTGAAACGAGATCATTTAGATAGAGCCTTCTAGGTTATGATAAGTAGTTTAGATTTTTTAGGAGTGTAATATTAATTTAATTGAAATACAGTACTCTTCAACTGAGGATGGCAATGTTACCCTACTTTTTAATTGGAAGAGGAGTCAAGATATTTTAAGAGATTGTGAGAATAAGAGATCTTAGGTTTCATACATACACAAGTGAATTACGAGAGAATACTAATTATGTATATTCCTGGAGACTTCCTGCTCATTTTATAGGCCAAAAAAGAGCCATTAATGGCTTCCTATAATTGCTGAATACTCTGTCTTATATTAAAATTGATTTGTATTATTGTCATCTAATATATTCTAAATTTCTTTTGGTCATGGATTGTGTTTTAATAAACCTTGTGTATGTAGATAGAACAGGACTTTTTTCAACACCAAAATAATGCATTATTATGATAATAAGCAATGGTCTCTTGCTCCATTCCTTCCCACTTGTTACTTCTAGCACTCTTTCTTTAAATAATATGCTTTTACAACAACTTTTTGATTTGTCAATTTTAGACATTCTCTTTTATTTGCTTCTCTTATGGGTAATAATTTCACTGATTTAAAACACTGCCTGTATGCTTATCCTCCTAATATATTTAATCATTATTTATTCCTTATTGGTTACCACTTTAAACAATAAATTAACCTTTGTTTCTTGTTTTGTCACTATATTATAAATATCTTTTACTTCTATACTTTGTGGAATACAATATTAGTGTCCTCTAGATATTTTTAAAAATTGGCTGAAACAGCTTCATTCACACAGAGAACAGAACACCGTGATTCCTTTCCTTCATGTTGGTTCAGTATTGATGCTCATCCTCCATCTCTTAAGATCTTATCTGTCTCCCATCTCTTCAGTACATTTACTCTTGAATATGTATGGTATATAATTTATATCTGTGATAACAGAATGTGACTTGATGGGTTTTATCTTGCTATTACATATTTCCGTGTTAGTAAATTGTTTAAATATCCAGTTCCTAGCCAGTGTAAATCAGGTCATTTTAATTTTCTTGGTAATTTATTAAGCACAGCTCCACATGTTAAAGGTAATTATGAAAGTGATTTTTAAAAAATTTATCAATAAACTTATTCAAAGAAATCTTATTTAATTAATAACAGAATAGAAAGCCTAGTACAGCAAGGTAACCCAAATAATTATGATATCTCATGATCCTCCAAGCTCTCCATTGTTTTCTGCAAAAAAAACCTGGGCAATATACTGGGGAGTTTATTCTGACTCTTTGAGACTTTATGAAGTTATGACAGCATTTTGGGTTTTCATCCTTATGCCCTCTAGTCCCAGAGAGACAGTGTTGGGCTGGGACCTGAAGGTGATGAGGAAATTTAACAGGGTCTGCACAATCATACTTTTTCAGAGGATGATGAATTCTGGCACTTAGTTTTTTAAACTCCTCTTGTAGACATGAAATTATTACATGTTGTAATATTTTAAATAAATGATTGGCAATTGGAATTGGAGAGAAATAGAATAAGAAGCATCAATGTATTACACTGCAGTATCAAGTAGTGTTAGACTGAAACAATTTAACAAAATGGAATATCGAATAGAAAGTAAGATAATGAAGTATAACTGGGGACAACTACAAAGCAGTATGGTAAGAAAAATAGCATAAACTCCAGAGGCTGAGTAACTGACTATATTTAAGTAACATTGGAAATCCCCCTAGAGTAAAGGAATATTAGGATTAGTATGCATTTGCAATATAGTATTGTGGTTACAGCAAACACAATACAAGTTCACATAAGTAAGATCCAAGAATGTTGGAAATTTGAGATTATTTATTTTCCCATAGTACTTGCCACTTGTCAGATACTTAAGAGAGCATTGTTTCTAGTTCCGGGCTCTACCACTAAGGAAGGACATGGAGAACTTGGAGAAAGTTCAGAGGAGGACCACAAAGATGATTAAAGGGTTGAAAAAGAAACCTAAAAGAAAAATTTTTAAGTTGTAGGGATTATTATTCCAGAGAAGAGAAGACTTAGAGGTATTTAACTTTTGTACAAAGGATGGAGACCAGATGTTCTCAATCCTTACTGAAGGTCAGACAAAAAAAATCACCTTAACCTGCAGAATGAAGGAGTTAGATTGGCTATGAGGAAAATTTTACACTTAGAGAGTTAGAATAAGTGACTGTGGAACATGTGAAACTTTTGTTGACCCTATAGATCCTTATTGATAACATCAAACTGCTCAAAGGGCATTTGAGGCATTTATTCTGGTAACTCATTAGGTAAACCTGTATTTTTTCATTTTTTCTGACTGAGAAAAATTAACAATTGATTGAGAAATTCTGACCTATGATAGGCCTTATAGAAAATGTGTGTAGTTGGCTTATAACTTGGGTTATAGTCAATTCTGTTAGTAGAATAGTATGATATTTCATTAAATCAGGATAGTCAATATTACCTCTTTCCCCATGTTCTTTTAACTAGACCATGCTTTAGAAGACAAATGACTGCTGTTATTTATTACTTGGTTTGATGGTAAATATCAATTAAAAAAGACAATGGAGTATGTTAAGTTTAAATATATCTTTATTTCAGATTTTAACTTTTATTTACATATATACAAATGATAAAGTGCTATGGTGGTATTTTATGTCCACAGAAATCCTTACTAAAAGTTGAAAGACTTATATGATCTGAAGAGAAATCAGAGTATGGTGGCATTTTTTTCCTAAGAGTGGCCCTTTCATATGCAATTTTTAAATGCAGTCAGGCTTTCAAAATCAATGCTGTTAAGTAGTTTGCCTGACCATGAATAAAAATTGCTTATCTTTGCAAATCAACTACCAAAGTACTGCCTTACAGAACTAGAATATTGGATGCTTGTGGCTAGATTTGAAAGACCAGTATACTAACAATGGTCAAATTATTTTCCCTATTGAGCAATGCTTCACATATATATTATGCTTTTCCTTTTTTGCTTTCAGTAGTTTTTTTGGTTTTGAGGTTTTTGAGGAAAAAGACAAAATAAGATGTGTACTTTATTTTAAGGCAAAGGGCTGTTGTGGTCTACCATGTTCTGTAAAACTAAAAAGATGCCGTAGTAAAAATTTAGAAAGAAAAATTTTAAATGTAGTGAAGTGTAAAGTTATTTATATAAACTGTCCTTATAATTAATATACAATGACTGATCAGTTTTTAATTGTTCATAAAGCATTTCCCAATATAATATTTTTCTTAATACTTGAGGGGGTTATATATATTTTTAAGTAAAGTGCAACCTGTTAATTATTGTACTTTTTAGAAAACCAATTTTTTGCATTAAAAATTTTTATCATTTTTGTTTAGGTACTTTAATGGTTGCAAATATTTTAATATTAAAATACATGGTGTGTTTGTTCATGTAGCTACAAAAGTATATTTGGATCTTGTTATTTACTTCCTAAAGGACACAATATATCTTTCAGGGTGGCATTTATGAATAGGTAAATTTAGCATACTCTAGAACCTGGCCCTTCATCTTGCAGATTTAAAAACCTGATTTTGGTCACATGCAAATCCATTTATAAAGATATACTCAAAAGTAACCAAACTCTTGAAACTAATCTATATGAAATCCAAATGTCCAACTCATTATTAATTTAAATGAAAAATACAGCTGACCTGGACTAGAATATAAAAGTTAACATAATTGATACTTTTGTTCCTTGTAGCTAAACCACACAAAAAGCTTAATTATAATCTGAAGACCATTTAATAATTTTACAATGAGAAATATAAATATCCCATGTATCAGAAAACCAAAAACCTCATAGTCATTATGTATCATTGTTCTTTTTCCCTTTTTAAAAAAAAGTGATAGGCAGATTTTATTGATCCCCCAAATACGGATGACAGTATTTGGGAAGAAAATCAGGCTTCTGTAATTAACTGTGGTATAAAACAATAATGTGAAACCCGTGAATGCTGTAATAATTAGTAAAGGGATAGCACTTGGGGCTTCACGAAGGATTAGCTTAAAGGGTGTCTAGAATTTCACAGTAGAAATGGGAGGAGGATATTACACAAACAAAATGTGAATGCAAGGAAGATCAAGACCTTTTATAGAGAGTGGTGAGTCTAAAGTCATATTTGGCTACAGTAGAAGACACATGTAGGGAGAAGTAAAATATAATTCTAAAAAGATAAATTGAAGCTAGATTTTGAAGAGTCTGGAACTCCAAGTTAAAGTGTTTAGAGTTTCGAAGACAATTGTATTTTTCAGTGGGAGAATGGCATGAGCAGAGCCATGTTTTATAAATAATAAGCTATGTATGAGATAGCGTTGGAGGGAGCATTAAGATGTTGGAGTAGGAAGGCAAGATGGAAAACTCCCCCCCACACACCAAGGAAGCAAGTACAGCAAATACAACTAAACCTGAAAACGAACTGAAGACTGCAGAACACACCATCTACACCTGAGGAAGAAGAGAAGACCACACAGAAAAGGGTAAAGTGGCAGAGCTGACCAAGCAGGTTGCCAGCCCTTCCCCCATCCCAGCCCACAGGCAGAAGGAAGAGGAATGGAGCAGGAAGGGGTTAGGTGCCCAGGAACTCTGCGCAAGTGGCCCTGGAGATTTGCTTTGGGAACACAAGTCCGCATTGTGTTGGGTTCTGGTGATTAGCAGGGCTAGACACCAGGGACAGTTGGAACACACTGGGGTCTGAGACAGCAGCCACCTGTGGAGGGCAGGCATGCTGTGCTCATCCTGCTGAGACCCAACACAGAGGCAGCAGTTTGAAAGACTTGCTAGCAGTGGGAGGAGAGCCAGAGGGGTGAGGGTTGGATGGGGCTATCTCTGCAGGAGAAAGGGCAGGTGGACGATGTTTTCCTAGCCCTCCCTTGGCCCAGTGGGTTGAGCATGCTAAGGAGCCCCAGACCCTCCATCCCCCTAACAAGTAGTTCAGGCCCAAGGAGCCTCCCTGTGCACTGGTGACATGCCAGCTCACTTGGCAGTGTCTTACTTTACTGCCTGGCAGGCACGAGGAGACTCTCTCAGCTTTCATGGCCCTGTTTCAGCCCCACTGGGGAGGTGCCTGCAGGAGCCAGCTCTGAGAGCTCCTTCCTCCCCATGTGTGGCCAACCCACGTGCTACACCTAGCTGCTGCTAGAGGGCGCCCGTGGGACTCACTGCACACAGCTCCGTGTGACTAGCGGCCTCTGCCACTGGACTGACCTGCCACCTCATGATTTGCTACTACTGCTAGCCCACGGCCACCTCCACCACTCACATTGTGAGCCTGCAGGCCCTTCCACCATGCGACTCGCTGCCTCAGCGGATCTGCTAGCCCTCCCAGGGCATGATTTTTTGCTGCCGCCCATGTGCCCTCCTACCAGCCTGGCTCGCTGCCCCTGCCAAGCACCCAAGGACTCCATAATCAGGTAACTTGTCACATTCAGGAGTCTGTGCATACTGCCATTGTGCAACATACCCTGCAACCACCCCTGCTCATCCTGTTAACCCAGCAGCCACGTAAGTCACTGCAGCTCAAGTGGAGGGAAGCGCTACCCCCAGTGATGGCAGCAGAAACCACTTCTCTGATCACATAGGTCTGGCTGGGCAAACGAGCAGACTAAGAGAAACCATTGCTGGCAGAGATATAGGAAGGTGACCCTGCCCATTGCCCACCAACAGCAACTGGGGCTCCACAAAATACGAGCAGCAGGTCCTGGAGAGGAAAGAGTCCTGAACTTGTGGGTACCACAGGATGCCTTCTTCATAAAGTCAATATTTAGATCAGGAGGCATAGAAGATCCATCTAATACAAACAAAGACACACAGAAACTCTGACAAAATGAGGAGGCAGAGGAATATGTTCCAAACCAAACTGCAGGACAAGACACCAGAAAGAGGGCTAAATGAAGCAGATATCAACAATTTTCTTGAGAAAGATGTCAGAATAAAAGTCAGAAATATGTTCACTGATCCGCAGAAATGTATTAAAAATCTTAGGGAGGATTTCAACAGAGATACAGCTGAAAAACAGTAACTGAAATGAAATACAAAATGGAATGAATAAGAGATTGCTACAATTAGAGTAGGCAAAAATGAGATAGAAATTAGAAAACAGGAATACAACGAAGCTGAGGAACAGAGAGAAAAAAAATCTCTACAAATGAAAGAGTGATAAGAGAGCTGTATTACCAATCCAAATGAAACAGTACTCACATAATAGGGGTACCAGAAGGATAAGAGAGAGACAAAGGGACAGAAAGTCTCTTTGAGGAAATAATTGTTAAAAACTTCCCCAATCTGGGGAAGCGCAGAGAGCCCCTAACTATAGGAACCCCAGGAAGACAATACTGGGACATAGAATAATGAAAATGGTAAGGTTTAACAATTAGGAGAAAGTATTGAAAGCAGCCAGAGAGAGAAAGAAAGATTACTTATAAGGGTAACCCCATAAGGCTGATCAGTAGAAACTTTACAAGCCAGAAGAGTGTGTTGTGAAATATTTAATGTACTGAAACAGAGGAACCTTAAACCAACAATCCTCTACCCAGCAAGACTATCATTTAAATTTGAAGCAGGGATTACACAATTTCCAGATAAATGAATGCTCAAGAGTTTTTACAAACTAAACCAGCAATACAGGATATGTTAAAGAGAGACTGCTAGAGATAGAAATGCTCCTAAGGCTAAATAGTTTTGATAATGAAATCTAATACATAAGCATGGAGGAGGAGGAAGAAGAACAATACTTTTCGATTGTATTTGATGTAGAGCAATCAGCACCTTAATATAGACTGTTAAATAGTGAAGAAGCTACCCTTAAACCTTTGGTAACCATAAACCTAAAGTCTGTAATAGATACACAAAAACAATTTAAAAGAGAAATCCAGCCACAACACTAAAGAAAACCATCAAATAACAAGAGAAGAGTATAAGAGAGGAAGTAACAGCTATAAAAGCAACCAGAAAACAATTACTAAAATGGCAATATGTACATACCTATCAATAATTACCATAAGTGTAAATGTACTGAATGCACCAATCAAAAGACATAGAATGGCATAATGGATAAAGGAACACCATGTATATGCTGCCTATAAGAGACACATTTCAGATCCAAAGACATACAAAGACTAAAATTGAAGAGATGTAAGACAATATTTCATGCAAACAATCAGGAGAAAAAAGCCATAGTAGCAGTACTAATATCAGACAAAATATATTTCAAAACAAAGAAAGTAACTAGAGACAAAGAAAGACATTACATAATGACCCAACAAGAGGATCTAACCAATACAAATATCTACGCACCCAACTTAGGTGCACTTAAATATGTAGATCAAATACTAACAATATTAAAAGGGGAAATAGATTACAAAACAGTCATTGTAGGAGACTTTAACACACCACTCATATCAATAGATCAACCAGACAGAAAATAAATAAGGAATCAGAGGCACTGAACAGAACATTAGATCAGATGGACTTAACATACATCTGTAGAACACTCCACCCAAAAGCAGCAGGATACACATTTTTCTCAAAGGTGCATGGAACATTCTCTGGAATAGATCACATATGAGGCTGCAAAACAAACATCAGTAAAGTAAAAAAGATGGAAATTGTATCAAACAGCTTCTCAGATCACAATGGTATGAAACTAGAAATAAATTACATGAAGGAAACAAAAACCATGTGGAGGCTAAACAACATGCCTTCTAAATAATCAATGGACCAGCGAACAAATCATGCAATACGTGGAGACAAATGAAAACAAAAATACAACAGCCCATTGTTTGTGGGATGCCATAAAAGTCATTGTAAGAGGGAAGTACATAGCAATACAGGCTCATCTCAAGAAACAAGAACAATCCCAAATAATCAGTCTAAAATCACAATTAAAGAAATTAGGAAAAGAAGAGCAAATGAAACCCAAAGTTAGTAGAAGAAGGGACATAATAAAGATCAGAGCAGAAATAAATAATGTGGAAAAGAAGGAAACAATAGAAAAAATTAATGAAAGTAAGAGCTTGTTCTTTGAGAAAATAAGTAAGATAAACCCAATGCAGACTTATCAAGAAAAAAGAGAGAGTACACAAATAAAAATGAAGGAGTAGTCACAATGGATACCACAGAAATACAACAAATTATTAAAGAATCCTATGAAAAATTATTTGCCAATAAATTGGACAACCTAGATGAAATGGACAACCTCCCCCAAAAAGACAACTTTCCAAGACTGACCCAGAAAGACACAGAAAATCTGAACTGACCAGTTACCAGCAATGAAATCAAATTGGTTATCAAAAACTCCCAAAAAACAAAATACCATATCCAGATGGCCTCACAGCTGAATTCTACCAAACATTTAAAGAAGAGCTAATACTCATCCTTAAAGTATTCCAATAAGTAGAAGAGAAGGCAATACTTCCAAACTCATTCTATGAGGCCAGCATCACTCTAATACCAAAACCAGACAAAGACACCACAAAAAAAAATTACAGACCAATATCCCTGATGAACCTAGATTCAAAAATACTCGACAAAATATTAGCAAACAATTAAAAAAATACATCAAAAGGATCATCCATCACAACCAAATGGGATTTATTCCAGGGATGAAAGGATGGTACAATATTCATAAATCAGTCAGTATCATACACCACACTAACAAAAGAAGGATAAAAAACACATGATCATCTCAATAGATGCTGAAAAAGCATTTGACAACATTTAACATCCATTCATGATAAAAACTCAACAAAATGGGCATAGGGAGCATGTGCCTCAATATAGTAATAAAGGCCATTATATGACAAGCCCATAGCTAATATCACACTTAATGGTGAAAAGCTGAAAGCTTTTCCTGTAAGATTGGGAGCAAGTAAAGGATGTCTACTCTCACCACTTTTATTCTGCATAGTCCTGGGGGTCCTAGTCATGGCAATCAGACAACACAAAAAAATAAAAGGCATACAAATTGGTAACAAAGAAGTTAAATTGTCACGATTTGAAGATGACATGATATTATACATAGAAAACCCTAAAGACTTCACCAAAAAACTATTAGAAGTAGTAACTGGATTTGGCAAACTTGCAGGATACAAAAGTAATATACAGAAATCTGTTGCATTTCTGTGTACTAGCAATGAACTAGCAGAAAGAAAAATCAGGATAACAATTCAATTTACAATTGCTTCAAAAAGAATAAAATACCTAGGAATAAACCTAACCAAGGAAATGAAAGATATACAATCTGAAAACTATGAGACACTCCTGAAAGAAATTAAAGAAGACACCAATAAGTGGAAATCTATCCCATGCTCATGGATAGAAAGAATTAATGTTGTCGCAATGACCATCCCGCCCAAAGCAATTTACAGAGTCAATGCAGTCCCTCTAAAAATTCCAACAGCATTTTTCAATGAGTTAGAACAAATAGTTGTAACTTTCATAGGTAACCACAAAAGACCCAAAATAGCCAGAGCAATCTGAGAAAGAAGAACGAATCTGCATGGATTACACTCCCTGACTTCAAGGAAAGCTACAGTAGTCAAAACTACAGTGCTGGCAAAAGACCAGGCACGTAGACCAATGGGTCAGAATAGAAAGCCCAGATATAAACACACACAAATATCATTAATTAGTTTATGACAAAGGAGCCATGAATATGCTCAGTTGGGAAAAGGCAGTCTCCTCAATAACTGATGTTGGAAATACTGGATAGCTACATGCAAAAGAATGAAACTGGATTATTGTCTAACTCCGTATACAAAAGTAAACATGAAATGGATTTAAATATAAGACATGAAACCATAAAACTCTTATTAGAAAATATAGGCAAAAATGTTTTCAACACAAATATGAGGTATTTTTCCCTGGACATATCTTCTTGGGCAAGGGAAACAAAATAAAAAATGAACAGTGGGTCTCCATCAAACTAAAAAGCTTCTGTACAGCAAAGGACACCATCAGCAGAACAAAAAGGCAACCTACAGTATGAAAGAATATATTCATAAATGATTTATTCAATAAGGGGTTAACATGCAAAGTATCTAAAGAGCTCATATTCCTCCACACCAAAAAATCAACCCAATCATGAAATGGGTGGAGGACCTGAACAGACATTTCAGCAAAGAAGAAATACAGATGGCCAAGAGACACATAAAAACATGCTCCATATATCACTATTGGTGAAATGCAAATCAAAACCACAATGAAATACCACCTCACACCAGTCAGAATTTCCACTATCCAAAAGACAAGAAATAACAAGTATTGGCGAGGATGTGGAGAAAAGGGAACCCTCCTACATCGTGGATGGGAATATTAATTGGTACAGGCACTGTGGAGAGCAGTATAGAAATTCCTCAAACAACTAAAAATAGAAATACCATTTGACTCAGCAATTCCACTTCTTGAATGTTCCCAAGGGAAACAAAATCCCTAATGTGAAAAGATATATGCACTCCTGTGTTGATTGTGGTGTTATTTATAATAGCCAAGATATGCAAGCAACCTAAGTGTTCATCAATAGATGAATGGATAAAGAAGAGGTGGTACATAAACACAATGGAATATTATTCAGCCATAAAAGGAAAAGAAATCTTGCCATTTGCAACAACATGGATGGATCTAGAGGGTATTATGCTCAGGGAAATAAGTCAGGTGGGGAAAGACAAATACCGTATGATTTCACTTATTTGTGGAATATAAATATAAAGCAAAACAGAATGAATAGAACAGCAGTAGACTTATAGACACTGAGAAGAGACTGGTGGTTTCCATGGGGGGCAGGATTGGGGTGGGTCTGTAGGGAGTGTGAGGGGGATAAAGGGGCACAAAATTTCTCAATTATAATGTAGGTTGGTCCTCAGGATAGTAGTATGCAAGGATCCAATAGACAATGATTCTGTAACATCTTCCTATGTTGAGATGTAGTAGCTGTACTAGTGGAGTTGAGGATTCAATAATATAACTGTTGAACCACTGTGTTGTATGCCTGAAACTAAAATAGGATTGTACATCAATAAATAAAAGAAATACACTAAAGTTTTTTTTTTTTAAAAGAGTTGGATAAAAGATATTTGCATTTGTCCCAACAAGAGATACTTAAGGATGTTCATTAGGAAGTTTTAAATAAGGTTGGAACTGAAATGATGAACACAGCTACACTGAGGGAAGATTATATTCAGTTCATATAAAAAAACAAAGGAGAAGGAGTACACAAACGTAAGTCTAAACTGACCAAAGTTCAGTCCAACATTTGTACTCCAGTGGTAAAAGAGTCAAAACACTTTTTCCTTCCAGAGCTGCTTGGTTAGACTTTTATTTAATCTTAGATCTTAGAAAAGTTTCTAAACTTCTTAAGATGAAGCATATGTTAGTCTTGTTCATGTTTTTTTTTAACCCTAACACATGGTACATTTTCAGTGAATATTTGTTAAAAAAATGTAATATTTTTATCCATTAATGTTTGAGAATCTTTTAAAAAATATGTAATGAATCAGATTTATCCCATTATCTGCTTACCAAGGAACCCTATGTAAAATGTACCTTCAAAAAATTTTTTTTGCTTTCTTCACAAACACACAACGACTTCATTATCCTAACTTTGTTTAAATACCTTAAAAGTAACTTTCTTCTTATTCACTATTGATAAGGTTACTGGGAAATGGGCTTGTGAAAGCGTAAACTGATAAAACCTTTCTAGAGGTCTTTCATTCTATAAACACCACATGTCTCCTGTGCTCCAGGCATCATGCTGGGTGCTGGGATATAGCAGTGAACAAAACAGACTGATCGCTAATGTCAAAGGATTTGCAATCTGATGGGATGCATCTAAAATGATCAGTCTGATAAAAACTTTAGGGAGCTTGACAAGTATTTATTAGGGGATCCCCGTCTAATCAGTGAAGACTTCCTTGAGGAAATACATTGATCAGGGATCTGGAAGATTAGTAAGCATAATTGAAAAAAAGAGTAGAGTCAGTTGAAAAGTGTTCCAGATAGAATACCAAGGTTAGAGTTCATGAATGGGAGGAAACATTCATGGTATGTTTAGGAAACAAAGAGAAGGCAAATGTGGCTTGAGATTGCAAGGAGGGGACAGAGATGGACATAAAGCTAGAGAAGTGGGAGGGACATGATCCTGACACATGAATGATAATCCTTTGATGTGTTTCACTTCTAGGAATTTATAGTGGAAAAATTTTCAGACAAATGTGCAAGAATATACTGATGTTCATTGCAATTAAATTTATATCAACAAAAGCTTGGTAATAATCTAAGCATTCAACAATAGGGAATTATTTAAATAATATTTTTCTACATTCAGACAGTAGAATTTGTTAAAGCCATTAAAATGATGCATATTTATCTTTACTGGTGTAAAAAGATGTTCAAAATATGTTCTTAATTAAAAGGCAGGATGCAAATAATGTAATATCCCATTTTTGTGAATGTACAAAAATATAGTAACAATTTATTCATTGTATATAAATATGTCATGATTTAGTGACAACAGAGTCAAAGAAAAAGTTACTTAGTTAACCAAGAAATGGGAGAGGATTGAGAAAGAAATGAGGAAAGGCTAAGAGGAAAATGTGATAATCTGTTGAATAGAGATTATTGATTATTGCAAAGGAGTGAAAACTGCATTGGTAGGCTTTTATAATTTTGATATGAGGTCTCAACCTTGTCAGCTATATCAATATTTTGTAATGGTTTGGGACAATTTTCCTAGCTATTCCTAACTATCTCTATGCTTCCCAATAGAAACACCCTATTAGAGTGAATGGAAAACTCATTATAGTGTGAATAGCCACAGAGGTATTTTATGGACTAGAGGTAAATCTAATTCATTCCATGAGCAAAACATGGGCAGCCTCTGACAAAAGATAGGAATAGCTAAAAGTATTTAATATTTATTAAGCAAACAATCCTGATGTGTCTTTGAGAACCATTGTATAAGATGTTCACATAATACTAATAACTATGTCACCTCATCAGATAGTATACATATGATTGGTTTTAGATTTTAGTCATTCAAAAATATCAGCAAGTAACTTTCTTCAGATAATTAACTTCATTTAGATAAAGGTGAATATTTTCAAAAATGTAATCTGTGAAACAAGGTACACAAACTGACAAAAAGTGGTGTTATGGACTGAATGTTTGTGTCCCCCTAAAATTCATATACTCAGACCTTAAGCACTAATGTGATGGTATTAGTAGGTGTGGGCCTTTAGGAGGTAATTATATTTAGATGAAGTAATGAGGGTGGAGCCCCATGATGATTAGTGCCCTTATAAGAAGAGGACAAGACCAGAGCACTCTCTCTCTACCATATGAGAATATCTCTCTACCATATGAAAATATAGCAAGAATGTGGCTGTCTGCAAGTCAGGAAGAAGGCCCTCACCAGACCAAATCTGCCAGTGTCTTGATTTTGGACTTCCCAGCCTCCAAAACTGTGAGAGGTAAATGTTTGCTGTTTAAGCTACTCAGTCTATGGCAATTTGTTATGGCAGCTTATAACTAATTTATGATTGGTGCTGAGAAGTGGGGTGCCACTATTACATCCCTAAGCATGTGGAAAAGGCACTGGAGCTGGATAACAAGTAGAGGTTGGAAGAATTTTAAGGTGTGTGCTAGAAGAAGCCAACATTGTTGTGAAGGTACTTCTAAAGGCAGTTCTTTGAGAGCTCAGAAGAAATTGTATAGAAAGCCTCCATCTTATAGAATACACAAATGATTGTGAACAGAATTAGAAATATGGATGATAAAGGCCATTTTGGTGATGTCTCAGCCAGAAACAGGGAATATGTTACTGGACAATGGAGAAAAGGTGGTCCTTGTTATAAAGTGGCAAAGAACTTGGCTGAATTATGTTCATATTCTTGTGTTCTGTGGAATGTAGAACTTGTGAATGATGAAATTGGTTAGTTAGCTGGGGAGTTTTCCAAGCAAAGTGTTGAAGGAGTGGATTGGTTCCTCCTGACTGCTTTTAATCAGAAAAGAGAAATGAATTGAAAAAGGAATTGTAAAGCAAAAAGGAGCTTGAATTTATGGATTTGGAAAATTCTCAGCCTGTCCATATTGCAGAAATGAGGGAGCATATTCAGAAGAGAATACTAAGGGTGTGGCACCTGAAAAGGAGATTAGAGTGGATATGAACTACAGATATAATCAGCCATCTCAACAAAGCCAACAATAGAATGAGATTGTAGTAGAAGAAATATTGCCAGTGAGGGCTAAAGGAAACAGAAAATGAGAGAATGCTGGAAGTCTGTGAACATGCATTATCCTTCAAGGAAAGGGAAGAAGGACCCCAAAAGCAATTCAGGGTTCACCAGGGCTCCTACTGCCACCTCAGGCCCATGGTATGTGGCCTGAGAGGCAAGACTGCCTTGGTCTCAAAGGATAGGACCGCTGCCCTGCAGAGCTCTATGGGAAGGCCCGCACAGAGAGCAGAGTGGGTGGTGCCCTCACAGGGAGCCACATCGGCAGCACTCGGCCAAACTGAAGGGGTGGGGTGCTTCCACCCCTGTGGGTCCAAGGGCAGAGCATCAAGCCTTAATATGCTCAAGCCTTAAGATCTAATGGTGTTTTGGACTTACCTGGCACACAGCACCCATTTCTTCCTTTTGATTTCTCCCCTTTGGAATTGGAATGCCTATCCTATGGCTGTCCCACCATTGTATTTTGGAAACACATAACTTTTCTGGTAATACAGGTTCACAGCTGAGGAGGAATTTTGTCTCAGGATGAATTATACCTAAAGTCTGGCCCTTTCCTGATTTAGATATTTAGTTGAAATTTTGGGCTTTAGAGTTGGGCTGGAATAAGTTAAGACTTTTGGGACCACTGGGATGAAATGAATGTATTTCGTATGCAAGAAGGACATGAATGGTGGGGGTGGGGTGGGGAGTAGGGGTAAAATATTACAGAGTGAATGTTTGTTTCTTCCCACAAATTCCAACATTGAAGTCCAATACCCAGTGTGCTGGTGTGTTGGTATTTGGAGGTAGGTCCTTTGGAAAACAATTAGGTTTAGATGAGGTCGTAGTGATGGACCTCTCATGATGGGATTAGTGCCCTTACAAAAAGATGAAGAGACGCCAGAGCTTGCTTTCTGTTGATGAGCAGGGACCAGCGAAAGGCCACATGAGCACATAAGGAGAAGGTGGTTGTCCATAACGTAGGAAGCAGGCTGTCTCTAGACACCAAATCTGTTGGCACCTGGATCTTGGAGTTCCCATCCACCAGAACTGTAACAAATAAATGTCTGTTGTTTAAACCACTCAGTCTACAGTATTCTTAGCTCAAACTAAGACAAGTAGTCTATAATCTTCTCATTTCTCATAAAGAGTAGATAAAATAATTTTTTTCTCTCCATTATTATATTATAGTTGTCTTTATAATTTAAGTGAATTTTACAGTGCTGGTGCCTCTGCATGTAAAGAAAACAGAGAAGTGCTGTGTCACTATCACTTGGCTTTTGCCACCACAGCCATGAGAACTAAATGGTGTAGTACAGCACCTTGATCATTCTGTTTGAAACTAAGTCTGTGACTCAGTGTTAAACAAACGAGACTCAATTTAGGTTTTGATTTCATTCCATTTTCAAAACTAAATCATTGAAGGAACCTTCTTTGCGTGATTGTTCTTATACATAAGACTGGAATGTAGTTTTTAGAAAAGGTCATAAGAACCCATCCAGGTATCTCATCCTTGTGATATAGTGTTTTATTTTGCAGACTTTAAAATGGAACTTAATCGCATGTTTTGGTCAGTTTCTTCTGATAGCCAGGCCTAGCCAAAAATGAATAGGAGATGAAAGAGTTGAAAGTATCCACAGCAAAAAGCATACCACTGTTACATTAACAGACATTCAACCAAGCCCTCTGGCTTTGATCTTTCTCAATCTTACCTTGTGAATTTAGGGTAAAGGACTCATAATGTATGCATTCATCTTCTTATCCAAAAACAAAATCATATCCTTTAGGCATCCAGCTTTATGTAGATTCCCTAAGATCACATTTCTTAGTTCTTTTTCATCTGCCCTGAGGCCTTTTTCATTCTTCGGTGACAATAAACAAAGCAAGTCCCACAATGATAACGTGTAGTATTTCTAACCATATTCAGAATCCAGAGAACCTTTTCTAATCATTTCATCTTCTCTGTCACTTCCTGGGACTCCAGCATACTTCTTAGCCTGGCCTGTAGTTCAAGCAAAGGCCTAAGTTTAAGGACTCCTGCCCCATGTGGCTGGGTCAGGACTTAGTGGAGATTGATTTGTTTAAAGAATGCCAAGAGCAGGCAATTTCAGTTTCTCCTTTCTTCAATTTGTATGACAGCAAGATAAGTCCTAAAAGCACACCAGTGAGGTCTTTGGGATGAAGCAAGAGTCCTTGCATTATTTTTCTTTCTGATTTTTCCTGAGGTGGCTCAGGGTTGGGTGAAAATAAGGCAGAACTTTAATATGGCACAGAAAGGTTGGTAGGATAGAGAGTCGGTGTGATACAAGGTAAAAAGGAGAAAGGAGAAAGGCAAAAGGTGCAGTGTAAAGTTTGTGAGGATTATTATGGCATAATGTTGAAAATGATGTTTAAAGGTAAGATGTGAGAAGACATATATATAAAGGAACTGAAATAAGCTGGTTCATGCTTGGCCTAATTAAACATGGTTTAATCATAGTATAGCTTGAATTGGGTAACTTCTCAAGATTCTCTTCATTTGTAGAAATACGGAACTGAGCAAAGAGAAGAGTTTATAGGAAAAAAAGAATCAGAAATTTATACATGAAAACCAAGGAAAAACAGTAATGAAAAAATGGGTGGAATAAGAAATAACCCAAAGGAAATTTCAAAAGAGAAAACATGAGAGAACACTAAGTTTATAAAAAATATGGAAGTAATTAAAGCAAATTAAAATTTTAATATCTCAAATGATCACCTTGAACTTAGCCGAACATTTTGTTATGTACGAGTAACACAATGTTGAGTAAGTACATGGATTTAAGGTATGGGAAATTATTTGTGTCAATCATTTCTGTACTGAAGTGGAAATTCAGTACAGTTGAGGAAGTTTACCTTGAATAGAAACTTAGGTTTCTTAGATTTTATCATTCCCACTTTTGATCTAATACAATTTAATTCTGTATTATGTAATTCACAGGTGATTCTGTATAATGCTTTTAATCCATGGCTGAAGTCTGCCTTCCCCTCACTTTATAAACATAGCTTAAAGAAGAGAAATCTTTCAGAAGTATGTACAATGATGGATATAACCATATATAAATTATTTTTTTTCTTATGCCATATCACCTCTTCTTTCCATCAATCAGGAATTTTTATTGTTTCAAACTGACCTAAGTTAATATCATCAGGCAAACTCAGGGTTTGGTGAATGAGTATTGCCAGCAGTTATAATGAAGGGAAGTTTTAGATCAAATTCCGTTAAGCATACAAATGTTTATTAAACAAACAAGGAGGTACAAAATAGTCTATACTTGTCTTATAAGCTTGATTGCATTTCAGCTGCTATTTAGGTGCTCTGACAACACTTTGCATGAAAAATGCACTTAGTAGTTACAGGAACGTATTTTAGGGACAGAAATCTGTTGTCCAGAACTCTTGTCATCTAGCACCATGATCCTCCAGACCAATGAATGGACACATAAGACAAATCTCAGCTGCTTCACCTAAGTGTACAGCCTACAAAGTTTGCTGGATTCTTGTATTCATGCAAAGTGGGGCAGTGCCTCTGAAATATTTTAGCTAATCTATAGATCTGGAACACCACAGGTTTCTTCATTAAAAAACATATGTTTCAATATTTTCAATATTTATTAGCTGATTGTCAGTTATTGCTTTTGTTGATTATCATACAGGCACAACTGAAACACTTTCTGATTAAGTACAGAAATGTGTATAATAAGGTAAAAATCATTATTTCTCTCTAGTCTCCCACCTCTTCCTTAGACACCCATTGTTAACCTCCTCCTAGATTTTTATGTGTATACAAAATCAATTTGTATATACACTCATATAAACATATTTTTAAAAAATGTCCTACTATGTGAGCTATATTCTATGTTTCTTTTGCCTATAGGACAGAATAAGTCTGGTTTGGCATTCAAGGTACTTAATAATCTGTCTCCCCAACAACAGCTCTCTACATTTATTTTCTGATATTTTAGCCTTATACATTCAATATTCCAGCCTCTCTGGACTTCTCATAGTTCTCTGCTGTGCTATGCCCTTTCCAGACACTGTTCCTTTGATTTAGTCTTTTCTCTCCCTGGAATGCCTTTACTTTTCTGTTTTATCTGGCTAAATCTTTGAAATCTATTTCAGATGTTATGTCCTATACGAATCTGTTCCTATTTTTCTTTTGTGGAATCATTCCTTCCTCTGTACTGCCATAGCATTTTGTATATAACTTCGCTATGGCAATGATCTTCATTATAATAATGAACAAATATTGGCTCTACTATGTATAAGTTTAATTTCTTACATTTATTTAATGATATTTCCACATTATTTTATAACTTATCTGCTTATATGCCTTTTCCCAAGTAGATAATAACTTATTTATCCATCTTTAGATCTAATATTTGGCACTGTACCTGGGCATATGATAGATGCTCAGCAAATCCATGTATGAAAGAATGAATATAAATAAATTCCTCTTCAGTACTTGTTATAAAAGGTAATGCATAGATCAGAATTGCTCTCTGTGAATATAGAATAGAAAAGATTACAGTATTAATTGAATGCAAAAGCCATGAGGAAATGGCATGTCTTCTCCCTTTAGAATATCTTATGGAGAATTCTATAGCTGTGCTGGATGATAGGGGAAAGCTAAGAAAATAAAAATACAGTTACCTTAGTCTAAGGTGCTTTAGCTTGAATTATTTGCTGATGGGCTTTACCCCTTATATAAGTATTTGGGCAGTTTTGACAGAATGAAATAGTATTCATCATGAGTGTAACATGAAAGTATAGGCAAAATGAGAGCAATGAGAAGAGAAAGGACTGCTATGAGGTGGGAATATAAATTGGGGTGGTTTTTTTTGCATATTTTGCATTCTTTGCCTATTTTAAAGTTGATGTCTAAAATACTTTTTATCATAAGTGAAAGTAGCTATGGAGGCTATAGTTTAAAACATTATATATTGTATATATGCCTTAATAAGTAACATATACTTTAAATAAATTTTGTCAAAACATTGGAGTTGCCTATATCACTGAATCCTGAAAAATGTTCACCATATAATCTGATTGGCTAAATCAGTCCTCATTGCCAGACTACTTAGCTGAGTGAGACTTAATGTCTGTCAATAACAAGCCTGACTTCATTTTTTAGATCAAACGAACATGCTAATTCACTCCATGACAACCATCTCACTTCTGAATTCTAACTGAGTAGATATATAGATTGATATATGTAGTTAGACTGGCAGAAAGACAGAGTTGCCATAGTGAAATAAGCATCCTCTCCTTCAGTTTTTCTGGCTTTGCTCGTAAGGGATTATACCCCAGGATTGATGCCTTCTTGAATTATCTCTTTGCACTATCCTCTGGGGAAGTACACCAGTGGGCAATGCGCCACAAGGTTTGGGATAGGTGAGGAGTATACTCTCTGTATGAAGTAGAAACAGGGCTATTGTGGAAGGCAAAAGAGGGCAGGAAAACTAGTGGCTTGCAAATGCATTCTCAGATCAGTTTTAGGAAAGGACACATATGGAAGGTGAGGATTTTGGAAATAGGTTCCATTTAAACATTTGTATCTGCATTGTCCATAAAAAGTTTTTGTTTACGTTTTCTTGAAGACTGTTGGTATGACTTGGGTCTATGTAACGTCATAGACATTATACACTAGGATAACAACATAAAGTGATCATGACCTGCAGAATATATTTTCTAGTGCTTTGGCAAATACACTAAGTACCCTCTTCATATCTTAACGTTGGAGATTGTATGATTGCAGATACTGCAGTCTCATGGTTTGCCAACTACAAGAAAAGAAAGGGGATGAGAATATGAATGGTCAGAAGAGAAAGGTATGCAAGAGAGGAAATCTTTTCCTCAATGTTAAGTGAAGAAGATGAAGAGTTTGAAATTCTGAAAAGAGGCAAATCAAATCTCCAGCGATTTTAATGAGTTCAACAACACAGTGGTATACTGGTTGACATTTGTTTCTTGAAAATGCATTTTGATCTAATGAACGAGAATGGAATTAATTACTAACTCTTTCCCCAGTAATAGGGACTAACCATTATTTATATACAATTAAAGAGAAATTTTAACAACTTGGATTTTCCTGTAGTTTGTGAAATTTTATTTTTTACCTAAAAAACTTTTCATTTCTTGCATAAAAGACATAAAAATATTTGGTCTTTTTAAATTGATTTTTTATACTCACTTTAGAAACAATAATTTTGGTTTTAGAGAGTGGTTTACAAGGACAGTGTAAAAATGCTTAAAATAAATGTTCACTTCAATATTGGTTTAGTTTTCTAAATGTACTATATTTTAAAATATGCAACATCACTTCATAGAATCCATCTTTTGTAGTGAGTTATGATGCAGTACAGCATTAGAATAAGTCTGACCAACATTAGGAAAGCTTACTATTGAGCTGTTTGTTTAGCTGTTTATAAAATCACTTACAAATATTTGTATGTTAGCCATACTTAATGGCTGGTATACAACTAGGAATACTATGTGATATGTGTGATATCAATTTTATTCCTGTTTCTGTATTGCACAATTTTTTTTTTAAACAAGAGCCTGTGTTAGAGTTGAAGGAAACCTAAATAGTGCTTTTGGTTCAGAAGTGTAAAATACAGTCTGTGGCTATAATAAGAAATTATTCCAGAAAGTTCAAAAGTGATTGAGAATAAAAAGCCACCAGTCTTGCTTTTTGTACAAGCAGTAGCACGCTTCAGACAAGCTAGTCAAGCTTCAAAACAGTATGGTAGATGGTTTTATGGAACTCGCAATTACAAAAATCCACTTTGACCTTTCTTTCTTACTGGCAGGTGTCCCATTGGCTTGCAGCCAGAGGCTGTGAGTGTGGTGCAGCTGGTGTCTCCTTGAGTGCTGAGAATGCCGGCACGCCAGCCGGCTGCTAGTAATTGCATTCATTGTGGTCTGACAACCAGAGCTCCAAGAAAGAAATGTGATGAATATATGAAAATATCTTACAAATTTAATCAGATTACAAATTTCATCTCTTTTTTTTTTTTCTCCTCTATAGGTATGATATCTGCACTTATAAAAATAAGCCCTGTGGAACACTAGGTAAGTTTTTTTTAAAAGGAAGGATAGTTCAGATTGTTGGTCCAACGGCTTTACTTTTTATTAACTTGGTCATTTTCCTTTCTGGCACATCTGAATTTACTCCTATAAATGGCTAAACGTGACCTTGGTAGATATGTCACTTACTAGGAAACAAACAGAATGATGATTAAAAATAACTTAAAAGATGTTTCAAAATGAAAACATCAAACAATCAAAAGTTACCGCTCATTTTCTTATAATCCATCTCAGTATTTTCCAAAGAGACCAAGGGGTTTGAGAGCAGATTAAAGCCACCAGCATCTTCAAATCTCAGGCTAGGAAAAAGGGAAAAAAGTGGGGGATACTTCAAGGAGCGGCATTAAGAACTATACTTCTTTTGTTGCAATTTGGTGGAAAGGGATATCTCCATTAATTATTATTGGAAAGTTTTAGTAACTGCAAAGAGGAAAACAATTTGATAAAATATTGCAGTCAGCAGCAGAAAGGACAAAATTAATCTTTCTTGTGCTTTACAAATATATTTTTTAAAAGCATTTCTGCAGTCTAGAATTTAAAAAATTATTTTGTTGTAGAGCATAACTTCATGCAGGTTAAAAGTTACCTGCTAATACAAAGGGTAGCTTCAAATAGACTAAATTATTAAGCAATTAGAGTTATTTTAAAAAACAGGAGACTTTTTTTCTATAATTGTTTTAGTGTCATAGAGACTTTTTACAGACTTAGAAGTTAAGCAACCAAAGATGAATTCTCCAGTTTCTGTATTACAAGTCTCAATTTTTTTATCTGTAAAGAAATAATTATGGAATCTATTCCCATGCACCTCATAAAAATTTGGGGAAGACCACATTAAAGTAAAGGTTGGAGAAAGGTGTAACCCAATTTCCTGGGGAGTTCAGCGAATTTATCTCTTCAGAGATTAAAATTTCTTGATTTTACCTGCCTTTTCAGTCTTCTCTTACCCCATTTCCCTCAGGATTTAAGGCTACAGAAGAAATCCCAATCAGTCAATGATCAGTATTATGGTGGAGAAGTTTGCTAGTTAAAAAACATAATGCAAAAAGAGCTGTCTTTGCTGAGAGATCTGATTTCTAAGATTTTCTTCGTAGTGTTTTAGGTTAACATGACCAACATAGTCCAATGGAAGGGATCCTGAACTGGAACTGACAACTGGCACTGTGCATCCATTGCCTTTTACAGTTTACTTAGCCCTTTGTTCCTCTATTTTCTTATCTATGAAGTAGGAGTAAGCTGCCCTTATGTTCAGGGATATTGTTAAAATCATTGAAGGAAGAAAATATAAAGGTTTTAAGTAAAGAAGTACTATAAAAAATGAACTGGTTTTATTATGCAATATAGAAATTATCTATACTGTTTAACTGACCCTCTGTTATTTTTCAAAATCTATAAGCATTTACTAAGTGCTTAATCAATTTTAGGTAAACTAGACACTAAGCCTCAAAGAAGGTACAAGCTAGAGCTTATGGTTTTCTAGTATATGTGTATATTTTGAGGAAATATATATGTGTGTATATACACACACGTATATATCTTTACATATTCTTATCTGCTTCTTGAGGTATACTGAGATATGTAATTCATCGGGACATTAGTAATAACACTGCCTAGTATTTTGTTGTCATTTTTGCAAAGTAGATTTGGTTTATATTCCTACCCTACCTCTCCTTTTATTCTTTTTCAAGATAATGTGTCACAATTTTAATAGTTTATTAATTTCTAGAATCAAAACGGTAATACTAGGGCACATGTCAGTGTATTTTCAAGCTCATTATAAATTATTTTTCAAATTATAAACCATTATAAACTGTCTTTTATACTATCTCTTATAATGAAACCTGAATGAACTGTATATTATATATATATATATATTTATATATGCATGTATCCACCTTCATATATGGAAAATATATTATCAGTACAGAATTGGGCAGGTTTTTTTTTTTGAGTGGTCATCCTGGTAACTTTCATGTTGGTTTTTATGCTGATTCTTGTATATTCTCTTGCTGAGTACCTCTGATGACCATTTGTAACATGGCTAAGTAGATTTAAGGGTGCAAACTGTAGCCATCAAACTGAGGAAATCTAAATGACCCAAATAGTAATCAAACCCCTGTTAATACAACCACAGTTAAGAACTTTGACAGCTTCAATTTTTTAGGAATACAGAAAATAGTGGGTGTTGTGAAAATATATTAGTGTCTAAATTATTCTTTTATTTTAGTTAAGGTTTACCTTATGTTTTCAACAAGTAATAATTTCCCAAATTCGTTTTCTTAAGTTGTTCTTTTAATGGCGTTAACGATTTTATATCAGATGCAGAGGTAAATCTGTGTACAAATACACCTTGGGTAGTCATTGACAATTCTCAATTAAAAATACAGCCACAAGGCACATGGCAAGCAACAACAATAACAACAAACAAAAGCTCATCTAAGGAATATTATGTTTTGGGAAGTTATAAGAAATGTCAATTTAAGAATAATTACTTATAGTAATTTTTTAAATGAATTTCATAAAGCTCAAAACAAAAACAGTATTCAAGGGCTTTGTTCTTTTCATATCCTAAACCATATGAACCCAATAGCTTTTTAAAGCCAGATAACATATTGCAAACCTTTTTTGTATTCTTCTTCTCTTTGTCTGTCTCTCAGTGGAGTTTGGAACTAACATTTATTAAATATTTTTTATTAACCAAAAAAGATTCCGTCACCTTGCCCCAATTAGTCCATCTTTTCACTTCCCAAGACCTGAAGTTGCTTCAGGTCCCAAGACTTCTAAGTGAACGGAAGGGCAGCATAACACTAGCATTTATAACTGTGAAACAGAAATCAGAGTCCCTTCCCCAGCTCTCGTGCCTTCCACAGAAAACAGCAGGAAAAGCAAACAATTAGCAAATCCAACACTGACCTCAACTCTGTTTCAGTGTGGTTATTATGCTGATATTTTAAATTAAAAGATACAGAGAAATAATTTCTAGAGCTTTCTTATCAGTGAAAATATGAATTGAATAGCTTTTACTGTTCTAAATTAGTGCAACTGGGAAATTGTACCTAGAACAGAACATGAATTATTACACTAAATAAGTATTCATTGGATTGAAATCACTTTTGGTGGAAGACAACTATTAATATTTGGGTGACGATAGTAGACTACTAACATATACTACTGCTTTTCCTTCAACTTCTGTATAACTTTTGTCCCTATATGTATTAAGTAAGACCTGGCATCTCTTTCTTTATAACACATGACATTTTATCTTTCGCATGAAGTTCTATTTTCTAAGCACTGTTTTAAAGTTATGTTCTACGTCTCAGATCATGATACACATTTGGAAGTAAATATTAAAGCTTTTGCATACTAAAATTCTCAAGGGAAGAATACCTCAAGTAACAACATTTCACTAGAATCAGCGAATTAACACCATAGATTTTTATTAGTAAAACTGCAATGCCTTGAGGGGGGATGGGAGGAAGGATAACTATGCTGATGTGTGAATGACTTTCCTTTCATTAAAATACTTCAAGAAATTGTTGCATCACTATCAGAGCTAATTTCAGAAAAGTTCTGAAAATGCGAAACTGTCCCATCAACAGTTTTTTTCCTCTTCTCTTTTGAATCACTCATTTAAAAAATGTCATTTTAAAAAACCATTTGGGATTCCCTTTTTTTGGTAACTAAAAAGTTGCTTGTATATTTTTATGAACCCACTAAACTTAAACAGATCTCTTTAGAAAAATAATGTGGATATATTTTGCTTTCTACAGCCTGAAGAATGTTAAAATAGAAATGCTTTCTTGAATTCCCTCTTCTGGCTCAAGTTACTAGGTGGTCCCAAGTTACCAGAAGTAAAATTTATAAATCTAACCCCTAGTCTAGACATTTTCCAGCACTGACTGCAGTTCAAAAAATATTAATGTCTAGCCGGCAAAGTGAAACTCCCCCCAGTGATTTTGCAAATGACTAGAAAGTTAACCTTTTGCCAACTGCTCCTTCTGTGCATGGAGGTTATTAAAAAGAATCCAGGCATTTATAAGTATGGGCTTTTTAAGACTGAAACACCTTGGCTTGACCCTTTGTGTCTCCTTCTGTTTATTCAGGCTTGGCCTCTGTGGCTGGAATGTGTGAGCCTGAGAGGAGCTGCAGCATTAATGAAGACATTGGCCTGGGTTCAGCTTTTACCATTGCACATGAGATTGGTCACAAGTGAGTGAGTTTAAGAAAATCAAAATAAATTTCAGAACTCCGCTCTTTTGAGCAACTCAAAACTACTGTGTGGAGTGCCTGGGCGCCACCATATTTTACTGTCTTTTTGTCTGATTCCAATAGAGAATGTTATCGTTTGGTGTATTGGAGTAAATCATCCTAAGAACTGGAGATTTGTTAAATAATCTTTCTGATTTAATAACTAGAACCCCCAGAGTGGTAAATGCACCACACTTAAGTTTTGTTACATGCATTTGAAATAATTTAGCTTTAGCATGGTCTACTCAACACCTGGCTTCTTGATGTCAAATTGTTTAAATTATCTTTCTTTTCCTCAAGTGACAATGCCTATATATTTTTAAATCATCATTGACACCATTACCATAAAATGCACTTTGAGTTGTCACTCTTCCAATAACTGTGAGCATACCTTTCCCAGACATAAAGTTTGTGCAGCCATTGCTGCATGACTTGTATTTTCAGGTGTACTTGTCTACCACTGGAAAAAAACTGATGTTTTTTTCTGAGATATCATCCTCACTCCTTTGTAAGAGGATCTGGAGTTTTTATATTTGTTTTAAGTAAATTATGTCAAAAGCTGTCCTATGCACCCCCATCCCCACCTGACATAGCAATAAAACCTTTTCTTTATTTCAAACAGGTAATAGTACATGTAAAAACCTCCTCATGTGGATGGAGAGAAGTTTGAAAACTTTAAAAGGGTAGTCAAACATTTTTAACTAAAACAAGCAGCCTGTTTGCAAGAACTTTTGACATTTGTATGATTTAAATTTTACAGTCTGCGTTTTCAGTAGAGAAATGGATGGGGGAAAAAGAACAAATAAAAATGATGTTTATTATATACTTGCCTCAGAGGTCATTCTTGAGATAAATCTGTAGTTCAGCTTTTTTTTTCCCCTTCAAGCTGGAGAGTAAAATTGGGTCAGTCTGTTGCATTATTCTGAAAACTGTAATTAAAATTTTACCAGATTAGTATTGATTTATGTGTAAATTCATGTAACCAGCAAATTTCAAACCTGACTTGATTCAGGCATGGGGAAAAGTTAGTATTACACTTTTAATGAAGTCCTAAAAATATTGGTATTCTAGTTTCCACTGCAATAAACAGCAGGGGAACAAAAGAGAAAAGCCCTCTTAAGCAGTCAGTTTATCTTTCAATGCACTTAAAAATCTGGCTCATTAATGACTGTCATAATCTTATGCAACCAGACTGAATTTAATAGGTTCTGTTAGATTCAATTAAGTTGAAAGGTTAGGACAAGTAACACACAGTGAATGAATAATGCGTGTATGACAGCACTGTTACCTCATGCAGTCACAAGTTAGTCAGTGTCAACATATGCATCATACCTCCCATTCTTGTATGTGCTTAAATGGCTGAGGTGAGAGTTTATCTCTCTTTGTATCTTTCATTAAAATTCTAACTGAGATACTCTTGGGATTCCTAAACATTTTTGTTGTTGTTGGCCTTATGGGTAATTCCTTTTAATTCTTCTTAAGATGGATGGTTTGAACCTAATGTAGAAGAATTGTCAAAGAGAAGTAGTATATAGCTTTTAAGATTTAGGTGCCTTGGAGTAACTTTATTTCACAGCTAATTCTTGCTTGATACTGTGAATGTTAAAATGGGGGGAGGGGAATCCACAAAATACTTTATATTGAGAGCCAGAAGAAATGCTTCCATTCAAAAATGTTATCTGATAGGCTAAAAGTCAGCTTTCTTGTCTTGCCCAGTTGATTACTGTGTCCCTATCCCTTATCCCCTTTTCCCCAGACAACTAGGCAGGTTGTGTTTAACATACTATCTTTTTCAATATGTCAGATTGCTATTTGGTCAGTTAGGGAAAATCTGTTTCGTGGTTGAAGATCCCTTTACTTGCCTTTAAGATCTTAAGGGTTAGCCTTAAGGAACTTAGCAAGTCAACTCTGGCACAAACTAATGTTGTCATTAAAGTACTGTATTCTCTGTTCTTCCGGAAGCAAAGCAATAGCCATGATAAATCATCAAATCCATCTTCAGATAAAGTCTACTGAACTTTTTTAACTTGCATTGTTTGGTAGGATGGATGTTAAGTGATACGATGATCTGTGTAGATTCACCACAGTGAAGAATATTTGAGTGTGAATTACTGAGAAGTACTGGGTCACTAGACTGTGTGGATATTGTCTACTTTTCTTCAAATTGTATACCATATGGTTTTGCATTCAGTGTATGGTTGTGTAAGAATATAACATCCATTTTAAACAGCTATAGGATGACTTTTTTCTTGGTTAGTTGATGGTGACCACTTTTATTTCTCTCCATGCCTCTGTGAAAACAAGAAATTAATTTCCTTGTCAAATGAAAATTTGAGGTTTATGCTGTATTTAAATGACTTATCTAACTTTAATGTAGGCTATAAGCCAAAGACACTTAATGAAACCTTATTAGAAAAGAATTCTTTGAAAAATTTTTAAGATAAATTATGAAGTTGCTGTAGCATCAGAAATTGAAAAAAATTATGATGTTGAAGAAGGGTGGCAAGAATTCAACCAGACCTCTAGTATATTGAGGCTATCTAATGTATCTACACTATACAACAGTAAATAATTTTAAGAAGAGATCTTAAAAATATTTTTTAAGGATGCATATTGAAGTATGCAGAACTCAAGTGACAGGATATTTGAGATTTGCTTTTACAAGAAAGGGAAAATAGGAGAAAGATAAAGGGAAAATAGGAGAAAGATAATGCAAGAATAGCAACATCTTGAATTAAATAATCCTGATTATGTGTGCATGGGAGTTCATTATGCTACTCTAATATATGTGTGTGATTTTTTTCACAAAAAAGAGGAGTTCCTAATATCATAAATCCTTTAGATTAAATAATAAATTCATTTATTCATTAATAGTGATTGAGTAAACTATAACTCTGACTTTGATAAAAATTAAAGAAGTGCTAAAAATTGTATTGAAAGCTGCAGGGATTTATCGGTCTTGCTATTAGAAATCAATATCAGTGTTTGATCTTATCAATAGGGATATACGTCCTATAGAAGACTGGTTATGAATCTTTTTCATGGATATTTTTTAAAAGAGGAAATATGGCAAGACCTCAGCATAAAATTGCACATTAAATTACCTGTGTTAGATTACCCTATTACTGTTTTCTTTACTCTGAACTTCCCTTCTCCTGCTGCAAGTACCTCAATGTCTTTAAATGCTTGATCAGTGTTGTGCTTTAATAATAGAAGGTTCATAATAAACATATGAGCTGAGATACTTGGGACTTTAATGCTTTTGTCTGGTTTTTGTGTTGAAATAATGTTAGCCTTATAAAATGAGTTAAGAAGTATTCTATTTTCTAGAAGGGTTTACTTTCCCATGAGTACATTTTAAAGCATTATTTAGGTGTAATTTACATATAATAAATATGCATCCATTTTGTGTACAGTTTTATGAATTTTGACAAGTATATGTAACTATGTAACTACCACAATCAAGATATCAACATTTCCATTATCTGAAAAAGTTCCTTTATTACACTCAATCTTCACCTTTCTCCTCCTTTCCCTGGCTCAGACAAACACAGATCTACTTTCTATAACTATAGATTAAACTTGTCTTTTCTGTAGTTTCTTATAAGTGACTTATACAGTGGGCACTCTTTTGTGTGTAGCTTCTTTCCCTTAACACAATAGTTTTGAGATTCATCCATGTTATTGTGTGTATCAATACTCTTTTTTTCTTGAATAGTATTCCATATCAAAATAGCACATATCAAATTTTAGTTTTTTTCTCATTTGGGGCTATTATGAGTAGAACTATTATGAACATCCATGTACAAGTATTTGTATGGACATATGCTTTCTCTTGGGTGGTACTGCTCATAGTATGGTATATGTTCGTTTTACTTATAATAAAAAAACTGCTTTTCAAAGTGGCTATATAACCTTTTGCATTCCCACTAGCAATCTATGAGAGTTCTGATTACTTTAGATCCTTGCTGACATTTGTTATTGTAATCTTTTTTATTTTAGCTATTATAATGCATTTTAGTGGTATCTTGTTTCTATTAGTTGATCATCTAATTTTCTGATAAATAACGATGTTGGTGATGATGAGCATCTTTTCATGTGCTTATTTGTCATTCATTATCTTCTTTGTATACTCAAAGACTTTTCCCATTTTTTAAAAACTGAGGTATTTTCTTACTGAGTTGTAAGAGTTTTCAGTATATTCTGGGTAAAAGTCTTCATCATATGTATACATAATGTGAATATTTTCTCCAAGTCTGTTGCTTGCCATTCATTTTTTTAATGGTGCTGTGAAAAGCAGAATTTCAAAATTTTGATGCAGTCTAATTAAAAATTTTTTTTCTAAGTTTCATGTGTTTGTGCTTAAAAAAATCTTTGCCTGCTTCAAGATTATGAAAATTTTCCCCTATGTTTTTGTCTAGAAGTTTTACACTTTTAACTTCTTTATTAAAATCTATAATCCATCTTGAGATAATTATTTTTTGTATGGTGTGAGGGAGGGGTTAAGCTTCCTTTTTTTTCTCATAGGAGTATCCAGTTATCAACACAATTTGTTTAAAAAAAATTGTTTTGCAGTTTTCTTTTAATGTCTTTGTCTAGTTTTGGTATCAAAATAAAGTTAGTTTTTTACATTGAATTAGAAACTATTTTACTTTCTGGAAGAGTTTGTATACATAAGGTTGATGTTATCGTTCTTAAATGTTTAATAGAATTCACCAATGAAACCATCTTAGCCCAGAATTTTCATTGTGGGAAGATTATTAATTAATAATGTACTTTTTAAATTAGATATAGGATAACATATTATCTAAATATTTTGACTCTATTTTTGATAATTATGGCCTTCAAAGTATTAGTTATTCCAACTAAATTGTCAAATTTATTATCATACAGTTGTTCATAATATTCTCTTATTGTCTTTTTAAAATGTCTGTAATGTAAATAACACCATTCATTTGTGTTATTTGTAATTTGTGTTCCCCTTTTTTCCCAGCTTTATTGAGATATAATTGACATATAACATTATATAAGTTTAAGGTGTACAACGTGATGGTTTGATACACTTATGTATTGCAAAATGATTACCATGATAGGGTTAGTCAACACATCCATCACATCATATAATTACTTATGTGTATGTGTGTGGTGAGAACATTTAAGATCTACTCTCTTAGCAACTTTCAGGTATACAATACAGAACTGTTAACTATAGTCATCATGATTTACATGAGACCTCTAGAATTTATTTATCTTAGGACTGGAAGTTTGTACACTTTGAACAACATCTCCCCATTTCCCCCGCACCCAAGCCCCTGGCAACCACAAATCTACTTTCTGTTTCTATGAGTTTGGTGTTTTAGATTCCACACATAAGTGGGATGTTTAACACACACTCATATATGTATACATACACGCACATTTTATATATATATAATATGGACACTTGGGTTGTTTCCATATCTTGGCTATTATGAATAATGCCACATTGAACATTGGGGTACGGTTATCTGTTTGAGATAGTTATTATTTCCTTTGGCTATATATCCAGAAATGGGCTTTCTGGATCATATGGTAGTTCAATTCTTACTTTTTTGAGGACCCACCACATTGTTTTCCACAGTGGCTGCACCAATTTACATTCCCACCCACAGTGCACAAGGGCTCCCTTTTCTCCACATCCATGCCAGCACCTGTAGTCTCTTCTCTCTTGTCCTTTTTATAATAGCCATTTTAACAGGTGTGGGGTGATATCTCATTGTGCTTTTGATTTTCATTTCTCACATGATTAGTGATGTTGAGCACCGTTTAATGTACTCATTGGCCATTATTTGGCTTTTTTGTTTTGCTGTTTAGTTTTATGAGTACCTTATATATTTTGGACATTAACCCTTTATCAGATGTGTGTTTTACAGATATCTTCTCCCATTTTGTAGGTTGCCTTTTCATTTTATTCACTGACCATTTCTTTTGCTGCAGAAGTTTTTCAGTTTAATATATTCGCACTTGTTTATTTTGCTTTTGTGACTTATGTTTTGGTGTATATCCAAAAATTCATTTTCAAGATCATCATCAAGGAGCATTTCTCCTATGTTTTCTTCTAAGAGTCTTTCATTTAATTCTTTAATCCATTTTAAATTAATTCTGGTGAATTGTTAAAATAGGGGTCCAATTTCATTTTTGGTTTGAGAATGTCCAGTTTTACCAACAACATTTATTGAAGAAACTATCCTCTTCCCATTGTGTGTTCTTAGTTCCTTTTTCAAATATTAGTTGACTGTATATGTGTGGGTTTTTCTCTGGGCTCCCTATTCTGTTCCATTAGTCTATATTTCTATTTTTATGCCAGGACCATACTGTTTTGATTACTATAGCTTTGTAACATAGTTTGAAACAAGAAAATGTGATGTCTCCAGCTTCATTTTTTCTTTATTGCTGTGGCTATTCAGGGTCTGCTGTGGTTCAACACAAATTTTAGGATTTTTTAATTTTTTTGCCAAAAATGTCATTGGAATTTTGATATAAATTGTGTTGAATCCTTAGATGGCTGTATGGACATTTTAACAATAGTAACTCTTCCTAGCCATGAACATGGGATATCTTTCCAATTATTTCTGTTTTCTTCAATTTCTTTTATCAATATCTTATAATTTTTAGTGTACAGATCCTTCACCTTTTTGGTTAAATTTATTCCTAAGTGTTTTATTGTTTTTGTTGCTGTTGAATATGGGATTGTTTTCTTTATTTCTTTTTAGATCATTCATTGTTAGTGCATAAAATACAAATAATTTTTGTATATTGATTTTCTATTCTGCACTTTACTAAATTTGTTTATTCTAACTATTTTTTTGGTGGAGTCTTTATGATTTTCTACACACAAAATCATGTCATCTGCAAACAGATGATTTTACTTCTTCCTTTCTGATTTGAACCTTTTATTTCTCTTTCTTGCCTGTTTGGTCTGGTAGGGACTTCTAATGCTATGTTGAACTGGAGTGATGAGAGTGGAGAGGACACCCTAGACTTGTTCCTGGTCATAGAGAAAAGTTTTCAACTATTCACCATTGTGTACAATAATATAGCTATGAGCTTGTCATATGTGAGGTTATGTTGAGGTTTGTTCCTTCACATACCCACTTTGTTTAGAGTTTATATAATGAAGATGTTGAATTTTGTCAAATGCTTTTTCTGTATCTACTAAGGTCATCATAATTTTTATGTTTCATTCTATTAGTAATGCATCACATTCATTAATTTGCATATGTTGAACTATCCTTGCCTCCCAAGAATGAATCCTACATGATGTGTAATCATTTTAATGTTTTGTTGAATTTTATTGGCTAGCATTTGTTCAGAATTTTTACATCTATATTCATCAAGGATATTGGCCTGGAGTTTTCTTTTCTTGTAGTAACTTCATCTGGCTTTGATATCAGGGGTAAATGAGGTTGGGAGTGTTTGTTCCCTCTTCAATTTTTTGGAAAAGTTCAAGGATTGACATTAGTCTAATGTTTGGTAGAAATCACTAGTGAATCCATCTGGCCCTGGAATTTTCTTTTTTGGGGGGTTTTCATTACTGATTCTGTGTACACTTGAGAAGAATGTATTGTGTAGTGTTGGATACAATGATCTGTGTATATCTTTTAGGTCCACTTGGTGTAGAGTATAGTTCAAGTCCAATGTTTCTTGTTTTTGTGTCTGAGTATTCTACCCGTTGTTGAAACTGGGATATTATAGTCCCAAACAATTATTATATTGCTGTTTATTTCTCCTTTTAGTTCTCCTTGTATTTGCTTTATATATTTCGGTGTTGCAGTGTTGGGTGCACAAATATTAACAATGTTAAATTATCTTGATGAGTAGACTCTTTTTTCATTATATATGACCAACTTTGTCTCTTATTACAGTTTTTGAGTTGAAGTCTATTTTGTCTGGCATAGGTTTAGCTACCCCTGTTTTCTTTTGGTTTACCTTTGCATGGGATATATCCTTTTTCATCCCTTCACTTTGAGCCTACCTGTTTCCTTAAAGCTGAGGTGAGTCCCTTGTAGGCAACATATGGTTGAGCCCTTATTTTTTTTTTATCTGTTTAGCTACTCTGTGTCTTGTGATTGGAGAATTTAATACATTTACATTTAAAGTAACCACTGGTAGGTAAGAATTTAGTAAGGCCACCTTATTAATTATTCTCTGGCTGATTTGTAATTCCTTCATTCCTTTCTGCATCTCTTACTCTCTTATTGTCTTCCTTTGTGAAGTAATTTTTTTCTGTGAGCATGCTTTGATTTCTTTCTCTTTCTCTTTCATGTATTTACCATAGGTTTTTGCTTTGTGATTACCATGAGTCTTACATAATACATGTTATAGATACAACAGTCTATTTTAAGGTGATAACAACTTCACTTCTATTCCATATGAAAACTCTATCCTTTTACTCTGCCTCCCCATATTTTATATTTAGATGTCACAATTTACCTTTTCATATTGTCTATCAGTGAACAAATTATTGTAGCTATAGTTATCTTTCTAATTATATTATATTTGTTCTTTAACCTTTATACTAGAATTAAGTGATTAATACCACCATGTTACAATATTGAAATATTCTGAAATTGACTACATATTTGCCTTAACAGAGTGTTTGCACATTACTTATTAGCATCCTTTCATTTCAACTTGAAGGACTCCTTTTAGCATTTCTTGAAAGGCAGTTCTAATGGTGATCATTACACCTTGTTTTGGTTTGAGAAATTCTTGATCGCTCCTTCATTTGTGAAGGACAGCTTTGCCTGCTTAAGTGTTCTTGCTTGGCAGGGTTTGTTTGTTTGTTTGTTTAGCGCTTTGAATATAGTCCCATTCTCTTGTGGTTGCAAGGTTTCTGCTGAAAAATACGCTGATAGCTTATGGGGTGCCCCTTGTATGTGAGAATTTTTTCTTTTGTTGCTTTTAACATTCTCTTTTTGTCTTTGATTTTAGGCAGTTTTATTTTAATTTTTGTTAGAGTAGATATTTTTGGGTTGAAACTTTTTGGGCACATATAAACTTCATGAACTTGGATGTCTAATCCTCTCCCCAAATTTAGGAAGTTCTCAACCATATTTCTTTAAATAAGCTTTCTGCTCTTTTCTCACCTACTTCTCTTTCTGGGACTCCAGTGATGCATAGATAGTGTCTTGTAATGGTATTGAACAATTCACATAGGTTTTCTTCACTCCTTTTCATTCTTTTTTTAATTTTTTGCTCTTCTAATGAGGTAATTTCAATTGACTTACCTTTAAGTTCACTGATTCTTTCCTCTGCCTTATTGAGTTTGCTGTTGAAGCTCTCTTTTGTATTCTTTGGTCCAGTCATTATATTATTCAGCTCCAGGATTTCTGTTTATTTATTTATTTATTTATTATTAAGGTACCACTGATATGCACCCTTATAAGTGTATAAAAACATTGTGAAAACATGAAAAACCTTGTGGTTAATACATTCACCCATATTATCAAGTCCCCCTCATACCCCATTGACATCACTGTCCATCAGCATAGTAAGATGCCACAGAGTCACTGCTAGTCTTCTCTGTGCTACACTGTCTTCCCCATGGTCCCTTCACACCATGTGTACTAATCATAATACCATTCAATCTTCTTCTCTTGCCCTCCCCACCCACTTTCCCCCACTCCTCCCCTTTGTTAAATGCTAGTCCCTTCTTGGAGTCTGTGAGTCTGCTGCTGTTTTGTTCTTTCAGTTTTGCTTTGTTTTTATACTCCTTGAATGAGGGAAATCATTTGGTACTTGTCTTTCTCCACCTGGCTTATTTCACTGAGCATTACACCCTCTAGCTCTATCCATATTGTTGCAAATGGTAGGATTTGTTTTCTTCTTATGGCTGAATAATATTCCATTGTGTATATGTACCACATCTTCTTTATCCATTCATCTACTGATGGACATTTAGGTTGCTTCCATATCTTGGCTATTGTAAATAGTGCTGCAGTAAACATAAGCATGCATATGTCTTTTTGAATCTGAGATCTTGTTTCTTTGGGGTAAATTCCTAGGAGTAGACTTTCTGGGTCAAATGGTATTTCTATTTTTAGTTTTTTGAGGAACCTCCATATTGCTTTCCACAATGGTTGAACTAGTTTCCATTCCCACCAGCAGTGTAGGAGGGTTCCCCTTTCTCCACAACCTCGCCAACATTTGTTGTTGTTTGTCTTTTGGATGTTGGCCATCCTAACTGGTATGAGGTGATATCTTATTGTGGTTTTAATTTGCATTTCTCTGATAATTAGTGATGTGGAGCATCTTTTCATGTGCTTGTTGGCCATCTCAATTTTTTCTTTGGAGAAGTGTCTGTTCATATCCTCTGCCATTTTTTAATTGGGTTATTTGCTTTATGGGTGTTGAGATGTGTGAATTCTTTATATATTTTGGATGTTAACTCCTGGTCGGATATGTTGTTTATGAACATATTCTCCCATACTGTAGGATGCCTTGTTGTTCTAGTAATGGTCTCCTTTGCTGTACAAAAACAGAAGCATTTTAGTTTCATTTAGTCCCATTTGTTCACTTTTGCTTTTGTTTCCCTGCCCAAGGAGATGTGTTAAGGGAAAAGTTGCTCATGTTTATTTTCAAGACATTTTTGCCTATGTTTTGTTCTAAGAGGTTTATGGTTTCATGACTTACATTCAGATCTTTGATCCATTTTGAGTTTACTTTTGTGTATGGAGTTAAACAATAATCCAGTTTCATTCACTTACATATAGCTGTCCATTTTTGCCAACCCAGTTGTTGAAGAGGGTGTCATTTCCTCATTGTATATCCACGGCTCCTTTATCATATATTAATTGACTATATATACTTGGGTTTGTATCTGGGCTCTCTATTCTGTTCCACTGGTCTGTGGGTCTGTTCTTGTGCCAGTACCAAATTGTCTTGATTACTGTGGCTTTGTTGCAGAGCTTGAAGTTGGGGAGCGTAATCCCCCCAGCTTTATTCTTTCTTCTCAGGATTGCTTTGTCTATTCAAAGTCTTTTGCGGTTCCATATGAGTTTTAGAACTATTTGCTCTACTTCGTTGAAGAATGCCATTGGTATTTTGATAGGAATTTCATTGAATCTGTAGATTGCTTTAGGCAGGATGACCATTTTGACAATATTAATTCTTCCTGTCCATGAGCACAAGGTATATTTCCATTCCTTGCTGTCTTCATTAATTTCTCTCATGAGTGTCTTGTAGTTTCCAGGGGATAGGTCTTTCACCTCCTTGGTTAGGTTTTTATTCCTAGGTATTTTATTCTTTTTGATGCAATTGTGAATGGAATTGTTTTCCTGATTTCTCTTTCTGGTAATTCATCATTACTATATATAAATACAACAGATTTCTGCATATTGATTTTGTATCCTGCAACTTTGCTGAATTCAGTTATTAATTCTAATAGTTTCTAGTTAGAATTCTAGTAAGAATCTAGGGGTGGATTCTTTGGGAGTTTTTATGTACAATGTCATGTCATCTGCAAACAGTAATGGTTTAACTTCTTCCTTACCAATCTGGATGCCTTTTATTTCTTTGTGTTGTCTGATTGCTGTGGCTAGGACCTCCAGTACTATGTTGAATAAAAGTCAGGATAGTGGGCATCCTTGTCTTGTTTCCGATCTTAAAGGAAAAGCTCACAGCTTCTCGCTGTTAAGTATGATGTTGGCTGTGGGTTTTTCATATATGGCCTTTATTATGTTGAGGCACTTGCCCTCCATACCCGTTTTGTTGAGAGTTTTTATCATGAATGGATGTTGAATTTTGTCAAATGCTTTTTTAGCATCTATGGAGATGCTCATGTGGTTTTTGTCCTTCTTTTGGTTGATGTGGTATGATGTTGATGGATTTTCAAATATTGCACCATCCTTGCATCCCTGGAATAAATCCTACTTGATCATGATGGAAGATCTTTTTGATGTATTTTTGAACTCGGTTTCCTAATATATTGTTGCATATTTTTGCATCTTTGTTCATCAGGGATATTGGTCTATAATTTTCTTTTTTGTGGTGTCTTTGCCTGGTTTTGGTATTAGAGTGATGTTGGCCTGATAGAATGAGTTTGGTGGTATTCCCTCCTCTTCTATTTTTTGGAAAACTTTAAGGAGGATAGGTATTAGGTCTTTTCTAAATGTTTGATAAAATTCTTTGGTGGAGCCCTCTGGTCCAGGAGTTTTTTTCTTAGGTAGTTTTTTGATTACCTATTCAATTTTGTTAATGGTAGGTGGTCTATTCAGATTTCCTATTTCTTCCTGGGTCAGTCTTGTAAAGTTGTAGTTTTTTAGAAAGTTGTCCATTTCTTTTAGGTTATCCAGTTTGTTGGCATATAATTTTTCATAGTATTCTCTAATAATTCTTTGTATTACTGTGGTGTCTGTGGTGTTTTTTCCTTTCTCATTTCTGATTCTGTTTAAATGTGTATTTTCTCTTTTTTTTCTTGATTTTGGTAATTTTCTTGCAGAACCAGCTCCTGCTTCCATTGATTCTTTCTATTGTTTTTTTTTTCTTCTCAATTTTATTCATTTCTGCTCTAATCTTTAGTGTGTCTCTCCTTCTATTGACTTTGGGCCTCATTTGTTCTTTTTCTAGTTTCATTAATTGTGAGTTTAGACTGTTCATTTTGGATTGTTCTTCTTTCCTGAGGTAGGCCTGTATTGCAATATACTTCTCTCTTAGCATGACCTTCACTGTGTTTCACAGATTTTGCAGTGTTGAGTTATTGTTATCATTTGTCTACATATATTGCTTGATCCCTGTTTTTATTTGATCATTGATCCTTTGATTACTGAGAAGCATGTTGTTAAGTCTCCTTGTGTTTGTGGGCCTTTTTGTTTTCTTTGCATAATTTATTTCTAGTTTCATACCTTTGTGTCTGAGCAGCTGGTTGGTACAATTTCAATCTTTTTGAATTTACCAAGGCTCTTTTTGTGGCCTAGTATATGATCTTTTCTTGAAAATGTCCCATGTGCACTTGAGAAGAATATGTATCTTGCTCCTTTTAGGTGAACTATTCTGTAAATGTCTCTTAGGTTCATTTGCATTAATGTGTTGTTCAGTGCCTCTGTCTCCTCGCTTATTTTCTGTCTGATTGATCTGTCCTTCAGAGTGAGTGGTGTGTTGAAGTCTCCTAAAATGAATGATTGCATTCTATTTCCCCCTTTTAATTCTGTTACCATTTGTTTCATATATGTAGGTGCTACTGTGTTGGGTGCATAAATATTTATAATGGTTATATCCTCTTGTATTGACCACTTTATCATTATGTAATGTCCTTTTCTGTCTCTTGTGACTTTCTATGTTTTGAAGTCTATTTTGTCTGATACAAGTACTGCAACTCCTGCTTTTTTCTCCCTATTAGTTGCATGAAATATCTTTTTCCATCCCTTTACTTTTAGTCTGTGTATTTGTTTGGGTTTGAAGTGAGTCTCTTGTAGGTAGCATATAGACAAGTCTTGTTTTTTATCCATTCTGTGACTCTGTGTCTTTTGATTGGTCCATTCAGTCCATTTACATTTAGGGTGATTATTGATAGTGTACTTATTGCCATTGAAGGTTTTAGATTCATGGTTAGCAAAGGTTCAAGGGTAACTTCTTCACTATTTAACAGTCTAACTTAACTCACTTAGTGTGCTATTATAAACACAATCTAAAGTGGTTTTTTCCCATCCTTTTTATTCCTCCTCCATTCTGTTTGTATTAGGTATCATATTCTCTACTATTTGTATCTGTGACTCACTTTGGGAGTAGTTTATTTAATTTTGCATTTGTTTAGTAATTAATAAGTCTACTTCCTTTTCTGTGGCTTTATTTTCTCTGGTCACAGCTATTTAGCCTTAGGAACACTTCTGTCTGTAGCATTCCCTCCAAAATACACCATAGGGAAGATTTGTGGAAGGTAAATTCTCTCAGCTTTTGTTTATCTGGAAATTGTTTAATCCCTACTTGGAATTAAATGATAATATTGCTGGATAGAGTATTCTTGGTTTGAGTCCCTTCTGTTTCATTGCATTAAATATATAATGCCACTCCCTTCTGGCCTGTAAGGTTTCTGTTGAGAAGTCTGATGATAGCCTGATGGATTTTCCTTTGTATGTGATCTTTTTTCTCTCTCTGGCTGCTTTTAATAGTCTGTCCTTATCCTTGATCTTTGCCATTTTAATTATTATATGTCTTGGTGTTGTCTTCCTTAGGTCCCTTTTTTTGGGAGATCTGTGACCTTCATGGCCTGAGAGTCTGTCTCCTTCCCCAGACTGGGGATGTTTTTAGCAATTACCTCCTCAAAGACAGTTTCTATCCCTTTTTATCTCTCTTTTTCTGGTAGCCTTATAATGTGAATATTGTTCCATTTGGATTGGTCGCACAGTTCTCTTAATATTCTTTTGTTCCTAGAGATATTTTTTTCTCTCTGTGACTCAGCTTCTTTGCATTCCTATTCTCAAATTTATATTTCATTCACCATCTCCTCTACTTCATCTAATCTGCTTTTAATTTCCACCAGTGTATATTTCATTTCCAACAGTGTATTTTTCAAAGTTTCTATCTCTTTCTTGAAGTCCTCTGTGAGGTTTTGAATATTTTTCTGTAGCTCTGTGAGTATGTTTATGTTTTTTATTTTGAAATCTCTTTCTGGAAGATTGCTGAATTCAGTTTCATTTGGCCCTTTTTCTCATATTTGTGGGATTTTGGTTTGAACGAGGTTCCTTTGATGTTTCATATTTGTATGTGTCGCCCTCTAGTGCCCAGAAACTCTACTCTGTGGAACTGCTTAGCCCCTAGAGTGATGGTGGGGGTCGCAGGCAAGTGGCACTGGAGCCTGCTGGGAGGAAGGGTTCTTTCCTGCTTCCCAGTTGCAGTGCCTGCCTCCACTGCCATTGCCAATGGGCTGAGCATGCAGGGACGAGCCTTTATGCTATGCACTTGTAGCTGCCATAGGCAGGGCCGCTCTCTGGCTAGCCTGGAGCAATGATGAGGCATCTGGTTTTTGAGCCAGTGCTGGCTGGCAGGAAGGTGCAGCCAGCTGCATATCACAGTGGTGTGCCTTGGAACTGTATTGCCAGCCAGGGGGATGGAATGCCTTAAGTTCCTGAAATTCCCAACCTGCTGGGTTGAGTGCACCGGGACAATTTTTTCCACCTGTCCTTTCTCCTGATCAGCAAGCTCTCTGTAATCCTTGCCCTTTAGCAGCCCTCTCACTGTTAGGAAGTCTCTCAGTGTGCCCGCTTTTCTCCCAGAGCAGCTGGTTGTGAGTACCTGTTCTCCACCAGCAGCAGGAATCTCAGTCTCTCCAAGTATTCCACCTGTTTTTGCTTTATAACCCCAGTAATCTCCAGAGCACCATGTAATGTAGGTTTGTGCTTCCAGAGCAGATCTCCAGGGCTGGGTGTTCAGGAGTCCTAGGCCTCCACCCCCTCCCTGCTCCATTACTCTTCCTCCCTTCAGTGAGTTGGGGTGGAGGAAGGGCTTTGGTCCTGCCAGATCATGACTTTGGTGCTTTACCTGTTTCCATGAGTTCTTCTCTGTTCTCTAGGTGTAGGCAGTCTGCCACAGCCTTCTTTCCTGTTGTTCTTTCAGGATTAGTTGTATTTGCTCTATTTTCATATTATATGTGGTTTTGGGAGGAGGTTTCTGTCTCACCTCTCATTCTGCCATCTTTAAGCCAATCTCTCTGTTTTGTTTTTTAATGGTCTCTATTTCTTTTGTTGATCTTCTCATTTTGTTCATGCATTGTTTTCCTAGTTTCATTTAGTTGTCTTGTGTTTTTTTGTAGTTCACTGAATTTGTTTAAGAGAATTATTCTGAATTCTTTGCCGTACAGTCCATAGATCTCTATTTATTTAGGGTCAGTTATTGGAACTTACTAGGTGTATTTTGATCCTAGAAGTTTACCTGATTCTTCATGGTCTTTGTCTTTGCATTGGTATATGTTCTAAAGAATAAGTTCTATAGAGAGCTTTTATAGTAAACATTAGTTTATTATTTAAATAAGAACAAAATTGTCTATTATTTTAATCAATTTCAGTTAACTATATTTTTATGGCTCTGTTTCTGGGTTCTCTATTCTGTGCCATTGATCTATATGTCTGTTCTCTTGTTATTTCCACCCTTTTGTGATTACTCTAACTATAGTGTAAGTATTGAACTAGTGTGAGTCTTTTAACTTAATTTTCTTCTTCAATAATGTATTAGCTATTCTGGGCCTTTTGTCTTATGATATAAACTTTTTGAATCAGTTTTTAAATATCTGAAAAAGAGCTTGGTGAGACTTTGATTCAGATTTTATTGAATCTAGAGACCAAGTTGGGAAGAATGGAGGTCTTCAGTATTGAATGTCAGTACTCAATATCAACAATATCGAGTCTTTCATTCTATAAACACAGAATATCTCTCCATGTATTTAGATTTTTCATTTCATTCACCAGAATTTTGTAGTTTACTGTATTTCAACCTTGTGCATATTTTGTTAGATATAGAGCTAAGTATTTAATATTTTTGGTGCTATTGTGAAGTGCTACTATGCTTTAAACTTTGAATTTCAGTTGTTTCTTGCTAGTGTATCTAGAAGCTATTGACTTTTGCACATTAACCTTACATTCTGTAACCTTGCTATACTTTCTGATTCATTCCAGGAGAGTTTTTGGATTTTTTTTATAGAAACAGTTGTGTCATCTGTGAACACAATTATATTTTTTCCTTCCCAAACTCTATACTATTTGTCTGTGTGTCTATCATCTATTATCTATCTATCTATCTATCTATCTATCTATCTATCTATCTATCTATTTATCTATCTATCTACCATCTATCATTGAATCTGTCTATCTATATCTCTGCATCTGCATACCTACGTACGTACCTACCTATCTATCTTATCCTACTACACTAGCTAAGATTTCCAGTGTCATATTTTATAGGAGTAGTGAGAGGACATAATTTCCTGTTAAAGTTTTAAATTATAGAGTGAAAGTGTCCAGTTTCTCACCATTAAGTATGATAACTGTAGGGTTCTTTTGTAGATATTATTTATCAAATGGAAAAAGTTGCCTTCTGTTCCTTGCTTACTGAGTTTTTGTTATGAATGATAGCTGGATTTTGTCAAATGGTTTTTTTCTATCAATTGATATGATCATATTTTGCTTCTTTAGCCTATAGATGTGATGGAATACATTGGTAAATTTTCAAATGTTAAACCAGTCTTGAATACCTAAAATAAATCCCACATGGTCATAGTGTATAGTTCCTTTTATTAATTGTTGCAGTTTATTTGCTAATATTTTGTGGAGGATTGTTGCATGAGAGATATTGGTCTGCCTTGTAATATCTGATTTTGGTTTTAGGGTAAGGTTGGCCTTCCAGAATTACTTAGGAAGTGTTCTCTCTGCTTCTATTTTTCAGAAAATATTGTGGAGAATTAATATAATTTCTTCCTTAAATGTTTGCTGGAATTTACCAGTGAAATCATCTGAGCCTATTATTTTCTGTTTTGGGATGTTATAAAGATTGGCTTAATTTCTTTTTACAGAGCCCTATTCAGATTATAAATTTCTCTTTGTGTGAGTTTTGGTATATTGTGTCTTCCAAGGAATTGGTCCATTTCAGCTAAGTTATCAAATTTGTTGACAGAGAGTTGTTCATAGTACTTCTTTATTATTGTTTTTTATGTTTTTTAATGGTAGTTCTGACCCATCTTTCTAACACAGATAATCTGTGTCTTCTCTCTGTTAGTTGGCTAGCTTGGCTAGAGATTTGTTAACTTTATTAATCTTTCCAAAGAAACAGCTTTGGTTTCTCTAGTTTTCTTGTTTTCAGTTTCTTCTCTAATTTTTTTTTCATCTACCTGTTTTAGGCTTAAATGCTCTGCTTAGTTTCCTAGGGTGGAAACTTACAGTGATTAATTTTAGATATTTTCTAATATATTCATTCAATGCTATAAGTTTCCCTTTAAGCACTGCTTTTGCTTAAATCCCACATATTTTGATAATTTGTGTTTTATTTTCATTTAGTTCAAAATATTTTAAAATTTCTCTTGAAACTTCTTTGACATATGTTACTTAAAAGTATGTTCTTTAATTCCAAATATTTTGAGACTTTTTCTCCAACTTTCTTTAAAATTGATTTGTAGTTTAATTCCATTGTGGTCTAAGAATATAGTTGGTATGGTTCCTATTTAAAATTTGTTAAGGTGTGTTTTGTGGCCTGAAATATGGTCTGTCTTGGTGATTAGTCCATGCAAGCTTGAGAAGAATGTATATTCTGCTGCTCTTGGATGGCGTATTCTATAAATGTCATTTGGGTCAAGTTGATTGATTGTGCTGTTCAGGTCTACTATATACCCTTACTGATTTTTATTCCTGTTTGATCTGTCAATAACAGTTGTTCCTCCTTATCCATAGGAAATATGTTCCAAGACTCCCAGTGGATGTCTGAAACTACAGATGATACTAAACCCTATGTAAACCATGTCTTTTTCTTTATATACATACCTACAATAAAGTTTAATTTATAAAGAAGGCACAGTAACAATGACTGATAGAATAGAGCAATTGTAACAGTATACTATAATGAAAGTTATATGAGTGTGGTATCTCTCAAAAAATATCTTACTGTACTAGATTTACTTTTCTTCTTGTGATTATGTGAGATGCCTATGTGATGAGATGAAGTGAAGTGAATGACATAGATATTGTGACATAGTGTTAGGCTTCTATTGACCATTATGAGAAGGAGAATCATCTCCTTTCCATCTATGATTGACCATGGGTGAAACCACAGAAAATGAAACTGCAGATAAAGTGGGGCTACTATACTGAAAAGGGAGTGTGGAAGTCCCAGTTATAATGGTGAATTTATGTATTTCCCCTTGCATTTCTATCAGCTTTTGACTTAAAAATTTTGATACTCAGTTGTTAAAGGTATACATGTAGGATTTTTGTCTTTTTGGATAATTGACCCCTTTATTGTTAAATAATGTCATTCTTTATCCCTGAGAATTTTCCTTTTTCTAAAGCATGCTTTGTCTGAAATCAATATAGCTAGCCCAACTTTCTTTTGATTCCTATTAGCATGGTATATCTTTAAACATCCATCTCTAAATTTTAACCTAGCTGGGTCTTTATAGTTAAAAAAAAATTAGTGGATTTTTATGTCAACATAGAGTTGGGTCTTGTATTTTTATCCACTCTGACAATCACTATCTTTTAACTTATGTATTTAGACTATATTTAAAGTGTTTTCAGCATATTGTACTATCTTTTTATATTATCAAATGGCAACTACACTTATGGTAAGCATTTATTAATGTCTGTAATTGTTGAATCACTATGTTATACACCTGGAACCAATATAATATTGTATATGAGCTATATTTCAATTAAAAAAGTATGAGAAGTTAAAAAAATTAATTTTTTGATTATTGATGTAGTTGAATTAATATCTATCATGCTTGTAAGTTCATTATTTGTCGTACTTTGTTTCTTTACCCTCTCTTTCCCTTCTCTGGTTTTGATTGAACATTTTAAATGATTGCATTTTGTCTTTTCGTACAGCTTTAAAAATTTTTTTAAATTTTATTAAAAAGTTTAGTGGATGCTCTCAAGTTTTAATATAAAAATTTTAAATAAAATATATTTAATTATATACATATGTATATATGGTTATGTATTGTTAACCTATACATATGTATATATATGCATGTACATATTAATAATTTTTAATTAATGTTATAAATAATATAAGTCTACCTTCAGATAATAATAACTGCCTCTTATGTAGTGCAGGTACCTTTGTAACAGCATACTTTGAATTCTTCATTCCTTTCCTTTATGGAACTGCTGTTCTTCCTTTCATTTAGCCATTAATCAGCAATATGTTGTTACTATTTTTACTTCTTAACAGTTATCTTTTATATTGTTAAGAATAAGAAAAATAGACTCACTTTTTGCTTTCTTTATTCCTTTTCTGATACTCTTCCTTTCTTTACGTATATGTAAGTTTTGGACCTATATCATTTTCCTTTTCCATGAAGAACTTCTCTTACATTTCTTGCAGTTCAGGTCTACTGATAATAAATTTCCTCAGTTTTGATTTGTTTGAGAAATTATATTTTTTATTTATCTTTAAATTTATAAAGAGTAATTTTACTAGATATAGAATTTGCATGGTTTCTGATCAGCAATTGCTGTTATTCCCACCCTTGTTGCTCTAGAAGTAAGATGTTTTCTTCCTCTGGCTTCTTTGAAGATTTTCATTGTTTTTTTAGTCTTCTGTAGTTTGAATGTTATATACATAGGTGTAGAAAGTGTAGATTGTTATTCTCTGGACTTCCTGGGTTTGTGGTTTGGTGTCTGTCATTAATTTTGGAAAATGCTTTGTCATTATTAATTAAGATAATTATTCTGATCCACTGTCTTTATTCTACTTATGGTATTCATATTACATATATATTATGTCTTCAGATATTGTCCCAGAGTTAATGGATATTTTATCCTGTTTTGTGTTTTGTTTTTTTTTTCTTTTCATTTTTTTCTCTGCATTTCAGTTTGGGAATTTCCATTGACCTATCATCAAGCTCACCTTTTTCCTAGGTGTGTCCGGTCTACTGATGAGACTATTAAAGGCATCCCACATTTCTGTTACAGTATTTTTGATTTCTAGCATTTCCTTTTGATTTTTTCATAGACTTTTCATCTTCCCACATTACCTATCTGTTCTTCCATATTATCTATTCTTTGCATTAGATCCCTTAATATATAAATTGGAATTATTTTATATTTCATATTAACTCCATAATTTGTGTCATATCTTAGCCTAGTTTTGAAGCTTATTTTGTCTCCTTTCACTGTTTCAGCATCCCTTGCAATTTTTTATTTAAAGCCAGATTTGATGTATTGGGTAATATGGATGGGGATAAGGTCCTTAATGTGAATAGACATTCTGTTAATAATTGCTAATAAATGAATGAATAATGAAAGTATTATAGGGTCTACCTCTAAAAAGAAACCCATGGTTCTTTGAAGCTTTTATATACTTTGAAAGAAGCAAATGAACTTGTTTTTCTGGTGTGGAAACATTTTTAGTCAATGGAACATGACTGAACATTTTACTCACAGTTGATTAAGCTTTCAAAGCTGTATAGTACTATTGTTATTTACACAAACTAGTAATACTGTGTATGATAATATTATTTTCTTATTTTGTCACTTTCATATTAGACTTTGTGAATCATGTAATTTTTATGTTTTTCTAATTATAACATGTTGCAATTATTATTTAAATGATATCCATTATTATCTTAATAAATATTACATTTTGGTAAGGGCCAGTAAGATGCCAAAATTATGTTATCTATCTGTCTATGCACACACAAATACATGCATGTACACACACACCCATGTAGCTATTATGTATAAAATATACATTTTCATATATAGGCAGTCACTTATGTATAAATGTTCTCATAGTAGCTAAAACAATGTTAAGAATATAAATATATTTTAGAAAAGTTAAAATAAAGTCTAACAATTAAATTATTTCAATAATTAAGTCTTTGCCATGATATGTACTAATGATAAAAAATAGGTAAGACCAGTCAGATAATTGCAATATTAACTATCTGGAGTTACAGAATAAAGTAAATGTATGTGTATGTGTGTATGTGTTTTAGAAATAATAACCTACTGACATAGAACTTACTATCAACTTAGGATCTTTGATAAGGCATTTCCTTCACTGTACTGAAAAAACACAGAAATGAGTTTGTAGGCTGACACCATCATACTAATTGGTTGATATGTATTTCAGAGGCCATGAACTCATTCAGTCAAAATTTATCTATAGCACAAGGAATGTAATGGCAAAAATGTCTTCCAGCTACCTTCCCTATTTTTGCTATGATTATTATACATACACACACCTGTACACCATATCTAAAATCTTCATATATCTCTTATGGCTTGTTTTCATCTGTACAGCTAGATGAAAGGAAAAAAGTGTAAAGTAATAGTAGAAAAGATGTAAGTGTATTACAGTGATTTCATTGGCTTTGGAAACCCAACTTTCAACTCAGAATTGTTTATACTAAATATGAACATTTCTTTACACAGGTATGAAAAAGTCTAGGTCCTAGATTCTGCATATATATACATACACCCACCATGTATCATATTCCTCATATATGTCATACATGAGGAAATTTTGTTTTGTTAAATATGGCTGTTTCAAAGGAAAGGTATCATTTGCATATTAAACTATGGAAAAATATTCAAGAGAAGCATATGTGTCAATAGATTGATGCATATGATAGACTCTGAGTTACAGAAGTTTGATTTAATAAATAACCTTTATGCACAATCTCTCAGTGTCTATATAGTAACTACCTTGTCTTTGACTGGTGATGACACTTATTTCAACCCAAACTCTCCCCTTTTCTTTTATCACTTATATAATATTATATATTTTTATTACATTATTAACCATCAAGGGAGCATACACCTATGATACTTCCCAAATTCTCATGGTTTACAGTTAATTAGTCGTAGTCTTTCACTCATGCAAAATTTGATTCTGGAGATTTACTGAGCACCTACTATAATTACCTAAAATAGAGTCTATTGTGGATACAGTGATGAAAACAAAGTTCCTATCCCGAAGGAAAACACCTTTTTTATTCTCTTTTCTGTTTCCTACTCTTGATTAATTTCCTGACTCTTGATCCATTAATTTAAGAACACCTAATTCAGTCTCATTCACAAGTCAAAATAAAAAGCAAAACTGCTAGGCCAGGGTTATGTAGTGTTAATGGTATATCTTTATGAAGGAAAATAAGAAAAATAGGAATTTTTAAATTTAGGCATAATAGAATCAGAACCATTTACCTGTAGAGCATTTTGATAATACTTAAAAGTCTCTTTTAGAACTTCTTACATAACTTTCACTGATCTTTTCCAGTAGTCAACCTGCTTTTCTTCAAGTACTATAAATTTACAGAAAAATTTAAAATATATGCCATTTTGTTTAATTGTTAATTCCAGCAGTGTTGTTATATGTTTTTCCTTTCAGAGGCACAAATTACAGTCTGTAAAATAAGTTAAATAGGTTTATGGGAGCTATCCTGGACATGTAATAGTAATTACACCATTATTTCTGGAGTAAAATTTTCAAGGTCCTCAAAATCAGCTTTAAAACTTTTTTAGAGCTAAGTCAATTTACAAAGCCAACTTGGCTATCTTGTGTAATTGGTCTGAGAGGAAAATTTAATTGCTGTCTTAGATCAAAGTATTCTTTATATACTCAGATACATGTAATTAATTATATAGACATTTTCTTTTAAATGTTTTCCTTTGAAATATTCTGTATATGCGTATATGTTCATGTGTGTGACTGTACGTGTATGTATAAAGACTCTTCTGAAGAGACTCACAATATTAATGAAACAAGATACAAAAGATCATTGATATGGTTCCAGAATTGATATTGTAACTAATCTTTAAAAAATTACTAGTTGTCAAGTTTTACTGTAGCATCAAAAAGAAAAAATCCACAAGCCACAGCAGACAAGCAAAAGAAATGAAAGGCATCCAAATTGATTAAGAAATAAAACTGTCACTATTTGTAGATGACATGATACTATATATAGAAAACCCTAAAGATTCCACTAAAAACTATTAGAGCTAAAAACAGGCTCAATAAAGTTGCAGGATATAAAACCATTATACAGAAATATGTTATATTTCTTACACTAATAGCAAACTAGCAGAAAGAGAAAGCAAGAATACAATTCCACCCATAATTGAATCAATAGAATAAAATACCTAGGAATAAACAAGGAGGTTAAAGACTGTACTCTGAAAACATTAAGACATTGATGAAAGAAATTGAAGAAGACACAAATAATGGAAAGCTATTCAATGCTCATGGATAGGAAGAATTAATATTGTCAATGAAAAATGGCCATCTTGCCCAAAGCAATTTAAGATTCAATGCCATCCCCATCAAAATATCACTGGCATTTTTCAATGAATTAGAAGAAATAACCCTAAAATTTATGTGGAACTATGAAAGATGTGGAATAGCCAAAGCAATCCTGAGAAAGAAGAACAAAGCTGGGTGTATCACTGTCTATGATGTCAAGCTCTACTACAAAGCCACAGTGATTAAAATAGTATGGTATTGGCACAAGAACAGATACATGGATCAATAGAACAGAATAGAGAGCCCAGAAATAAACCCATGCATATATGGTCAATTAATATATCACAAAGGAGGCAAGAATATACAATTGGGAAAAGACAGTTTATTCAATAAATGTTTGGAAAGCTGGGCAGCTACATACAAGAGACTGAAACTGGATCACTGTCTAACACTATACACAAAAGTGAACCTGAAATGGATTAAAGACCTAAATATAAGACATGAAATCATACAATTCTTGGAAGAGAACATTTATGTTTCTTTTCTTATTTTTCTTATTGGTTTTTGGTGCTAGCTTAGAGGAAAAGGGGGAAAACTCGACAGTGTAGATAAAAGAGTGTCCTTTAATTCTCAGTGACGAACAGAAATAATAAGATAATGAGAAAAGAAATTTCTGGTCTTTACTTGTGTGCACTGAGAGATTTACTTGGAAGTCTTCAACAATTTAGTTCCTGGGAAGGAAACCAACCAAAAGCCTTTTTTTTTATTAAGGTATCATTGATACATACTTTCAAAAGCCTTCTTTTTAATAGATATTAAATTATTAATGATAAATGCTATTAAATACTTATTTAATAGTATTAAATAAATTAGTGAATTATTGAGTCATCAAATATATTAATAATAAGTGATTATTATTAATAGGTATTGAGAATTTGAGCTTCCTTTTCTGAATAATTGAGATACTTTGAAGTATTGTGATTTCAGGATTACTTAGCCAATTAACATATCCATAATTGGTCATGTTAACCTAATCAACTACAAGTTCTCTTTCTTGAATTTGAGATTTAAGTTTACCCTGTTAATGAGGTAGTAAGTAAGCCTATTACTGTTGCGTGGATCCTAGCAAAAGACATGATATTCCTAGGTCAGAGACAAAGGATTTTATTATTTACAGCACAAAATACAACATACACATCAGCAGTTTTATTTTGGTTCCTTTGGCCCATAATCCCACAGAGGCAACACCATATGCCCAGATAAATGCTGCGCTAGGTTTGCACCAAAACTAAAACATTGAGCTTGGGGAATCTACCATTTTTATAGCAAGCAGTAGATAAATCTCTTTCTGTCCAGGGGAAGATGTTACCTCGTTTCTCAAAAATATCCTGAGAACTGGCCTGGGTAAAGGAAAGCCTTGCAGACTTGGCACACCCAACAAAATGTGGGAATCACAGGAAGCTGAAGGGGACTGTCTTTCCCAATCTCTTAGTTATCTCCTCTCTCTCTCTCTCTCTGTCTCTCTCTCTCTCTGTTTCTGTCTCTTTCTCTCATCTCTGTTTACAAAACTCCTCAAATAAGATAAGAATCATTAGCTTTATGTAATCTGAACAGTTTTATTAAACACACAAAACCAACCATAGAAGTGTTTTCTTGTTATCACTGTTCATTCATAGAGTGAGCCTCCTCAGGTTCACCAGCTTTTTGTTTTTTTTCTTCTTTTTTAAAATTATAATTTTGAAACTCAGGAGCAGAAAATTGAGTTTATTTTACATGTATATATCTAATGTATCATCCATGAGTCTATTTATCTTTAGTTCTTGGTCCAACATTATTATCAACTGCAGCAAGGACCCTTCTTGTTTAAAATATATATTTATTTCTGTATTCCCATTATTAATTGTCATTTCTTTCTTTCCATAGATAGCTACTCTAATAAATTTGATATGTATATTTGAATCCGTATGTATCCTTGTAAAGTATTTCAGGTTGTTTTGTATACATACATGTTGATTTTTTAACTTCTTAAGAGTTTGAAATGATTTGAAACTTACAGAAAAATGATACAGTAGAAAGATTTCCCATGTGCCCTGTACTCAGATTCAAATATTGTTCAGATTTTATCACATTTCTTTGGTCTCTTTCTTTATATGTACATGTATTTTTTCTCAAACTATTTGAGAGTAAGTTGTAGACTTGTCCCTTTTCCCTAAGTATTTCAACATCTGTTTCCTAAGAAGAAAAGATAATCTCTTATATAACCACAGTACAATTATCAAATTACAAAAAATAACATTGCCACACTACTATTATGTAATATATAATACACATTCATATTTCATCACTGTCCCAGCAATGTCCTTTATAACCTGTTTCCATGACTGCCCCATGTTTCTATTGCATTTGGTTTTGTCTCTTTAGTCTTGAATCTGGAACAATTCCTTTGCCTTTCTTTGTTTTCTGAGAGTGTGTATGTAATTTTTGTTTATTTATATACGATATAGTGCTCTAGATCTTGTTCCTTTTCTTAAATTTTTTCACTGTTTTTAAGATCCACTCATATCATGTGTAGACATCTATTTTGTTTGCTGCTTCCAACTTCTGCTTAGCATTCCATAATATGCATCTGCCAAAGTTTACTTTTCCATTCCCCAATGGCAGACACCTAGATTGTCTTCAAGTCCTTGTATCATAAATAATTCTGTCATGAACATCCTTATACATATTCCCTTTGGGAATATTTCTGGGATATAGATCCAAGAATAGTATTGCTGGGTCATAATGTATCTGCCTATTTAATTTGACTAAGTGCTGTTGAACTGCTGTCCAGAACACCTGCCCTGGCCATGCTACAGCTGTTGTACACTAAGATCCCAGTTGTTCTACACCACTGCCAACACTTATTCCTAGGTAACATCCTAATTTTTGTCAGTATGATAATTTTCAAATGGACTCTTGATTATTCTCTGATCACTTCTTTTGTCAAATGAATGAGTTTCACTTCTTTTGCCAAACTCTTCAGTGATAGGGTTTCCTCAGGAGGAAAATTTTATACTTAAAATGTACATAAAAAGTATTTATGTTTTATACTCTGGCCCAATTTATCTGAAGAGGGATCTTTTGACATGGATGTCATGAATAGCAATTGTAAGCTCCCGTTTCACCTTAGGTCGCTGTCAATGAACTATTTGACGTTGGTCAGGTCATTTCTAGGACTTCTTATGTTTGAAATTTAAACTCCAAAGGTATACATTCTCTTAGACAACTGGAACCTAAGTGTTCAGATTTCCTTCTTCAGATACTTGAATTCATTAGTTTTCAATTTTTTCCCTTAGATATTTCTAAAAGAACTTTAAAAAATATGTCCCCTATTGTGTATTTTTCAGTTGGTATCAAAAATTTTTTATTTTGTGTCTAAGTAATTACAAAGGATAGAATTCCCAGAGTACTGCAAAGAGCATGTGAAAAATAAAATTGTTACCTCTTTTAAATAGATCCAATTGAATCTAAATACCATAGTATTTTGCTGTCAGTAGTATTCATACAACAGCATCAACCTTTAAGAGAATATAGAATATTCAGTTTATTGAGTTACAAATTTATAGTAATGAGCTTTTTAAGTAAACCTTTAGCTGATTGTTTTGACAGAATATATATCTAAGTCAACAAAGCATAAACCCCACCATCATGTTCCTAGAAGACTATTGAAAGAGTATGATTCCAGTGTGGTGATGTCAAACGAAAAACTAAATATTGGTGTTCTTGGAAGGTTGTTTAGTGTTTCAATTTAGGGCTTTGGATAGACCCTTACAGTTCTCATCCTTTTCTTGTACACTTCTTTTCTTGCTTTGCTTCCTCCACCTGAGTGACTAGTTCCTTCTCCCTGCCCCCATATATAAACATATTATATGTCTTCATTTTAGCTCTTTTATATTGTATTTATGAAGGCCAGTTCATTCAGCTTCCTAACCACGTCTCAAATCTAATCCCACCTCTCTATCCCATGCCCTAGTTCAGATCTACGTCATTTCTCAATTGATAATGATCTACCATCTGCTCTTACTGGCACCATTCTTTTTCTACTCCAGTGTCTCCACTATAGAATTACTACTGTAATGACCTGTCTAAAACACAGATCAATTCCCTATTTTATACTCAGAAATCTTCAGTTACTCTAACAAATCTTCAATGTCTCTACACCACCATTGTGGTTTTAATTTGCATTGTGGAGCATCTTTTCATGTGTCTGTTGGCCATCTGAATTTCTTCTTTGGAGAATTGTCTCTTCATATCCTCTGCCAACTTTTTAATCGGGTTATTTGCTTTTTGGGTGTTGAGGCATGTGAGTTCTTTATATATTTTGTATGTTAACCCCTTGTTGGACATGTCATTTACAAGTATATTCTCCCACACTGTAGGATGCCTTTTTGTACTGTTAATGATATCCTTTGCCATACAAAAACTTTTGTTTGATATAGTCTCATTTGTTCATTTTTGCTTTTGTTTCCCTTGCTTGAGGAGATGCGTTCTGGAAGAAGTTGCTTATACTTATATGTAGGAGATTTTTGCCTATCTTGTCTTCTAAGAGTTTTATGGTTTCATGACTTACATTTGGATCTTTGATCCATTTCAAGTTTACTTTTGTGTATGGGATTAAAAAATAATCCAGTTTCAATCTCTTGCATGTAGCTGTCCAGTTTTGCTAACACCAGTTGTTGAAGAGGCTGTCATTTGTCTATTGTATGTCCATGACTCCTTTATCATATATTAATTGACCATATGTGGTTGGGTTTATATCAGGGCTCTCTAGTCTGTTCCATTTGTCTAGGGGTCTGTTCTTGTGCCAGTACCAAATTGTCTTGATTACTGTGGCTTTGTAGTAGAGCTTGAAGTTGGGGAGCATAATCCCCTCAGCTTTATTCTTCCTTCTGAGAATTGCTTTCACTATTCAGGATCTTTTGTTGTTTCATATGAATTTTAGAATGATTTGCTCTAGTTCATTGAAGAATGCTGTTGGTATTTGATAGGAATTGCATTGAATCTGTAGATTGCTTTAGGCAGGATGGCCATTTTGACAATATTAATTCTTCTAATCCATGAGTATGGGATGTGTTTCCATTTATTGGTATCTTCTTTAATTTCTCTCTTGAGTGTCTTGTAGTTTTCAGAGTATAGGTCTTTCACTTCCTCAGTTAGGTTTATTCCTAGGTATTTTATTCTTTTTGATGCAACTGTGAATGGAATTATTTTCCTTATTTCGCTTTCTGCTAGTTCATCGTTAGTGTGTAGGAATGCAGCAGATTTCTATGTATTAATATTGTATCCCACAATTTTGCTGAATTCAGATACTAGATCTAGGAGTTTTGGAGTGGATTCTTTACGGGTTTTTATGTACAATATCATGTCATCTGCAAATAGTAATAGTTTAACTTCTTCCTTGTCAATCTGGATGCCTTTTATTTCTGTGTGTTTTCTGATTGCTGTGGCTAGGACCTCCAGTACTATGTTGAATAGAAGTGGGGAGAGTGGGCATCCTTGTCTTGTTCCTGATCTTAAAGGAAAAGCTTTCAGCTTCTCCCTGTTCAGTATGATGTTGGCTGTGGGTTTTTCATATATGGCCTTTATTATGTTGAGGTACTTGCCCTTTATACCCATTTTCTTGAGAGTTTTTATCATGAATGGATGTTGAATTTTGTGGAATACTTTTTCAGCATCTATGGAGATGATCATGTGGTTTTTGTCCTTCTTTTTGTTGATGTGGTGGATTATGTTGATGGATTTTCGAATATTGTACCGTGCTTGCATCCCTGGAAAAAAATCCTACTTGATCATGATGGATGATCTTTTTGATGTATTTTTGAATTTGGTTTGCTAATATTTTGTTGAGTATTTTTGCATCTATGTTCATAAGGGATATTGGTCTCTAATTTTCTTTTTTTGTGGTGTCTTTGCCTGGTTTTGGTATTAGAGTGATGCTGGCTTCATAGAATGAGTTTGGAAGTATTCCGTCTTCTTCTACTCTTTGGAAAACTTTAAAGAGGATGGGTATGAGGTCTTCACTAAATGTTTGATAAAATTCAGTAGTGAAGCCATCTGATTCAGGAATTTTGCTCTGAGCTAGTTTTTTGATTACCAGTTCAATTTCATTGCTGGTAATTGATCTGCTCAGATTTTCTGTTACCTTCTGGGTCAGCCTTGGAACGTTGTATTTTTCTAGAAAGTTGTCTATTTCTTCTAGGTTATCTAGTTTGTTAGCATATAATTTTTCATAGCATTCTTTAACAATTCTTTGTATTCCTGTGGTGTCTGTCATGATTTTTCCTTTCTCATTTCTGATTCTGTTGATGTGTGTAGATTCTCTTTTTCTCTTAGTAAGTCTGGCTAGGGGTTTATCTATTTTGTTTATTTTCTCAAAGAACCAGCTCTTGCTTTCATTGATTCTTTCTATTGTTTTATTCTTCTCGATTTATTTATTTCTGCTCTAATCTCTATTATGTCCCTCCTTCTACTGACTTCAGGCCTCATTTGTTCTTCTTTTTCTAGTTTTGTTACTTGTGAGTTTAGAGTGTTCGAATGGGATTGTTTTTCTTTCCTGAGGTAGGCCTGTATTGCAATATACTTTTCTCTTAGCACAGACTTCACTGCATCCCACAGATTTTGTGGTGAATTAGTGTTGTCATTTGTTTCCATATATTGCTTGATCTCTGTTTTTATATGATCATTGATCCATTGGTTATTTAGGAGCATGTTGTGAAGCCTCCATGTGTTTGTGGGATATTTTATTTTCTTTGCATAATTTATTTCTAGTTTCATACCTTTGTGGTCTGAGCAGCTGGTTGGTACAATTCCAATGTTTCTGAATTTACTGAGGCTCTTTTTATGGCCTAGTATATGATCTATTCTTGAAAATGTTCCATGTGCACTTGAGGAGAATGTGTATTCTGCTGCTTTTGGGGGTAGAGTTCTGTGGATGTTTGTTAGGTCCATCTGTTCTAATGTGTTGTTCAGTGCCTCTGTCTCCTTACTTATTTTCTGTCTGGTTGATCTGTCCTTCAGAGTGAGTGGAGTGTTGAAGTCTCCTAAAGTGAATGATTGCATTCTATTTCCCCTTTTAATTCTGTTAGTATTTGTTTCACATATGTAGGTGCTCCTGTGTTGGGTGCATAGATTTTTATAACTGTTACATTTTCTTGTTGGATTGACGCCTTAATCATTATGTAATATCCTTCTTTGTTTCTTGTGACTTTCTATGTTTTGAAGTCTATTTTGTCTGTTACAAGTACTGCAACTCCTGCTTTTTTCTCCCTATTAGTTGCATAAAATATCTTTTTCCATCCCTTCACTTTTAGTCTGTGAATATCTTTGGGTTTAAAGTGAGTCTCTTGTAGGCAGAGTATAGATGGGCCTTGGTTTTTAATCCATTCAGTGACTCTATGTCTTTTGATTGGTGCATTCAGAGCATTTACATTTAGGGTTATTATGGATAGGTATGTACTTATTGCCATTGCAGGCTTTAGATTTGTGATTACCAAAGGTTGAAGGTTACCTTCCATACTATCTAAGAGTCTAACTTAACTCACTTAATATGCTATTACAAATACAATCTAAAGGTTCTTTTTTTCTTCTCCATTTTCTTTCTCCACCATTCTTTATATATTAGGTATCATATTCTGTACTTTTTGTCTATCCCTTGATTTACTTTGGGGATAGTTGATTTAATTTTGCATTTGCTTAGTAATTAACTGTTCTACTTTCTTTACTGTGGTTTTATTACCTCTGGTGTCAGCTATTAAACCTTAGGAACACTTCTATCTGTGGCAGTCCCTCCAAAATACACTGTGGAGGTGGTTTGTGGCAGGTAAGTTCTCTCAGCTTTTGCTTATCTGGAAATTGTTTAATCCCTCCTTAAAATTTAAATGATAATCCTGCCAGATAAAGTATTCTTGGTTTGAGGCCTTCTGCTTCATTGCATTAAATACATCATGCCACTCCCTTCTGGCCTGTAAGGTTTCTGCTGAGAAGTCTCATGATAGCCTGATAGGCTTTCCTTTATATGTAATCTTATTTCTCTCTCTGACTGCTTTTAATAGTCTGTCCTTATCCTTGATCTTTGCCATTTTAATTAGTATATGTCTTGATGTTGTCTTCCTTGGGTCCCTTGTATTGGGAGATCTGTGCACCTCAATGGCCTGAGAGACTATCTCCTTCCCCAGATTGGGGAAGTTTTCAGCAATTACCTCCTCAAAGACACTTTCTTTCCCTTTTTCTCTCTCTTCTTCTTCTGGTACCCTTATAATGCTAATATTGTTCCATTTAGATTGGTCACACAGTTCTCTCAATAGTCTTTCATTCTTAGAGATCCTTTTTTCTCTGTGCCTCAGCTTCTTTGTATTCCCCTTCTCTAATTTCTGTTTAATTTATCATCTCCTCCACCGTACCTAATTTGCTTTTAACACCCTCCATTGTGCTCTTCCATGATTGGATCACCTACCAGAATTCATTCCTGAGTTCTTGAATATTTTTCTGTACCTCCATGAGCATGTTAATGATTTTCATTTTGAAATCGCTTTCAGGAAGAGTTCATGAGGTTGATTTCATTTGAATCTTTCTCAGGTGTTGTATTCATAATTTTCCTTTGAACCAGATTCCTTTGGCATTTCATATTTGTATATGGTGCCCTCTAGTGCCCAGAAACTGAATTCTTTGTAGCTGCTCAGCCCCTGAAGGGGATCACAGGGTGCAGTATTGGTGCCTGGGGGGAGGAAAGAACTGTTTCCTGCTTTCTGGCTGCTATGTTTGCCTGCACTGCCAGAACCGTTGGGCCAAGCACACAGGTACAAGCCTCTATGCTTTGTATTTGTAGTTGCTTTAGATGGGGCTTCCCTCTGGCTGGCCTAATGCCAGGGTAGGTTATGCTGGTTTGCGAGCCAGGTGGGGCTGGCTGGGAGAAAGGCTCAGTAGGCTGCTTATCACTGAAGGGTCCTTGGAACTGTGTAGTTAGCCAGGGAGCTGGAGTGCCTGAAGATTGAGAAAGTTCCCAACATGCTGGACAGAGTGCACCTGGACAATTTTGCCTACCTTTTCTTTCTCCTGAGGAGTAAGATCTGTGCAGTCCTTGCCCCATTAGCAGCCCTCTTGCTGTTAGGAAGTCTCTCAGACTGCCCACCTTTCTTTTGTCCCAGAGCAACTGGATATGGATCCCTGCTTTCCAAAAGCAGCTGGAACCTCAGTCTCTCTAGGTGTTCTGCCTGTCTTAGCTTTCCAACCACCTAATCATGAGAGTACCATGAAAGCACCATGAAATGTAGGTTTGTGCTCCCAGAGCAGATCTCTGGATTTAGGTATTCAGCATTCCCAGGCCTCCACTCCCTCCTTGCTCCATTTCTCTTCCTCCCACTGGTGAGCTGGGGTGGGGAACAGCTTGGGTCCCGCCGGCCCATGGCTTTGGTACATTACCCTATTCTAGAGATTTATTATTTTCTCCAGGTGTATGCAGTTTAGTGCAGCCCTCCTTCTTGTTGCTCTTTCAGGATTAGTCATATTGGTTATATTTTCATATTATATGCTGTTTTAGGAGGAAGCTTGTGTCTCACCTCTCATACCACTATGTTTAATCCTCCAAAAGTATTAATATTTACTTTTACTTACTGCCTTGTATTTATCTGTCCTCAACTACTTTTCCAAATTTTCTGCAGCAACTATACTCATTTATTTTATGCTCTTGTCACAAAAATTGCTTACTTATTTGAACACATATCATGGTACATTTATTAGAGTATCCCAAAGGAGACATAATTTTATTCTTTAGTAATATATAACAAACTTATGGCTACTTGTGATGAAAGGCTAAAATTTATTCATATGCAATTGGGTATATCCTTTACAGAAAAATTTTATGAGTTATCATTGAGATATGTTTTTAGACCATATTGACAATAGTATAATGCTTGGCTATAGGACACAGGGGGATATAGTGACAAAGAAAATTTGTGAAAAATGAAGGGAGGAATACAGAAAAACTCTAACCCATAATCCTTATGTGTACCAAGATTTTTCCAAAAGGTTATTTTTTTTTTGATAATACATGTATATACAAAAATAAATTACATATGCATTTAATTCTCCTTTATCCATATAAATAAGAAAAAGAACTTCTGTGTTTGGCGCATAACCTAGAATTCTATGGATCATAACCATCTCTTTGTAATTCCATTTTGGTCACAGCATAGTGAGAGAGCATGAGATCTAACATGTTAAAAGATAGGTAGGCATGTTAAATTTAATCCTATATTTCCTTAGACTATCTAGTCTGTCTTGATGGAAGGCACATGTTCATAAGGGTAATAAGTGGACAAATAAAGAACTAGAAGGTGTATTAAAGGTGTTTTGGTTTTACGTGTTTCTTATTTCTTTCTGTTATGTTCTTATGTTTCTTCCTTGTTAAACAGTTTTGGTATGAACCATGATGGAATTGGAAATTCTTGTGGGACGCAAGGCCACGAAGCAGCAAAACTTATGGCAGCTCACATTACTGCAAACACCAACCCTTTCTCCTGGTCCGCCTGCAGCCGAGACTACATCACCAGCTTTCTGGAGTAAGTAGTGTCTGGGGAGTGACAAGCTGCTCCAGAAGTCGGCTGTGGGCAGAGGCCTAACACGCAGTGCTTCAAACTTTGCATAATGACTAAGTTTTATAGGGCCTAGATATTTTAGGCTGTTCCCCAAATACTTTAGCATATCATTGTGGCAATTTTTTTCCTTCCTTTGCAAACAGAACTTACTGAGCGGATTAGAGGAACTAGCGGGGCCAAAGATGTAAGTGGGGCTGATGGTTTGTCAGGAATGCTTGATAAATGGGAAGCAACGTCAGAAAGAATATGACTTACGTATCTTACTAGAGCATAGACCACACTTTAACTCAGTGATTATATATGTCATTTTGTTGTTGAAAAAGCTCAGTTCTATAGGAATGTCAAGGTTCTAATAGTAACAAAAAACAACAACAACCAAAAAAGCAAACACCTGGTAAATGAAATTTATTAAGGGACTCATCTTTTCTATAGTTTGGCGACTTCTTTGCCAGTCATTTGATGCATATTCCAAAAGTCTGGTTATTTAAATGTAGGGAATATAAATTAGCTCAGGTATGACTGTTTTAGGAAAGCAGAGGTCCTTCCACATCTCACTTGCATAGCACGTCGGACTGGACTTTGGAAGCTGATAGACTTAGTTCTCCTTTCTAACTCTGTGACCTTGGGGGCAGCTCTTGATCTTCCTAATCTTCAGTGATCTAAATTTATTAAATGAGCTAAGGGAATGATTCATACATCATCAGGTTGTTATGTATATAATTATGTATAATGCTATTCTGTTTATAAAATACTTGGTAGATATTCGTTAAGTTGTAAATATTATTTTAAATAGTACTGAAGCCTTAAGCTTCATTGTTCTATCATTACTTTCAACTATTTTGTGCCCCTTTTTTTCTTGGCGTGGAGAGATTAAATACTCTGAGAAAGTCATACATAAAGCACAGGTGAGCAACAGAAATTCTTTTAAAAATCTGTCCTTGCTCAAAGTTCTTATTAATGTGATTATGGTGTAAAAGTTTTAAAATTCAGATAGGTTATATAGGATAGCATTATTCAGTAAGTCTGTTCATATCTGCTAATAGCCAGATCAAATTCTGAAAACTTATATATTTTTTAAAAGTCCAAACAATAGATTTTAACTATCTAGCACGATGCTTTGCTCAAAGATAAAAAAATAATCATTTAAAATGGGCTCCTTTGAATTATTTAATGTAATAATGAAGCTAAAGGAACTGAAAATTCATTTAACAATGTTGTTCTTCTGAAAAACTGTAATATAACCTAACAATTTTTATTCTTAGCAGTAGATAATTATAGCACTGTACTTGCCCAGTGCCAAAACTGGGTGAAGGGCTGTAAAAGATAGACCACAGAGCATTTGTTTGACATCTTTTGGTGGTTTTTTTAACACCAAGTATTGGCAATATCATTTTCCAAGATGTGTTTAATGAGATCATAGTGCCTAAATTTTAAACATTGTTGAAGATCTGCTCTCCCCAGAAATCAAGGCCAGACCTGAATGTCTCCTTGAATTGGCTCATGTTCTTATAATGGAATTTTAGTGTCTATCACCAGAAAGACAAACTGTGTAACATACTCAGTATTCCTGTGCATTTTTGACGGCTTCCTTCCTCTTGTTTTTTCAAGTAGCATTTTCTTTCTCCTCTATCCTGTTTCTATTGCGCATACCATTTGCTAGGACTGTCTCTGGTTGCTAAATACAAGGGCCAGTTTTAATTTCTTGCCCAGACCCTGCCAAGTTGAAACTGTGTTAAAGCTGTTAAGACACTCAAAAAGGGAATCTTTACATTATGATAAATACAGTTAAGAAATCACCACTGGTTTGGTGAGAAATGTAAAATTATTACTAGTTGCAATAAAGTGTTCAATCGAATTAATTAAAAGCATTAATCCACAAAGCATCAGTTAAGCCTTATTATCCTATGCATTTTGGATGTAAACATGATTAGTGTTGATAGGGTTCTAATGATCTTATTTATTCTATATTCTATAAAAATATTTCTGTTGTGCATCCTTACGGGAATGCTCACAAAGTTAAAAGCATTAGTAAAGGATAGATATGAAAGACCATGGGTAGAGATTTGGGGGAAAGTTGGCTTTTTGTTCCCTTTTAAATGATAAACCAAACAACTCTGATTACCATCTGACCAAGCAATACAGGTTTTTTAAACACAACGCCCTTTAAAAAGGTCAGTTCACTGGAGCAAAAAGACATAATAGTAACTTTCTTGAACTTCTTTGTTCCTTTTTATTAATGCAGTGGACTTAATTGCTTTAACAGCTACACGTGATATTTTTTTAAAATCCAGCGATATTTTGATCAGGGATTGAGGTTACATTTATGTTTTATAGTTGGCTCAAAAAGACTCATAACATTTTATTTTAGTTTCTCTTCTGAAGAAAAAGAAATCTTGAAAGATGAATTGTTTAGGAACTGCAGGCCAGCCAACAAAATGCATACCTTTCTCTACTTAGTGACTGTATAGGCCAAAGATGATGGTGGATTTTAACAATGAGCTTTCTATGATTTATAGAGATTCACTATTCACTCTGTTCAGCTGAAAACAATTCCAAGGCCTTTAAATGACAGTAGAGTAAAAAGTCTCTTGTGTCATTCTGAAACACTAGGTGCTATTGATCAATCAGGAGATGGTGTTTACCAACTCCCAGTATTCCAGTATTATTTTTCAGATTTCTTAAACTGGGTGATTCAATAAGTGGTTCATGAATCGCCAGAAGCTGTCCTGATTAAATAATAAAGAACCTATTTCCGTTAAAATGGATGTGTTTTGCCAGCTTCTAATGTTTTCAACGACGGCTTTGCAGGTAGTGTCTTTACTATCTGCCTGCGGGACTTATTTATTTATTTACTTATGTAGAAAACAGGTGAACCTGGTATTATGGTTCACACTCGTTGATGACAATGGGCTTAATTTACCAGGCAGCCAGAAGGAACTGAGGCCAGTTTTTCATATATTTTCCACCATTTAGCAGTAGTACAGAGTAATTTCATATAGTTTTCAAAATTTCTGCGGCCTCTGTGAATCAACTCATGCTTTATTTCAAGTCTGTTAAATTGTTTGAACTGTCAGAGATTCATAGCAAAATGTTCTACAGTTCCAAATTAAATAGATTGGTCACTTTCACAGAAAAGATAGAAGCTGACAGAAGAGAGGCAATACTATGGTTGAGGGCTAACTGGGAAGAAAAGTGAGCACAGAGCTTCAAGAGAAGGGGTATAACATGAGCAGACAGCCATGGCACTCATGGTTCCCCGGCAGCGATTACCTTTGAAGGTCAATACCAGTGATCTTTGGACAGAACAGAGTTTTACAGATGGGACCCTTTTTGTATGTAGAACCCAGGAAACAACTTCACTGAATAGGTTTCTCCTCCTTCCATTTATCTGACATGTTCTGGGGACTTCATTCTAACTGTGACTATCTTTGATAAGTCATACTTACATATGGAGAAAAAAGGCATAACTGCACAAACTATTGTCAGTATGGTGTTGGTATATTGGAAACCTCAAATTCAGTTGTATTCAAGTATCCTAGCCATACAGTGGGAGAGAGAGAAAGGTCTGACCTACAGTAACTCATTTTACAATGTAATGTGGTGTTATTTTTGTGAAGACTGATAAGACAGTTTGTGAGAACATTGCAGCAAGGCATTTAACTTGCCATAGATGAAGCAACCTAATCCAGCCTTTTCTTACTCTAGGTATGTTAGTACAATTTTTTGGTAAGAAATAGGAGATGGCATTAAATCTTAATTTTTTGTTTTTGTTGTCAAACGACTGTTAGGATAGGTACAGGGTAATATAGGAAGATTAATTTTTTTCATTGACCCACCGTGTTGTTAACTAAAGGTCTGTACTTTATGGCATAATTGTTTAAATGCAATATAAATCTAAAATTACAATTAGGAGTATGTCCTCCTGTGTTCTAGAAACAAAGCCAAGGAAGCATACTTTACATAGGAATCTGTAAATTTTAGTCGAAGACTCAACTCTTGCTCATGTTCCTTTTTTCAAGGCTAATTTTTGAACTATGTAAATAAGACTTCTGTAAATTAGAGGTAGAATACATAAAACATGACTTTGCTATCATGCCGCAAGGATTTCTGGAAATGTAAATATACTTTGATTTACTTAGAATTTCATAACCAAGGAGAAAGAACGTTCTCAAAGTAATACATGGTTTTCTTTTTTGACTTGTCTTAGAAGCATAAACAAATGTAGATTCTGTGAATTCAATAATTATTTGTGCTTTAGGTTGTGAAATATATGCTGCTAGAGAAATTATCAAAGTTCTATTTTTTATTTATACAGTTTTGCTCGAGAAGTATATTCATGCTTAACAATAGTAAATCACATAGCATTTCATAGATGGAAACTACTAACAGAGTTCTTCATTTCATTTATTAATGAGTGAAGTTTACATTTTCTGAGTGGAAAAATTCACATATGACGAAAGTACAAACCATCTGTGCTTAACGGTGGCATTTGATGAGAAAATTCAAGAAGGTATATATGTATCTCTCACTTCTATTATTATTTTGGTAATAGCATAAATAACACTAGGATCAGTGTCAGAATTGTATGGTATATTGCATAGCTAGAACCTTAGATTAATTAAAAATTACAACATCTATTTGCTAAATGGAGACAATTACAAAATATAAAAAATAACTTGTACTTAATATTTTAAGAAAGGAAACATTTATACCAGAAGATGGGTATAAAAATGTTCATATCAACATAATTTTCAACTTCCAGAAATTAAAAATAATCCACATGTTTGTTAATAGAAGGATGGATAAATACTTGTGGCATAATCTTAAATGGAATATTAAAGAATAACATAAATGAACAAGCTATAGTTATCAACATGAATGTACTATTTTCACATTCATTATATTGAACAAAAGAATAAAGTCACGTGAGAAAACCTATAGTATGACTCCTTTTATATCCAGAAAACAGGCAGATGAATAATTGGGAGATGAATAATTACTAAGGAAATTATTATTTTAAAAATCAGAATATTAGTTACTTGTTGGGGAGATATGATTGGAGTTGAGTACTTGGGAATTTTCTATGAAAAAGAAAAACACTTCTAGGATTAAGTGTGCATATCTCAGATCCATGTTCTTTATCTTTAATACCTATATCTGTGATAGTTCATAAAGGTAATTGATGACTCAGAGGCTTAAAAATATCCAGAATTATTACTTTCTAAGAGTTAATTAATAATTAGTTATTGTGATCTGTAGATTTAATTTACTTGAAAGTAGCAGACAAATTTTCGAAACAAAATGCAAAAAGTATTTTTGTCACTTAACCCTCAGTTAAGAATTAAAATATGAAAACAACCCACCCCCCAAATACTTTAATCAAGATTTTACTTATATGCCAGATATGGTTACTAGGAGGAAAATATGTAGTACACTTGCTACCCAAAATGTGGAAACAATTTAAATCAATCTTGTGGATACCATCACACTTACTTTCCTGGAGCCAATAGCAGTAGGTAAGACAACTGACTTGCAACAGTTGGTAATTTGTTCAAACATAGATGAATCCATTTCAAAAAGGCTTTGTTGATGCCATATTCCTAAGGAATATGGCAGTTTTTAAAGACCTATGTGTTCAGTTTTTAAAGACCTATGTGATTTTTTCCACATGGTATTTTATTTGTCTGTAAAAATACTAGAAAAGGAGAACAAGATTTGTCTAGATATTTAATTAGTCCACATTAATAAAAAAATCATAGGTACTTCCGAAGAATTGGAAAAAAAAATCCACTTTTGCGATAAACTTTGTCAGAAGAATTTCTCCACTGGTGACCATAATGTACGGCATTCTTTGTTGTTTGAAGGCCCTTGGAATGGTCATCTGACTTGGTATTTTTTAATAAATATGAACCATGATTAGAAGACCATAGGAGCAAGAACTTTAAATAAAGTAATTATTCTTGCTTCCTCCTGGGTTAAGCAAGTTTTCGGTTTGCTATCAGGAAAGAAATTTTTCCTTGGAGTATGGTATCTATTCTTAAACTTTTTTTTTGGAGTCTACATAGTTCTTCCTCTAAGTTTTTAAGCTAATTTTTTTCTGTATTACTGAAAGTAATTATATATGATAATTTTTAATAGATTTGGAGTTGGTGCCACTTGGTTGAATGTATCTTATACTTTGTTATGCTCTTGGCAAATATTTTTATCTATAGGATACTGTACTTAAGTACTTAAATTTTTCACATTGATTTATAATAATACTTGATTTTTAATTTTTATTATATATTTAACTCCCTTCATGAAAACTTTTGTAATTTTGTTGTGATAGAGATGAAACTGATATTCAGAAGAAAAATTAGAAAATTAAACTACTCATCTATTTGTCATCCAAATAAACATTCCATTTTATCAAAATGGTCTGTCTTTTTTCATTATACTTTTCACATTTGACCTCATTATCATTAACCTTAATATATAATTTTGATTTACTAGTAGAATTACATTTGCCTAAAATTTGTACACCCATTTGGATTGAAGATATTTTACATAATGGAATAAAAATAACTTGCTATTTTAAAAATTCACCTAGAAGTAATTTTTCTTACTGAAATACATGTCAATTTCTAAAAATACAATGAACAGGAAACAGAAGTGTTCTGTCATGTAAATGGAAAACTGGGTGAAAAAAGTTACCTATTAGACACTCAGAACAGCGACAAATCAAATGACTTTAGTAGTCAATAATAAAATCAAACTATATTAGTACAACATTTAATATTCCATCTATGTATTTTTGTACTTATTAAAGATTAATCAAGAAGGGTGTTAAAGGGTGTAAAGAAGATGTATTCTGTCCCTTGGGTCTTTATCTATCATCTTATGAATGGTATGGTTCAACTTTTGAAAGGTATTAATTTGCTGATGTGCAAATATACATTTTTATATAGGAAATTAACATTTATATTTTAAGAGTTTGATAAAATTTTAAGTGCATATGAAACTCATTATTATGCATGGTTCTTTCTTACTTAACTATAAATTAAATTTATACTGTCCTAAATAGTAGTTGAGGAACTTCTACTTGTGAAATTATTTGCCTTTGGCAAAGTGGATGGAAAAGATTTGGAAAAAAAAACAAGTACTGGCACAATTGACAGGAATGTAGGAAAAAATTTTTAAATGTTGGCATAGGAATTCTTTAAAAATTCTAACTCACATGTGAAATGAAAGTAAAAAAGCATCTGTGCTATTTTATGCACACTGACTAAATAAAAATGAACAATTGTATTTAGCAAAGTATAAAGCTCTTTAAACTAAGGTATTCTGTCAAGCTTTTGGCAATCTTTATGTTATTTGTTCCACTGCATTAAAATATTGTGTTTGAGTGCAAGTATACTTTGAAAAGCAGAAATTATAGAGAGAAGAGAACATTCTCTTTTCCGACTCTGATGACCCTGGATGAAATATGAAATTTTTGACAGACTAAACACTTCTAATATACTCGAGAGGAGAAATTCAGGTCTTGGCCTCATCTGTCATTCAGCCCATTTATTATTGAAATACTTCAAGAACCTTTGGACATGTCTTACCACAGCATCTATTGTTCTGCCCGAGATGGAAGTATATATAGATTAGGTCTTTAAGAATTATAACCACAATTTTTTTTTCATTTTCCACATTTTGTTTTCAATTCTACTACCAGATGTGGTTGTAATTTCACTGAAAACAAACAAGCTTAGAGCAATATGAAATTCTGTTTTGATTACTTCAGAAATTAGTTTAAAACAGTGTTTTTAGGCCAAGATGACATTTTCAGATTGTTGTCTGAGATGTTTTGATTGTGTCTTGGTGCTGGACAAAACTATGGGAGCTCTGCTTCAGGTTTCAGTAGAGCTATTCTATTTTGCCACGTGATTAATTATTGGTAGAATGTTTTGTTTTTCATGCATCAAGTTATTAAAACACAGAGCTAAACTCATGGTTTCATAATTGTGACTGAAATAGTCCATAGTGTACCTAATTTCCTTTGATCCTTTATGTTGAACAGTTCAGGCCGTGGTACTTGCCTTGATAATGAGCCTCCCAAGCGTGACTTTCTTTATCCAGCTGAGGCCCCAGGTCAGTTGTATGACGCTGATGAGCAATGTCGTTTCCAGTATGGAGCAACATCCCGCCAGTGTAAATATGGGGTAAGAAGTCTTAAACCTTCTATTTAGTCACTTATCACTGTTCCTTTAGGACACAAATGTTAAGATGGCATTTTGATGAATGTAGTTTACCTCTGGTAACATCGTTAATGCAAATATAGCCCTTGACACTTCTCCTTTTCTGTTATAATTTGTATAATATCTATTTCTAAAGTTTGAGCAATCCTAAATTAAACAAGCTTCAAATGTCTTGTGAGAGATGCAGGTAGAATGTTGTATCTGTGTATTTCTTCATTAAGTCCTGAGTTTATGATGCCAACCTTAGTCTGCCTTTTGAAATGTTATGGTTTTGAAACCTCCCCCCACCACACTTTCTCTGGTACTCTAATAATTGGATTAAGATCATTTTTACATTGGCCAAGAGCCTTTACTTTAATACATACTTTCTAGTACTGAATCATTTCAAGTTGCTGCATTCTAACACAACAGTGAATGGGGACAAGATGACATTAACCCAAATAGAGAAATAAGGAAAATTGCTGTAAAAAAAAAATGTAGGTATCATAATTGACTCTTCCTGTCTGCTTAAAAAAACTCTCAGTGTCTAACTCAGAGAATGTATTAAAACATTCTTCTTAAGTTTCATAGAGAGAAATTTCAGCATCTAGCATAGGGATATATTCATCACAGGTGCTCAGTATAAGCATGTTAATGAAAGAATAGGATTTTTAAATGACAAATTGTTAAAACATATTCAGGTTTAAAAAATAAGTTTAAAGGCTTGGTTACTATTTTTATGCTAATAGTGCTTTAAAACCTTTTTAAAAAAATAAACAATAAAAGGAATTAAGTTTTAAGGTAGTTAATAGTAAACAATACAACACTGTACTGTACCAGTTATTCCTCTTTGACACAGTACAAAGGAAAGTGATTTTGTAAATATCCCTGTTGGGTGATGAATATATTCTTATTCATGGTAGGCACTGGCAGCACATTTTGTGCACTAGATTTAAAGATTGTGCACAACCATCTGAATATCAAAAGCCTTGAGTGAAACTTTGGTCTTTCTTGCCTCTCTGTAAAAAATCTTTATTTCTATTATTATTTCTTTATGGTTGTAGTCACTTTTTTCTTGGGTTGCTTTTCCCTCAGAAAAAGTTGGTCAAACTTTAATCAGTCTTTGTATATACTTGTAGCTTAGTAGTTTGCAATTCATTATCAAATGAGATACAGATTTTCTGTTAGATTATTCTTACCTGTGGCCACTCATTTCTTTCTTAACAAGTGAAATAGTTAATCTGTATTTTGGTTTTTCTATTGGAACTTGGGTTTTAACTCCACCCATATATTTCTGTATTAGATAATTTATATTATCACTTTTACAGTCTCTAAAATTTTTAAAGTTTTTAATGATGTATTTTTTCCTTCTGAATAAATTAATAAAAATTTTGACCTGATTATCCTATCTGTATATCAGGATATTCATTTCAGATTAGTTGGTTTGAAGTGAGATAAATAGTAATAGTGAGATTGTGTACTTCTAGTTTATGTCCTTACATTCGACTTTTAAGTACTATTTCTTTATGTGTTATGTTTATAAAAACTTTTATAATAGGTATAAAATAGAATTGGAAAACTTGGGGAAAGGCATTAGTGTCTTAAAATCCCATACAACTCCACATATTTTATTATTAATTTTTCACTTTGATTTGCATCAAAATGATTTCCTTAGATTCATATACTATATGAAAATGCTTATGGCATTAAAAAAATATTATATATTGCTAACAAGGTTTCTGGAGTCATAATAGATTCTTTACAGTCACTCCCATCTTCAAGTTTATGCCTGAAAAATTAGGTTTAAACAATTGATAGCATCCTAGCACACATCATATTTTGTCTGGCGAATCTCTAAAGTTTTAAATGATTCTCAATACTACTTTAGAAAACAGTACTGGCTTTGAAGGCAGGCATCCAGTCAGATAAACAACCTGCTTCAGATGGTAGCCTAAGGAAAAACAAACCAGCCCTGATTTAGATAGCTGTCTTGACTGTAGCATCCTGAGATAAGCACTAAACACACACTCTGGCGGCTTAGAAGAGCACCATACCTTGCAGTGAGGGGATATTTCTCATGTTGAAGCATCACGAAATAATCCCTCTTTCAACTAGCAGGTCTTTACTGCACAACAACATTTTTTACTATTATCCTTGAAATCATCCATTTATGTTTTCCAGGTATTCCTAAATTCCAGTGGAAGTGAGATTGTAATGGCTATAAATACAAATAACAAAACAGTACAGTGCAACATACAGAGTAATATAATGTAATAATTTATAAATGATATATAATTTCTGGTGTTTACATTGTTCCTTTTTTCTGAGATACTTCAGACTGCTTAGGTAAAGATTGCAATTATCTAATAATATTTTATAGATTAGGAAACTAAAAATTCAGAATGTGATTTACCCACCCCAGGGTTAAAAAAAAAAATTGAAACAGTCTAAATCTGTCACTCCCTTTTCTACTAGATATAGTAAATATATTAATAAAATAAAAGTAGCAGATATATTTTATTTCAGGAGGTGCTTTTTATCAATTTTCATCAGATGATATTAGATTCTTTTAGTTCTTCTCAAAACTCTCCATCTCGTCCCAGTCTTTTTTGGGAGAGAGGTGATCAGAACTTCCCTAAACTTATTTTCAGGCTTATAAATTCTCAAGTGTCTGAAAATCTGAGTCTTGGATGTAAGTTTTATTTTCTTTCACCTTATATAAAAAGTTAGGACCTCTTCAAGGTAAGACAGCAGTATAGACAAGCAGTATACAAAACAAGATTCTACTAGATCATCTAAAAAATTTTGCTAGCTCTATTAGCAGGTTTCTAGGGGGCTTTTGATATATCCTGGATGAAAATGCATTGCACATAAAATAGTATCAGTTTGTCCAAAAAATGTTTCTGTGCCTAGAGGCAGATTGCTTCCTGTAAAGCTCTGTAGAATCTATTGTCTCACTCCTCTTCCACTTCCAATAGTTTCCCCTTTCTCAGTAGAAGAGAGCTGCTAAAGCTGTATTAACAAAAAGCATTTTACAATAATAATAATAATAAATTTAAACTTTGGATGCAAGTCACTAATGTGCCTGTGGGTAATCTTTTGACTGCTTTCTAAAAGCACAGGTTAATTCAGGGCTTAGTCTCAGACATAGCTCCATATTTCCTCATTTTGTCACTTTGAATAATATCCCAAACATCATTTTCAAATATGTTTAATGGTTCACTATAGCTTAACAATATCCAGTATATAATTTACTGGTAACTGTCAAGAGATGATTACCCAATGGCATTTTTTAACACAAATAGAAAAAATAATCCTGAATTCATGTGGAACCACAAAGACCTTGAATAGCTGAAGCAATCCAAAGCTGGTGGCATCACACTTCCTGATTTCAAAATATATTCCAAAGCTATAGTAATCAAAATAGTATGGCAGTTGCCTAAAAACAGATTACAGACCAATGAAACAGAACAGAAAGCCCAGGAATAAACCCATGCATAAATGATCAACTGATCTTCCACCAGGATGCCAAGAATGTACAATAGGGGAAGGATAGTCTTTTCATCAAATAGAGTAGGAAAAATTGGGTGTCCACATGCAAAAGAATGAAACTGGACTCTTATCTTATACCATACACAAAAACTAACTAAAAGTGTACTAAAGATTTAAATGTAAGGCCCCAAATTATAAAACTCCTAGAAGAAAACAGAGGGAAAAAGATGCTTGATTTTGGTCTTGGCAATGATTTCTTGGATATGACATGGAAATCACAGATAACAAAAGACAGGTGGAACTACCTCAAACTAAAGAGCTTCTGCACAGCAAAGGGAACAGCCAACAAAATGAAGAGGCAATTTACAGAATGGGAGAAAATATTTGTTGTATTTTACAAAAAATAAAAGTATTATAAAATATATCTGATAAAGTTTAATGTCCAAAGTATATGAGCAACTCTTACAATTCAGTAGCAAAAAACAACTCCAATTAAAAAATGAGCAAAGGAACTGAATAGATATTTCTCAAAAGAAGACATACAAATGGCCAACAGGTATATGAAAAGGTTCTCAACATTACTAATGATCAGGAAAATGCAAACCAAACCACAATGAGATATCACCTTATACCTGTTAAGATGGTTATTATAAAAAAAAACATAGTAAATGTTGATAAAGATGTGGAGAAAAGTGAACCCTCATACCCTGTTGGTGAGAACTGGTGCAGCCACTATGGAAAACAGTCTAAAGGTTTCTCAAAATTAAAAATAGAACTACTATATGATCAGTAACCCCTAGTTGTATATCCACTTCTGGGTGTATATCCAAAGGAATTAATATCAGGACCTCAAAGAGATAGGTGTACTCTCATATTCATTGCAACATAATTCACAATAGCTAAGATATGGAAGCACCCTAAACATCCATTGACAGACAAATGGATAAAGAAAATGTAGCACTTATATACAATGGCATATTATTCAGTCTCAAAAGGAAGGAAATCCTGCCATTTGTGACAACATGGGTGAACCTCAAAGACATTGATGCTAAGTGAAATAAGGCAGGTAAGGACAAATACTGCATGAGAAATCTACTTATGTGAGTAATCTAAAATAGTCAAACTCACAGAATGAGAGAGTAGAATGGTGGTTACCAGTGACTGGGGGAAATGGAGAAATGGGGAGGCATCAGTCAAAGAGTACACAGTTCAGTTTTGCAAGATGAATAAATTCCAGAAATCTGTATAGCATAGTGCCTGAAGTAAGCAATACTGAACCATATACTTAAAATTTCCAGCAAGGTATATCTTATGTTAAGCATTATCATCCCCCACACACAATAATAATCAATAAGGATAATAGGAAGAATCTTTGAAGGTGATTAGTATGTTTATGGCATAATTCATGGTGATGTATACATATCTCCAAATTCACCAAATTGTATATGTTAACTATATAGTTTTTGTATGTCAATCATACCTCAATAAAGTTGATTTTAGAAAAGGAGAAAAAGAGATGATTGCTCATCTACAGGTAGATTCAAGGCCAGGATAAAACCAGAGAAATTTTATAGATATCATAGCTTTGTTTAATTTATGGAGAATTATTATCTGTGAAGTTTGTTCACACAGAATTAAGAGTTGGCACATAAATGCATAGTACTATTTTGTACATTGTTATTACATACTTTAATGTAGAACTGAACGTTCTATCAGTGGACCATGTATTCTGAACCATGAATGAGAACACATGATCTAATACATGATTTCACAGTGGAACAGAATATTTTAAATCAAAAGTCTGCTCACCATTAACTATTACCTATGACCTCAAATTGACCATTGACAGATTTTACTCAGACACTTTTTCCAGTGAATAGCAGTCAAATTGTTCCTGTAAATTTCAGGTAGCAAAAGGTATGGAAAGCATGCAAAGCATTTTTCCTTTACCTGACACATAGCAGACGTTTAATAAATGATTCCCTTTCCCTTATGAATATCTGTTCTCCATGATACCATTCCTGTAGAGCTGATATGTTTGTAGTGCTTTAGAAGAATCTGAGCCATTTGTATTCTGGTGAGCATATTAAGATATTCCAAAGGTCACATTTTGATTCATTTTCATCCTTCAGTCTCACCTCAAATGTAGTTTCTTTTCAGATATAGGCCATCTGTCTGATCAATCTGTATGCAAAGGCTTCTTCCAGTTCCTCTCTTTTATGTTATGCTTTTTGTTTTCTCGTAGTACTTATTAGAATTCATAACATTCTGCTTATTTGATTACTTGTCAACTGTTTAAATGTGATCTTCTAGGCAAAGCTTCCCCAAACAACTATTGAAATTCTCACATGCACATACTCATGCATACACATGTGCATGCACACACGCAAACATGCTCATTGTCATTTTCCTTCACTTTATTTTTCTCATTAACATTTACTACTTTCTAACATGCTATGTATTTTACTTATTCACCTTGTTTATTGTCTAATTTCCCCACTAGAATCAATTTTCCTTGGGGGCAGAGATTTTGCCTGTTTGATTCACTGCTCTGTCCCCAACACTTAGAACAGTGTGTGTGGCTCATGGTAGGTGCTCAATAAATATTTGTTGAAAGCATGAATTGATAATTATAATAGAATGTAAGTTCCATAAGAGCAGGAATTCCACCTGACTTGTTCATGACCATATAGTGAGTAGCACAATGCTTGCTTCATAATAGGAGCTCAGAAAATATTTGTTGAATAAAGAAGCAAGAAGAATTGTCTGGTGAAGAGATAGAGGGGCGAGGACCTTTGTGAAGACCTGAGGCTTATGTATTTGAAGAGCTAAGAGGCCAGTGTGGCTGAAGCTCTCAAAACAAGCACTACATAAATGAGACAAGAAAAGCGGGTGCAAGCCAAATCTGAGTGCACCTTAATAAGCCATGTTAAGGATTCTAGATTTTTATCTTAAGAACTATGGGAAACTACTGAAAGTGTGTTAATGAGTGAGACCAAGAGATCTATTGATTTTCAGAAAACATGGAATTTCTAAGACTCATTGTATCTTAGGAGACAAATGTAATTCTGTAGTCTGGAAAAATCATAGTGGGAAACTGAAGACTTTGGTAAAGTGATCTATATCCTCCTCCCTCCCCTTGGCTTTTCCCCTTCAAACACACCCTACATAGAGAACTAAAAACAGTAGCTCTACCCCGATGATAGTTGAAATGCCCTTGTTTTTCTAGGTAAAATGTAAATGTATTCTTTTTATGCTGGAGGGTACTGCACCATAACTCTGAGATGAAATGAATGGAGGTGTTCATGTACAGAAGTGTGTGGGTTCCATTATTTTGACTTTAAGACTGCAAAATGTTGTGGTGGAAACAGAACATACGAAAAGAAAATGTGACACAACTTTGGAAACTTTAAGACTTCTCATCAACTTCGAATGTGTCCAGGGGAAATGTATTTGTGGGAAGGGCTGTATTCTTTGTAAATCATCAAACTTTTTAATGTATTTTTTAATACATACGTCACTTAAGTGATTAATGATAGAATAATCTATATATATGATTAATATTAGTTCCATACTTTAAGCAATGAGAGAATTTGAGAATCTAATATTAGAAATGGAAGATCAAAGGGAATATATGTTTTTATATAAAATTGGGTTTATTAATTTATAGCAAGAAATATAGTTTCAGTTTATACTTCAGTCAACTCTGTTAGAATCTGCAGATTTTCTCACCTAAGGAAGTCTATCTAGTAGGCCAGTTTATTATCAAAAGGTTATTTACTAAGGATAGTATTAAATATAGGGCAGTATAAATTATTAACACATTAATTAATAAGTATTAGCATGCCATGAAGCTATATCTCTCTGAAGTATAGTTCTTCGAAGTCAGGGCAACCTGCTAAAGAGAAGATATTTGAGTTCTCCTATCAGGGTATCTTCCCCCTGGAAAGTACTTAAAATAGACTGACATATTTTGTCTCTCAGACTCTATTTCTTAATGTTTTCAAGCTTACTCCCATTTGTTTATTATTGTATTATTAACAATTAGCTAATATTCAAGTCATTATTCCTTTCTCACTGAGAATCATCCTAATAAAGAGACTTTATTAGTCTTTTTAGGTTATTGTTGGCTACCTACACAATTTTTTAAAGAGAGATAGATAACTTAAGAAAAGATAATGGTGAAATACTTAGAAGTACATATAAAGGAAGTTTAAAGAAATTGAGTTTGAGTAGCCTGTAAAACAGAAATCTAAATGTTGGCCTTCAAACTATCTTCAGGCTTTGGAACATTTATTATAGTTTGATGGCTGGTAACAGATTGTTCTTCCCTTTCAAGAGCATTAAAAAACACAGTTTTAATTTTTACAGCTGGAAGGTTGTAGATTAGGTATTAAAAGGAATTTCTAGTTATTAAATACTGGAATGTTGCACAGAGAGATTATAGAATCACTTTCCTTGAAGATGTTAAGGTGGTGTAAATGTTCGATAGTGTGGTTTGATATGGGCTTACGACATAAAAGGCATGGAATTATTTTGCATCTCAGTATTCTTTTAGAGGTCAAACATATATATTTAATAGTTATATACTTGACAAGTAGCTAATTCTGTTTGTATTTTTCCTTAAATTTCAAGCCAAAATCATAGGTCCATAATCACATTTATCTTTAAAGATCAAGAGTTTTTACTATGGCTTTGCTTCTTAGAGGTATTGTTTTAAACCATTTAATCATTTTTTAACCTCTTCCAATTAATGACTAGTTATTTAATCTGAATTTCTGGATTAGTTTTTGGTATATACGTATGCATGTACATATAGGTGTGCATATATGTTATTTATATATATATATATCACAAATATATATATATATATAAAATTTTTTTGCCTTTCTGGGATCTCTTGCACTTAAATTGCACACATAACAGGATTAACCTATTTAAAGCTGAAATAAAGGTACATTATTCTCTCTCTTCAGATGGCTACTAAACACCTGGAGCCAGGCCATGGGGTCACCATATGTTGGTTTTCAATTTTCCTTTGTGTGATATGATGATAAGTAACCTTTCTAATCACTGATGCTCCTTCCTGACCTCTTCAGGGCTCTGCTCTCCCGCTTGGCCATCAGGATCCTTTATTGCAAACAGCTGTTGAGAGATGTTACTGATAGGGTAATGAGGACAAAGAAAATGTTTCATATCCAGAACCAAACACCCAAGGTGGCATAGGGCTTAGGGTTTCTCAAGGGCAGAAAATTTGTGTTTATTTCTTTTATGATCTTTATGGTTGTTAAAAAAAAAGTTTAAGAAACAAAAACTATCTATCAATAAAGATACAATTTTCTCTTCATATACTGTTTAACTTCCTTAATGATATAATAATTATAAAATGGTTTTGCACTTTTATGATATATCTTTCCCTCCTGTATAAACTGCTAATTTTAATTTTTTCAAGTAAATCAAAGGGCTCTTCTTCCCATTTTTTAGTACATTTAATAGCTATTGTTATTTGAAAGGATGAAACTTAGAAAAGATGCCAAGTTCTTTTATATTATTAAAAGGATCTTTATAAAATAATCATTCTATTTTCTCAAAGGAGCCCTAGTTCATTTCTTTACAAAATTATTTTCTGAACATCAGATACATTATTTTACATTAGCTAATTACTTTAAAACTGCATTCTCTCTCTATATTTTTATTATGATTTACATTTACTAATATTTTCAATTGTTTATGTCTGTAGTGCCATTCATCTGAAAAGTTAAATAGACTAGAAATCCAAGACTTGATATTAAAATAAATAAGAACATTTTAAATGTCTCTTGAAAGACACGGAACACTTTTGAAGAATATGTTAATGCTATCTTCTAAAAATCCAAGTCAAGTGGTGATCTTCCATTCAAAAGTTCCAATAATAGTAATAATATGTAAATTGAAGCCTAAACTCATATATTGAGTGACTATGTTATGAATTAGTGCATAATGGTCTTAATTTGGAGATATCTTCCTTTAAAATACAGGTAAAGCGTAGCAGGGTATTATGAACATTTAGTCAGATTTTATATTATATCAGAATACAAATAAACCTTTATTAATCAGCCTTAATGGGCCAGGGACTTTATTCTGTTCTGATATATTTAAGAGAAATGGGAAAGTAGCTCAGTTGTGTGGAGATATTTTGGGCATTTATATCAGGCAAAACTGATTCAAATCTAGATTTAGTTGGATTGAAGCAAATTGCTAAACCACTTTCTAAGAAGATTGTCTTGATAATTAAATGAGATACAAACATGAATATGCCCAGCACAGTAGTTGACAGTATACTCTGAGGGAGTGATACTTCCTTTCTTTTTTTCCTGCCTATAATGTTGCTCCTAACAAGTCATGAAGTGTATGCTGGAGTATCTCCAGTAGTGGGAGATTCAGTTTTTAAAAATATATTTTTAATTGAAGTACAGTTGATATACAATATTGACTGCAAGTATACAGTATACAACATAGTGCTTTGACAATTATCTACATTATTAAATGCCCTCCCCAATAAGTGTAGTTACTATCTGTCAGTATAGGAAGATATTACAATATTAATGATGATATTCTTTATGCTCTTTTGATCCCCATGACTAATTTATATTATAATTGAGATTTTGTGCCTCTTTGGGAGACTCAGTTTTATCACTGTTCAGCTCTGACTTTTGGAAGATACTTTTGACACTGAACTGAAGTCTGTTCCCCTTACCTTTTACCTATTAGTTGAACTTGTGTCTTGTCTACATTGGCATGCATATCCTTTATGTAGTTGGCTTTTTAAATTCTAGGAAAAGAGCTCCATTTTCAAAAACATGACAAATGGCAAACAAAATTCATCATCCATGTACAAAAACAGGAAATGCTAGATAAATAAAACTAGCAAAATGTAATTACATACTGTTTTTTGAGGGTAACATATTTCTGTGATGAGAAGAGACACAGGTAAAATTGACAAATTGTGGAATGATGCAAGCATAGTGCATAAGTCTTGTTTGTTCATATATGGTTGTTTCTTAGTACATTAATGATATAATGCTTTCAGGGAAGTTTTCTCACACAAGAAAATCTATAGCATTATATAGACTCCTCAAAAAAACTGAAAGTCCTGTGGAAGGGTCTTTCTTCATTGGACACAGTGGATAGCTTAGTAGCTTCATTCCCAAAACACTAAGCTACCTATTGAAGTCATGAGGACAGATGAAGAATCTGTGAAGATACATCCTTTTGTGATATTTTAAAAATGTTGAATGATGAACAAGCTATACCCTAAGTCCAATTCTTAATTTTTATGAAAGTAGTCTCTGTTGGAGGTAGATACCCTGCAACATCAACATCTGTAAGAAGGGATCATCACAAGCCATAGAGTTTAAGGCTACAAAGGGTCACCTGATAGGAACACTGGGAACAAATAACTGCCAACAGAGATTTAACTGCACAAATGTTTTAATAAGTTTAAAGATTTGAGTGGTCTGCTCTAAGTCTGATTTTTCCATAAACCTTGTTTTTTCATAAGTGATTTTGTATAATACAAGACTTTTCACAGAATGCCTTTGTCACCGTGCAGCAGAAAGCTTGTACATATAAGAACCAAAAAAGAAGGTTAGGGTATGCCAGAAATGAAGAGGAGTGTTAGCTCAAGTGGCAAGCTGGGGAGCTGATGTTGCTCCTGTTGGAGACATGACCTTGGACATGAACTAAGAAACTGGAACTGAGGCCCTTTCACAAAGTCAAAGCTTTAGAAGGGCCATCTCTACTGTGAGGAGACAACTAAATGGAAGTGACAAGTAAGCTTGTCTGTCCTTTGGTCTGGATAGGGAAAAATTACTCCCATAAGAAACTGAAGCTCTTAGCTTTTACTTCACATGAGAGCTGAATACGACTTTATACAGTCTACATATATGATACTGACCAAATAAATCAACATAAAAACTGGTTCAGTGAAACTTTGAAGTGTATGATAGAAACAAAGGCATGAGGCTACAGTTCTACAATTCAGGAGGCCCAGGACACTCATAGAAAAAACAATATTCATTGAAGATAAGCTTAAATACAAAATAAAAAACAACAGGAATAAACAATCCACCATAAAGTGAATAAGCAGAAAGATTAGCACCCCAAGAGGAAAAGATACGGAAAATATGAAAAGAAAGTAAGAGATATAGTAGTTAGAATGAGAAGGTCCAATATAAGTTGAGTAAGAATTCCAGAAGAAAGAATGGGGAAGTTCCATTTTACCTATGTCTCTTCTCTTCACAGAAATACATGTTGTCACTAATTAAATTAAATTAAATTATGTTTTGTTAGTTTTATTTACCTAGTTAGTTTTATTTTTCATAACACTGATATAATGCTTAGTGAAATATTGAAAGAGATACTAATTAATAATTTTTCAGAATCAGAAAAAGATACGAATGCAAAGCGTGAATCCAAGTAGATAAATAAAAAGAATAGAGTTGTGAGACTTCACTAAAGCAAAGGCAGAGAAACTATTGAAAGCAACTAGTAAGTAATACTTTATCACAAAGAAACAGCAATTAGAGTGACAAGTGACTTTTCATCAGTGAGATAAATGTTAGCCTAGACTTCTATATGCAACTAAAATATCATTTAAAAAATGAGGTCAAAATAAATATATTTTCAGACAAATAAGAGCAAGAGACCCATGCAAAATTATGAAAGGATGTATATCAAGAAGAAATGGTTGGAAACAGCAGATAGCGGTGGGATATAAGAAGCAATTGGTTATTAAAGGCATCGGTAAACACATAGATACATCTAGATAAACACTGATTATCAAGATTTTGGCAATGAGTTCACAAACTTTTAAATTTTTATAGACAAGGAAAATTTCTCTCCAAAAATTAGTGGACCAATGTAGGGGTGCCAACTTTTAATTTTGCTAAGTTGGAACATTCTGTAAAGATGGCCATTAGTACACACACCCTGCCCTCATTATTCTTACAGTATATTGTAACACCTAAAAAAGTAAAAGGAGTAAAACAGTAAATAAGGACAGCCCCATTAAAATTAAAAATTTTGTTTCATGAAGAAACTTAACCACATTTACATCATTCTTCTAATTTTGTCACAGAATATCAAAAACTTTGCCATAGAGCAGTACCAATCCATGGTATTTTGACTACATGCCTAACTATACCCTACCTTCTCCCTGGTTCCGATAAATTCTAAGTGATAGTGTTATTGTTCATAACACTAACATAATGCCTGGTAAATAGTAAAGGCTCAACAAATATTCTTGAATAAATGGGAAATAATACTATTAGTTTTGTTTTACCAGGCAATCTTCCTAATTGGTTAGAAGTTGGTCCCATGAAATTAGAGACTCCACGTCCATCTATCAGTGTTATGTAACAGAAATTTTCCTTCATGGAGACTGTTGATAACTTCCCTGTCTCTTTCCGTAAACTTTCCCAAAGACCCAAATCTCTCTTATAGAGTCTTTCCAAAATTGTAGGGTTAGAGAAGGGAATTAATTGCCTTAACACACAAGCAATAGTTTGTTAGTTCATAGAGGTCATGAGACTAATCTTGATCTTAACATTGTATGAAAATTCATGAGTATGTGAAAGAGAATTGTGCTCTTCTAGAGCTAAGCTGGCAGGTAGTCAAAAAAAAAAAAAAACCATCAACCCCTGTAACTATACTCCACCCCTATTTTCTTTCAGGGAATTAACCCAACTACTATAATAGTTGTTACACAAATTCCCCATGAGGCAAAAAAATTTCATAATGCATTTAACTTTATGAGAGGTTGGGACCTATCTTAGGGTGCTAACAGCAACTGATAATACATGTACAATTGAAACTGATACACCTATGCAAATACATTGATCATCCATGTTCTAGCATCCAGCAGTTTAGAGAAAGAAGGGTATTTCTGAAAGTGTGAAATGGTTCTCAAGTGTTTTCAGAAAGTGTACTTCTTGCTTTCTTGGTATGAAGTGAAATGTCTTGGTTTTTATCTTTCAAGAGGGTATTTTTTATCTTTGGACATCTAAATTGGGATATCAAATCTTTCTCATCCAAGTTTATATTTTTAGATAAGGGATCTATTTGAAAACTCTTCAGAGCCTTCTCCAAGACTAGTGTAACATCTTGAGAATATTTCCTATATATAGATTTCCAGTTCCATACTTAAAATAGAAATCTGTGAGTAGTTATTGCTCTGTAAAACTGGAATCCCCAGGAACCAACCAAGGTAATAAAATCCTATTAAAAGTGGGAATCTACCTTTCAAAATGTGTCATTCTAAAAGATAAGAGGGCCCTATCAGAGGGCTGTATTGTGAATCTTGAGATTAAGGTTTTGGAAAAAGTATCTTGAGTGCTTGCCATTTTGGATAGAGATTTTCAAGGCACTTTTGGAAAATAGAGTTTTTGTGACTTGACTAAATAGATGATATGAATATTGTGTTTTTCAATGATAGAATTTTAATTTCACAGTTCTGTCTAAAGTAAATTGTAGGCTTCTTTTACTTCTATCTAAAGTAAGATTTAGGCCTAATAAAGATCATAAAAGATCAAGAGTCTGGTCTAGGATTATGGATATACTTTTTGTGATCTCCTAATATATTTTTCTAGCAGTGCTTCTCTGTTTTTGTGTAGACATTTTCTTTGAACATGGGTATTTTTGCTACATGGAACAATATTTTAAAACCCTAAAATATTAGTCCTACTGCTTTTTAAAAATATTAAATAAAAAAAATACATCTAGGAACATACACTAAGAACTCATCTCCTCTAGAAGAGGAAGAATAAATTAGTACAAATAACTTTCTATTTTAAAAATTGAAGTATCATTGATATACAATCTTATATTGGTTTCAAGTATACAACACAGTGGTTCAACAGTTACCATATTATTAAATCCTCAGCCCCACTAGTGTGCTTACCGTCTGTCAACATGGGAAGACATTACAGAATCACTGTCTGTATTCTCCATGCTGTACTACCAACTCCATGTCCAACTTATGACTGAAATAAGAAGTTTTCTCTTAAAATAGAAACTGAAGCTCTGAAAGAAAGTGGAATTTGTAATAAATTGGATTGTAAGAACACGAAAGAATTGTCCACAGTGCATATTGTTTTTCTTTTCTAATGTTTTAACTCTCTTCTTGCTCAGTACTTCTCCAAGTGGAATTTAAAATAAAGTAAAATGCAGTTTAAAGTAGATACTTTTTCAGAAGTATTTGGAAGTCTAATCGGAATAAATTATCTCCTCCTCTGCCTGGTGGGAGGGGACATCCTAAAGAGAGGCCCAAAGATATATCCCTTCAATCAGCTGTCCCCTGTGGGTCATTTCCGTTTGTCAGAATGGTGAACCAGTGAATTAATTACATTACTGCTTTATTTCTGAATTGTGTTTATGTAACATATATGTTTATGATTTTATTTTGAAAGTTAAAAGAGCAGTTGGAGATTAATAGCAATAGAATTGAATGCTATATATAAATTTTTATTTGCATATTCTTAATATATTTTTATTGCAAATATGTATTTTATGCCAAGTGATTCTAAATTAAATTAAAAACTTGTAATATCAGTCATGGTGCTAGTTGGTGATCATACATAAAAAGAAACTGAAATATTTGAAAATTTTCTTCAAAATACAATTATTAGTTTTTTGCTCATAGTTAAAAACTTTGCTCAGGGATATATTCATCATCTTATGTTAAAATATGATTAATTTATATAAATATGGACAAAATGGAGTATTTTGTTTCCAGTATTAGAATAAATTTTGTAATTTTTCCATGCTGAAGTAGCATAAGAAATCATAATGAAGAAGACAAAACAGCTCCAAACAACATCTGAAAAAAAAGTCAAATATTACACATAAATAGCAGCATTTTTTCAAAACTGTATTTCCCCTTCAAGAAGGTGGGTTACCTTGATGAACTGCAAATAAGTGCTGGATTGTTCTTTAGCCATATATGAATTTTAGAAATTATTTCCTTCCCATTCCCATGGTCTCTCCTTTATTTTTAGCAATATTTTATTAGTAATTGGTTGAGTATTGTATATTCTTGAGAGTAATAGACATATATTTCCTTTTCACATAGTTATTCTTTCTCCCTACTCTTCTATATTGATGAAATTTCTGCACCTTATTTTTAAAAGATCCTAATCAATATTAAAAACTAAGGTATAGTTTGTCAACTAAAATAAGAACTATAAAGACAAATGTTTAAATGATTCTGCAAAATGGGTAACCCAAGTTCTCATAAGAACCTGACCTGAAATCCTCATCTTTGATGCTTCATCAGCAGCAACAGCCCTGGGATCTCTTTTTAAAGTAATGCTGAGTGACTGTAGATACATTTTATGGAAGAAGTAGACTTGCTTTTAGTCTCTACTTCTGATCAACTTGCTTTTGCCTTCTTTCCTAGGAAGTGTGTAGAGAGCTCTGGTGTCTCAGCAAAAGCAACCGCTGTGTCACCAACAGTATTCCCGCGGCCGAAGGAACACTCTGTCAAACTGGGAATATTGAAAAGGGGGTAAGTGCAAATGATTTATTAGCTATTGACATGTAGACTGAACTGATACATTTCTGGTGTAGATATTCAGCCACTAGGAAATCATGCATACTCATTTAAAAGGTATATTCCTAGCTTAATGAATTAATTGTCATATCTCAATATCTGCAAATGTGCATTGTTTAGGAAATTACAGTGACTATTTTCTGGGTCAGTTACACCTTTTTGCATATGTACGTATGAGTTATATTTGTACAAAAAGTCCAACAATCTTGTACTCATAAAATATAGTCTGTTTACTCATATAAGTCTAGCTTTTTTCTCATAAATAATTCCTGGGAAAACTACGTGATTCAAAATAGACTTTTTAACTATAGTCTAGCTAGAGTTGGTTTTAACTGCAGTATGAGACAAAGAGCTAACAGCAGAATAGTTAAAAAATTTATTGAGCATGGAAATTAGAATTAAGTGTTTTAGTTTCACCCATCTACTTTTTAAGCTATCATTATTTAGAATTATTCAAACAGATAAGAGTAATTTATGCTGTTATAAAATTCTTTTAGGAATTGCCATATGTAAGAATTCTAGAATTTATTGCTATGGACTGAATTTATAATAATAACTATAACTGTCATCTGTTCTCATTTCTGACTTCTTCCATGTTAGTGGGGCTAGTTTCAACAAAGATTACACGGAACTTCAGTTGCAATCTGATGTTTAAATAAAAAGAATGAAAGCTTTTGGGCAGCTGTCATAGTTTTATTAATCCTTGCTGACGGCTTCACTCAGGACCCATGACCTAGTGCCATGCTGATGGCTTTTCCATTCTAAGTATGGAAATGTTGGTAAATTATGCTAAATATATGAATTGATTGAGTCATTTTTACGGGATTAAGGGTCTTTTTTTTTTTGAGACTTTATAAGTAGCCAGTAAAAATACAGAGACTTTCACGAACTACCAAAAAATTCCTTCTTCTTTTTTTACCAAAGCAATTGAAAATATAAGGAACCACGTTCTTGAAACAACAGTCTAGGTTTATTTTGGAACCAACAATTCTTGTCAAGTAACAATTTACATCAATCTGTACTTATAAGAAATACATAACTGTAAGGGGGGAACAGTGAGAATCTGTTTCTTTTTTTACCACTGATTGTTATTCTTGTGATCTAGTCCTTGGGCCTCAGTTCCTATTTGCCTAGAATAATTCTATTACTAGGCCTGAGGGGTCTTTTTATTTTACTTTATTTTTAATCCAAAGCATAAAGAATTCATTCTTTTAAACACCTCAGAGTCCCAGAAGCATTTTGTAAATTAAATAATCATTCCAAGTAAGTAAACCATAAATAGTGGGTACCTGAGAACACATAGCTCAACCCCACCAATCATTTCTTTGGTAAACATGTATTTAATATCTTATCATTTGTGCTTAATAGAGGGACCCTCAAATGTCATATTTTACAACTATGTGGATATATGTGATAGAGGTAACATTTTCATGGAAATTACAATTTTTAGGGATACTTAGAAAATACTCTTAATAATATTAAAGGTAACAGTATAGAATTTAAAGTTAGGTAAGCAAGTAGAAGGAAAATATATTTCCTTATAAGCATAAATTAAAATAAGCACAGACAAGAGAAAGTAAATAAAATGGAACAAAATATATTTTATTTCTAAAGAGTCACATTCTCAACCTAGGTTAATGATTGCCAATTTTTTTTATCCCCAAACCTGTCTGCAAATGAAGTCTACAGAATTCTGATAAATACGTTTGAAAAAATGAAAATGCTCTGGTTAAAAGAACCCCTACCTGCCTCCTTACCTTGTCCTTGGACCCCTGTAGCTCCTGATATACTTCAGCAGAACACCTTGAGCTCCATGAAAAACTATATAAGAAACTTTAAAGTGTACCACAGTTTGTGTACCAGGAGGACATTCATATGAAAAAAACAATAGAGTGTAGTATATGAAGTCAACATTTTAAATTAATCTAAAAACCAAATCTTAGCAACTCTTCCAGAGACATGGAAGGTCAAAAGACAGCTTTAAGAAAGGCACTGAATCTTAAGTGAATGGATAAATGAAAAAAACAAATACATATGCAGACTCCTAAAAAGAAAATAGAGCTCTAGAAGATCCTCAAAATATCCCTCTCATTAACTTTTTTATCTGTGAAGAGGCTGTAAAGAACAATCAACCTACATTTTTAAGAGAAAAATAAAAAGAACTAGACATGTGAGCTGAGCACTTCTTAATTTGTTATTTATTTATTTTTTTCTGGCAATCATGAGCATCGAAGTATATAGGCATGAGTTTGTGTGTCTCAGAAACATGAATAAAAAAATACGCACAACCTCTAGTCATAAGTGAATTTCAAAACTACTTTCTTCAGAAGGAACAAGAAAGAACCTACATCCTGTCTAGCCAGCTAGATAAAACCAAAGCTGCTCATGGTTTTTTTTAATATCTTTTTTAAGGTGGGGGAAGGGGAGAAATATTGCTTAAGTGATAGCGTAGACATAGCCAGAGGACTGGATCTGCAATGATCTCGTCAAACTCTGGCTACAAAAGATATGGGATCCCTGCCCGGGGGCGCAGTTCCACAAATGTTCCATGTAAGTATGGGAACTGTTCCATGCACATTTAGCAGATGGAGTAAGAAATATAGCCAAAAAATTAAAAACTGATCTTTGCATGAGTCCTGGGGGGTCTGACATCGCTCTTACAGCCATTGGATGTTTGCCTGAATAAGCCATTCAAGGATTGAATAAGAACCATATGGTCTGAGTGGATGTGCTCAGGGACAGTAGCATTAACCAGAGGAGGAAATGTGACAAGAACGACGGTGCGCTGGTCCTGTGCATCTACAGGTCAGACTCCTGCAAATCAATCATTATAACTTCCAGCCAAAAGAACTTTCCTAAGATGTGGCATCAACAATAGCCCTTTGGATAGGAGCTAAAGAGATACCATATTTCATAAAATAGTAAACAAGATGATTTAGACTGTAAAAACTCCAATAGCAATGTTGGCATTGTTACTGAAAAGATATTAATGATAATCAAAACTCAATTCTTGCAATCTCTGATGGTGATCAAAAAGAATGTTTCAAATATTTGGTTTATTGCCAAAAGACTGATTTAATGACTCTATAAGTCCCAATTAGGAAATATAGCACAGCATTTGGGCTTATATATATATGACATTGATTCCTAATATCTTTGCATGAGAAACATAGAGCTGAATTATAATAGGATTGTATGTACTCTTCCAGTGTATTGGGTGTATGAGAGGACATTTGCAGCCTTAGATCGTAATTCATTTAGGGTAGAACATAATGTTTTGACTGGGTCCCAAACTATAAACACAGGAAGTGAAAAAGGAATAGTTCTTCCAATTGCTCTAGAAATTTAAATAATATGGCATGACAAGTTCTGATTTAGAATTTGGGCTGAAATAAACTGCAGCATTCCTGCACCTGCACAGGGAAAAGATAAGACTTTTAATAGTGTTGTGCTCCAACTCAGCTTTTCTGACTTGGGAAGAATGTTCTATATTGAATCAACAATATCACTTTCTTTAAAATCTTAAGATTTCTTTAGAGGGCTCTCATTCCAGATGCTGGCTGGACCCAGTACTGGCTATGGTAAAGATTTACCTTAATCACATCCTAAAGTGGTTCTAGTTTAAAAATATATATATATTTAAAGATACTATGTAGACTCATCTTGAAATTTTCCTTTGGGTAATTCTGACAAATTCTCAAAGTGAGACTGAGACATATACCTTGCTTGAAGACAATTCCCTGATATAGATCATGAAATTCAGTGGTCCAATAGCAAGATTTATTGCCTAATGATTAATGATGAATACATATTTCTTAAGAAAACTTCACCAAAATATATCATCTTTCTAGGTAATTTTTTAAAACATTAATTTTATTCAGCAGGAATGTGCAAGCAAGAATGAGCAATATGAAATTTTATTCTGACAGTGGAATAATTTCACTTCTTTCACCTTTCTGAATCTGGTTAAACCACCTGAAATGGCAAAAGAAAGCAGAATGTACTCAATTTATCTCAATATTTAGGGTGAAATAACTCGACTGATCTTTAGAATTGTCCAAAATCACTACGTTGTTTATAACCGTTGAGAATAAAGATTAGAAACTAGTCTATCCATCTGAATATTTCACTTTTCTAGTTTAAGAAATTAAGTAAAATTCTATGCCTACAGAAATAGAGTTTTTATAGGTTTGGCAACTTTGGGTTAAAAATAAGGATAAAAATAGAAATTGCAGCATTCAAATTTCTCACCTTTATGTGCTTATAACTTTATTCACTTCATGTTGCTTTATTTGGTGTAATCTAATTATATTACTTAGGACTTACACATACTAAAATCTTTATGTTGATTAATTTAATCATCTAGAAAATTAGCTAAAATAACATTGTTCTCATGAAGTCCCTAATAGATTTTTTAAAGCATTTATTATTTAGTTAAATCAGTGTCTTTACTTAAGTCACATGCTACGTCAAGGTACTTACTACTGAGGGGAAAGAAAAATGGCCAAGTAGGAAGGCAAGGTGGAAACCTCCTCCCACATGCATACCAAGGAAGCAATTACAGTAAATACAACTAACCCTGAAAATGACCTGAAGACTGCAGAACAGACTACCTATATCTGGTGAAGAAAGGAAGACCACACAGAGAAGGGTAAAGTGGCAGAACCATGATCAATCAGGACCCCAACCTTTCTGCATCCCAGCCCATAAGCAGCAGGAGTGAGAACAGAGTGGGGAGGCGGTAAGCATCCAGGAACTCTGCACACCTGGCCCTGGAGATCTGCGCTGGGAACATGAGTCCAGGTTGCATCAGGCTTTGGTGATTAGCAGGAGTGGACACCAAGGAGTGTTGGAACACTGGGAGGCTGAGAATCCTGCTGCTTATGGAGGACAGACATGTTCTGTTAGTCCCACTGAGACCCGAAGCAGAGGCAGCAGTATGAAAAAATATACCAGCAGCAGGAAGGGTGCCAGAGAGGAGAGGGTTGGACAGAGCTTTCTCTGCAGGAGAAAGGGCAGGTGGATGACACTTCCCCAGCCTTACCTCAGACCAACAGGTTGGGTGCTTGTGGGAGCCCCAATCATTCCATCACCCTTGCTGGTGTCTCAGTCCCAAGGCTTTATCCTGTGTACCTGCCAGCACACCAGGCTTGTTCAGCCCACCAGAATTAGACTTTGCTGCCTGGCAGCCAGAGGGAGGCTTCCCAGCTTTCTTAGCCCTATATCAGCCCAACCAGGAAGGCGCTTGTGGGAGCCAACTCCTAGTGCTTCTTCTTCCTCATGGGCATCCCAGCCCAGGGCCTAGTGTCTGCCCACCCACCCTGTTAGCCCAGCAGTGCCACCATTACTGCAGGACAGGAAGAGGGCTGCCTGCCCACAATGATTCCCAGCAGAAATGCCACTGCTATTTTCACAAAGGGCTAGTAGAGGTGAATTGCCATCTTCCATGGACAGAGATAGACCACTGCTGGCAGACAGAGAGAAAGTCAGCCCTACCCATAGCCCACCAACAGCAACTGGGGCTCCACCAAAAAGGAGAACCAAGCACTGGAGAGAAAAGAGTCATGAGCTTCTGGGCACCACAGGACACCTTCTTCATAAAGCCATTACCCTCTAGACCAGAAAGCTCGGCAGATTCAATACAAAGGAAAAAACACAGAAACCCTGACAAAATAGGAGGCAGAGGATTATGTTCCATACAAAAGCACAGGACAAGACACCTGAACGAGGGCTAAATGAAACAGAGATCAACAATCTTCTGGATAAAGATGTCAGAATAAAAGTCATAAATATGCTCACTAATTTGCAGAAAAGTATTAATGATCTCAGGGAGGACTTCAACAAGGAGAAAGTGGAGTTGAAAAAGAGCCACAGAGCTGATGAATACAGTTACTGAAATGAAAAATATAATGGAGGGAATGAATAGATTGCTGCAAGTAGAGGAGACAATCAATGAGATGGAAATCAGAGAACAGGAAAACAGTGAAGCTGAGGAACAGAAAGAAAAAAGAATCTCTAGAAATGAGAGGGTGCTAAGAAATCTGTGTGACAACTCCAAACAAAACAATACTCACATAATAGGGGCACCAGAAGAAGAGAGAGACAAAGTGATAGAAAGTCTCTGAAGAAATAATTGCTGAAACTTCCCCAATCTGGGGGATAAAATAGACACCCAGGTCTTGGAAAACAGAGAGCCCCTAAGAAAAGGAACTCCAAGACATGTAATAATTAGAATGACAAAGATTAAGGATAAGGAGAGGGTATTGAAAACAGCCAGAGACAAAAAAAAATTACTTATAAGGGAAACCCTATTAGACTATCAGCAGACTTCTCAGAAGAAACTTACAAGCCAGAAGTGAGAGGCATCAAATAGTTAATGTTTTGAAACAGAAGGACCTTCAACCAAGAATCCTGTACCCAGCAAGGTTATTATTCAAATTTGAAAGGGAGTTTCCTAGATAAATGAAAGTTAAAGGAATTCATCACCACTATGCCAGCCTTACAGGATATGTTAAAGAGACTTCTGTAGATGGAAATGTTCTTAGGCCTAAATATTTTTTACCTGTGAAAATAAACCCACAGTAAAGATTATAGGTCAATTATATACCAATCAAGTATGAAATTAAAACAAAAGAAAACAAAAGTAGTAAAACCAACTACACAAAATCAGTCAAGGGATACTACACAAAAAGTGCAGATCATGACATCTAATACATAAAGTGTGGAGGAGGAAGAAGAAAAAAGTACTTTTAGACTGTGTTTGAAATAGAGGAACCACCAACTTAATATCGACTGTTACATAGTCAGGAAGCTATCCTTCAACCTTACAACAACCACAAACTTGAAAGCCTATAATGGATACACAAAAAATTTTAAAGAGAAATCCAATCACAATACTAAATAAAACCATCAAATAACATGAGAAGACTATAAGAAAGGAAGAAAGGAACAGAGGAACTACAAAAACAACCAGAAAACAATGAATTGGCAATAAGTACATACCCATCAATAACTACCGTAAATGTAAATGGACAGAATGCACCAAACCAAAGATGTAGCATGACAGAATGGATAAAGAAAAAAAGACCCATCTGCATACTGTCTACGAGAGACTTGTTTCAGACCAAAGACATACATAGACTGAAACTGAAGTGACAGAAAAAGATATTTCATGCAAATAATAAAGCAGAAGTAGCAGTACTTATATCACACAAAATCAACTTCAGAACAAAGAAAGTAACAAGAGACAAAGAAGGCCAGTACTTAATGATAAAGGGTTTATACCAACAAGAGGATAGAATCATTATAAATATCTATGCACCCAACACAGGAGCACCTAAATATGTAAAACAAAGATGAACAGAATTAAAGGGGGAAACAGACTGCAACTCATTCATATTAGGGGACATTAATATGTCACTTGCATCAATGGACTGATCAGCCAGACAGAAAATAAATAAGGAAACAGAGGCACTGAACAACATGTTAAATCAGATGGGCTTAACAGATATCTACAAAACAGTCCACCCAAAAGCAACAGGATACACATTTTTTCTCAAGTCTACAAGGAACATTCTCCAGAACAGATCATGTACTAGGCCACAAAAAGAGCCTCAATAAGCTCATAAAGATTGAAACTGTATTAAGCAAATTTTCAGACCACAATGGTATGAAACTAGAGATAAATTACACAAAGAAAACAAAAAACATGTGCAGACTAAACAGCAGGCTTCTAAATAATCAATGGATCAATGAACAAATCAAAACAGAAATCAGGCAGTACAGGGAGAGACAAATGAAAACAAAAATTCAAAAGCCTATCTGTGGAGTGCCACAAAAAGGGAAGTACATGATAATGCAGTCTTACCTCAGGAAACAAGAACAATCCCAAATAAATCATTTAAACTCACAATTAAAGAAACTAGAAAAAGAACAAATGAAACCCAAAGTTAGTAGAAGAACGGACATAATAAAGATTAGAGCAGAAATAAATTAGATAGAAAAGAATAAATCAATAAAAAAATCAAGGAAACCGAGAGCTAGTTCTTTGAGAAGGTAAACAAAATAGACAACCCCCTAGCCAGACTTATCAAGAAAAAAAGGAGGAAGTACACAAATGAGCAAAATCAGAAATGAAAAAGAAATAGTCACAATGGATACCACAGAAATACAAAGAATCATTAGAGAAGTCTATGAAAAATATGCCAATAAACTGGACAACCTGGAAGAAATGGACCAATTCCTAAAAAACTACACTGTTCCATGATTGACTCATGAAGAAACAGAATATCTGAACAAACCAATTACCAGTAACAAAATTAAGCTGGTAATCAAACAGTTCTCAACAAACAAAAATCTAGGACCAGGTGTCTTCACAGCTCAATTCTACCAAACATTTAAAGAGCTAATACCCATCTTTTTAAAAGTATGCCAAAAGGTAGAAGATTAGGGAATACTGCCAAATTCAGTCTATGAGGCCAACATCACTCTAATACAAAATCAGACAAAGACATCACAAAAAAACCAATATTATAGACTAATATCCTTGATGAACAAAATGCAAAAATCTTCAACAAAATATTAGCAAACTGAATTAAAAAATACATCAAAAGGATTGTCTATCACAATCAAGTGGGATTTATTTCAAGGATGAAAGGATGGTATAATATTCATAAGTCAATCAATATCATACAACACATTAAAAAGAAGGATAAAAACCACATGATCATCTCAATAGATGCCAAAAAATAGTTTGACAGAATTCAGCATCCATTCATAATAAAAACTCTCAATGAAATTGACATAGAGGGTATGTACCTCAATATAATAAAGGCCATATATTAGACAAGCCCACAGTTAACATCAGACTTAATGGTGAAAAGCTAAAAGGTTTTCCTCTAAGACCAAGAACAAGGATGCTCACTCTCACCACTTTTATTCAACATCACAAAGAAATGAAAGGCATCTAGATTGGTAAGGAAGATGTTAAACTCTCACTATTTGCAGATGACATGATATTATACATAGAAAACCCTGAAGACTCCACCAAAAACTATTAGAACTAATAACTTAATTCAGCAAAGTTGCAGGATACAAAATTAATACACAGAAATCTGTTCCATTCCTACTCACTAAAAATAAACTAGCAGAAAGAGAAATCAGGACAACAATTTCATTTGCAGTTGCATCAAAAAGAATAAAATACCTAGGAATAAACCTAACCAAGGAGTTGAAAGACCTGTACTCTGAAAACTCTAAGACACTTGAGAGAAATTAAAGATATAAAGAAATGGAAATCTACCCTGTGCTCATGGATAGCAAGAATTAATATTGTCAAAATGGTCATCCTGCCCAAGCAATTTGCAGACTCAATGTAATCCCTATCTAAATACCAGTGGCATTTTTCAATGAACTAGAGTGAGGAGTCCTAAAATTCTTATGGAACCAGAAAAGCAGTCCTGAAAAGGAAGAACAAAGCTGGGGAGATTACGTTGTCTGACTTCAAGCTCCACTACAAAGCTGCAGTAATCAATACAGTTTGGTACTGTCACAAGAACAGATCCGTAGATCATTAGAACAGAATAGAGAACTGAGGTATAAACCCACACACATACATGTTCAATTAATACACAATAAAAGAGAAAAGACAGCTTCTTCAATAACTGGTGATGGAAAAACTGGAAAGCTAAATGCAAGAGAATGAAACTGGATTACTGTCTAACTCCATACACAAAAGTAAACTCGAGATGGATCAAAGACTTGAATGTGAGTCATGAAACCATAAAACTCTTAGAAGAAAACACAGGCAAAAATCTCTTGACTGTAAGCATGAGCAATTATTTCTTGGACACATCTCCTTAATCATAGGAAACAAAGTAACTGAACAACTGGGACTACATCAAACTAAAAAGCTTCCATACAACAAGGGACACCATCAGCAGTACATAAAGGCAACCTTCAGTATTGGAGAATATATTCTTAAACAATTTATCCAATAAAGGATTAACATAAAAATATATAAAGAACTCTTACATCTCAACACCACAAAAACAATTGGCCTGATTAAAAAATGGGCAGAGCTGAACAGACATTTCTCCAAAGAAGAAATACAGATGGCCAACAGGCACTGAAAAGATGCTCTATATTGGTAATCATAAGGGAAATTCAAATCAAAATCACTTCATACCAGTTAGAATGGCCACTATCCAAAAGAAAGAAATAACAAGTGTTGGCGAGGGTATGGAGAAGGAAACTTCCTACACTGTTGGTGGGAATGTAAATTGGTGCAGCCACTGTGGAAAAAATATGGAAGGTCCTCAAAAAACTGAAAATAGAGATACCATATGACCTAGTAATCCAGCTTCTAAGAATTTACTTGAAGAAAAGAAAATCCCTAATTCAAAAAGATATATGCAGTCCTATGTTTATTGCTGCAATATTTACATTAGCCAAGATACGGAAGCCACCAAAGTGTCCATCAATAGATGAATAGATAAAGAACATATATACAATGATATATATATACAATGGAATATTATTTGGTTCAGCCAATAAAAGAGAGAAATCCTACCTTTTGTAACAACATGGATGGACCTAGAGGGTATTATGCTTAGTGAAATAAGCCAGGCAGAGAAAGACAAATGCCATATGATTTCACTTATTTGTGGAATCTAAGAGCAAAACGAAACAAAAGAAACAAAATAGTGATAGACTTATGGACACTGAGAAGTGACTGGTGGTTACTGTGCAGGAGGGGTTGGGGGCGCGCTGAGTGGGATAAAGGGGCACAAAAGTTCTCAATCATAATATAAGTTGGTCATGGTAATGGTAGTACAGCATGGAGAATATAGTCAGTGATTATATAACATCTTCCTGTGTTGACAGATAGTAAACTGCACTAGTGAGAGTGAGGATTTAATAATATGGGTAACTGTTAAACCACTGTGTTGTATACTTGAAACCAATATAAGATTGTATATCAATTATACATCAATTTTTAAAAAGATACTAATACTAGAGGAGAGAAGTAGCTAATATTTCAAATAGATCCATTCTGATAATTACAAGGTGGGGGGGAAACTAAATAAAAAGCAAAAGAAAATTTTGCGAGAAGTCAAAATCAACCAAGTCCTTTAAAAAAATGTTCAACTTCCTTGAAGATACATCTACGTAAAACTAATTCCTAAAGCTGTCCTAATCCAAACTGTTTTGGGATCAAAAACTAAAGATAGTCCTCATTTTATAGTTAGGGAAACTAAAGAAATAAAGGACTTGCTCTGGACCAAACATATTGCAAGAATAAGAAGTAAGGTTTGTAACAGACTACACATAGACTGAAGTTGTTAACTTCTTAACTAGTAAACTAAGTTGTTAGTTAGTTGTTAAGGTAGATGCTAGTCTACCTTATTATTTCTAGTCAACTGCTAGATGACTGATACTTATATTAGTATTATGAATTCTTCATTTTTTTACCCATTTATTCTTTGTTATTTGGCTTTCTGATATATTGTCCATTATGTTTTATATAATTCCATGAGCTAGACATAATCAATACCATGAATTATGAAAGGTTCTAGCAAACACCTCGTAAAATACTACTGCTGTATAGATATTAATTAATGATGAGAGTTGAGCAACATTTTATACACTCAATATTGTTATTTATCATTTCAAAGAATAAGTCTTGAAAGGAGGACAGGAATTTAGGTGACTTCCTTCCCTGTCCTACATTTTGTGAGCATCTAGGGAACATGTATAACAATATTATTAAATACTTTGGAACTTACATCTTTCAGTATTCTTGTGGACTTCACAATTCCTTTGCCCCCTGAAATATGCAAAAAGTAAAATTTTTTATCTGCAAATTATAAGAATACTCAAGGAGGTCTGAAATAATATGTGCATAAACAATTGTAGCTAAGTGATTTTTAACTTGTGTTATTTTGTATTTTATGTAGTAAAAACAGGCCAGTGAAATACATTACTCTTTAATATCTTCAAATATATATAATCCTACACCTCCAGTTGTTGTTTTTTTCTACTATTGATTTTTTAATATTTTTAGATAGACAATCCTTTCCTGCCAGTAAGTGACCTTGGGTGAGTCAACCACCTTCAGGTTCTGCTTTTCTCATCCATAAAATGAAGTGCTTAGACCACATGATTTCTAAAGTACCTTTTAGCTCAGTTATTCTCATAGGAAAATAGGTGCATGCATAAATATTCTTACATGCAGCTACCTATAATAACAAAAATGTAAAACTGGAGATTATTTGGCTCAATGTTGTGATTTTTATATTGATGAAGGTCTAACATAATTGGTATGGTATACAAATGGCTGGTCTTCAAAATCAACTGGGTAAGCCATGAACTGGCCCCGGGAACATTCTCTCTCCAGCATGCACTATTAGTAGCTCTACTCCCAGACCAGATCCTATGTTACCGGTTCGGCAGCTCCCACCCTGCTTCATCATTCTGGACAGATGACTTGTTTTCTTCATGGTAATTTTCATTGCCCACGACTCATCATCTTTCTTAATGTCTGATTTTAATATCTATTGGACTTAGGGTCAGAATGTTCTGTCTTATAATCAAATTCTGACTTCCTTTCCCTAATTTTTTATGATCAAATGATAATGGCTCAGCACCTCTCTTAAGAAGTCCTTTATATTGTTAACACCTACTAAAACATTCACTGAGTATTACCAGGGAAACAAAAATCCATTTGACTTCTTTACCTTTCAGTATCTTTAGTTCCATCCTGACATATAGTAAGCAAAACAGGACTAAGAATATTATAATTTAATTAATATATTCATTCATTCAATACATTGCTGATACATGTCTACTATATGCTAAGCACTATTCTAGACATTCAGCATTTCCCTTAGAACATTCTGTGATAATAGAAATGTTCTGAATCTACTCTGTCCAACACAGTAGCCACTAGCCAGATATGGCTATGGAGCCCTAGAAATGTGGCTAGTGGGTCTCTGGAACTGAATTTTTAATTGTAAGTAACGTAAATTGAAAGAGCATATTTAAAGTTGTTTAATGCTATATCTTAAATATATATATACATATATGTATATGTGTGTGTTTGTGTGTGTGTGTATATATATATAATTTTGTTTTTTAAACCAGACTCATAGATTTGATGATAATTTTGTTTTTTAAACCAGACGATAGAGAACAGATTGATGTTTGCCAGAGGCAGGGGTTGGGGGTTAAGGAGCAAAGGAGAAATAGGTTTTGTAGGAGCTTTTTTTGTTTAAATCAATTTTTAAAAATAAAAGTATTTAAATAAAGGTATTTAAAATTCTGTCAACAAATTTTTTTAGATGCACAGAGTCACTTAGCTATAGGAAGAGGTAAATGTGCATCATTCTCCCTGGAAAGCAATCTTCCTAAGGGTGGCTATTGATTTCTGTCTGCATTCTGGAAGATTTTTGTGGCCTTCCAACAATTCAATCAATATCATCAACAAGCCCAGCAGGAATTTAGCTTTCTCTTGAATTTTGGAAGGTTCGCAGTGCCATTCACTCCTCATTTAGATCTGCAGTTGCATGAGCCTAGTTTCTACATGTGAACATTGTATTTTAACAATGACATTAGATAATTTCCTTGAAAGTTCAGCTAGTATGAGACAATCATTGTTCTAATCACTTAATGTTTCCTACAAGACAGATGCCATTACTGTCCCCATTTTACATATAATGGGGATCCAGAGAAGCTAAGCAACTTGCCTAGTAATTACTAACATTTAGAGAGCTCTTTCCACCTGTCAGGCACTTTCCACTCGCTGTGTACTAGGTTCTTCACATTGGCTTAATTTAATCTTCCATGATGTAAGCTATATTATTATTTACATTTTTATTTATGTGGAGGCTCAGGTGCAAACAGGTCAAGTAACTTATTCAAGGTCACAGAGATGATGTAGGGCAGGCTTGGACAGTCCCTTACTTAGAGTTGTCTCAGTTCCGAACCATCATGCTATCCTGCTTCTCAAGACATATTTTCTTAGAATAACTTGGTTATTTGTGGGCTTAGATATGTTGTGGAATTTTCCCCTTCAAAACTTAGATGAATTGCCTAAAAATTATTATTGTGCTATGTTAGTAACTTTAAAAGGAAAAAAATAGCCACATGTGGCTCTTAAGGCTTCTACATACTAAAGATGGGAGACAAACAGTAAAGAAGTAATTTGAAAAATAACCAGGGTAATTTAAAGTAGTGTTAAGAGGTAAGAGGGAACTAAAACAGGAGGATGTCATCTCTGTTACCTCCTGGAGTCAAGGAGGGGAAGAGAAGGATGGGGTGTGAGGTGCCACTACTTTGGAATAAGGGTGATCAAGGGAAGACCTCGCTGATGAAGTGACACGTGACCTGGGACTGGATGATGAGCAGAGAGCAATACAAAGAACTGGGAGAAGACTATTCCCAGAAGGTCCGGGAAATGCAATTGCCCTAAAGACGGAATAAGCTTATTGTGCTGAGGCAAAAAAAGAAAGCCCGTATGTCTGAAGCAGTCTGTGCAAGAAAAGTGTACAGAGCTGGAGAAGGAGGCAGGGGCTAGCTAGGTCACAAAGGCCACTCTTGACCAGAATTAAGGCAAGTAGGAAGCCACCACAGTCTTTTAAGCAAAAAAGTGACATGATGTGATAATATATTTTTAAATGATCTAAGTGCTTCCTGGAGATTAGATTGTTTATAGGTAGATAAAAGTGGAGGCAGAGGTCCAGGTAAGAAATTATTTCACTTGCCAGTGTGGCCTAGGGTGGTAGCACTGAAAATGGTAAAAGTGAAAGATTTCCAGATATACAGAATTAGTACAATAAACTGATTACTCTCTAAGCATCACATAGCATTAAATCCCTTTACACTTCAATATAAGGTTGAATTTTTGTTTATCAATCTAATATTGCCTACAGTTACCAACTCTAATAATGTTCCCTATTACTATTCATATAAACAAATGACGTTCATAGCATCAGAATGGTTTGTCAAAGTTTGATAGTTCAGGGAAATGCACCAATAAAAGCCTAGAAATGCTTGGTTTGAAAGAAAGGCTTTCATTTTTTACCATATACTGCAAATAAGATTTATCATGTTAGAGTTATGAGCTGATTATACGATGTCTGCGTCTCGATAAATTATTCCTGGCTTTCTACTTATGTGCAGTATGTGTGGTTTATTGCAGAAAGTAAAGCTGAGAAGAATTCCAGTACACATGTTCATGTAGGGGCTATACACATGTCTAGTCAGTGTATATAAGGATTTTTTTGTACCCTGTCTCTAGTGTCTTGGCATTACTTTTATTATGTCTGCAGTACTCGTGTAGATGAAATGCCACAACACATTCTTTTATTATTGTAGCCTCAACCGGCCTTTCTTTTTCTTTTTTTTTTTTTAAGAAAAAGCAATTACCATCATAAAAATTCCTTACTGGGGAGCTTTCCATATTGTGTTATCATTCCTTGAGCCTAATAATAGTGAATATAAAGAAAAAAAACATTTTTTCATGCTAAAATATCTAAGAAAGACTTTTGAGGTCTCTATAATGAGAAACACTTTAAGTCTGGAGGAGGTAAGGAAAAAAAGAAGTCAAGTTTTTTGGACTCCTGGTACATGTTAGTGATTTATAAATCATTGAATAGTTAAAGATAATTTGCAAATCACATGCACTTTTACCAATGCCTAAATACAGTTAAAGAACTCTCATTCTGTTATCTGTTGGGAGAATGCTAATGCCTATAATTGGTCATTGCCTGACCTGTATGTATTTCTATCCTGATAGGTCTATCTGCCTAAAAGCTAATTCTGTGTTTTCTGTGAAATCTTGCAGTGGTGTTATCAGGGAGATTGTGTTCCTTTTGGCACTTGGCCCCAGAGCATAGATGGGGGCTGGGGTCCCTGGTCACTATGGGGAGAGTGCAGCAGGACCTGCGGGGGAGGCGTCTCCTCATCCCTAAGACACTGTGACAGTCCAGCGTAAGTAGCTAAAGTAAGCCGGAGCCAACAAAAAGACACAGTTGGAAATGATTCAAAGCTGTGGTTTCACATGTTATCTGTAAAACCGTTTCACTAGTGAGCCGAGTGTTTGTCTTCAGAACAAGCAATAGCACAGGGAAGCAGAGAAGCCTTGTTAGACAGATTTTCTTTTTCTTCCTTTCCCTTTACTGTGTAACTAAAAAGAAAAAAGAAAAGCATTGTGTATCTGTCCCAGGTAGAGCCAGACTTTTAATCTAGTAATAATCAGATAGATTTCCTTCTGTAAAAACTACTGAATTATGGATGAATCCAGGTCTGGTCTTAGCTACATTACCATTATTCCCAAGAAACCTAAATTCTTTTCACATGTCACATAAAATTATTATTGCTACATTAGTATTAAAAGGACCAACGAGAGCACTCCAAGGGTTGAAATGCCTTGATTCGCATCACAAATCACAATGAAAAGAATACTGCCTATGTGTTCAAATAGTTTCCATTCACATGCCCCCATTAATCACTTTCTGGACTTGCCACCACTTTCCTCCACATGACTGTTTTATGCAGGTCCCACTGTTCTTCTCCCACCACCCTTTTTCTCCAGCCAGTGTCCGCCTGGTGCAAGGCCAGCTCCTTCAGTATTCTTTGCTAGCCATTTTGCCTCTTCTTCCCACCAATGCCTGTTACAGGCAGACTGGTCCTCTAGGTGGACTTCCCTGTCCTCCCAGAGACTAAACTGCTCCTTAGCTGCTGCAAGTCAGGAGCTCAGGTTGCAGGCCTTCTTTCCCAACTAACATTCGGTACAGAATGATGTTATGATTTCACTTCTGCCTTTCTTCCCCTTATGGGGTAAAACATGGTCAATTTTTATTTTTATTATTTTTCTCATTGTAACTCAGAATCCCTCTCTGTTTCCTCTCTAAGTGTCTCTTTTGTTCCCTTTTACTTTTTTTTAAACATGAATTTATTTACCTTTGTATTTGTTCTGTGTTTCCATTCTGCTTTCTATGGATTATTAACCTCCTGCTAAACAGAGCTCCCATCACCCACTCAAACCAGTCACACTACCACCAACCCTGCTACCTTGTTTTTGTCTGATCAACCCATTTCTCCCAGGCTGGTTCAAGCTGGGCCATTTCTTTTCCTTGTGCACATTCAGCATTCACTGATATTAAAAATATATTCAAAATGCAGCTTTCATTATACCATTGATATCAGTGAGCCAAAATTATAATTTAGACTTCATTTTTTCTAAACAAATATAAAATAACTAACCTAAGTTCAACTGTAAGCTATTGTAAATTAAAAACCAAAAGTATAGGACCCTATGATAATAAATAATATACCCAGATACTTAAGAGAATGATCCTGACCTCTTTTAAAAAAAGAAGTTAGTTTTTTCCATTCAATGTAGCATACCCAAATAACAGCATAAGGATTTCCCTAATGACAAATACTTTAAAAATTAATACATGTAAGCCAAATATTTAACATATACTTTTTCATTAATTTGAATGTAATATATTTATATCATGTAAAACCATCTGATTCTTAACTTAATTTTTTTAAACTTCATGTAATATTTGAAGTGAGATAGAAATTCATTTCTGCATTATTTACTTTGAAGTGAAGCTATTTCCAGAGAGTTTTTAGTATCATCTCCTTGTTTTCAGTCTGGAAAAACAAACTTTCCATTTCCTACTTGGCAAACATATAACATCAGCTCGTGGATTTTGTTGAATGTGATTTAAATGGCTTTTCACTATAAAGAAGTGATTTTTAAACTAATTATTTTAACTAAACACTCACTTACCACAATTTATAGAAAATAGATTTAATCACATTTTCTTAAGAATATAAATCATGACAATTTAGTACTGTAAAGTTATCCTTAGTAAATTGCCTTAATTTTTTACCATAATCATTATTGCTAACACTCACCAGCATGATTATGATTTTAATAACTAATAAAATGTCAAACTGTGTATTTTCTTAAAGTAAATGTTAATGTTTTCATCAAGCAATATATATACTCTTTATGTAGACAGATATATTCACATGTTAAACAAAATATGTTTTCAGACCTTCAGGAGGTGGAAAATATTGCCTTGGGAAAAGGAAACGGTATCGCTCCTGTAACACAGATGTAAGTAAACCAAACTCTGCTATGAAAAATTAGCTTACATTTGCCCCAGCGCAGGGAAATTTTTTGACCTGTAAGCTATTTTAATCATAAATTCATGTGTGTGAGGGTCACATGGATATTTTAAATTGTTAATGAATGGAACTGGCCTTGGGTCCATCAATTCCATCAACAAGCGTTGAGGGGAAGCTCCAGTACTAGGAGCAAATAAACTCTACCCCAGTAAGTATCCAGAGAGAGCCACCCACACTCACTGGTCCCCCAGCACTCTCAACTTCGCCACTACCATCTTTCTCAAGTACACCAGCATTAATCTCATTAAGTCCCTTATCCCATTTTGTGGTTGCCAGTGCAAGAAGCCCCAGACTCCCACATCATTCCTCATCTCTTGCCATGCAGTCTCATCAAGCTGTGCGTACCCCCTCTGCTGTTTGCTATCCCTTCCCTACTACTGAAACTCTTCAGTGCCCTCTGGAATTCATGATCCATCATCAGCAAAATCCCTCACATCCTGGCATCTCTGAATGTTCCTTCTCTTCCACCTTTTGGTTCTAATGCAGAGTGGCTCTCCTCTGAAGATGCTGCTCCCTCTGTTGCCCTCTAAAGGTGAGGACTTATGTTTTCTCCCTCAGCTCTTGAATGACTAGAAATGGATTCATATCTTCTTTATATCTCATTACTCCTTCCTGATAATTCTTCCTCCCTCCTATCTAAAAACTACAGCTTTTAATTCTATGTCATGAGTCTATTATACACTGTCCCTTACTCTCATGTTCTCCAACCCTATGCCTGTCTTAATTCTTGGTTACCTCATAAATATGTAGATGATTTTTCCAATACCTTCTCATCTGGATTTTTCCATAAGCATACAAATGTGATGTTAGTTCTCCTATCTTAAAAAAAACAAAAACAAAAAGCCTGCCAGTTATCCTTCTAACTTTGAAACAAAATTCCTCAAAAGAGTTACCTGTACTTTCTGTGTCCAATTCCTCTTATTTCTTCCTAAAATTGCTCATGTCTGTTTTCTGCTGCCATCATTCTAATGAAAATGCCCTTATAGTTTATAGAAATTATAGCTTAATTCCTGCAAAGCCTGTTATAATAACACTATAACAAATACTTGCTGTTGATTGATCTTAGAGGGTAAAAAATGATATTGCTGAAGATGTGGAGGGCTCCAGGCAGTAGAAGAGAAATAGTAGGTAAATAGAAATTTACATTGATTACATGGCAGAAGCAGTGATGGAAGGAGTAGATGATCAATTCCTTGAGGGAAGGAGCTCAAGATGCTGGGAAAAACAATGAACCCCACAAACCACCTTATAATCCTATTCTTAAGTCACACAGTGTTTATGTCATAAATTCCTACTGGCTTTACAGAACAAGTAAAAATCTAATGAAATCAAATAATATCAGGATTTTCCCCAAGAAATTAGATTTTTCAAGGAAAACTATTCAGCTCATTTAAATATAACTAAGACATTTATTAAACAGTTCCCTTGAATGTGTTTTCCCATTTATGATAATGGTTCCATAAGATGGGAACTATATTTTGTTAAGAATGTGTTCAACAGCAGACTAAGTATCTAAAAGCTTTTAATTTCAAATTCAACCCACGGCAAGTCCTCTTCCAATATTTCACTTGTTTTCTTCCCAAAAGCTCATGAGAAATAATGGCCAATGTAATATAAATCTGAGATATTGAACACATTGCCCAGGAAAGTTCCTTTAAAATTATTATCAGTTTTCTAGAGTGGATCACAAAATGCTACTCAGGAACAGGTCTGGCTTAAAGGGAGGCCATGCCTTACAAACACTGGTTCCATGGTCATTCAAGGTCTACATTTTAAAAAGTGTGGATTTTAAATAGCAAGTCAAAAATGCAGTGTTGTCTGAATAGCATTGATCATCTGTCCTCTATGCTTTCTGGGAAAGCGAGGACCAAAACTCATTGACATTCTCGTGAGTCTTTGATATGGCTGTAAATACCCTAGAGAAGAAGGAAGAGAGGGAGGGATTCCTGGTCCCATCAACAACTAGCCAGCTTTTTATTTTTTATATTTCAAACAAATACCTGTTCTACCTGTCTCTGGAGATAATTCAGGATGACTTGCCAGTAGTTTTTGGTGACTTCAAGGAGGATTTAGGATTTACTGATACAAAGGAAAACAAGTACAAGCAAAGGGTACATTAACTACCTTTACGTGCTTTCACAGGTTTGCAGATGACAAGGACATCAATATCCAGTTAAGTTTGCAGAGCAGTTAGTTATGTTGCTAAGAGCTTATGAGGGAAACAGTATAGGCTGCCACCCAGAGCCAAGTGGGAAGTCAGCCTGAGGCCTGCAGGGTGTCTGTGGGAGCAAAGCCCTGTCAGTGCTGGTTGATCTAGTAACTAACTGTCAGTCTAATTTATATACAGGCCAGGAGATTCCGTGGTATAAAAATGAATGAACAAATGGTACAAGGAAACCTTTTGAAAGACCATATTACCTATAAGTGAATTAAAGGGTCATAGTGGAATTGCCAGGACCTCTCAAGATTTTCCGCCAAATGTAGTCTTTGGTGGAAATGATTACAAATTAAGTCCTTTGGTGGCAAGTGTAAAGGGAGGAGAGCAACTTGGAGATGGTAGGGAGGGAAGAGAAGGGCAAAGCCACAGAGCATACCTAGCAGTGGCAAGTATAAAATTCTTTGGAGTTCCATGTTTTGTCTTTAATATCCTTATGAATTATGCATTCCACCCCATAATATGTCCTCTTTGTTTTAATGTGAAAATGAAGCACTGTTTTATTGGGAATTGATGTAGGAAGAAACACCCCTCTGTGCTGTGTTACTCAAAGCCAGTTTGGAAAGCCTAGTCCTGATGGAAAGGCACATACTGGCAATCACCAGAAGTTTCTTTGCTATATTTCTTTTTAAATGAGCCATTCTCTATTGTCATTTTGTGAGAAACATTCATAAGCTCTAATCCAAACCAAATACAACATCTACAGACCTATATAAGCTGTTTTGATTTACAATTATCCAAGGAAGATAACGCAGAAATGTAAAATGAAACAGCCACAATTCTTTGCTACATACAATATTTTTATACAAATGAAAAACTCTGACAAATATTTCAAAAATAAAGGTTCCATGTTCCATTTTCTATTGAATTATATAGCTCAAATCAGTAGAGGACATATGTTGTGCCAACCACATTACCACATGCATAGAACCCACCAGATTCCAGGGGGTATGGGAATGTATATTGTAGACATAGAAATATTCAAAATGAGAGGGTGGCCAAATGGGGAACTATAGTACTTGCACCTTCTTAGCATTTAAAAAAATTAAACTAAAAACTAATTGAAGAGAAACTCCTAAGGGGAAAATAGTGGTGAAATATATCTTCAGACTCTCCCCACCTGCAATTTGAACAGGGCCTTCTAAAAGTCAAGAAAAGAAAAGCATTTCTCCTCTGTGTGTCTTGAAGTAACCCAAATGACATCATTAACTAATCTCTCAATTGAAGTGATCCACCCATGTGCACCAACGCTAGCTCCTTCTATTCCCCTGCTCTTTGGAATGGCATGCTGGCATAAAACTCGGTATTTCTGATGCACTAGCAGAGATTTTGACCCAATGACCCACATGATATTTTGGCTAAATGGCAAAGATAGCTTGAAAAGTATTGCTGTGAAACAACTTCCCAGCAACTGAGGAAGGCTTAAATCATGACTCTTTTAAATATGAGGTGGGAAACACAACAAAAACAGTAACTATTCTGGAGTGGGGATCTTTTTTTGAGTTAGACTGGGAGAGCCACAGACTCTTTTCCAAGACAAATAGTAGTCATATACACAGTAGCACAAAAGGCTCTATCTCTGATATGATACTAAAAAGGTAGCATCATGTCAAGAATATTTTGCAGATGATATTGATTACATAAAGAATAAAATTCAATTGACCAATTATTAATAAATAATTGGTGCAGCACTAGGTAATATCAAGCCACTGAATATCTGAAAACCAAACATTTCCTCATCTCAATCACATCTGTGGAAATATTGAACCCAAAATGTTTCTACCTAGTCCTAAAGAACTGTGTATTCATAAAAAGAAATGCCTTTGACAAGTTATACATGACATCCATGTTGCTAAATCCAGTATTCAATTCTGAGCATTCATCTTACTTGATATTCACTAGGCTTCCATGACACAACTTTTTGGCTGTCCTTTTATATTACTACTTATTCTTTCTCAGTCTCCTTTGATTCCTATTCTTTTCTCTGACCTCTTAATGTTAGAGTACCTAGGACTTAATCCTTGATCTTTTCCTCTGCTCTAACCATAATCATTTCCTTGGTGATCTCATCCAGTTTCATTGGTTTTGATACTATTCATATATCATTCATATATCAAACTTATATTTTCATTCCAGACTTCTTCCATGGATTCCAGACTCATATCTTACCATTAATTATATTTTAATAGACATCTATTACTTAACATGTCCAAATGTTGTCTCCAAAACATTTCCATAGCCTGTTCCTCTAGCAGTTTTTCCCATCTCAGATGTCAGTCCCATCTGGCTCAGCTGAAAACCATCAAGTCATTCTTGATTCCTTTCTCTGTCTCACAGCCTATAGCCAATCTCTAAGGAAATCCCCTTGGCTTTGCCTTCAAAATATATTATAGATCTGACTAGTCTCACTGCCTCCATTGCTGCCATTCTATCTTTACTGGATTATTCTAAATAGCTTTTAAGTCAATATCCAGTTACTATTCTTGCTCTCAACATTCCTCAATATAGGAGGCAGAAGAGTCAGATTATATTCTTTACTCAGAACCCTTCAAGGGCTCCCAGTTTTACTTAAACCCAAAGTCCTTACAAAGGCCTGCAAGGTTTACACAATCTGGTCTTCTGTTACTTTTCTGAGCTCCTCTCTTACTACTTTCCTCCTCACTCTGTTCCAGGCATGTTCCTCTCCTTCCTTGTATGTGCTAGGTGTGCTCCCACCTTATGGCCTTTATATTCGCTGTTCCTTTTGCCTTGTAACTCTTATTCCAGAATATCTACCCAACTAGCCTCACCTTTACCCAACTGTCACCTTCTCAGTGAGGCCTAGCCTGAATGTCATATTTAAAATTGCAAGCCTCTCTGCTCTCTACAACCTTGGGACTTCTAATCCTCCTTACCCTGCTCTATTTCCCACCCACCATACCACCTCCTAATACACTCTATAGCTTACTTATCATCTTTAATTCTATTAAATTTGAATCTTGAAGTAATTACATGCAGCTTCAATTACAATAATCATGTCAAGTTACCGGCATTATTTATTCATTCACTCAACAAATAATAACAGTGCCTCCTATATATCAGACTGTGTTAGAGTAAGAAAGACAATCTCTGCCCTCAAGGATCTTATAATTTCCTGGCAAATCACCTAAGTGTAAAAAAATCTCAGTATAGAGTGATAGTGATATGATATGATAGAATAAGTATGGGATGCTATAAAAGCACATAGAATTGGCCCAAAACCTGATTAGAGATTTAGAGATTTCTTCCCATAGGAAGCTAGAGCTCTGAAGAGCAAATAGGAGCTGGCCAGAAATGAAGAAAGTGACAATGAGAGCAGATGGAAAATTAAATGAGAGGTTGGAAGTTAAAGAGTGTGATATTTATCTCAAGGCATTAAGACACCATTGAAAGATTTAACCTCAGATTTATGCTTTAGATGAGCACAGATTGGAGAAGGTGAGATTAAAATAGAACAATAAACAAGTCAAAAAGAATTTATGTATATGATGAGTACAGCTGGAGTGCTGAGCCATGTGCTGCGTGCTAGGAATGACAGTGGAGTCTAAAGAAGGCTAGCAGAAAATTAAGGACCTAACTTCAAAAAAAGTACATTAAAATTGAGGAATCAATGTGGTATAGGAAAAACAGTGAGGAGAAAGAAGGTGAGGGGATCAGAGAATGGAATGTATTTTAGTTTAAAATATGAGAAGTGAGACTGTTCTCAAGAATAAGAAATCTGGAGTGTGGCAAAGGAAGAATGTGCCTGACCTGGATTGGAGGGTAAGGAGTTCAAGGGTCTTCAAAGCTGAGAAATTTGGAGAATCTTCCATGTGGATGTCACTCATGACAACAGAACTTGGAGTGCAGAGTGAGACTGTGAACCATGTATCATACTCTTCAATAAACAAGGGGAAATGACCACCATGAGGTTAGTAGGAAGCAAAGATGAAGCTAGATAGTAATTTGAATGAATAACATGAATCTCAGAAGAACAGAGTTGTTACACAGGGTAGAAGAAATGAATACCCACTGGATATCAGACTGTTAGGTAGAAGTGAGGAAGCCAAACCCATTTCTCAATTCCCATCTATTTCCATGATTATATAATTATAAGGGTGGGCACACATTTTGGCCCTAATAACACAAGTGCATATGATATGAATAATGTATGATAAGTAACAGAATAAGAAAAAAGGTACCAGACATCTTATGCATATTGCATTTTACCCATGAACTATATTTTAGATGCTCAAATTATAGAACTTGCTATTGGCACGCTGACATTTCTATTACTAGTTTTGTCTTCTGTTTCAGCTTTCAGCAAATCATAAGGAGATACAGTTAGCATAACTATATCATGTATGTACAAATAATTAATTATGGGATTTTTTTCATTAAATGACTACTAGTTCAGAATTTGAGGCAATTCGGTTACCCACTGAAATTTGTTTTCATGCTATCCAGGTTAATAAAGCTGTCTGAGCATAAGTTGTGTAACTTAGGCCTTTTAAAATGTAATCTAATGTATGAAAATACAAGTTTTCAAAATACATAATCTAGCCCAGCACTGTCTAAGAGAACTTTTTTCGATGATGGAAATATTCTATATGTAAACTCTCTGGCCTGGTAGCCACCAGCCAAATTAGCTATTGAGCACTTGAAATGTGGCTAGTGTAACTGAAGAAAAGAATTTTTAGGTTTAATTAATTTAGATTCGAATAGCAAAACATGGCTAGTGGCAACTGTATTGGGCAGTACAAAGCTAGACAGTCTGGCTATGCAGCAGAAAAATAATTGTTATAAAGAAGATTATAAATATTATATATCATATTCTCAAAACAGACCAGTCTTAGATCATTTGGGGAACAAATGTAAGAGACTTCCACTTTTGGTAATGACAGAATGGGTTATTTGGACAAAAATCTTTTTAAAAATTACTGAATAAGATTTTTAAAAAATCTTAAAAATCAGCAAAGAGCTGACAAGATAGGGAAAGACTGTAGTTCAAATTCTGTGAGAAAGAGGAATCAAAAATGTAAGTGGAACATGAGAGCATCTCAAGTACATTTGCCCTGACAATGCTCGGAGGAAAAGAAGAGATAAACTGCTCAACTGTCTTTCTTAAATTTAAGGCAAGTTTTTCTCAGTGTTCCTCCTGCAGATTTCCTTCATGTTTCATTGGCCAGAAAAGGCCACTTGCCCACCCTTAACAGAGTCATGGGCAAAAGGGACAGGCTTACCATAATTGGTTTAGACTAATCCAGATTTGCCCCTAAAATTAGGTTAGGGTCACTTTCCCCGAAAAGTAGATTTCTGGGCAGATACCAGACTTCTGTTAGTGGGGCAGTAGGGAGTAATACATACTGGGTACATCACACATATGCGCCATGGAGCTCTTTCAGTTTCCATCTGTATTTGTACAGATAGCAGCAACAGTAGTAGTAGTAGTAATAGCAGCTGCTGACATTTATTGAGCACTTATTATGTACTAGACCTATTATTTTAACCAAATTTTCTTCCTGCACTGAGTTCTTCCTTTCTCTTTAATAGTGAGTTGGCTTGGTAAGATAGTTTAAATTTCCATTCTTTCAACATTAATCCAGAAAAACTGTACTAATTTAAAGTTTTGGTATAATCTCTTCTGTTACAACCTTGTTTCTGCAGTACAAATTAGCTCATAAATGATGAGTTATTTTGTGCCACTAAGTAATACAGCAGCTGAGGTTAAATACATTGATACAGATGAACAGCAGAAGACTGTACTGTTACATGGTGAGCATTCATCTCACATTCTTCTTTTCAATCAGTTTGGTCACATGCTCTGCCATAGAACTCTACTTAGTGTGTGTTTTTGCCTATTCTTTGTACATTGGCCTCTTGTCTCTATAACTCAGCAGCTTCAACCGTTCCTTATGAACTTGCTTGACCTTTTTTTCTTTTTTGGAAGATTAAGTCCCATGTTTACTCCAGTATTTATTTGTTAGGAACTTGCCATGTATTTTTAAATTGTTTTTATGAGAAGTTTTTAAAAATTAGAATTGTTACTGTTTTTGTTATTGTTCTGTCTTTGAGTTGTTTCCTCTAAGGCTGTTTTTCCCATATCCCTGTTATTTTTGGTGTGCGATTTTATAGAAAGGGATTTTTCAGGAATGTATGTATCATATTAGAGCAGAAGCTCTTATGCTTTAATAATCCATTCTAAAAGTTTCTATTACGTAGACTATATTATAGGACAGAGAATTTAATGATAAATCATGAAGGGTGAATTGCTTGGAGTTTACATTAAGTAATGCAAGCAAGGCTTCAGTATTTTCCTGTTAGCATAGTTACTGTAAGAGCATTATAGTGCTGTTGTATTTGTGTCCTTTATATTAACCTTGGTACTTTTTTCTAAATACATAATGGTTTAAATGTTCTCTTTTTTCTATAAGGCCTGGATGTCTGTTACATGTGGGCTACCATAATTTAAGAGATTGAAAAAAGTGTACTTGTCTTTTATCACATCAGCCTCCTGCCCTAGTGCATGTTTTACATAATTTAATCCAATGCACATCACATTTAGTGACTTTCTAAATGAGGTCTGAGAGAAAACTTTCCGTTTAGTTAGAATCTGTTTGACAGTCAAGAACTCAAAAACAATTCATGAGCATTTTTGTCTTGATCCTTTGTGACCTAAGAGGTTTTCTTGAGATTTTTATAGGGGTAATACAAAGGATGAATTCAAATGGTCCTGGAAGAAATTTCAAGTCCGTGCCTAGAATAAGATATGTCAGATGGTCAAATAGCAGGAGCGCCAGGATTCTTTATTTAGTGTTATAAATCTTTGAAGCTTGCTCCATGCTTTCTAATTTATGCCCATAATGTACATTATAATACAAAAGCTAGGAGATACTAGGCTGATTCACATGTATTTGATAGACTACCTGACTCCTTTTAAGATCTTGTAACCTATTCCACATAGTCTGTCAGTTTTCCATGTAGTATAGCAATGTTGACCCTTTCATTTCTTGATTGACCAGCCGGGATTACTGTATAGTTCTCATGTTTTTACACACAATAATTATCATTATTATTTATAATTTTCTGATTAGTGTTTAGTTGCTTCATTGAAATCCCTACTGAAAAACAGAATAAATTAGAAAATCAGAGGGAAGAAAAAAATACTATTAAACTGGGATTACGTTAAGTATGTACCACAAGGTTATTCTTCATTAAAGTGGACTACAGATTTTGCTTTGAATTTCCTAATGACCTGAGCAAAGAGGCAAACACTCTCAATTTTAAGATCCATAATGTCTGGTAGCCATGACAAAAGGAGATATATCCACAAAGGAACACTTCACTATTTTGAAGTGTTACTTCTCTTATGTGGATCCTTACACTGGTGAATAAGATTAAAACATAAAAAGCTGACCGTACTGTTTTTGCTTAGGTTGGAGGAGAAATTAGAACCTTGAACTGAGGTAGGCAACCAATCTTAGAAAGTGTCAAGCACAAAAAGATGGCCACACTTTCACCCTAAAGCTGATTTAATTGCTGCCACAGACATTGGAAGGGCACAGGAATGGTAGGAAGACAAGATCTGTCCAGTGGGGAAAAGGACAGCGTTCCTATTGATTCCTGTGTGCCTCCACCTCTTCAAAGAAAGAGATCTGCAGAGGTAGAAAAGGAAACATCTCAATCTTTGGAGGATTTTAAATAGGTCAAAAAGGGTTATGAGCTGAAAAACTGACCTGACCACTCTCAAGAGCAATATAATCAGCCTAGAGGCCAAAAGTATTCACACACTAGACTCTGAGGCTGATCATCTGCTTCAGAACGTACTGGATGGGCAGTTTGTTCTCATATCACCATTGGTGACCCTCAAAAGCCTTCAAAAGCAGCTAGACAAGCACTCGTTCTTTGACAATCATGTGATGGTCTTCATGACAAAATAGTACATAAAGGCAATAGCTGTAGCAGGAACAAATTAATATGCTTTCCATCTTGAAGCTGATGAGAAACCAGGAGAAGTTATTAAAGACATATAGGAGAATTGGATGAAGTTTTGTCTCACCATTAAACTAGAAACTACAATATAATACTTGAGATCATAAGCTAATCTAATGGATATGGCCTTTTGAAACTTGGATTTGAAAGGCAGAATTTTGTGGAAGTTATAATACCAAGGGTTCATTGAGAACACAGTCCCCCTCTTTGGATATAGAGATAAATGGTTAATAAGGTCCTGACAGTTTTTATAAATCTGTAAAGGTAGGAACTAATATGATTATCTGATAGTGCATTATGAAAAGTAAAGCCCCAGATCTGTGCTCAATCTTCTGAAAAGTGTTTGTTCAGGATTGCCTCAAAAATATACTTTGGATTATTATGTGTATACAGTTTCTTTTTTTACTGGCATAAAAGAATATGGACTATTCATCAGGTATTTCCAATTACCTGAGCAATTTTTCATACCAATAACTTCAAACTATCATGCAAAATGTTCTTAAGTGAGTAAAAATTGGTGTACACAGTATAACTATTTTAAGTAGCATAATTTATAGGTTACTATATGACTACATGACTTGAAAACTTGATTTTTATAAAGAGTAATAATATCAAGGTTATAGGCCAAACTTTTTATCACAGCTTAAAGAAGAAATATTAGCTACTATGAAAAGGACTTTTCTACATTTCTAAGATGAATTTCCTGGTGTTGCTTGCTGTTTTCCAAAACCAAGAGAATCCTTGTGTTTTTCCTACTTCATATTATTTGTGATTTGTGTATCTGCTTGATAATGTGACTAGGATAAAACTTCTGCTGAAAGAACCTAAGCTCCACTTTGGTTGGGTGGGAAAGTCATATTATTCTTGCATCTTAAAGATCTAATTTCCTTCTTTATTTTATGCATCAAAACTATAAAAAGTTATGGACTTAAAGGCAGTATAGCACAGAGAAGACAAGTAGTGACTCTACAGCATCTTACTATGCTGATGGACAGTGGCTGTAATGGGGTATGTGGTGGAGACTTGATAATGGGGGGAATCTAGTAACCACAGTATTGCTCATGTAATTGTATATTAATGAGACCAAAATTTTTAAAAAACTTATAAAGATGTAGGCAGTTTACAACCATAACCTGTTTGAAGAGAATGGCTTGAAAATTAGTCTAAATAAATGTACAGACTCAATACAAAAAAAAAGTTATGGGCTTAAAAAGGTTTTCCAAGTCATCTGTGGTCTGTCTTACTTCCAGTCTAATCTTAGCCTGCAGCAGAACCAGATAGCTGAGAACATTCTGAAACTACAGACCTTGCCCCCAGGGACAGGTTTGGGGTAAGTGATGACAAAGTAGAGTTGATCCATTATTAACATGTTAAAATCATGTCCCAATTTACAATTAGAAAACAAACATGTTTCAACAAATTTATTCTTATTAATATTATATATGACATTTATTATAGCGTATATGATAAAAATAACAGGAGCAATGTCATTAATCTTCTTCAGATTAATGAATTAGTATGTGCATCATGTTTTGAGAAGTGAGGAATAGTTTTTAAGACCAGAATAGAGCTCACTTATTTAATTTGTTCTGAAGAGGGATGTTTAAAAACAATGACAGAGTAAAACATTTTTTTTCCTTAACATTTTCATAGGTTTAGGAGAAAGGGCTGTACTACAGACAGATACATTTTAATTAAATTCAAGCTATATAAGGTATAGAAATAGCTTTAATTTTGAAAACTTGCATAGAAGATTATGGTATCAAATTGACAATTAGATTCAGGTTTGTCTGATAATGTAGGTTTATCAGGCTTTTCTTTTCCTTTTCTTTAAAAGTAAATGAAACTACAAAAAAAATGTCAGAAATTGTTTTAGGGAGAACAGGCAAGAAAGTTGAATCAGAACTGGGTTTGAGATGGTTTACTATATGCATTAAACACTAAATTTAATGAGATAATCTCTACCTGATAACTAGGAAATCAGGAATTTTGCTTGCATCTTGTAAGAGAGGGTGTGGAAACAAGGAATTGTGGCATCTCTGTGTAACTTAGAGAAAGATATCTTCTTGGTGAACAAACAGAAATACATCCTTTCTTTACTGTCCTATGTCAAGTGCATAACTTGTCAAGCAGAACAGGGGTTGGAAACTGAACTCCACTTATGTTCCTTCAAGTAACAGGGTGTAAGCAACTAAGAGTATGTTGCTGTATTGAAGAGGAAAAAGACAATTAAGTTTGGAGATTGCAGAAGGTTGGTCTAATATATTAATGAAGAAGCAAAAGTGCTTTTTGGCATGAAAGCAAGAAAGGTAGAAGCAGCAGAAGATGGGAAAGAGATAAGGGCCATAGAAGAGCAAAATGGCAATTTTTCTCATTTTACAATTTACCCTGAGGCTGTAGGAATCCTTATGTCTTCCAGCCTGCCCATCTTCTTTAGGAAGAGAGAAAATGGAAAGGAGAAAAAGTTTTCATTTTTGGCCTGCTTCTCACTCTTTATTGCCCATAAGATATTATATAGTATTTGCAGAATTTTCCTCATTTGTAAGACATTTCAGGATGTATTATCTTAAAGGTAATGGCATGTTGTATGTATTTTGTGAATGAGAGAAAGAAGGCACAAAGAAATTCTAGGAATCACCAAAGTCCCAAAAGACATATGGTGATTGAATGGGCTAAAAAGAACAAGACCATCTATATGTTTCCTACAAGAAATTCACTTTAGACCTAAAGGTACACACAGACAGAAGTTGAGGGAATGGAAAAGGATATTCCATGCAAATGGAAATGAAACAAAAGTTGGGGTAGCAATACTTAATATCAGAGAAAACTTTAAAACAAAGATTGTAACAAGAGAAAAAGAAGGACATTATATGATTGGGGGTACAATCCAGGAATAAAATAGAAAAATTGTAAATATCTACACACCCAAGGAGCACCTAAATATATAAAGCAAATATTAACAGACATAAAGGGAGAAATTGACAGTAATACAATAATAGTAAGTGATGTTATCATCCACTTACATCAATGGATAGATCATCCAGATAGAAAATCATTAAGGAAGTAGTAACTTTGAGTGACACATTAGAAATTACAAGAGAAAAACCAGAAAAAACACAGACATGTGAAGGCAAAACAGCTTGGTATTAAACACCAGTGGATCAATGAAAATACCTGGAGATAAATGAAAAATGAAACTACAACATTCCAAAATCTTTGGAGTGCAGAGAAAGCAGAAATACAAAGGATTATGAGACTACTATGAAAAATTGTATACAAAAAATTGGACAACTTAGAAGAAATGGACAAATTCCTAGACATATTCAATCTTCAAAGACTGAATCAGGAAGAAATAGAAAATGTGAACAGACTAATTATAAGTAATGAAATTGAATCAGTAATTTAAAAACTCCCAAGAAACGAAATTCAAGGACTAGTTGGATTCATAGGTGAATTCTATGAAACATTTAAAGAAGAGTTGATACCTTTCCTACTCAGACTATTCCAAAAAACAGAAGAGGAGGGAAAGTTTCCAAATTCATTCTATGAGACCAGCATCACCCTAGTACCTAAACAAAGACATTACAAAAAAAGAAAATCACAGAAAAGTATCACTGATAAAAGATGTAAAAATCCTCAACAGAATATTAAGAAACCAAATTCAACAATACATTAAAATAATCATTCTCCATGATCAAGTAGCATTTATTCCAGGCTGAGATGCAACAATGGTTCAATATCCAGAAATCAATTAACATGCTACAGCTTATTAACAAAATGAAGGATACAAATAATAGGGTCATCTAAAGAGATGCAGGAAAAAATTTGACAGAATTCAACATTCATTCATGATAAAATCTCTCAACAAAGTGAGAACAGAAGGAATGTGCCTCAGCATAATAAAAGCCACATATGACAACCCCACAGCTAAGATCATATTCAAAGGTGAAAAACTGAGAGCTTTCCTCCAAGATCAGGAACAAGGATGCCCACTTTTGCTACTTTTATTCAACATAGTACTGGAAGCACTTGCCACAGCAATCAAACAAGACAAAGAAATAAAAGTCATCCAAGTGGGTAAGGAAGAAATAAAATTGTCACTATTTACAGATGACATGTTGCTATACATAGAAAACCCTAAAGACTCCACCAAAAAACTATTAGAACTAATAAATGACTTCAATAAAGTCACAGGATACAAAATCAATATAAAGAAATCTGTTGCATATATTTACACTAATAACAAACTAGCAGAAAGAAAAAAATTAAGAAAAAAATCGCATTTCAAGTTGCATCAAAAAGAATAAAATACCTAGAATAAATTTAACAAGGGAGGTGAAAGATCTATATTCTAAAAACTATTAAGACACTGATGAAAGAGAGATGGCACAAATAAACAGAAGGATATGTCATGCTCATAGGTTGGAAGAATTAATGTCAAATTGACAATACTACACAAAGCAATCTACAGATTCAATGCAATCCCTTTCAAAATACAATAGCATTTTTCATAGAACTTGACCAAAAAATCCTAAAACTTGTATGGAACTGCAAAAAACCATGAATAGACAAAGTAGCCTTGAGAAAGAAAAAAGCTAGAGGTACTACATGCACAGGTTTTAAACTATACTACAAGCTATTATAATCAAAACAGTATGGTACCAGCACAAAAATAGAACAGAATACGGAGGCCAGAAATAGACCCATGTTTACACGGTCAATTAAAATACAACAAAGGAGGCAAGAGCATACAATGGGGAAAAGAGTATTCAATATGGTGCTGGAAAACTGGACAGCTAAATAAAATGAATGAAACTGGACCACTTCCTTAAACCATATACAAAAATTAACTCAAAATGTATTAAAGACCTAAATGTAAGACCTGAAACCATAAAACTCTTTAAGAAATTATAGACAGTGAACTCTTGGACACTGGTCTTTTTAAAGATCTCTCATCAGACAAGGACAACAAAAGCAAAAAATAAATGATTGAGACTATGTCAAACCAAAAAGCTTTTGCACAGTGAAGGTAGCCATCAACAAAACAAAAAGACAACCTAACGAGTGAGCAAATATATTTGCAAATGATGCATCTGATAAGGGCTTAATATAAAATACATAAAGAACTCAAACAACAAAACATCAAATAAGAAAAAAGAAAACAAAAACAATCTAATTTAAAAATGGGCAGAGGACCTGAATATTTTCCCAAAGAAAATATGCAGATGGCCAACAGATACATGAAAAGATGCTCAACATTACTAGTCATCAGAGAAATGCAAATCAAAACCACAATGAAATAAACCTCTCACACCAGTCAGAATAGCTACTATTCAAAAGACAAGAAATAACAAGTGTTGACAAGTATATGGAGAAAAGGCAGCTCTCATGGACTGCTTGTTGCAATGTAAGTTGGTGTAGCCACTGTGGAGAACAATGTGGAGGTATGTCAAAAAACTTCAAACAGAAATACCATACCATCCAGCAATTCCATTTCTGGGAAGTTACCAAAGAGAACGAAAACACTAATTTGAAGAGAAAACATGTACCTCTATGTTCATTGCAGCATTATTTACCAAGATTATACACCACTAAAATAGCCAAGATATGGAGGCAAATCTAAGTGTACATCAATAGATGAATGAATAAAAAAGATGTGGCATGTATACACATGTGTATCATGTAACATTATTTAGCCATAAAAAACGAATGAAATCTTGCCATTTGTGACAATATGGGTAGCCCTACAGGGTATTATGCTAAGTGAAATAAGTCAGAGAAAGACAAATCCCATGTATTTCACTTATATATGGAATCTTAAAACACAAACAAACAAACAGAACAAACAAAAGCAGAAAGATATAAGTACTGAGAACAAACTGGTAGTTGCCAGAGGGGTGAGATGTGGGGAGATGGGCAAAATAGGTGAAGAGAATTAAGAAAAAGAGAGTAAAAGGAAGAAAGCACAAAAAGATCTGGCACTTGCCAAGATCATCCCATTCTTTGGGACAAAACCAGAATTAGAACCCCTGTAATAGAAATGCAACTGGAAAGTTTATCAGCAGAAACTGAAATTTTTCTATAGCATTTTTCATGCTCCAGTAAAATTTTTTTTTTAGACTTATGTACTAATAAAAAAGTATTAAGTTTAGTCAAAAATAGGTGGTTTAAAACTATCAGCATAATTGGAAGCATAGCATAGTTTGTAGAATATGCTTAGGCCTCTGAAAAAATCAGTGTTAAAGAGGCTGATATTAATTTTTTTATTTCTATGAAAATACTAAGATCAAGAGGCTGAAACCTGCTGCTTTGCTCTCTGGATTTATGTGGGGCCCTACTGGTTGTTCTTGGAAGGACAGGATGTGCGTGGTAGTGTTAACACTAGGAGGCTGGAAACTTGTCATAACAATGAGTTGCTTATGCCTACCGTTGTGCTCTCAGGGTTTCTACACAGTGTCAGTATTTATTTTCCTTCTAGTAATTCAAAAAGCATTACTCCTTAAACTCTGCACTATTCCTAAACAGAACAAAAATATATTTTATATTTCTCCTTAAGAAATTATTCTTTTCTTTGATCACTCTCATTCTTTGGAATCAGCTTATACAACTCCTACTGAGCTTATTTCTACTCAACACAAATTCAGAGCATTCCTGAAGGAAATATTGAAATCAGAAGAAAAGAGCGCTAGCTCATATATTCTAGAAACAAAAAGGCATGTCAGCAAGTCCCTGAATCTACAGAGCCCTCAGAGCTTTTTTGCACTTTTTCCCTGAAATACTCCTTTCACAAGTAGGCGCATAAGTTACTCTCTCAGTTTCTTTTAACTCTGCTCAAGTGCCACTTTTTCAGAATTTCTCTGACCATACTATTTAAAACAACTTCCCTCTCACCTCACCATCAATCCTCTTTCCTACTTTATTTTTCTTCTTTCTCATCTCCAACCAGAGTGAACTCCATGAAAACAGGGACCCAATCTGTTTTGTTTTCTGCTTTATCTCGAGAGCCTAAGTGACACATAATAATCATTTTATATATATTTTCTGAATCAAAGAGAGACACCTAAGGCCAGTTCTTGGTGCCTGGTTTTAAGAAGACTAATGATGAGTTATGATGTGCCTATAGCAAAGCCATCAAGTCTAGATATCTTTCAGGGAGAGATTAGGTTTGCTCAGTGTGGATCCAGAAGAAAGGAACAAGATCACTGGTTTGTAGGAAGACAGATTTGGGCTAAAGTAAGAAAGAACCTGAAAATAACTGCAGCTGTCTGAAAAGTATTTGATCTTTCTATAGATGTTTGTAAAGATTATATGATCACTTTGGGGGTAATTGTAGCAGAAATTTAAGCATCTTTGCAAATTGGATTATAGTCTAACACCAGCTCTTAGAAATGTCTGATTCTGTGTTGACTCAAAAATTAATAATTTAGTTTGGTTCTTCTGCAAAATCCTGACAGACATTGCACCTGTTACGTTAACACCCTAAATCAGGAGTTGGCAAATTGCATCTCCTAAGCCAAATTTGGTCTGTCATCTCTTTTATAAATAAAATTTTATAGGAACACAACCCTGACCATCTATGTATTGTCTATAGCTTCTTTCACACTTGAGTTGGTAGTGCAACAGAGATGGTATGGCATGCAAAGTCTAAGATGCGGCGTTTACAGGAAAAGTTTGCCAACCTCTGCCCTTAACCAATAAACTGTCCGCAAAAACCCACACATGGAAACATATCTCTATTTAGCCTCTCAAATACTTCATCATCATTATTACTATTATTACTATTATTATTTATTATTTTACCAGTAAAGATCCAACCATAATAATATAAACTACTCTGAAAATTTTAATAGAGGGCATTTAATACAAAAAGAATTGGTCACACAGAGGAGACTGACAAACTCATAGATCAGCATCAGCAGGAAAAAGCCACCACTTCTCCCAGGAAGACCCAGGAAGGAGGTAGTTTTATCAGAGTCCAGAGGCCAGAATCACACAGTGGAAGGTAAAGCCATTGGATGGGGTAGGGGATTAGGGAGTGGGGGCATGTGTTCCTGTTGCCTGAAGTTGGAACAACAAAAAGATTCTGCTTCTGCTTAAGCAGCTGCCTGGGGTAGAGAGAAATGAGAGAAAACCCTGCCTTCTCCCAATGCTGTCTTCCACTGCCTGAATTCAGCCAGAAGTCCACTGACACAGAAGCTTGGGGAGTGGAGCTTGCCGACTTTGTTCTCCTGAAATACAGGGTAGAGCAGCAGAGGGTGAAGAATGAGTCTAAGGATGCCTAAACCCAAGATCAGCACAATTGCTAATAATTATTCAGTACTACCATATGCCAGGTACAGAGTAAAGAGTTTACATGAACCCTCACCTAGAAGGTGAATACTAGTATCATCCCCAGTTAATAGATGAGGCTTGGGAAATCAAGTACATTGCTCAAGGCCATGATTTAATAAATGACCAAGTTAGAATTGAATCCAGCTCTTACTCCAAAATTCTTACTTTTAGCCCTCTCATTTTATGAATGAGAAAACCTAGTTTGGAGAAGATAAAAAACTTGCAGCTGGTAATGAAAGAGCTAGGTCTAGAACCTGAGTTATTCCTATTAGGTTTTTGTCCATGTTAACATAGTTAAAACTTTCTGCTATTATTTAGCATTTAGAACGTCCAGGGTGAGGCTTCCACTCATGAGGGAGGGGTCTTTGCATCCTGAAACTATTACTAAGCAATCTTTCTGTACCCAGTTTACTCTGTTGTAAAATGAGATTCTTAATGATAAGTACCTCTTAAGAATGTTGAGAGAGATTAAATAAATTATACACTTAGAGACCTCTGAACAGTTGCCATGGAGTAGGTACTCACTAAATGCTTCGTAAATGAAAAGCAGCTGTTGTCAAGTTTAATATTTTCATTATACTGACCCCAGGAGTGGTTATCATAGGAAAAGATAGATCAGAAATCTTGTGAAATGTTATCTAAGTGCTTCATTAAGCAGTACTATCCTTCTATTGGACCTTTTATTTCTGTTCTATTTAGGAGAATCACTACAAAATAGTCAAGAATAGGATTTTTGTTTTGCTCTTAAGTGAATAGTCCTCATGATGCCTTTGTTAATTTGGGGCTTTTTTATGTACCACTGCTTTTCAGTGAAATGTCATCTCTTATGCTTCCATGCAGTTTCTTTCTTTCACCTAGGTTGGCCTTTTTCCAACTATTCCCAACATATGACCTTTTCCCTCCTGTTCCATGTAGTTGGCTTTATTCTTAATGGTTACCCCCAACCTTAGAAGTCCTTTTTCTCTCCTAACCAGCTCAATTCCTTTAATACTTTATAATGTAATAAAGAATGAGTGTAATTATATACAAGATTTTCTTATTGAACAAATATTTCCTAGCTAATCTCATGACATGTTGATTTTTCTCTTAAATACAGCACCTATAGGTAGCCTGTTTTTGCTGACATATATGACATATACTTATTGCCTGTAATAGTGCTATAGTTTTTCCAATTGTGTCTTGCTTCTCCAACTAAATTGTAAGCCATGCTCAGATGAACTTTTAGGTGGTTGGTGCTTTACATGTACATAGGTATTATGTGAAAATTTGTAGCTAGAGTTGAAATTACTTGTATTTTAAAAAATTGATGATATTTGCTTAAAAGCTAGTCTTGCTCCATGGCAAAGCCACCTATTTTAGTTCTGTGGGATTCCCTTAAAATGTCTAGAAAAGGAAAGTATTCCTTTGACCCAAAGATTAGCACACCATGAAACAAAAGACCCTGAAAGCATATCTCTCCAGCAAAATTAGGTCACATTGCTCTACCCATTGTGGGATGTTATACTTTTAGTTCGTTGTGAACATAAAGATTGATGTAACCTATTGTAAGCAGTTATTTTTCATTTTTTTAAAGCAAGTAAGAAGGACAGTCTGACAAGCAGAATCATTAGGTTTGTCACTGCAGTGTCCTATTTTAATGTGCAGAACATTTAAAATGCAGGGCCTGCTGCCACTATTTTCAGAATCTGAGGCTTTGGACTTCATAGTAGAAATTTGAACCACAGTATATAGGAAGTAGTGAGGACCATGCCAATATTTGCACTTTGTGGTCTGTTATTTTTGTACATGCTTCAAGGGACCGTTTGCAATATTCTGACCTAGAAAACTGTATAAAGGAAATGCAGAGATCCAAGGGAGGGTGGTAAGAAGTTCTCAAAATAATCTCTGGGAGTGTCTATAAAAATACTCCTCATTTATTCGCAATTAAGAATTTTATCTAATGACTTGTTCTTGCATATTTAAGGGGTGTTTCAAAAGCAGTAACTTTGTTTCGTAGGTGATACAGCTGCAGAATTCTAAAAGATAAGTCAAATTAGGTCACATTGCTCAAACATTGTGGGATGTTATACTTTTAGTTCGTTGTGAATGTAAAGATTGAATTTAGGGTAGCCCTGTGGTGTTTGGAATCTAGAACTGGCTAGATTGACAAGTTTTTCCTCTTTGAAAACTTCAGGTAGAAAAAGCATTCCAAACTCTTAATAACAGGTATCTTCACCCTCTCAATATCTTTCTCTCCCCACTACCCAACACATGTACATTTTTTGAACCAATTTAGTATTTTATTTTCTGTGTTGTTAATAGATTAAATGTAAATCTAATTATCCAAATTCCTTGAATTTGAAGGTGTTTAGACCTGAGGCCTAGCATTTTGCCCAGTTCATTCCACATCTTAGACTATGTTTTTTATCAGGGCTCGACAGTAAACATCTGTAGTAGTAGGGATCCAAACCACAGTTAACAGTGCTGAAGGTCGGGTTACAAACCTGCCTCTTGATTCCTTAAAATAAAGAACAGGGGGTACCTGTGGCCACTGGACCTCAAATACTGTTACCAAAAGGACTTTGTGTTTTAGTTTCTTCATCTAGTTTTCATATGTGCTTATAAAGCGATATCTGGTGGACTGATTGCAAACTAGACCCTGACATGCATCTGAGCATAAAATTATGTGGAATCTAACACTTAACTTTGTTCAGATTTCTTCCGTTATATCGTCTGTGGCTAAGATTACAATTTAGACACTTCAGTCTGAGTACTAGTTGTAAAACAGTGAGGCAAATGCCAGAATTTTAGCCAGAGAGAAAAGCAGTGAGCTGATGTGATGGAGTTCAGGCAATTGTAATTTTAGGGACATTGTCCCTTGGTTTTGGTATTTTTCAACAATTGTACCATTTATGATTTTATTTTATTTTAGCCATGTCCTTTGGGGGCCCAAGATTTTCGAGAGAAACAGTGTGCAGACTTTGACAATATGCCTTTCCGTGGAAAATATTATAACTGGAAACCCTATACTGGAGGTAATGTATAACCTGGCAGAGCATTCATCACACTTAAGAGCTTTGCAAATACAAAAGAATATATAAATACAAACACACACACATTCATACACATACCAGTAAAAACAAGTGTTTGCAAATCAAAGCAGCACAGTACTTACTGTACTGTAAAGGTCTGATGTTTTAGTTCCCCTGTAATATTTTATATAATAGTGCAAATGATCATAAATGACCTAATTTTATTTAACAAATACAAAGGTCCTAGAAAGGATATAATTCCAATCATATTTCCGAGTTTTTGAGACTTTCTTGGAGTATATGAACATTACATTATAATCATATATAATCATTGAAAATTTGGAATTATCTGCCTAAAAACAAATTATAACAGTATATATCAACTCAAAATTGATTGGCCAGGATAATCTGTGTTCTTTCTTGTCACAGGCCAAGGATCTTTGCATAGGTTATTATTATTCTTTTTTAGTTTGTGGGAACATTTTTGCTTTTAAATTTGGGTATACATCAAACACTAATTGTCCAGTAAGCACAAGAAGTTTTCTTATACTCCCAAGATACAAACCAAATTTTGTTAAAATTTTCTCTTGGAAAATTTGTACTATTACAAAACTTACAATGTTTTTCTAAATCTTTGAAAATTTTCCAACAAAGCACAATATTAAAAGAATTTTACAGTGACAACTGTATACCCACAACCAAAATTCTGTTATTAATGTTTTAATTTACTTTCTTTTACTACATGTCTAGTCGTCTTTGTATCCATTCATTAATCCATCCTATTTTTCGGATGTATTTCAAATTAAATTGTAATCATTTATATAATTTCCTCTGAATACTTAAACATGTATTAAATTAACTACAGTTTAGTATTTATTTACTTTTTTCTTTTGAGGTAAGATTATATAAAATGAAATGCAGAAGTCTTAACTGTACTTGCCCTGAGTTTTGACAGATGCATACACCTATAAAACCCTATTGAGATATAGAACATTACCATTACCTCCAACATTCTCATAGACCCCATAGTCCTTCCCAGGCAATAGCTGCCTCTATCTACTTCTAACACGCAACCACTGCTCTGATTTTTTTTCTTACCATAGATTAGTTTTGCCTGTTGCAGAACTTCATATAAATGAAATCATGTTGTTACTCTTCTTTGCAAGGCTTCTTTAAAGCCTAATGTTTTTGAGATCCATGCACATTACTGCATGTATAAACAGTCCATTCCTTTTTATTACTGAGCAATATTCCATTGTAATAACCAATTTGTTTTTCTCTTCTGCTCTTGATATACTCCTGGGTTGTTTCTGCTTTCCAGCATTATAAATAAGCTGCTATGAACAAGTTTTTTTGTGGGCATATGTTTTCATTTCTCTTGGGTAAATACTTAGGGGTAGAATTACTAAGCAATAGGGTAGGTGTGAGTTTAGTTTTAAAAGAAACTACCAGATGTTTTTCCAAAGTACCACATCACACTCCTGACCAACAATGTGTGAGAGTTCTCTTTGTTCTTCATCCTTGCCAACATTTGGTGTTTTCAATCTTCTTCTGGTGGGTGTATAATGGTTTCTCAGTGCACTTTTAATTTGCATTTTCTGATAATTGATTATGTTGAACACATATTTGTTTAATTATGGACCATTTGTATATCTTCTTTTGTTAAGCTTCTGTTCAAATCCTTTGCCTGTCTTGTAATTGGTTATCTTTTTATTATCTGGTAGTGATCATTTATCAGATTAAGTGTTATGAGTATTTTCTCACAGTCTGTGGCTTTCCTGTTACTTTTAAATGTTTTGGATGAATGTAAGATTTTGATTTTGATGAATTCTAATTTTTTAATATTCCTCTTTAATAGTTATTGTGTTCTGTGTCTTGTCTCAAAAATCTTTGCCTACCTCAAGAAAATGTTTCCTTCTAAAAGTTACATGGCTTTGGTCTTTATATTAGATCTACAATCTAAAAGTCATCTTAGGGGATGGTGTGCATTTGTATGGAGATAGAGATACGGACTCTATTTTGTTTCATTGATCTATTTGTCAACTCTATGCTAGAATAATACTGACTTAATACTCTGTCTAGTCCTGGACACAGGTAGCGTAAGTTCCTCCAATCTTGATCTTTTTTTTCAAGAGTTCTTTGAGTATTCTAGGTTGTTTTCATTTCCAAGTAAATTTTAGAACAATTGTTAATTTCTACAGGAAAACATACTAGGCTTATAATTGTCATTATATTGACTCTACAGATCAATTGAGAGAGAACTGATAAATTAACAATGTTGAGTTTTCCAACTTATGAGCATAGTATATATCTCTCTGTTTTAATTTCTTTCAAGTATATTTAGGGATTTTTAGGTGTAAAGTCTTACGCATCTTTTGTTAAATCTATTTCTGGGTAATTTATATTTTTTGACACTATTGTAAATAAAAGTTAAAAATTGTTTCATTTTTAACTGCTCTATTATATAATAATAAAATTAATTCTTATATGTTAACTTTGTGTTCTGTGATATTTCTAAATTGCCTTATTTGTTCCAATAATTATTTTTCAGATTGTTTAGGATTTTCTTGGTAAATAGTCATTTTATCTGGAAATAGAAACTATCTATTTCAGTCTTTATGCCTTTTATTTCATTTTTTGCCTTAATGCACTGACTTGGCTTTTCAGTAAAATTTGTGCATGTATTGATTCTGTTTATATGATGAATTAGTTGAAAGATTTTATGATGTCAAACCAACTTTTATTCCCACTTTAATCTCCATGTGATGATGATTTATTTTTAGATGTAATTAGTGATTTTTATTAAAATTGCTAATATTAAAATAAATTGCTAATATTGTATTAAGGCTGTTGCATCTATGCTCATAAGGAAGACTGATTTGTAAATTTTTTTCTTGTCATGTCTTTGACAGGTTTTGGTATCAGGGTTACTCTGTCTTCCAGAAATAAAATCCTTTTTATTTTGAAAGAGTTTGTAGGATTGGTATTATTCCTTCCTTAGAATAGATTTCTCTGATAAAATTACCTAGGCTTGGTATTTTTTTGTGTGTGTAAAAAAAAAAAAAATTATTACAAATTTTTCAACTCCTTTAATGGATAAAGGATATTCAAAATTTTTATTCTTATGTCAGTTTTTGAATACATCTTCAAGAAATTTATTACATACATGTCCAATTTATTGAAAGAATATATTCTCTTATTATCCTGTTTAATATCTGTAGGATATTAATATCCAGTAATATCTGTAGTGATGTATGGCCTTTTGTGATGTTGATGATATGTTCTTTCTCTCTTTTTTTTTTTTTGATTAGTCTTGCTTGAGATTTTATCAATTTTACTAATTATCTCAAAGACTGATGTTTGGCTTTAGTACTTTTCTCTATTATGGTCTTTTCTCTCTTCCATTAATTTTTGGTCTTATATCTATTATTTTCTTTCTTGTTTTGGGTTTATTTTGCTCTTCTGCATTCCCAAAATTTTATGTTTTATGTCCTTCAGTTCAAAATATTTTATGACTTACATTGTGATTTCTTCTTTGACCTATGGCTATTTAGAACTGTTATTTTTATTTCCAAATATTTTATATTTTCTAAATTTTTTTGTCATTGATCTATAATTTAATTCTATTATGATCAAAGAATACTCTGAATTATTTAATTTTTGAAGTAGTTGAAATTTGTTTCATTATACAGATTATTGTCCATGTCAGTGAATGTTCTGTGTATGCTTGAAAAGGATGTGTTTTCTGCAGTTGTTGAATACAGTGTTCTGTAGATGTCATGAGGGCAAGCTGGCCGATAGTGTTGTTCAAATCTTTTATATTCTTTCTGCTTTTCTCTGGCTCTAGTTTTTATCTATACTGAGACTAGTGTGTTAAAATCTCCAACTATTATACAGTTTTGCTTTTTTGTTTTTCATAGGTTTTGCTTTGTGTACTTTGAATCATTTTTCTTAGGTACATATACATTTGGATTATTTTATCTTACTGTAGGAAGAGAAGCACCTGAAATAATTCACAGATTTAATAGTTAGCATCTACATAATTATGTGCATAGTGAATTAACCCTAAATTCATAGCAAGTTTTAACTGAAAGTAATTAGTAATATGATTTTCCATTTAAAGAATTACTTTACATCCCTTCTTGGAATAATAGCAGTACATCTTCTGAAAACTAATTGTAGCAGAGGAAGACGAACACATCTTCAGCAGTAAAAAAAAAAGAAGAAATTTATTATTATCATTACATAGTATAGTGGGCTAAGGAATATAACCACAGCATTTATATGTCCTGCCTATCAAATCCACCTTACATAATTAATACAATGTTAAAATTGAGGAAACAAAAGACTCATATTCTCTTTTTAAAGCCTGAAACATAAAAACCTACTAAATTCCAAAGCATGACAACAAATGAAAAAAGAACTGCCCTAGGTAGTAATGAAAAAAATCTCAGTAGGACCCAAGAAAATTTAGAGCAGTTTTATTCATGAGAATCTTACAAAAATAAATATAAATACCTTGATTAGCAATTCAGGAAGAAATTATTTTATTTATTATTTGTTATTGCTGTGTTCAGTATAGCAAAGTATCATTAACCTAAGCCTAATAATATTATAAGTCATCTATAAGTTCTATACCCTCTAGACATTGAAAATAGAAGAAAACATGGACATAGGCCAGAGGCTGTAAACTGGAGTTCAGAAACCAGTATTTACTTACATGCATGTTTAAGCATCCACAGTATTTCTGAAAATTTTGAATGAGTTGCCAAGAAGAATTTATATTTTAAAAGTCCCGATTTTTATTTTCTCTTGACAAAATAGAGCATCTGACAATATTAGGCCATCTTCTGGTGTAAAATAATAAACTATAACAGTGATCTCCTTTAATGGAATGTTCTCTCTCTAATTTATCACTGTCTCCACCACTCAGCTGGCTTCTCTCTTTTATTTCACATACCTTCATCACAGAAACCTGGTTTCTACCTTCACCGAGAGCTAGGCATGTCATTTCATCTTGTTGCCTCATTTTCTTTATCTGAAGAACAGTTGACCCTTGAACAATGAAAGGGTTAGGGCAGTTGGCCCTCCATGCAGTCTAAAATCTATGTATAACTTTGACTTCTCCAAAGTCAACTACTAATAGCCTTCTGTTGACCAGAATCCTTACTGATGACATATACAGTTGATTAACACATATTTTGTTATTTGTATTATGTACTGTATTTTTACAATAAAGTAAGCTGAAAGAAGAAAATATTAAGGAAATCATAAGGAAGAGAAAATACATTTACAGTACCGTACTGTATTCATTGAAAAAAATTATGTATAAGTGCACCAGTGCATTTCAAGGGTCAACTGTAGTCTTTTTTATTTTGAAGAGAAATTTTATCAGCATAATTAGAAAAAGACCAAAGTGTCTTAAACTTCATAAAATGAAGGTTTAACAGAAAATATTTTTAAGTCAGATTTCAATCAATAATTATGTATTTATACATAGCTTTTTCTTGTACTGTTTTAAATAAAATAAATCCCTATTTATTGCTCAATTTCCACTACACTACAAGTTTATGATATGTACTCGGTTTGTTACTTTAAATTGCCACTATTTGTGTCTGTTTTTCCCATCAGTCTTAGTACAAATTTTAAGAAAATGAAAATGCTTAAGTTATTACATGTATTTATTCACAAAATGAAGTTAGATACTGTTTTAATTATTCAATTTTATGTGTAATGTTTATCTTTGATTTATTAATCTCATAAGAATATTCTAATTCAATGCTATAGTTAATTTTATCTTTGCTAATCTAATTAGATTTATTTCTATGCTAAAGCTAGATTCATGGAATATGATGTGTTTAAAGCAAGTACACATTTAGTTTTATTTTATAACTACCATATGCCTGCTTGAAGGAGCAGAGTTTTTGTATCAGCTTCAGGAACAGGTGACAATGCTGCAGAAATTCTTATTTGTTATACAAAGTTATTGTTTTAAGCCTCCTTAAATTTTATGTCCTGAGTTTTTTTTAATAGTTATTTCATCCATTTTTTTTCAATATTCCAGTACCGTCACTGTGTTCTATTTGATCTAAATTAAATTATAAATGTGTATTAGAAATACCAGAAAATTTAAAACCTCAAAACTGCTCCACAGGTCCTCTGAAAAGTTGCACAAACAGTGAATATAAAAATGAAATTTAGCAAAGGAGGAAACTCCATCTAGCTATACAGTCAAGGAATGATGTCTATATGAATTGTAAATTTGCTGTGGGTAATATTGAATCACTGTTCCTTAGGAGAACCACTCCATTTATTTCTCTTCTACTGTATTTGTCCAGGTGGGGTAAAACCTTGTGCATTAAATTGCCTGGCTGAAGGTTACAATTTCTACACTGAACGTGCCCCTGCAGTGATTGATGGAACTCAGTGCAATGCGGATTCACTGGACATCTGTATCAATGGAGAATGCAAGGTTGCTCAGATTATGAATTTCACTCCTTTCTGTTGAGTTTTTGGACACTTTTGCCTTTTTTCTCAGGTAGTAGCTCCTAATTAATACTATGCTCAGTTTCAATAAAGAGAGCTACATTTTAAAGAAATTCCATTTCCAATAAGGGCGATTACGTATAGTTAAAGGTAGAATGACCTATTCATAGTCGCACTATGCAAATGTAATTTATTCTGGGGTTCTAGTTATGTCTATAATGATTGTTAGAGTCAGGAAAATATTTTGGACTCTGATTTCCATTTCTCTTCTGTTTACAAACAAACAAAATGATAGAAAGAGAGGGAATGAGGATTTAGCTCTTATTCATATGGCTATCATATGTTTTCATTGGAAGATTATTTAATATATTTCATAGCATAATTTTTCCTCAAAGTGTGAGACAGTTATACTCCTTCTACTTTGTCTCTTTTTGAAGCATTTACAATGGTTTTCATTACAGAGTTAGTCTTTACCATATTAAACCATTTACTTTACAGAATTAGCCAGACTAGTTGGAGTTGTAGGAGCAAATCCACACTGTTTTTCTAGAACCAATGTGTGAATCTTATCATAAGAAATGCCACAAAACCACTGTTCCTCATAACTTTTTTCCATGTTTGTTTTTAGGTATACAATGCGGATTCACTGGACATCTTTAAAGACTTTAAAGAGAAGAACAAAACTAAGTCCCAGTAACTGAGAAAGAAGAGATAAAAAGAGATAAAACACTATTTAACTTAATCATACAATTTCTTACAAAAATTCCTGCCCTTCTGGCTTCTTGCTTCCAAATGTGTCTGATGGTGTGTGTGTGTGTGTGTGTGTGTGTGTGTGTGTGTGTAGTTTCCTTATTTACTTGAAGAAAAAGTTATTTCTGTGACAGTATAAAAACTTTTCTTTATCAATAACAAAGACCCAGGTGCAGATTTTATTCAGAGATTATATGCCTGGTATCAATGGCTAAAAGTCAACCATATAAACCCAAATATGTACTAAAAATGTATACAAATCCACATTTCTATAATCAAATGCAAAATTGAAAGGTAGAACTTCAGTTTCTAAAATTGCATGCTTATATCTCCTTTGTGTTTATGGCAGTTTTATTCAGCTAGTGGAAACAGGCATTCATTTTTAAAGATTTACCTAGGCATGAATTCCACAACTAATCTGTGATACTACAATTCGATATCCAAATGAGCCACTGGTTTAAGAAAGGCAAACCATAATGCCCAGTCAAGACTCTCATGCTTATAACCCTGTATTGGACCATACGCCATTTTTCTTAGTTCTTGCCTTTCTTGTCTGAGTATATAATTAAGAATCTATTGCTGAGAAATCATAATATTTTAAGAATTGGAGCATGATATTTATAGATGAAGAAACATAGATTAGAAATAGAAACACACATTCCTGGGGTATCAGGTTTTTTTACCTTAAAATGTTTTAAATGTGTCGAGAAAGGTTAGCTAGAACTTCCTGGAGAGTGAAGGTAAAAATGGAAAGAGATAAATATTTCCTGTTTTGATTTCCTTTGCTGGAAAAACAAGTAAAGTAATATTTCTTTGGTTAGTTATGGTTTCAAGAATCCCTCTTTTTGACACACTGAATATTCTTCTCTGTTTGCAGCATGTAGGTTGTGATAATATTTTGGGATCCGATGCTAGGGAAGATAGATGTCGAGTCTGTGGAGGGGATGGAAGCACATGTGATGCGATTGAAGGGTTCTTCAATGATTCGTTGCCCAGAGGAGGTGAGTGTGTAGAGAGAAATCTTCCCTACACCTCTGGTGTACTTGGAATATCCAGAACACTTGATTCCCTCTTCCCACACCATATTTTTAAATTTCTTCATTTAGGCAACGTTTTTTCCCCACATTGCTTTCAGTCCTTTAAATATCAAATGTGGCTTCATGTAAGATGTTTAAGGAGATATTATTCCTTTCTACTTGACTTCATTTAGCCACATTTCTTTTGGATGGGGATCCCCATAGAGCAGTGATGGTGAAGGCCATGTGTTGGGAAAAAGCATGAACTAATAGCTCACACGTTGATACTTCAAAGATGTCTTGAGATAATTTTTTTTAAAAAGGAAAAATACTGTAGGTGTATTCATGAACCTAAAGGGAAGTTTATCCATATTTCAAAGTTTATAAAGTGCAAAGTCAGAGTGGAGAACAAGGGAAGTGTTATTGCTGCATGTTCCTAAACACTCATGTCCAGATGGAGGCCGCAACGCTGCTTATTACTGGCTGTCTTCTGTGTTCCAGGCTACATGGAAGTGGTGCAGATACCAAGAGGCTCTGTTCATATTGAAATCAGAGAAGTTGCCATGTCAAAGAACTATATTGGTAAGTAACATGTTTTGCTAAGATTTTAAAAATTAACGAGGAAAAGCAGCACAGTATTGTGAAGGAAAGACATACTGCTTTGAGATAGAACACTTTCATGCTAAAATAAAAGAAGTTCCAAGTTTTATAGGACCACATGTAAGAACTAAACAAAAAAATTAGTACTTTATAGTTTATTCTCCATGGGTTACTTATTTCATATTTTAAAAATAAATTTTATTGAGGTAAAATTTGCATATAATAAAATGCATCCTTTAGAAATGTACTTTCTAAAGAAATGTAGAAAAGCCAAGGAATATTGACAAGTATAAATATGTAAATTATAAATATATAAATGCCACAACCAAGACATAGAACATTTCTATGATTCCAAAACATTCTCTCATTTGCCTTAGCCTCAGGGTAAACATTGATCTTTTTTCTGACATTATGTATTTTATTTTTATTTGTTTTGGAATTTCACATAAATGGTATCATACAGTATATACTCTTACATTTGGCTTTTTTTACTCTGCATAGTGTTTTTGAGATTCATACATGTTGTTGAGTGTATCTGAAATTTATTCCTTTTTATTACCAAATAATATTCCATTCTGTGGATATATGATAATTTATTTATCCCCTCACTTGTTGATGGACATTTGAGTCATTTCCAGTCTGACTATTATTAATAAAGCTTCCTTGAACATTAGTAGACAGGCTTTGTGTGAACATATATTTTCATTTCTCCAGGGTAAAAGCTTAGGAGATAAAATGGCTGGGTCATATGATAAGTACATCTTTAACTTTATAAGAAATTACTGAACTGTTTTCCAAAGTAGTCATATAATTTAAATTCCCACCAGTAATGTAGAAGATTTCTAGTTGCTTCACATCCTTGTCAATACTTGATATTGTCAGTCTTTTTAATTTTACCTATATAGGTATCCTTTTTGGGTAGTGTCTAAATAAATATTTTGCCTATTTAAAAATTTTTTTTCTTTTCATCAAGTTTTAAGAGTCCTTTATATAGTCCAGATACTAGTCTATGTTCAAATATATGTTTTATGAATATTCATAATGGTGTCTCCGTTTTCATGAAATCTAATTTATTCATTTTTTTATGGTTTGTGCTTTCTTATCCTATGAAAAATTTTGCCTACTCCAAGGTTGCCAATAATATCTTCAGTGTTTCTTCAAGAAATTATAGTTTCAGCTTTTACATTTAGATATATGGTACATGTTAGGTTTTTATGTAAGGTGTAAAGTAAGGGTTGAAGTTTAGGGGTATTTTTTTCATCTGGATATTTAATTACTATAGCACCATTATTTTGAAAAGACTATCATTTCTCCCATTGAATTACCTTGACACTTTTATTAGACATCAGTCTAACATGGCTATATGGATCTACTTCTGTTCCCTCCTGTTTATATATATGTTTATCCTTACACCAAAATCATACTGTATTGATTCATAGAGGTTTCCAGCAGATCATAGGATATACTAGAGGAAGCATGAGGTCCTCAAATTTGTTCTTTCTCAAATATGTTTGTTTTTCTAGGCCCTTTACACTTTTATATACATTTTAGAATCAACTCATAAATTTCTACAAAAAGAGATTATATGGAATCAATTTGGGGAGGATTGACATCTTAAAAATATTTTCTTCCAGTACATGTAAAGATTTACATGTACATTAATTTAAATCTTTACATTGGTTCACCAATGTTTATTTTTCAGTGTGCAGGTCTACACCTATTTTTTCTTAAGTCTGTCACTAAATATTTCATGCTTTTATTATGTTATTATAAGTAGTATTAATACTTTAATTTTATTTTTGAATTGTTTGTTGTTATTATGTAGCAACACAATTGATGCATTTCTCTACTGACCTCATGTCTTGTAACTTGGTTATACTCATTTATTAGTTCAATAGTTATAGATTTTCTTTTCAGCATAGATTATCACTTCATGCTTAAACAAGGGCAATTTTACTTCTACCTTTTTAATCTTAACGTTTTTTTACTTATTTTTTCCTACCTTATAATAGCAGTCAGGACCTTCAGTACATTGTTGAATAAAAGTGAGGAGACCAGGCATCCTTTCATTGTTATGATCTTAAGGGGAAAATGTTGAGGGTTTTTTTTTAACCATTAAATATGACATTAGCTAGAAGATTTATGTTGATGCCCTTTATCATGTTGAGTAAGTTCCTTTCTTTTCCTTGTTTTCTGAGAACTTTCTTCATGAATAGGTTTTGAGGTTTTCTGAATCTACTGCATGATTCTGTGTTGCTTTTTTCTCCTTTTCCTTGTTAATATAGTAAATGTATTGATTGGTTTTTAAGTGTTAAGTCAACCTGCATTCTTGGTATAAAAACCTCTTTGGTGTAATGTGTTATCTTTCTTCTATATTGTTGCTATTGACTTATTAGTATTCTGCTAAGAATATTTGCATCTATGTTCATAAGGTCTGTTGTATTTTCTTATAATGTCTTTGTTTGTTTTGATGTCAGGATTAACCTGGCCTCATAAAATGAGTTGTTTCTTTCTCTATTTTCTGAAAGAGTCTAAGTAAAATTACTTCTTAATGCTTGATAGAATTAAATTGTAAAGCATCTGGGATGCAGGCTTTTCTGTGGGAAATCTTTAATGAATAATTCAGTTTCTGTAACAGTAATAAAGTTATAGAATTTATTATAAATTTTTGTATAATATTCCTTTATTATCATTTTAATGTCTGTAGGATCTGTACCGATGGCTCTTCTTTCATTCTTCATACTGGTAATCTGTGTTTTTTCTTGATCATTCTAGGGAGGAATTATTAACTCTACTGATCTTTTCAAGGAACAAGCTATTCATTTAAATGATTTTTCTGTTATTTCTGTATTTTCCACTACATTAATTCCCACTCTTCTCTTTATTGTTGGCTTTAATTCACTCTGTTTGTTATTTTTCTAGCTTCTCAAAATAGAAACTTATATTATTCATTTAATTTTTTTATACTCTAAAATAAGCATTTAGCACTATACATTTCCCCTCTAAGCACTACTTTAATTTCTCACATATTTTGATACATTGTATTTTCATTATCACTGTTTAAAATATTTTCTTTCTTACATTACAACTCAAGGCCTAGAAGGTATTATTTAATTTGAAAATATTTGGAGGTTTCCAGATGTTTTTTGTTACTGATTTCTACTTAAATTCTGTTATGGGCAGAGAACATACTTTGTATGTTTTTAGTCCTTTTGTTGAAGTCTGTTTTATGGCGCAGAATATAGCCTACCTTAGTGAATGTTCTGTGTGCACTTGAAAAGAATATATATTCTGGTTATTGGATTTGTAATTTATGAATGTCAATTTGATTAAATTGGTTGATAGTTTCATTGAAGCTTCTATATTCTTACTGAATTGCTGCATTTTTGTTTAAGTGATTACTGAAACATGTTAAAATCTCCAAATAGAATTGTAAATGTATTTCTCTCATTAGTTGGTAAGGTTTTGCTTCATTTATTTTTAAACTTTGTCATTAGGTGTATAGACATATAAGATTGTTATATCTTCTTGCTTTATTGGGCATTTTGTCATTACCAAATTGATCCAAAGTCCATTTTTTCTGATACTAAACAAGGCACTCAGACTTTTGCTTAGTGTTTGCATGGTAATAGTTTTTCCGTCCATCTATTTTTCAGATGTAGGTGTTTCTGAATTTAAAATATTTCTTGTAGACTTCATGCAGTTTGGTTCTTATTTGTTACTGTGTTTAATAATCTTTGCTTTTGTAATTGCACTCTCTAAACGAGAGGGTTGACAATATTTTCTGTAGAGGGCCAGGTAGTAAAAAGTTTCAACTTTACAGGACATGCCGTCTCTGTCTCAGCTGTTCAGTTCTGCTATTGTAGTGTAAAAGCTGATATATGTAACACATTAATGAATGAGTGTGGCTGTATTCCAATGAAAGTTTATTTCTAAAACAGGTGGTGGGACATAGTTTTCCAGTCTTTGTCTGGATCATTTTAATTGTCAACATCATTGGGTTTAAGTCTACTATTTTTCTTTGTGTTTTCCTATGTATATTTTTCCTTTCACATTATTCAGGCATTTTATAGTATTCCATTTTATCTCTGCTATGATTTATTAGGTATACTTCTTTGTTCTGTTTACTAGTGGTTGCTCTAGAGTTTACAAATGCATCTGTAACTTATCACAGTACACCTTCAAATAATATTACACCATTTTGTGTTTAATGCAAGGCCCTTAAAACAGTTTGCTTCCATCGTCTCCTTCCATCCTTTGTACTATTTTTTAAGTACATTTTACTTCTCCATATGTTATAAACCCCACAATACACTGTTCTTATTTTTTATTTAAAGAGGCAATTATCTTTTCTAAAGAATCAAGCAATAGGAAAAAGTTATTTTCTATTTGCCTACATATTTACAGTATCTAGCATACTTCTTTTTTTGTAGAGATCTGAGTATTCATCTATCCATATATCTTACAGTTGCTTCTCATGATATTTGTCTTCCTTTAAAATTCTTGAGAACATGTATAAAAGTTGTTTAAAAGTTTTCTGCTAATTCCATAGTTTCTGTCATTTCCCGGACTTTTTCTTTTATTTGGCTTTCTTCTTTGTTTGGGTCATGTTTTTCCTTCTTTTTTCTATTTGTAGTAATTTTTCATTGGATATTGTATTGTGAGGTTTTTTTTTTTTAAGTATTTTTTTTCTGAGAGTCTGGATTTTGTTTTCTTCCTTTACAGTATTGAGTAACTTATTGATCAGCTTGATCCTTTTGAGGCTTGTTTTTAAGCTTTGTTTGGGTGAGTCCAGAATTGCCTTTATACTACAGTTAACTTAGCCCTATTAAAAAAGACATGATTCTTTTTGGATTTCTAATGAATGCTCTAGTGACTGAAATTGTGAATTCTTACTCTGAAATTTTTTCTGCTTATAGCTCTCTAGTAGTTTTTTCACTTAGCTTTATGGAGTTTTATCCTGTGCATACACAGATGACTATTCGGCAACAGATTCCCTCCTTTTACTCCAGTTCACTGGTCCTGCAAATTCCAGCTGTCTGAGCCTTCACAATTTCTGATCTCTATCAGTCCACTGTGCTCTGCTTGGGTTCTCCTTTCCTACACTGTTCCTCGAGGCAGAGAGAGAGCTGGGGAGATATGCAATTCACCTGGTATCCCTTCTTTCATGTACCACAGTCCTTACCAGTGTCTAAGAGCTGTGAGTCCTTTGGGGCTGCTTTTTCATCTGGCCTGATAAAGTGCTGAAGAAGCTAGCATACTAACAAAAAATTAAATTGATATGTCTGTCATTGTTAAATCATAATAATCATCAAAATTATCACTGTCTTGTTTATAGGAGTTTTTGTATAGCAGTGCTGGTAACCCTTTTTCTTTCACACTTAAAAAATTTTTATACACTTTCTCCTATATAGGTTTAAGAAATTATGCATGCATATTTCTTATCTTTTGCTTTATGGTTTCAGAGGATTTTGTCATGCTTAGAAAAGCTTTTCTTACCTCATTATTTTTAAAAAGTTTTTCCCCATTTTCTCCTAGCATTTTATGATTTAACTATGTTTACATTTAAATATTACCCATCATGCATTTATTCTTTCTTTTCTTTTCTTTTTACTTTGTTTCTTATTGAGATGAAATTCACATAGCATAGAATTCAACCATTTTAAAGTGAACAATTCAATGACATTTAGCATACATTCCAAAATACTTTCATTATTCCATTAGAAACCCTATGTATTTTAAGCAGTTACTTCTCATTCCCCAGCCCCCAACAACCACTGATCTGCTTTTTGTCTCCATAGGTTTACCTATTCTGTATATTTAAAATAAATGGAAGCATTCAATATGTGACCTTCTCAGTCTTGCCTCTCCTCTTCCTCCTGGCAAATTTTTTTGAGGTTTGTCCTCATTGAAACATGTATCTGTACTTCATTTCTTTTTATGGTTGAGTAATATCCCATTGTGTTATACATATCATAATTTGCCTATCCATTCATCCATTGATGGACATTTGAGTTGTTTCCACCTTTGACTATTGGGAATAGTGCTACTATGGACACGTGTACACATATTTGTTTAAGTATCTATTTTCATTTCTTTTACATAAATACCTAGGGAATTGTGGTATTTATTTTATAAAGAAGGAGATATAAATTTAGCAATTTCAATTTTTCCCAAGAATCTAGCCTTATGTCTTAGCTCCATTTCTTGTTATCTGTCCTTTACTAATTTAAGTTGCTTCCTTTGTCATGTACTAACTTGGATTAATTTCTTTACTGTCTGGTTCCATTGTTCCATCTGTCATTCTATATGCCAGTACCACAGATTCTCCCAATCCCATATTCATATAGTTATTGTTTTAACTTTTGGTCAGGAAAGCCTAACCCCATCCCCAGTTATTCTTTTTGTCATAATTTTCCTTGCTAGTTCCACATTAATTCCTCCAGATGAACCTTTCATTCCTTTCTATCAATAACATTATAAATACTGAATATCTTCTTGATATTTACATGGAAAATTACCATTTTAATTTCTGCTTAAGAAAATGGTCAAGAATACCCTCTTTAAATGGAAATTGAATATTCATTGTACGCTTCAGTGCTGTTATTAATTGGTGACTATGGTACCATTGTGGTAAGTTTTCATATTTTTAGGTGGACTGTGATTTTTTTCTTTTTTAGCCTTAAAATCTGAAGAGGATGATTACTATATTAATGGTGCCTGGACTATTGACTGGCCTAGGAAGTTTGATGTTGCGGGGACAGCTTTTCACTACAAGAGACCAACTGATGGACCAGAGTCCTTGGAAGCTCTAGGTCCCACCTCAGGAAATCTCATTGTCATGGTAAATGTGTTTTTGCCACTTCATTTCTACTGTTTGTAATCTGCCTCCTGAGGCAGGAAGGGAAGGCTTAATTATCTGTTTTACAGAGAGTGAAATTAAGGTAAATAAATGTGAAATGGTTTGCCCAAAGGTGTTAAATCTGTGTAAAGTTAAGGCCATATTGGTTTTCCATATGACTGTTTGATCTTTTCAATACTTGCTAGAATAATATTTTTATGACCAAACAAGTCAGATAAGAGAAATGGCTCCAAATAACCCTGGAAAATGAAGGGAGAAAATTCATTATAAGTGCATGTGTTCTAAAAGTTATGTTAAACTTCCTGTTAGACTTGCTTTATGACATTTTCTTCTTCAAAAGAAATAATAAATATTTGAATGAAGGCTCATTGCATTTTAATGATCTTCACCAGTTGTTTTCAATGGCAGGTTCTGCTTCAGGAACAGAATTTGGGAATTAGGTATAAGTTCAATGTTCCCATCACTCGGACTGGCAGTGGAGACAACGAAGTTGGCTCTACATGGAATCATCAGCCTTGGTCAGAATGTTCAGCTACTTGTGCTGGAGGTAAGACACCCACTAGGCAGCCCACCCAGAGGGCAGGATGGAAAGCAAAACATATTCTGAGCTATGCTTTGTGTTTGCGAAAGAAGCTAATTGGAAACATTTCTTACAGGTTTGCTTCAAGCTGTAATTTAGCAAAAGAAACTTTGCTTAATTATATTATATTCCATTTGTTTTTAACCTCATGTAATTTGTGCAGATTTGTTGGTAAAATACATCTTGGCACAATGAGTGTCTCTGCTGGTGCTTCTCCCAAGACTATCTTGAAGGTGGGCTGTTTGCTTTTCATGAACACATTGTTGGTAAATAACATCAAGAGTTTTAAATAAGAAAATGAGCAAGAATCAGACGGCACAGATGCAACTTGTAATGGGGGATGAGAATGTATGTCTGTGTGCTTGTGTGTTTGTGTTTGTGTGCTTGTGTGTTTCCCACAATCCTATTCAAACTCCCGTCTCCAGCCATCAAAGTTAAGGGGCCATATACTGGAATACTACAATAATTACTGCTGTCTGGGTCTCTGGGTTAATGGTATATGCTGACCCCATCATAGTCCCTCAGAAAGGTAGCTGCTAGGCAGTGGTTGGTGATGTGTTGGTTGTCCCATGTGCGTTTTTCATGGGTGCCTTTTCCCCACAATTTACTCTATTCCTAATCCTCCTCCCTCTAGTGGCCACCAATGCAATTCTTTACCTCTGGCTGGGAGAGCAGGACAGTTGGCTTCCTTCAAAGCCAACACCCTTGCTGCTGCACGGACTGGTGAGTAGAAGTGCTGTGCAAGCAGCATCTTCCTTCTCTCTGGAGACTAAATGCATCGCCTCCACCGTACACCCTGATCCCAATAGGCAAGGGAACAAAGCTGTCCCTCAGGCCGTGGCTGGACTAGAGCACCTCACCATTCCAAAAGCAAAGATCAGATTTTGAACAGCGCCATTCAGAATGGGAGAAAGTGAATCGTCCCATTTTATTCCATATTCCAATGTATTACCTATTATCCCTTTCTAAACTGCTCAGAAACATGACTTAACATGGCTTTACCTCTCTTTTCCTGTGTTTACTGAATCTCTAAACACCTCTGATTCTCAAGGCTTGAATCAGAGAAATGATTATCTTCTAATAGATTCAGTATTTTTAGACTTATACTGGTTAAAATCATTGATTAACTACAACTTCACTAGTAAATTCTATACAAAATAAAAAAACAAAAAAGCAAATGAATAATAGTAATATTTTCTCCTGTGTTACATGTTGTGAAACATGGTTATGTATAATTTATGGCATATTTTAAAAGATTTCTAATTCCCATCCATTTTATATGTGAAATGGCTGGTGACTTATAATACAAAGTTTTAAAAACTATGTGGCATCACTGTTTATTTTAATAAAATAAAGGATATTTGAAATTAATTTTTCAATTGATTGCCATTGTGTTATATTTCAGTGGCATTTATACATCTCTCTTCATTCCAATTAAATTCCTATTTATTCAGTCTGTAAATTAACTTTCCCCTTTTCACATAGCAAAAAATTATTCTTGATAAAACTATATACATAATTCCAGCCCTAAAGTGAGGTGGGATAAACTTTTTAAAGAATCAAAATAATTTGAAGTTTAGGAAATCTAATGAGAGAAGTCTGAATGTTGAGTTTGATTAGCTTGGAGGAGAGAAGGCTGAGGGAAAGTATATTAGTAACTTCAAGTATGTGACAGAATGTTGAATGGGAAATTCTTAGCGCCGGTTCTTCTTTGTACTGAAAATTGCTATATTTGGGGATGGTTTAGATAGAGTCTTGTTTGAGGCCAAGGAGGGATTAAGTGAATTCTCAATGTTCCTTCTAACCCTATGACTCTTTGTTCAAAAAGGAGATAGTCCAACAAAAAAAGAAAAGAAAAAGGCCATGAAAACTGAATTTAAAAGAAAACTATAATTTTAATAAAGTAAAGGAGTATGAACTCATGTCCTAAGAAATCATAATATAAAAGTGATTTTCTGTGATAGGGGATAAAACAAGAAGGCAGAAAAGAAGGAAGATATTTGAGGTGGTTCCCTAGACATTCTGGGAACCGGAGTTCTGTTCAGTTGTGAGTGATTATGACAGCATTCATGAGGCCGTTGCCTTCTTTGGAAGAGAGATGTACAGTGTTTGGAAGTCGGCAGGCATAGTGTGAAGAGCTGTCATTTGTCTTGCTTGGTAAGTGGTTCTCAAAGTGTGGTCCCTATTCAGCATCAACATCACCTGAATACTGATTAGAAATGCTAAGTTGGGAGCCCCATCTCGGAGACCTGAATAGAAACTCTGGGTGGGGCCCAACAGTCCATGTTTTAGCAAGCTCTCCAGGTCATTCTGGTGCTTGCCCAAGTTTGGGAACCACTAGTCTTGGATGACAGAGGAACTGAAAGCTAGAACTCTATAAACAATCTGTATTCTCATCACTGATACCTGTACATCTTTCTAGACTTATTTTGTACCCAGAACAGTGTCTGGAACATACTAGGCACTCAATAAATTTTTATAGGTGAGTCAGTGAGCAAAAGGAATTAATTATTTTGGCAAGTCTATATTTGTGCCAGTTCTTTCCCATGTGGAAAATGAGTGTTTAGAATTGCTAATGTCCTTATGCAGTTGGGGTAAGAGATTGCCCAAGAGAAGCAGTATAATTTTAATCAGCCTGGATAAGTAAAGCCAAGCACCTCTCTTGTTTTCTTTGCTTTGAATAGGTGGAAAATATTTTCCAGGATATAGTGTACAGATAGCATTATTAGAGTTGTTCTTCCTACTACTTTTCATCCCAACTTCTTTAAATACAGGAGGCTTATGATTGAGGGAAGTAAAATCCCTTAGGACTCAGGAATCTTGATCAAAGAGGTACCCAGAGTCATCTACTTGATAATGGTAAAAGGAAATTCATTTATAGTTAAGGAATCTTTCAGGAAAAAGTCATTTCTACTGAATTTTCACACAGGAGCTAAGGAAGAATACTAAAGTCATTCTTAATTGGGACACTCCACTCTCATCTTTCCAGGGTGGTGCTAGGTGTCTTGAAGATACCAAAGCTTTTAAAACTGGAAAAGGAGAAAACAAGAAAGATCTCAAAGAACTTTCTATTGCAACTCACAAGACTTCTCAATGTTTTTACCTAATACTCTCTTGCGCATGTTTTATTAATGGCAATACCTTTGGACTTTGAGTTTGGGAGCAATGTTGATAGCCTCTCTTATGTGATCTTTTAAGATAAGAAGTTTTGAGACTTGTTTTTTTGTTGCTTAGCAGACCCAATGACGAATCTAATGCTGCAGGAAACATTGCTGGTGATTCAGTCCCAGTAATGGTCTTTTCTCTGAGTAAGAGATGAAGCACTTCCTTAGCCTGAATAAGAACATTGAGATGCTGTGGGGTGTTGTTTTCAGGATAAATGTGATTTTTAAGATACAGTTGTGATTCTTCCTCTGAGAGAAACCCAAGCCCAGTGAATTAGAACTTGACTATTTTCTGAGCCATTGTTACTCCTAGTAGAGTTTTGTTTCTTTATTCCTTATCCAGGGCATTGTATATTCAGTAATTTATCTGACTCTCAAATTTATATACTGCCATTGTGTTCATGGTTAATGTGTTAATTGATAAACCTTAGCTGGGTAGAGAGAATTGTATTACTTTAAAATACAAACTTTAAGGACTCATTTTCAAGTAGTAATTTATGCCAGTGTGCCTTTGTACTGTGACTTTTAAAGATTCAAACCACAACTATTGTATATACATCTTTTGATTTTACTCACACATACTCTTTTTACTAATGTTTGGCTAGGTGTATGGTTCTGAAATTTTAGGATACATCACCATCACCTGAATATCTTGCTCAAATGAGATTGCTAGATTTTGCATCCAGGTTCTAACGTAGGCCCAATAGGCCTGGAGTAGACCCAGTAGATCTGGGATAGACCCTGTAGGCCTGGTGTACATCCAGTAGGCCTGGGGTAAACCCAGTAGGTCTGGGGTAGACCCAGTAGGCCTCGGGTAGACCCTGTAGGTCTGGAGTAGACTCAGTAGGTCTAAGGTAAACTCTGTATGCCCGGGGTAGACCCAGTAGGCCTGGGGTAGACGCTGTAGGTATGGAGTAGACTCAGTAGGTCTAAAGTAAACTCTATGGGCCCCGGGGTAGACCCTGCAGGCCTGGGGTGGACCCAGTAGGCCTGGTGTAGACCCTGTAGGTTTGGGTAGACTCAGTAGGTCTAAGGTAAACTCTATAGGCTTGGGGTAGACCCTGTAGGCCTGGGGTAGGCTCTGTAGGCCTAGGGTAGACCCAGTAGGTCTAAAGTAAACTCTGTAGGCCTGAAGTATACCCTGTAGGGCTGGGGTAAACCCAGTAGGTCTAAGGTAAACTCTGTAGGCCTGGGGTAGACCCCGTAGGCCTGGGGTAGGCACTGTAGGCCTGGGGTAGTCCTAGTAGGTCTAAAGTAAACTCTGTAGGCCTGGGGTAGACACAGTAGGCCTGGGGTAGACCCTGTAGGTCTGGGTAGACTCAGTAGCTCTAAGGTAAACTCTATAGGCCTGTAGGTCTGGAGTAGACCCAGTAGACTGGGGGTAGACCCTGTAGGTCTGGAGTAGACTGAGTAGATCTGAGGTAAACTCTGTAGGCCTGGGGTAGACCCTGTAGACCTGCAGTAGACCCAGTAGGCCTGAAGTAGACCCTATAGGTATGGGGTAAACCCTGAAGGCCTGGGGTAAACCCAGTAGTTCTGGGGTTGGCCTCTAGGCCTGGAAAGACCCTGTAGGCCTGGGGTAGCCCCTGTAGGTCTGGAGTTGACTCAGTAGGTCTAAGGTAGACTCTGTAGGCCTGGGGTAGACCCTGTAGGCCTGGGGTAGACCCAGTATGCCTGGGGTAGACCCTGTAGGTCTGGGGTAGGCTCTGTAGGCCTGGGGTAGACCCAGTAGGTCTACGGTAAACTCTGTAGGCCTGGGAAGACCCTGTAGGTCTAAGGTAAACTCTGTAGGCCTGGGGAAGACCCTGTAGGTCTAAGGTAAACTCTGTAGGCCTGGGGAAGACCCTGTATATCTACGGTAAACTCTGTAGGCCTGGAGTAGACCCAGTAGGCCTGGGGTAGGCCCTGTAGGTCTGGGTAGACTCAGTAGGTCTAAGGTAAACTCTATAGGCCTGGTGTAGACCCTGTAGGCCCGATGTAGACCCTGTAATTCTGGGTAGACTCAGTGGGTCTAAGGTAAACTCTATAGGCCTGGGTTAGACCCAGTAGGCCTAGGGTAGACCTGTAGGTCTGGGGTAGGCCCTGTAGGCCTGGGGTAGACCCAGTAGGTCTAAGGTAAACTCTGTATGCCTGGGGTAGACCCTGTAGGCCTGGGGTAGACTCAGTAGGTCTAAGGTAAACTCTGTAGGCCTGGGGTAGACCCATTAGGACTGGGGTAGACCCTGTAGGTCTGAGTAGACACAGTAGGTCCACGGTAAACTCTATAGGCCTTGGGTAGACCCAGTAGGCCTGGGGTAGACCCTGTAGTTCTGGGGTAGACCCATTAGGCCTGGTGTAGACCCTGTACATCTGGGTTGACTCAGTAGATCTAGGGAAAACTCTGTAGGCCTGGGGTAGAATCTGTAGATCTGCAGTAGACCCATTAGGCATGAGGTAGACCCTATAGGTATGGGGTAAACCCTGTAGGCCTGGGATAGACCCCATAGTTCTGGGGTTGGCCTCTAGCCCTGTAAAGACCCTGTAGGTCTGGGGTAGTTCCTATTGGTCTAGAGTAGACTCAGTGGGTCTAAGGTAAACTCTGTAGTCCTGGGGTAGACCCTTTAGGCCTGGGGTAGACCCAGTAGGCCTGGGGTAGGCCCTGTATGTCTGGAATAGACTCAGTAGATCTAAGTTAACTCTGTAGGCCTGGGTAGACCTTGTAGGCCTTAGGTAGATCCTGTAGGCCTGGGGTAGACCCTGTAGGTCTGGGGTAGACCTAGTAGGCCTGGGGTAGACACTGTATGTCTGGAGTAGACTCAGTATGTTGAAGGTAAACTCTGTAGGCCTGGGGTAGACCCAGTAGGCCTGAGGTAAACCTTGTAGGCCTGGGGTAGACCTTGTAGGTCTGGGTAGACTCAGTAGGTCTAAGGTAAACTCTGTAGGCCTGCGGTAGACCCAGTAGGCCTGGGGTAGACCCAGTAGTTCTGGGGTTGGCCTCTTGCCCTGGAAAGAACCTGTAGGTCTGGGGTAGACCGTGTAGGTCTGGAGTAGACTCAGTAGATCTGAGGTAAACTCTGTAAGCCTGGGGTAGAACCTGTAGACCTGCAGTAGATCCAGTAGGCCTAAAGTAGACCCTATAGGTATGGGGTAAACCCTGTAGGCCTGGGGTAGACCCTATAGGTATTGGGTAAACCCTGTCAGCCTGGGGTAAACCCAGTAGTTCTGGGGTTGGCCTCTAGGCCTGGAAAGACCCTGTAGGCCTGGGGTAGACCTTGTAGGTCTGGAGTCTACTCAGTAGGTCTAAGGTAAACTCTGTAGGCCTGGGGTAGACCCAGTAGGCCTGGGGTAGACCCTGTAGGTCTGGGTAGACTCAGTAGCTCTAAGGTAAACTCTATAGGCCTGGGGTAGACACTGTAGGTCTGGAGTAGACCCAGTAGACTGGGGGTAGACCCTGTAGGTCTGGAGTAGACTCAGTAGGTCTAAGGTAAACTCTGTACGCCTGGGGTAGCCTCTGTAGACCTGCAGTAGACCCAGTAGGCCTGAGGTAGACCCTATAGGTATGGGGTAAACCCTGTAGGCCTGGTGTAAACCCAGTAGTTCTGGGGTTGGCCTCTTGCCCTGGAAAGAACCTGTAGGTCTGGGGTAGACCGTGTAGGTCTGGAGTAGACTCAGTAGATCTGAGGTAAACTCTGTAGGCCTGGGGTAGACCCTGTAGACCTGCAGTAGACCCAGTAGGCCTGAAGCAGACCCTATAGGTATGGGGTAAACCCTGTAGGCCTGGGGTAAACCCAGTAGTTCTGGGGTTGGCCTCTAGGCCTGAAAAGACCCTGTAGGCCTGGGGTAGACCCTGTAGGTCTGGAGTCGACTCAGTAGGTCTAAGGTAAGCTCTGTAGGCCTGGGAAGACCCTGTAGGTCTAAGGTAAACTCTGTAGGCCTGGGGAAGACCCTGTAGGTCTAAGGTAAACTCTGTAGGCCTGGGGAAGACCCTGTATATCTACGGTAAACTCTGTAGGCCTGGCATAGAGCCTGTAGGTCTAAGGTAAACTCTGTAGGCCTGGGGTAGACCCTGTAGACCTGCAGTAGACCCAGTAGGCCTAAAGTAGACCCTATAGGTATGGGGTAAACCCTGTAGGCCTGGGATAGACCCCATAGTTCTGGGGTTGGCCTCTAGCCCTGGAAAGACCCTGTAGGTCTGGGGTAGTTTCTATTGGTCTAGAGTGGACTCAGTAGGTCTAAAGTAAACTCTGTAGGACTGGGGTAGACCCAGTAGGCCTGGGGTAGGCCCTGTTTGTCTGGAATAGACTCAGTAGGTCTAAGTTAACTCTGTAGGACTGGGTAGATCTTGTAGGCCTTAGGTAGACCCTGTAGGCCTGGGGTAGACCCTGTAGATCTGGGTGGACTCAGTAGGTCTACGGTAAACTCTATAGGCCTGGGGTAGACCCTGTAGGCTTGGGTAGACCCTGTAGGTCAGGGTATACTCAGTAGGTGTAAGGTAAACTCTATAGGCCTGGGTAGACCCTGTAGGCCTGGGGTAGACCCTGTAGGTCTGGGGTTGGCCCTGTAGGCCTGGGGTGGACCCAGTAGGCCTGGGGTAGACCCTGTAGGTCTGGGGTAGGCCCTATAGTTCTGGGGTAGACCTAGTAGGCCTGATGTAGACCTTGTAGGTCTGGGTAGACTCAGTAGGTCTAAGGTAAAGTCTATATGCCTGGGGTAGACCCTGTAGGCCTGGGGTAGACCCTGTAGGCCTGGAGAAGGCCCTGTAGGTCTGGGTAGACTCAGTAGGTCTAAGGTAATCTCTGTAGGCCTGGGGTAGACCCTGTAGGTCTAAGGTAAACTCTGTAGGCCTGGGGTAGACCCAGTAGGCCTGGGGTAGTCCCTGTAGGTCTGGGTAGACTCAGTAGGTCTAAGGTAAACTCTGTAGGCCTGGGGTAGACCCTGTAGGCCTGGGGTTGACCCAGTAGGTCTGGGGTAGGCCCTGTAGGTCTGGAGTAGACTCAGTAGTTCTAAGGTAAACTCTATAGGCCTGGGGGAGACCCAGTAGGCCTGGAGTAGACCCTGTAGGTCTAGGGTATGCCGTGTAGGCCTGGGGTAGACCCAGTAGGTCTAAGGTAAACTCTGTTGGTGTGGGGTAGACCCTGTAGGCCTGGGGTAGACCCTGTATCCCTTGAATAGACCCTGTAGGCCTGGGGTAGACCCTGTAGGTCTGGGGTAGGCCCTGTAGGCCTGGGGTAGGCCCTGTAGGCCTGGGGTAGACCCAGTAGGTCTGGTGTAGGCCCTGTCGGTCTGGAGTAGATTCAGTAGGTCTAAGTTAAACTCTGTAGGCCTGGGGTAGGCCCTGTAGACCTGGGGTAGGCCCAGTAGTCCTGAGGTAGACCGTGTAGTTCTGGGGTTGGCCTCTAGCCCTGTAAAGACCCTGTAGGTCTGGGGTAGACCCTGTAAGTCTGGAGTAGACTCAGTAGGTCTAAGGTAAACTCTGTAGGCCTGGGGTAGCCCGTGTAGGCCTGGGGTAGACCCTGTAGGTCTGGTAGACTCAGTAGGTATAAGGTAAACTCTGTAGGCCTAGGGTAGCCCCTGTAGGCCTGGGGTAGACCCAGTAGGCCTGAGGTAGACCCTGTAGGCCTGGGGTGGACTCTGTCGGCTTGTGGTAGACCCAGTAGAAATGGGGTAGGCTCTGTAGACCTGGGGTAGGCCCTGTATGCCTAAGGTAAACCCTATGATTTGCCTTTGTAATGAGTTTCTGTGTGATGCCAGTGCTGCAGGTTCAGGAAGAATACTTGGAAAAACATTGGGCTAGGTGCTCAGATTTCATAAAGTAAAAGTCTATTAAAAAAAAGGGATGAAACTTTCAGGTGAAAATCCATATTACAGTTGTAGTCCACATTACAGCTAATCTTTTTTATTACAGCTAATCTTTTTTAATGATAAGTGGTTCTGCTACTCAGCTATGTCATAACAAATAAACTTTTTAATTGATATAACATTTTCTGATACCCTGTTTCATTTGATCATCCTCAACAGCACCATGAGATAGGCATTGCTTTTGTTACTCCTATTTTACAGATAAAACTCAAGTGAAGGAACTTATGAAATCAAGACTTAGAAATTCAGTCTCTAGTGATTTTTAAAATGTAGCATTTTCTCTAAAAATAAAAATCATCCTTTACCTTTAACAGATCATTTTTACCAGTTGGCAATCTCAATAAAGCAACAAAGTATATCCCCACTCAAAAATGTCTCGCTCACTAGCTTGAAATTAAATGTTTTCCTTAAAGCAATGATTCTCAACTTCAGCTGTACAGTTATCACCTGGATAACTTTGAAAAATTGTGATGCTTGGGCCTGCCCCTCTAAACGGGAGTCTGATTTAATTGGCTAGGAGTGTGGCCTGGGTGTCAGATGTTTAGAAGTTCCCTAGGTAATGCTGGTGTGCAGCCAAGGTTGTGAAGTACTGCTTCTGAGGCTGATTGGAAGTTTATTTAGTCTTCAGATATTTTACATGTAGATGCAAATACCTCTGGGAGCATTACTAACTCACATCTCTGTTATTAATTGGCTATGAATGTAAAGGTTAATGAGGTTTAGTATAATCTGGGGTGGAAAGTGGAGAGGGGCATCAGAGAAGGGAATGAAAAATGGTAGAATGCCAACTAATTTCATAATTTTATTTAATGTGGCCATTGACCTTGGACATTCATATTTTTCAGTTTATTTACATGTCTTTTTCTTTACCTGATGGATCATTTATAAGCATCTAGTTAATACTTTTAAAACTGAAATTGTGCTTAATGTTGCTTCTCGGTCTTTTGGCTAAGATCAAATGAAATTCTACTTAGCAGATTTTCCTAGGTTCTTCCTTCTAATTTCAAATTTCTCTGGTACTAGGGAGCTATAACAAAAAAATGGTGTTATAGTCAACCAACTTTAATTTAGGTCCACAAGTCAAAATATAAGAGGCATGTGGCCCCTGTCTTAACATATATTTATGAAAAATGATAGCAAACTTTTTTTCTCTTTGTGACTTAAAGTTCTAAGCATAGAAGGCCTTCTATTGTTTTAGAAAATTGTTGTTTCATTAGGGAGTGAATCTTTGCAGAATGCAGCAGCATTCATGATAATTTCCTTCACTACCTTTCTGGATATACTCTCATTTCCCACTATTCAAACCATTCCCTTTTCTCCCCTACAGCCTCCCTAGCCCTACTTCTCTTATTTGAACAACCATAGCCTTTAAAGCAAAACCTTCCAAAGCTGTTAATTTAGAGTTGATGCTGTAGTGTTGCATTCAACTTTGCACCTGTTCTGTTACAAATGAAACCTCAAGAATGTTTGTGTGTGTGTGTGTGATGCAAAGGTCAGAAATACATTTATATTTTGCATGTATTCATTTTAAATGTATTCTCTAAATATACAGTCTTTGTCCTGCCACCAGCTCTGTTGACACTTCTGATTATTTTTTCCAAATCATTTCTTCTTTGAGTAGAAGTATAAAAATTACATACCAAAGAACTCAGTTTGGTCAGGTTTTTACGGACAAACAGGCATTTCTCTGCTAAACATTGCTTGGCAGCTCAGGTGGGAAAAGATAAGCAAAAGCTATGCTTAGATTAAGTAGGAGGAGAAGGAAGAAGACAGGTTTATTTTTAGAGTTAATTTTGATTTTGTTTGAAGGTCAAAGATGACCGAGTTTGTTACATATACTATGGAGTTATTCAAGAATCTGATCAATTGTAATTGACCATTTAAAATGTTACCATTACTTTTTCTTTTACATTTACACAGTCTAATTTTTCTTGTATGCTTAAGGCTTATTTTATTTATTATTCTTTTTCTTCCCTGGATATCATCTTAAGCCTAATTTGTGTGTGTGTGTGTGTGTGTGTGTGTGTGTGTGTGTGTGTGTGTGTGTGTGTGTGTGTGTGTGTAGCATATAAACTTAAAAAATATTCTGTTTCTTCTTTCTAGTGAGAAAAATCTTATGTTACCTTTTGTCATTTCACCTGATTGACTTGTATTCTTATACATACTAGAGCTGGTTTCTACTCTTTAAGATTTTAGGGTGCTTTATATAGTTTCCAACTACAATTTTGTATTTTCCTAATTTAGGGCCATACTTTTCAAATTGCACCATGGTGCCTAAGGACAATGTAGCAGACTTAATAGAGGCACTGCAGAATATTGTACACTTTTCATGGAAACAAACTGGCTTTGTTCATACACACACAGATTATTACTAATAAGTTGCTTGGACCTAACTATTTAATACACGAAACTCCTAGATTTTTTTTTCTGGCTAGGAGATACTGTGAAAAAATTACTGAGACACTAAGTGTGTCATGAACCAAGACATGAACCTCTTGATTGAGGGTAGAACATGTGTCATTAAAGTTGGTTAAAAATTAGTCACCTCCCTTCCTATTTGTACATGTTGAATCTCATTTCATAAAGGGGAAAATATGCACATACACTCCTTTTTCAGAGTCCTGGTGATGTTCAGAGTTCAAAAATGGAGACTCTCCTGCACTTCTTATTCAGGAACTAGAGTTCTTGAATAATAAGTAAATTTCCTCTTCACATCTGCATTAAGTGTTCCTTCAGCTGTGTCCTCCTGGCTGTGTTTCCTCCCTATGTCTCTGTTAGTCCAGTTTGAGAGTACTGGGTGATGAAAGCAAAAAAGAAGATGAAGAAGAAAGAAAAAAGAAAAAGAAGCTATATATTTAGCCTATGATAGCAAATTCTTCTTTGCAACTTACTGTCTAGCAAGTTTATGTGATAATCTATACTATTCCATTTATTCATAACATACTTTTCAATTTATTTTAATGAATCTATCATGCAGATTGCTTTGGCTTCTTTAAAAAGTTGGATATCTCTCCATTATTTCTATGGAAATGTATGTCCATGTTAAAGATTTTACTGTTTTCAAGAATAATACAACATAAGCATAATGTGCACTTAAAAATAGAGTAAGTCTATTCTAAAATAACATTTTTTAAATTGTTTTAAAAGAGTAATTATTAGAAACAATATAGTGCAATCTTTAGGCCAGTACTAATACCCAACTGAAAGAGGACAGCTTTATAAGTACCAGATAAAACAGAGGCAAATGCTTTACATTTGCACAGATATTATTTTAATTTCTTTGCTATTTCTAAGATACCTGTATATACTTAACAACTAATAAAGGTCAATTCACATAATTAGTGAACGAAATTTGCTTCAAACAAGGATTTTTGAAACTTGACTTTTACAGACATAGTAATAATGACTAACACTTGTATTGCAGCTTATAAAGGACATATACATTGTAACTTCGACAGAAACTCAAAGTGAAGGAGTCCACAGATGGAGCAAAGGAAAACAAAATCCAGTTTGTTTTTCAAGATTCAAAATAGACTTAATTGAAATAAAATGTGAAAGACTTAAAAAACGTTGACTTACAGTTAAATTTACTTCTCTTTGATTTAGGATTTACCATCCAGAAGTTACTTGCAGAGTTAAGTAAGATAACAGATGGCAATTTTAGTTTGAATAATTAAAAGCACTTTACTACTCATTGCCATTTATTTCCCTTTGAAGAAACATAGTTATATAATTGGTTCTCATGAAAAATTCCCTATAAAAGATATTTTCTGTGTGAGCTTGCACAATGTGTTGTTATTAGAAACTAAGAGGGTCATTTTACACTTGTTTCCTGTATACGCCAACTTAGAGATAAAACAGATCACTGCGATATTTTTAATAATACGTGTCCCTTGTAAAAAGTGATGCGCGTTTACAAGGAATAAAGATTTACATTCGGTTTTGTTCATTATTCCTTAATTTTCTCTTTGGTCTTTGAAAAGTAATATATTTGTAAGACTAGGCAAAGGTCTCTCATTGCATTCCCCCATTTACTCTCTCCCACCATACCCTCCTTTCAGGTCATTTTCAATGTTGAGAAGGAAGGGTACTCCTTCTCATACATAGGGGATTAATTGTAGTAGGCATCGTATCAAGGCACCTGGGAACATCACAGCTCCTGAAAGCCCAGGCCCTTTAGCATCCGTTGTGCCTGCCCTGTTCTCATAGAACATGACCTGGAGAGGAGCAACTCCTCTGGGCAAACTCAGGCTCTTGGTTGGTTCACACTTCTGGAAGCTGATACATTTGTTCATTTATTAGTCTATAATAATTATTTCTATTTCTCTTTTTCCTTAAGCATATGTCTTCCCCTGTATAATGCCCTTAAAAATTATTTGAATTTATATATATGAATATATATATACTTTTATATATGAAAGTTTAGTTTGATGACCTGACATTTTTAACTGTTTACTCCTACATATTATAGCTTGCATTTTTTTTCTAATGTTAAGATTTATAGCAGAAGACAAGAAATCTCTACTAAACCAAAACATTCCCCCTAGTGCTATTTTCCTTACTCTTTCATCTAATTTCTATTGCTTTAAAGATTATATTCTTCTTAACATGATCAGGGCCTGGATACATACTCAGTCACTGAAAAGTCTGGGTAAGGCTGAAACCAAAATTTGAGTGCATTCCTATTATAATGACGATCTATGTGTCATCATGTTTCACCTCACAGAAATTCTGTCCAAAATAGCATTTTTAACAATCATAACGTTATGCATCATTACAAAGTATTATGCATAAAATGCTTTTGGCAAAAATTAAGCCTCTTTTAATGGTAAGCATCATCATCTCAATTTTATGGGACTTGATGCTATTACTATTCCCCATTTTTTATACTTGAAGAAAATGAAGATTTTAGTTTAAAGGGTATATACTTTTTGGCTCCAAGGAAGGGGTTTTATGTATAATTAAAAGGAAAGCTTCTCCATTGGCATTAAACCCATCACAGGGCATGGAAGACGCTCAAGGTCTTCTTGCACTCTCAGCATCACTCCTCTCAAAGTTTTAATCAAATACCAAAAACAAATAAACTCCTGTTTAAGACCATGGAGTAAATATGAGTTAATTCCTTATATTAGGAAAGTTGCCTCTCACAAATTCCTGTTTGTAGTAAGTGTTCTGCTTTGGCTTGTCTAGCCCCTTGGATATGCACCTCACACTGGTGAGAACTCTGCCACCGGTTCTAACTCATACTGGTAAGAAAAGCAGACTTAGGAGGGAAGAAAATACTGAGCCATTGAATTGTGAGAAGGGACAGCTTTCAGAGCATTTTGGATCTGGAAGAAACATTAGAAATCATCTAATTTGATTGTCCCATTTCACAAAAGATAATGAAGACTTGCCTTAGTTCATTTACCTAAACTGCCCAAAACTCAAAAAAAGGTAACTAAATGTGACAGAAGTTGGAAGGAGTAGAAGGAACAAGATAAAGTGAAAGGGAATGATGTCACAGATATTGGCTATGAAAGCCTTAGTTCTTCAGTGAAGATCAGTGAAAGAGAGATCAGACAGCAATATATCAAAGTGGGGGACTGTAAAATGAAAAATATTAGATCAGAAAATGCACTATTTTATTAGATAAGGTATCTTCCATAATGGAATTATGATGGTACTAGTCTTATCCCCTCCTTCCATTTTAACATAATCTCATTGAGGTCAAGATTATCTCACTCAGTTTCCCCCTTATGATAACAAAAACCAAGCCTTAGGCATAATAGGAATTCAATGAGTTAAATTAAGTTAAATACTTTCCATGGAGGAGATTACTGTTACTATTTAATGAGTTGTATGAATTTCCTCCAGGGATAATATGTTTTCAAATAAATGCAGTATATGTCTGCCCCACTGTACCTTACCATCACTAAACATAGTTGCTCTAGAAAAATATGATGTTTTAGAGCCAGATTTTCCTTTTGATAGTCCTATTTTTCCTTAGGACATCTAGTTTTGCTTAGGACAGAAGGGAAGATGTTAGGAAGGCAGAGAAAGGAAGCCTTGAATGATAAAAACTAGTAGGAGGCTCTTAAGAAGAAGGAAGTATATGGTGGAGCTGATTGGTACCCTGGGTGCCAGCTGTTAGATCCAAGGCAGATGGGCTTTGCCCTGCCCTGCAAATGCCTGTGTCTCGCCAATAATCATGCAGCACAACAGCCAGATTCCGTTAGTGAAAGGCAGAGCAGAGAGACTTTTCTTTCGTTTTCCTGGCACTGGTTGCTCTTTGGATGCTCTCTGCAGTGAAGATTTAGATTAAATTAATATTGCTGGCCATATGCTCTGTACATTGTGGTTATATAGTGTTGTCTTGTTTGCTAGCTACTTTGGATGTTGTGGTTAGGCAAACTCTTGCCTTAGCCATCAACCACATTTTTAGTATAAGGGCTGACTTTTTTTTACTTTTCCTCCCCTCTTCCTCTTCAGAAAACTCTTCCTTGGGTAGTAGATATGATGTGCTATGCCATTAGGTTAAATTTCCTAAATGTTGGTTAGCCCATCAATCCCAAAGACACATTTATACCCCTTTTTCTTTCCCTCATTGACTCACTCACATGTGGTTCTCAACTGAATGGTCTAGGACTGAAATGCTGGGTTTATGAGTAGTTTGAGAAGACCTAGAAGATCTTTCTCCTGCCTTTAACTTCCCCACACCCTTCTCGGTTTAACACATATCACTCTTTCAAGTGAAATTCAAGTGGTAATTTCTGTGCATTGAACATCCTCTCTCTGCTTTTAAAACGGCTAACTTCCCTGAGAAAACAATAGACTGTCAAATGGTGTTACAAATGAACTTATGAAATGGTTTAATTCTCTGAAAGAAGAGAGAGATGGAACATGAGCACATTGAGCAGCTTATAAGGGGTGCAGAGGAGGGATTGAAACGGGGGCAAGAAAATGCAGAGGAGCTGTGGTCTCTGGAGTGTTCTCTCCAGGCAGGCCCTAGGGCTGTAGCTGCTGAGCAAAGACCCTTTGAACCATACCCATCTCCTAGAGTAAGCACAGCACAGGAAGGGTTCCATTTGGGACTCACTTGTGGCTTAGTGGACTTCTTGATCATTTTCCTGTGGTATATGCTATTTCAAAATACTAAAAGTCATAGCTCGATGTGTAACCAGAGCAGTGATTCAAATTGGGCACTCCTTCCTCTCATTGGACAAGAGAACCTTTGATGACCAGCAGGTTATCAGATTATCTGTAACTTTTGACTATTGACAGAAAATAAAATATAAGATCTGACAAATTTAAACTTATAGACTACAAGTAATGGTTGTATTTCTGTGTTAAGAACCATCATATGTAATTCTTTGATGTCAAAGCATCAGAAGATAAGTGAATTAAAGTCTCTAAAGAGGATATACCCATTTTAGTAGGTTTAAAGAAAATATGTGTTGGTAATGGCATCTTTGTACTTGAATTTTGTAATATGAAACCAGTAATTTCTTAAGCATGGAAGAGGGATTGCATTACAACAAAAAACAAACAAATATTGAATTTTCATGCCAGTAACTTTGGGTGTTTAAAAATACAGTGTAATTAGGGCAGTTTTAAATTGGACCAGTTAAATTCTGCAGAACATCTGTCTATCTCCAGGGTACATGACATTAAGCCACTAGATCTTTTATTTTCCATTAGTCGTATACTGACTGGTCTTGTGGACATTTTATGTATTTGGTTACAAATGATAAGTTTTTAGATTTGAAAGCATAGTGGCTTTATATAACTGGGTGTAATTATTCCCAACAGGGTTTAAATCAACTTCTTAGCAATAATTTACAGGGTACTTTAAAAGAAGCTACATACAAGAGGCTTGATCATATAAAAAGATTCTAAGCTCAGTTATTTCTCTTGTTGAGTTAGTTTGGATTATTTCCAGTTGACCTGTATTTTCTACACTCCAAAGCTAAAAGCTACCTTTTCCTTTATCTGAAAGTGTGTGTTTTGAGCACCTGTCCAGTGAGGTGTGATGGTGGGGAGAGTTATCCTGGTGCTTCCAACTTCAAGAGCAAAAGCATCAACAGCAACAAAAAAAGCCCTGTAAACCTGCCAAGTGTGGGGGTAAAAGTTGGAAGGAGATTTGTATGCTATTGGAGGAAGACTTGGAATAGATTACTGGTAGAGTCAGTTCTTGAGTGTGAAATATCACACTGTCTAACATAACATTTTAGAAGAAAATTAATAAAAGACAAATGCAAGGGAAAAATGCATTTCATAAAATATAGAGTTATTTCAGCTGTTTACTCAAGGACTTTAATTTTTCCTTCATAAAAAATAGTGTTCTGAAATTATGAAACTGAAATGAACCCCCAAACACCTTAATTCCTTATTTTTAAGAAGTCTGGAAGGTCTGACTAAAATTAAGTCCATTTGTAATTCTTAGGACTTAGTGCAATATCTCTTAAGAAGCACAATGCCTTGTATTTAATAACTATTGTCTGCTGAGTGAATGAATGGATGAGTGAATGAATGAATGGCCTGCCAACCACACTTAGCTGTCATGTTTAGCTTGTGTACTGTATAATTGTAATCTAATTACTGGATCCCACCAAAGAGCAAAATAGCCTTAAGAATAAAGGTCTGGAATGAAGATATAAGATTGTGTATATAATTTTTATTTTGTCCTTTGTTGTTTTGTGTTATTTTCCAAAATTTCAACAATAAAAGTTATTTAGCTAAGTTTTTTCAAGATACATACATGGCTAGAATTTATCTTAAAATCAAGTATAAATTTCACCTCTAATAACTAATATCTCATCTGTGACCCAAATTGCAGAGGCCTTGTTTTTACATTAAAGGCTACTTCTAAAAACTGATGTCATTTTAACCAAATATTTCTAGAGTAAATTCAAAGAAAGTATAATTTTATCTCAACTTGTAGAAACTGAGTTAGTGTTTCTGCCTCTGATACTAAACAACACCAGTTCCATTTTGTAGTGTTGAAAATGTTTATCTTTTTCTGAAAATCAACCAAGATACTAGATTGAATGCCAACTTTCTTGTTGCAAGTATAATCATATCTTTTATTATCAAGCAGATTTATAAAAGTCAAGTAGAGTTATGTCCTTTGTGTAAGTGGGTGGTTTGAGTCTACCCCCCTCCAAGTATAAACATATTTGAATGACTTTTTAAAAAATAACCATGCTAAGTTATAAAACCAATGTCCTGCTCTCCCTGATAGGAACAAAATTTTGAAGTGGGGTGGGTGGATTTTCTGAGGCACTGTGGCAGTTAGTATTGAATCCTATGACTAATGGTAGAGATTTTTGTCTAGATGGATCACATGGACTTAGTTATCTGCCCACTGGAATGACACAATATTGCGGAACATCTGTGAATGTATCACAGCTATGCCTGATCTGAATCATTCTTCCCTCAAAAATCTAAAGTTTAATAGTTAAAAATTCCAAACTGTTGTCACATAAACTGAGATATTTGGCCTATTCTAAGGTTTGGGAGGGAATGAATACAACATATACTCTAAGACATTTTGCCACTAATTTTGTTTCTGTTAGACCCCTAAATTTAGGAAAACTTAAAAACCCATTGCAGGTGATCTGGAAGAACCATGAGTCACTGCTAGTAATAAAATATACCTTCCTCCACTGCTCACAACCATCATGGAGGCCACAGTACTTAGTTTTCCCAATCAGTGAAGCAGATTCCCCTATTTTTAAATGCAGAGGCCTCAGTTAAAAGTGTGCATAGCATAATGACTGTGATACGCTTACCTGCAGAATTTCCATGATTTTTAAGGGAACTTGTTCTTTAGGTGACACTTTCCTTCACTGAATGATCCTGTTTTACATTCATTTCCCTAATTTGGGATCAAACTCTTCTTTGGGGCACTATTACAAGCAACTGAAAAAAGAAAAGAAAAGCTGAATTTGTGTGGGGCTAGCTAAGTGAGAAACTATGGTTTTCTGGATATCGCTAATGCTGCTTTCATAACAATTCCTGGGTAATTTAGCCTACCTGGTTATAGAGATGGGGTAGGTGGTGGGGGATACCTTAGTCTGAGCTTTTATTTCCAATTCCAGGAGCAACGTGCTACCTCTGCATCGTCTGAAACAGATAGCATTGTCTGTAGTTTGACTTTTTCTCTGATGTCTTGGTATACCACCTATCTTTGCTCTTTTCGATTCCTTGACACTAAAGAGAAAATGCGTCTGCATAAATTCTATTCACCAGGGATGTTTACAAATAAGAGTGTGTATGTGTGTGTCTTTGTATTTTGTGAAATGTGAGCAAGTTGTGGTGGGTATCTTTGTCAATAAATAATAAACATATATTAGAATTTTAGAAATTTTGTAGTGAGAATATTTTTAGCTGTGTAAACAGTTCACACAGACCGATTTTTAAGAATGAGATAAGAATCTTTTAAGTTAATGTTTGATGGACTATGTATATATCTGTTTGACAGTGGTACGATCACCAGGGGACCAACTCTGTCAAAGCAAACAGACCAATGGGTTGCAGTCCAAAAGAGGCCCAGTACAATCTTTAAATTTTAGACTTTGTGGGCTTTTAGAGAAGAAAGTTTATAAGTGGAAGAAAACATCCGAAGTGTGTGAATATGATGTGCTCCTCACAAAGGCTAAACTGGTGGGATTTGACCTACAAAATATCAAAAAGTAAATTTGTTCCTATTGTTTTATTTTTAAATAGATATACAATCACTGTTTTGCATTGAAATGTATAGTCATATATTTTATCTGATGAAATTTTGGGAAAATGAAGTTTGTTTGTCTTGAAGGAAAGCATGAAGAAGAATATACAAACGGGTATACTAATTGTTTAAGATCACCAATAGTTTCTTTTCTGAACTTGAAAACAGTTATGTTTCTAAATATGAGAAAAATATTTTGCCTAAAATTGGTATAATGACCAAGACTTCTCTCCTTTTTAGAGAAGCAGTCAAGTGTTTCTGGAACAGATAAGAGAGCAGCGATCCAGTGAGGTTGATTCCCCACAGAGGAAAGCTGTGCATACCTAACTTATTGTAAGGTAAACTACTCTTCCATTAATGATGTCCTCCTTTTCTCAAGGTGTCCAAAGACAGGAGGTGGTCTGTAAAAGGTTGGATGACAACTCCACTGTCCAGAACAATTACTGTGACCCTGACAGTAAGCCACCTGAAAATCAAAGAGCCTGCAATACTGAGTCCTGCCCACCTGAGTAAGTAAGAGAAAGAAGTGAGAATTATTTTGTCAAGTGTGTAGAGAAAAGCATTAGATATTCATATCTGGAAACATATGTTCATAGGATATGAATAAATTAGGCTCAGAAAAGAGGATAAAACATCACAGAAGATGGAATTTTGATGTCACCATCACTAAGATTCCTATTTTGTCATAGGTTTCAGTTATTCATTCCTTTGAAGCTGGACCTTCAGTAGGTTGATCCTGGCACAGTGCTGAAAATGATCATATTTCATCAATTCTAAGGCACATTTCTTTTCACACTAATATGTCTGATACTGAGATTCATCTTGCAGTTGATAGTATCTTACCATAATAACTAGCATTATTTTTTTCTTTCTTGTACATAAAATATTCGTATTTTAGATTCAGTAAAATACAATAGATCAATGTGCAGTACCATCTTTTCTAGGCATTTGTCCTAAAGGCCTAAAGACTTAAAATGGCTTAGAAACATTCTGCAATGCAGTGCTTTAATTTGCCCAGCACAGTTTTAAGTTCTGTCAACCTAAGACATCCTACTTTCTGAGTGTTGGGTATAGGCATAGAGGTGTACTTAAGTCTCTTTCTGTTGATTAATCTAACAATCACAGCTCACTAAGGAGAGGCATAAGGAAAGAGCCCATTCACCTTGCTGATGACTTTTTTTTTGGTATCATTAATCTACAATTACATGAGGAATATCATATTTACTAGACTCCCCCCATCACCAAGTCTTCCCCACACACCCCATTACAGTCACTGTCCTTCAGCATAGTAAGATGCTGTAGAATCACTACTAGTCTTCTCTGTGTTGTACAGCCCTTCCTGTGCCACACACACACATTATACACGCAAATCGTGCCCCCTTTCTTTTTCCCCCCCTTATCCCTCCATTCCCACCCATCCTCCCCAGTCCCTTTCCCTTTGGTAACTGTTAGTCCATTCTTGGTTTCTGTAAGTCTGCTGCTGTTTTGCTCCTTCAGTTTTTTCTTTGTTCTTATACTCCACAGATGAGTGAAATCATTTGGTACTTGTCTTTCTCTGCCTGGGCTATTTCACTGAGCATAATACCCTCTAGCTCCATCCACATTGTTGCAAATGGTAGGGTTTGTTTTCTTCTTATGGCTGAATAATAATATTCCATCGTGTATATGTACCACATCTTCTTTTTCCATTCATCTACTGATGGACACTTAGGTTGTTTCCATTTATTGGCTATTGTAAATAGTGCTGCAATAAACATAGGAGTGCATATGTCTTTTTCAAACTGGGCTCCTGCATTCTTAGGGTAAATTCCTAGGAGTGGAATTCCTGGGTCAAATGGTATTTCTATTTTGAATTTTTTTGAGAACCTCCATACTGCTTTCCACAATGGTTGAACTAATTTGCATTCCCACCAGCAGTGTAGGAGGGCTCCCCTTTCTCCACAACCTCGCCAACATTTGTTGTTGTTTGTCTTTTGGATGGTGGCGATCCTTACTGGTGTGGGGTGATATCTCATTGTGGTTTTAATTTACATTTCTCTGATGACTAGCGATGTGGAGCATCTTTTCATGTGTCTGTTTTCTTCTTTGGAGAACTGTCTGTTCATCTCCTCTGCCCATTTTTTAATTGGCTTAATTGCTTTTTGTTTGTTGAGGTGGGTGAGGTCTTTATATATTTTAGATGTCAATCCTTATTGTATATGTCATTTATGAACATATTCTCCCATACTGTAGGATGCCTTTTTGTTCTATTGGTGGTGTCCTTTGCTGTACAGAAGCTTTTCATCTTGATATAGTCCCACTTGTTCATTTTTGCTTTTGTTTCCCTTGCCCGGAGAGATATGTTCATGAAGAAGTTGCTCATGTTTATGTCCAAGAGATTTTTGCCTATTTTTTTTTCTAAGAGTTTTATGGTTTCATGACTTACATTCAGGTCTTTGATCCATTTTGAATTTACTTTTGTGTATGGGGTTAGACAATGATCCAGTTTCATTCTCTTAACATGTAGCTGTCCAGTTTTGCCAACACCAGCTGTTGAAGAGGCTGTCATTTCCCCATTGTATGTCCATGGCTCCTTTATCATATATTAATTGACCATATATGTTTGGGTTAATATCTGGACTCTATTCTGTTCCACTGGTCTGTTGGTCTGTTCTTGTGCTAGTACCAAATTCTCTTAATTACTGTGGCTTTGTAGTAGAGCTTGAAGTTGGGAAGCGAAATCCCCCTTGCTTTGTTCTTCCCTCTCAGGATTGCTTTGGCTATTTGGGGTCTTTGGTGGTTCCATATGAATTTTTGAATTATTTGTTCCAGTTCATTGAAGAATGCTGTTGGTATTTTCCTAGGGATTGCATTGAATCTGTAGATTGCTTTAGGCAGGATGGCCATTTTGACAATATTAATTCTTCCTAGCCAAGAGCATGGGATGAGTTTCCATTTGTTAGTGTCCTCTTTAATTTCTCTTAGGAGTGTCTTATAGTTTTCAGGGTATAGATCTTTCACTTCCTTGGTTAGGTTTATTCCTAGGTATTTTATTCTTTTTGATGCAATTGTGAATGGAATTGTTTTCCTGATTTCTCTTTCTGCTAGTTCATCATTAGTGTATAGGAAAGCAACAGATTTCTGTATTAATTTTGTATCCTGCAACTTTGCTGAATTCAGATATTTGTTCTATTAGTTTTGGAATGGAGTATTTAGGGTTTTTTATGTATTGCTGGTGACTTTTTAAAAGCTAAAATTTAAAACTATGAGGCCTGCTGTCAGTGAGCCACCCTTTGCAGTTTCTAAGAAGAAAAAGGTTACTTGATTGAGCAAAAGGCAATGATTATGTGTGAAAAAACAAAGATGCTGAGCTGATCATGAAAATATTGATCTGTGTAGGGATTTTGCCTAATTGACAACTGCAGGACAAAACATGTGCAAGTGCCATTTCATTCTTGTTTTGGAAATCAGAGTACCCATTACCCCTTGCTTAACTAATGATTCCAGCATGAAATTGATAAGGAAAAGGGGAGTAAGCAAATGAATGTACATGTCCCAAGCTCTCTAAAACTTGAGAGGAATGTTCTGCAATGAAGTAATCCCTTTTTCTGAAATTGACTAGAGTGCAGTCCCAAAAACCTGGGCATTCCAGTAGGTAAAGAGAAGTACGGGTAAAGCAAGAATGCATTTCTTAATATTCGTTCCAACACAATAATGCTTTGTGAACTATTACTACCCAAAGTCAGTGTCTGCCTGAATATTTGAATCTTAAAGGGTCATAGTCACTACTAGTCTCTTGAAAATGTTTAGGGCAGTGGCTGCCAGGTAAGGAGAATGTGGAATCTGGAGTAATAGAAATATTTATTCTAAGACTTTTTAAATTTCACATCTTTCTTTTCAAAATCTGATCATCATGTCCATAGTAACCGCACTAGAAGGGGTAAGGATTTAATAATATGGGTAACTGTTGAACCACTATGTTGTATATTTGAAACCAACATAAGATTGTGTATCAATGATACTTTAATATAAAAAAAAGGTTTGGAAAAAATCTGATCAGCATGTAACTAATTCCTTAAAATCCAGATATGAGAATGTATAGAAATATGACCTGTGATACATATTACAAAGACAAGATATTTAATTTTTTAAGTTTTCCTCTTTTCTGAAAATTATTTTTATAAATTTAAACTAAGAGAAACTAAAAAACTATATAATACAAACTGATGCAGAAAGACCATGAGCTAATTTTGTTCTTTCTGGTGTTTCTAGTAACTTCAACAAGTTTTCATGTAATTGTGCATCTCAACCCATCAAATCCACTCCCTGACACTCAGGGTTTTAAGTATTATGTTTGGCATTTGATAAGCCATTTAAGGCATCTGACTGGGCCTGATCACACCTGTTCTATTTTGGCCTCAGCTTTTTTATTTGTTTAAGCTTAAATGCAGTTTGAATGTCCTTTGAGATTTCAATAGTTGGTCATTCCATTCAATGTATTGTGGATTTGGGTATCACACTGGAGTTTTGTGGTTTTTTTTTTTTAACAGTTTAAGGGTAATTGACATATTAGAATTAACATATATGATTAAAATTAAGTTTCCTATCTCCTTTGCTTTTGTAATTCTGGAACAAAAATTTATTAACTTTTTTGAAGTTTGGAAGTGAAAGGATAAAATTTGAAAAGATAATAAGAAAGGTAAAGAGATTATGAGAAAGAAAATTGAAACTGACTTCTTTTTTGGAAAGAGCTACAGATACATATTTAAACTATTACTCTTTATTAATCTATTTTTTCTTAATTCTCTTTTAATTTCTTCTTTAAATCCTTTGAATTCAGACTATGAACAAGGAAATCTTAATTCCTCAAAATGGCTGTCATATATATAATAAGATTCCCAGTGGACATTGGTATTATAGAGCTAAAAATCATAGAAAGACTACTAACTCAATAAGAGTTTAAATGAAAGTGGAAAAAATGTTTTTCAGATGATAATGTGATAATCATATTTGTTTTTTATAATACATATTAAAGCATGAAATTTTAAAAATTCAAATAGAAAGAAAATAAAAATACCTATGATAATATTTATAATACCACTGTTAATATTTTGATGTATATATTTCCAGTCTTTTTCTATGTCTATATAGGCATGTGCATATAACAAAACAGTATTACATTATTTATGAAGCTTAGTTCTCAGCGTATTTTGAGCATTAAATTTCTTCTACAATATTTAGTAGATGTCATTGTTTATTTCAGCTGGTTTCCCACTGTTTAACAATTTGGGCTGTGTCCTAGCTTTTGATGCCTTATGATACCACAGCATTAACCACTTTGGCTACTAAAACTCTGCTGTCTATAATTACGCACTTGTGTTAAATGAAGAGGAATACAATTTCTGGTTCAAATGGAAATACATTTTTATCTTTGAAAAATATTGTCAAATTGTTCTCCAGAAAAAATGTATGAATGTGTACTCCCACTAATAATGTATAAAAATATAATTTCCCTGAATTGAACAACACTGGGTGTTATTATTTTAAAAACAATCTTTGACTCTTTGATAGGGAAGTTGCTGTTTTATTTTGTATTTCTTGGATTGCCTATAGGGCTGAACATTAAAAACTTACATTCAGTGTCCATTTGTTTTGCTTTTTTTTTTGCTTTTCCTTTTCATGGCCTGTACCCAGTTTCTATTGAAGTGTTTATCATTTTGTTACTGATTTGTAGGAACTCTTAATGTATTAGGGATATTAACTCTTTTACCTGTGTTTCAAATTTTTTTCCTAGTTTGTCACTTATTTTCCATATTACTTATGGTGTTATGATCTATTTTTGATTTATAAAAGTTTTATATTATAAAACATATAGGGAAACTATTAAACTTTTATTTCTTTCATTGGTGTAATATTTAGGAAGGCCTTACCCACTCTAAAATTTTACTTTCAAAGTTTCTTTTTTTTTCAATGCAAGCTTTAATCTCTCTGAAATATATTTGTCTGCTTTGATGAAAGAATCTACTATTTATTTTCAAATATTGTTTTCCCAATACCATTAATTTAAAGTCCTCTAATTTTTTTTTTTAACCAGAAGTATCTTTTCAAATAATGAAATATTTCAAATGTCATTTAGTCATTTTGGAGACTTTATAAGTGAATATGGAAAATGGGAGGCAATAAGATCTATCCTTGTGTAAAGAAAATGAGAGGGGACTAGAAAGAATAGACCAAAAGGCACTGATAGAGAAATAATAATAGTGTTTATTTGGAAGACCATGAAGGGCTACAGGAAGCCTTGCTGGGAAAAATTAATGTGCTCAGAGCTGCAACTCTTTTATGACAAAGATAATAGTAGTCAAGATGGTCAGGTGCCTAGGGACAGGAAAAAACAATTCTGAGGCTTTGAGTGAAAATGGTGGGAGTCATGACATAGGCCTAAATAATTGGAAAAAGGAAAAGGGAGGAGTTGATTTTAAAGAACATGACTGACAGGAAGCTAGTGCCCCACCATGAGAAAAGGAAGTGATGCTGAGTTGTAATCCAAAGAGAAAGGCCAACAGTTCAATTTTGACTTTTCATGCTGTCTTTTAGTAGCATGAATGTTTCTACATGTGACCTCATGTGAAGAATCCTTGGATGCTGAGTATTACTTCTCTATGACACTGTGGTTTTTAAAGGTGTGAAAATCAAACAGTGGAGAACAGTAGAGAATCACATTGTGATAATACTGTGACCAATCATTAAAAAACATGCAGTATGGAAGCAACTGTGATGTGGAAGGCACCGACTTTGTGAGAAACGGTTCCATTTCCTAAGGACAGTGTAATTGGGCAGATATATATATATATAGATATAAATAACTATAGTATAAGGCAAAATATGTTAAATACCATAGCAGAGTTATAAACAAAAGTACTAAAGGATGATCGGGCTGAGGAGTGATTTTTACCCAAGGGCTTGGTTTTATTTAATGGTATCTTTTATGGTATGATGTTTAACAATTATTTTGAGTCATTGCACCTCACCCATGGACAACTATAATCTGTTTGTTTAAGTTTAGAAAAAGCTTCATCAGAGTCCTGTGTAATATTTCAAAATTTGAGACCTGGGAAGAATCATAGACATCATGTAGGCCAACTGCCATCATTTTACCAAAGAGGATGTGCTCATCTCCAGTGATGTTTTTCACATTATACCAGACATCACTGACTTTATACGTTAGAAATTAAACATCTGGTGGCACTTTAATGCTCCCAAACTTTGCTTATTTCATTGACACATTCTCAACTGCTACAATTTTAGAGATATTTATTACATTGATTTTTTTTTAATTTAAAGAAATCTCAACCATGGAATGTTTAGGGCATAAAGGCTTCTGCTTAATATTTGTCTAATTTTCCAATTAGTTGTGGAATGAACAAATTTTTAACCTACTTCATGCTTTGAAAAGTTTTCTAAAACTTTATTTTAAAACCTAGGAAAGTTCTAGTACCTTAGTAAGTAGTTAATAGGTTACACACTTGAACCTCTCTTTGAGTAAAGATGTTCTTTAAATTCTGAAGACTTAAAAAATTTTTGCTGTGTGTGGTTACAAAAAGGGTTGATAATTAGACCCTTCATTCTGGGACAAAGGCTGGACAATCTCTCTCTCTCTCTCTCTCTCTCTCTCTTCCTTCTTCCCTCTCTCCTTCTTTCCCTCTCCTTTCCCCTCTCCATCCACCTCTTTGGCAATCCAAATACCTAATATCAGTATTTGCATATGTACTGCCATTTACCTTTAAGTTAAAAAGCAAAAGTAACATTCTGTTTTTATGATGGATCCTTTCTTCAAAAATATTCTGGTTAACTTAGGCTGAGACAAAATTTTTTATACTCTCTCTTATACTCTTACCCCACTAATGTGATTTTCTGTCCTATCAATGTAGAGTTACTATAGATCAGATTACACAGATCGCACCAAGCTACTCTTATTTCAGATGCTCAAATATGAATCCTGTTAACTGTTAGCAGCAAATGGATATGAAGACATGTGAAGATGAACACAGTTGGATCACTGGGTGTTGGGAAGAGCTGAGAAAGAAACAGCCCTGGTATTGTTCACACTGTAGTGATCCTACAGCTGATACTCCCAGAGTGAATTTTTGCATGCATATTTTTACCACCAAATCTAGAGGAGTGAAAAAAAAGAAATAGGGAAAGTGTCATCAGAAGATCAGAAACATGGAGAGTGAAGATGAGGGAAGCAGTCTGTCTCAAACAGGATAGGAGAGTGGAGAAACTGAGACAAGCAGATACAGTGGTTAAGATTGCAAAACTATTTAAATAACTAGGGTATGATTTCATCTTTTCAAGAGACAGGGGAAGGATGATTTGGTGAGCAATAAAGATGCAACAGGAACTGAATGTGAGGACTAAAATCAGAGTTAAAGTCAGAAGGGATTGGGAGGGAGGTTAATACTTTTATAAATTCCAAGTTAAATGATGGAATAATACATCTATGCTAAGAGATGGTTGGTAATAAAAGAGAGGACAAAGAAGACAAGGTGGAGGTGGCCCTGACCTTGTGTAGCAAAGAACAGCAATACCTCTTGAATCACAGCTGTTACTCTTGGGCACCTGTGTTTAATTTGAAGGCCTCCATCCCTCTTACATTATGAGACCTAATGAGATCATGGCTGGAGGTGGTATGACTGAACTTTTTGTGGCTGAGTTACACACATTGCTGTTTTATCCCCTAATCTTGATGATGAAATCACTGTTGCAAATTGAATCAGAGTTTCACTATGGCTGGCATGCAAGTTATTATTCTCAGTACACATTTTCCTCTTTACCAAAAATGGTACTAACAACTTGGGATCCTGTTCATCTGTGGAAAACAAAACAGAAAGAATGTGAAAATCACTTTAAGTCTTCTTTGTAAAATGGCTTAGAAAAGAAAATATTGATGTCAGGATTAAAATTAAATTAACTTATGGTAGAAAGTTTTTAAGTTTCAAAAATATGTATTTTAGGTTTGAGAAACAGATTAATTACGATATTTTTAAATACCGATAATACAAATAATAATGGACAAAGGCCCTTGTGGCTTATTTGGCTAACAACAGAACCAACTTTAGGATACCAGTACTCTGACTCCACTTACTCGCACATGAGCGAAGCTCACAGAAATAGTGAGAAATTTGTTTTAAGCTTTGGTACTTTCCTCTCTGTGTAGTCTCCCATCTAAAAGTATGAGCATATCCACTGAGGATAGTTGCATGAATTATAATCATGGGTTGAAAAAAAGTGTCTTGTGACCTCCTGCTTGTGACCTAAATTCTACAAGTGTTAAAAATAAAATTCAGTAACAATAGCAATTGATGCCGGATCTAGTCCTGGTTCTGTCACTGCTCTCTTCATGAATTTGGAAAACCGTATTCCTAACACTGGTCTTGCTTTCTTCTATACCACAATGACTTGAATATAGAAGGCATTCAGCATATATTTATTAAGTTAAATATAATAGTATATCAGCCAGGACGTCAGTTGGAAGTATCACAACTTCAGCTAGCTTCTACACATAAGAGGCCTCATTGGCTTCCATAACCAAGCTGAGGGAAGCATAAGAACGGGCCTAGCTTGAGGAATGTCTAGAGTCAAGGACTCAGACAGCATCAGGATTCTGTAGCTCATCTGCATATTTTCAGATCAGCTAATTCAGCCTGACAGGGAGCATGGCCACCAGCAGCTCTTGTATCTTTATATGCCTTTGTGACCAGAAAGGAATGGGTCCCTTTTGCTCTAGTTGAGATAAAAAAATTCTAATGCCGAGGTTTCATTGATCTGATTTAGATCATGACTCACACCCCTTGGATCAATTAATGTGCCTAAGAGAGTGAGTCCTGTGGAAGTATCACACACACTCCAAAAAAACCTGGAAATTAGATACATATGAAAATTTATTGATGACTTTTGGGAAAAAGAGTAGCATACCTACAAATGTGAGATGTGTTCATATACAGCAGAATATTATTCAGCCATAAAAAGAAAAGAAATTCTGTCATTTGCAACAACATGGATGGATCTAGAGGGTGTTATGTTCAGTGAAATAAGCCAGGTGGGAAAGAAAAATACCAAATAACTTCACTCATTTGTGGAATATAAAAACAAAGCAAAACAGAAGGAACAAAATAGCATTAGACTCACAGACACCAAGATGGGACTAGTGGTTACCAAAGGGGAGGTGTTGGGGAGGGTTGGTGGGGAGGGAGAAGGGGATCAAGGGGCATTATGATTTGCAGTCACAATATAGGTAGGTCACTAGGATGGTAGCACAGCATGGAGAATACAATTAATGACTCTATAACATCTTACTACATTGATAGACAGTGATGGCGGTGGAGGGGGTGAGGTCTTGATAATATGGGTGAAGGTTGAACCACTGTGTTGTGTATGTGGAACCATCATAAGATTGTATATCAACGATACTTTAATTAAAAAGAAAATGTGAGACATGTTCATTTTGTTAAGGCAGTTCCATTTCTTCCCACATTTGGTGTAGAGGCTGTTTTTAGGAATGAAGGGGTCAAAGCAAGAGATAACCATGTTTTCACAGCCCTGGCTCAGGGCTCTGCCCTTGATGCAGGTTTTTAAAACTCCCATGTCTTCAGAATGGAAATCTGGGCCTGATCTGCCCCTATAAGGACAGTAAAGGCCTTCTATCTTAAGCAGAACCTGATGTTCATTTTTGGGAACCAGAAACAAATGCTTAGCTCTTTTAGTATGGTTTTAGCATTAAACCCTTGATTGTGGGAGAGACTGCTTCAATGTAATAATAAATATAGTTACAGTTTCTTGTTTGTTTTATGCCAGACACAATGTGAGAAGCTTTCAGTGGTGTGCTGAAGCCAGCTATTATTGGCTCCTGAGACCCTATTATTAGCATATCTTCTCTTTTTCATGTGCATTTTGTCAAGGTGGTATCTTGAAATTGGAGGTAGTGAGGTTATTTACACCAATCAGGACTCCTTCCCTCCATGAAGAGCCTGTTATTAATATATACATTTAACCAGCACATGACTGGGAGCTTTGTCTGTATTACCTTACTTAATCCTTGTGACAATCTCATGATAGATATTGCTACTCATTTTAAAAATTAATTTTTAAAAAAGGGGAAAAATCAGAGAGGTTAAAGATACACAGCGCCTTATGTGTTTGAACCTGGGTTCTGCCTGTGCCAGACCCCATGTTCCACTTCACAAAGCAATTGCCAGTGAGTAATCTTTTCCTTAGCAGCTCTTCCATTTGTCATTTGTCACACCAAACCACACTGAAATGGCAGCTCTTCTAGGACAAGGATGTAGTCCATTGATGAAAGTGCCTCTGGCTGCACTGAGGAAATGGTTTTCTGTGTTTCTTCCACTTCTTGCTGCAGGTGGTTCATTGGGGACTGGCTGAAGTGCAGCAAGACATGTGATGGTGGAATGCGCACAAGGGCCGTGCTCTGCATCAGGAAGATCGGGCCTTCAGAGGAGGAGACGCTGGACTCCAGTGGTTGTTTGACACACCGGCCTGTTGAAAAAGAGCCCTGCAACAGCCAGTCATGCCCCCCTCATTGGGTGGCTTTGGACTGGTCAGAAGTAAGGAAATCTGAGGCTGTATGTTGTGAGATGTCTTAACTATCAATACCAAAGCATTTAATACTAAGGATACCTGAGCATGTGAGCATCTTAGAACTTAACAAGTAAGGACTGCCTAACAGTGAATTTGGCCATATTTTATTGCAGGTTGTCAGGAAGTAAGGTTTTTTTGGGGGGGTGGGGTCAGGGAATCAGTGAGAAACTGGTGACCAACTTGATTAAAAATAAGCCTAAAGTGAACTTGAAAGAATATTACAGTGAGTACTCATGTAGGTGGTTTTTCTCCTTCTTTATTATTCTTGAGCAGGATCATAGGCTCAGAATTAGTGATACGCTATAACCTTTTTCCCAAGTAATGTTTTAGCCAATCTAAATATGAGGTGTGAATCTTTATCAATTTGTTTTCCTTTATTATATATCCATACATATTTGCTTCTATTGCCCCTGGGAAAGAAACATGGGTTAAGGCTTATAATATGCCAACGAGTAAAATTCAGATTTTATCATTTCCTCCACTTATGTGATCAGTAAGGAACACCTGACTCAGATAATGTTTTCCTGGCATACATGCATATAAAAGAACCTAAAATAATCCAGGGGCTTTAGAAAAATGGTCTTAGGAAAAATGAGGTAAGATGTGGCATTGATTCTTGACTCATCATTCTCCACATTCCCAAAAGAAGAGTCAAATCCTTTTGTAGTGCTGGTTAATGTTGAAAAGGATGAGTACCTGGCTATAGAACTAAAGGTCATTCTTCCAAGTTAGCAAAACAGGATGTATTTCCTGCTGGTAACATTGTAGTACTTTGGGTATTTCCTTTAGAGATTTTAAGTTTGTCAAAAACTAAGCAAACAAAAAACAAATTAAACATTGTCTTTAGGAACTGTGGATGTAACTTTTCCCCCTGTGACTCTTACTGCTCTAGTGGTCTTATTCTGTGAGTCATGGGAATAAAAGAGAGACTGTGTTTAAGATGGTACATGGAAATGGAGATTCTGACCAGTTGTGGTTATATATGGAAACTTAGGCAGGAATTGGGAATGTTCTCCCAAGTTTCCGGGCCATACTCCAACTTAGTAATTACAGTCTGCCTACCTAACTTTTATTTGTGTTCAATCAAATATAGAGATAATCTTGGTATTATTCACTCAGTGGTTATGGAAAACAGTATGAACTCTTCTGTTCCTTAACAGTGGGTAGATTAACTCCTAAATTCATTTGAAAGATAAGATCCATAGATATTCTACAGAGTTGTACACATGTTAGTAATTATTTTACTTGCAATTCAGTACCCAAGACCCTTTTAGAAATCCATAGTGATTGACAATGATGATGTATTTATTATTGGAAAATGGATGATTGGCTGTAACAGTTTGAGAGTTTCAGGTCTAACTGTAATTGAGTGCTTGCTAACCCCACTGGGGTAGGCACCAGGGAAAATACAAAAGAATTCTCTAAACTTGGGAAAATAAATCTCCATGAAACAACTAGAGAATAACATAAGACAGTGTTTAATAAAATGGTGGATTGTGAGGCATAAATGTACAAGTGACATAGAAATTCAGAGCTAAGGCCAGAATATCCTGGGGTAGGATCAGAAAGCTTTTTAGCTGATGGGAGTTGAACTAAGTGTTGGAGTCTAGGATATGAAGTAGGGAAGAGAATAGGGAAGCTGGAGAAGGTACTCCTCAGAGGAGAAACAACTGAACAGAAACACGGAGATCATGCTGTGAGAGCAGAGCTGAGAAAAGGGTTTGTTTTAAAGAATAAATGAAGATTGAATAGTGATAAATAGTAAGGCGGCTTGCATACAGAACTTCACACCACATCACCGTACTACAAAAAGTGGAGAAAAATAGACAAGTTTATAAGCAGAAATCCTGCCAACCATGAACACACTAAAGCTTCCTCACAAGAAGACCCGTCTCACATTGGCCTCTTGACCTACACTTTTCTGTATTGTTATATTTTTTCAAAACAACCAAATATCATCACGTTGAGAAATAATTTATGTATATCACTGTATATTTCCATTCCAAGTAACTTTTTAATGTTTTTCTCTGAATTTGACCTCATATAGGTTGTAGTTACCATACTGTTAGAATTTTGATTCTTATCTATCCAGTCTTAGAAGTTACTTGATCAAGTGGCTCTAAGAGACTTTGAGGCACTCCTGGAGGCTGCCTGAAGAACTGGGAGTAAGCTACGGGGTTTTCTGTCACATCTGCTACCTTCTTTGAGACAGCTGAGTGAAAGCACAGGGAGGAAGCAGTGCCGAGGCCACGGGCACACGTGCTGGTACTCCTGTCTAAAACACTGGTGGGTGCTGTAACCTCTCCACAGACAATGCAGGAAAGCTCTTCTGGGCAAGTGTAAGTTAAGAAATACTGCCATTACCGTCTCAAAGATTTCTAGTTGGGCACCATCTGTGCCATCATATTCACCCTTTGTTCAGGAGGAGATGTTTTTACCCCATACATTCTCCCCTGTTTATTTTCCAAAGGCGAGGGTATACTCTCACACTTCCATTTCCTTACTTTGCCAGGAAGCCCACCTCTTCCCCAAAATAAATAAAAGCAAATAGCATTAAGTGAAATAAAAGTCTGAGTGGCTTTGGATAACAGAGTGAAAATGAGGAGCCTCTTCTCCCCAGAGGAATGGAATACCTCCCACTAATGAGAAGAAGAGGTCCCCACAGAAGAGCAGGCAACCTTCAGTCCCTTTCAGTTAACACTGCAAATATTTCACACAATATTCTCCTGACACGCCCATGAAAACTCCCCTCCTTTTTCTGCCCCTTCCTTACTTCTAACCATCAGTTGTCTGAACTTTGCTAATCGCAAGGGTGAGGTTCAACTGGTGAAAACATGTTGCAGCAGGAGGAATGTACCCTTTGACCTTTTCCTTTTCTTTGCCGGGTGCTCTAATATAAAATTTCCATTGTTGCAAAGCCAGGAACCGTTTTCATTTTCCCCATCAGTGAAACCCACCCAGTGCTTATGGCAAAAGGGAAAAAAAGGCCAAATTACCTTAGTGGAAAAATGACTGTTGGGCAGCCTTTTGTGAAACTAATGAAGCCATGGCTTTCCTATTTCCTATAACCTAGCCTCAGTCTTAGGATCACGCATGCTATGTTGGACTTAAATGGTTTTCTGTCTTTGCCGTCTCTTGGCAAGGAACTCTGAAAAGCATTGCTGCATACTGTGGATGGGCGCCAGCAATCCTAAGCCATTCTTTTGATGTATCAGAATAGTTCTGTTGACTCCCACAGAGCGCCTATTGAAAATGGTGTGTTTCTTGTACTTACTCTTGGACAAATGATCACTGGCATCATACTCAGTTGACTTTATAGAACTTACATTTGGGCAGCATTACTTAAGAAGAATGGGGGTGGTGGGGAATAATGTACCTGTAAGGGACAGTACTTGGTTTTAGAAAACAATTGTGACATCACCTTGCTCACCCCTAGCTAGGTTCTACTCTGGTACTATAATTAAGTGAATTAAAGCCACCTCTCCTGGGAGAACTTCTAACTCTGAAATGTTGTTTCTGCTCTTTAAAAGTAGGAGCCAAACTGTTTTCTCTGGTGTGGTTTCAAATACATTTTTCTTGAAAATATGTTTTTGCTTCTTAATCATAGAACATTAAGCTAAAGCATGAATACATCTTTCGTAAAAATCACCTCCTATATCCCACTGAGATGAAGACAAAAAATAAATGGTCTGGTCATCTTTTAAACAATTGTGAGATACTGATTACATGGATAAAAGCAAAATAAATAGATATTTACCTGCAATAAGGAAAAAATAATTTTACTGAAGAGTGGATTGTCCACTAAAATAATATCTTCCACCCAGCTACCTAATGGTTTATTATGAGAATAAATGTAATGGATTGATATTTGTAACTATACTTTACCTTAAAAAAATGAATTTTTATTACTGAACTAGGTATTCAATTTCTAATTATTATTAATGGATTTCACTGCATAGTCAAAAAGCGTGCAGGAATACATGCTTTGTATGGGTATATACCAATGATTATTCCTGAAGAATGTGCTAAACATTCATAATTTAGTTAATTTAATTCCTATTAATCATATACATAATCATGGCTACATCTCACTTTTTTAGAATTTCTTATTTTTTTAGAAAGCTAAATAAGACAGGTTGTCAGATAAACAATTATCAGAAGGCTATAGAGAGGCAAAGGTGAAATGTAAGCTAAAGAAAGCAGAAGAAAGAAGTAAAAATAAAAACAAGCTGAGGGACATTTCTGCTTAAACATCTCTGAGCGAAGGTCAGAAGAATTTGCAGGGTAGAGTTTTACTTAGAATGAAACTGGTTTAAATGGCATTCCTGTGCCTTTACTAATTGTTTTATGAGCTATTTTAAACAATTTTATAATCGTCCTTAAGAAGTACAGTACTTGCAGAGACCAGAGATGAGATCTGGGTATAGACATGTAACGTTTGTGGCTAGGTCTGTGGGGTTCAGGGCTGTTGCGTTCATTAAATCAGAATGTGGCAGAAATGCAGTCTTCAGCCATTCTCTGTTTTGTGAATCCAGTTGGTCATCTCTCTGCAGGATGGAATATACTTGGCTTATGTATATTATGTAGTGGAGGTTTGGCTGTAATTTTTAAAAATTATTTCTTGCCTCAGCAGAAGATGTCATTATAGGTCCAGCTTGGTGTGTAACTGCACATTGTCCTACAGAGGGTTTATGTCTTCGTACATTTATTTTTCAGAGCTTTATTCTAATAGGAACCTGCTCTTTGGATTTACCTGTTCTTCTCCGTGGTTCAGTTTCCCGCCTGTAAAATGGGTCCTCATGAGTTTGCCATGAGGATTTCATAGATTCTGACAAGCATAAATAATGACTGAGAACACTGCCTGACACTTAATAACTAGTACTGCTTTCTCTTCTTATTCTTCTCCCTGTTATTATCAGTCTTATTTGTTTTGGTTTGGTTTTGGTTTCCTGGGGACTTCTCAGACACAAATGAAGGAGTTGTCTGTCCTTACATCGTCTGCCTTAATCGTAAGCAGGACTTGGATGTAGGCCTTAGGAAAAACTGCTGGATATTACTACTGTCTTCAAATAACAGCAGAAGCTTCTTGCTACTGGGAAAAGATACTAGAATAAGCAAGGGTCATATGTTCCAGGCTTTCATATACATATTTATGCTTTTAAAATGTGAAAGGGGTATGGCACAAGTGCATTTTTCAATAAATGTTCCCAATATAGAGAACTGATCATAGTCTAAAATACTAAAACTGATTCCCTATACATCCTGCATGTTTCTGCCTGTCTCCCTAAAGTCAGAAGTACCCTTCCATCCTCTTGTACTTTTCAATGCACCTTTTACTGTAACTAATTAATGCTTCTTATGTACTCTCATGACTTTGTTTTCCTGACACTAAGAGCTAAAGTGTAGGTTTCCTTCCAGCTCTAACACTTGCTATATTTTTAACCTTAAGTTGCTTAAGCTTTATTTATTGGTAATAATTCTCAAAAACACATATAAGAATAATGTATCTGAAGGTATTTTGTAGACTGTGATGCTCTATGGAATGTCAGGTAGTAGTGTTCTTATTACCAATAATAATATGAAACTTTAAGAAAGTGACAGAAATCCTCTAAGGCTTTGGCTTCTAAGCCTTAGACTAAGTGGAGGAGACTTGGTGTGAAGTCAAGAGCACAAGTGGGGCTTGAATTAGGCTACATAACTATAATAATTCATCCTACAGAGTGTATGATTGCAAAACGTGATTGAATGTCTTGGTTTCTTGAAGTATGAAGCGATAAGTTTGTTGTGAGGATTAAATGAGATAATATGTGTAGAGTACATAATGCAGAACCCAACACCCAGGAAACACCCTGGAGGAGTTAGCATCAGGCCTACCATTTAGGAGCTGCATGATGTTCTACCAACCACTTAACTCTAAGATTGTTTCCTCATTTCAAAACAGAATAATAATTGCTACCTCACAGGACTTTTGTGAGGACTATGTTGTTATAGCACTTGACACAATACTTAGCATATACTATTTTTACTAAATGTTAGCTGCTATTATTGTCAGTATTAATAGTAATAAGTCATCACATGGTGGTAGCATTAGCCTTGTATGAGGCACTGGGCTGTGAAAAGGAGTAATAACAGAGATCAGGAATTTCCTTCGTGATCTCTAAGCCCCTAACTACAGCCTGTTTTGGAGTCGTATTGGAAAGAACTGGATGTTTCCTCCTTCAAAATGCATCTTGAAGAAATTTTTTCAGAATTGGAGGAAATCGGAGCATTCTGTTACTACATTCATTGTGATGAAGAGTTTTCATGGGATCCTTGATTTTTACCTGAAAAAAAGAAAAGTTAATACTTTTCTTTCTTTCTATGACATGCACTAGGCTCAAGGGCTCCCGTGACAGAGCCACTCAGGGTGTGTACAGTGTTCATAAAACTATAGGGAATCAGTTTTAGTATTTTAGACTGTCCTGCAACCAGTACCTGTCGATTTACTTGATGGTAAATCAAAAACATCATCTTTCCCAATAAAAGATAGTATATATTTATTAGGTGTACACTCAGAGCCCTCTGCTGGGTCCTGGGTGTGGTGTACAAGGAAGAAACAGAAATGAGATAATTTTATGGAGCTTATAGTCTGGTAGGGATGAGAAGACATGTAAATACATAACTATAAAATAGGCAGATGGTGATTAGGGGCACAAGAATTTATGTATTTTTTTATGGTACTTAACCTTGTGTTCACATGTCTGCCTCCTACATAAAACCATGAGCTCCTTGAAAGTCAAGACCATCTTATTCATTCTGTTACCTCCCTTCCCCTAGTCTAGGATAGTTCCCACAGGACATCTGGGAATATTTTTTGAATGAAAAGTAATAGAAACAAGGTTTCAAAATGTTGTGGGTAAGGCCCTCAATTGATTGAGAGGGAAGACAGCTTTTAAGGAAAGGTTCAGATGTGCAGGGAAGAAAGCTGGAGGACTTTGGTCCACCACCATGTTAAGTAGGTGACTCTGCAAACAGGACGCACCAAGTAACCTGGAGAAAAGGCAAATAATAGACTGTGACACAGGATGAAGCACTTTTCCTCAGTATGAGGCACAGACTGGTCCAACTAAAGAATAGTCAAATTCATTATGTTTAACTGATGGGCAAGGAAAAGTCCAGAGACTTTTCTGGGCAATATACTTTCATCTATGACCACGTATTCTTAGCTACCACACTGTAAGGATACACAATTAAATCAACCCTAGCTTGCGTCACAAAAACAAGTTCTCATAGTCTACTTATAAGAATTCTTTTCAGAAGACTATACCCAGCAAGTAGAAACCAAGGAGTCCACATTCTGAAAATTAGCAGAATCTTATCACAGCTGAATGTGGCCAAGCATAGGGGAGAATCAAGGAATAAACCCACCCATAATAAAAGAAGAAACTAAGCTAGCCAAGAAAAGCAAACTTTGGATTTAGCTCTTCAAGACCTTAGGGAAAAGATAAAAGTGTTTCTGCTTAAAAACTTAAGGAATTTTCATGTCTGAAAGACTTTGCCTAGAATTTAGTGTGTATGTATATTCTATACCCAGACACATTTACCTAAAGAAAGACTTTCCTCAAATTTTCCACTGTCTTTAGACTGTCATTATTCATTAATATTTGTCTTATTTCCAGTGCACTCCTAAATGTGGTCTAGGATTCAAGCACCGGATTGTTCTGTGCAAGAGCAGTGACCTCTCTAAAACATTCCCAGCTGCACAATGTCCGGAGAAGAGCAAACCCCCTGTCCGTATCCGCTGCAGTCTGGGCCACTGCCCTCCCTCTCGCTGGGTGACAGGAGACTGGGGCCAGGTAAGGCAGCTGGACTACGGGCCTCTGCTGGAGCAGGTTCCTGACTGCATCCCTGTAAGGGCTTAGGAGATGAGTGACAACACAGAGAAATCTAGGTGTGAGGTGGGAGTGTGAACAATGCTCAGATAGCAGAGCCACTCATGGACACATCATCATGTTTCTCCCGCACCTACACACTTCCCACTTTGACCTACTCTTTGGTCCTAACATTTTAACTTAAAATTAACAGAGAAATAATAGTCTAGACGGTCAGACATTTGAACAAACTACCTAAACATTGGTTTCTATCCTCAACTCTCTCAACCACCTCAAGAACGAATCAGTTAACACCAATAATGTCTTCATTTTCCCACTTGCAAAATAACTCTTCTTAACCTCACAGAAAAGATGGGATATTTTAATTAGTTTGATAATATGATTCACAATCTTTGAAATATTATTAATTCTTATTCTTCAATGGATTTATCTGATGGACAGTATGAATTGGGAAGCAAGTATATAGGGCCACTGGCAAGTATTTTTATATTAGATTCATTTCTATTTTATTTTCCAATTCCTGTTTCTTCTTCCTTCTTTCTCACTTATCTTTAAATTGGGTTATCTTGCTGAAGGCCACTTGAAATCCCTAAAAACAAATTGGTATATTTGGGTAGAAGGAAAATTAAGTATTAGTCTTTTGAATTTCAAAAAGGAAATCTATTAGGTTACATTAAAAAACAGTGTTCCAACAAGTAAATTTCTAGGCAATCAGTGTTCTTTTTCTGAGACTTTATAATTAATTTTGTAGCTAGTCATTTTCTAATATCTGAAACCCAGATAAATCGTAATGGCATATAAGTACACCAGCATGATTTTGTTTGTGTTCTGAGCCTGCCATGACTTATTAAAACTGGCATTTCATAGAAGTAGTACCAAATTCAGGCCAAAAGTCATTATTGCTAGAGTACTGGAGTATCTACAGAGCTCTTTTATTACCTTTGAGAGAGGGCAAAGCTTTTCAGTTTCCATTAAGGTAAATAAATATACTTGCTCTCTGCCCAGCCCTGTGGGGTGACAAAAGTACGATCATAAAATAATTAACATTTGTGTTTATATAACAATAATTTGCATTTGTATAATGGTATTTTGTTTAATTTTCAAAGTATTCAAGTGGAATACACCAAAGGTTAAGCACTGTGTGCATTGAAATGCTTCACTGTACAAGTGTGACAGTTTCAAAATATACAATTGATATTATGCTATTAAAGAATTAGTACAGACATACCCTCATAATTTTTATTTAAACCAGGTAAGCATTTCTTTCCTTATATACTATTTGTTGCACTGTTAAATAAAGGTCAGTCGAAAGTTTTTGCATGTTAGTGATTTCACCGAATTTATAGTTATCAATTTGAGATTCTTCTTCTAAACATTGCCAAGTACCTTTATTCTCATCTGTATTTTCAATTCAGCTTTCTAAAATTGAAATTTGCCAGTGGAAATATATTTTCAAAGATACTTTAATACATTTTTATGGCCCATTTATTGTCATTCTGTATTTAGAAACTTAAAAAGAAGTATCTGTGAATACTCTGCAAATCCTGTGAGTGCTCTGAGAGTCTTTGCAAACGAATCCAGCAAGGCCTCGGTTTGGCAGCCTTGTAAACATCCCCATTGCCTGTCTTGGCACCAGTTAGCTTCTCATCCCTTTGATCCCAAATTGCACATGCTTTTTGGTATCCTGGGTGGCAGACCCAAAGAATAGGCCCGGCTTCATTCATCAGCCTGGACAGCTGACACTAAGCCACTCAGAGAGTGAAGTGACTTCCATTCTGAAGTAACAATCCCTGAGATGAAAACGGGAAGCGAGACGTGCTAACTGGCTAACATCAGATCCTTCTGAGGTTTGTGTGGCTGACAGTACCTTAGAAACCTTGAGGTACTTCCCTAAGCTGTCACATCACCAGGCCCCACAGCAGTCACTGCTGTTATACTGAACCAATATATTTTGATCATATTCAGAGTACTCCAATAGACCATCATGTTGTTTGCCCACAAGCCTATAAAATAGGGAACAAGAGTGACATCCCAACCTTAGAATCTCTGATTATTTGATTTCATCAAGAGGACTTTCTCATTATACTCCTGGTAGAACTTAGCAGCCCTACCTGGACCTGTGGGAATAATAGCCCAAGATATCTCCCCTTATCTTCTGGGAGCTATATTGCTTCCATCTTCTAGGGTAAAAACATGATCCTTGAATTTCCAAACCAATTCTATAGTAGACTGACCCAATCATTCACCTTTCCAAGATGAACTACATGTGAGCTTTACAAGCTAATATATATGGTATTTGAAACGACACAGTACTTCTTTCACTTCCTGAAATTTGAGATCAGTTGTTTCTTTCTGTGTCTTTGTTTTTAGTGTTCTGCTCAATGTGGCCTTGGACAGCAAATGCGGACTGTGCAGTGTCTCTCCTACATTGGACAGGCATCTAGTGACTGTCCAGAAACTGTTCGGCCTCCATCAATGCAGCAGTGTGAAAGCAAATGTGACAGTACCCCCATTTCCAATACTGAAGGTGAGTTTCCCAAGGGGAGGGGCCAGTGGTCTCTAGTGACCCACCTATACTGGTTCCCACATTTGAAGAGCCCCATAAAACCACCATTGTAGTATAGTTTACATAGAGCATTTGTGAAAGCTGCATCTGTACTGGATATGTGATCAGGAAACCTTCATTTTCCCTGGGCTCTTCCACTAACTGTATGACATTGTTAAGTCACTTAACCTTTTTGGAACTTTACTTATCTATCCAATGAGAGATTGAGTGGATAATCTTTAAGGTCACATCTAACCAAGCATTCTGTGTTTGATTTGTTCTAGAAATATAAAGATGATTTCTAATGAGCCATACTTTAAAATGAAAACTTCTCTTTCTTTTTGGATATAATAATGAATTTCTGCCATGGTAAAGATTAAAATTCATGTTTGTTATACATATAATGAAAGTATATGATTGAAACTACTTGTGTTTCAAATGCTAATTTTCTAATTGTAGAAAAGTAGAGAAAGATAATTACATAGCTGTTTATAAAGGAGAATAAAAGTCTTCAGGCTCTGAAATTTCTCTTTCTTATGTATGAGGAAATCTGTTTATTAACAGCAGATGCCAGCCCAAATCCTGAATAGTCTTATATCTTATTTAAATAATGTACTTTGTTTATTCAGTTAGGCATTCATTTGAAATTTCCTGAATGCTACTATGTAAAGAGTACTTCACAGAAAGCATGGGGAGGATGGAGACAGACAGGGCAGAGTCAGGACTTTCAGGCTGCCTCCTTGTATGAAAATAGAGGGGTGCTGCACATGAACATCTGAAGCCATGAACTTAAAGTGTGTAAGAAATCCAGCTATATGGCTCTGCCTAACAATTAAAAACTAAAATTAAAAAAACTATCCTAAATATAATCTGTTAATGTTTTCAAATGAAAATTATATGCTCATGAACCTATTAAAAAGAGAGCTACTCCTTTTGACTAGATTTATCCAGTTTGAAGAACTTTTAAAAAATTACATTAACTATTTTTAAATGTTTCCAGAGGAATTTTATTTAGGAAGAACAATCATCTTATATGACAGGATGCACATATTTGTGTTTTTGTAAAGTGTCTGGTTTTTATATCTGAACCTCAACACAATATATTTATTTCAAAGAAGTGTATAGTCTTATCCTACATTTATTCAAAATCACAACTTTAATTTGAAAAATCTGTGAGTTCTTTTTTGTCCCTTTAGTAAGGAACATTCTGGAAATCTAGCTTTCCTTCTCTTGATAAGGGCTCAAAATTCATGCAAAATATTAATCCTTAGCAAAACTCTTTTAGATGATGTAAATAAAAATATCTCTCTTCTATAAAACTGCAGCAAATAACTTTTTTCCATTGTATATTATTAATAGGCAAGCACATGGGTTTAGGAGTCTGTTTTTCTTTCAGAGTTGGGAGATAAAAGGTTGAGGTGGACAAGAGGATATAACTATCATATTAAACTGCTCTATGTTGGGCATTATGTTAGGCCTTCATATTTATAACCCATTTTATATATCTCATATACAAATATCTGTGTGTGTGTGTGTGTGTGTGTGTGTTATAACCATGACAACAACTTTCTGAAAGCTGGTATTACTGATGCACAAAAAGGAATAATGATTTGCCCCGATTGTAAGGCTAAGAAGTAGTTGAGTCAGGATTTAAACCCAGATTTGGCAGAGCCAAAGGGAGTGCCAGTTTGAATTATATTTTCATGCTTTTCTTAATTTATTCTTTAAAATAGGGTATTTTAACTTGAAAACACAGCTTCTGGCTATGAAGTAGAGCCACCTCTGGCATCATTATCAGCCTGATTTAACAGCTTAAAGCTTTACCATTGCTGAAAGAACTGGCTTTTTACTATGCCCACAACAGTATATATGTTGAAGTTATGTTTATAGCTGCACTTTAGGCCACTTTAGTAGTTTCTCCAAAAGCTTTTCCAGAGTGATTAATTAGTATTCATAAGCTTTGGAGCCAAACATACAATGCTGTTTTCAGAGTGGACAGAATATCATTTGCAACTGTATTTATTTCTGCCTTAAAGAAATTCTTTTAAATGGATAGATATTAATATGAGATTTCTTGAGTTATTTGGAGAAACACCTCATGGTCATTTAATCTGCCTGGCCAGATCACCTTTTATTAATATTAATCTGAAGTTAGCAGTTAGGAGAGTATTTTTAGCCTTCTCAGGAAAGGAGGAAACTTTTAGGAAATTATTAATCTGGCAAAATATGACTAATCTTAGAAATGTTATTCCCTAAAACTGTTGACTCATTTGAAAAAAAAATCACCCTCTTTTATAAATTTAGATTTAAAATGCAAACAGTTTGTCTGTCATACTTATTTTGTGTTATCTCTGGCTTCTCAATAGCATGTATTGAATACCAGAAACTATCGGTTTATTTCATCATCAGCTAATTATTGAATGCCTGCTATGGCCAGTTTCTGCCATTCATTATGGAAAACTCAAATACATTTGTAAGTCCACAGTCTAACAGGGAAGAAACTTTAAAAAAAAAAAAAGAAAGAAAGGTAGAACAGGTTATGTGGAGCAGTTTACACAAGTGTTAAGAGAGTTCAAATGAAGGACCAATGACTTCAACCTTTTGGATCGAGGCTAGTGTACAGACTGAGTGGTCTGTGAGCAAGCCTCACTGTGTAACTGGAAAAACCCAGTGGGCACTCTGGGAAAAGTGGATGAAACAGTTGAGTTGAATCATAAGTTTTCATCCATAGAGATGAAGTGGGCAGATAACAGATTTCAAGAGAAAAGAGGCTCTTGCATGAAAGTAATGTGAGAGTAACCTGATATGGCTCTTGGGAATCAGATCAGGAAGAGAAGAAATGCCTCTTCCAAGGGTAAGTTGAAAGGGAAGTCCAGTAGTCAGAGAAAGAACAGGTCCTGGTTAACACAGGAAGCTGGAAAAGGACCCCTTTCCCCTAGCAGAATCAAGTTCTCTTGATTTCTTAGTGGGAGGCTACTGAGAATCTAATTCAGCTCTATCCCAGACAGAATGGAACTAAGAGAGATCTCTTGGGATTTAAAATACACTCTTTCAGTGGGGTCTCAGTGGGTGAAATGGGCTGCAGATCTTTACCAGTTTGCAGATCCTACCAGTTTAGGAAATGGTTCCACTCCTTAACATTTTATTATGAAAAAAACCAAAACATTTCAAACATACAGCAAAATTGAAAGCATGTTGCAATGAACACCTGCCTTCTAGATTCTTGCATTAACATTTCCCCAAACTTGGTTTATCACATATATGGCTATCTGTTCATCCCTCAAGGAGATATTTTTTTTAATAATGTTTTCTGGTTCATCATTCATTCACTTAGCAAGCATACCTACTTTGTGGGTATGAGACTATGAAAGAAATATGACACTGAGACTGAAAGACACTGAAAGAAATATGAGGCACTGAGACTATGAAAGACACATGACAAGGTCCGTGTCCTCAAAGGGAGCACAGTTTCAGTAGGGCTGCAACATGCAAACAATTTTCACAGTATGGGCAGTACTATAACAGGCTGATAGCAGCCACCATGATTACCCAGAGGGAGTTATCAGCAGAAGCACTGTGGAGAAGGCAGGCTGGAGCAGGGCACTGGGAGGTATGAAACAGTTTGCCACAAAGACACTGATATGCTGGGCGTTCCTGGCAGAGGCTGAGTGCTTGCTGTCCTGGGAGTGGAGAGGTTGCACAGCCTGGCTGCAGTGGGTTAGGAGGGGAGCAGGCAGTGGAGATGAGGCTACAAAGCGAGAGAGACAGGGACTTGGTTTGGGATAGCCCTGTATGCAGTGGAAGGAAATTAGTGTTCTATCTACAAGTTGTAGGGAACAAATGAAGAAAATAGGGAAGTGGCATGCTTGGAATGGCCAAAATAAAGAAGCAGGGGGAGGGCTGCCTCATGGGAGAAGAGTTAGAAAGTTGTTCTAAGAGTCCAGACTAGAGATGATGAAGACTGAGCTAACAGTAGGAACCAAGGCTGGTAGTGAATTGGAAAAAAGGAGAATAAAAAGAACCCGATGAACAATGAGGTGTAAGGATGAGACATGAAGGTGTTCAGTATGACTCCCAAGTTTCAGATTTAGGTAACTGGATACCATCAATCATGGTAAGGAATTTAGGCATCTGTAGGGAAATCAAGCACATTAGTCTCCAAAAGCTGTAATAAATAATGAAATTTGAATAAGATCTTTAAAAATAAAAATAAAACAATGGAGAGAGATTTAAGAATGGAGGGAGGTTAAGGCAACAAAAGATAGTAAGAGAAAGAAGTGGAGCATCAAAAAATGAATAGCAAATAAGGAGCGGGAAATAGAAGCAGGGAGAAGGGAGGTACAGTTTGCCATACATCTGCTTTAGTTTTTATTCCCAAAAGCCTTCAGCAAAGGGTTAAAAGTATTATAGGTTTGGTCTTGACAGAATGCCACTGAGCAGAGTAACACTACTTTGCTGCAGAGAGTGAATTATAGACACACCGGGTATCATGCATTCAAAATACTGCTCAGGGTAATACTTTAGAGTGTATCTGGCAGCTGGGACTAGGCCCCTCACCTGAAATTCTACCCCAAATGCCATATTATTCATCCTTATGCAGTTTCAAGTTCCCTTGTAGCTTATATTGTGAGTCTTTTCAGCATCTCCATAGCACAAGGCACTCTGTCACCTCATATTTATTGCTCACAGATAATGATTCATGGTGTGCCATAAGCTGGTAACCTACCCAGGGAAGGTGGGTTGTGTGTGTGGGTTGACCAGCCCAACCCGTCCAATGGAGGCTTTGATGGACCTCAGTCTTCCTCAAGTACACAACTCTGAGAAATCCCAGGCAGCTCCAGAAATCTCGTAAGAGCAAAACACCTACTGAATTTGGGTTTCAGAGTGGCATCTGATGTATAAAAACCAGGAATGGTGAAGGTTATTTGAAGACTTGATTTCAAGAGGGTGAAGAAGACCAGTTTGTTTTCTCTTTGCCATTTTAAAGAGCTCGTAATCCACCTTAGCATTCAGGTTCACATTCCTGGCTGTCTAGTTTGAAGGGAACCCTGGATGTGTGTTAGGATCATACCACCTTGAGGTTGAACGTGCCTAAGTAGCTTCCCAGGAAATAAGACCAGTAAGAAACTGAGAAAGCAAAGAGAGAGCAATGGTTTAGTCCATGGTAAGATGAAATCAGAATCAAGTTCCACAGTTGATATCACCCTGTGTAGATAAGACAAAGAGTCAGTGGACTGTTCCATGGCAATGAATAATGTCAAGCCCCTGAGCAAAATTTGTTATTTCATCTTTATCCAGTCTCCAAATGTAAAATATTCAAGGGCTCAAGTACAATTTTGAGGGGAAAGTATGCCAAGCCCTCACCCCCAGTGCCCCAGCCCCCGCACCACACTCACCCATGCACGTCTTCTCACCAGGCTCCGCTTTGTCCCGGGCAGTCTGACAGAGGTGCAGCTGCTTATACTTGTGTAATCTAAGAGACCCTGGGTGCTTAAGTCATAGCTCTCTACTTACTGTGTTCCTTCTCTGAATCTCTTCAAGAGCTCATGGGCATTCTCCCGATAAAGATGCCGAATGGTCCAACCTGGCCACAGAAGGATGTGTCCCTGTGCATCTCTGTTCATTCTAATGATATAATTTAGTCACCCCCTGCAATGTTTTATGAAATAAATACCAAAACACTGCATTTCAGGAGTTGCTCTTATACTCCTTGGTCCATGTCAAGCCTTCAAATTCACAATAAATCTGAATCCAATTGCATCCTAAATTCATAAGCCTCTGTTCAGTGTGAGCATTTTCAAATTGTGTCTTGTAGGTCTGGATTTTGAAAGATTAATGTAAAGCAGCTGGGGAAACACTCATGGGCACATCAGCGATAAGTAGATTCATGTGTTGCCTATGGAACAGGTTGTCTAATTTTATCATTCAACTCTACCCAAACCCACATTACCAGTGAAACACAGTCTAGCATAGCTGGCAAGTTACTTAAGAGTCAATAATGGGTATAGTTCACATCACAGGGCCCAAGGACTGGCTTTCAGCCCTTGATATATTCCCAAGTCTCCCTGAGAAGAATTTAGGGATACTCCATAAATTTTCACTCCCATCAGAAATCTCTGACCTTGAATAAAGTGACGTTTTACTTTGGGGGGGGTGGAGGCTGTAAAAACAGGAGAGTCTTGTTGGTCTACAAAATATTTCCTAGAAACCACACAGTTAGGGCCTCTCTTCCAATAGCCTCACACACACAAAAATAGAAAGAATGTTTTGTCATTCTCCTCTCAGGAGAGTGCTTAGCTGGGATATGATGGCAGAAGAGAAAATCAGCCCCTTCATCTTAAAGTTCTTGACTGCTGGTTCGGATTCCTCTCTGAAAAAGTAATAGATACAAGTGTATCTGCATGAAGAACATATGATGGCAAAGACTAATCCTTTAAAATAGGTCAATTACCTGATGATTATATTGCAAAAAGATTCTGCCTGAAGGATTCCTTTTAATAAACCTCCTGGTATAATTGTTTATTTGCAGATTATGTATTAGGTAAAGAGAACTCTTTAATTTTTAGGTATCTTAAATATTAGCTAGAAATCAATACCAACTGAATCATTCAGAAATTAAATCAGAACATTTCTATTATTGTTTGATTTCAACGGGAAAATGTGATTTAATTTATGCACATTTCCAGAATGGTTTTATCACAAATGAACGCTGTACTGTGTATTGGCTCAAGAGTGGGAGTGAAAAGACTATTTCATATTTTCATTGGGCTTTGAGGCTGAGGCAGACTAGTGAGTGATAAGTTTTGTAATCATAGCCTCTCAGGTACATCAGCAAAATGACAGTGAGCTAATCCAAGGGCTCAACAAGTCAGTTCTTTCTAGCTAAGCTAAAAAAGTGTCAGAGGGGCTGAATGGGTCAATGTAATTTAAAACTGGTACTAGTATTTTTAAGACTATCTTCAGCTTTCTGTGATAATGGAGCTGGAAAACTTCTTGGTATATCTAAAATAACCTTTCAGTCATGTAATTTTATAATTTTTAAGAAGGAAGGTTTACCTGAAGAATAGTATTCAGGCTATTCTAAATGCTCATGACCTACAGCCCTCTTTTAAAATACAATTGCCTCTTCTCTAAGGTAGCAGAGCAAACCTCCTGATAATGATGCCCCCAAAGATTGACTTATCATCAGGGGCATTAACCTCTTAAGAATCCAGAAGCACTGACAGGCAGAAACCTGTTGGATTTAGATGCCAAGAATGCTGCCAAAATAGAATGGTTTCAGAGTCAGGTCACGTTCTCAGACCAACTAGGTGTGTGACCCAGCATAAGTTTTGGAACTTTTCTGAGCCTTAGTTTTGCCTTCTGTGTAAAGCTGATGTTTTATATACTTTAAAGGATTAAATATATAAATGTGCAAAACCACTGAAGGCAATAGCTGGCACACAGGAGGCACTTGACAATTGTTTTTAATGTTATCATTACTAGATTAAGCTCCTGTGGAGTTAAAACACTGAGAGAATGAATGGCTAGTCAGGTTGACCTTTGGTGAATAGATTTCATAAACTGAAGACTAATCCTTCCAGTGTGGGCAGGCCCTGGAAAGCAAAACCATGAAGTAGAACCTGGATCTTCCTCAGGGCCCCTCCTTTTGGAGCCCCCTACACTCCCTCTAGGCTGAACATCCTTACACAGCCCAGGGGGCTCCGTTTTAACACCCCATCAAGGCCCACTGTCCAAGTCTCCATGGTCCCCAGCCCTGGATCTTCCCCCAGTCCCTCCCCACCCCACCCTATCATCATTTATCTGCTCTCTGTTTAATATCTTTTGTTAATTTGCTTATGTGCGCCAATATGTAACCCTTTCTGAGAGCCTATGTACATTGTGACAGGGATCCCAGAACACTTGTATGTGATGGTTGTCCTCAGAGGCAGATGTGTTGGAGGTAATAGAATGAGAGCTAACTGACTGCCTGCTCTGTGCTGGGGGCTGCAGCATGTCCTTCATAACCATTGCCTCCCTTGAGCCTCATCACATCCTGTGAGTGGGTCCTATCATGGTCTGCACTGCACAGATAAAGAGACTGAGGTTCAGAGAGGCAACGTAACTTGGCACGCTGGGAGGAGGCAGTGCCAGAATTCATTCCCAGGCCCAACTGACTCCAGATCTGCCTCCAGTGTGGGCAGGTCCTGGGACACTCAGATGCAGTCCCTGCCTCCCTAAGACTGACCCTACTCCCAGGACCCAAACAACTTCTTGCTTTCAGTCAAGTTAGTTGGAATCAAGTTAGTTGGTAACTAACTTAAGAGAGGTACTAGAAAGTCCAGAGAGGGACACTCTAGCCGCTGGCCCCCTGCCTAGCCCCAGGCTAGGCACTGCCCTGTGGGCTGTGCTCAGGTCTCTGCATGGCGAGAAGAGTCTTCTCACTTCCATCATCCACGAAGGAGCTGAATCCTGAGTATTTATATTTGTAAGAGTCTGAATGGGTGGTTAATTGGAGGGAGGAACAATTTATGAATATATTCTTTTATTCATTATTTATTATCTGTCATTTAACTGGATTCCAGAGTCTGTATCTAAAAGAAGAATCTCTGAATATACTTATATCTTGCTCATCTCAGAATTTTCCTGGTCCAGCAACTCTTCCAAAAGTGGAGTAATGAATCTCCCAACAAAGTTGTATCTCGGGAAATACTGACTTGTGTCTATAGGACAGCATTTTCCCAGTGGTCATCTAAATAGTGCCTCCGCATCAAGAAATTCAGAGTGCAGCTGACTGTTGTCAGGTGGGAAGAGAGAATGCTAACTAATGGTGATGATAATAGTAAGTCAGTATCACACTTACCAAGTGCTAATAAACCTTCTATGCACTGCTCTAGGTGACATCGTAGGATATACATTTTACATGTGGGAGTGGGAACGGTGTTCAGCCCTACTTACAGATGAGGAAATTTAGGCCCACAAAGGTTAAGCAATTTGTTCAGAGTCACAAAGCTAGCAAATGAAGCTACGATTAAACCCAGGCAATCTGGCTTCTAATTTTATTTCCTTATACTATTAAACAACCAGTCCTCCTCTATCTGTTTATCAACTAAATCATTTTTATATTTTGGCAAAGAAGGCCAAAGCTAAAGTTTATTTTGTACTTGAAGCAGTCCTGCAAAGCCCTGTCGCAGAGTATGGGGGTGATAGTCTCTGCTGGCCGGCTGCCCCATTAGGATGGCGAGCTGGAATTAAATATGAGCGATGTTGTGTCAGCTTTTCTCATCACTTTAGTAATTGTACTACCTTGACAATATGTCCCTCTCAGTAACACTGACACAGCTGTTTTTTTTTCCCCCACAAAAATATTCTTTGTCTAAACTCTTTCTGGTTACCTGTTATTGGTCATGACAGAGGAAAAGAAAAAAAAATTAAAATACAAGTGCCCTCCAAATTAAACATGTGCAGATCTCTTCACCTCAAATTCAAACTTGATTCACTAAATATTATCTTATTTCTTTTTTGTGTGTGTGCAAAATTTAAAGACATTTTTCTTGTCTCTCCTACCTTCTTTCAGTAAAACTTAAATTTATTGAGAACCCTAGTGCAGAAAGTTTATACTGCAAATTTCTAACTATTATTCTCTTTGTAAGTCAGATCTTGTAAAGGAATTTGATGGTGGCTGGGCTTATGTTTTCAGAGGATTAAGGGTTCCTGTTTAATGTTTTCAGTCTTTGGTTGAAAGACTTTGAAAGCAAGGTCAATAAAGCTGTTACCTTACCTTTCAATAATAAGAACCGGAAACTTTGCCATTTCTTTGCATGTAATGTTTCAAGTTCATCATGTGGCTCATGTACCATGTATATGACCTCCTGGGAGTTTAGTGGATTTCTGAGGCCAGGAGAAAACAAGCAGCTGCTGTGTCACACGGGACTCTACCCAGTGTCTGCTTGAGGGAATCGCCGTAAACAGTTTGCCCGGATGCTTCAACACAACCACCTGGAAAAATGAGGATGGAACTTTGATTCTGGGAGGCATATGGAAATTTAATTACTAGGTTTACAAAGTATTTTAAAATCCCCAGATAAAAGTGACCAGAGGACTGGAGAAGAGTGTCTTTATTCACAGGAGTGAACTACTGAGGGTGGAAGCAGTCATTGAGATTCTAAGGCCCATGTCCCTTTCTTGGTCCCACCTTCTGCAACCAGCTTCAAGAGGAGGTGCAGAAAGAGTCATTTATTCGCCTTCTGGCTGTAAGAACTGCAGCCCTCAACTGTGGCAATCCTAGCACTGAGGAGAAAATACACATAGGAAAAAAGAAGGCCATGTCTCACTTCCAAATTAAAAAAAGACATTTCTACATGTTTCCATAACCCACAGACTGCTGCCATTTGAGGCCAACCCCTCAAAGTTTTCCTCTTTGTCTAGTGTATTTGCTGAATCTAGGCCACTGTCAGCAATCCTTTTCATTCACCCAGGCCCATCCCCACGCCTCACAGATGCAGAGATTCTCCTGAGACAAGTGTACTTTGGTATCAAACAATGCAACTCATGTTTGATTTTGGATAACCTTGCACTGCTGAATAAAATAACCCTTGAGAAAGAAGCAATAAAAGCTCTGTAAGAAAAATGACTCATGTTTCCAAGCTGTCTAAAGTGATCACTTATCCCAACAAATGGTAATTCTTTCAAGACACAGTGGGCATGCACCATACTTATAAAAGTCTGGGAGAAAAGCCTTGCAATCATTTTTTTGTTAATTTGTGTGAAAATATATCAAAGGAATGTTTCTTGTAGGCTGTACCAGACAGGGAGTGCTCAAAAACAAAAACAAAAACCACATGGATATCAAAGCCAAGGTGGATGGGTGCAAGGGGTGGGGTGGGAGGGTCCTCGCCGAACATGCAGGCTCATCGGCCTGCTTGTGTTCTTGTTTACGTATCTCTAATTGCTTTCCATTTTCTGTCCCCATTCGTTAGAGTGCAAAGATGTGAACAAAGTGGCTTATTGCCCACTGGTGCAGAAGTTCGATTTCTGCAGTCGAGCGTACTTCAGGCAGATATGCTGTTACACCTGCCAAGGACACTGAGCCACAGCAAGTCAGAGAGCGAGCCTCATTGCTTTGTCGTGGAAATGCGTCCATCAAAGGGAGCCGCCGTGAGGAAGAGGATTGATGTCCTTGCAGATGCATTACCCTGTGGAAAACGTAACCACTGGTCAGCCTCAGCTGACAGGATTTCAATATTATTTTAACTTCTGTGAAGTGGGATTTATTGATCCAAAGTGCTGGACACGGTGTTAGGAGGGAACGCCAGATTGGAGAGATCCAGACAACACAGGGAGACTTGCTTACTGTGGAGCGTTTGCGTTCTTTTGAGTAAATCCAATAGCCTGTTTACCTCTTTGGACCATTAAGATAATTTTTATTATGGACTTAGCAATGACACTGAATCCATTTGTATTTAAAACTGTTTAAAATGTAGATGTTATGACTTGGTCAACCATGGAAGTAAAGAAGATTCAGAAATCTTAAGTCATAGCTTACAAACATTTACTATACTTTATCTCACTGCAACAGCACCACAATTTAAATTCTAAAATGGGCTTTGAACTGTAATTTAAGGAGCAATTATAAATCAAAAGTAATGAGAGTTTGTATCATTTTTCTTCATTCCAGTTAATTTCCTTAGGAATAATCCCCCTGTTCTGAACACTGCTGTGAGCCACATATAAACTATATTAAGCTGAACAACAACGAAGGGCTTAGTTCCAAGCAGTGCCTCAGTTACTGCAGCTGTGCAAGTCTATAAATTCAGTGCTTAAAGACTATGGCCAGCCTGCCCTTGTGCATGTGAAGCTGAAATTTCCATTAAAACTTTAAGAGAAAACACTTCAATTTCATGCAGCAGCCAGACCTGGGGTATGGTAGAGCCTGAAGTATCAGGCCCTTTGCTACCATCATATAGGATGCCTCAATTCTTATTTGAGTCACCACAACTCACTTGTGTTTACATCCGCACCAGCCACAAAACAGCTTCTGCCCCATTAGATTGGTGCGCGCATGTTGAGCTTACTGAGATGATACCATGCAAAGATAGACTGGCTCAGTATCAACCAGGCAGACCCTTTTGCTGACAGTTACGATGGGTTCCAGATGGCCCATCTTTGATACAGCAGAAGGGCATTTATTTATATGAGAGCAAGTGTGTGTATGTGTGCAGGCGCTGTTGAGTGTATGGGTAGATGTGTGTGCTTGCACAGAAATGTGCTACTTCTGTGAGTTTTAAAGTAGGCAAGGGAAAAACCAAAGAAGAAAAGCTTGTGAAGTCTAGAGATCATAAAGCATACTTTTAATAGTCACTCAACCAAGTATTTTGTATTTTTTATGGATACTCTGAATGACAATTAAATGTGAAACCCAGTTTCTTGGGCAAGTCAAAATCTAGAATCAAATTCACCTAAATTGAATTGACTAATTCATTTTCCCTATCCCCATGTTTTACATCATGCTTATCAAAAGATTCAACAGTGAGATTAGTAGAAAGAAAAAAAAAAGAGAGGGTACTTGTTTATATTAGTATTTTGTACTTGAACACTTGTATCTTGCAGTGGGGACCTGTTGAATGTGCTTTGTGCCCACACGTATGTGCCCCATGCTACGCCAAACTGCAGACTCAAACCAAATGGGTACTTTGTAAGGATACTACTTGCAGTTGAGCAATATGTGTGACTTAAATCTATTGCTATGCTCTGAAACTACATGTCAGGTATATCACGTATACCATGGCCTAACGTGCATGATTAGGATTCTTCAGAAAGGAAAAGGCACTCACAGATTTACAAAACCAACCTAGACTTCAGGTTTGCTATGGACAGCCGGCACGGGATCTTCTGCGCACTCCGCCCTGGTCATCTGTATCTCCTCACTTGCTTTCTCTCTCAACACCACAGCTCCCATCCCTGAGCTTTCCAGAGAGGGCTGTTGACAATACCCGTGAGTTGCCAGGTCTCCTATCTCTGCTGCCCTCAGACCAGCCCAAGTGGTATCTTAGCCATCCAGGGAGGGGAAGGTAGCCCGTGAACAGCATGGCCCCAGCACTGAACTCCCTTGGTGCCTTGCAAAGAGCAGTTAACTGGTGCCGATGTGCCCTGGTGAAATAAATGAAAGATGGTTTCCGTAGCATTTTAGATACAGTTTTGCTAAATACAGGTTTGCTATCAGGATCTACTTCTCCAACATAAATATCAGATCATGTTTGTATTTCAGACAGATTTCTCACATTACTGACTAAAATCTGTTTTTCACCTCACCTGGAAACTAGCATTGTGAGGGCTGTCCCCCGCAGGCCTCATGCAGCACCCCCGTTGGTGCTAGTGGTCCCTCCGGAGTGCGCACCAGCACTGAGACCAGAAGGCAGAGAGTCCCCAGGGGCCACATCTGGATTACCTTTCTAGAAGGAATCAAACACAGACTGTAACAGGACTAAACATTTTCAATAGTCCCTGAATTTAAAACTGAGTGGGAAAAAAATCATATTCTACAGCACATCACATAGCCACTGCTACTCTGTAGTCAACATGTGGCTACGTGATACTTTATTCCTAAAGAATAACAAAACAATCATCAGTGGAGGTTGAGACTCCAAAAGTAGTGAGCTCTAACTTCTATAGCTTTTCTTCTTCCTTCCTAATTACAACCCTTAAATAGAATTCGTGCCTCATATCAAATTTACCGAATATCATAATTCCTCCAAGTGGTAAAGATACCTCAAGACAAATGCTGGGCATAGAAGCCACAGGGCATAAATCTGCAAAGAAGTAAAAAGCTAACCTTTTCAAACAATAAGGCTTCTCTCTCACTTACCAACTTTACATTTCCCTGTATGGCCCCGGAAGATGACTGGTTAGCCAGAGACGGGTAAGATTCCTCAAGGGAGGAACAACCTAAGACAGGCACAGTCGCAGGGGGGCCATCAGGTGAGAAATTGGGGACCAACAAAGGGGAGGCTTAGAACCTCACCCCCCCCCCGTTTTGAGAGAAATCTTCTGCATCCGTGGATGTTTTGTTGTCCTTGTCTAGCTTGGATTAATACTTAGTCTATAGGCACACACCTGATCATCTACATTTGCCCCCTTACAGCACTAAATTATGTTTTCTATCTTTATCTTGCATCTACCTACCACTTCCGCATTTTATTAAAAATAATAATAATAATAATAATAAGGGAGAAATGTGGGATTCACATATAAATCAAGTATAAAAATCAAACAAATAGTCATATCTGACTTGATTGTTTATAGTTCATTATGCGTGATCAAAACTGAAAGTTTCTGTGATATGACTGCCCTTGCACTGTTCACCATGTAAGAACTTATTTACTATGTAAGACCTTGTTCACCATGTAAGAACTTGTTTGTTATGCTTCAGAGGATTGGAGACTGTTGAGACAGAGGCTTGGGGTTGATTAATGACTGTGCATTGAGTCCCCTATACAAAATTTTATTGTTGTTAACAACCATTTGATCAATAAATATGAGAGATGCCATCTCAAAAAAAAAAAAAAGTAGTGAGCTCTACAGACTAATTAAGGAACTCCAAGAAAACTGGTTACCCCATGGCTTAGAGCAGTGTCTGCCACTGGCATAAAGGCCTCCCAAAAAAGGAAAGGCAAACGTACCCAACCAATTCAACCCCTTGAGATACATGAACTCCCCAGCCAGTCCATTTTATTAGGAATTTTTTTGAGTGAATGTTGCATAGGTATCCTTAATAATACAGAATGAAATTACCTTTGTATTATTGTGATTAGTTGTTGCTTATTATTTTATACTCAGTATTAATGTGGTACACTGTTAACATTTTTTTTTGCTTTTGTAAATTATATTCTAATTTATTGCCATGTTTCCTAACACTTGTCCTACATTCATTCTCCTGCTTGTAATGAAAATGAAAGTCATTGTAACACTTGATGGAGTGAAATTCCACACCAGGCACAGATTTTTTTTAATATAGATAATTTAGTAAAAATAAAAATTCAGCTTGTAAGAATAATTCAGATGGAAGTTGTCTATTCCCTTGAAAAGCTAATATTAAACTTGCAGTAAGAGGACTCTATCCCTTGAAATGCCACACTACATTATCAGTTACCCAGGTAGTCTCCAGGAGTGAGATCATTTGTTACATCCTTATTACCCTCCTCAGAGATTGTACTGATTTGTATTTCAGTAACATATACATGTAAGGGCTTCAGATATTTCTGGTGGGGCCCTATCCCCAGATGCCACCAGCCAGCTATTCTAAGGCTAGAAAGGAAGTCCAGATTGGCTACTGCCATATACCTTCAATCACTTGGCCCACAACTCTTCTGCCCCCTCCTTATTTTGCCTCAGATATAATTCTTTAGCATAGAAGAGGATCCAAGATATTTCATTGTGGAAAAAGTGCTGAACAAAAGAATTCATACTAATGGTTCAGTTGGAGGTGCTATCATATGGAAATGTAACTCAGCGGTTTTTAAAACTCAGCAGCTAATCTGAAGGTGACATTCCTGCATGCTTTGCTGCTTGAGTACATTCATCATGACATCATCAATTACATAAGAAGATGTGGAATGCCCAAGCATGGTTGTACTTTAATCCACTTAGCCCCGTGACCCATACTTACACATTCAATCTTCTACATTAGAAGAAATCAGGTGACATGAATGGATAGTCTTGGGGTTATTTCCCCAAGGTCATACTAGGATCCAAAAGTGGCTACAGTATTATGAATGCTCAGTTAATGAGAAGCCCCTTATACCAACTGGTTTAATTGCCCACTGTATTTGCGAAGGGTGGTTCCACTAGGGATCTGGGAGTAGAGAAGACCAAGAATCAAGGCTTGCCTTAGCTGAGATTCCTCAGATTCTAGCTTATCTTTTCATCTACAGTTGTTTCCAAGCTTCCAGTTGGATGTTTTTTTCCATCTGAAGCATCCGAAGGGCCCTATACTGCTAGGACCGAAACCCCAAAGACAGTCAGCCGCCCATGGAGATTTTGCCACTCTACAGAGAACACTAGGATCATCCCTATGCCTTTGTGCTCCAGGTAACATCTCTTCAAGTAAATTAAGAAGAAAGCCAAATACTGATCTTGGTAACAAAAATGTCTGAATTTGTGTGGCTAGGGTAAGATTCATTACTTTTAAAGGAAGGGAACAAAAATATTAATTAAGGAAGGAAAAAAAAGTCACAACCTAGGAGGACTGGAAAATTCTAAATAAATGGTCATAGAAAAGAAAAGATCAGTCACTGAATAAAAAAGTGGTAGATAAGCTGTGTTTGGGATTCTGTCTCATTCATATCATCAGAATACTTGGAATAAACTAACATGTTTTTAAAAAGAACAGCTATTCACATGGTTTTGTACCTCAGATTTCAAAACCTCAAGCTGGAACTTAAAAGGAAAATGGTCTTTCCTCCCCTTTCTTTCTCAGAGGGATATTTCTAGCATTCCTTGTCCCTCATTTTATCCACAGACAGTATCTAAGGCCAGAAATGCAACAGCGGTTTGAGGGCTGACTTCACTCTGTAGGGGAAACTGAGGTCATGCCCATATCATCTCTTGGTCGATGGCTCCCTTTAGCCCCCTGAAAGCCTTGAGCTGCAGAGGTGATGAAAGCTAATTTCCCCAGCAATGTTCTGTCTTCACCAGAACAATACCGTGTGATTGCATAAGGGCGCAATGGCACCTGATGTCCCTGGTTTCTAGGAATTAGGGAGACTGAGTATTCCCATTTGTCACAGGGCACAGAACATTATCCCTGACCAGTCAAATTCCATTGCCCCAGACCTTAAGCCTTGTGGAATTTAATCAAGAGCCATCTTCTTGGATTGTGGCTTGGATACCTCACCTTAAAGAGGTCTCACATAAGATGGCAAGTTCTATCAGTTCCAGGCCTCCCACAAGTCAGAGTGCTTTCCTCAGGCCAGTGGCTCAGTGGTGAGCAGCTCTACTTCCTCAAGGATAATGTAATTCTTGGAGGGGCCTGGTCTGTGTGCAGTTGTGGATAGAAAGCCACCTGATGGCCCCATGGAGCAGTAAATGTGAGACAAGGCTCCAGAAAGCAGCAGGAAGTTCCAGTCAGGGCAAGTCTGGGCCTCTGTGTCTGCAGAGTGCCATCAGCCATGGTTGTTCACTTACACAACCAGCATTTACCAGGTACCCATTGTGCCAAGGTTCTGTGCTAGGTTCTTTACATGTGCTCTCTCATTGAATGTGTTACAAGAAAACTGTGAGGATGATACTGTCAATCCCCATTTATAGATGCCAAAACTGAGGCTCAGAGAGATTGAGGAAGTTGCCAGTGGTCACAGAAGCAGTGAAGGGAGTGCCACCTCTTCAGCAAATTTGGAAGGTAGCTTCCTGGTCTGCATTTGCAACAGGGAAGTCAGGCTCTTCTGCCAGGGAGAAGGTGGCTTCCCAGGGCAGTGGAAATGGGGTCCTCCTTCCTGGGAAGCAGTGGGTCCAAGGCCTTGAGAGGGGCCTCAGGGGTCAGGAAAGGGTGAACTTCAGTCTCCCGTCTTGGTAGGTGGTGGTGTTCACTATGACATTTCCTGTGTCTGGTGACAAAATCGTAAGTGAGGCTGCAAAGTGGTTTCTATGTGTGCCATTAGAGGTCATAGGCATAGGAAGAGGAGAATAAGGAAGGTCAGAGACATGCGAGAGTGGACAGCGTCTTCAGTGGCTGTTAGCAGTCAACACATGAAGGTTCTCACCTCCCTTGAAACATTCTATTTTGAATTGTACGTAGAGCCTCCCCCTGTCTGGCAGGCTCCCACACCATTTCCAATGGCAGAAGGCCTTGCTGACCTATATCATCACAACTAGAGCAGGATTATTCCTGTGTTGGCTTTGGGATGTTTTGAGAAAGAAAGGTGGGTTTCTCTCTGCTTCGGTCAGAGCAAGGATCAGCAGGGCTTGTGAACTCAGGCCATCGGGTTGCTGGCAGCAAGCACATTCTTTGACCTTCTGTGGTGGGTCCACAGAGTGGAACCAGGTGTTCTTTCAGCCCATGCCAGAATGTATTGGCCGCCCAAATGGCCACCTGCCTCTACCCCACTGACGGGGCTTTGGCTGGCCCTCCACCAAACAGCTGTGCTGGGAGCCACAGGTGGCCGCCCACACTTGTGCCCAGGCCAGCAGCTGCACTGGCCTGACTCAGCCTGGCAAGACTGACCTTGTGTGCCACTGCCCTGCCCCCGGGATCTTCCACCAGCCAGGTCACTCGAGGGGCCAGGGAGAAGGAAAACCCAATCTTAAATACGCTATGGAAACGCTTTGTGACCCAGAGACGATCCAAAAGCATACTATTCTGTTCTGCTTCCTTCAGTATCATCAGTTTTGATATTTTATTTTTAATCATTCAAATTAATCTGATGTAAATGAATAGACATTTAGTTCCTGTTTTTTTTAGGGGGCAAATTATTGTTATAAATTCCTGGTGCAATGTATCTATCTAAATGTAAAGGCAAGTAAGGGTGACATCCCAACTTCAAAAAAATAATACCTGTGAAATCATCCTAGGTGTCTAGATAATAACTACATATAAGAGCATTATTTGATATACTGAAAAAATATCCACAGAAGTGGCACATTATGAGTGTGAATTAAAGTGTTTAGCAAAAAAAAAAAAAAGTTACCTCAGCCAAACATATTTGTCATTTCAGCCAAATACATCTCAGATAACCTATTATTTTAATTGCAATAAGAAGTAAATTATTCATAGTCTTAAACCTTAGAACATGAAATAGCCAAATCAAGGAATAAAATATTTTATTTTGAGATTAAAAAGTGAAAGTGTATATGTTGAAATTATGAAACAAGATCAAATAATGTGGAACCACATTTAGCTTCGAAGATTTTCTAAACGTAGGCTGGATTGGGAGGATGTTATTACCTATGACGCTCAGTGCTCAAGTCCCCACCAGTGTGGGAAGGTCCTGCTGGAGGGAAGCAGTAGGGGACCCATTATTTTATTTCATCCCACATTTCACCTCAATTACAGAATCTGCATGAACCAACTATCTCTTATGTCTGGATTTTTAATAATACATTACAACTTAACTCTCCACATGAGTGTCGTCCCCTTCCATGTAATCACTGGAGATTACTCTGTGCTCATTCTAAAAGTAAAATCACCATTTAGAACAGTTTTGAAATTGCGTACTTAGACTATCACCCAGGGTAGGATGGATTTGATTTTTGCAAAAGTCCAAAACCAAATCTAGTGAGCAATTTACATATAATCATTTTGGCTACAAATATCTTCTGTGTCTTATAAAGTGACCCCAGGTGACGTCACATAAGGAACTCCAGCCTTGCTTGGAGTCCGTGACTACTTTGAAAGAACTCATTTGTTTGGATACAGAAGTGCTGGTGTTTTGTCTAAAAATATTCGTATTGCTTTATAATCTAACTTAGTGTAGTACATTTCACTAAATTTTTACTATTTCCAATTCTAAAATTAGCTGGCAACCTGGACCACCTAAACTTCATCTTTTACAATCTCTGACCCCTTGGGACTGAGTAACCTTAAATCCAGAAGCCAAACCACTTCTCAGACCCTGGAAATTAGCAAACAGCTGTCCTTACAGGATTCTCCTTCTTGGAGTCTCTAGAGTAAAATTCTCCTCCCAGAGGGGCTAATTAAACGAGGTCTGTCAGCAACATGAATGGAGCTGCATCTGAGAGTGTGGGCTCAGAGCTCTGACTCCTCACCACTGAATCAGTGACCATACCGACATGCCCCAATTTACACAACTTTACACGTGTCCCATTTCTGTAGTTTGAATCATTCCCTATTTGCTTAAATGATAACTCCCACATGAGCCTGATCTTTAATTGGCTGGGTGTTAGCCTAACAATCCAGCACTGAGTGTCTTCATTGCCTGCCTTCCTCCAGGAGTTTTCAAGGAAGTTGCTAATGATGTAAAAACAGATACTTAAACATATGGAAAGCCTGCTATTATAAGGAATTCCAGAGAGAGTATCTTTTGAAGAGGATAGTTACTCCCTTACTTATCTAATTTGAAGTGTATTTTCACCATAGGTTTTTTTAAATATAAAACATATATAAAGACAGATCAACTTTGTTTCCCAACATTTTGCTGGAACATGCCTTAAAATGCACTATTTTTATATCTTTGCCCCCTGAAGAAGCAAATTATTGTAAGTTCACACCCTCTTTTCTAAACAGCTTCCAAAAGGCTCCTGGGTAGCCAAGAATTCTTGTTTCCCAAAATCAGTAATGACAGCTATGCTAGGGCTGCTCTTGGAGTCCATTGTCACTCTGAATCAAGAGCAAGACTTCACTTTAAATGTGTTTACAAATTTCTCCCCAGATCAATCCTTTTCATCAACTTTGTAATAATTCAATTGCTGATAAATTGACTAGGAGAAAAGCCCTGATAAGACAGACAGAGGGGGTTCCTTTGGGGAGGTCTAAGAAAGAAAAGAGTTATTCCATATTTATTTAATGCAATGTCCTTTTTAAGAGCAAGGGATACTGAGAAATGAGAAGTGTTTCCTGCACTATTAAAAATATTTAATTAAATGAACTTTAGGCAAGAAATGATAAGCTTTTGGGGTTTATATTTGTTTTATGTATTTTGGAAAATTTAAAACATATGCAAAAGTGAAGAGAGTAGTTAAATGACTCCTCCTTTACCCAACTTCCACAATTATCAGCATGTGGATAAAACTGCAATATTTCCAGAATCTCTCACCTGGCCTTAGTGCATCTCCATATCAGTAGGTGTTTCCAAGGGGTGAAGAGAAGTGGTCCATCTCCATATCAGTAGGTCATTACAAGGGCAAGAGAGGGTATATCTGGACCAGAGAGGTTAGGTGGGCTCCCTTCCTCTGCATCCGGGTCATGAGAGACATGGGTAAGAAGTGGATGACTCCTTGTAAGCAATAAACAGGTTTCTCCCACTTTATTTCTCCCTTTGATTGATTTCGGTTTCAAAGATATCTTGCCCCAGGATATCCCCCCCCTAGAGGTACGCAGCACATGACCAATTTTGTTTCCATCCCTACTCCTCTACTGTAGATTACTTAAGAAGACGTCATATCATTTTATTATTACGTATTTTGGAATGTATCTCTAAAAGATAGAGACTCTTTTAAAAAAGACTACATTACTATTAACAATATAGTCATATTTTCATTGCAAAATTTAATTTCTATAATATTGTCTCCAAACTTGGGGAAGGTAATAATAATTGCATCTATCACTTAATGCCCACCTATAATGTGCTCCGGTCCAGGCGGTATAGTAGGTTCTTTCTGTCCATTATCTTACCATCATTATTATTGACTTTATAGAAGAAGAAACTGAGGCTCAGAGAGGTTGAGAGACTTGCCCACTGGCCAGTAGTGTCCAGCAGGCCTGCAGAGGACCAGGACTTACCAGGAAACAACTCTTCCACCCCAGTGCCTGTCCTGCTTCTCTGCTGCAAATCCCATGTAGGGAGAGGATCACCCAGCATCGTTCTCTGCTTTCGGTCCCAGAAGCATGTTATAAGAACAAGTATCTTGTAAAGAAAACAAATCCTCCTTCTCCAGCCTCTCTGGACCACGGCTGCTTTGAGCCTCAGTCTCACAGGACAGTGCTGCCCTGGTGTAACTGCTGTGTCCCTGCAATGATTTCAGCTGTATTTGTCTTTACAATCCACATGGCAGAACTGCCCTGGTTAATGAGACTTCTCTCGAACTTCCCCTTCAGTCCCCAACTCCATTGCCAAATAGCCAGCTGCAACCATTAGTAACTGATAACCAGTTGTAGTCAGGCTTAATTGTGGAATAAAATGTGTAATAAAGTTTCCCTTCCTAAGCAAGTGTCCTGATGTCTGCAAATAGCTTTCAAATGATTTTTTTAGATGGGAGAAGGGAGGTAATGACAGAGAGAGCAATAAAAAAAATATGGCAGGTGTAAATAATTGGTGAATACAGGTGTTGGATACATGGGAAAAAAGCAGTTCATCCCAATAGACATGTGTGTGGGGTGGGGTGGGGTGCACGTGTGTGTTTGCATGGGGGCGGTGTATGGAGAGAGAGGGCAATGGTGTACCTCAGTCAGAAAAGTTAAAGTTTAGTAAACTACATCTTTTTTCTTTTTATGCAGGAGACCATATGAAGGGCAGGAGTTGGAATCCCAAGCCTTTCATATAGAAAGTGCCCAGAAAGGAGAGCAACTGGGCTAAAAATCAGTTCTAAGTCCTTGGTACAAGAACAGAGTTTTTCTTAAGTTAGATCAGTGGTTCCCAGACTTGCAGAATTCATGAACCAGTAAAATTTCAAAGCTGCATTAGAGAATGATGTAGGGTTGCTAACATTTTACCTTGCCAAGTAAGGACATTAAAAAAAATCATTTACTATTACCATAAAAGGTACCTTTCTAAAAGAAAGGACATTTTAACACCAAAAAAGTGAATGCTTTTCACTAATAGAAGTTTTCACGTTGTCTTTATTTTTCGATGGTGTTTTTCAAATAACAAGGCTTTAGCTGCAAATATACAAAACTAAACAAATTACTTAAACATCAAAGGCAAGGCAGTTCCAGAGTGGCATCCACTGTGCCACAAGGGCCTGGAGGACCCGTGCTTCTCTGCCATCCTGCCCTCTGCCTATCTGCATGTGTCCACGGCCTCACCTGCAAGACGGCGGCAGCAGGTATGGGGCACATGCAGAAGAGACAGCAGCTAACAAAGAAGAGAACTGTTTGTGTTGGTGTGTCACTTTCTATCAGGGAGAAAGAGTGTTCCAGAAGCCCCAGGCAAATCTACCCTCTGGACACATGGCCAGGGCTGAGCCACCTTCATGCCGTAGCACTAGGAGCCTGAGACAATCTACAGTATTTTTGCTTCTCTACTAGGAGCTGCCTCATCTGCAAGTGGGGTCAGCTGTTTGGAGGGACCAAAGGACCATATCAGGTCTCTGAAACCCTAGCAGGAGTCTGAAGCCCAATATTTGGGAGCTAATCACTATGAGCTTCCTACGCTGAGGCCTGCAGTGCCTACTAAGCAAATACCCACAGTCTAAGAAATGCTTTATTTCATTTGATCCAAGTTTACAGTGGAGATTTGTGTAAATAACTATCAAAGTTTTCCTGCATTGCAAGGGAGCCTGAAGAAACCTAGCCAAATGATATCATAGTTCTGTTAAGAAAAGCTTGAATTATCGCCCATCATTTGACCCCCAATTGCGTATGAACAATTACTCATCCTTGTTAACTGCCTTATTGAATTATTCATGAAAGCAAAGGTATTCAAACCCACAGAACTGGCCTCTCTTTGCTACATAAAGGAAAGTTTAACAGCTCCTAGTGAGGGTTTCTAGTGTAATTAAATGAACTTTTTCTTCCTTGACAAGTATGGAAATATGATAATCCACAAATAATTGTAAAGTATTTTAGCTTGAATCTACTGTCTCTTTTTTGACGTGTACCATCACTGAAATCATATAGAAGATATAATTTATCTTCTAAATTATAATTTTAAGCAAAACCTGAAGGAACAGATTTCTAGGATAATATGACAGAATGAAGTAATAATATGGAATTTCTCTTCCCTCAACCTAGCAAAATAAAACAAACAAAAAAAGAATGAAAAGACAAAAAAAATATCACCAGCAGCAAACAAGAGAGCCAAATAATTTTCTGCAGTCAATATTGAAAAATAGTAGCCAGTGAAAAGTCTTGTGCAGCCCCACAATTTGACTCAGCTTCTAATTTTGCCCCCATCCATCATAAATGCTACTTAGCAAAGAAAGTGAGTCAACAAAATCCTGAAAATTCTCACTAGTTCTCTCAAACATGGGAAGAAACCGACTGAGGACCTGAAGAGGTGGCTCTGGACAAAGCAGGGAAATGCATCAAGAGCAGAAGTCCCTGTACCACAACCTCAGAGATAAGAAAGGTCACAATCGGTGAAAAACAGTATGTCATTGCTCAAAAAATTAAGCACAGAATTATTATATGTTCTAGTCATTCCATGTACCCAAAAGAATTGAAAGCAGAGACTCCCAAGACTCTCCAAGGAAGACTGAGATGTGTAGAGAAATGTCCATCCATATTCATAGCAACATTATTGCCAAGAGCCAAAAGGCGGGCATAACCTAAGTGTTCACTGACAGAGAAATAGGGACACAAGATGTGACATACAGATAAGTTGGAGGGTTGAGTTTGTTCTCCTTGGCTCTTGGCCCTGCCACAGAAAAGAACTGAAGGGCAGAGACACAGCAATGAGGCAGAGCAAAAATTTTATTTGAATATACTCTAAGGGAGGAACAGGCCAGAGTCAAGGCAGACAGAGGCAGCTTTACTTGAATAAAGCAGAGAGGAAGGAAAAACAGAGGGAAGAAAGGAAAGCTCATTGAACTGCTGTTCAGCATAGGGCACATCCCCTGCCAACTCCTAAAGCCAGTGTCACCTGGCATCCAGTGTCCACTTGAATCCGTACAGTGTGTGAACTAAGCCCCCACTACTCCAGGATTTGGGGGAGCAGAAGAGCACTGGAAGAAATGAGATTATGTTCTGAGAACTTCCCAAAGGCAAAGAAAGGAGCTTTTTGGGCAGGTTTCTAAGGAGCATGATTATATAGCTGCAGTTCCATCTGGGTCACCCAGGAGGCGGGACCTTGTGGGTCCAAATCAGAGCTCTGAGTAGCCCCTCCCTACTTACCTGCAGTAGGACAGAGAGAGCGACACATTCAAAGAACAGCGAGTGTGGGCAACCTCAGAGAGGAGACAGACCCAAAAGCTGGGATTCTGTCTTTTAAGGAGTTTCAAGAATGGGATAAAGGTAAAGGGTTGGGGGGGGTAGGCTTGTCAGGCAGTCTCATGATGTCAATCTTCAGTGAGACACAATATGTCATTGTCTACAGCCAGTTCTTTAGGTGAGACACAATATGTCATTGTCTACAGCCAGTTCTTTAGGTAATTCTGTAGGACAAAATTTTATTCCTCTCCAAGATAGTAGCCACTCCCAAGCACTGGGAACACGTCAGTTAAGACCGCTTGCCTTGCCTTAGCATAAGTTGTTGGCTGATTACCAAAGAATGTGTTAGGAATCTAACCTCTCAACTCTCTGCTCTTAGCTTCAAGATAAGTTCCTCTTGTTCCCACTATGCTAGTCACATGTCAGCATTTTTAGGAAAATTAATCATGATGCTTGTCTTATGTCTCTGTCCAATATCACCCACATTTTAGCTAGGGCAAGTCTCAAGGTCAGCCCAGATTCAGAGCATGTGGAATGAACTCACATTGCAAAGGGCATAAACTCTGTGAGTCCTCTCTGGCTCTCTGGTTTTATCTGATTTACTCCCTAAATTTTGGTGGGTCCCACCCTCTTTTCATCCCACTCATATCTGCCTTTCTGCCTAACACATACAATGGAATATTATTCAGCCTTAAAAAGGAATGAAGTTCTATGCTGATGGACAGTGACTGCAATGGGGCATGTGGGGAGACCCAATAATATGGGTGAATGTAGTAACCACAATGTTGCTCATGTGAAACCTTCATAAGATTGTTTATCAAAATAAGCTAGACACAAAAGGCAAACGCTGTAGATTCCACTTACATGAGGTACCTAGAGGAGTTAAATCCATAGAGCCACAAAGTAGAAAGGTGGTTGCCAGAGGCTCACGGAGGGAGAATGGGGAGTTAGTGTTTAATGGGAAGAGAATTGGAGATGAAGTTCTGGAGGCAGATGGCTGGGATGGTCTGTACCACGATGTGAATGTACTTAGGAATTATGTACATAAAAATGATAAAGTTGTAAATTTTATGTTATGTGTATGGTACCACAATTTAAAACAGAAAGTCCACAAGGTCTTGCCATCTGCTAAAGCACTGTGAAGATTTTGGGAAGAAGTCCCAAGCCCACAGGGTAGTGTTATACCAGCTATTTAAGTGGGTCGTGATACATGGCTGCGCTGGAATTCATTGTCATTCCCACTGCTCCCCATCCTTGCCCTTTGCCATGTGACTTGAAGCAGCCCCTGCTATGGAACAGAGCTTGTTTCCTGCCATGCTGACTTTGGACTTGGCCATGTGAATTACTGTGTTTAGCCAATGGAATGTGAACAAGTGTGATATTTTCTATGTCCTGGCCATGGGCTTTGGACTCTTTCCTTTTTCTTCTGCCATGAGATTGGCTTGTCCAAACTGGGCACCTTTTGGATGATTTCCATTTTGGATATTCATTTGAGTGCACTGGAAGCCCACGTCCACACTAAGAACAAGAAAATATTGACATTTTAGCATATATTCCACACAGCAATGAAGTAATCCTCTTTCCCTCCCTTTCTTCTCTCCGTAGCCCTCTCTTCTACTCTTCCAAGGAGAGGAAATACTTCCTAAAAATGTTGCCCTAGATAAAATATTATTTTGTGTCACCTACCTGGTTTCCCAATCTTGTGAGCCAGGTCCTAGCTGAAGGTGACTATTCTCAAATGCTATTATGAAATCTGTCTTCCTCCAAATTAATCTAGAGAAATGAAAAAAGCCCATCCTTTAGAACTCATGGGAGGATCCAGGAGCTCTTGCCCGAGCATCAGACAGACATGGGTGACCAAACCTGGAATGGACATTCTTCACCCTGGCCAGATCCCTCAGCTTTCTTTCTTAACACATATAAACACACAACCTCTGTTGTTTTTGTTTTTTTTCTCTATTCCACTATTTAGAATTTTTCTACTCTTCCTTGAGATGTGTAAGTTGCTAAATCTGGAGCGAATCCTTTCTTTCTCAGTGTGACTCTATAGGAATTCTTGCTTGTTTCCTCAATGTCTTCCCAAAATAGGTACAGTCATGAGAGCTGGGGCTGCCCACAAAATGCAGGCTGCTGTCCCCTGGGCTGCAGAGCAGACAGAGGGAGTGAGAGCGGGTTCTGCTAAAGAGGCCTATGGCAGAAGCTTGGATGGACACACATGCTGCCAGACAGAAAACGGCCCAAGATGATGATCTCAACTTATCCTTGACTGTTAACTTCTAGTTGCTGTACTGAACACAGAGTTAGAAACAGTCTGCGTTTGCGGTCTAAGCTGCAGTGGTCTAACCAGTGCATGAGATTGGTCAGTAAATATTATCTGATGAGCCTGCAGTCTGTTAGCAAGGTAGGGCACACTGGGTCTTTGGATAGTTCAACACCCAATCCAAAAGGAGAGGAATGAGATTCTGCCAGAAGTCAGAGGCTGGCCAGGTTGAGAAGTAGTAACAAAATGACAAATGATCGTGCCTATTTATCATCAGGGAGCTATTCATACCACAGGGCTCAGGGACCTTCGAACACACCTCCCAGCCCTGCCCAGTGGCTCAGGAAGCTTTGAGAAACAGAATCATCCCCATTTTTGAGGAGGAGTTAGGCTCTAGAGACGTGAGTCAGCATTTCTATGGTCATATGGAGCAAACAGTCCCAGAGTTAGGTTTCTTGCTTCCCAGCCGAGGGAGGCATTTTCAGACCTCTCATCTCCTTCACAGGACTCTTCTGATACAAATGTCACCTGTCCAATAGCCAAAAAACTGGAAGGCTCAACATGGCTTTGGCTTTAAGTTGGCAAAGAATCGGTGATGTGAAATGGAGGCCTTCCCCAAAGGGACAGGGAAACAGTGGAGCAGGAGTGGGCGGGGTCCAGGTCCGTGTCCTCTGTGGGGGAAGCGGGCAGACACCAGACACCTGTGCTGCCCCTGATGTGTGGCTCCCACAGGTGACAAGCAGGACAGACTTGATCCCCGGTGCGCAGACTGCCATTTGGAACAAGACACACTGGCAAATAACAGAGTCCACACCCTGCTGGCCCAGCCCAGTCCCATCTCTGAAGATGAGCATGGAGCACAGAACCCCCGGCCCCTGCCAAGTGTCCACAGGAGCTGCGGCTGCTATTCAGGTCCTCTGGGACAGTTTGAAATGCCTAGAACTACTTAAAACAAGGAAATTATATGGTTTCCCACAGCCATGGTTGCCAAGTTGATTATCACCAAGGGAAAAAATCAATATACCCTGAATTATCCTGAAAAAAATAAAAGGGAAGCTAAGAGTCAAGATACTTAGTTTTTAAAAAATTTGCCAGAAGTCACCAAAGAAGAGAAAATACACAGCCAGGGGTTGCCACTTGGTAGAGACTTGGCATGTAGAGTGTGGTGAACCACTTGTCCAAGCTGACAGGATTATTGTTGATGGGTACGGGTCTCCCGGGAGATGGGCTCTGGATGGTGTTCGATGGTCCAGTCACACCTGTTGGCGTCTGTTCCTCGGATACTGAAACCACAGTGTCCTCCAAGCCCTGTGCCTCAGAAACCTCACCACTATCCTCCTGGAAGTACAGACAACACTGTCTTGAGAAGAATCCTCTAAGCACAGGTCAGCTAGAGAGCACAAGGTGACACTGGCAGGAAAAGCCCTAGATGAGGGGTCAGAAGGACTGTTTTCTCCTCTGCCTCTGTCTCTGGTCAGACATCACTAGCTTTGGTTTCCTCTAGGCAAAGTGGAGCCTGTGCTTCCCCACCCCACGTGCTGATGTGAGGTTCAACCCACAGCCCAGGTGGTAAAATGCAAGGTCGGGAGGTTCCCGGTGTCTCAGTGTTATCCCACGACTGCCTTGGCTCGCAGGAGACCTCAGGTGGTCGTGTCCCCCATTCCGGCCTCTCCCCCTGGGCTCTCAGAGTGTGAGCGAGTGTGCTGCATCTTTGGGTATTCCTGTGCGGGGACTGTCGCTCCTGTTGGATGACTGTCCCCAGTAACTGCAGCAGTACCCTGGTATATGTCCCTGTTCCTGGAATGTGTTTGCTAGAGTCCAGTGCCAGTGTTACTCCAAACAAAGATAATGAAGATTTAGCAAGGCGTAGTGTATCTCCTAAACCTGCCCCCAGGAAGCAACCCTACATAAGATCATTTGACAAATGCTGAGAATCAGCACAACAATCTCCATCTTAGAGGAGAAAACCAAGAAGCCAAGGCCGAAAACTGAAATGCAGCATTTGATGAGATGAAAAGTTTGAGGTCATCACAGTTAATGTTTGAAAACAAGCATATGGAAATCATAACTTGAAGTCTGATTGTGAAGGCTCAGAGTCGATATTTTGGGGGTGTCTGCTCAGTCCATCCCGTCCGAGAAGGGCCTCCTTGTCCACCAGGTAAGAGCCTTGTAGCCATACTTAATGCGACCCTGCTTCTTGGCTGTAGCTGATCAAGTGGGGCCTTGGTGCAGACAGGCCCATGGAATTTCCCTGGGAATGTGGGGTTGGGATGCAAGGATGCAAACAGTTTCTGGGCATGTCTGGGCCTGAGGGACATAAACTTGTGCTCTGTGGAGCAGACATCTTCTGCTATGTGCATGGAGGTGCAGAGAAAGCTCCCCTAAACAGCGAGTAGAAAAAACAGACACACAGAAACAGCCAGACGAATTAGGTAAAGGGGATCAAAGGGTACAAACTTCCAGTAATAAGTCATGGAGATGAAAAGTATGGCATAGGGAGTATAATCAATAATATTGTAATAATTTTGTATGGTGACTACACTTCTTGGGATGAGCATTTCCCAATGTATGTAATTGTTGAATTATTACATTGTGCACCTGAAACCAATATGATATTGTATATCAACTATACTTCAGTTTAAGAAAAAAAGAATATAAAAAGTAGACGTGGCTGATTAGGTTACACAGGCACAAATGAAAGTTGACCTTGCACAAGTGTTCAAAAAGACATTTTAACTGAAATAATTATTTCATTAAATGATTTTATTTTATTCTACAAGCATTGGCCTCACAATTTTTTAAGTTTATTCTTACTCTACTTTTAAAATTTCTAATCGTTAATTAAATCTCCAGCTATTGTTTATCTGATTATGTCTGATAGTAAAACACTACCTTGAATAACCAACAACAAAAAAAAAAAGAAGAAGAAAGAAAGAAAGAAATAGCCAGAGATGTGAGCACATATGGCCCCAAGTAAAGAGTGGCTGCCTTAGTTCCTGACTTGGCCGCAGGGTCTGATTCCAATCCCTTGTGAAATGCAGCTCTTTTTCCAATATTCCATCAGACACTTCTGAATCTTTATACCACATCTTCCTTTTTTCATACACACTAGATTGAGTTTATTTCTATTATTTGCAAATCTAATAACTTTAAGGAATTCAAGAAACTTGCAAGTCAGTGAAGATGTTTAGACTTTATTCCATAAGCAATGGCAACAATCTTCAGCCATTCAATCAGTAACTCCTCAAACTGTCCCTTAAAGGAAATTTGAAAATGTATCTGACCTCACATCTTGCACATCATAGCCACTCCAGAAATGGCTTTTGAATTACAAAGTCAAGATAGGACTGAAGTCATGGGTAGGACTCTATCCTGGAGCTCAGGTCAGGAGAGGAAGACAGTGAAAAGGAACTACTGATAGGTCTTACTGACTGATCTTCATGACAGTGGAATGATCTATTATTTAGGAAATGTTACCTGGGAACCTCCATCTCTCCTGGGTAGTTTATTTTCAGAATATTTCTATATATTCTGTCATCTAATAGTGTTTAGATGAGAGGCAATATTTAAGAAAGGTAATATTTACGGAGTCTTCTTTTATGTGTGGTAATTACAGATTCAGCATCCTTTAAATGGCTTCAGCATTTAAAGGAAATGACTTGAAAATACTTCCAAGTAAAGATGTTTCCCAAATACATATTAATGTCAGACAAACACTTGAGGGTGGGGAGAGGGGAATCCTAGACATTTGCCTTCCAGTGACACAGTACTTTTTAACCCTCTTTGCATGCTCTACAGGTATTCCCAATTTTTGAAAGGTTGCATTAGGCCACGTCGCTTTGTAACTATCTGTGTTTGCTAACTGAAAGAAATCTGAAGAGGGTTTTTGCTTTTACAAGAAAAGGTAAAAAGCAAAAACAGCGTTCAACATTTGTCTTGCAGCACCCGTTATAGAGGCAGTGCGCACTCCCAGCAGCGAGAGTGGCGTCACCAAGCGCCGTCCCTGGGAACTACGTTCAGCCTCTCAGCATCAAGCTGCCAGAGCTTTGAACTGTCTCAGACCATTACCTCGACTACTTTATGCATCTGTTAGAAAATGTGTCCTAAGGTATCAGAAAAGCCTAGGAAAGGTCATTTATTGGGCCTGGGATGACTCAAAAAAGATTTTCCATATAAATTAATGGTAATTGCTTCTCTGCTTTATGCCATTTTGCCTTCTGAAAGGTTTCGTAGGAACACTATACTTTCAGATAGTGGGGGAAGCCTGTGCTGGAGACTGTGCTATGGGCCAGAGAGGGATGGACCAGTCAAACTGCAGAAAGAACACATGAATCACCATGAGGAGACTTGTCTTAAAGACCAAGGTCTTGGTCCAGGGGACATTGGGCATGGAGAGGAATTCCTAGTCTTTATACCTGTCTTTAAATGTTTCAAAGATTTTCAGATTAGAAAGAAAACAGACTTGTCATATGGTGTTCCAGAGGAGGAAACTACGGCACATCTTTTTCACCAAGACAAGAAATATTGTTCCAACACTATGTAGTTGGTATGGTTTTTCTACCTCTTCTAGTAACAGCTATTGTGGTCGGCCTCATAGTGAGCCCATCCTGGAATCTGTGCCTTGGCCTTTCCCACTGCTTGGAACGTGAACCAGGAATTTTCCTTTTCAGTGGTGTTTTAGTCTGTTCAGGCTTCCATAACAACATACCATACACTAGATAGCTCACAAAAACAGAAATTTACTGGGTAGCTCATAAAAACAGAAAGGTATTTCTCATGGTTCTGGAGGAGGCTGGGAAGTCCATGACCAAAGTGCCACATGCTCACATTTCGGTGAGGGCCTTCTTTTTGGTTCATAGCAGGTGCCTTCTTGCATGTCCTCACATAGAGGAAGGGGCCAGGGAGCTCTCTGGGGTCTCTTTCATGAGAACATTAATCCCATTCCTGAGGGTCCACCTAGCACCTCCTAAAGGCCCCACCTACTAATATCATGTCCTTGGGGGTTAGAATTTCAACATATGAATTTGGAGGTGACACAAATGTTCAAACCATAGTAACTGGCATGTTCAGAGGGCCAAGACACATAGGGAACATCGGGAGAGTGAAAAGTCAAGATGTCCTCTACACTAACTGATCCCTCCTGCTCCTGATCATTGATAATAGTAATAATCTTCTTTCACAAGTTATTAATTGGTGAGGAGAAAATATTGCATACATATTGGTACATGCAACATGAAAAATAAAAAGACAACAAAATGCTGTAAATAAATTAATACTATACTGAATTACAAATTTAAATGTATAACTCAGCTCACCTTTATTAATATCTACCTCTCCTCCCAGACTGTCAGTTCCTTAAGGACAAGGTCCAGGTCTGTTTGTTTGTTTGTTTTCTGTATTCCTGACACTAACATTCTTTGAAGAATTGAAATAGAGGTGGATCTTTGGTTTTCAAATACTTCAGCATTTAAAGGAAATGACTTACTTGAATTCAAGGATTTACTTAAACTGGTAAGTGTGCTTAGGCAGCTTGGGCTGCCACAGCAAAATACTATAGACTTGGGAAGGGGAGTAAATAACATTTATTTTTCATGGTTCTGGAGGGTGGGAAGTCCAATATCAAGGTGCTGGCAGATTTGGCTCCTAGTGAGGGCTTTTTTCTTGGCTTATAGATGGTCACCTTGCTGGGTGCTCACATGGCAGAGAGAGAGAACTCTCTAGCGTCTCTTCCTCTTCTTACAAGGACACTAATCCCATCAGAAGGGCCCCACCCTCATGACCTCATCTAAACCTAATTACCATTTAAAGGCCCCCCCTCCCCCACCCTCCACTACCAAATACCATCATTGGAAGGTTAGAGCTTCAACATAGGAATTTTGTTGGGACTCAAAGATTTAGTCCATAACATAACTTATTAGGAAGAGAGACTCTCCCAGTCTCACCCAAGGTCCACTCTTCCTCTTGGAGGTAGGAGAGATGCTCATTAAGGCTGTGAACTGTGTGGAGTTCTAATTTCCCACTTCCTCGAGGGTGGTGGAAACCAGCCAGCCATCTGGGGGTGTTTGAAGCAATCATATGCCAGGATGGGATTGACCCTCCTGGCAGGTTGTCCTGCTCTGAGATCATATGAGTGTCCAATTTCTTACCTTAGCTCTAGACTTGACAAGACATGAAAGCTTCCCTTCAGAAATCAGCCACGGTAAAATCAGCTCCAAAGACAAAGCACTAGGCCGCCACACTGAGCCTCTACAGGCCGATCCCGGGCAGCAGAAACTGTCAGAATGTTTAAAAGCAAGATTTCTTGTGGCTTCAATCCCTTTGGCAGCCATTATTATTGTTCTCCTATCCAGCTGAGATCCTCAAGACCTCTCAGATCATCACAGGATGAGGGCTTCAGTGTCCCTTCCATAAACAATTGTCTGTCACCATTCAATAGCATCTACTGGATGCTGGAATTATCAAACATATGGAAGCAGTGGGGGAATTTGAAGGTCTGTGATCCTTTCTTTAAAGAGTAAAGGCCTTTACAGGGTGAGGATGACTAGACAGAACTGCCATCTCCATTCCTGGAGAGAGAGAAAACTTAAAAATCATTTACTTATGACATTTGGACTTAATATTAACAAGCTCAAAACTTTCCAACACCCTTCCGCAAAGTCTTACAGCCTCCAAATGACTTCAACTGCTCCGAGACAGTCCACTCTGTGTCTGGGGCATCAGTTTGATTTACAGAGCTTTTCAAAATATTTATATATTTTTTAGGGTTTCCATCATGGCCTCAGCCAGTAACCTGCTGTGTTTGAAAATGTCTGGGCAGTAATTGTCATTGCTCACAACAGCTATTTTGGACTTTAGTGAGTGCCATGGCATTTTGTAGAATCTAGGAATGCAATTACCAAAGTTGTATACATGATCCAAGTGACCTCCTGGCTTCAGAAGCCAAACCCTAGGGAAAAAAAGGATAACAACAGCAAAACGTTTGTTTAATTTCTCTTCTGTAGTTGGTCAGTGGTAGGTGGATTATATTATGGCCAATTTGGCAAAAAGATGATTAGTGTAACAATTCCTTATAAGTACAAAACAATGTTGAATTAAACATACAAGAAAGAATATGACTGTGATGATGGGCTCTTCTGACCCACTTTCCTACCTAAGTGTTTGTAGAGGAAATTGGATGCTGAGTTGATGTCTGGGTCTTGTAATGACTCATCCATGACGCAAGAGATTGTTTTTTTTACCAATTAAAAGAGGGTTCTTTAATGTCATTTAAAAACAAGCTGCTAACAGTCAAGATGCTTTTGTAAAAAAAAAAAAAAAAAAGAACCTATTCAAAAAGACCATTTTAGAGTCAGTAAATGAATTTATAAGTTGCCTTGTATATCATTAGGGATTAAGGTTTCTTGGATCTTATCAGTTTCTGACAGGCTCAGATTACTCCCAAATTATTTTTCCCTCTCCTCTTTTTTGCTTTCAGATACTATCTGGATATTTCACTCTGAAGCCCTCCCATAGTGTGAAACAGAGTTGTTTCACAACTAAGTGAACTATCAATAAACAGAATCGCTTAATTCCCAAGCAGATCACTGGTTTGGGTAACTCCTGCTAGAAATACAGAATTGCCAAAAGTAGTCTCAAAACTTCCAGATTTCCTATAAAAAGAAACGATTTGTCAAGTAGAAATGTCCAGGATCATTTTGCTAACAACTGTCAGGCTCACACAGCGGCTCTGAGGTAGAACAGGGACACGGGACAAGTATCCTGGTTAGTTTTTCTTTCCTTATGATGAAAACTGCCGATACAAACAGTATAGTAAGAACAGGAGGGACTTCATTTTAAGGCTAAGATTCCATTTTAAAAACCAGGGAGTTAGGAGGTAGGATTTCTAACATATTTATGGTGATTAACCAACAACTGACCCTACCTTAAGGCAGGGCGAGCAGTCCTAACCAATAGGTTTCCACTGCCTGAGGGTAACCACTATTTTGGAGAAGAACAAGATCAAGAAATTCTTTGTGTTAAGTTTATCTTACAGAATATCTAGAGGACTGAGTGCGGATGGTGACATAATGTCTCTCATCAGAGATAGACGTCATGAGACCACAGGTCAGGCTGCATCCCCTGGCCCTTTACCCCATTCTTGAAATCTTTAAAAGACGCGAATCCTAAGCCTTTGAGCGTGCCTCCTCTTTGAGGTTGCCCACACTCCCCTTTCTTTGAGTGTGTACTTTGCCTTAAATAAAGCCTTCTCACTGCTTCCCTTTGCTCTTCCAAGCCTCTGGACAGATTAATAAGAGACCCCTTTTCCCAATGGTAAGCAACTTTGTTACTTTGCTATTTCATTCAATTTTCTAGACTTAAGCACAGTCTTCTCTCTCTCTTTGTCCTACTTCAGACAAGTTCCTGTCACCTGTGTGTCCCACAAAGGACCGCAGCTGCATGACCATGCTCTTTCGTAGCCTGCCAGAAAATCTCCTTTCTTTGCCTTCCCCTTGGGAAGTTCTCAGAACATAATCTCACTCCATCCAGGGCTCTGCAGTCACCCAAATCCTGGGGTGGTAGGGGCTCAGGTCCCACCCCACGCAGATTCAAGCAGACACTGGAGGCCAGGCAACCCTGGCTTCAGGAGTTGGCAAGGGATGTGCCCTATGCTGAGCAGGAGCTCAGTGAGCTTCCCTTTCCTCCCTCTGTTCCTCCTCGGTCTCTGCTGCCTGCATGGCTGCTGCTGTCCGCTTAACACACTTGCTATAATAAGTTCCTTCCTTACCTACACTTGTCTGACCTGCTTGTAAATTCCTTCTCAGCGGGAGTCGAGAACCCTGCCTGAAACGGGGTGAGGTTTCACCTAGTGCACAGGGAGAGGCCTCCCCAGATGGCAACAGCTCCCCGTCCTGTCTGACAGTGTCTAAGCACCTGCCCCACCAAGAGTGTCTGGCCCAGGCCACAGCTGTCCCTCGGTTCTAGCACCAGCCAGATGACATCTCTTCGAGTACTGCCCGGGGCCTTGCTTGATGGTGGCCTTTTGTCTTCCAGCTTGTTTTTAGGTTAAGAGGCCCTGGGAAACTAAAATGAAACTGACCCTAAGTGGGTCCTTTGATGGCCTAGGAGGGCCTGAGCCTCCCTGTGTTGACTCAACGGCAAAGAAATGGGATCCAAGTGACCCAGTGGGCCCTGTCATGGTTTGCAGGCCATTTTTACTTATTCCACTTCTTTACCAACCCCTTCACTTCATCTGTTGTTTTCTCATTCCTGCATGGAATTATGCTAAGTATAGGCAAAACCCCCCCTCACACCTCCCACATCCCCAAAACTACAACATTTGCTTTGAAGCAAACCCTCTGGCCAGGCTCCCCAGACATCTGTGAGAAGAGCAACACAGCATGGCAGGAGCACACACAGGCTGTCTCAGAAGGAAAGCCTTGCCAGCGAGTCTCAGTGTGGGAAGAGCTGCTTCAAGATAGGCTCATTATTCCCAGTCAATGGGTGCTTCAGGACTGTGTGTAGACAGCTGTCGGCCATGGTTATGGAGGAGGCAGCCAGCCCGCCAGACTCAGGCAGTACTCAGATAATGGTAAGAACAATTATATCTAAAGTGTCTGCCACCTGAAGAGGTGACCTCATGTGCAGTGTCTGGATAAATCATCCAGAAACTCCAGCAGGAAGTTGTCCTCGAGGAGGATCTCCAGTTTTTTCTTTTCAGATTACGCACATGACCAAGATAAAATATCTTGGTGGCTACCGTTTACATAAATTATATGGCTCTGAAATGCCAATTTTGTATCCAGACAGGCAAGGCTGTCAGCCAAAGGAGCTGTTATAATGTAAGCTTTACTAGGTACTTCCTCTCCCTCTCATGGGTGCTCAGTTACCCTGGTTTGTCTTTTATTACTGTAAGCATGGCTTTCGACTAAAGGAAATGAAAGCACTGACATCTTTGTTCATTTGATCATTCATTTTAAAAGGAGGCTGATGCTTTTGTAATGTAAAGATGTTCCCTGGGAAGCAATGACAGCCTCTGCTGGAAGAGCGGATTTAACAACAAATACATTATTCTTGCAGGATTTTCCTTTGTGCCAGGCAAGCTAAGTGATCTGAGCTTCATGGGGGAAAGTGACACTATCCATGCAAATTCAAGGCCCTGGAAAGGGCTCCCTCCCTGCTGCTCACTCCAAATGGAGGCTAAAATGCCTCACAATTTGCTAGCAAATTAACCCGTTAATACATCTTTAACTCTCTTCAAGTCTGATACTGGGGGAAGGAGGAGCCTACAATTTATCATGCCACATTTATGCCTGAGTCTGAATGAGAGATTCGAGAGCAGATTTTGATACAAGGGAATAATAGAATGTTAGAGTCCAAAGCATCTCTAGAGAATATCAAACACAACCTCACAATCCTGCATTATGCTTTCTAAGAGGTCACTGAGTAATGCTGGTCTATGGGGCAGGTCTGTGTGGCATTCTGTCTATCACCCAGTGACATTGGTCCTGATTCTACTGTTTGGAGTGAAATACAAGATATTCTCTTTTTAGCCCAAAGGCTTTTATGTATTTGAGGATAATCATCAGGTTTCGATTCTGTGCTCTATTCTTTGGGTTCTGGTTTGTTCCTACAACCTCTCTTGTGATTTCCAGATCCTTCATGTCCTGACTCCCATCCACTAAACCTACTCGCCTGGATCAGTGTTTTTAGTATGTGGTTCTGAGGTAGGGCAAGGACAACAAGCATCATGATTAATTTTTCCTGCCTATGATGAAAAATGCCGATATAAATAGTGTAGTAAGAACAGGAGAGATTCCATCTTAAGGTTAAGATTCCATTTAAAAAACCAGGAGATTAGGAGGTAAGATTCCTAGCATATTTTATGGTAATCAGACAATAACCTACCCCATCTAAAGGCAGGGCAAGCAGCCCTAAATGATATGTCCCGCTGCTTGAGAGTAATTACTATCTTGAAAAAGAACAGGATCAAGAAATTCCTTTTGTTTGTTTGGATTCTGTTCTTAAGCGTTTTCTATCATGATTAATTTCCCTTTGTATTTCCCACAGTTAGCAGTGCCTGGGACAGTGTAACTTACCTGGTCTGTAAGCTTGCTTACCACTTTGCTGACTGAATGAAATCCACCCTATTTCTCCATTCAATCCCCAAGAATAGGCACTTTATATATATCTTGCTAAATGGAAGATAAACTCTGTCTGCAGTGTCTTCCCTTACCTATTAATGTCCTAGCCCACGTAAAAGGAAATGATGCTTAGAATACCTAATTCTGGGTTGCATTCTTTCCCAACCAGGACCTGGGCCTTGGCACAGCATACCTGTCACAGTTGGGAGCTCAGCCTTCTTTGGAGTTTGGCTATTCTGCTGATAAAGTCTTGGTCCTCAGCTTTCTCTGCAATCTCACAGGAGCTGAGAGCTTTTTTGTATGATAGGCCCTTTGCTTTTATGGGTCACTTTCAATTGCCTATTATTTGCTCTCAGCCTTTTATTATTTTTTCCTAATGTCCATGGTGCTTAGCAATAACTATTCAATTTCATTGGCTTTATAGTTACTATTTTCCTCATATACCTCAAAAGCCTGATACTTTTCTCCAGCTCTTACGTTCACTTCCACTGGTATAACTTTTAATTCACTGATAGTGGAGGTTTTAACAATTGGACCTCCACTTTGTGCCAGGGTCTATTTGTGCTCCACTTAACCACCAACTTCAAGTGATCCAGGTTCAAAACGCAATCTTATCATCTGTGTTCCCAGACTAGTCGTGGTACCATCTTCTCCAGGAAGAGACAGAGTTCATCACACAGGAGGTTTATTAGGGAGTATCCTCATGATCAACACCCGTGGAACGTGGGGGAGGCAGCAGGATTGGGCGGAGGGAGAGGTTAAGTTTCAATTCAGGCTCTGGAGCTAAAACTGCTCATCAGAGTTCTCTTAGTGGGCAGAGACGGCCAGGCCTTTGTAAGCTTCCTCCATCAGTCACTGGATACAGGTTCCCCCAAAACCGCAAGGCCTTGGGCCATGTGGCTCTGTAGCTGAGGCAATCTCTAAAGAGGCCATCAGCTGAAGTCTGTCCCCTGATAGCATTCTCAGCTGCTGGACAAATCCTTCCTTGTGACCACAGCCATCAATACCAAGATTATGTAATTATGCAAGATTATGTTACTAAGTATTTAATTTTTAAGGAACTTCTCATGCCTTTTAGATGTTAATTTTTCCAAAATTAATTTACAGATTTTAGACTATCCCAATAAAAATTGAAGTAGACTTTTTGTAGAAAAGACAAGTCTCAATAAAAGTTGATTATAAAAATTTAAAGGTGACTACTAAAAGAATAATATAAGGATTATAACTTCAAAACCAGCTGAAGGGAAAAGTGAAAAAAATTCAAAAGGAAAACCAAAACTCTGGATCAACCCAAAAGAAGGTAGGAAAAGAAGTGTCACAAAAGAAAGAACCATTTTAAAGAGATGACACAAAATTAAATGGTAAAAATAAGTTCAAATATATTGTTAATCCCAATAAATGCAAATGAATTATATTTATTTATGAAAAACAGTTCTCAGATTGTATTGTAAAAACAAAATCCAGCTATTTAATGTTTTCAAGAAACCACTTAAAGCATAAGTACATGGAATGTTTGAAAGCAAAGGAATAGAATAATTGTACCAGGTAAATTTAAATAAAAGAAAACTCATGTAGTAAGAATTATATCAGAAAAAATATATTTTAAGATTAAAAAATATATATATAACATATTAAAAAATAATACAAATTATTTAATAATTATATGAACAATTTACTCACTTTAGGATGTATGTAAAAATCTGCTTAATACTATAAACGATGTACTCAATTAAAACATTAAAAATTCATATTATGAATACTTTTCTGGGAAAATACAATAATCTTGTACCTACAAACATACCTAACAGCATTGCATATAAGGAAAACCTGACAAATGTACAAAGAGAAATTAGGAAGTTATTAATCCATCACTTAGAAATTGGCTAAGATCAAACTGCATAAAAATAAGTAGGATAGAGAAGATTTGAACTACACAATTAACAAACTTAATCCAATGGACATAACTTAAATCCTGCATACAAAAGACAAAGGTAGCCTCTTTTTGGAAAAAACAAAAAGAATATTCAGAGCTGGGCCCTAGCATAAATTTCAACAAATGCCAAATAATTGACATAACACTGATCCCTTTCTAGTAAAACTAGAAATCAATGGTAAAAATAAATTTAAATCTGATTTCCCAAAGTCTAAGAAAAACATGCTCAGTATTACGATTTCACAGATGACTTTGTGAGCTTCTCTTGAGACTTTTTATAATTTATTTCCCCATTGCCAACCAAATTCTTCTTGGCCAAAATGAAGTTTAGCATAACAGCTTCCTGTTGTTTACTCATACTTTTAGGAAATGAAATTGTAGGCAAGGAAGGACAAAATTTTATCAAATGTTCTGCGTTTATCTGAATAATACTTCTAACATGCCTACATGGTTAAACTATTTCATTGCTATTGCATCAGTTTAATAAGTTGTATCAAGAAAATGTTATTTAAAAGTAAAAAATTTCTCACATGCTCTGTCTGACCAGGCCATCTGAAATTTGTTCCTGTGACATTATCACCTCCATTTCTGAATTCTTTTTTTCATCCAGATGATTTTTGACTTTGCTTCTGCCCTCAGGTTTATAGATTCCCATGTTGGTATATACCTTTGTGACTCAAGTCCTACTCCTCATAATCTCTACTTTTATCTGAATTTTCTCTTTCAAATTATTTTATGCATTCTAGTTTTCATTTCTTCAGGTAAACTCTCACATACTTTTTCTGTAATACTTATAAAAGTTTGTTTCCAAAAATTAAAAAAAAAATCTGTTTCTAAATCCTTCTACCTCCTACCCAGCATTCAATCATTAGAAACACATTTCAGACTCTTTCTGACTGTATCAGTTCTCCCCACATAAATTAACAGATGTAGATGGGCTCAAATACAAGTAACTAAGGTTGCTTTCATCTGCCAATATAATTCCTGTGTTCTTCCAAGCCCAAAATATTCATATGCATTTCTATACCATAGCAATAAGCAATTCAAAAATAAAATTAAGAAAATTTCACCTATAATATTACCAAAAAGTATAAAATATTTAGGAATAAATTTAACCAAGAAGGTACAAGATTTGTGCACTGAAAACTACAAAACACTGTTGAAAGGAATTAAAGAAGACCTAAATAAACAGACTTCTCATGTTAATGAATTATAAGCTTTAATATTAAGATGGCAATACTCCCCAAATGGATTACAGATTCAGTCCAATTCATATCAAAATTCCTATAGCCTTTCTGTAGAAATGGGCAAACAGGTCCTAAAATTCATATGGAATTGCAAGGAAACCCAAATAGCCAAAATAATTTTGAAAAAGAAGAACAAAGTTGAAGGACTCACACTTTGCAATTTCAAAACCTATTATAAAGCTATAGTAATCAAAACAGTGTGGTGCTGGCATCAGCATAGATGATATACATATCAAAGGAAAAGAAATGGGAGTCCAGCAATAAACCCATATATCTATGGTCAATTGATTTTTGACAAGGGTGGAAATCCCATTCAATGAGGAAAGAGTAGTCTCTTCAGCAAATGGTGTGGAGACAACTGGATAGATATTCATATTCAGAAAAATATACTTGGATCTTGACTCCATGTCATATACAAAAATAAACCCCAAATGGATCAAAGGCCTAAACATAAAGGTTAAAGTGATAAAACTTTCAGGAAAAAAACACAGTAAATCTTCAATGACCTTATATTTGGCAATGAAATTTCAGGAATGACAAGAAAACACAAGCAACAAAAGGAAAAATTAAATAAATTGGACTTTTTGAAAATGAAAATCTTTTCTGCATCAAAGGACCCTATCACAAAAGTGAAAAAGTAACTTACAGAACAGAAGAAAATAATTGCAAACATACAGCCAATAAGAGTCTAGTATCCAGAATATATAAAGAACTCTTACAACTAAACAAAAAAAACAACACAGTTAAAGAAAAGACAAAGGACTTGAATAGACATTTCTTCAAAGAAGGTACACAAATGGTCAATAAGCACTTAAAAAGATGCTCTTAGTCATTAGGGAAATAAATACACACACATGTGTGTGATACCACTTCACATCTACTAAGATGGTTGTAGTAATAATTTTAAAAAAGGAAAATAAGTGCTGGTGAGGGTGTGGAGAAATTGGAACTTTCAAAGATTGCTGGTAGGAATGTAAAATGGTGCAGCTGCTATGGAAAACAATTTAGTGGTTCCTCAGAAAGTTAAACAAAATTACCATATGACCCAGCAATTCTACTCCTAGGTATATATCCAAAAGAATTAAAAACAGATGTTCAAACAAAAACTTGTACATACAAAGTCTATAACAGCATTATTCATAATATCCCAAAGGTGGAAACAACCCAAATATCCATCAACAAATGAATGGATAGACAAAATGCAGTATATCCATACAATGGAATATTGTTCACTCACAAAAAGGAATAAAGTTCTGATGCGTGCACTATGGATGAAACTTGAAAATATTACGCTAAGTGGAGGAAGGTAGAAACAAAATCCATATATCTTATTATTCCATTTATGTGAAATGCCAAGAATTTGCAAATCCTTAGAGACAGAAAGAAGATTGGTGATTGCCAAGGGTCAGGGGGAGGGTAGATTAGAGAGTGACCCTTAAACATACACAGAAAATATTCTGGAATCAGATAGTCGTGATGGTTATACAATATTGTGAATGTACTAAAGGCCACTGAATTGTACACTTTAAAATGGTTAAAATGGTGAAATTTTTGGGAAAGAAAAACCCTGAAAGCCAGATTCAAAAAGGAAATTAAAAGTTAAGAATAAAAGACAAGGATGACATTTTTATTCTCAGCACATGCCACGACAGATTGTTAAACTGACCTTGTAAAATTAAAGAAAGATTTTGCTGCAAATCAAATTGGGATTGACTACCCAGGTATAGAAACAGTGGATTCCGAAACTTTTTGAAACAATCTGATTTTATTTAATGGTGGTATTTTCAATGAAGATGATTCATTATATACAAAACAAAAAAGGAGCTACACAAATAGTAAGTACACTTACAATTTCAATAGTGGGTGATTCCACCTGCCTATAGTTTCTGTAGTCAATCTCATAGGGAAAGCATCTTGTCACCCTTTGTATCATCCTGCTGTATAAAAATGTGATATTTTTTTCACACAATATGACCCCAAGATGCAAGTCAACTCTTGTTATCAGGGTTCAAATGAAGAAACCGTAATGCATTTGAACTCTGGAGGAAAAACAGACTGTGGTGAACTTACTAACAGATGATGACTTTTGGCCCTGACCCGACATCTTTCGAGGAAACGTCAAGGGGGACTTTGTCTCTGCATAATCTTCACAGTACATGTTGGCCTAGGAATCTGACCCCCATATGCACTATGCTCCACTGCTCTGAACTCTTTCCCTGTGATATCCAGCTTCCTAGCCTTCATCTCTTCTTCTTTTACACACACCTGAGAGTGGAAAGCAAACATAAGTGTACTGACATGGGAACCAAGTGGAAACCTGACTGTGTCCCGAGATAAATTAGCCATGGAGTATGCTCACTTCTCACCCTACATTCGCTAATATATTCATTCATTCAACAAATATTTATGACTGTCTGCTACACAGCAGGCTCTAGGACTCAAATGTGAAAAGCTATGGGCCCTGCTCTTAAGTTACTCCCTCATAGGACAGACAGAAATATGACCAAATAATGTGTGGTGATAAAGAAAATAGAACACATACGTGCAATAACAGAGGTACCAAAAGCAACATGGTGTAATGAACCTGAGCACAGTCCTTAGAGCCATGAGACCTGGGTTTGAATCCTGACACTGGGAACATTAACCATGGAAATGTGGCTAAGTCATTTAACCTCTCTACCTCAATTCCTCATTTCTTAATTGAAGATAGCAATCCTTATAGACTAAAGGTTAGTGGCAGAGAGATTTGTATATAGTATATGCAAGATACATTAATATTATTGCCATTATTATTTGCATAGATTGGTCTCTATGGGAAGAAAAAGGAAGACTACTCAACCTGCTATTGGAAAGTTATGGCCAGCTTCCTAGATCTCAGTTGCCTTATGCTGGCCAGGTTGGCAAGGCAGAAAGCCCACTCTAAGCAGAGGACACTACATATGAAAAGGTGCAGAGCCAAGAAAGAAAATGACAAGTATCAGGAACAACACTGAGCTGATCAGGGCGATGCATGTCCAGGAAGGCGGGAGATGAGATGGGAAATGTCAGCTTTGTCCAGAGAAGTAAAGAGAGGGGCTCTATCTTTAGCACCCCATTTAAAAACTGTAAGAAGAGGAGCAACACAATTTTTTTAAAGCTAACTCTGGCTGCCATGAGGAGAGTGGGCTCAAGTTAATGAGGCAGGTAACCAAGGATACTGGTTGTGAGGCTACTACTTCTATCAGGCAGAGTAGGGAGAGAAAGAAAATAGAAAAGATAATTGATAGACTGCTGTTGATTGAATGGATATTGTAGGAGAAAAAAGGAGTGACTCCAGTCTTCTAGACTGTGCTCCTAGGAAGATAAGGACCACAGGAAGAGGAGAAGGTTGGGATGTAGTTGGACAAACACATCTGGAATCCAACGGAGAGAGTCTAGAAATACACTTTTGAGAGCCACCAGCGAGTAACTAGGTGGTAGCTGATATCATTAATTTACTATGTCCAGCACTGTACAGAGGCTACAACATGGACTTACTCTCAGGGGCTTACAGACTAGTGGGGAAACTAAGGCATTAATAAGTAGTTGTTACAAGAACCGTGATGAATAGTGTTGTGGTCAAGGAAATACAGATTACCTAATCCAGTTTAGGGTTCAGAAAGAGCCTCCCTGACAAAGTGATCATCACATACTGTCTTTAAGGATGAGTTGCAGTTAGTTGAGAGACAGCAATGCAGGCAGAATGCATACTGTGCACAAAGGCCTGGATGTGAGAAAGCACTGCATGTTGGCGTGTACTGCATACAGAGCCGACGCCAGAGGCAGAGGAGGGAAGTCAGTGGGAGTGAGGCTGTGCAGAGCCTCCTGAACCTTGGAAGGGAGTTTGGACTTTTCAGTCAGCAATGTCTTGATAAGACTTAAGTTCTAGATAAGTCATGGTGGCTGCACTAGGAGAATGGCTAGAAGGGAGTGAGGTTGTTTGGAGAAATCAACTAGGCTTTCTGTGGCCTGGATGAGACTGAATGGTGGTATGTACAGAATGAACAGAGAACATGACAAGTTTCACTTATTATATTAATCAGAATTCTTTCAAAGAGACAGAAGCAACCTCAAAGAGGCCCTGTGAAAAGTGGGAACTGTTGGCTCTGGTCACCAAACCATGGAAAGGCAAGTGAGCTGCTGGTCTTGCCAGAGCTGGATGGGAGGAATGGAATGCTACCATCTTTCCATGTTTATTCTCATCACTGCTTCTCTCTCAAAGTTGGAGGTTCACTCTTTCAGTCCTGGTAGAATACATGGCCTGTTGGCAGCTCTGAAATCATGTTTTTACAGCTTCTGATGAAAGAAGGAAACCTGGTCTCTCTGATTAAGAATAGATTCAGAATGTGGGTGTCCCAGAAAAGTTGTCATTGGCCCGGCTGGGATCATATTTATACCTGGACACATTTCTGTATCCAAGGGGAGAGGTACTTTGTCTCAGGGACGTGATCATGCCAGTGGTCAAGGAGGTAAGTAAGGTCTGTTACCAAATAAGCAGAGGCGAGATGCGGGAAGTCCTGGACATACACAAAGAGGCCACAGAATTAACTGAACTTGGTGGACTGATTATGGAGAGGCAGGAATGAGCCAAGGAAGATACTTAGATTTCTAGCTCACGAGACTGGGAGGATATTGGGGAGATTCTCTTTGACAGGAAACAGTAGTTGCAGCAGGTTTGGAAGAGACAAGGAGCTCAGATTTGTCCCTGGGGAGTGCTGAAGAGCAGATGGGCCATCCAGTCTGTGGTGCCCCATAATGGACCTGTGCCCAGAAGGAACAGCTGAGCTGGATGGAGATTTGGGGATCAGCAGCATTGAGAGGGTCCTTGCAGCCCCAGGACTGGAAGCCATTTTCCAGGAGGAAGTAAAATGAGAAAAAGAGGGGTTGAGGAACTCTGGGGAGCTCTGCCCTCTGAATGAGGGACAGGAAACACTGAGAAGGAGCAGTCAGGAGGAGAAAACCTGGAGAAAATCCAATTATTATGTGACTTCTGATTCACCGTGGTTGGAGGAAGTGGCAAAGAAGGATCAAAAGGCTGGTGGCAAAGTGGAAGAGAGTCTCTAAGAGACTCACAATCTCTCTAACAGGATAAGAAAACATGAGCTGACAAAGCAAGTAGTGTATGATAGGTACCAAAACTAGTTTTAGCAGGGAGGGCTGCAGATGGATGTGGGTAGTCAGTGGAAGAAGGATGTAATAATGATTTAAATAGTTGGACAGTGGGAATCAGGGGAAGAATTCCAGACTGGAGGATTTCACAAAGAAGGAAAACACCAGGAACATTCAAGAGATATGCTCATGCTGAGGACTGGTGAGGACAATTCTAGGAAGGTGAGCTCAGGTCAGGTGGAGAGGTCTTTGAATGATGAGCTACAACTTGATAAACTTTACTTAGCAGGGAGACTTGAGGGGTTTTAGAAATTCACTTAAAGAAATTGCCCTGCATTTTTTTTGCTTTGTTTTGTTTTTTTCCTTTCATAGCATCCCTGGTGAACCAGTCTCTGTTACATTTACTGATTTCTCTTCTATCATGTTTATCTCTCCTTGTGGACTTTGTTTTAAAGAACATCAGGTGGGACTCTGACACTTCTTGAGCGTCCAAGTTGATCTGGGACAGTTCAGAAGCTTTCTCCAACAGGTAGTTGAGTTTTCTTTTCTTCCATCCTATTACTTCCAGTTACATCCCTCAGGGACCATGTGAAACAATTCCATGTTCTTGTGTTTATGTTCTGAGGATGCTTATAGAGTTTCCACATTCCTTCTGCTTTGAGCTTAGCCAAGGTATACATGTTTAATTCTTTTAATCTCTCCCCCTAAGTCACTCCCTCTGGCCTCTTAATCATCCTAATTGCTCTTCTCTGAATGGCAGCCAACTCGGGATGTGCATCTTCCTTGTGAGGCCATGAGGAACACAGTATTACACGTGTGGTCTCCCTAGACCCATATATTACTTCCCAGTTTCATCATCCTGAAGGCTGGACATGAGGGGCCGCCCCTCTCCAGCCCTCCCCCTCCTCACAGTGCACCCTGGCCTTGGTAAATCCCGCATCTCAACAGGTTATCTTCTCATTTCAGGTGGCCTGATCCAAAGCCTGGAAGCTGTGCTCACCATGTGTTCTCCCAACCTCCCATCCCAGGAGGTCTCTTCTTGGGGAAGGTGACCTGGGACTGGGCTGTGTATCTGTGGAAAATTGCAGCTGAGCTTCCATAAGTGAGCCTTGGAGGAGGGGGGCTGAGGAGCGCTCAGAAGGAAAGGATGCTACAGGCTGCCTGGAGCTCTCTGGCCCACAGAGCGCTCAAGAAGGTGCAACGTGCAGGCTGCTTCTCTGTTTCCAATTATCCTTTTTATCTCTGCTCCGGCCCCTCTCCTTACCTAAGTGTTTTCATAGCTCTCAGCCATTACTGTTTAGCTTTGAGAGGATAAACGGGAAACCAAACAAATTATAAATATCCTATTTCAAGATGTGTTATCACTCTGAAAAGAAACCCCCAGAAGCGTGAATCTTTTGAAAGCGCTAGTCTTTCTTTTTTTTTTTAAGCTTTGAAAAAAAATCCTCTGCCACTCTAAGGATATGGTGGCAGAGGTTAAATTGCCTTTGAGAAAGTCAAATGTTTGGATTTCAGTGAAGGTTGACATGGAAACCCACCTGAGGCTTCCTCGGGTGTCTCGGGAGGAAATAAAACCCGAGATGGATGGTCCTGCTGCGGGAGGAGAGCGGCTCGGTGGGCGGCAGGTGGGCGGGCACCGTGCTCGCCGAGGGCAGTGGCGGGGGCGACGCCGGGAGCCCGGAGGGCGGGGCGCGCGTGCGGGTGCCCCGCGGAGCCCGGCCGCCGCCCCCGAGGCTGGTTTTATTTGAAGCCCGCACGTGAGCAGCTTCACCAGCAGCCGCGGCCTGAGGCCGCGCGGATGGCGGGCGGGGGCCCCTTCCTCCCGCCCGGCCGGGCCCCGCCGAGGAGCAGGCCCCGGACAGGCCGCAGGACGCGCGGGGCGGGGGGCGCCGCGCCCCGGGAAGCTCGCCCCGCGCACGCCTGAGGGCTGGCGCTTCAGTCGGGTCCACGCCCAGGCGAGGGAAAACAACGGTGAAAGGGGCTCTCTGTGCTTCCGATCTGGGAGAGTGGGGAGCAGGGAAGAGGGGAAGAGGGGCCGAGGGAGGAGGAAGGCTGGAGCGGGGAACCTGTAGGAAGACGAGCGGCGGGAATCTGGTCCCTTCCGCCTTCTCCCTGTCTCCTCCGGGCTCGGGGATGGACCAGCCGTCGCCCCCCAGGGGGTCTGAAGACCCTCCACTGCTTTGGCTGCTTGAGGATACCCTAGAAAAGAACCTGTCTCTTTGGGATTTCGAGGGACCTTCTACTCTCCCTGTTTCTTTCGAGTCTAGGGTGTCTGTTCAGTCGTCACATAAAACAGAGGATGCACAAATTCAATTTGAGATAAATAAGGGATAATTTTTACTATAAGCTTGTACCATATTGTTTGTGTGGCTAAATCTGGCAACCCTAATTCGGTATGTATACATGATTTTTCTAATTCAACTCCTGTCCAGACAGTGTCTCTTCAAAGTGGGAAGGGAGCGCGTGCTCCCCATGCCAGCCGCCAGGCGCAATTTCCTGCCGGCCCTTTGTACCCTCTCAAACTGCTGCCGGTTCAACTTTAGGCCCAAACTGGCAGGTGTTTTCTGGGGCTGTCGGTGTTGAGAGGTGAGCTGGAGGTGGAAATCAAGGGGTCAGTGGTTTAGGTCACCACAGCCTGAGATTGGAATTTCCAACGTAAGATAAGGTTGCTAGTTAGTGCTGTATTCCTAGTTATTGGAGGCATTTACACGATGTGCTGTGAACATAGGAGTTAAATAGTAATTGCCTTTTGTAAGCAACAACTCTAACTGGGGTTTACATTTGAGATTAATAGTAAAATCACCAGGCCTTACTGACAAGAATGTATTTGCTCAAATAAACAATACTTCTATCAGGACTCAGGACCAACCCTCAGAGCTTCTTCCGAGCAAGGAGCATTTCCCAGCTCTGAAGTAATTTGTAAAAGTGCTGGGAAACATTTTTAAAAAATGGGTATTTTAGATACCATAAAAGGAAAAACAGTTTTCTCTTTTGAAGTAATAAATACCATTTGTAGCAGAATGCCTTCAGTTTACATTTCTGAATTATTTTCTGATACCGCTAAGCTCAGCGTGCCTGCATGGTGCCTACTGCTTAAAGTAAGGACAAGTCTAATAGAACAGTGTGGGTCTGGGGTTTACTGTCTCCTAAATGTTACACATTCTTCTTGGTACATAAACTAAGAATGCCTCCCACTTACTGGATTATGCAGGCTTCATGGGGCTGGCCATTCTGTAGTGGAGTGGAAGGCAACTCAGATGGTGGAATTCTGACGCACTGTTCCTCTGGCCTCCCCAACCAAAGGGGGAGAATGAATTACCAGCATTTCCCAAAGAATACCGACTCTCTAGCTAACTGCTTTCCTCTCCTTATCCTGACCCCAACATCACATGCTGGATTTCAGTGCGATATAGCATCTTGAGAAAGAAAGACAGCACTTTGATTGGAAACATGAATGTGCCAAGAAGCACAGAAAATGTGTTGTTCTACTGGGAGGTCTCAAACAGCTCCAGGAGGACTCTCTTGAAAAGGCCCCGGCACTCGGTCATCCAGATGTGCTGCTCACTCTGCCCCCTGGTGCATCTGTGTGTGGCTCCAATAGGGAATTTCTTCTTCCCCACTTCCAGGTGATGTGAGCAGCTTTGGAGTGTCCTGCCTCCCATGGGCCAGTGAATGTTTCTCACTCTGTGAATCATGTGCTTAAGGCTTGGGGAAACTGAAGGCTTGGATTCCTTTCCAGTTCCTTCAGCAAATATTTGTTGATCTCCTACTGTGTCCACATCACTCTTCACCACGTTGTCAAGGGAGGTAGGCCTCTGGATGAATGTGGGGTTCTGAGTCTCCGTGGGGAGTGATGGATGGGTGGGGATGCCGAGGACAGGGGATGGATGGACACGTAGGAGTTTGGTCACAATAAAGCCTCTGTGTGCTCAGCATCTGGCACTATGCCTGGCGCAAAGCAGATGCTCGGAGTATATTTATTGAATCTGAGGATGAAATATTCTGGGTGATTAACTTCTTCATTATCCCTAAACTGACTCCTTTTCATTTCATGAAATACCTCTTATCATACTACCTTAGTAATGATGTGTACTAAACAAAGCTGATTTTTCTTTCTTGGGTGGTGAAAAAACTTGCAGCAAGGCAGACTCACTCTGATCTTGGATTGTATCTGCATTAATGGGTCCTGTGGCCAAACCCATTGTGGGAGATGAGATGAGTGTGTACTGACCCTGCGACAGCTCTGGCTTTTCTGAAGAAATGACTTATGTGTGTTTCTTCGTTGAGATGCTGTATGTCACTGACACCTAGCATGTGATGTTTGGGGTCAGGATGGGAAGGAGAGTAGAGCTATTAGCTAAAAAACTGGTTTTCCTTGGGAGCCGTGCTAATTAGTGCCCTGTATTTATCTAGCCCAAGGCAACATGCAGGCAGTTCAGGTTTGCTTAAGTGAAGTGGGCAGGCCTCTCCTCAGCCTTTGGCTGGCCTGAAAGAGCATATCTGGGAGACCCCCATCAAATCCACATGGCTGGCTGCTCACCCTGCATGAAATTTTATAGAAAAGTTTGCCCAGGACTTGGTATGAGAAACAATACTTCTGAGTATTTGAACAATTAAATATCTTTTTATACAACTGGATATTTATTGAGTCTAGAATGTAAGAACATTACATGGTGATTGAAGTGGGCGGTGGGGAGGAAGAAGGTTCTGTTTCTGTTTGGGAGCTTGAAGTGTAGTTGAGGATTCAAAGCTAATACAGGCAAAACACCAAGTACCGTTATAAGACAAGGAATGTAGAGAAGGCTGAGAGAGTCATGGGTCGTAGAAGTTGGGGAGAGTTGGGGAGTGAGGAGGGCTGATAAGGATATAACAACATATCAAGCACTGTGCTAAACAGACTGCGTGGATTGTTTCCTTCATCTCACAACAGCTCTGTGGTGGCCCGATTGTACTATTGTTTCCCCCATTTTCTATATGAGAAAACAGCCTTATAAAATTGAGGTAGCTCGCCCCAGATACTTTGGCAAGTAAATGCTTGCAAAGCTGAGGACAAAACATTTGTACAGAAGGTAGGAAGGGTGGGTGTAAATTGTAGTTTAGTGGCAAAGACACCATTGCCTCTCCCCTCGCTCTCTAAAGTGAGGATGATAATTCCTACCTTTCAGGATTGTTAGGATGAGTGAGAGTGTTTGTGAACATTCAAACGCTGCCTAGTGCTCAGTAGGAAGTCAGACTATATTAGGGAAAAGAGGGTGAGGACAGAGCTTGCATGGAGGGAGCTGCAACATGACCAGTGGGGGCAGTGGGAAATAAATTTGGAAAGGAAAAGGGATTTGTTTTATAGAGGACCTTAAAACTTAAAAGAGAGGGTGGGGATTGATGTGAAATAAGATTCCTTAACAGAAGTGATTGTTCTTTTCTAATTTTAAAAGTAGTATATACTCATGAATAGTTGGGAGAAAAACCAGGAAAGTATAAAGATGAAAGTAAAATGATTCCACTACCCATAGATAACGACTTATAATCTTTTTTGCGTTACCTAACTTTGATCCTAACTTTGTGAAGTGTATTATAAAATATAAAATTATGGTCTTAACTTTATGAAGTGTTTATAAATGTATAATATGTATAAACATAATATTCTTTGATTATACTGTAAAATAAGCTCTGCTTTTTTCACTCTTTGTGAACATTTTCCTCATTACTAGGTAATATTAGAAAAAAGTATTTAAGGTGATGGAATATTCAGAAAGTAGAAGTACCATAATATATTTAACAATTTCTCACTATTGGTTATTTAGCTTGTTTCCAGTCTTTCACTATTAGAAATAGCACTGTGATGAAGAGCCTTGTACATAAAACTTTAATTGCATTTCAAAAAGTTATTTCTTTAGGCTGACTTCTTAGAAATAGAGATGCTAGGTCAAAAATTGTGTTCTTAAGGTCCTTGATTTTATTGCCAAATGGATTTCCAGAAAGGCTGAATCAGTTTATACTCCCACCAACAGTATATGAGAGTACAGATTTTATGGAACCTTTGCTAACAATGAATTTTTCTTTTTAACTGTCAATTTCATGGAAAATACTGTGTCTTGTTTTAATCTGTTTCTTAGATTATAAGTGACATAAGATAATTTTTTCATAGTTTATTAGCCATTTGTATTTCTTTTGTGAATTTTGTCTTTGTTTTCTTAACCATTATAATAAAACAACACTGTCCAATGGAGACCTAATACAAGTAATATATGTAATTTTTAATTCTCTAGTAGCCACATTAAACAAGTAAAAAGAAATAGGTAAAATGAAATTTAGTGATAAAGTTTTAATTTTAAAAATCTTAAAAATAAAATTTATTTAACCAAATATACCCCAAATATCATTTCAACATTGGGACTAGTCATGTTTCAAGAGTTCTTGTGGCTTGTGGCTACCATATTGGACAGTGCAGATTTAGAACATTTCTATCATCACAGAAAGTTTACTTGGACAGAATTAGCATAGAATGTTGGTATCTTAGATATATTTGTATAAGGGAACTTTATGTGTTAAGAATTTTAGCTTTTTGTCTATCATTATTTTTAACAGAATGAGACTTTCAATTCAGAAAAGTTTTGTTCAGATAGATACTTGTCTGTTTTGCATGGTTATTCTGGATTCATTTTCAGGTACATGACTAATTTTGAGATTGGACCCCAGGCTCCAATATTTATATTTATCATTAATTTTTATCTGTTTGTCCATCTTACACATTTTTTAAAGGAATTTTGGCAAATGGCCTAAGGTGAGGGATTAGGTTGATCTTTTTCTAACTAGTTTGCTTTCTCGAAACAAGCAAAAGAATACAAACTTGTTTTTCTGTCATTCCATTTTTAGCAATGTCAATTGTGTACTTTAGCAATGTCAATTCTGCAATGCATATTTCATTTTTGCTATTACATTTATTATTATTACTATTATTTTATCTCAAGCAGCTTCTTTTTCATTGTAGCCTGTTTACTACTTATAGTTTTCTATAGCTCTTGTTTCATAAGGTACATGTATCCTTAAACTGTACTTTAATGATGTCAATAGCTTTATTAAATATTCACATGATTATCCTGAGTTTTTAGATGTCTGTTTCAACAAGGAGCTCCCTTTTTCTCATTCTTCAGTAATTTTCTTTCTTTTATATATATTTTTGAAAATGTTTTGTTGATTAATGACTTACTTACATAGGTAAAATAAATTACGAATGGACTGCTACATAAATTTTCTTAGAATGAGCACTCCCATGTAATCACCACCCAAATCAAGAGAGAGAGCAGTACTGCTTTCAGAGAAATCCTTTTTGGGCTCCTTCCCAAAGGCAACTACTTTCCTGACTGCTGTCACCAGCTGTTTTGCCTGGTTTAAAACTTTACACAAACAGATTCCAGTGATTATTTTATTTTACAGTTTTCCTGAAGCAAGAAGAGAGAGATCCAGATCGGGTGTTGGCCAATAGACTGGGTGATGTTCCTTCGTCCCTCTTACTACCTTACTGAGTACATGGATTCCCCTTCTCAGAGTCACAGCATGAGTGAAGTCAGCAAGGTAACTTTCTAGCCCAGTTTTCTAGAATACCCTTCTTTCTCAATTCTATGATTCCTCAGTACTCTGAACATATGGTGCATGAAAAACCTAATTCCCAGTAGAAACTATGTGTTAACTAGGATTAGGTTCAGTGTATGAAATAGAGAATAAAATTACAGCTGCTTACAAAAGATAGACATTTATTTCTCTCTCACATAGGAGTCCAAAGACATGCAGTCCAGTGCTGGTAAGCAAGTTCTGCTCTACAGTATCCATGACGACCCAGCTTTCTGCTTCACCAATCCCCAGGGTATAGTACTCATTCTTGGGATCCAAAGCAACCATTAGAATGCAGGGCAGCAGAATGGAAAAAGGGGTGAAGAAAGGGGGCAGAGAGAATGCACCAGCTGTCTCTTAAAGTGCTTCTTCTACTTGAATGTTTTTGGCCAGAACTTAGTTCCTGGGGAGATCTAGGTGAAGGGTATGCTGGAATAGGTAGTCTTCATTCTTGGAAGCCTTCATCTAGCTAAACTCTCACAGAAAAACAGAATGGATACGCGAGGACAACCAAGGTCCCTGCCACACTAAGTGGGAGGTGTGATCGCGGAAGTCATTTTCCTATACTCCCACCTTGTTTTAGTCTGGGAGTGACAGTCCCAAAAGGATATAAAAAGGAAAGCACTTATGAGGACACAAGGGGTACTGTAATGTGTTACTTCAAAAAGACATACCCACACAATTCAGTGAGAGATGCCAGATTTTCTCAAGTGCATACCTGAATGTCTGACAGGGAACAGGAAGTGGGACACAAATAATACATCTTTGCCTTCTCTAAGGCTTTAGTTTGTTCAGTTTTAAGTGACAGAAACATGTAATCTTTTATAGAATTTCTCAGTTTAGTTCAATGGTTTTGTATTTAGCAGAATTTCCTCCAAGATTTTAGAAATAGATTGCCTGTCAGTCTTGGTACTTAATTTTTCTCCATTTATGTATGTATTAGCTCATGAAACAGGTTATATTAGGAAATAGTAATCAAACACCACACATTTTCCTCTGTTAATAGTTAATTTTTGACCAGAAGTTGAGATCGCAGAAGCCATGTTTTAGAAAGATGGCTGACTTGACAGATGTTTGGAAGAGTTTGAGCTTGGAGGCAGGCAGAGAGACCAGGGGGCGATTGCAGCAATCTAAGCCTGAGACAGTGAGTCTCTTGACTGGACAGAAACTCTAGGAATGGAGCAGAAAGTGCGTTTTCACAAAACAATTCCTCTCAAAAGAAACTGGGGTCTTTGTAAAAAATTGGGCATAGCCAATAAGAGAGAGAAATGAGGTAACATTTGAGCTAAGCTCAGTAAATATGTGCTGAGAATGGAATGGTAGGAAGTTGGCTACTCAAACTGAAGAAGAAAAATGTGTTGGTAGAATGTGTGGGGATTGTGTTAAGGAGATATTACAAAGGCATAAAAGTATTGATTAGAGAGAGTTGTGGGGGTGGTTGAGGCTGGGGTACATGAAACTGTAAGGCCATGTAGATTCAATTTTGTATCTTTCTTCATTGGGAGCTAAAGCAGTGCCTCGCATGGAGTAGCATGATATAAGTATTTACTATGACTTTATTATCACTTTTAATAGCATGACCTTGAGCAAGTTGCTTAGAGTCTGAGTTTCAGCTGTAAAATGAATATCCTCATACATATCTAACAGTTTTTGCCAGGATTAAAGCACCCTCCAAAGTGAATATTCACCAGCAGTTACCGGCCCCTGAGAATTGAAATGTGCAAAGCAGTTATGATACAAAGATCATTATGATAAGGTCCCTGCCCTCAGGAGCTCACATTATATCAGGGTAAACAGACAAGCAAACAGTATTTTCAGTACAAATAAGGGCTATGATAAACAAGGTACATCTCTGCTGGGGTCGGACTGGGGACTGCAGAGGAAATCAGGGAAGGATAGATTTGTACTGGATCAGTAGGGTGAGTATAAGGGTTTAGGTAGGAAAAGCAGATGAAGTCATTTCTAGCTGCTAGCACAGCATGAGCACAGAGATGTGAATATGCCTGACCAGCTGGGGGAGGACTAGTAGCGTGTCAAGGGACCCAGGAAGGAGGGGAGTGGTGACCTGACCCTTCCACTGTCCCTGGGACTTGCTCTGTCAGCTGACTCCTCCCTTTCCAGTATCTTCGTGTTTCCTCTCCCAGTGCTACTTCTCCTCAGCCAAACCTATAAACTCAAGACTCCTTGGAACTCAAGTCATTGTCCCTGTTTGGCTGTTTCTCAGTCTACTGCCCTGTGCCTTCGAGCCTTCCTTTCCCGAGCCTCCGTTCCCTCCTCCTCAGCTCGTTTCCCAGTCCCCTGAGCCCCGGGTTCCCTGCTCATTCCTCTCAAGTGTTCTGACCGCAGGTCACCAGTGGCCTCTTGGTGGTCAGGATCCGTCGCCCTCTATCTGTTACCTCACTTACCTCTGTGAAATCTAGCTGTTTGCCGCATCTCCCTAAGTTTTCTATCTCACTGTCCTCAGATCCTCTTGATTCTCTGTCACCTTTGGCAGTTCTCTTCTGCTGCCCAACAGTTAAGTTTGATGTTTCGTAGCATTCTTTTCTTACAACTTACAATCAACAACTCTGAGGAATGAAATTTACTCTTGAGGTTTCAGCTACCCTCCCTAATTGTTCTAGGTATTATCAAACCTTTATCTGTGTCCTCTGCCACTTTCCTGGGGTTCAGACTCACATTTCTCATTTCCTACCAAGGACTCCACTTCTCTGTCCCTCAGTCACTGTGAAGTGAATATATCCCAAATCAGACTTATCTTTTCCAACAGTTCTATTTTCTCTGTATCTTATTTCCACTCCCATATCACAGCCCAAGCCTGAGACCTGGGCATGCTCCTTACCCCAACCTTCCCTCTCCTCCATATTCAATCTGTCAACAAATCCTTTTATTTCTGCTTTCTGCAGATCTCATGAGTCTCCTCTGCCTCTTCTCCCCCATCACTGTCAGAGGTCCTACTTATTGTTGAACTTGATCAGCTTTCTAACTGATGTCCTTGCTTTCTATGCTTTCTACTCCAGTCAAATCTGTCCTTGAATATCTTTCACAGTGATCATCCTAAAATACATTCATTTCTACCATGAATGATCTAAGTCATCCTCTATTCCTGATTTAATATGTATAGTTGTTTTCTGTTACCTTAAACAGTAGTTCCCAATCCTTTCTCCATGGAGCCTCTTTTGTGTCAAAAAACACTGTGGATGCCCACATCATAGTTGTACTCTAACTGCCTGTCTGCTGAGAAATCACATAAACCAATAGCTCTTCAAATTCAGCAACAAGTTTAAATTTAATTTGTTATTAATAAATGTAGCATTGACATATATTTAACCAATAATAAAAATGTATATTCAGAAACAGAAGATGTATTCAATTTGTAGACAACAAACGATGGATTCTTAGACTCCTTGCAGTAACTAGTTACCACCAGTCAACAACCACTGCCCTGAAGATGACATCCAGATAAATTAGTGAGCTATTCAAGATATTTTAAGCTCTTCAAACAAATGTTTCCAGTCTCCTCTCCAGCCACTTTGCTCTCCTTGGCTTCTCACCCCTCATTAGCCACACAAGCTGTTCCTGTTCCTCCCGTTCCTTACTCATCACTTCTCCCAGGACTGCCCTTCCTTCCTTTTCTTTGCCTGGAATATCCTTACCTTATCCCAAAAGACCTGACAGAGATGCCAGGAGAAACTTTTTTAGGTTCCTTTTAGAGTTATTGGCTCTTTCATGCAACTCACAGCACTTCAAGCATGACCTCTAATGAAGCACTGATTTCATGACACTGGAATGGTTTTTATATTTGTCTCCCTCACCAGATTCTGGGCTCCTAAGTGGCAGAGTCTGGGTCTTACTCATCCTTGTATCCTGGCATGTAGTAGGTGCCTGGCGCATAGTAGGCAGTCATAGGGTAGAGGTTGGTAGATTCATGATAACTATTAGAATATCTTTGGCAACCTTAGGAAAGGCAGTTTCCTGACAGAGAAGAAAAGCAGAATAGCCCTGCCTTGAGTACCCAGGTCCTTTCTTGGAATTACTACTCTCTACAGGAACAAATAATAATCAATCTTATACTTAGCAATAAAATTGTAGAGAGTTGCAGCTGAAGGGAACTTCAGCTGTCATCCAGTGTGACCCCTTCATATCACAGGTCAGGAAACAACACTGACACTCTCCTGTTCCAGATCCAGCAGTACAGTTTTCATCTTTCTCCATATTCTATTTCTTGATTCATTTTCTTTGGATCCTAAATTGCCTACAGTCCTCCTAAGTTGTTGGAGTAAGTGGCTCATTTACAAAAGACATAAAATTTGTTTTAGTGCCTAACATGAATGCCTGCAATCCATAGATAATTTATATTTTAAAGTGATTTAGACATTTCAGCCTTCTTCTTGGCCATGTCCTTTGCCAGGCAGTATCTAAGGAGGAACAAAATCGGTGGATTCGAATTCTAACTTCATTTACTTCTCTTGCCCAGGCTGTAGTGGGAGTGGAAATGGTGGCCAAGTGCCAGGCAAGTGGCCAGAGGAAGAGCAGCGACCTGGACATTCAGCCTCTGGGAGAATGAAAATCCACTCAAGTTCAATTTTGTTTCAGAGATTAGAACCTGCATGGTTTCTGTAATTTCTGAGTGTTGAGCCTCAAATGCCAAGTGTCAAATAGTACATGGGCATTTTTGTGGTTCCACAAGTGGATCTGTGAGGGGGAATGATTTGTATGGAGCTGTGAAGTAAGGAGCCTGTGACAGAATATGGAGAAAATTTTCTTTGGCAACATGCTGAGCCACTGAAGTATCTTCAGGGCACTGCATACAACATGGAAAATATTAAACTTTTTTCCATTGTATCCAACTGACTGCATGGTCATTTTGAGAACAACAAAGTGGTAGTTATTCTTGAAGTGTATAGAAGAAAATTTAGCAAAAGGAAGTTACAAGGTAGGACTTCTGAAGAGCCTAAATAGATTACTGCCTTTCTGTGGAGGGAAAGCCTGGACATGTCTGAATTTAAGTGAGGTATTACTGCACCATGGAAAATTAACATCTTCCTGCATCTAGCAGCCTATGGGTGTGCAAGCATCCTTACCAATCCGTGTTCCATCTTTTTGCAAGTAAAGCCGACCTAAACTCATCTGTCTACTTATACTTTATACAAAATTCCTAACTCCAAGGGATAGAAATTATCAGGCTCCCAAATTCAAGTCTAGAGAACTTAGAATCAGATTGTTTACAAAGCTTGTCCATCAGATGGAGCTGGTGTTAATTAACTGTGGCATCCTTCAATTCATTTTACGTATTCAAAGGTTGCTGTGAAAAGCTGGATCTGAAAAAGAAATGCACAGACAGCATCATTAAGCAGAGTGTAGGCATCACATATTTTTCCTTGGGTTGCTTCTGTTACTTGCAGATGTGAGATTAAAGCATTTGACAGTAAGTCCCACAGAAAGATGCTGTTCATTTATGTTGGCAGTGGGTTGTACTATTCTAAGAAGGCAGCTGCACACGGTGGAGCCCAGCACTATAACTCAAAATCTGTCCCTTTCTTAACACTTGCAGGACGTTGGGTTATGGCATTTTAGAAGGAGATGGAACAGTTAGAAAGCTACACTGAGAAATAGAGTGCTAGGTTATAAAATCCTAATGTGTTGTACAATGTTTTCAGTTATTAAGTGAACATAATTTAAAGGGCAACTTACTTTTCACCATTTATACTGTTGTGTATTCCTGCCATAGTGGTCAGTTTTATGGTAGACTTTGTAGACAATGTTCAACTTGTACAGTTCAGTAGTAGTTCATGTGTTTATTTAAATCTCAAGCCAAGAGGTTTACATTGATATTTTAGAAATTATAGTGAGCATTTTTCAAGTTATGTTAAGTTCTGCAAATACCCTACCTAAATAGAATATTCTGGACATAAAGCAAGCCAACAATACAGTAACTGAGAAGTAGGCCTTTTTTTCTGGACAACACAATTGGGAACCCACTTTGAGGGGATTCTGGGGCTCACAGGGAAACACCCCAGGATATGAGGCAGGAGCAGACTGGCCTTTTAGGACAAGAATGGCTTTGTCTGGGCTCACGTGACAAAATAATTCACATACACACTCTCTGTTAAGCCCATCTTTTCCATTTTGATTACAGGATGCCCCCTATAAACTGACAGCACACTGGGTGCTAAGCAGAGCTGGGGGATGGGAAGGAGAAGGTAACAGACTGCCCCAAGAAACTTCTCTTTTTCCCCAGCATGATAAGTATACAATGTGTGTTTGTTTTCTTCATAAATCACCAAGCAAATATCCAACTATCTTCATGTATCCTCTTATCAATTTCTTTGTCACTGCTTCTAGAATAAGATACTACGAGCATTCAGGGCCATTCACATACATCAAACGTCATGGTCTTTGCAATGTGCTAGAGTCTAAGGAGTCTCATTCAGCCCAGTGAGTGTATCAGTGTAATTACATGGTTGGATCTGCGTCTTATGGTGTTAGGATAGAGATGTGGGTTTGGGGTTGAGATCCATCCATATTGTTTCTGTTTTTAATTCTTCTTTCTAAAATCTTCACCCTTTTTTATACTCTGCTTTAAACCAGACAGTCCTAAAAGAGCCTGTACCTTGAACAGAGTGGGCATTGCTAGGGATTTCTGCTGCAGTGCTGCAGAAATCAAGTCCATGCGTCAGAAAGCAAACATCGGGCCTGTCATATTGATAGTTTGATGTGTGTCCCTAATGTAACCCCTGCCGTGCGTGAACTGGCCAAGAGTTGCTCCCCAAAGAGTTGCTGTGCAGAATTTGGTGAGGGTTGGAGTTGGTTGGAAATGTAACTCATGGCTGCTGGGGGAAGGTACAGTCATGCCCTCTCAGAGGCAGACCTCTCCCTCCATTTCTCGGTGGGGATCCTGTTTCCTTAACAGTGCCATGGCTTTATTGAAGTCTGAAAGACAAGAGGCTGACTGCTTCCCGCACATCAATCGCTGAGGACCTGAGACTTCAGGGTGTGTTCCTCAGAAGGCAGGCACTCAAATAAGTCAGCTAACTGCAAGAGTCCAGTTCATCAGACTCTACAGTGGAAAGAAGTGTGAAGAAAAATCCAAATATTTTCAAATGATTAAGAAAAACAGATTGCTTACCTCCTGTCTATGGCACCGTGGGCCTGCTCAAAGTCAGGGGGCAGCAAACTACAGCCTCCGGCCTGGTTTTGTATGGCCCACAAACTAAAAATGATTTTTATGTATTCTAAGGATTGTTAAAAAAACGAAACCAAGCAAACCATAAAAAGAAAGAATATGGGATAGAGACTGTATTTTAGAAATCTAAAATATTTACTGTCTGGCCTTTCACAGAGAAAATTGCTAAGCCATGAGCATGTGATAATGAGAAGTTTCTTATTTCTAGCTGCCATTTTCACTCGTTTCTCCCTCAAAGTCCATCCTTACCATCGGCGCAGGAGAGGACATCGGCTTTGACTGAAGGGACCCCGCGGGAATCGCGTGTGGTTTGGGGTTTCCTGCACCCCTTTCAGGTGGGCCTGACCACAGTCCAAGGCTGCCATCCTTTTTGTGCAGTGAGTAAATGGATGGAGAACCAAAGGCTTAAAAGGTAGATGAAACGTGGATTAGGACAGTTCCCTCTAAATTCCCAGCCCGTGACAGGCCTTCCAGAGCGGCCCAGCCTCTCGGCAAGCGTGCGTGTTTATCAGATCTTTCGAGCCATTTGATATCGGGGTGTTTTTCTTCCACTGCCCTTCTTTAAGAGGTGGCCCACCTCCAAGGTTCTGGGGAGATAAGGCTCTAAATTAATTCCTAAAGTTTCTGGTTCAATAGAGACTGCCTTTCAATCCAGGTTCTTCCTCTTTGTTATTTGATCTGAATCCCAGGAGAGTCACGAGTGTTTCTCCTGCTGTAGCTTTTTCTGAATATTGCCAGTAAGGGCTGCTCTGCCCCTAAATTGCTTCCCAGTGAGCCAAACTTTCTCTTCTTGAAGGAGCACAAATCCCAAGGTTAATGTGCACCCCCTGAGGCTAGATATCATCCACACCCCGATAAGCAGACTGAGTTAAAAACCTGGGATTTGAACAGGATCCATGGCGGGCATCCATCACCACTTCCTTGTGATCCTCATTTCCCCTGCTCTTCTTCATCCTCTTTGGTCTCACCCTAGTTCAGGCCTTCATCATCTCTTACTGGCGACTATAATTCCAAGGCCACCTTAGCTGCTATACACCCTGCTTCCAGGGAGCTGAAAACCTGGCCATGTCACCAAGGGCTGGAGATTTTCTTTTGATTCCCCATTGCCCACAAAATAAAAGTTCAACTCAGTCTCAGCATTTTGAGATCTATTTTGCTAGTAGATCTAACTATTTCCTTACATCCCCTTCAGCTGGCACCTGTCCTTACATGGTTCCTGAGAGGCATGTAGTTCCTTAAGCAGATTGCTTCGCACACCTACGCCTCTACTCATGCTCGTTCCACCACCTGTGATGCCCACCTCCTCATTTCCCCAGTTTGCTTCACTGATACTCAATCATCTTTCAACTTGGGTGTCAGGGGTCATGTGTCATGAATTGTGTGCCCTCAAAATATGTTGAAATCCTAACCCAGATCTGTGAATATGACCTTATTTGGAAACAAGGTTTTTGCAAACAAGAGTCACTAGGGTGGGTCCAATCCCAAATGACTGGTGTCCTTATAAAAGGTAAGTTTGGACACAGATTTGCCTAGAGCGAAGATAATTTGAAGAACCAGGGAGAATGCCATCTTCAAGCTGATGACTGAAGCTACTGGAAGCGAGAAGAGAGGCATGGAACCTGTTCTCCCACACAGCCCTCAGAAGAAGCCAGTGCTGTAGACACCTTGACCTTGACTTCTTGCCTCCAGAACTGGGGGAGAATAAATTTCTATAGTTTAGCCCTCCAGTCTGTGGTACTTGGCTGCAGCAGCCCTAACAAACAAATACAGGTCATTGTAGTGTAGGGCCTGTCTTGATCCACATAAAAGTCAAAATGCCTAGCCTCTCAGATGCCTCAGCTTATCCTAGGCACATCCTGCAATCCCAGCAGCCGGAACACAACAAAGCAGTGCTTCTCAAATTGTAATGTGCATTAAAAAATCACCTGGCAATCTTGTTAAAATGCAGATTCTGATTCATTAGATCTGGGTTGGGGCCTGAGATGCCGAATTTCCAACAAGATCCCAGGTGATGCCAATTCTGTGGGTCCACAGGCCCCACTTTGAGTACCAAGGCTTCAGGGCACTTGTTTTTACATCTGCCCAAGGTGCTGTGACCACCCTAAGGGCAGGGACTGTGCCTTTGAATACCCAGCGCTTGATGCAGTTCTGGGAACATGACAGGCACATAATAAATATTGGTTGAATGGCTGATGAATGTCTAATTGAATGAATGAATCTCTGTATGGATAAAATGAGAGTTCCTGTGGCCAGGATTCTCACCTGGCTGTGGTTGACTAGCTCACTGCACACCTGTGGGCAATACATGGTCATTGACTCTATAAAAAGAGCTCTGCCCAATGCTCTGGGCACGACACGGTGGCAGGGCTGCAAGGATGCAAGAGAGCAGAGCAGAGCACAGAGGCCCAGAGGATGGCTGTGCGGGACGACTGTGGGGACAGAGGGGCCCAGAGGCAGAGACCGGCTTGCTGCATGCAGACTCGCTCTGAGTGAACAGGATTCTAGTGACTGACCTGCCACCTGGGAATGAAGTTGGGTATAACCCTTTCACCCCAAGAACGTTTTGCTGTCATTTTCTTTGGTCAAACTGAATCCATAGTGAACTTGCCTGGGGCTGAAACCCATTCGCAAGATACTCTGTTATTAGGATCATGGCCATTCCCAGGATATGTTGGGTATACGATCATTGCATTGTCAAATGTCTCCTAGCTTTCCTTCCCTTCAACATTTTTTTGTATTTAAAACTCATCTTAGAGAAGAGAAGACTCTCCAGTTGCACACTTGAGGAAAAACATTCTGGAACAGCACAGTGCTGGCTGGGAGGTATATTAATAATCTTCCAACTGTATTTAGGTTAACTCTTTAACACCAGTTGGCAAAAGCCACCCCCTTCCTCCATCCCTCCTCCACTTCTCCTCTTTGTGTACCTGCCCAGAAGCCAGAGGACAGGTAAGGGACATAGGTGACTAAGCTCATAGCAGGTTCTGGCACTGTACACTTAAAACAGCTAAAACTGAGGTGAGTATTATTATCCCTATTTACAGACAGAAAACTGAGGCTTGAAGTAGTCTGTCCAAAGTGATCAAGCTAGTGGGTGACAGAACCAGGGGTCAAAAGATTCAACTTCAAAGTCTGTCTTTTCAATCACCTCATGGAAGAGAGCGCTAATGGCCTAACTGGCCACACTGGTGGGATAGCTACACTGCCATCTCTCCCCCCAGTAGAAAATTGAAAGCAATAGATGTTACTCTACAGCTCAGCTTTACTCAGCTGCTTTCTAGCATATTCCAGTACTGACAGTCACAGAGATGCCCCATTTTTCTGGCATTTTCAAGAAACATGGTGTTTCTACCTTGAAATGATTCCTTTCTTTAAATAAAAAAATTATTTTCACAATTTTGGATAGAAAAGTTCTGACATGAAGAACACTTGTTTTGCCTTCTGAAATAAGGCACATCTCTTCTTGATGCCTCAGAGCCATTGTTAAGGATTGTCAGGCCCAGTGCTATGCTGAAGTTCATTCAGATTGTCAGGTGTTATTTGTTACTGAATATATGGAAGTGTTTGCTGCTACATTCAGTGGTCTCAGACCTAATCTTGAGACAGTACTTTGGCTTTTATATGGTTTTTTTCCATTCCTCCCTTAATCTAAACACTATCCATTATTCTATTTGCTGCTGTCATGAATCTGCTTCTAACATTGTCTTGTTTCTAATTTGTTAATTTATTCTCAGGGATGAGAAAAACTGACATGTAAGCTTGTTAGAAATATGTGCAATGTAAAAGTGAGCAGGATATGAATTGAACATCTAAGAATTTTCCTTCTGAGTTAGAGATTCAGTGCCTTTAAACAGTTGTTTTTGATTCCCTAGAGGTTTTGGTTCATTTCTTGGTTCTGAATATTATATTTTCAAGTTAAGGTCTTCTGAAAAATTATCTACAAAGGTACAATGGTGCTATACAGTATGTTAACTTTAGATTCCCTGTTACCTATAGAACAGCTTATTACAGTAAGATCTCATTAATCTGTAACAACTCAAACAGAGAAGGCATTCTGAATTAAATTTTTAAAATCTGATTTAAAGTATTTTTAAAGTTATGTGGGTCTCTTACTTTCAAATCAAAAAGTGACCACATTAGCTGCTAAGAAAATGCGGATATATTCTGTGAAATAGACAATACCCATTTGGCTTTAAATAGTATGTCCAAACACTTTGTCTGTCTTAAGTAATTTCAACTTAATTCTATAATCTTTTACAGTATTACTCCCCTGTAAACTATTACTAAGTAGTAAAAAGATAAACTCTGGTCTCAACTAGGTTGAATTATTGTGAATTCTGATTAATAGGTTCTAACTTTACTGTAAGTGTATATATATTTAGCTGCTAAGGAGTTATCTCAATGATCTTTTTAACTTTCACAATTTGAGGTTTCCAGTACTTTTGCAAAGCAGTTTTAAAGGTGAAAGTTAATTTTATTTACACCCACTTATCAAAAAGTGCTGTCAAGAGCTACAAGCCAAGGTGAAAAGGAGAAGAGGGTAATTGGTCAGAATTCAGTGGGATCCATGTAAGGCGGGCTACGGGCTTTGAGGACCCCCGGCTCTGACTGACTGGAATGATTGGGTGGGTAAGGAATGCAAGGCACAGACCCTGGGGCAGCCTATTCCTCACGGATGCTTCCAGACAAACAACCCTTAGGTTCATCTAAAAAAACAGGATTTGAGAAGTCAGCATGATTTATCTAAGAAGAAATCAGTAGGAGCAAATTAGCCCTTTCAAACATCCAAACAAACCATAAGGGTTATTTTCTAGACTGGGTTTTTTCATTCCAAATAGCTTTGAATAAGGTGATTCACTACAAAATAAAGTACATTCATCTCAGATAATGCAACATATTTGAATTCTAACAGGATTTCCTGGTTTAACAGACGCTTTCTCTACAAAAATAATTGCAGTCTAGCAAAAACAAGGAAACCAAGTTTTAAATGTCTCTTTACCTACCTTTTATTTTTTTGCAATAATAGCACCAGGTTTTTTTCTTGTTTCAAAAAGTTTTTATGATAAGTGAAATAGGCTAATCTGTTGGAGTGTAGAAGTAAATTTAATACAAGGCAAAATATGCAGTTTAAACCATATCTCTTGGGAAAAACCTTCATAAAATAATTAGGAATATAAACAATTAACTTTGGTCTTCATTGATCATATAGAAAAATTAAAGGCCATTTCTTTGTCAGTAATATTACTATTTTGAAAAGAATAAAGGACATTTTATAAGATACATGTTCAATCTAAACAAATTATTAAAGAAATATAACCACCTAGGTGTAAATTAAATACTTACCTAAACCTCAGTTGCTTTTAACCACTGTTTTACCAACCATATTTTTTCTTATTTTAAGGAAAAGGATATTTCTACCTAGTGCTTTAAAGCACAGGGAAGTCTCTATCAAAGAATCTCCCTTAAGCTTTCTGCTTATCCACATCAAAAGGCTTTAACTATTTCTCCCCCAATCAGAGAGATGGTCTTTTCATGCTCCAAAAGGGTCTAGACAGCTCCCTGACTGTGGGAGAGAAATCTGCATTCTACCAGGGAAAATGAAAATTGTGTTTGCCTATACCTACATTTCCTGCATCTTTCCTTTCCAAATTGGAAATTTCTAAATCAGAACCCAGCGGGGAAAAGAGGAAGATGTCCAGGAGACTCCCTATAACTTGTGAAAACTACATGATTGTTTCTAACTAGAAAAGATTTCTCAGGGAAAGGACACTCATTTTTTTTTAACTCCTCTCTATATCAATGAGAGTTGTATACAAATTAGTTTGCATTGAATTACCAAGCTCCTCGTTGTTTCCAAAACTGCTTCTCAGAGTTTAGACCCCTTTCAGAGCGCTTAAAAGTAGATATTTTCACAGAAGTTTTAATTCAAAAAACTGGTATAGAGAAAAGCCAGGATTATCACATAGTCCATTTTGAGGTGGACAACGAGGAGAGTGTGTTAGAGGCAAGAATTACTAGTGGTTCTAAAAGCCAACTATAAGAATTCTTCTATCTGATTACCCATGTCATGTATATGATTGCTTTTGATGTCCACTACAGCTCTGATGCTGGAGAACTACTGTACAGGCAGGGTTCACTGATATATATTTTGGTTACCTATTTTTCTAACCATTTTAGAAAATAAACATTCTGTATATGTGCTAAACTCTTCCTCAGTCTTGTGTTTTACTATGCAAAATGAACTTTAAATGCTTTTTGGCCAAATTAAATATGTTTGGCTTCAATATCATGCCAGACATTTTTTTCTTAAATCTGTAAGACCTTGGTGGACTCCAGGGTCTTGTGCATGTGTGTGTGCCATGTGCACACACATGTTGTTTTTAAGTATATGCTGAAACATTTAAATAACTGTCTTAAGTAAATTTGATTCTTTATTTTAAACAATCTTAACTTCCCTTTCAAAATTGTGGTTATGGGTGAGAGACTTACGGTCTCCATGTTCCAATGATCCAACTTTCCAGTTACTCAGAATGCACCTCCAGGAAACCCCAAAGTCCTTCCTCCAGAAAGACTTCCCCAACAAATTCTAATGTCCTTACTGATCTTTCCTCATCAGTAAATCAACAGACATTTCATGTGGTGCCTAAGGGGACAGACAGCCTCTTTTCCTTCCATACTCAGGTACCTCTCCCAGAAATAGATTTTTGTCTTTCATCTGAATTGGGTGTGCTGTTAGTTTTCTGTGGTAAGAGAAAAGCATTTCAACAGTTCCCTACCCTTCTGCTGGAAAATGTGTCTCACCCTGGTCTGTTATCTTATTTTTTGCGTAGAGTGAGGTAAAGAAATGATTTATCTGCTCAACTGCATGGCCTGCATTGTCTCGCTGGCTTCCCTTCCAGGCTCTCCATGGAATTTGAGAATTTATATTTCCTTGCTTTTGTTTGCTGATTGTATAAAGGATTTTTATCTTCTTGTTTCAAGTGAAGTCTCACAAGCTAGGATTTCCTTTCTTTTATAATGCTTTGTCCCCTAAATATTTTTTTTTTAGCTCTTTGAGTTTGTTCATTTCAGTCTCACTTTGTTTCTTTTCTCATGTATACCTTAAGAAGGCATTAATTTTCAGTTGTCTTTTTTTTATCTGTTTACTGAGAATGGCAAACTATTGCCTCTCTCTGGGGCTCTTGCTCTGGTCTTTCTTTCACTATTATTCAAATGACCTAAAAGGTGAAGTCCAATGTCGACCCCAAGGGCTCCTATTTTTTGTTTCTGAAATCACCACCGATCAGAATTTACACCCATTCTGAAATGGCTACTCTCAAAGTAGAATCACCTATTGTCATCCACCTAGTGTCATTTGTCCTTGGACTGTAAGTTTAGCTCTGTTCAAGGGAAATAGAATATACACCAGAGGGAACAAAAGAAGAAAGACCATCATTTTCTGGGCTCCCATACACCTAACCTCTTAGCAGACAAGGACTCAGCACAAGTGCTTCAGGATGAGGACTGAAGTGTTACACAGGGTGTTTCTGTGAAATATGCATTCATTTCTGTAAGGACAAGAAAATGGATGAATTTCATAGAAGACAAGAAATAACATTACAAATTCAATTCAATTTTTTAATAAAATAATTGTGGCAGAAGCTGTATTTGTAAGATATTTTCCAAGTTGCAGTTGATAGCTAACATTTTTTAAAAAACAATATGTAATATATTAAGATTCCAAGCCAATGAAATTGGAATAGTGCCTTGGAATTTCAAATTTGGTGGGTATATAATTAATTCAATTGTTTAAAATTTTTTCTCTTAAGTAATGCTTTTAAAAAAATGTAATGGATAAGTGATAGCATTGGTCTGATTCAGGTTTATCATAAGGTATAAAGTGAAAGAACTAATATGGTTTAAGATGGCAGTGGAAAAGTCTGGCTCTGAAAATTTCACCTGTTAGGAAAATCAGGAAAAGGGAATCAGACTGTACCATCAGCATTTTAAATATTAACTCTACTCCTTTAGAAAACCAGCAGTGGAAGGAAATTACATGGCCCTGGGACGGAGGGGATGACATGTGATGAGGTGACTCCTGGGATGCAGTAAGGAGATGCGGTAAGGAGATGCAGTCAGAATGGGCTAACTAAAAAGTAAGGGTTTTAAAAAGCACAGCCAAGGTTTACCTGACTTTCTCTGTCCCCTTGTTTCAGAATTTCTAGCTTTCATGATTGTGTCAGGTGTTTACTATGTATATACTGTAGACGCCTCACTATTTTTAAAAATGAATGTGCAAGAGGATTTTTAGGGCAGTGGACCTATTGTGTATGAAACATAATGATGGATACATGTCTTTACGCATTTGTCCAGTCCCTTGGAATGCACACCAAGAGCGAACCCTTAAGCAAACCATGGGCTCTGAGTGACAACGAGGTGTCAGTGTAGGTTCATCACCTGTAACTAACAGACCACTCTGGTGGGGACGGTGATAGTGGACAGGGCTGGGTGGGGGAAGAGGGGCAAGGGGTACATGGGAGATCTCTACCTTGTATTCAGTTCTCCTGTGAACCTAAAACTGCTCTAAAAAATAAAATCATTAAAAAAAAAAAGAATGTGTGCTACAGAGACCTCCCACCTCCTCTGACCCTCCTTCTAGGAATTTCTGTCAGTTCAGCTTTCAAATGCTCTGGAGTCACAGAGCATGCACAAGCGGCCTTCTGGTGTGTCCTATAGTTAATGTGGCCATGGAATCTATCAACTACATAAGGCACTTCTGGGAGGGAAAGGGCCACTCTTAATAACTGTGTTGGGACAACAGGCACCTGGAGCTATTCCAGCAAAACAGGATACGTGATCCCTCTAATATTCCTCTGTTTACCAGCATTTTAACTATGAAAGTAAAGTAGCAACAAAGCAAAGTTTGAAAACTAAGAGGAAAAAGCCATAGCCCACCATTCTCAGAGAACTATGCAGTTAAGAATTTTGGACTCTCTTCCAGTGTTTCCCATATTTCTTTTTCTACAATTGCAATCCTAACATGTATGCGATTTTGTACCCTGTATTTTTCTCTTAATGTTAAGTCATAAACACTTTTTAATGTTGCTAGTTTTTGAAATCATCTTTACAACTACTTCAATATTCCAAGGAGAAGATGTGCCTGCTATTCATTTTATCATGTCTTGCCAGATTTTGAATTTTTTTACCCACATATAAAGTAAGCTCTTGCTACTCAAAGGGTGGCTTGCAGACCAGTAGCATGGGTATCACCTGAGACGTTGTTAGCAATGCGTAGTTGCAAGCTCTGCCACAGAGCTGCTGAGTCTGCCTTTTAAGAAGATCTTCAAGTGATCTTCTAGGATTTAAAAGAACTGAGTTAGTCTATTATAAATAATGCTGCTGTGAACATCTTCAGGCACATGCATTTCCCCTGCTTGCTGATGCTTTAGTTATATTCAGTTCCCAGAAGTGAGATTATGACTCCAAAGGACTTGCAGATATTTATGCTTGCCAGAATTGCAGGATGCTTTGAGACCAGAGGGTGGGTGTCACTGAGGGTATGAGGGCATCACTCGAAGAATGGTCCAGGTAGTGCCTTCTGTAAGTGGGTGGATTCTGATTGACCTATTGGGGCCCTCTGGCATTAAAAGTCCTACAGTTTAAGGAACAAGCCTCCTGCTCCCATCTGAGGCAGAGCCAGAGAGGAAATAACTTTCTGTTCCACCTCCCTGCCCCATGACTTGCAGCACTTCCTGCAGTGCCCATCAGATTGCGAGGCTAACAGCTCCTAAATATGCCAGGTACAGGCCAGAAACCTCTTAAATTGCATGTCAAGGGAATTCATTCCTGACTTTCTCTGAGTCATGAAGAGAAAGAAATGCCTCTTTCAGGGGCCTTTAGATTTACCTTCCAAGACACAGTAATTCTAGCTCTGTTCTGGCATCCATAACCCCAAGGATCGTTGTGCTTCTTCCTGGATGGCTCCCTAAGTCTCTTCCTCCCCAGGAGCTGCAGGTAGTTTCCTTTATAGAGATAATCTCAGCCCTTGAGGGGTCTGTAACTCCAGTGCTTATGCCATCCTCCTTGCGTTCCAACGTGGTGCTCAGATTTTCTCTGCTCACTGCTGTTTCCCATCTGACCTGCATTTCTGCTCCAGCATCTCCAGTTTTTTAGCCTCTGGGTTGCTGTTTTTGTTGGGACAATGTCACATTCTGAGGTTTATGATATGCTTCCCTGATAGTGATATTGTCCAGATCCTCAGTTTGTTTCTAAGTGTTCTTAAGCCTGCCCATCAAAACTGCCCCACTTCAGGCCTGCTTATCTGTGTGGATGTCTGGGATGGGGCCTGGCAACTTCATCCTGCCGGTTTCACCTTCATTTAGGGATGATTGCAAATGGACATCTGGATTTGTCTTAAGATTACTGGGATATCTATATCCATCCTGACAGACTTGACTGGATCACTAACATGCCTTTATCATTTCTTCTGAAGACATTTTCCCCAATTCAGTTGCTTTCCCTTTTCCATCAATGACACAGCTGAAATGTTACCTCACAGAGAAATGGAAGCGTGCTCTCAACCACCTACTCTTCCTTATGGGGTTCAACCTGTTTGTGTAAGAGTGTGCATGTGTGTGAACAAGAGAGAGTGAATCTAACTGACCTTTACTCATAGTTCATATTGCCCTGAGACGGGCCAGGTGAGAACTTGTCTCCAGGACAGCTGCCATCAGTTCCTCCCCATGTGTACAAGTCATTCTTCCCTCAAGCAGTAGAATCTATGCTTACTCGTCCTTGAGTCTGTGCTGGCCTGTAAATGCTGTGACCCACAGCATATGAGAAGTGAGGCTAGGTCATGGGAAGGCTTACAGCTGCTGCCTGGCTCTCTTGGAATGCTCACTCTGGGGGGCATACAGCCATGACATAGGAAATCTGACCACCTCAGGATTCCCGTGCTATGAGGAAGCACCAGGTAGCCACATGGAGAAGCCACACAGACAGCGATATGACCAGTAAGCCTGCAGCCACCCCAACCCACGTGCCAGACAGGTGAGCAAAGAAACTTTTAGAAGACTGCAGCCTCTGCCTGCAACCAGTGAAATTATTTGAGGGATTCCAAAAAGAACCACTCAGCTGAGTCCTTCCACCCCCAAACCATGAAGGAAAATATTAAATCATTGTAACCACTAAGCTTTGGGGGCAGTTTATTATGCAGCAATAGATAAGTGGAAAACTGAGTATCTATTCTTGTTAAGGAAACAGTGCAGATCTACAGTAGTGGATCCAAACAGAATCTGTGGCTACTTCAACTTGTTGTGCAGATGTGGCTTGGACATGCTGTTCTCCAGAGCTGGGTGATGAAGCACGTCACGTCAGTGCTTGTGGACTAGAACATAACATGTTCTAGGACTTTATTTCTGGGGGTTCTGGCATTATTAATTTTAATTACAGTATGAAAATAGGCAATAGTCATAGAAAGTTAGAGCAAGAGGCCTTGTGTAATGGAATCACCTAGTCGAACCACTTCTTTCTTTTACATTACATAAAACAGGAGCTCAGAGGTACAGTGTTTGGCATTGATCTCAGATCTGGCTGGTGTCGATGCCAGAACAAGAATTCAGCTCTCCTGGCCCAGAGCAGCTGCTCTCACCATGTTATTCTGCCTCTTGGATACTGGAGAAACTGAGGAAATCAGTATGCAGTGTGACTTTATCTTCGCTTCCATTTATCATGTTTGTCCTTTCTGCTCTTGATCTATACACTGGGGCTAATATCTACCTTATGTGATTCTTATGAGGGTGAAAAGAGAGCTTTGGGAAATTACCTGGCACTTACTGTGTACTCAGTAAATGCTAAGTACCATCTTCAAGAGCGAATAACACAAATTCTATGAGTTACCATCTCAAAGGCCTTTAAATCAAAAGAATTTTCTCCACAAACAGTACCCCAGGTATGAGAACTTCACCACTGGGGAGGACCACAGGAGGGAATTGAGCCTCCACCCAAGTTCCAGGCCAGACAAGGAGACATTTCAATGACCTGTGAGAAGAGAAGGCAGCGGGATGTGGGTGATTAGCGAGCGCATGGAATAACTCACCAGCCTGCAGAGGGAAGCGGAGGGGGCTGAGTCAGCTCTGGACGTGAGAACGGCATGAGAGCAGGCCTGGATGTCTGGTGTTCTTTCTGTCAACTTTTTACAAAAATAAGTACCTCTGGCTGTCTGTCTGCCGAGGAGCCAATCCATCAGACCGTCTGTGGAAGCAGCTTTCCATGGGCCCATCTCTCCAGACTTCTGTTGTGGCCACTTGTCTCACTGTGGTTAAGCCCATGTCTGCTTCTCTGTCTCCCTTGTATCATATGTGCTATGTGTGTAAAACTCTTTATGTGGAGTCTGGAAATGGTTTTTAATACACTCAGAGCAATAAGCCAGAGCCTCCACCTTTAATACCTGCTTCTGCAATTTCCCATCAGTGGGGCTGTGAGCACATGTGGGGAGCAGCCCCTGTGATGGACTGGGGCCTCGCTGTGCCTGGAGAAGCAAATGGCGGGGGGGAAGGGAGCTATCGTACCCAATACCTGTCCAGCAGCTGGGACCAAAAACAAAAGAGAAGGTGTTCTAGCCTCCTTGAGGAGCAGTGGGCAGAGCCCAGGTTGTGGGCACAGTAAACAAGGGATGCTGTGGGCTAGCTGTCGTGGTGATTTTAGGTGATGAATGGGAAAAAGCCTTTGCACCAATTTTTTGCTCACCTCATGGTAAGGTGAAGTTGTTTCAAAGCTGCCGGCAGATGCCTTTGGAGTTAGACTGATGGGTTCAAATTCCAGGTCTGCTGCTAGTTGGTTTTATGATTTGTGGTAAGCTATTTAACTTTCTCAAGTTATAGTTTCTTCACCCAAAGAATGGGGATGATAGTAATGCCTGCTTTACAGGCACGTTGTAAAGCAGATTACATGGAAGTAGTGTGAGAAAAGTGCCTGTCACTGCCCTGGAATATTGCAGGTGCTCCACAAATTATAGCCATTATTGTGTTGACAATGATTTTTCAAAATAAAGGGGGAGAAATACTGTGGAGTGAATAAAATAAATTACCTTATTTGTTTGGACTAAATCTTCAACCTGACACTTAAAACATCTCTTAACCGTCCTGTTAAATGAGGATCATTTTGTCTGACCCATCCACATTTGGTGAATCTTAGCCTTTGTTCTGGCTGGACTCATTTTCTCTGAGGCATCAAGATGCATAGCTCCAGAGTAGGTGAGGGACTGCAGGGTTTTAATCGGGGGTCAGGATTGGTCTGAATCTGTTTCTAAAAAATTCAGGGATTAAAAAAATTTGACAAGAAATTGAGCTTCTCCTCAAAAGGACACATTATAAACACCTGCTATTGTTGGTGCTTTAAAAATGTTAATATTCTGTACAAAGAGTGAAAAAGGAACTTCTAGTCCTGCATGTTTGCTGACAGTTCTGTAGTAAGTATAACAGTGAGTTGTGTTTATAGACTCAACTACTAAAAAGAAAAAGAGAAACAATTGTTTATTGAGGGCCCGTTATGTGCCGGGCATGTCATTGTCCTTCCCTGGGCTTTGTTGCATTCCCATTTCACAGAGGAGAAATCTGAGGCTCCCAGAAGTTAAGTCCTTGCTGAAATCCCTGCTGGTCATCGGTGGAGTTGGGGTTCGGTTGCGGGTCTGATTCCAAAGCCCTGGCTCTGCCCAGTCCGCTTTGCTGCCTCCAGGCTCAGCTCCATTGCTTGACTTTAAACGAGGACCTGAGAAACTCAGCCCCACGTTTCAGGAACCTGGGCTATCGAGAGCCTATGAACTACCCTTGTGTTCATTGTTGGGGTGACCCTGCCAGTTCCACTCTAGGTCCAGCTGATAGAACCTCTCTGTGTACGTGTCAGTTATTACACGATGCTGAGTGTGAGACTTTCAATCAAGTGTTTCAGGGGCAGGTCACATCTGGAAACAATTACCCAGATGTTGCAAACCACTTTGGCTGGCAGTTGCCAAACTGCTGTCCAGGTGATGAGTGTAGGACATCCCCCTCTCCACATGCAGAGGATGTTCACGAGGGACCAGAGCTGGGACGTTCGTAACTACTGTGCTGCATCCTTCTCCAGAAGGAATGTCAGGGCTGTGTGTCCCATACCTCCAAGACCAAGGGTGTCCTGATGACTCAGAAGATTCTCCAAGCCGAAGAACGAATGGCCCCATGTTCCTCATGCTGCCCACCTCTGGACCCGAAGAGGGCAGGGGAGTGGCAGCTGCAGCTGCTGTAAAGTGAGCATGTGCCCACCATGGCTTGAGTTTAGGATTTTGTCGATAGGTTGCTTTTCTTTTCCTCCAAATCTCTACAGAGAATGCTCTGAATCCTGAGCTGCCTCAGAGAAAGGAACTATGAAATCACAGAGTTAACTGCTACTGGGACATGGAGGGATGGAGAAGATACACCAACACAGTGTCCAGATTTTTTAAGAACTAAACCACTATCCACAAGTGGGAGGGCTCCCTACAATTCACACAGCTTGTGTGCAGGACAAAAGTGACGCAGGTGTCTGAGTTCTATCCGAAATGTATGATTTGTTCCATGTCACACCAACTTTGGTTTTGATCCCAATGTTCTTTGCTGCTATAAATTGCCAAATGAAGCCAGCCTACTAATATGGCATCAGGCAACTAGGGTAAAAAGCATAGATGTGGAAATTAAACTATGCATATTCAAATCCATTGCTTTCTCCCCATGTGACCTGGGATGAGTTATCCTTAATCTCTCTAAGCTTCACTTTTCTCTCTTAGGAATGGTAATATGATGTAATACCAAAGTTCTGCGGGACTGTCTGAGGAGAGGACACACATAAAGCCTTTAGCACCGGGTAAGTGCTCAGTGAGCGTCATTACTGCTGCTGACCATTTGTTCTAAGAAAATGTGGTGTCTTCCTGTTAGCTCAGAGGCGAAGGGCAGGTATTGAGGTCACCTGTGTTGAAACCCCAACAACTGGCTAGTGATTTGGGCCACAGAAGGAAAAGGCTGCCTGGGAGAGGCTGAGATCTAGCTGATGCTATTGACATGCACACTAGCACACTCAGTTTGTAAGCTGGTCCAACCAGCTTCTCCACAGGAATGTCACACATGCAAATGAGGATTTCGATGATCCTTGTAAAATAACCTCTAGTTTAGTCTGCATAGCCCTGTCATTTGAGAGCCCAAATCCCTAAGATGGGCCAAACTGACTGCACAATTGCTCTAGTCTGATGTCAGCCTCAGAAACCACAGAGGCAGCAGTTTTCCCCCTTCCAGTCCTGGAGGATGCTCTAGACTTTGCTGCTGAGTGAGCGAGTCCTGCGGTTATTTCCAAGCAGAGGGAACCAGACAACACTTAGGCCCAGGAAACAAAAATGAACCCTCCATAGCTCCCACCATTTATCAAGCAAAAATGTCAATTGAACCTTTAAGAAGGAAAATCCTAGGTCTCTAAAGCCAATAGGACCCTTTCAAGGTGTACCCATTGACAAATTTTTCTTCACACGCTAAACATTTTGGATCTCCCTTATATGTCTGTAATTATTCAGTGACATCCTAAATAGTTTTAAACAAAAGGATTTTTTTTTCAGGAGGATGAAACAGTTGAACTCTTGGAAAGTAGAGTTTTGCTTTGTTTTATCCGGTACATCTGGACTATTTTAGCCATGGCAAAGAGCCACTAGCATCAAACAAAAAAAAGCTATGTTGTCTTCAAACTTTATTTTTGATGAAAATTTCTACCTGAAAGCAAATGATGTTTATATAGTTTGTTACAGAGCATACTCATTCATATTCTGATTTCTTGGATGGTCCCTTTGTGTTTTTTCTTTCTCCCTCACCCTCACACTTGGGCCAGTCCCCAGAGCCTCTCCTTGGTCCTCTTTCCCAGTCTCATGATGCTCCTAACTACAGAGGTCTCAGTCACCTCTACTGCTTTACCTGTCACCTCTGTTCAGGTGCTGTCCCCAGAGAGATGCTAAGCAGAGGAGACACCAGGAAGCAGAGATCTCACAGGACTGTCGCACATGCAAAGGAGTGTGTTCCCTGCTTCAAATGCATCGAGCCTGAGGAACCCACAGGACGTTAAAATAGGAAAGTCCAGCAGAAAGTCTAGACAGAGACATTTTTAAGGAAAAGCTTTATTCAACTTTCTCCTGCCTATAATCATGCCTTGAAAAAGCTCCTGTTCTAATAAATCATGGGCCATATCTGTTTGCCAGAGGGGCTGACAAAGCAGGTTTATTTTTCTAACTTTTTTTTTCTAGCCTGTGGGGTCTCCCATTTCATGCTTCTGTTTATCCAAGTTTTATTTACAATATCCTAATAAATCTCTATGCTGTAGGCTCCTGCGGACATGAGACAGTTTCAGGGGTTACCCACGAGTGCTGTAATGCTAGGAACCATATGGCAGGGCTTTACTGTCAGGAACCTGGGGGACTCACTGTGTGAGGCTGACACCAGGCTTCTTGCTCTTGACTTAGGAAGGTGATTCTGACCGCGGGCCAGATGGTGTCTTACACAGGCCCTGTCCAAACCACCCCTGGGTGAGGAACAGTGAAAAATGCTATGCTGTCTGTCCTGTCCTCACTTAGACGATGACAGGTGCGAAGAAAATTACTTCTGTAGTAAAAGTGTAAGTTAAGTCTCTTATCCAAATATCTCTAAGTCTCACCTGTTTGCAGATACAACTGACATCACATCAGTGCACTTCCTCTGTCCCCTTCTCGAAGCCTGTGCATCTCATTTTAGGGAGTCCCCAGGGCTGGCCTGCATGGGTTAATATTTTGATATCATTCCATCTGAACAGATATTTGGTGTATATTGTTTCCCCATCTCCTTCTTCATTTAGTGTACTGTAAACTTTCTCCCGTGGGTTTTACAGGTTTTTTTATGACTTGATTTTTTATGATTATCTGGTACTCCATCATATGCTAATTTGTTTAACCAGTCCTCTATTATTGTATATTTACTATCAATAATAAATAATTCTGTGTTGAATGTGTTTGCACACACATTTTTACACACATTTCTAATTGTTATCTGAAATAATTCCTGGGCATGGGCTTGCTTGGCTAAGGGTGTGCTCATCACAAAGGGTTAATGCTATTACTGTTAGTAAGTAATGATAATGATATCCAAAGCTATGAAACATTGAGCCAATGGGAGGCTATTCCTCCGGAGAGAGCTCCTGAAAACAAAAAAGCAACACTTGTGGCCTTTAAAAGAAGTGCATTTTAAGAGACAAGGACCATTCTAAATTTTTCAAGACAAAGGAGTGATTTTGAATTCTTGAAACCTCCTTATAACCTGACATTCCTGTTTCCTAAAACTCAAATTAGATACAGTATTTTTATGTAGAAGTGGTAAACATCTATTTAAAGGACAAAAATGTATAAATTGCTTATTAGTGATATTTATCATCAACAAGTCATGCAGGCCGGGACAGATATTTTACGCTTTCTGTGAAAGTTTGTTAATTCTGTATTAGAGATTTTAAAGTTCCAGGGGTCCAGGAGGAATTAAGTTGAATGTATGATTTGTATCCTTAACTGTATTTTAAGGGAGAGGAGTTGTCACTACTATATTTTGACCAAATGTCTTATTAAAAACATAACCAAGAACGGAGCTTGGAAGCAAGGGTGGCCCAGACGCCTTGGCAACAGTGTGGTTCTGTGCTTTAATAACTCTTTGGCAATGGGATGGAGTAGTTTATATTCCAGACTTTGCCTCCTGGTATCTAGATTTTTATAGGTGTTTTGACTGAGGTGTAGAGGAGGCATATATTGGCCACTGATTTCTATTCCAGATTGCGAGACGTGAATAATTTTGGTAAATTAACATTAGTGAGTTAGACTGTTCTTTGTTACCAAAGGCCCCTGGGCTGCCTGTTCCACTGGATGGTCACATTAATTTGCAACCACATGAGGATGGCTGCTGGGCACACACGCCCGAGTTAAATTTCCTTTTGCAGGTTTTCCCCCTATTTTGGATATTCAGGTAGTCACTGAAGTCTGAGGCAGCTCTCTCTTGTGCATTCATAATTCTGGCTAAACCCAGGGCTTCCAAAACTAATACTGGGGAAGAAAGATCCAAACCTTAGTGTTTTGTGGCTTTTTTTTCCTGAGGCCAGCTTTCGGCCATGTTTCCAATGATCAGTCTGTACTCCTAGTTACATACTAAATGCATAAACTGTGTGTGCTACAAATGATGTTTTTCTAGCCTGTCCGTATAGCCTGTTAAACCAGAGTTGGCTGCTTTCCATCCCTTAGGAGAAGCATTTGGCATAAATAATATTGTCATTTGGGAAGGCTAGACATGGTTTGAAGAAGTGACCTTGTATAAATATTGTCTGAGGTATGACTGAGGCTAAATTATATGACAGGGAAGCTAGTTTAGTCTGGGCTCTGGGCCCCCCTGGTAATGAAGTTGCTTCTTGTAGTAATGGAACCCTTTGAATTGAAAATGTAATCGAACATATTAGAGACTATTATAAACACAGGAATCAGCCCATTTACGAATCCTCAGGGTCCAGAGGATGGCAAAATGGTATTGGAATTTCTTTGTCATTCAAACAGCTTGTATTTTTAAGAGCAAGATGTCCTAGAAAGTGCCTTCTGTCCTGCCACAGAACTTCCCTCAGTGTTGAGACTGCTGAACACGCCAGATACTTGCTGGTCTTCCAACCACATTTGGGATGGAGCACAGTGCCCCTGCACTGATTGTGGGTGACCTCGTGTATCAGCAGCATAATAATCCTCCCAAGACAGTTACTATCAATTCCCCTCTCACCACCCTATTTAGAATTGCATTTCCTCTTCCCTGGCCTGTATTACTCTAACAGCCTCCTAATTATATAGAACTCTTCTTTTCACTTTCTCTTCCTTTTATCGACTGATTTGCCAGCTCTGTCTTTCAAAAGCATAATTTTATTTTCATCAATCCATTGATTTATCTGTTCATTCAACAAGTACTGGGTGCCAGCTATGTGTCAAGCACTATGCTCCCTGCTATAAGATTTACAGCCCAATGGGGCAGCAGGTATTTGGCAAGTAATTGCAGTACTGGATGTACAGCTATGAGCAAGTGTGAGCATTCTGTAGGAATGAGGCAAGCTTCTTTGATAGTATAACACGAAGGAACCTCATCTGGACTGATGAGTTAGGAAGTCCTCTGTAAGGAAATGATAGATTGTAGGGGCACATATGTATCGGTAAAGGTCTCAGGTAGGCCAAGGAGGGGGCTGGAGTGTGGGGACAGGACGGAGTGGGTGACAGTTTCCAAACTAAGTAGGTTGTGTGGAAGGTAGGCCATGGCAGGGGGAAGCATGCTGCCTTCCAAGGAATGGAGAGAAGGTTACTGCAGCTGGAACACGGAGAGTGAGGGCCACACCAGGGGTGTTATGTAAGCCACGTTAGGAATTGTGGTCTGTATCTACACTGGCATATATAGACTGGCAGTGGGAAGCCATTAAAGAGCATTTAAGCAGGCTGCCATTTGATCAGATTTGCGTTTCCAAAAGACCTCTTGGAACACAGTGGGGAGAAGTGATTGGCTGTGGCCAAGGAGATCAGGCAGGAGACATACTGGTGAACCCAGGTTTTCACAGGGGCAACGAGAACTAGGCTGGTGTGAGAGTTGTTGTTGTGGAGAAAACCTGCACAGGGTTTGGTGAAGGATTGGACACGAGGGAGAGGGAATCACCAAGGAAGACTGTGCATCTCCAGTTTGTGCAACTGGATTGGTTGAACTACCATTTACTGAGTCTGGGGTTACTGAAAAAGAGGACTGAAATCATGAACAAAGGCCTTGAAACAGGAGCAAATCTAATGATTTTCAAGGAATAACAAGGGGGAGAGCAGAAGATCAAGTCAGAGAGGTATGACAGGGAAAGGGGGTAGATTGGATGATGTAGGGCCTTAAGTAAGATGGAAAGTTACTGGACGGTTTTGAGAAAAAAATTATTGCATGATCTGACTTACATTTTTGAAAGATTACTATGGCTGCTGTATGGAGAAAAACTCTAAGGTAACAACGACAACATCAAGGAGATCAATTGGGTGACAATGACAATAATCCAAGGGGGAGACGGTGGCGGTGACTTACTTACATCAGGGTAGTTGCTGAGATGATGGTAAGAAGTAGTTAGAACATGGATAGATTTTTAATACAGACCCAGCAGCACTGATGGCTTAAATGTAGTAAGAAAGAAACAGAAGCATAAAAAATGATACCAAAATTTTTGACTTGAGCTATTGGGAAGATGGATTTCCATTCCCTAAGATACAGGAAGCTGTAAATCCAAGAGTTTGGTTTTGAATATTAGGTTTGAGATCCTTATGAGATGTTTGAGTAGAAAGACTAAGTTGATAGTTGGACATATGTGCTAAAGGAGAAACCCAGGATAAAAATATAAATTTGGTTATATTTGGGGTGTAGATAAATGATACACAAATCTGCGAGAAAGAATGAGTTCACCAAAGGAATGAGTATAATTAGAGAAGAGGGACAAGATGTTTAGAAGCTAAGAATAAAGAAATAATTCTAGTCAGTGATCAAGGTTGACATCACTAGTAATAAGACATATTAACAACATATATTGTTAATGTGATGCCCTGAGAAGAGTATAACATCACTTCTATGGTATTTTTCCTAAAAAATGTGTAATCTTAATCTAATCATGAGACAACATCAGACAAATCCACATTAAGAAACATTTAATGAAATAACAGCAGTACTCTTCCAAAGTCTCAAGGTCATGAGAGACAATGAATGACTGAAAAACATCACAAATTAAAGGAAACTAAAAAGACATGACAACCAAACACAATATGGGGTCCCAGATTAGATCTTAGAAGAGAAAAAGGACATTAATGGGAAAACTTAAAATTCAGATAAACAGTGTAGTTTAGTTAATGGTATTGAACCAATGCTATTGTCCTGTTTCTTTTGTCACTCTACTAGGGTTACATAAGATGTTAACATTAAAGGAAGCTGGTTTAAAGAATTGGAGGACTTTGTTTTATTTTTGCAATTTGTGGGTAAGTCTAAAATTATTCTAAAAGAAAAAATTAAAGAAAATTAAGTTTATGGCTTTTCTGCCTGTACACCTCAGAGATGTATCTGCCCTCCCTTCCAGTCTTTCTGGCTTCACACAGAGATTCTGGAGAAGTAGGCACGCCACCCAATGGGGTCTTGAGATTGTATTAAAGACTTAGGACTTTCCTCTAAGAGCCAGTGAAGGATTAGGCAGGGAATGTGGGGGAAGATGGGAAACTAGACATGTTTGTTTTAGGCAAAAAGAGACAAGAAAACAGAATAAATACTGGGTTAGGCCCAGATTCAGGCAAACACCCAGTTACTCTCAATTATTCATCCTGTTCTCCAAACAGAATTGACCATGAGTTAGTTCATGACTCACAGGGTGTTAGCACATTGTAACGTCTGGCTGGGAAGATTGCTCAAATCCCGAAGGATTATCCTTGAGGAGCCTTGCAGAGTCCTGTTTTCTCCTGGCACTCCTACAGTTTAGGCATAACTAGGAGGGGATTTTAAGCTTGCATGCTTGAAAGGTAGGTTGTGTATGTATCATATCTGACCCTCCCTGTCTGGAATGATTCCAGAACAAAGACTGCAGCTGGATTGCGATATCAACCTGCAGTGAATGAGGAAATGCCCCACTAGGAATGAGGGGGGTTCATCCCCTGCACCTTCCTTCTCAGTCAGCTCTGCCAGGATAGAGGCTTGGGCCAAGTAGGGTGGGGAGCGTTAAAGATTCCATCACATCAAAGTCGCTGAGGGTGTTGTAGACCAGCTGGAGATGGTGACTGGGAAGTGCTAATTATAAAATTATATATTAAATATGAGCCCCGGGGAAATAATAAAAATGGTTCATACAGAAGACAGAAAGGTTTTCTGAAGCTGTGGAGTCTGCGTCTACCGAAAGCAGGGGTGAACCGTTGAAAATGATGTGCCCTTTAACCTTCCTGCTGTCCTATGGGGAGCGGGCTAAGAACCAGGAGAATCCCTGGCGTCCAGAGTATGATCCCCACCCCACCCTCCCTACCACAACCTACCTCATTGCCTGGCAGGCAGGAAACTGTGCGTGTCAGCGCTGATGGCTAGCCTCGCTCCCAGAAACTCTGAAATCATGCAGTCCCATACCCTAAGGCTCAAATCCTACAAAAAGCTATTATTAATGGTAGCTGTCACTTTCTGAAGACCTTCTACATGTTAGGCCCTTTATAGAATTGTTTCTAATCCTTTCAACAACCCTTCAAACTATTCATTATCATCCCCATCTTACAGGGGACCTTACTGGTGAGGAAACAGAGGCTCAGCTGTCTGGGGTCACACAACTTGTGAGTGACTGAGCTAGGATTTGAACCCGGAGAGTCCCAGAGCTTTCCATGAAAACTGCTGCCTCCCTAGTATTGAATGAGCCCACGGAGCCAGGAGTAAGCAATACCCTGAACATTAGCATCCTTGGGAAGCACCATAACTAGTACTGACCCAACTTTAACAGATACACACAATGGACAGGATTTCAGGAAATTTCACCAGGCATGGGGGGTCAGCTGCCCAGGACTCATTGGAAGAACCTAGGGGAGGTGCTTGATGATGCTGTGGGCAGTTTGCAGTAACTGAGGCCTGTGAAGAGGCAAGGGGAAAGGGCATGAAGCATCAGGACCAGCACACCGGGGCTCCTCATCTTGGAATATCCTGAGGATGCTCTGCCAGTGCTGGCCTGCAGCTACATTTCTGGCTTAAATTTTGGGTGGCTTTACTCAAAGGCAGAAAGAACAAATCACATCTAAAGTTTGACAGTGAGAGAGGGCCAGGGTACTAGCTGGCTCTTTGCCATGGACTTGACATGTGAAGAGGAGCAGAGAAGCTTCCTCGTTACCATCAAAGTCTGTCATCTGCCTGGGCGTCCCACAGAGAGAAAGGTAGCCAGACCTCAACCGCAGCCCTGGAGCAAACCCCTTTGATGCAGAATTACGGAGGAGTCCAGGCCCACAAAACACACTGTGTAACAAGCTACCACACTGATAAAACAGATCTGCTATTATCTATTTCCATTAACTGCAAGCAATGGGGCAAAAGCATTTTGTATGTTGGAGACATTTTAAGAAGTTAGTGTTTTCCAGAAAGGGTAAAGGAGAAAAAAAAGAAGTCAACTTCTTTTTGTGGGTGTTGAGAAGAGGGAATAAAGCATGAACTCTGTAGCACCATTTGTAAGATCAGACCCTAGCCTTTTCCTTGTTCTACCTCTCATTGTTGCCCTCCTCAGCCTTTATTCCAACCATACTGTTCTCTTGCTGGTCTGTTTTATCATATTTTCTCTCTCTGCCAGGAACAGCCCCTGCCTTATTCTTCTTCTGGCTCCCTGTCATCTGAGTAGCTTCTACTTGTCCCTCGCAACTCTGCTCAGTGTCCTCCCCCAGAGAAGTCTTCATGCCCAGCTAAGCTTAGGTAGAAGCCATCCCATGTGGTCCCAGTGGATTCTCCTAGAAAAATGCCACTTTGTTCTGTTAGTTCCTTGAAGGCAGCAAGGACTTTTACTATCATTGTTTCCTGGGTCTTCATATCTCAAATCTCAGGAGTACATGGATAACAAGAATGGAAAGACATCCAGCTGTAGACCAGACATCTCTGCATGGATGACCCCTGCCTCCTCCTACCGAGCTGACACACACCTTCACCTGCCTTCCTTATCACTTCAATGCCCATCAACCATCTTTGACTCTTCTCTCCCCACCTCCTTTATTCAGTCATGCACTAAGTCCTGGCCATTAAAATAAAAGCACAATTAAGCATTTAATATATGTTATGTACTGTCAAAAGTAGTATAAAGTGTTAACTTATTTATGCCTGGCAATAACTCTGTAAGGTGGATTCTATCATACTATTGCTTTATAGCAAAGAGGATAAATCATTTACCTAATGGTACACAGCTAAAAAGTGATGGAGCCAAGATTAGAACTTCAAAACCTTGTCTTCTAAACATGTCTCAGTCTCCCCAGGCCAGCATGATCTCATTCCCTCCTGCACTCCATTCCCCATAATGCATATGGAGCAATTTTTCTAAATGAACTCTCCTTAAAACCCTCTGTGGCTTCCTATTTCCCTCCAGACAGAGTCCAAACTTCCTAAGGCAACAGACCCTTCCCCCATCTGCCCTGACCACCTCCCAGCCTTGTCTCTTGCCACTTCTCACTTTAACTCCCAGCCCAGAACTTTCTGCATGTGGAACCTGTGGCCTTCTCTCTCTGCGTGGTCAATCTCTCTTTGCCTTCAGGTCTCATCTTAGATGTCACTTCTTCCAGGAAGTTCTCCCTGACTCCTGACTCCTCGGTGCTGCCATGACATCTAGTGCCTACCCCTATGCAGCCACTATCCTACCCTTACAAAGTCTGGACCCCTCCTCTGTCTTCTCCACCAGCTATAAGCTCCATGAATACAAATATTGGGTCTTGTTTTCAGTGATTCCCCAGGAATAGCTTGGTATTCAACAAACGTTTGTTAAATGAGGGAATATAGAGATGACTTTAGATTGCTGGGGAGGAAGAAATTTTATCTACCCCCTCAAAGTTCTTCTAGTTGGTCTAAGTATCAAATTAACATGAGACAAATTAATAGGAGGAAGAAACTAAAGTTTAATTATGTACATACTAGGAAGCCATAGACTAGGATTCCAAAGCCCCTCAGGGAGAATAAGGTATATAAGACATACTGAACCAAGGAGAAGGGGGTGCAGGTCTGAGATGTCAAAGAAGAAGGGAAGTAACTCACAGGAATATGAAAAGAGTAAATGTTTGGTAAAAAAAAAAACTTGATGGTCCACACAGAAACAATGGGCACAGAGAGAAATTTCAGCAGACTCTGTCATATTCCTTCCTGCCTATCACCCCTACATTATAATACAGCTATCTAAGGTGATAGCTCTCCTCCTGGGGTGGTTCCTCCATATAAACCCTTTTTATAAATACTTTTTATGTAAGGGGTATAGGGGGTGGCTGCTCAAAGTATCTTCCTGAGTCTTTTGGGCCTTGATGGTGTTCAGCTCAAAATAATCTGCATGTCACAATGGCACATCTTGGAGTGGCCTGCCTTTGGTCCCTACAAAGTCAAAGTTTTGACCTTGGCTGATTCTACAAAGGTCCCTATCCCTGCCTCTTGCCACTTAGATGATACATAATATTGCCAGATTCACGAGTGAAGGCAGTATTAAAAGCAGATGACATGGAGGAAGGGACCACAAAGGGAAATAGACACTCTCTGCTTGATACAGTATCAACTTCCACTTCCCAGGAGATACAGAAGCCTTCCTGGGACCTTTTATTTGAGAGTCTCTGGCTTTAAATCAAATTGTCCACACATGTCCACAGCCAGCGTGCTGTGTGAGAGGTCAGGCTACCTGCTGTTCCTTGCAGGTGTTAGTACTAATCACTTACTGGCTTTTGGACTTGTATATAGCTATACTTAACTTCATTTCATTCATCTGGAAAAGACCACTTGGGTTTCAGTTTCTGGCAGAAGGAAGTGGAGATGGAACCACCAGCGAAGGCAGTGCCTGGGGCAGGGACTGGAGTCGGGGCCAGAGACTGAGGCATGCAGATGGCAGTCTAGTGCTTGAAGTACTGCTGTGAGACTAAAGCTTGGTGTGAGCCCCTTTTTACCTGCAATGTTCCATTGTTATTGTTCGGTCACAGAATTTATAGTGAACTTGCCTGGAGTAGAAACCCCCTCCTCTTGGAGCAACATATTCTAAGAGATGTGTACATAGTTGGCAAACTATAAAGAAAAGGAAGGCTATGATTAATACAAAATTCAGATACTCTTTCATTTGGAAGGAGAGAGGGCAAAATCTTTGGAAAGAGAGCCACAGAAACCTCTGAGATACTGGTAGTATTCTGTTTTCTTATCCTTGGCAGTGGTTATACATATCATTATTATTAAAAAAAAATTATCCAGGCAAAATTTGTTCATTTTTATATATGATGTATTCTGCAATTAAATGAAAACTTTGCTCTGCGCTGTTATAGCAAAGATTGAATGGTATGAGGCACATAAAGTGTCAGACATCCAAGAAGTACTCAAAACATGTGTCTACATTTAAAAAATAGAATAAAATAATGCTTCCCTAAGGCCTGGGGGTGAGACAAGAAGGCACAAAGAAGTGAGCTGTGGGCAGCAGGACAGATTCTCTTGGGCCCCAAGTAAGGAGGCAGAGACTTGGACATTGGCTGGAGCTCATCCAGTCCTTGAGGAATCTGCCAAGTGAAGCAGGCAGACACATTCCAGAGGATGGCATGTTTACAACTTCTTGGCCTGGCACAGTTGCCGTAAAAGCAGCCAGCCCAAATCCTTTTCTTCTTATCCACAAATGAGGCCCAGGACATTATACGTTTCCTGGGAGAAAAGAGTAACTGTTTTCTAAGAGAAGATGACCTGCATTCACTGCTACTCTCCACCCACCAGCCCTACAGAGATTGAGCAAAGGAATGATGTGTCAGTAAGACAATGCTTATGCACCTCACCCCTGCCCATGGCTGGAGGGGCTTAAACACGCTGGCTGGAGGCCAGGTCTGAGGATCCTCAAGTTCTTTTAACAAATCTTAACTGATCATCTGATAACTGCAAGATTCTTAGGGGAACACATGGTGTCATCGTTTGAATTGGTGTCCCCCAATATACACAAAGGGACCCTAATTCCCGGTCCCTTTGAATATGACTTTATTTGGAAATAGGGTCTTTTCAGATAGAAAGTTGAAATGAGCTCATTAGGGGTGGGCTGTAATCCAAAGTAGCTGTGTCTCCTCATAAAAGGGAAATTTGAATGCAGAGACCAGGCACGTGAGAGAAAGCAACGTAGAGGTTGGAAGTTCTGATGCCATAAGCAGAGAAACTACTGAAGCTAGAACGGAGGCCTGGAACAGTCCTCCCTGGGCGCCTTCAGAGGAAGCACAGCCCTGCTTGTACTTTGATCTCAGACTGCTAGCCTCCCAAACTCTGAGACCATAGATTTCTGTTTCTTAACCCACCTAGTTGGTGGTGCTTTATTTTGGCAACCCTAGGAGAGCAACACAAATGAGTTGACATAGAAATGAAAAAACATGACTTCTTGCCCTTAAGAAGCTTACTGTCTCCAAGGGTGTGGAAGGAAAGACTTGTGTTTTGAGCAGAATGAAATAAATAAATAATAAAAAGGCAAGAAAAGTGCTCAGGCTATGCAGGCTAGAGAGTAATTCTAAATGTATAGGACTTCACACTTTCATTTATTTGTTCTTTCTTCCACTTACAGATTCATTTATTCTCAGGGGGCTTTAGAATATATTGACTAAGAGTTATAGGATTGTAATCAAATAAATCCAAATCCTAATTTTAGCCTACTTTCTGGTCATGCTTATATCTTCATAAAGGCTCACTTTCCCCATCTATAAAATCATACCTACATCTCAAATGTGTGTGTATTAAATAATATAATATATGGAAATATATACATATATGTATGTAAATCTATCCGTATCTCTAGCTACACACACACACACACACACACATCTTAGTACACTGCCTGATACATAGTAACTGTTCCCTATGTGGAGACAACTATTAGCTGTGCCAGCAGCAGCCTTACTAGTCACTCAACAAAAGTTTACTGTGTCAGCCATGAGGCAGACAACATGTTTGAGATACAAGAACAAGGCAATGGCTCCTGTCTTCATGGAGCTCACGGTGGGCTTCTTCCTCCTGTGCAGACAGATGTGGAAGCAAGCAATTACAGTGCAATAGAATCAGCACTTCTAGAGACAGGTGTCAAGGGAGAGACAGTCCGGGAATGTCTCGTCCTGAAAGAGGGATCAGGGTAAGGGCAGAGAAGAGGTGATGCTGGAGATGAGTTTTGAAGAATGAGTAAGACTTTGCTGGAGAGAGGGCCATTCCCAGGAGGAGGAAGAATGAGTACAAAGCAGCAGAAGCAGGAGAGAATTGGCAGCATTGGGAGGACAGATGGTCTGGTGAGGCTGAAGCCCAGGATCTTCAGTAAAGGGAGGATCTTGGAAAGGTGGGTTAAGGACCATGTTGTAAAAAGCTCTATGTGCCAACCAGATGAGCTGGACGTCATCTAAAGGCAATGAGAGCTTTTGAGGACTTTTCATTTTTTAATAATAGATGGTAGGCAAGGGAATGACATGGTAAGATGTCCTTTTAGATGTATTGCTGTAGCTCATTAGTGTGGAGGTGCAAAAAGACACAAGGGAGCCAGTTAGGAGGTCATCACATTAGTCAAGACCACAAACCATGAGACAAGAACTGAGTCAGTGGTGGAGGGTAGATGTGGGAAACAGAAGGTAATGGCAACTGACATTGGTGAAGCCTTGTGGCTGTCCCGCATTCCTTGAATACCCTTGCTCTGGTGGGGGAATTTCCCAAATTATGAACCCATTCTTCTCAAAGAAGAAGCCAGAAACTTACTTCCCCAGCCTCCCTGTCAGATAGGGTATGAAGGCCTGTGATCTGGGCTCTGCCCTTCGGGATTTTGTTTTGGAAAAGAAGGATGTGAAGAACATGGCATATGGAATCTGTTCTGAGGAGGACAGTGTTGAGAGCCTGAGCTTCGAGAGACTGTGGTCTTAGCGGTCACTTTTCTCCCTAGAGTTTGCCTCTGACCCATGGTGTACCAGCAGCTATGCAGCAGGATTTCTACTGGGCAGGCTGGCAGGGAGACCTGGGCATTGTTCCTATCTGCAAAGCTTCCCAGCACAGCTCTCAGGCCTTCCAGAATATTCTGTGTGCTACCTAATAATTATATATATATATATATATATATATATATATATATATATATATATATATATATATATTTTGCTTAAATTAGCTAGAGTGGCTTCTGTTGTTTGTAACTGAGAACACAGTCTAATACCAGTAGAATGACAGGATTTGGTGATACACTCAGGCTGAGAGAGGGTGAAATGTAGAACAATACCCAGACTTTTGTCTTGGGTGCCTGGGTGAACAAGAGTGCTCTTATATAAGGTTGGGAAAGATGGGGAAGAGCAACGTGGGGAAGAGCAACGTGGGGAAGACAGTGGGAAGTATAATGGGCTCTGTTTTCAACATACTGAGTTTGAGTTTCCTTTGGGACATACAGGTCACATAGACAGTGAGATATATGGATCTGGGTATCAGCAAAGGAGTCTTAAAACAGATTCTGGACTTGTTAGAATGTATACATTCATGAAATTAATATTAATTGAACACTTAGAATGTGCCAGGCATTGGGGGACAACTGTGAATAAGATAAGATCCCTGCTCTCATAAAATTCATAATGGAATAAACCTGAAATAAGTAATGTAAATATGACTCCAGGAGTGATATGTGCTACTAAGACCAGTAGAGCAGAATGAAGAGATAAAGAGTGATGGGTGGAGGTGGGTTTGGAAGAGCTGTTTTAGGAAGTGTGTCTAGGGAAATTGTCTCCGAGGAGGTGACGTTTGGATAGAATTAGGGAGTGAGCTATACATAGGTTTGGGGACAAGGAAAAGCATTCTAGACAAAGAGAACAGCAAATGCAAAGGGTTACTAATCTTAGGGTATTTAAGGAACAGCAAGATGGCCATGTAGCTAGAGTGAAATGAGCAAGAGGAGAGTAGTGGAGGGTGATCTTGGAAAGCTTGTCAGGAACCATACCATGTAAAGTCTGTTTCATTGACTATATTTAGGAATTTTTATTTCATTCTAAGTTTGATGAGGAGCTGTTAGGGGGTTCTGAGTAGGGAGAGAAGTGATGTGACTTATGCTTTTAAAGATCACTGCTGCCATGTGATATAGAGTCTTCCAGGGAGCAAGAGCAGAAAAAGGCAGACCAGATGGGAGTCTAGTGCAGTAATCAAGGCAGGAGATGACCATGGTATCAACAGGTGATGGGTTGGCAGGGTGATAAGAAAAGGTTGGATGCTAGATATGTTTAGAAGGTACAACCTGTGGGACTTGCCAATGGAATTGCTGTGGGTGTTAGGAAGAGAGAAATTGAAGCTGACTCTCATGTTTCTGGCCTAAGGAACTAAATGAGAAGTGGTGTGATTTAATGAGGTGGGTAAAAGCAGACTGGGGAGTGGTGATGGAAATCAAGTGACAGTTTGGACTTAAATTGGAGATGCCTCTCACACATCAAAATAGAAAGGTTGGGGCAAGATTTATCAATTTGAAGTCATCATCTCAGAGACAGTATTTAGTCCTCTCCTTTCTCTCCCCTCCCCCATAAATCCCTTCTCAAATCCCCCCTGCAGCCTTGGGGAAGCTTCCTGTCATGGGTGAATTATGGAAGGAATCTTTATCTTTCCTCTCTGGCACAAGCCTTTCCCCAGGAGGTTTGTGTTGAGCCTACCACCAGTAAAATACAGAAAATAGGAAAAGCAGAAAACCAAGGCAAGACATTTTAAATAAAACCACATTGCACTGCATTATGAATTTTAAAATTGGAAGTTGTGTGAATGTATAATATATGTGTGCTACATGTTTTAGGTTTTAGACTTCTGTAAGGCAGCAATTGATCTCTTGTGTGTCTTCTGGGGAAGCAGTTAGAGAAGTGGTTAGGATCAGTGGTCTTGGGATCTCACTTCTTGGGTCCATCTTAGAAATGTGTAATCTTGGTCTAGTTACTAACTCTAAGTGCCCCAGTAATCTTCATTTGTGAAGATTAGAAGAGAATCACCATTTTAGGACTGTTGTAGAGATTAAATGATTGAATGTAGGAAATGTTAGAAAGGTGCTGTGTTGAATGAACTCAGGACCACTAGCTGTTAAGATTATGTATTTCATAGGGATGTAGGCCCATTGTGGACCTCATGTGGGAAATGCTCAAGCAGAGGCTAATGTACTCCTATAAAAATGTTGTAGGAGGAACACCATATTGGGTGGGGAGGCAGTTTGTGGATCCCAAACCTTCTAATCTTGCATCTTTTTCATTCTACAAAAGAACAACTGTGCCACAGGGGAGCACGATGCATTGACCTTATGACAACATGTGAGGCTGGTGGATGGGGAACTTCTCAGTCCCCTTTCAATGACACCTCTTTTCTTTTCCTTTCTTTTTCCTTTTTTAAAAATTAAGGTATCATTGATACACAATCTTATGAAGGTTCCACATAAGCAACATTGTGGTCACTACATTCACCCTTATCAAGTCCCCCCCACACCCTACTGTAGCCACTGTCCATCAGCGTAGTAAGAAGCTAGAGAGTCATGACTTGTCTTCTCCATACTCTACTGCCTTCCCCATGACCCACCTACATTATGTGTGCTAATCATGATGCCCCTTAATCTCCTCCTCCCTCCCTCCCTCCCCACCTATACTTTCCAACCCTTTCCCTCCACTAGTCCCTTCTCAAGAGTCTGTGAGTCTGTTGCTGTTTTGTTCCTTCAGTTTTGCTTTGTTGTTATACTCCACAAATGAGTGAAATCATTTGGTATTTGTCTTTCTCCACCTGGCTTATTTCACTGAGCGTAATACCCTCTAGCTCCATCCATGTTCTTGCAAATAATAGGATTTATTTTCTTTTTATGGCTGAATAGTATTCCATTGTGTATATGTACCACATCTTCTTTATCCATTCATCTACTGGTGGACACTTAGGTTGCTTCCATGCCTTGGCTATTGTAAAATAGTGCTGCAATTAACATAGGGGTGCATATGTTTTTTTGAATCTGTGATCTTGTTTTCTTCAAGTAAATTCCTAGGAGTGGAATTCCTGGGTCAAATGGTATTTCATTTTTAGTTTTTTGACAAACCTCCATATTGCTTTCCACAATGGTTGAACTAATTTACATTCCCACCAGCAGTGTAGGAGGGTTCCCCTTTCTCCACATCATTGCCAGCATTTATTGTTCCTTGTCTTTTCGATGTTGGCCATCCTACCTGGTGTGAGGTGATATCTCATTGTGGTTTTAATTTGTATTTCCCTGATAATTAGTGATGTAATGCCTTCTCTCTTCTTGAGGAGTGTGCTGTTCTGTCAGGTGCACTAGTCTGTATTTGGGTTCCCTGCCTCTCCACTCCTATCTGAGGAAGTCCCTTTGCCACACAACCCCACTGCCCATCAACTTGAACAAGAACCTCTCCCTCTTTCTGATTCCTCAGGTGAGAGTCTTTGCTAGCCATCTGACCTAGGGTTCCTCTTCCATCCTTCCTTTTAGGCAGCACTGAGTTTTAGCAGAGGCCACTGTGATGAAGTTACCAAGGTGAGGGGTGATGTGCACACCAAGTAAAGTGGGACCACAGAGTCCCCACAGGACAGTGGAGTGAGGTTTGGACAGTCATGGGTCCTGTGACCCATCCTGCTGGCACCCTAGGGAGAGTTCTAGAAATGATTGAATTTACCTAAACTCTAAGCTCTGGAAAATAGGAAATGAAGTTTGTATACCCACTGAGCATAACCATGCTTGTATGTAACATTGCCCTCTCATTTCTCTGGAGGGAGTAGGTAAAATCTTAAAGTCTGCTAACAAGGGCAGTAAAACTCCTTTGCAACTGTGTTTGAATGTGGTGGGACTATTCTGAGGTAGGCACCATATCCCTACACCTGCCTCAGAAAATCCAGGTCACCCTATGTGGTTTGTATAAAAAAACTACATGATAGAGCCTAACCATCACTGTGTCACCTCCAGGTCTCCCTTCCAGAGGTACCTGGACAAGACATCCCTCTCTTCTCTGCCCCTCTCCCACTGTGACTGTGGTGAGCGTGGTCCTTCTCCAAGTATTTCTTGGGGATCCGGTCTCACAAATGGAAATGCTAACCTTTCACTGGGTCTTTGTGTCACTAAGTGAGCAGCCAATAAAAAACTCACATCCTGTGCTTAAAAGGATGTGACAGCAAATGTAATGCATGATTCTTGACTGGATCCTAAATCAGAAAAAGTAAGGACTATCAAAGGTGCTTTGGCACAATTGCAGAAAGCTGAATATGAATTGTATATGAATTAGATCCTTGCTGTTCAGAGTGTGGGCTGTTGACAAGCAGTGACAGCATCACCTGGGAGTTTGTTAGAAATGCACTTTCAGCCCTACCCAGGTGGTTTATATACATGCTAAAGGTTGACAAATACTGTCAAAAGACAATTTTAATTAGACAATTAGACATTGTCGATTAGACAGTATTATCCTGTCAGTGTCACACTTCTTGTATGTGATAATAGTTGGCAGGAGAATGTCTGTGTGTGCATGCATGCAGGCCTTCCAAGCAGAAGAATTCAGAAGCATGTTTGCAAACCTGCTGGAGGTGAGGCCTTCAAGAGAACTGGACATTAGACTCCTGTGAGGCACTGTGGATTGTTGTGCTCGGGCCCTCAGAATCTTCTTGGCGGGCTAGGACAGGCATGACGATGTGTGCTGTACTGAGAAAAGGAGGAACGGTGGAGTTAGACCGACGCCCACAGGAGAAGCTCCTGATCCCGAAGGTGCCTGGGGATTCATTCACGCTGTGAGACAAGTCAACAAGGTTTAGGAGAATGGGTGTGTCTCCTTAACTCAGTGGGCAGTTTTTCCCTCTGTTGGATGATACAGTTTAAAATTCCTTCATATGTTGTAATTCCCTTTTGTTTCCTCAAACCCTTTCCAGAGGTCGGAAAACACCCCTACAACACCGTGTGTTGGTGACGGTGAGTAGTGAGACCTGCCTGGCTCCTAGCCCTTGGGGGGCTTTGCAGAGGCAGCTGATTCACTCCCAGGGGACAGAGGTACCTGGCTTCTGGGCTGTGTCCAGCTGCTAGGATTTAAGTGTCTCTGTCTTCTCAGCAGGTCTGAGTCTTGTATTCAGGATTACTAACTCTGAGACCTTTTCTTTAATTGCCAGATTGCACAAGGGGAAGTGGTAAGAATGAACCTCCCCCCAGCCCCATATTTCTATAGCTGTAAAGCATTTGATTCATGTCAGGGCATTTATTTCAAAAAAAGACTAGCACAAACCGAAAAGACCTGAGAAATTACCTCCTCCCACTTTTGTTTCCAAATTCTGTTCAGGTTTGGAACTTATCTGAACAATTTTCATTTTGAAACACGAAAAGGTGAAAGAAACCAGCCTATTTCTGTGAACTGTGGACACAGATAAGCATCTCTCCACAAAGGTACAAGATTATGTTACCCTTCTGGAATCCTGGTAGCCAATTCAAGTTGTTTTTGAAGCACAATGCTACCCATGAGGCCTTAACCAAAAGAACCAGACATTCCAGATTGACTCAAATAATTCCACTTTTTAAATGTAATGTTCTGGCACCTCTGTGATTTCCATATTTGTTTCAGTTTTCATCACACCCTGTGATATTGAATGGCAAGATCAAGAACAAAATGCTCCTTTGAATAACTGAGCTGTTTTCCCACCTTGTGGCTATCAGGTATAGGACACAGTTTGTCAGGAATCAAAGGAAAACAAAATTTCCATTGAGGAATTTTTTTCTCTTTGAAGAAATACAAAGAGGAGGAAAATTGTTTTTGTGGTTTACTGTGAGGAGGAAAAGTTTTTGAAAAAATAACCAAAAGAAGGAAATTCTCAATGATGGATCTTTGATGGAGTTTGATGAACTTTTCATTTCTGCATGATTTGAGGTTTATTAAGAACCAACTAAAACCTACATTGTTTCTCTCTGTGCTTTGTAAGTAAGGGGAAAAATAACATTACTAACTATTGAGCCATAAGATTCTCAAATAGCTGTGTTGTCTCTGATGCCACAGAGCAAGTGTTTATGACTAAACTGGAAAATAGCTCTCTCGTGCTACATCCAGTCTAGTCTGTGTAGGCCAGGCTTGTCAGCTTTTCGTACTCCGTGTGATAATTACTGTTTGCCAAACACACTTGTCTGTATTACTCTATAAAACACACTTGATAAATGGACCTATCAAGACCATTAGGTCTTGAAGAACTTAAATTAGTCCCAGATGACTCTTTTCAGTTAAAAAATAAATTTAAATAAAATGTGAATATAAACATATTTTCAACTAGAGTTCTGTTTCAACCACTGAAGCACATTCTGGCACTAAGCACTCTGTCTATTTTTGATGCTTATGATTTTGTGTTTTTTGGAAACAAGATCTCAGGTGGCTGTATCTATTTTTTATATTTATGACTGTTTCATATTTGCTGGAAACAAGTTATTGATTTTCTATCTGCAAAATAAAATAATAACAGCTGTTTCATAAGGATCTAGGATGATTAAATAAGCGTGTAGACATAAACGTATTGCTTATCACAATACCAGGTACATAGCACGTGTTCAATAAATGTTAAACTAAATTCCTTTAGCTCGTGGTAGATGCACGCAGACTTGGGAGGTGATTCAAATATATTAATTTTTACCAGTTTTCAAATTAACATATTTATCTTTCTTCATATTCAGTAGCAATTCAGAGCTAATTGTGTGTGTATTAAAGTTTTAAAATTTAAGGCTCTTCCTGATCTGCTTTTAAGGCCCTCAGCTTTCCCAGGCATACAGCACACAACTTCTTTTATGCTCCCCATTCACCAGTCTGACAGAATCATATGCTGGCTGGTGTGCATGCTCCACAGTTTCTTTTCCAGCTTTATTGAGATATAAGTGACATTTAACATTACCTACCTTTAAGGTGTATGGTGTGTTGATCAGATACACTTACATGTTGCAAAATGATTAGGACCTATTAACTAACACCTCCATTGCATTACATAGTTACCATTTCCTTTTTGTGGTGAGAATGTTTAAGATTTACTCTGTTCTGAACTTTAAAATATGGTATACAAAATTAACTCTAACCACCATGCTATACATTAGATCCCCACAATTTATTCATTTTAGTACTGGAAGTTTGTACTTTTTGACCGACATCTTCATTTCCCATAACCTCCCAGCTCCTGGGGACCAACAGTCTACTCTATATCTAGGATTCAGCTTTTTATAGATTCCACATATAAGTGAGATCATGCAGTGTTTATCTTTCTCCAACCTATTTCATAACTTAGCATGATGCCTTCAGGGTCCATCCATGTTGTCAAAAATGGCAGCATGTCCTTTCCTGCGGTTGAATAATATTTCATTGTGTACATATATATATATATATATATATATATATATATATATATATATATATATATACCACATCTTCTTTATCCATTCATCTGATGACAGGCACTTAGGTTGTTTCTGTGTCTTGGCTCTTGCTTCCACAATTTCTTGAATCATTTTTCCCATCTAGAAAACTTCTTCCCCAATTCCTTTTACTATAATCCCATTCTTTCTTTAAGGCCTGCTTCATACATCTTTTATTCTACATAGTCATCTCAGCTCATCTCGCCTCATGTTGGCATCTTACCCTGCTGTGGTACATTTGCCACAGCCTAGCATCTAGCACTGATACGTAAACTTAGCACTTTAAACCTATGTTGTAGCTGACTCTTAACTGTAAACCCCTTGACCACCAGCTTATTCAATTCTGTAATATGTACAAAAATCTATGCTTACTGTCAAACCCTGAATGGGCACTAAAACAGTACTTTTTGAATGAAGGAATAATTGCCTCAACAAAAACCCAGTTTGTTGTTTGCTCATTGTAAGTCATCTTTATATTCAAGTAGAACATATGTGCAGAAAAATGTGATCATAAATACAGAGCTCAATGAATTTTCCTAAGTAATACACTCACGTAATAATCACCTAGATCTTCAAACAGAACATTTCCTGAATATTTCCTTTCCCCAGAAGTCCCCCAATGCACCCTTCCAGTAACTTCTGCCTTTTGTTTTACTTCTTATATTGGTCTTAGTTTTATTTTAATAATGGGACTCAGTGTGATGGTTCCTGATTATAATGAAACTCTTTTATACTGTTACCATATCCATACAAAGTGGTTTGAAACTATCTATTAAGAAATTCATTGCTCGATGAAAGGAAGTATAATGAAGCAGATTTTCCAACAGCCAAACAATGTCCATTGTCTTTGTAGTTTGTGTATTTTCTACATCAATGCCTGGCTTATGGTTGGGTGTACCCACTTTGGGCTGAAGGACAATTCCAGTCTGACAACATCAGTCAGGCCACTGTAGGAAGTAAGACATAAACCATTTTGGTTTCTGTTCCCTTAGAAACACATGGAACAAAATAAAGTTTGCCAAATGGAAACATACAGAATCACTGGGAAAATAAATGTTATTTTTAAGCTTCTAAGAGGCTATCACAAATAACGGGAGGAGAGTGGAAAGAATTCAAAAAGCAGGTGACCTTTTGACAGGCAGAACACAGCAGGGTCAGCAAGTGTCCAGAGAATGCTGTGACTCGGAGAAGGCGCTGCGGAGAACCCAGGCTGGGAGGGACTGACCTCGCTGGACACGCTGAGAATGGAGCTGGCTTTTCCCCAATCCTACGAGAGCTGGAGAGCAAAAGGAAACCATCCTCCAGAAACGGGAGCTGCAAGAGTCCGGGGCATTAAAAAAGGAACAGATTCAGAGACCTGGGAGATGGTGGATCTGGAGTGTTGCCTTCAGAAGGCTGCTCTCCTCTCCTCCCAGAGAGCGGGTATCACCCTGTGGAGACACCACGGTGACTTGTGTTCTAGGTGGAGACGGCAGAGGTGAGGCAAATGGCTAGAAGGAGGGAGGGGGCTGCTTAGGGAAGGGGACAACGAGAAGGGCAGGAACATCCTCAGGGGTCAGAGGGAAAAGAACGCCACCACAGCCTGTCTCTGCTCTTCTGAAGTTGTATCCTGGCTTCCCTCTAGTCCCAGTTGGGTTAAGAATTGACAGCTGCTTTGCATAGTAGGTGCCAATTACATCAGTTGCTGGCTTGTGGTGTGTATTTAAATCAAGACAGAATGTTGCCAGCTGGTCAGTCTAGCTTCCTTCAGAGATAGCATTGAAAACCTGGCATGGTTAGACTTTGTGCCACACTTTCTCTCATAACGGGAAATCCTCTCCAGACCAAGCAAAGAGTGAGAAGGCTGTTGCTGCTTATCCCTTGGGTTACCGATAGCCACAACTCCAACACAGCTGGGACCCCAGGTTTTGGTATTCACACAACTTGGAGGGTTGAATGCCCTCTATTAACCGGACCAAGAAACGACAGTGTATAAAATCTTCTGGAAAAAAAGGTCCTTGGAGCCTGGATTTGTTCTCAAACCACCAGCCTTTCTCCACCATTCCCTTCGACTACCATGACTTTCAGTCAAGGTGACTTGCAGGAGAGAAACAGAAGTAGGTTTGTGCAGGAGCTTACAGAGAAGTTCTGGAGAGCGCATGGACTTGGAGAGCTGGGCTTATTCTCCATAGCTGGGATCTTAGCAAACACATTACAACAGTCTCTCATAAAGTCTCACAGGGACTTTGCAGAGGGGCAGATCACAGCAAACATGAAAATGCACTAACAATGATATTTGCTGCAAGTACATAAAATGTTCCTGTTACACTATTAAGTAAAATAAGGTTGGTTACAAAATAATATATTTATAACATGGCTGCAGCTCAGCCCTATTTAAAATCTGAAAATCTGATGGAAATAAAGAGAAAATGGAAAAAGAGACACTCGAGAGTAATGACTCAAAATCAAGAAAGACTGAGCCCGCAGGGTTAGGCTTTGGATGATTCCTTTTCTCCTTATGATTTTGCACCGTTTAATCCGGCACGTCCTACTTGTGTAGTTATGAAAAAGGAACCCAAACCCTGAGAGTCTGCATTTCCCCAGTGAGCAAAAGCCGTAGGCAAGCGAGGCGCCGGAGCCGGGCACGCCGCGCTCAGGGACGCGGGGCGGGTGTGGCGGCGGCCGCCTGGGTGGGGCGGGGTCCTGGGACGGCCTCGGGACGCCGGAGCCTGCTTTCCTCTGAGCACATGATATCACCCTGAGACAACCAGAAAGAGCCGACTCATCACGAAGTCGGGACTCATCCCGGAAAGGAACCCGGATCGGGGTGAGACCAGAGGGCGCCCCACCCGGGATACGACCCCAGGGGCCGCCCGCCGCGGGGCCGCAGAGCGGAGGCGCTCGGCGGCGGCGCAGGTGGCGCATGCGCAGCAGCTTCAGGCCGGGCGCTCCCGCTGGCAGCCACCTGCTCGCGGTGGCCGGCCTCGCTCCCGCTCCGGGCCCGCCCGCTCGCTCGGTAGCCTGGCTGTTCGTGGTCGCGAACAGCGGAGCAGTGCTCCGAAAGATGACTGTCACCGCCGTGGTGAGACGTGTGGCCGACATGAGTTGCCGGACCAGAGCCCAGAAGGGTAAATTAGATTCTGGACGGTAATTGGAAGACGTGGACAGAGAGGCCGTTCTGCTCTTCAACGCATAGGGTTTTAATGAGATCTGTATTACAGGCACGCATTATTCATGATTTTATTTTCATTAAAGTTGTTCTGAGGATTTCATCCTGTTGTGAGCACACTGCAGCCTGCGGCTTTGGGGAGTGACAGGGAGGCCTTGTCAGCCCGCAGCTGCAGGACGGCGGGGCTCTAGGATCCAGAGCCCGGCTGGAGGCCCGCGTCTCCGCCGGCCCTTGCGAGGAGCCCTAGCAAGAACAGCAGATCGGGCACCTAGCAGCCTTGTGCAACAGGGGTGCGGGTCTCTGGAGAGGCCTTCTGAGGGAAAATGAACCCTGGATACTATCAGTTTTCCTTGGAGAAGGTCTTCGCACCGCGCGAGTCTGATAGAGTATCTGCATAAAAACTTTCCGTGTGCTCGAGGAGAAAAGAAAGTGATCAAAGGACTGGCGGTGGGGCGGGGGAGAGGCTGAGATGACAGTAAAGGTACCTGGCAGTGAATTATGTTGCTCTTATGAATGGCTTTGTAAAATCTGAAACGAATTCCGAGTGAGGTGAAACACTGTTTTTAGGCTAGCCAAGCAGCAGGAGGATTTGAAGCACTTTACATGGGAAGTGCTGGGCTCTGCTCAGAAGGAAATGCTGGAAAGAGTGTCCAGGGGCAGACAGAGTGAGGGACACCTCCATCTTGCCTTCACAGCTTACCTTTTACAGCAGATTCCTAATCTATCTTGGCCTTGTGGTCATTCTTGACGGAGTTCCCACTGAGGTTGCTGCAGCCTGAGGCCCCAGCTCCCGGATCCCGTGCTAGCTGTCTGGTTTGTTAGGCAATTGTTTACTGAACCACAGGCCTGTGGTCCAGGCGGACAGGTCCCAGAAAGTCCATGGAACCAGGAGACGAATGGAGACAGAGCTGCAGTTTGGGTCCAGGTGAGCAGAACTGGCACCCCTCAGAAATCTCCACAAACATGAATTGCCCGCTGATTTGTTTTAATCACATCAAGGCCTGTCACAGTCTTTCTACTTTCTTTTTTCCTCTCTTAAGAAACAAGGTCTTACTAGGGGTGCATTATGAACTGCACCAGTACAGTCAGCGCTGCATGTCAGGTTCCCTTGGCAGGAAAAGGGTGTTTTATCTGCTTTTGATCACCGCTGGAGTCTCAGGCCTTTAAATCTTTTGAATTCACATCCATTGTTTCACACTAGCTACTACTGGTTCTACATCCCTGGTGCTCCCTTGATTATATTTATTTAGCTCAAATATGATGTCTTTTTTGTCTCTTGAGCCCAAGGGGCTGGGGATGTGGAGGAGGGTTCATAAGCCATCAGCAGCAGCAGGTTGAGTCCCTGTGACCTGTTTGGAGCTCATAGTAACCAGAGTCAACTAGCCGGGTTTAGAGAAACAGTAGTAGGTTTGTGGAGCTCAGGACGCATAATCCAGTTTCAAGACATGGGAGGAACAGATGTTTGGTAGCTGCTAAAATCAGATTCTCAGACTGGAGGTATCATCAGAATCACCCAGGAAACTTAAAAATACAGACTTACAGGGTTGAGAGTCTGGCAGACATCTGTGTTTTCCAAAGCTCTTGAGTGCTTCTGACATCAGTAAAGGCAGGCCCCATTGGTTTATGGCTTGGGCTACCGTAAAGCAGGGGCAGTGCCCAGCTTAGGCAACACAGTGTGTCTGGAGGTGGGGTTGCTGATCAAAAGTTATGAGGTTCAGGGGATACATTTCGCCTAGTTTTCCGAAGTAAAGCCTTACTGCTGGGAATGATCTTAAAAGAGTTAGGACTCAGAGCTGAAGGAAACTGGGAAGAGTACAGACGTACCTAACTCCCGAGTGATGAGGAGGCAAAGTCTTGCAGGTCCTTAAGCCCAGGGGAAGAGTGTTAGGCTCAGGTCAAAGAACCACTAGTGGAGAGGGACAGAAATGAGAGATTCAAGGTGGCCATGCCACTTGGTCCTGGTTCCCAGCTCAGCCAGCAGGGGGGAGCTGTAAGCTAAGCTTATAGGAGCCTAAACCTCGTGTTAGACGAGGGTCCTAAACTAGTTAAGTTTTGACTGAAGGAGGTAATAATAATAATAATTAACCATTACTAAAGCAAATGCTATTGGGTTAGCATTTATTGAGCACTGTGCTGAATATTTTACAAGTATTAGCCAATGTAACCACTCACAACATATTTTCAGGTAAACTATATATCCAATTTACAGGTGAAATCAAAGTTCAGAGAGTTTGGTGAATCATCTAAGGATTCCCAGCTGGTTGGTGGCAGAGACAGACTTGAATTTAAGGCTTTGATTCCCGAAAGTGAGCTCTTTTGATGTCAGACTTCCAATATTCTGGGGCCATTTAGCCCCAGAATGGAGTTGAATGCAAGCTGAAGTGTTTCAGTGATCCTGGTGAGAACAGTTTAAGGAATGAATGACAATCAATACTAAAAGGTGCAAAGAGCAATTTCTGTGAAAGTCCTTATCTTATGTATTTGATGTTTCAGTTTGGTTATCTGTAGTAGGAGATCTCAGAAGGTCCCTAACATCTGAATATCAGTCTGAAGATTAGGTATGGGGCATAGTTAACCAAGTCACTGGGCCTAAAGGATGATTAGGTTCTAGATCTTATTCTAATCAACAACTATTCATACCTTCCCAGAATCATTTAATACATGAAATGACATCATCTAATATAGCCCTTATGTTTTAGCATTGTCTGTAAAGTGCCCACCTACTTGGTATGAGGAGAGACTGGTGATTGGAAACCATGCCGTCCTCGTGACATGGGCTTGAGAGGCGAGCGAGGGGACAGCAAAGGCCATAACAAAGCACCCTTTGGAGGAGGAGGACAGAAACTTATGTATGAAAATAGTAACACCTTGGGGATCTTGGAGCATCTGCAAGCACTACAGATTACTCACCAGCTGTAAGGTCACCCAGCATTGATCCATCTTGGCAGTAGGAAGGACATTACTGAATGACTACATTGCCTGCTGGCTTCTTCCAAACTCCTGGCTGGAAAAGAAAATGAGTGACTGTTCACTCTGGAAGATGAAATTGTTTCCTGTATAGAGTCTACCTCACGTGGGTCCTTTAGGCAAGTAAACCAGTATTTGGAAGTGAGTTTGTTTGTTGACCACATTCCAACACATTCTGAAGCATCGAAGTCCCAACTTGGAAGCAATTTCCTTAGGGTTTAATTAGGTCAGTGACCTCCAAAATTCTTTTTTAGCCCTATTTTAGACTGCTATGAAAATGTCAAGCCGTACCCCATCATATTGGCTGAGAAAGGAAAAAACTGCTTGGTTCTTGAAGGTGCTTTAATATTTTTAGGTCAATGTTTACTTTCATTTCCAGCACGTAAGATGGTTGAAGAAAAGTGCACCTGTAGAAAAAAGACAAAACTTCCCCCCACTATTGGTAGGATATGTTTTACTCACAAACAGTAAGGATCTGTGGGATAGAGGGCAAAAGGAACTGGTGTTCAGGTGCATTCAGATGCTGGATGTCTTCTCTGGCCACCATGGATTTTGAAACCATTGCCTCTTCTTCAGGTAGTTCTTGATGGATTGTCAGGGGAAAAAAGACCCATTGTTAACCAGTAAGCCTTAGGAGGCATTGAGTGTCTTGGATGATGTTTAAAGAAGTAAAAGAGAAAGGTAAGCATAACATTCTAGCACATCACTAAACCCTTGTTAGCAGAAAGGAGATTTTCTTTGCATAGAGGCACTAAATGTATTTTCAAAATGTGTACAGAAAGGGTTCACCCAGCATCTGGAGACAGGTCATGGACCATGTCAGAATGTCATGGGCCTTGTCAGAATGTCATATCAAACATGATCTCCCAGTCCAGCAGGTCATGAAGACCTCATTCTTAAATCTAGGACTATCAGCAGGCTATGGAGAGACACTAGAGCTACTCAGAGGCCTGGGAAGAATGTCTTTGCTCCTCATCTTATTGGGTGGCCATTGAATTGTAGGCTTGGTGGAGAACCAGCTTCCTCAGAGTGCTGTAGAAGGTTGGGCACCAGAGGCAGAGTCACCAGAGAGAGTGACTCACAAAAGTCTCGTTATTGTAAAGTCTGAATTTCCAGACCTTTTTCCTGAACAAGCCATAGGCCTCTGCAGGCCACATGGAACATCATATGGCCTTAAGTCACAAATTATTGTCTTACCATGAAATCCAGAGGCCTGGGCCCCAAGTTTTACAGTAAGACAAGTATTTGCCTGGAATATTTGCTGTGGGAAAAGCGAAGTGGTGCAGGCTGTCATAAGGAACAGGCAACACTTTTAACCTCCACCTGCAGAATGCCTTGGCTCCAAAGGCCATTTCATCTCAGGGACTATGGACCGGGTTCCTCAGAACTAGAGTCTAAGAACAGAGTCCACACAAAACAGGAGTAGAAGTAGAATCATTGGCAGGAAAAGGAAAAAGAGAAGAGAGAGCAGTTTGCAGAGTTCCAGTAGGATTCTCAGGAGCATGTGGGCAGGTGAGCCAATGGCCAAGGCTGACACTGGAGTGGGAGGGAGGAAGAGCTGTCACTCGTGCTGTGCTGGTGAGCACTGCGCGGGGCACCACTGCTCGGGACAGAACTCATGTCATGAGCAACACAGATCTGATATTTGTTATACCAGTTTTTCTTGCAGATGCAGTAAAGTGTTTTGTTCCAGCAAAATCAGTATCACAATTTTCTGACATATGGAAGTAAAGTGTCTTGGGGAATGGGTACCATTGTTTAATCCACACAAAGGCACCATATGGGCTAGCAACGGCCCTGAGGAAAAAAAATACAGTACTCAAAAGCCATTCCATGCCATAAATGACATTAAAGCTGTAGAATCAATGATATACTCTAAGAAAAATGTTATTTCTCACCCATATCAATACTGTGGTTAAGATGGAGGCATTGAAGTTTAACAGTTTTATGTGGGGGGAAGATCACTGGAAATGAAACTTTCTCTTTTTCTGTATCAGAGTGCAACTATTTTATATGTTGTGAAAATTCCTAAGGGTTTTCTTATGCAATCCTATCTTGTTTTAATTTCCTCCCATTAGGGTATGAGACCATTTCCCATGGTTGCTGGGTGAGATATGAAAGTGGCAGGAGAATGAAGTGGGAAACAATCACTACTCAAGTAAGTCTATACACACAAGTCAACTCGAAATGGATCAAAGACCTGAATATAAGACATGAAACCGTAAAACTCTTAGACAAAAACATAGGCAGAAATATCTTGAACATAAGCTTGAGCAATTTTTTTCTTGGATACATCTCTACTTGGGCAAGGGAAACAAAATAAAAAATGAAAAGTGGGACTACATCAAACTAAAAAGCTTCTGTGCAGCAAAGGACACCATCAGCAGAACAAAAAGGCAACCTACAGTATGGGAGAATATATTTGTCAACAAATTTATCTGATGAGGGGTTAACATCCAAGATTATACAAAGAACTCAGAGGTCTCAACACCAAAAAAAACCAAATAACCTGATTTAAAAATAGGTGGAGGAACTGAGCAGACATTTTTCCAAAGAATAAATACAGCCAGCCAACAGGCACATGAAAGATGCTCCATATCGCTAATCAGCAGGGAAATGCAAATCAAAACCACAGTGAGATTTCACCTCACACCAGTTAGAATGGCTACTATTCAAAAGATAAGAAATAACAAGTGTTGGTGAGGATGTAGAGAAAAGGGAACCCTCCAACACTGTTGGTGGGAATATAAATTGGTGCAGCCACTATGGAAAACATTATGGAGGTTCCTCAAAAAACTAAAACTAGAGATACTATATGACCTAGTTGTTCCACTTCTAGGAATTCTTCAGAAGAAAACAAAACAAAATCCCTGATTCAAAAAGACATATGCACCTGTATGTTTATCACCACACTATTTGCAACAGCCAAGATATGGAAGCAACCAAAGTTTCCATCAATAAATGAATGGATAAAGAAGATGGAATATACAATGGAGTATTATTAAACCATAAAAAAGAAAGAAATCCTGCCATTTGTGACAACATGGATGGACCTATAGGGTATTATGCTAAATGAAATAAGCCAGGCAGAGAAGGACAAATACCATACAATTTCACTTAGGACAATCTAAAGACTTAACAAAACAAAATGAACAAAATAGCAGTAGATTCAAGGAAATGAGAAGTGACTGGTGGCCACCACTGGGGAGGGGTTGGGGTAGGTGGATGGGGTGGTTGAAGGGGATAAAAGCACAAAAATTCTCAGTTGGAATATAGGCTGATTATGGGGAAGGAAGTACAACATGGAGGATATAGTCAGTGTTTTTGTAACATCTTCCCATATTGACAGATAGTAACTGCACAAGTGGGGGTGAGGTTGTAATAATGTGTGAAACTGTTGAGCTACTATGTTGGTATACTTGAAACCAATATAATATTGTGTATCAACCATACTTCAATAAAAAAGTCCAACACACTTGGCTTACATATGAAATCCTTGATGTGTTTTAAAAGCATCATTTGAAGCCCATTAAATTTTCAATTGGGACACCTTATGTAATGAAGGGTTCTAATAAAAATTTCTCTATTTTCTTTCTTATTTCCTTGGGAAAGATTTAAGAGAATGAGTTGAGTTTAACACAAATGGAACTGTAGTAACCAGAAAAACAATCCACTGCATTTTTTTGTAGTATAGTTATTGCTGTCCTAAACCAGGCACCTAAGAGGTTGTATGTAAAGAACAAAGACTCTAATCTTGATGTTTTGATGGTGGACATTAAGTTTTTGAATAACTAGTTTGCTGTCTACTAACTTCGAGTTATTTCTTACAAAACGATGGCTGTGGGAAGGTTATATCCCACCACCTGGATAAATCACCCATTGTTTCAGTGAACTCAACAGTTTTTTCTATCTGATAAATAAGTGACCCACTTGGCCTTGGAGCACTAGAAAGACTTACCAAGATCATTAATTACACTTTCCCATCACGTGAACCCTGTGTTCAGGAAGGGCTGTTGTGGGCAGTGCTGCGATACTGAGAGCAGACAAGCTGTCCTACTTGTCTTCTGGGCTCCTCAGGTAGATTGCATTGGTGTACTTGACTTTATGCAGTTTCTGTGAAAAATTCTGCATGTCAAAGCACATAGTGAATTTACCTAGGAGTTTCATACAGAAAGGAATAATTAAGGGATGTGATTCTTGCGTTAAAAAAAAAAGTGATATATTTTACCATTTTAGATTCACATGTCCAATAGATATTTTTCTTCTCTAGCTTTCTGCTTTAGTGCAGCATCTATCTAAGTCTGATTTTCAGAAAACAGGTTATCAGAATTAGTTGGGCAGCTTGGTAAAAATCAGAGAAAACAGCAGTTTTTTGGGCTCCCACCCCAGATCAATGGACTTGTCATTTCTGAGGCCTGGGAAACTGATCTTAACAAGTTTCCTGACCCTTCCACCTCTTCAGGGTGATTGGAAGCACATTAATGTATTTATGATCTCACATGCTGTGTTGTTTCTCTGGTAGGGAGAGAAGGAGTAAGAAAGAGAGAGTGATTCTGTTTGGTACCAAACTGAGAATAGAGATGAACTTCTGTTGAAGGTTGTTTCTCTGTTGAAATGAACAAGGAAGTAGAAATCCTTGCTGTGTGTAAAGGGCACACAGCCTACTGTGTGGGCTGATAAGCCTGGGGATGAAAATATTTGAAACCGCCCATTTGAAAAATCGTGAATTGCAAGGATATGTAGAATAATTTCTTAATACATGGAAGCACACTATTGTATAGTGGTCATTGTTTGATTCCCAATAAATTGGAATTTGTGGCTATAAAGCTGAATTTGATGCTTACAAATAAGATATTTGGAGTTTTAAAGAATTCTACAAAATATCTATACCAAGAGTTGAACATTCAAAGGTTTCATAAATTAGGGATTTAGAAAAATACATACTGTAAATTCTTAGAGGGGCCGTCAATTTGTGCTTATTAACAGGCTAATCATGCTAATCGGTCAAGTACTACAGGTATTGTGTTATTTCTCATAATCTCATTTCATACAATTTCCTCATACTCCTGTACATCTTTGTTTCCATTATATGCTATATAAAAGCAAAAGTCATTAAAACAGTCTATTTAGACTCCTCACTGAAGGCATAGCTCCCTGAGCATCTGAATGTAGCTTTCTCAATCCTTTCATGAAATTGGTCCTGAAGGGAAACCAGTTTCGGTGGCTCTGGAATGATTGGGGAAGCAGCCTGAGAGCTGTGTTTGTGGTCTCCAAATTCCTTCTGCCGGTGGGCCTGGCTGTGGCCTCTGGGTGGGCGGGGAGGGGAGGGCCTCTGGGGACTCCGCCTCGGGTCCTGTGGTGGGGGAGCTGTTTCCCATGCCTGCGGGCCTCCAGCCTCTGGGCGCTGTGCAGTCCCACTCCCTTGTCTAGTCCATCATGACTTCCTGTTCTTTCCCTGTGATGTTTTTCAGATCTGCTCCTTCCTGCTGCTTTCCCAAGTCTGAGTCTGGTCCAGGCTCTAATTGCCTCACACACACCTGCACTCTCCTAACATCCTCTTTGCTGTCTACAACTTTTCCTCTCACCATTTTTTTTGCTTTACACAGTTGTAAGAATCCTCTTCCTTAAGCATCATTTCCACCACACTCCTCTAGCAGCTCCCAACTGCACTCCATCCAAGCTGCAGGTCCCCTGCTCCAAAGCCCCCTCTCGTCGCCCAGGTCGTTGTCTCCTTCACAGCTGGACTCCTCTCCAGCCAAGCAAACGTCCCGACACTATGTCTATACAATGCTACAGCATCTGGTTAATCCAGTCAACTCTGTCAAACCTTCAGTTAATCATTTGGATGTTTTGTCTACAAGACGCCAAACATCTGGATTGACTGAAGAAATTTGCTGCCTTGATGGAGGTTTTTTTAAAAACACAATGGACCAGATGTTTTGGCATTATGTGGACACACTGCTGTCTCCTCCATTTGTCTTAATAGCTTGTCTGACAACGTTCTCTCCTCCTGGAACACGACCTGTCTCCTCGATGCCATGTTCTCCTTTCTTTCCAAATTATGGTCAAAATTTTCTCTGCCTTGAAGCAGTTCTAGATTAATTGCACTAAACTGAAATCTTGGTTCATTCTAGCATTCACTTAGTTTGTATACACATAATTCTTTTCAACTGAAGGCACTGCGTTTTGTGTTTTTATTTTTGTTTTGTTTGTTTTATTTTGTCCTCCTCCTTCACCCCACCAGATTATTACATTTATAGGTAGAAGGAAGGTGTGCCATAAACCAATCTGGCTCATGCAGAGGGAGTCACAGTGGCTTTGTGAGCAGGGGCAGAAACTCTGAAGTCAGTCTTGTTTTGGATTCCAGCTCCTCTACTTACTGTGTGATCTGCACAAATTATTTAATTTCTTTAAGCCCCAAGTCTTTCTTCCTTTGTAAAATGGAGATAATAATAGAGCCTGCTTCATAGCATGGTTTAGAAGAATTTAAAGAGTTAATACAGAAGGAGATTAAGAGGCATTATGATCAGCACACACAGTGTGGGAGGGTCACGGGGAGGGCAGCGCAGCACGGAGAACACAAGGAGTGACTCCACAGCACCTTACTACGCTGGTGGACAGTGACTGCAATGGGGTGGGGGGGGACTTGATAATATGGGTGGATGTTGAAACCACAGTGCTGCTCATGTGCAACCTTCATAAGATTGTATATCAATGATACTTAATAAAAAAAAAGAGTTAATACAGACAAATGCTCTGAAGAGTATCTGGCAGTATTTATCAAATGTTAACTTATCATTATATGCTTTGTTAAAGCTTGGTTTTCTTGTCTATTCTTTCTTTTGACTATGACAGCTAGGTAGGTAAGGCAGCTGTTACTGTTCCCATGTGAGAGAAGAAGAAAACAGTTATCAAGAGGTTATATCGTTTGCCTGTTAAATCAGTTACAGGTCTGAAGCCGTACAGCCTTTGTATATGTTTAATGTTGGCTCTCAGTTCTTTCTAGTCTCAGGAATTAGAATATTGTTTTCTATAAAGATCAGGTACTTAAGGAAACACTGTATGTAGAAATGTGTTTTCCTACACACCAGTGGTTCTCCAAAACAGGTCTGTGGATCTATGCCTATTTATGACAAAGTGTCTTATGTTTAAATGAGAAAAAGTATAATGAAGTTTTCCTAAAGTTATTCTTTAAATTAAATTTTAAAATTATTCAAATTTAGAGTTATCCCTGAACTGAGATTGTATCCTTCCTTCCTTCTCAGTGTCAAAATCTCCTAACTTAATGAAATGAGGGTGATATTATATTATAAATTATGGAATAACCTTATATTGGATACTGTTTTGATTTTAAATATACCAGCTCATTTATTCACTCAACAAATATTAAATGTCTGCTATTTGTTAGGTATGGTTCTAGCCACTGGAACAATAAACAAAAGTCACCAAAATCCTTGCCCTCATGGAGGGTACAGTAGGGATGATAAACAAGTAAATAATTGACCTCTCTAAGGCTCACTTTCCTCATCTGTGTAATGTTAACATGAACCCCTGCTATACAGGGTTGTTTGTAAGAGTTAAAGAAGATAAGAAGGCAGGTGTGTAGCAGTTTATACTACTACTGAATGTAATGGGAGAGGGAGGCTGAGAGAGATTGAGCACATGGGGAGGGGTGGGTTGCAGTTTTAGAGATGTTATTGTCGGCCTCACTGGGGAAAGGCTGTTTGAGCAGACTTGAAGTTCCTGAGGGAGGCTGTCCTCTGGACACCTGGAGGACAAATGTCCCAGGCAGAGAGGGATCACTCAGTGCAAAGCACCTGAGGTGGACCACACCTAGCGCATTAGAGGAAGTACAGGAGGGAAGGTGCGTGGCTGGTGCAGAACAAGCCATTTGGGGAGGGTAGTGAGAGAGGAGGTCAGAGGCTGAAAGAGTGGCCATGATCTAGAGCCTTGCAGGCCATGGTGACGCGGGCTTTTACTGTGAATGAAAGGAGGAAACTTTGAAGGGTTTTGAAAAGAGAAATATAACAATGTGACTTATGTCTTAAAAGGTTTCGTTTGGCTGCTTATATAAATAAATTATAGGGAAACACGGTGAAAGCAGGGAGACTAGTTATGGTGCTATTAGGGTCGTCTGCATGAAAGCCGATGGTCCCTTTAACCAGGGTTGTAACAGCGGGAAGTGGTAAATAATGGTGAAATTCTGGATATATTCTGAAGGTTAGAGCCAACAGACTATCATAACATACTGGATGTGGGGTCTGAGATAGAGACAGGAATGCAAACTATTTGGCTGCGCAACTGGGAAGATGGCATTGCTAATCACAGAGATGGGAAAGTGCGGATGAAGCAGTTCTGGAGGACCAGGGCTGGGAAGGGCAGCTGAGTTAGGGTTTGGACATGTCAGGTTTGGTGCGACATGAAGTCCACACGCTCGACATTAGGCAATTTCACTCTGAAATGGACCTAGGCCCCACATATATCAGGCATAACTTTTCTAAATTAATTCAAAAATCTCTCTGGTTGCTTGGGAGATGATAGTATCTATTCATTTACATCAGTAATAGTTTAACTTTAAAACAGGGATGGAATGATCAAATTCCTTTTACCCTGAATAAAGTATTTCCTCAAAAATTGCAAATTAAAGGTTCCTCACAAATTGTTAAGTTTACTCATAACCAGTGAGAACTAAGCATAAAATAGCTTATTTTAAAGGAGTGGTTTATTTTCTGTAACTAGTTTCTATTTGTTTCAAATACAGTTATTAAAGCATTTGAATATTATAATAAAGTTCCAACAAGAATAAACTCAGAAAATAAATGGGAAAATCACTTAAGAGTTTACCACTTACAAATTTATCTTGGTTACTGCCAGAACTTTAACAATAATTATCAATTTTGTAATCATGAGAATAAGAAAATAGTAATTTCTAAAAGACCAAGAACACCTTCTATTTGGCTGGTGCTATGAGCAAAGCCTCCAGAAGATGTTTTTGCTGATCAAGTAACATGAATTAATACCATGATCTAATCTTAAAGGAATAATTGCCAGCAGATGTGGAAGAGAGAGATCAAACTCCTGTCTGTATTTTATTTAGAAGCCAGTCTTTTCTTTACTCCAGGTAGGATTCTCCATCCCTAATATACCTTTAAAAAAAAAAATTAAAAGATGAATTTGTACATTATCACTTACAAGGAATAATTCAAAGAGCTATAATTACATTTCTTTCCTTCCTCCCCCTTCCATTTTTTTGTTTCCGTGAGATTTGGTTGTTTCTTGAGTTGGACATACGACTGAAGGAATGAGAGAGAGAGAAAAATAAATGTGGGCCAAGTGGTGCTGGAAAACTATTAACAGAATCTGAGATACAAACTACTCATAAAAACATAGGGTGCAGATGTTGCTAGAACTTATTACTTGACTAAATTGTGTGAAGTCATCACATAAACTAGAAATACGCATGAAGACTGTAATCTTGGAAAAAAGCTTAAAAACCATTGTGAGTTCCTCAGTGCTAGTGCAAGAGTCACCACATAGGCTTTTATTTAGCAGTGGGGCAGAACGTGAATAAGAACCCATTACATCTCGGGGCTTCCTTCAGAGGCTTGAGAGCAGCCGTGGGGAGTACTTACTCCATGGAAATTGGCAAATGCTGCAAATCGAGACTTTCCTTTCTGATTTTTTTTTAAGGAGCCAGTTTACCAGCACACGGAAAACTCCTCTCCAAGAAAATTAATGAAATTCATAGCACACGACAAAGATAATCACGTATGGCTTTTCATTTATGGGAATAAATGAATATTCTTTCTATACGTGGGGGACTTCTAATACCCATCTCAGTAAGATTTGTATTTTATTATTTCTGTTGGAATTCAAATTTCTTCAAATCCTTATTAGAAAGGATTTCTCTAAAATATGGTTCCTGTTTCACTTCTCTTCATGAAAAGCTAAAAGAAAGGAGATAAAATATATGTGGGACAGGAAAAGCTCCTGCTTTCTAGTAAGCAGAAGTGGTACCACCTGATAAACTGTTTATAGAGTCACTGGAACAGAGTCAAAGCCATAGAGAAACCAGACCTCTTTTTTTTTTGTGAATGACAGTGTTAAAGAATGTAACCCCTCTTAACTTCTCTACACTCCGGGTATACAAATTGCTTATATTGATACAACCCTCAATGGTAACTCACTTCACACCTCCATTTTCTTTCTTGTTATCACCAAGATTAAACAGCATGTTTGGGCAATATTCTGCATTTATCTAACCTTTTCCATACAGGCCACGCTGACACAACAGAACAGGTTTATGTACCTCACACGTCAGATCCTATCAAGAAACTTGGTAGTGACAGTTTGATAAGGTCACCACAGCATATTAAACTTGTTCTAAAAACAGCAGCAAACCACTCATCTCCTCACACTTTTTAATGACCTTGTTCCACGGTGTCCCCATTTTTAGATGCAGCAGATGCATTACTGTGTGGCCTCAGGGCATACAAAGAGCTGAGGGTATGTGACAATGTGCATTTTGATACTGCACCATTAAAAATTCTGGAGATCTGCATTTACTTCAATTACCTATTGAGAAAGGAGAGGTTTGGGTTGCTTTTAACGTTTACCTTGCCAACAGCTTCAATCAAAGAGAAAAAATGGTTTGTCAGAAACTGAGAAAAAAAATTATCACGAGGAGCTGCTTTCCTCTTTGGTCTCCATAATGTCTAGTGTTGTCAGTGACAGTGAACAAGAATGTTAACAGACCTCACTGTTTCAGGAAAACAAGACACATAAAAGAAAAACATACCCAAATTAATGTAAAATTAGAATAAAAAACAAGACACAAAAAAGAAAAACATACCCAAATGAATGTAAAATTAAAATAAACTATAAAGGTGAAATTTTCTTCCATGTTTTCATTTCTTTTGGTTTTTGAGATTTTTTTTTTTTTTGCAGTTCATATGGCCCAAACACGTTCCTGTGACATTTCCAAAAACTTTACTAAAAGCACATTTATACCATATTTAACAGATAATTTAACTATGTTCTTAGGCTTTTAAAAAATTGTTATTGCTATTGAACTTTCAGTTAAGTTCAAAGGGAATTTTATTATCATGGTGAAATTCTTCTGATAAGATTCTAATTTCTCTGGAATTTCATATCTTTCTGCTCCTTGTAATTAGAGCCTGGATTTTAACCAAACTAAGGGGTTAATTTTGTCACTCAGTTATCTTTTAAAATCTATAAATATTATTCTCCTGGCTTGTGCTCTGGAGGCCTGTGCTCCCTCTATTCTTGGGATCGTAACTGCGCTGGTAAGGGTGGACATGTTTGGGGAGGAATGGCAGAGAACCTATAGGGCTCTTTAATACGAACAGGCTCAGTGGTGAGACATTTCCTAATAACCAACAGACTTCATGAGTTTGGAAAATGAAATTTTGCTTTGTGAATATCCATAATATGGCTGATGTTACAACTTTGTGGTTTGTGGTGGTTTTGTGTCTGATGACCCCAAATGCACCTCAAATGCAGGGTGCGTCTGGGTGGGCTGACCTTTCCCCAGGGCACCTCCATCATATCCCTCTCCTTCTCTTTGACTTTCTCCTACTTTCTGAAGCAAAAAATAAAGGGTTCTTTTTAGTATTAGGAGTCCTTCTGTCTTCTCACCTCAGGTTCTAGATATGATCATGAAGAGAGAAATTATGAAATACTTCAGGCATACCAAAATGTACAGAGAATACTAAAATGAGGATTGAGTACCCACCATATACCTTGAGAAATAGAACATTATAAACACAAGTGAAGCCCCCTGTGTTTTCCTTCGGCCTCGTCAGAGGTAACCAGTATTTCCGTACATGTTTTTATGCTTTTGCTACATATGTGTACATTTATAAACAAAATATAATGGAGTGTTTCAAACAATAAGGCGTCTCTCTCACTTACCAACTTTACATTTCCCTGTATGGCTCTGGAAGATGACTGGTTAGCCAGAGATGGGTAAGATTCCTCAAGGGAGGAACAACCTAAGACAGGCACAGTCGCAGGGGGGCCATCAGGTGAGAAAATGGGGAGCAGCAGAGGTGAGGCTTAGAACCTCACCCCCCCTGTTCTGAGAGAAATCTTCTGCATACGTGGATGTTTTATTGCCCTTGTCTAGCTTGGATTAACACATAGTCTACAGGCACACACCTGATCATCTACATTTGCTCTCTTACAACACTAAACTATGTTTTCTACCTTTATCTTGTATCTACCTACCACTTCAGCATTTTATTAAAAAAAATAATAATAAAGAGAGAAATGTGGTATCCACATATAAATCAAGTATAAAAACCAAATGAGTATTCATATTTGAACTGACTGTTTATAGTTCATAATGCATGAGCAAAACCAAAGGTTTCTGTGATGACTGCCCTTGTACTGCTCACCATGTAAGAACTTATTCACTATGTAAGAATTTGTTCTCCATGTAAGAACTTGTTTGTTATGCCTCAGAAGATTGGAGACTAACGAAAATTAGGCTTGGGGTGGATTAATGATTGTGCATTGAGCATTGACCCCCCTATACAGAATTTTATTGTTAACAACCATTTGATCAATAAATATGAGAGATGCCCTCACCAAAAAAAAATAAAAAAGTACACACTTCCAATTATAAAATAAATAAGTAACTGGGATGTAATGTATAGCATAAGGAATATAGTCAAAATATTGTAACAACTAGGTATGGTGATAGCTGGTACCTAGAATTATCATGTATATAAATGTTGAATCACTGTGTTGTACACCTGAAACTAATGTAATACTGTGTGTCAACTACCCTTCAATAAAAAATAATTATCTACAAAAAATATATATATAATGGAGTATTGTATGTTTATAATTTTTATATAGATGGCTTCCTTTTTTTCATGTTATTTTAAAGATAAGCTAATACGTATAGCTCTGGTTTACTGATCTTCATGACTACAATGCATTCTGCAGTATGGATATACAACTTATTTATCCATTCTTAATGGATGCTTCTATACATATTTAGTACAGATCTCCTTGAGCAATGTGTGGGAATTTCTTTAGGGGACAGACACACAGAACCTTTGGATCACTGGATATACACATCTTTAACTTCACTTGATACTGTCAAGCTCTATAGACGGAATCACCAGCAATGAAGCCAGCAATCTCCTTAACAACCTTTTGGGTTCCAAGTTTTCAGACTGAGTAGTTGGGAAGATGGGAGCTGGTGGTGGGTATTATGGCCAGTAATCTGCATTTCTCACATGTCTCCAAGGGATGCTGCTGACATTTTAGGGTACTATCTGGGACTACATTTTGAAAATGAGCGCTCTTGAGAAAAGTTACTGCATTACATGTTGAAAAAAGAGCTGAAGAGATGTGGCTGGTGAGGTTTTGTTAGGTAACTACATATCAGTCTGTGGTATAATTTTAATATTCAGATTTCAAAACAAACTGACTAAATATAGATAATATATAAGTAAGTAGCCAGTATGAATGATTGTTGTCAAAGACTAAATTCTTAATGAGCTCTCTTACAGGAATGGGATCTCTGCATGTTGCTGTGCTGAGAGGGGCAGAGGAGTGGGCAGGCGGCAGGCTCTGCAGTGAGCTTGGCTGACTTTACTTACATGGGTCAGTGTCTCACCTGCATCTCCGGAACCCAGACACTGGCCTAGATGCAGGTAGGAACGTGCCCTTGGGGTTTCCTCAAGATTTAAGGCATGCGGCTATTGAGGCTTAAAGATTTGGCTATTTTTAGATATTTACAAGGAAGACAAAAATATCAATTTTTATATTACATAATTTTAAAATTATATTCTCAAGTTCATACTGTGGTAACAGAATGCCAGGGAGGTTTCCCTTAAATATTTTTCGCAAAAACTTCTTATGAAAAATCTTGAAAACAGAGCCTTCACATGTTTTAGGGTTAAAAGACACAAAACAGGCTTACAGTATACAAATGGTTAACATGTAAACTAGAAGGAAAGTGGTTTTATTTCATGTTTAGCAATATAAAAGACCAGTTAGGAAAAAAAAGCATGTATTAGTAACCAAAAGCTTTGCTTACATCATTCCACAACTTATATAAGAAAGATAATTGTTTTTCAAAACCAGACAACAGGTTCAAAAACACTTCTTTTCACACCCTTCAGCGATGCTGCTGGGATCAATGGCAGTTGGAAGGCCATTTATAGCAGGCGCATGTTCAGCTGGTTCTGGGTATCAATACTCTCACTTCATCTTCTTTCTTTTCTCTCTCTCAACAGCTTTTTGCTTTCTTCCCTTCTTCTTTTATTCACTGGATTCCGAGGATCATAGATCTCAAATGTGTCTGAGTCTTGCATGCTTGCATCTTTCACTTTTCTGCTTTTATCCTCAAACTGAAGTACATGAGACATCCTACAGAGGGAGAGGAATGGTTCAGTGATGCTGGCAAGAGAACTGAAAGTAGAAACTCTACACAGCATTATCCGTGGCATGATGAGCCACAGGGTACAGAGCACCAAGACAGGGTCATTGTTTCTTGGTGCTCACACCACATGGAAGCCAACATCTCAGAGAACACTTACATTTGAGAACCATGTCTGGAGTTTGTTCTGCTGGCTTGTATTTCTAGTAGTGAGTCTCTCTGCCTCAGTCTTCACTTGAGGTTCCTTCCATGATGGGAGGTTAAGAGTTTGACCCAGAAGTGTTCCTTACACTAAACTCAGAGATGATTCTGTCAGCTTCCTTTAAAGAGCATACTCACTTAGACACAGTGAGCCAGGCTGCAGGGCAAAACTCCTGACAATGACCAGGGGTATCTGATTTTTTTGTTTTCAGTAGTTAAATGGGTCAAGAGTAGGGAACATGTTAAGAAAATTCTTGTTAAATGGTGCTATGACGCCCATTTCTGAGGAGTTGCTGGGTTAAACATTGTGTGTGTGTGTGTGTGTGTGCGCGCAAAAGGACGCTAAGTTTTTGGCATAGGTCCATGGACTAATTTCCTCCTCTTACTGTTGATTACAACAAATCTAACCACCCTGCTTTCCTACTTTATCAAATGCTTACTGGTCTTAAGGTATCAGCATGTGCTTGAATTGTAAGTGGTCATAAGCTGGCTATCCTTGGCAGCAGGGAAATATGTAAGTGATTAGCTCTGCCCCTATTAGGAGGTGTCAGGAATAAATAAGGAAGTCAAAAGATCAGATTTCAGGGCAGTTGAATGAATTTGGAGAGAACAGTTCAGTTCAGTTTTTTAAATATAAACAAAACTACTAAGGCTTTTCTCACTAGTTATTAATGTAATTTTAAAATCAGGCATGCCCAGCACTTTTCTTTATCACAGCAGATAGGGCTAAATTGCCTTTAGGATTAACACTCCCCTTATGCCAGTTGTAACTTTCAGATAAAACTCAAATATTACATTAATTTCTTTTCCCCCACATAAACAGAGATCTGGGCAGTAGGAACTAGGAGAGATTCCACACCCTAGTCCCCTGAAGTAACATAAATGCTGAGTGAAATTCACTATGTGACAAAATCCCACAGATATACTCAGATTTTGAAGAATCCTGAAAAGATTTTGGGAGGAAAATAAAATGTTACAGTATTAGCCATACTTAAGTCACTAAGGGTTCATTTCGTTAACTACTGTTCATCAGGGCTGACAAGCTGAGTCTTGCTACCATTCCCAACCCTTCCATCCCAGAAAAGCTTATTGGAATGCAATGAATATGAGTGGTATTATTATATGGATGACCTAGAGTCTAGTTTAGTTTACTAAATGAGGTAAATCACATTCACATTTCTATTAATTTATTAACATTTCTGTTAACTTTATTAATAATACATTATTTGCATCAAATTTCACAACTATCTCCATACATTAACATGCCATACCACACGTGAGAACTGCCTGACTTCTTATACTTCTGTTGCTTTAGAAGCAACTCCCTTATTTAGAAAATGCATCATAGGATCACTGCTTATTTAGATGGATTCCTCAGAGTCCAAGTTTCTTATGCTTTCAATTTCCTACAGTGTTTAAGTATTAGCTTCTGAGAATGAAACAATACCCAACTCCTAGAAAAAGGCTAATTGTCCCACAGCCATGGTAACAAGTGACCACTAGAACCAGCTTGAAACACAATCAAACTGGATATAATCAATCAACGATGACTCGTCTAGGCATAAATGATCAATGATAACTCATTTCAGCAAATACACCTCTGAAAGCCAACCAATTAGCGACAGCCCCATGCTTTTGAAAGTTGGCCAATCAGTGTCGGACTCCCTCCAGTGAACATGCTTCTGAAACCCAGCCATTCACCCACAGCCGCTCCTGAATAATGGGCTTGAGGCTGATATTAACTCCAAAACAATCCCTGACTCCAAAACTCTACATAAGATTTGCAACCTGTTTGCTCAAATAGACTGTGAATGAAGCATAGCTCTTCCTTACTTCAGTAAGTAAAAAACTAAACCTTTGGTTTCAGATATTGGGAGGTGGTTTTTTTCTCTGACACTGCTTACAATCTGCATTGCATTCCCCCAGCCCCCCAAATGCACTCTTTAGGAATTCTAAATGTATTACCACTGACGAGGAACAAGTTTAGAAGAGTGGCAAGACTGTCCTGTTAAAGGTCCTTTACCACGTATCATGAGGCGCCCAGACCCTATGCTGCATTTTAGTAAGTGTTTAACAGCTTTCCACATGGCTCTGGTAAAGATAATTAAGCCCAAACCAGGAAGTAGCTGCAATTATATGCTCTTTAAAATAATTTTATTCAATACTCCTATATTGATATCAAAAAACAAAGCCACCATGATAGTTGACTTACTAGTATCTTTCCATATACAGAATCTTCTATTTTAAAAATTACTGGTTTCTCTGCCCAAAAAACAGATCATTTGTTTGTAATATCCATTTTGATTAGAGACTGCCCATGTTTCAAACATGACTTTAACAGAATTTATCAATTAAAACCATAAAAAGACACCTTCTTCCTTTCTGTTCTTTGAGAGAATCTTGCAACTATTGGGTTTAGTTGGTCTGGTATAAGAAATGAACTCTAGACATGTGAACAACTGCACAAAGTCCACAAAAAGAAACAGATTTTCCTTAAATTTGAAAGCACAGAATGCTGTAAATTAAAGTAGCTGGTTTTTTCAACTGTTTGTTTCATACAGCGCTGCCCTAAACAAGTCCAGCATTTTGATTAATAACAAACCTAAACCCAGAGGAAAGAAGGGGCTATCAGCTTACAAACTGCTTCAGCTTTAATGTCATAATACTTACCATGGCTGGTTACCCAGCAATAATATTTAATGTTTAATAGAAATAAAAGCATAATCAAAATGCTTCACCCATTTATCTTTCACCATGCTTCGGTCACTTCATTTTAAAAAGCAAAACAAAACAGTTATTATGATTTTCAGCATAATAAACTCCTGACCTGTATGCCTCCATAAATCACAGGCTGCCTGAATTGAAAGCATGCCCACATTTTATGGTCTCCTGTGAGAATACACATGCAGACTAGTAATACAGACTTAATTCCAGTATATAGGGTCCGGTAGTTTACAGTTTTGTATGTCCCAATAACTCCATACTATTCACTCTGTGGCTGGTTGTGCAACTGGCCTGACAAAAGCAGGGAATTTTTTGGAATTAATTATACACTGATCATTTGCATATGAAAAATTTAGAACTTGTCCACTTGAAGGCAGAGACAACAATTTAGTTCTGATTAATAAAAAATTTATGTAAGTTCAGATTCTTAGATTAGAACACTGACTTAAGCATGTTATAGAAATATGAAGGCTTACCATTATCAGAGCTATGTTTGACAGGTAAATTTTTTTGGGTATGGGACTGTGTGGAATTATAAACAAAAGTAGACAACTGATTCCAAAAGAGCTGACCCCCAAACTCTACATAGGCCTTGGCTAACCTCACTGATAATGACATCCAGTTTTTATAGCTCTCACACAATTTTGAAACAGATTAGGATATGACAGCAATTAATATTAATGGAGAATGCAAGAGTACTTATTCTTAGATGTACTATAAGTAGTGTAATGTAGAATTCTAATATTAGTAATTCATTTCTGACTGAAATGCATTTAAATTATTTAGGCTTATATAATGTAAGCAGCTATCTTTTCCACTGGGAATATAGATCACTCCTCCCCATTTCCAAGTCTCCCTAATTTAGGAACTTACCACCCCACCCTCAGATTGTTGTAGGTGTCCTAACTGTCCTACATCTGTACTATCTCTCCTCCTTCTAACCCTCCAAATGTTCTAAAGTAATCTTTCTTATATAGTTCTTTCACAGCATTCCTTTGACGAGCAACTGTCACCATTGTCTGAGACTGAAATACCCCCGCCTGACCCTTAAAACCCTCTAACAACGGGAACTTCCTATCTCACCAACCTTATTTCGCTTCTTTCATCATCCCTCACCATTTTGTAATTGCCTGTTTACTTCATTGTGAGCAGACTCATTTTTCAAGATAAGTTTGAGTCTTGTTCACAGCTGCATTCCCAGTGCTGAGAACGGTGATTGGCGCTGTGAATCAAAGCCTTCAGACCCTTTGTACTGGCCAGGCCTGCTGGCTGGTACTAGCTGGTTTGCTGAACTAACACTTGACCTCCTTTTGTGGGCAGGGACTGTCTTTTATTTCTATGATAAACTTCTGAAATGTCTAGCAGGCTCTGCAGAAAGTCTCATACTCAGCACAAGTCCTTTTCATGACCTCTCACAGCTCAGCACACACTGACGGCTGCTTTTCCACTGTACTTGTCTCAGCGATGGCTAGCTTTTGCTCCTTGTAGACTCTAGTGGGAACATGATTTATGTGATCTTCCGTTTCCTATGGTACCTAATGTAGAAATATCAAGGATTTCTTTTTTAGAAGAAATGTTTCTCTAATCCTAGAGCCCTGTACCAAACACAGGCTGCACCTTACAACCACCTGGGTAGTTTAAAAAACTATCAATGCCAGTCTCCACCTCCAGAGGTACTTATTTAGTTGTCCCAAGAGAGGGCCCCAGCATCAGTAATGACAAATTTTTCCTGGTAATTTAAAAACGGAACCAAAGTTCAGACCATAGCACTAAAGTTTAAGAACTTTTACACTTTCAGATTGATTTAATCAGTGGTTTGTTCTGATCCCTTAGGAGATGAACAGTTGGTTCCTAATGACAAACTGTTGGCATACTTGAAAAAGCTTAAGTGGCCTCTGAGCTTATTATGTCAACTTAATAATCCTGAGTGTATTATCCATTTCTTACATATGATTTGAGAATAAGACAAGGAGCTACATTCAATTACTCATTCAACAAACAGCTGAGGACTTTTGCTGTTTGAGACCCAACGTCAGACACTGGGGACACAAAGCCAAAAAGGACCCAGCCCCTGCTACCCTAAGGTGGACAGTCTGTTAAGGAGATGAACACACAGACACCAGAACAAAGGTACATTTTGGAATTGCCTGCGAAGTGTGAGGCAACAAGAATTAAGAGCATGCATTGACATGGCGCCCTCCAAAAAGCTTTCACATGCTGTCTCGTGTTATCTTCCCAATTATGTAGCAGGTAAGCAGGATAGCGGTTACCACCACCCCCATTTAACAGCCAACCTGTGAGGCTCATGTTTAAGAAACTTGTAGCTAGTAAGTAGTTGACTGGGTACTTTCTTGAATGTCTTGAAAGAAAGAGGTAACGAACTTTTACCTCATGAAAATGAATTTAACTTTAGGAATAAACAAAAATTGTTTTTAATAAAAAAAAAACAAATAAAAAAACAAAAAATTGTTTTTAATAAAAAAAAGTGTTGAGTCTAGTGAGTGGGATAAAAAAATAAGATTGGGTAGTGCTTATTTCAGAAGACAAAACTTAAAAAATGCAACTATAAAGAGACAAGAATGAATATTTGTGTGGCTCCCAGGTTGGCCTTTAAAGCAATTCCAAGAGAGAAGTTCCAAAAATGTCTTGAGCAATGTTGGAACTCTTTGGGAAAAGGTACCTGTTTTAGGTGAATTCTTGGTTGAAAACAAAAAGGGAGTTAATTTTCACTGTAAAATTTATCCTTACTGCTTTTCATAAATGCGCTCTGGAATTGCAGTCCCAGTTCCTCCTTCTACTACCTAAAATGAGGACGCTGGGTAGGGATGCCCCATTCAGCTGGAGTCCACGGAGGGCAGAGCTGGGGCCCATGGCCTGGCCGTGTGAAGGAGGCTGTCTGGCAATCTCCTTTCGGCCATCAAACTACAAAGGAGTGCCTTACAGTTGATGATGATATCCAGGTGTTTTTTGTTACATTATTTTTGAAAAATGCTCATATAGCCATGGGAACTCTCCCGTTTTAAACCTTCAGTGGCTTCCTATTGTCTATACAATGAAACCCAAATTTCTTATGTGTTCTCACTAATTTGGCCTTTGCTCCCTCTCCTATCTCTTATGTCTCTTTCCCTATGAAATATTATGCCCCACACATCCCGAATTACTTACAGTTTTCTGAACAGAACCTGCTCTTTCCTGCATCCCTGCTGCCTGTCTATGGGGGGATATACTTCTCTCCATTCTACTAGCTGAGGCATCCTCTCCTCTGGGAACCAGTCCTGATCCCTTTCCTGGCCTGTCCTGCTCTTTTACCAGTAAGATTAAGGCCCCTTCTGTGCATCTCTCTAGACTAGTCTTTCCCTAGACTGCAGTTGGCTCTGTTTTACTGGTCTTTGTTATCAGCACTGTCACTAATACTTGGCAAGAAGAATTTTCTCAATAAATGTTCCTGAATAAATAAATGTTTCTGGGTAGCCAGTCACCTTTAAAAGCTTTGGCTAGAATTCTGGTTTTGGTAACCTTTCTCCTTGATAGTATTAATACATAATTCAAAATTATTTAGCAATTATGTTTGTAAATCCTTGAGTTTTCCAGGTAAGTAGCTCTCAAACTGCACAATACCAGAGGATAGGTAATACTCAAGAAGCTAAAACAAAGTATTTCCGTGGCCACTAACTTGATGTGATGAAAACCCAACACTTGCCTTTCCCAGATGGGCCAGTTAAACTACCTAATGATTGACATTTGTCTTTGTTACTCAGTCTTCGAGGTCTGAAGTGGAGGAAAATGCATATATTGTCCACAGATAATTTTCCTCTACCTGGGTTGAAAGGCCTTGCCGTTCTTTGTGAAACTTTGTCATCCACATAATTTGTCTTTAGTATACTGTGTTGACAGCTGCTCATTTCTCTGTTAACTTAGGATTCTTAAGAAACCCAAGTAAATAACTCCTTCTTATTACAATTATTATGCTATGGGACTATGGATCAGAAACTTAAACGATCTGGTGTACATTTTGTGTGGATGTGGTGGGGATGGGCTTGAAAAGAGATTTGTATTTGAAAAGCAAAACATTTTTTTTAAAGAAAAATTCAGCAAGACAAAACATTTTTCAAGTTTTACCCACATTTGATTCTTTGAAAGGACCACACCCTGCTCTGTATCATCGATGGACTGCAGCACACTCTCTGTCCATGTCACTTCTCTGGAATGCCCTCCTATCTCCTTCCCACTGTCCTTTCAAAACCCAGTTTAAATCCCATTTCCTGCTAAAAATCTTCACTGACTGCCTAGGGCCTCAGGACTGCTCTTGCTTTCAATTTCTGTAACAGTTTCTATGGAACTTTTGTGGACTGCACTCAGAAGACCTGGGTTTGGTTGTAATTCAGTCACTAACTGTTTCTGTAGGAAAGTCACATTGCTTTTCAGGCCTCTGATCCTCATCTGCGAAGAGGGGAGTAATATGTGCCCTGTTTATGTCATAGTTAGAATGAGGTTCAAACATCACGTCTGCAGAAGTGCGGTCCAAAAGTCTTTTCAACTAATTTTGTACTTTGTAGTGTGTATGTGTTCATATAAACTGAGCTTGGATAAATACTTGTCTTTTAAAAATAATATTCTACTATATTACATAGACTTTTTCAAAATGTTTTCATGTACATCATAATAGACACAAAACTTATTTGATCCCACCTAACTTTGGAGGTTTATATGTATATTTTAAAACATTTCCCACCCATACTAGACTACAAGCCATTCAAAGGGCAGAAACTGTTTACAGTACCAAAGAATTACATAAAATTTATTTTATTTTTATAATTTTCATAGTATGTTAACATGTATTCATTGTTTGTGTGTTTTTTCTTTATGCAAAGTAAAATAATCCTGAGAGGCAGAAAAGAAAAAAACAAAAAGAATTACATGTAACTCCACAGCTCATCAGTAACTACTACAGGCACAAAGGCACAGCACTTCCTGTACTCTTCTCTAGCATGTCTAAGTGTGCATGTATGGATGCATGTATATATTTATTGTATGTATATACATATTTGAAGAGATCATAATACATATAATTATAATTTACCTTTCATACCCAACTATACCACAAACATTTTTTTATGTGAATAGCTCTACTTCTACATTTTATTCATTGTCTCATATTTGATCCTATAGATAATTTACAACCACCCTATATTGTAGGATTCTTAGGCTTGTTTAAATTCTCACCTTATAAACAATGTTGTGAATAAAATCTATGTGAGTAATAAATATCGGAATTTTATTTGTAGTAAATGTTTTTTTTTTGCCTCGTCCAGCATTCTTTCTTTTGGTAGCCTAGTTCCTCTTTTCCTTTCAGAAAAAAGACTTTTCCCCACTCTCAGTCCATGCGGTTGGAGTGGGGTGACACCCCCACCCTTGTCCTGGGAGGGGGGCACATGGTATATCGGCCTGACCAGAATAATCAGTGATTATATCAAGGCATGGGCATTTGGATTCTGTAAGGGCAAACAGAATTGGCACAAGGACTTTTTCTGGAACTACTGGGTTGGCCACAATAAAAACATAAGCCTAGAGCTTCTGGAGGCCATATGCCACCCTGTAGGGGGAGCTCTGCCTGAGGATGGGGCCAACTGTAGGAAAGTGGAACCATGAGACAGAAAAAAGGAGATTCCTGACATTAATGGACTCTCTAATCCAGCCATGCCCCAGTTCCATTCCATAAGCTTCCCATGCTCATAAATTCCCCATTTTTTGGTTAAGATATTTCTATCATTTGTAATAGAGACTCTTTACTAATGCTTAGGATAAATTCCTCCAAGTAGAATTCTTTGAACAAAGATTTGTAGATTTTTAAGGCATGTCATACATATCGTCCAGCTTCTCTCCAGGAAGGAAATACCAATTCACACACTCAGCAGAGTGCCTTATTTTGCCTCGATTAATTGACTGATTTTGTTTTTATCACTCCACTCCCACCATCAAATGTTTTTGGCTATTTGTATTCCTTCTTTTGTGATATGTATGTTTGTGTCCTTTGTTCATTTAAACAAAATGGCATATTCATTTTACTTATGGATTTGTGAGAATTCTTAGTGTATTCAGAATATAAATCTTTGTTCATCATGAGTTACAAATATCTTTTCTAAGGTAGTGACAAATGAAGAAGGAATATAATTATAGACAAGGTTCCCTAGTATTCATTTTACACAGATATATAAATACTGCTACAGAAGACTAATGCTGTTCTTTATAATAAGGCCCTTGTCAGAGTTGCTGACTCTTGGAAAGGTGGCTATTTTAATTCTAAGCCCTCTGCCTGATGCCTAAAGTCCTCTCTTTTTCTGCCTTTTTCTTCTGGATGAAGAAATCTCTTCTTTATTGATTCTGCTTTCACAGAGTTTGCCCTGAATAAGTTTCCATCACATTAGCGAAGTTGTTTTGTTCATGCATTTTCTTTGAGAGAGACAGGCGGATAGCCATGTATCCTAGCTGCTTACCAGGCCTTTGGAATCGCAACTCTTTCTTCCTTATGTTGTTTTGCTAGAACACGGGCCACAGATTAAATGTTATTGGCTGAGCAGTTGGTTAAACCCCAGGGCAGGTGTAAGAATGCATATTGCAGATTTATTCTGGAAAGCCTCTTAAATCTTCCCACCTGTGTCCCGCTGTGTGTGAGGCATGTTAGACAGGCAGGAAAACTGACTGTTCCCATGCTGCTGAAGACATTTTGAAAATTACATCTTTCACATTTGCTCCAGCAATTCTCAATATTTATTAAAGATACTCTATAACATGAGAACTTTTTTTCTTTTTAACTAAGGAAAACAAGACATCTTTAATAGTTGGCTTTTAAAACTCACAAACTGAGAAATATTAACATGTGTTCAAAGTTCAGACCAACGGAGGCTTTCCCTGTGCTAACAGTGAGCAACAGTAAAAGAAAACCCCCTGGTTTTCATCTTTTTTTTTTCCCTGAAGGCCAGTATGTATTTTCTTCTTTCTTTGGCTTACCGAATGCTCTGTTTTCCTATACTTACTTTTGTTTGTTCCAATACTTTTAATTTTTTGTTCCTATTTTTCTCCTATTCTCAATTGTTAAAACCTCTTTTGAGTTCTGCTATTTCTGTGGCATTCTTCTCTGCTTCCTGTAAACCTCTGTTTCTGTTTCCCATTTTGAGTCTTCTTTCATCTTTACTTTTCCTTCTTGATTTCTTTCTCTTCTTTAACCTCTTCTCCTTCTCAGTTGACTGTCCTGGACATGAAAAATCCCACTGACTTCATTTTCCTGGGCTTTTAAAATATATTTTTTATTATTCTTTGATCTCTGGACTCATTCACGTTTTGTCTGTCACTTCCTATGAATTACTGTGATCTTTACTATCTACTTTGTGTTGAAAGTAACTTGAAGAAAGTACAACTACTTAAAAATCACAAGCTTTTAGATTCATTTCAGATGAATTAATCAAAATTAGTTAGATAGGGAATGATGTTATAAGCCCCAAATATCCAACTATTTTTCTCCTGTAATTCTGTTTACTTAAAATATAAACAGCAATTTCATTTATAATTTTTGACATTTTCCTATGATTTCTAGAATATATTTAAAAACATCAGTTGGATGATTCCTTCATTTCTGTATTTTAACTATTAAAACATATTTATGGAAAAACCTTATGAGTTTTAAATATAAGGACTTCTCTCTGTCACTGATTAAAAGTAAATTAAGATTCTATTTTCACAAATGTTCAAAGCATTTTTAGGAATTAAGAAGTTAAAGCGTTAAAGTATTGGCACATATGAAAAAAGAAGTGTGAATCTTTTTTTCCAGATTATACTTTAAGGAACAGGGTTAGAAAGGATACACAATTTGCCCGAGATCCTCCAGCTGGTAAATTTCTGATCTGGGGTTCAAATTCGGGTTTGACTCCAAATCCCATCCTCATGACCACTCTACTATGTATATTGCTATGAAAAATTACTGGTAAATGTGGCAGGAACTTCTTGTTCAAGTTAAACAAACTTTTAAAAAAAATTCTGAATTTTAATTCTTCAAATAATATAGGGATCATAATATTAGGGACATAGACTTAGCATCTTCCATGATTTAAGAGGGGGCTAGACAATTTTTTACCAAAGGAATAAGGCACCAAAGTCACTTGTTTGGCCTTATTATTGTAGTTTAAAACAACACTGTTTTATTGGAAAACATGAAAAACACACAGGCTAGATCAGGTAAAGAAATTGTTGCAATACAAATCACAAACAAGAGATAATGTCCTTGAAAACGAATAAAATCAAACTATTGGGCCAAGTATGACTGGCTATTTCTGAGACCTACCACTTACAAGCTATGAGATCCTGACCAAAGTTACTTAACTTTTCTGTGCCTCACGTTCTTCTCATATAATTTGGGCTTAAGAACAATATCTACTAGCTTTAAAGGTTTAAAAAAGATTGACTGGTGCTTTGTAAATGTTCAGTAAAAATTAGTTTCTTACTATAACTTTTATTTGTACTAAAAAACAGACCAAGCTCAACATTTTACATATCATGGTCAACTGAATTATCTGTACACAAAGAACAGAACATATTATTACATTTAACTTGATTATCTGCATTAATAACAGAGAAGAGAGGGATATTAATAATTCAAAATGTTAAGAAGTACAAAGATTATTAATGAATGTCTTTGGAAGAAAACTTTGTGACTTGAATTTATACATGGCCATCCTAGATGTCCTGGGGATTCAAATCACGTAAAATAAAACTGGGATATTGTCTATTGTATGACTTTGTGAGTCCTTTGTGCTTTTGTTCAGTATCAGCGAGATGGAAAAAATTCTGAACAAACTTCTCATAAAAACATTTATAAACCTATAGCAGAAAATGGCAATCAAATATCCTAGATTTTATTCTTTTTTTAATTATTCCTCATGCTACTTATTTTCCACATGCAATCTTTTCCATTACTTTGAAGGTGTAAAGACTGATTATTTCCTTCTTGGCATTAGGGCCACAATTCAGGTAGTGGCCACCTGTTAAATAATGGGCCTTTTTATTGATTCCATGGTCAGTTGTATAATCTTTTTCCAGATGTGGTTAACTAAAAGAAAATAAGAATGTAGTACATTATCCAGTCACTTACATTTTTAAAGTAAAAATATGAGTGTTGAACAATTAAGGTCCAACTTGCTAGTGTGTATATATGTATATATATATATATATACACACTATATAATAGTATAGTAGCCAAATACTATTATATGGCTACAATAATGTAGCAGTGAAATACTAACATAGGAGTAGATAGAAAAATCCACATAAAATAATGAAATTGACCCCAAAATATACATAAGACCTTACTCTATGATAGAGAATACATTTAATGTCAGTAAGGGAAACACAGGAGTATTCAATTCTGGTGGTTAGCAACTTAGGGAAAAAAGAGAGTTGTTAACATTGACCTAATATAATACAACTACTCAATTTTAGGTGGATTAAAGATATAAATTAAAAATTAAAAAATCATAAAAATATTAAAGAAAGATATAACTAGGAATTTATATAATCCTAGGATTATGAACACCTAAAGAATTACAGTGGGCAGAAAATATGAAGGAAAAGATTGGCAGATTTGGCAATGCGAATTTAAAACTATGTTAAAAACAGAACAAAACAAAACCTCCATAAATAAATTATAAGGCAATTACAAACTGGTAAAAATATCAAAAACAAAAAATAATACCCTTAATATTTAAGAGCTTTTGTAAATCAACAAGAAATATATAATCATATTAGACTATATAATTAACAAGCACCACCACAACAATAATGAAATACAAATGGCCAGTTAGCGTATTTAAAAAGTTCAACTCTGCCAGTAAACAAAGAAATACAAAATAATACAAAGTAGAAACTAGCCAAGATGAATATATCTAAATCTAATTTTGTGATACATTGTAACACATACATACTCACATAATACCTAGAGTAAGGAGAAACTAGCAATTTCATACATTGCTGGTACAGGTATAAATGATTTAACCTTTTGGAATGCAATCTAGCAAAAATGTTTTCAAAAGCACACCTGAGCTGACAGAAATCAGTGAGTGATTAGGGAAGGGGGTTAGCTGAAAAAGGGCACAAGGGAACCTCCTGGGGTGATGTACATATTCTATATCTAGTTTTGGTGGTATTTACATGGATGCATACAATTGTCAAAACTCAGACAAGAACTGTGCATTTTCTTATATGTTAATTATACCTTGATAAAATCTTGTAATAAAAACATAATTGACTCAGCAGTTCTACTTCCCTTAGCCTAAGGAAATAACAGTGGATTCATAGAATATTTACTGGATTATTCACTGATGAAAGGCTTATAATGAAAAATTATATATATACTATATACATATATACATAATGAGAATAGACAAAAACATTAATGATGATAACTGTGGGATATGAAATTAGTAGTATTTTTTTATTTTCTGTTTTTTCATGTTTTCTATATTGAACATGTATTATAAATACAAATTAGGTTGTTTAAAAAAACCATTATGACAAAATTTTCATCTAGTAACTCTAAGAAAATGACACATTCCTTAAAACTGCCTTTAGAGAAATACACCAATTATGTAAAAATTATGCATCTGCTTTCATTAAATTTCACTTGGAATCATACTACTTAGGTTTTTCAATCCTGCTTTAAGCATCATTTAACTTTCAGATATGGCTAAAGTATCAGAACACTTGCTGATAGTTTATTGAGTGCTCGTGTATAATGACAACTTTCATTTGGTACTGGCTTGGTTGCTATATTTACTATTGTGCAATGACTTTTTAACTACATTGTAGTAATCCCAACTCCTTAAACTTTCTAATAGAAATAAACTACTTATGCCTATGCTGCTTTTTTCTGTTCCCAAACACTCTCAGCTTAACAAAAAGAAAAGGGAAAAAAAGATTCTAGAGAGAGTACACAATCTACGACCACATGTTCCTGACATAGAAAAGGTAATTTTGCCCACACTCTCCTCCTATTTCTCTATGAATGTTAAATTTATATTACCTAAACTCTGCATGCCTGAGCATTTTATAATCTGAATTTAGCTCAAGAACCTGCTTTACTATACTTTCTCTTTTTCTCAACAGATTTCAAAATAGAACCATTGACCACTACTAGCAAATTTAATGTATGTATCTACATTCCATTTAGGTCACAGATATCATAGCAAAAGAAAATTAACATTGGCCTTTTCTTTATATATTAATTTTCTTTTAGGTCATTACATCAAGAGGACTGTATAACTAACATTTTGCTTACTTAATTTACAACATGCTACGTGAGTAATTTGTCCAGCCTTACCAATACTATCCAGGTACCATGTACCCCTTTCCTCTCCTACACTCCTGAGCATTCCCTAGGAGTCAGGCACTGTGTTGACTACTTTACATGAATTATCTCATTTAATTCTAACAATAACTCTGAGGTATGTATTATTATCTCCACTGCACAGGAGAAAAAATTGAGCTTGCAAGAGAGACTGCTTGCTCAGGTCATTCAGCAGTCACTGTCAGAGAAGGGATCTGAACCCAGGCAGTCAGTCTGATTTAATAGCCCACTGTATGATTAGCAGGGATTACCATATATGGGATTACAGAAAGTCTCCATGATGATGCATTTCTTGAAGGGAATTTGGAAAGTATTCCAAAAATGAGAACAGATATATTCTGGGCAATATATACAACCAGCTCCAGAAGACAGATATTATTATTTAGAATCAAAGGTCTCTGAAAGTCAAGTGAATTTTTTTCCCTCATCTTACTTATTATCACTTTATGTTGACATCATTAGTGACAAAAGCTGGTTTTCTGGAAGCAGCATGAGCTCCTAAGTGGGACTGACAGCCTCACCATTTATTACTGTGTGATCTTGGGCAAATAACCTTATTTCATTGAACTTTTAGTTTCCTCATTTATAAAATGGGACTAATACTCATTATCTGATGAAGTTGTAATCCTTCATAGATGGGCGCTACCGTCTGAGGCTCTTATGAGGGTTAAATAAGAGAAGATAACATAAAGATTCCAGTTGGGTGCCTGAAACAGAGCACATGCAAACACATGCTTCAAGAATGAACTGGTGGGATCTAGAGCTACCTTTATCTCCTATTACCAGTAGAAGAATAAGAGTATAAAAAGGATGCATACTTCCTTGTCAGTCAAATGTAAGTGACTTCTACTCTGTCAATTATTTTGTATAATCTTATTAATTAATCTGAATAATTGATAATTGGCTAAAATAAACAAGTGGTTTTAAAAGAAATGATGAGATTTCATATTAAAGTAACTCTGCGGACCTGCCAAAAAAAAATCTGTGAAAATACAATGCTGCACAAGCAAAAAAAAAAAAATCTAGACACAGACTTCACTGCCTTTATAAAAATTAACTCAAAATGAATCATAGACCTAAATGTAAGACACCAAAGTATGAAACTCCTAGAAGATAACATAGGAGAAAATCCAGATGATCTTGGTTTATGGTAATGACTTTTTAGATATAGCAACAAAGGCATTATCCATGAAAAAAATAAAAGATAAGGTGGACTTCATTAAAATAAAAAACTTCTACTCTGTGAAAGACAGTGTCAAGAGAATGAGAAGACAAGTCCCAGACTGGGAGAAAATATTTGCAGAAGACACATCTGATAAAGGATTGTTATCCAAAATATACAAAGAACTCTTAAAATGCAACAATAGGAACATGAACAACTCAAATAAAAAGTGGGCAAAAAACTTTAGCAAACCTCACCAAAGTAGATATTCAGATGGTAAATAGCATGTGAAAAGTTGATCAACATTATAGGTCATTAGGGAATAGCAAATAAAAATAAAAATAAAATACCACTCCATATCTATTAGAATGGACAAAATTCAAAACACTGACAATACCAAAACCTAGCATATCAACACCAACCTCATTTGAGTGAGCCATGGAATGAGTTTTAGGCACACTGAAGTTTAAAAACTACTACTCTAAAGTAATGCTTTTAAGAATAGCAATAAATAGCAAATAAAATATTTCTAATATCCTCAGCAACACCAAAAAAAAAAAGAGAGAGAGACATTAGAGCAGAAATGAAAGAAATAGAGAATAGAAAACAACAGAAAAGATCAACAAAATTAAGAGGTGGATTTTTGAAAGATAAACAAAACTGACAAACATTTAGCTAGACTCACTAAGAATAAATGAGAGGACTCAATAAATAAAATTAGAACTGAAAGATGAGACATTGGAATTGATACCATAGAAATACAAAGGATAAAATACTCCTGTGAACAATTATATGCCAACAAATATGACAGCCTAAAAGAAATGGATGAACTCCTCAAAAAACTGAATCTACTAAGTCTGAATCATGAAGAAACAGAAAATCTGAACAGACCAATAACAAAGAGACTGATGTAGTAGTCAAAATCTCCTAACAAAAACCTAGGAGCAGATGGCTTCACTAATGAATTCTACCAAACATTTAAAGAATAATTAACACCAATTCTTCTCAGACTCTTCCACACAATTGAAGAGGAGGGAACACTTCCAAACTCATTTTACAAGACCAGCATTACTCTAATACCAAAGTTAGATAAGGATAATATAAGACACAGAATCTATAGGCCAATATGTCTGATGTATATAGATGCAAAAATCCTCAAAATACTGGCAAACTGAATTCAACAGCACATTAAAGGATCATACACCATGATCAAGTGAGATTTATCCTTGGGATGTGAGAATGGTTCAAATATGCAAATCAATAAATGTGATACATAATATTAATAGATTGAAAAAAAAATCATATGATCATCTTAACAGATGCCACAAAAGCATTTGATAAAACTCATCCATGCTTTCATGATAAAAACTCTCAACAAGTTGTTTATAGAAGGAACATATCTCACATAATAAAGGCCATACATGACAAACCCATATCTAACATCATACTCAACAATAACAGGCTGAAAATGCCTAAGATCAAGAACAAGACAAGGGGGTCTGCTGTCACCACAACTATTCATAGCACTGGAAGTCAGAGCAATCAGGTAAGAAAAAGAAATTGGTGCAGCCACTTGGAAACAGTATGGAGGCTCCTCAGTAAATTAAAGATGAAACTAGCATATGATCCAGCAATTTCAATTACCTACTTCTGGGTATTTACTTGAAGGAAACAGAATCATTATCTTGAAGAGATACTTGCTCTACCATGTTCAGTGCAGCACTACTCACAACAGCCAAGACATGGAAACAACCTAAGTGTCCTTCTGTCCATCAATGGACGAATGGATAAAGAAAAGGTGATACACACACAGAAACACACACACACACAGACACACAATGAAATATTGTTCAGCCATTTAAAAAAGAAGGAAATTATGCCATTTGCAACAACATGGATGGACCTGTAGGTCATTATTTTAAGTGCAATAGACAGATAAGGATAAAGATAAATACTGTATGATTTCACTTATATGTGGACTTTAAAAAACATTGAACTCATGGAAACAGGCAGTGGAATAGTGGTTTCAGTGCCTGAGGGGTGGGGGAAATGGGGAGATATTGGTCAAAGAGTATAATCTTTCGATTATAAAACGAGTAAGTTCGGGGATACAGCATGGTAAATACAGCATACAGTACTGTACTGGATACTTGAAAGTTGCTATGAAAGTAGAGCTTTAGTGTTCTCAGCAACACCAGTACCACAACAAAAAAGCAAATTATGGGAGGTGAAGGACGTGTTAATTAATCTTATTGTGGAAAACATTTAACAATATATACTTGTATCAAATCATTATGTTGTATACTTTATTATATGTTAATATCTCAATATAATTGAGCTGGGGAAGAAAAGCAAACAAGAATAATAAAATCAAATGGCATGCTACAGACATGGGGGCATGTGTGTAGTTGCTGTGGGAGTGGTAAGAATTACGCTGTAGCAGGTCTAAGTCAATGTTGTTGGGCACATTTAATTCAGAAAGCACTGCATTGGTATTGCTTGCGAAGAAGATCACACAGTGCAACCTGGAATAAAGCTTCCTAGGACCTACAGATTGGGTCATAACCTCTGAAAAATAAGGACCATTATGACACATGGGACTTCAGCCTATCAGTTTTCAGAGGGTGATTTGGGGATCTCTGTGCCACCAATGTCAAAATTATTTTTGTATGAATACTAAGATATTAATTTGCCTTCTTCATTTTTTTTCCATGTTATGAAAGCAACATACCCCAGGTTTCAAAGATTTGACAAGTTCTGTAGAATATTTTTCATCAGTAAATGTTAACTTCCAAAGTCAATACCCTTCTGCCAGGTAGGACTGGATGTCATTCAGTGGTTCGAGGTTGAATACGTTTCAAGGCATGTTGGGCGGTACAGTAATGGTGGGGTCTTGCACAGTGAGTGCTAAATCTGTAGTGTTTTAGATGACAGAGGCACATTCCATATTTTCTTACAGGCAGGGCAATAATGGCACAGCTGACTACAAGAAGGTGGTGCTGGTGTTGTAGCTGCTGGTTTTTGAGACAGTACTGGAATTCTACGCATACGAGTGAAGGGACAATCTGGTTTAGTACGTTTTGCATCACAGTTACAACGTGGATGAACATTTTTCTGTAAATTTACAGTTGGGGAAAGCTTTGCAAGGTGAAATGGGGTGAAGGTATGCACACTTGTCTCCATTTTTCTGGGCAGGCCAGTACTCACAGTGCTCCAAAAGTTTTTCTGGTTTCTGTGCCACATGAAGTCCAGTTGTCTCAGTATTTGTCTCCATAATGGCCATGGCACTTGTGAGACCATATGAGAAGCTACCATGTGGGTCATCAAGCTGTCTGCTCATCACTGCAACTGCTGCGGTTGGAGGGGACTTTGAGTCCCTTGTTTGAGGCTGTAGGTTGGCTTACAGGTTTCATTCCTCCAAGTACATGTCCTCCTCTTGGTCTGACATGTATCCTGGGGAGCTGTGGGGAGCTCCCACTATAAACTTGGGACTTGCAGGTTTATCTGGTTGTACACGATCTCATGTCTGCATAAGGTGTCCTGAAAGTACCCAAAGGGTATCGCAGTTGTCATCCCTGCCTCTTGGGTTAGTGCCACTACTATTTCCTCAGATAGCTTTGGCTTCTTCAGAACACATGTTCTTGTGTCTGCATGGACCATAGATTCCGTGTCATAGTAACTTTGACTGATATGCAGAGTTCCTTGACTTTTTTCTATATTATCTCCTTTTGTTTCCTCTTCTTTAATGGGTAGACTTATTCTGGGGATCCTGCTTTGCCCCTGGACCATTGCTGCTAGCAATTCTTCTTGAGGAGTTCAAGTTCTGGGAGCAACTGGAAGGGTCTGTGTCTGTGAGACTGTAGAATAGTTTTTTTTGTTATTTTTGAGCTTTGGGTATAGCCTTCAAAATTATATTCTTGTTAACTTGTTTAGAAGGTGGAAGTGAAGGTGTCCTTTCAGGCTTTACTGGCATTGAAATGCTGCTGGAGATACTTCTGTGCAGGACCCTCAATCACCATGTTCCTCCTCTTCTTTTCCTCCATGACTGCATTTTTTAAATTTAACAACTGAACTTACCACAGGCAACTTTCTCTTCTGAAATTTTTCTTCCCAAATACTCATTTTTTTTCTGACTTGTTTCTAAAGAAGGGACTATAAGTCTCTTCTATGCCTGTAAGCACTTCTGGTTCACACAAATGTCCTGTTCATATACCTGGTTGTTCTGTCTGTCAAGTTGCTTGGCAGCATGAATACGGTTCTGCTCCTACTGGAACTGCAATCTGTTTAAATGAGCAACCCTATCTGCACTGTGACTTGCAGATGGCTGATAAATTTCAATGGAAGAGCAAGAAGAACCATACATAAGTGTCACTGTAGGTTGTCTCTAAGATTAGGGATTTTCCTGTAGAAAACAGATCTTCATCAATAAGATCATCTGGTTACAGCTTAATATCAAACACATCTTTAGAGGGTTCTGGCTCCCTCAGAGGTTTCACTGTTGACTTTATTCGGGTTGCAGCTCCATCATCATAAGTCTGTCTGACATTAGTGGTTTTCTGCTCCGTGAACTTGTAGCAACTCTGGAATGCCTCTTTTCAGTGCTTGAAACTGCAAGGGGTGGCACTGCAGCTTCGTGCCTTCCCTCATCTCCCCAACTGAAACTGCCCTGGTTTGAAGGCATGTTACTGTCAAAGATGTTGTTATCAGAAGACTTTAGACTAGAGGAGTCAGTTGTAACAGAGCAATGTTTGTCTAATATACCATGAAGCCATACGGTAAATCAAATTGTGTTGTTCCCTAGAAACAGGGACAGGTCCTCTCTCATTTGGTCCTGACTTTTCTCATTGGTCACCATCACGATAATGTCATCAGGAAGTTCTCCATCTGCATAAGCTCTTAATTCTTGCAATTCTCCTTTAATGGCACTCTCATGATTTCCATGAGTCAGGAACATTGAGCTTAACTGAGTCATCTGCTCAGGGTCTCACAAGGTTGCAGGCAGGCTGTGTTTCCATCTGGAGGCTTGACTGCAGAAGAATTCACTTTCAAGCTCATTTGGATTTTTAGCAGAATTAATTTTTTTTGAGGGGTGTGTATTCTAGTTTTTCTACAGTGAATATCTTTTACCTTATATAATAAAAGTCATTATTAAAATATTTACTTGGAGCAACCATGTAACTGTTAGTGTTTTTCTACTTAAAATAACTGAATGCTGTATGTACTATGGGAAATGGTGGCAGAGAGAGAGAGAGATTGGGAGGGAGGAAGGCAGACAGACCTTTATATTTTTTATTATTTTATCATGTATATTTACTGTAAAGTTTTACACTAATCTTAGATTTTACAATCTAGAAAGAATTTTCAATGGCACATAGTAGTGAATAATGTTCACCAGATCACAGTCTACTCTCTGACTGAATTGTTCTCTTCTCCCTGAAATGTCGATTTTGCTCTGTAAGGAGCAAGTGACTTTCTTTTTTACAAGTCTCTCCACTGCCATGTCAGACACAGCTCTCAAAACCTTATTGGAGCTAACCAAGCTTTATCTAACCAAACTCAAAATGGCATATGGCATATGGTCATATGAATCCTTTGGCTGATGCATCTAATTGGTTTTATAAAATCCATGCTTGTAAAAGGATTCCATAGCTATAAGAGTGTGATGCTATGGGATGAAGGAATGTAGTGGCAAAGAGGTTACTTTAACTGCTACACTGGAATGTGGTGCTCATCACCGCCACCAAATATTGTCAGTATATATCCCAGCAAAGGAAGAATCCTAATGATTTTGAGTGAAAAATTTCTATCATACATTTCAGTTTAGATCTACTAATAACACTTCTTTAAATGCCTTGTTAGACAGTGAAATCTGGGAATGATTATCAAACACCATATACAGTGTTTACAATAGAATCGTATTTCTTTTCTTTCTCTTACCCCCCAATTTTTTTTTTTTTTTTTTGCATAAAAAGTAGAATGTTGCTGAATGGTACCCAAATGTCTGTTGTATACCATGCCAATACAGCAGTTCGGCCAAAAATGCGAATAGAACAGTTTGCCAAGTAAAAGAAAACATAACAAATTGGTAATGGTTTCTATCTTGACAGAAAATGAAAATGATCCCTCAATGTGTGGTCACTCATGTGGACACATAAAAATGTCTTAGAAGCAATCACTTTACCTCAGATAACAGACCCTGACAGTGTAGTACAACACTGGCTGACTTTCACTTCTTAGAAAAGCGCAACCGTGACCTAAAAAATAGTCTGGTAACCATGTAATTTATGCATAACACACATGCACATGCCATGCATTCATAATATTTGCTATAAATCATTTCAAATACAAGATTTCTTTTTTGAGTGGAATATACTTTATGGGAGATGATCTAAACAACCAGAGACTTAATAAAGCTGAACTACCTTATTTATGAACAGAAATGATATTGTTGTCTATCAGGTTACAAAAATTTCAGTCTGCATTGCAATAAGAAGACACTATATAAGGGCCCAACGTATGCAATATGATTCTACATAGTGCCTTGAACACTAATGGTATTAGATGTTCAATAAAACAAATACAAAAAACTGTGTAGGTACAGAGTGTACAGTTCTGCCTTTCTGGCTTAGGAGATGCAACTGAAAGCAGAGCTGAACCCCCTAAAGACCTGGTAATGGTTCCTTTAACTTATCTCCCCTTCCTTTACCACTTATTTTTGTTCCCCAGATAGAGTATTGGTTAACATCATTGACCAGTGATGTTTTTCCCCATCCAGTGGAGTTTTCCCATTTGTTTAACTTTCTAATGTGGATGTTAGAATGATTGTATTATGAAATAGCAAAAAAAAATAATGACATTTTAAAAAACACTAATTGGCATCTAAAGCTAATGAGGAATTTAAAATGAGAGAATACCGAACCTAGGGGTTAGGAAGATCCTTGGGAAGTTAAATGGTCTTGCCAAGTTAAAAATAAATTTGAGTCCTGTGGGTTATGAGTTTCAAATGAAACTTCTGGGTTTAAATTTGTTGGTGACTTTCCTGTTCAATAAAAAAGGACTTAAATGGCTTATAAAAAGTTTAAAAAAACTTATTGGGCATCAAACTGCTCTTACAAAACACCATCTTGATGAGTTAAGTGTAAATGAATCAGAAACACATGGATCATATTTCCTTAAAAAATGCATATGGATTCAAAAATAAGGGGAAGAGAACTTGGCAAAACATTTATTGAGTGGTGGTGGAACCCAAAACATTTGAGAGATATTTTTAGATATTCAAGGAATCCAAAATAAAACTAAACCTGTCTAGTCATATGAAAAACAGAAAGTTCTTCTACGCAATGTACACTTATCTCTATGGGTCAATCAACACTCACTGAGCCTTCACCATTGGCACAGAATTATGGGAGGAGCCAGCTTCTGCCTATAAGCAACTTTGAATTTAAGTAGAAACAAATACACATAAGTAATACAAACCAATTAAAAGAGACCTAGGTTTTTTTTTTTAATTGGCATCATACCCAGATCATACAGAAACTGTATACTGAGAAACATGCAAGTGTTTTCACAGTTCTAGGGCATATAGGATTCATTCCACTCAAATCATCATTCCCTCAGCCCTTTTGATTAAAGTTATATATAGCTGCAGTCTTACTTGCTTAAGTGTTTCTTAATAAGTGTTTTTATGTCTTTTTTAATGCATGTCCCAGCCCTCTTTCCTCCACCCTCTAGATTTGTGAGTGCTCAACAAATCTTGCTGACTGGTTTCCTGAAGGATGGGAGTGTTGAACAGAGTTTTGAAATAGGGGAGAGATGGTATTTGGCAGAGAGGAGTGAGGCTATGATTCTGCATTAGGGTAATGGCACATGTGACAGTTCAGAGGCTCCAGGGGGTGAGTCATGTGTGGGGGGTGGCTCGCTGGCTTGCCTGCAGTATATGCCTGAGCCAGGGTATAGTGGGAGGTGCAGGCAGTTAGGTGTGGGGAGTCCTAATATACTACATGTGCAGTCAACTAGAGGACAGAGGAATGTGATAAGGGAAAGTACAATTCGTTTTTTTTTCTTTTTGCCAGTATAGGACAAAGTGCTAAGCACAGGACATGCACAAGCCAGTAATTCCTTTATTTCTTATCCATGCCTTAAAAAGCTGAAAAACATTCAAAGATAAAAACATGTTAACTATGTAGGCATTGTTAGGATCCTGTAGGTCACAGATTGTTAAAGGAACTTAGTAGGATTATGAAATGGATTACTGAGTTATATGTTTGTGGGAAAGTGTAAAAAACTGATGATTTAGAAAATTTAAGGCTGTTTAATGTGAGTATTATCTTTTCCACAATACTAGAAAGTTACTTAGGGCAGGGACAGTGTCATGTTTCTTGTGTATTTTGCACTGGCTAGCACAATACTAGGTATTCACCAAGCAATCAAAATATGCTTACTGAAGCGAGATGAAACAAAAGGGTGCTAAGACCCTGTAATGACCGGGGTATGATTTAAGGTAAAGCCTGAAAAAAAAAATGTGGAAATGTCCTATTAGTGCCTCTGTTCAGAGTCTATTTGTTCGTGGTTAATATAAAGAAATCAAAGCCCTTACCATCCTTCGTCATCTTCTACTTCTGTTTCAGAAATGTCATTTTCAGGAGTTTCAGCAATTGCTTGAGTGAGTTTAGATTTAAACTGGTTCAGCAGCGCAAGGGTCTGAAATAACAATTAGACTGCTAAGTTTTCTGATAAGGATAAATGTAATTTTAGAAGGGACACTTAAATTTGGTAGAAAAGAAAATACCCTACCAGGATGAAAATACTTAGACTTTTAATTTTGGAGGAAAATAACAAAACTGCAGCAATGATTGATATTCACAAGCCTTGACAATGCAGCTTGCCTTTGCTCTAACATTTTCCTGCTGAGATAACATGACTCTTCTGATTTGGAAAGCATAAATTTGCTTATAGAGAAGACCCTTAAACTTTAAATTACATGCTTATTAGTAGGGAAGTTTTTAACATCCACAGGACAGGGAGGTACTTCACTAAACTATGTGTATGTGAAATCAAAAAACACACAACAAATAGTATCTTTCATTGAAAAAATTTCCAAAAATGTAAAAACATCAACGTTGGGGAAGGTGAAATGAATGAACACATCAAGTGTTGGAAGATGGGTAAATTGGAGTGATGTTTAAAAATCTGTTAATATATATCTGAAAATTTTAAGATGATCATTCCCTTTTATTTAATAATTCCCATCCTGGGAATACATGTAGAAAATAATGTGAAACATAAGAAAATGATTCATGTAAAAGATGTACACTGCAGCAATATTAATACAAGTGGAAAATGGAAACTAATAAGGAACTAGATAAATTTGGAAAAAAAAGTAATGAATATACTCTTCTACTGATACTAAAAATTGTATAATGAAGCATTATGTTCTATTGTTAAGTGAATGAAGTAGGATTCTCTCACAGTTTATGAGTATCATGTTAAGTATTTATTTTGAAAAAGAGACCATTCGTATTGTACCTTGGATATACCTCAATGGTTCATTCACATTTGAGCAAAGAACAGATGTTAAAAAAAAGTTTTTTTACCCTACAGTTTTAAAAACGACATAATTGTGAAATGGGATAAAGTGCTACCTGTCTAAAAATCAAGAGTCTAATTAAGATACTGACACTGAATTCAGTACTAACAGACTCATGGTTCATAAGGAAAAAGATGTGGCATTTCAATATGTGAATAACAGCTATATTAAGGAGTTGAAACAAATTGCTGGGCTCCAGCATTTATCTAGGAAATATCATTAAGACTACAGTTTGTGAAAAATTATGTAGGTTTTGGTGGTCTACAACTTAAGCTCAATCAAGACAGGTGTCACCAAAATCACTGCAAGAAACAAGGACAGTTATTGCTAAAAAGTGATAGTGAAAAGTATTTTAACCCATTTCTGCAAAATTTAATGGTCACATGGACAACAGCTAAAAATAAATTGCCATAGCTGCTGAATGAGATGAGTTTTTAGGGAAAACTATAAATTCCTATACAGGATTTCCTCATAGGCATTCTGGGGGTTGCCTAGTGTGTTAGGAGGGTTTAGATACTTTATTTGTTTCTAGAGTAGTAATTACAGGACTAAGCTTTTCAAACAATGTTCACAGATAAAGAAAGTATCCCTTGTTCTTAAATGTTATTCATTAAAAAAAAAACTTTGCTTACAAACTTTTATTGTTATCCTTTGTAAGAAAAGTTTATTGTAGAAATATTAGAAAATTAAAAACATGCAAAACAAAAATATCTGTTATCCTATCACTGAGAATAACCATTTTTGATATATATCCTTCAAGGCTTTCTATGTTTTTGTGTGTGTGTATGTGCTTATGTATCTGTACCTATATTATATACACATAAATTTCCATATACATACCTCTATATCTATCTGTCTATCTATTGGCTAAAAGTAAACTCCATCAGTTTTCAATGATGAGCTTTTGTGCACTTGGAAATGTCTTTTCTGAGGGCATAAAGAAGAGTGAAAACAGGAGACTTCTTCAGGGGAATGAAATATAAAAACTTCCTAGAAATTATGCTAGACCTAGACATTTCTCCTTGAGGCGAAGTGTCAAAGCAGTCTGTTTTTACAGCCAATTAATGTGCTACTGGCATTTGCACAAAGAAGGGGCACAGTGACAAGCGAAAAGCATCTTCCTGGCCTCTCTTGGCTTTTGTATTTCAGATCGGACTTCTCTAGCTACATTCCGAATGCAAGAGATGACACAGGGCAGAAAAGCAAACATCACAAAAATAATGGGGCACAACATAGGGTGACGAAGAGGATCTGCATGGAAGCTTTTGTGTTTGGCATCTGCAGGGAAATTAGTCTTCTGGCTTTTGCTGAAGGAATGAATGGTCAGCTGCTTACAGCATGGACCCTCAGCACAGCGAGAGCCTGCCCCACATGGAGAAGATGTTTTCACAAAACCCGGCTGCAGCAGACTTTGTGCATGTATATCTACACACAGGAGTCTCTCAGCTGGCCTATGTGCCTCCACGCTTGCCCTGGGTCCAGTCTCTTCTCTATGCTGCAGCCAGGTTGAAGGGATCTTCCCAAACTGCTCATGAGAGCATATCACTTTATTCCTTCGGTTGCTCCCCATTGCTCTTTGGGTAAAATCTCAGCTCCTTAATATGGCTCCAAAAAAACCTGGCATGAGCTGGCTTCTGCTTACCTCTCCAGCCCCATCTCCCTCTCACAGTTTATTTTCCACTCATACTTGACGCTTTGAGGTCTTTACAAAGGGATCAAAGACTTCTCACACAGTGTTCCTTTTGTCTAGCCACATATCTCCTAGTTGACCTCCAAAGTTCAGCTGACAAATCGTTTCTTCAGGGAGGCCTTCCCAGATTCTTAGGACATGTTAGGGCCTACTGTTATACATTTACATTGTTCCCCAAACCTAGCCTGTCATAATGCTCTCTCCCTTTTATTGGTATTACTTGTTTTACTGGCTCTTTTCCCTGACAGCTCAGGGAGGGGAGGGATGTATCCACCTTGTTTACCACCAAATGCAGTGATTAGTACATGGTTAGGTTCTTCATAATCATTTGCTAGGAGGGAAAAAAGAGGAATGCACAAGTAAGAGTGATCCTTTGTATCTTTGGTAGTATATTCACTACAGTTGCTATTAAAAAGACTTTGTGGCTCCATGGGAACAAGCTAATCAATGTACTTTTTCTTAATTTCATTTGATGTGCCATTTATTTTGAAAATTGCACAAGTTAGTTCTTTGTAATTACATTTCCTATACCTGACTTCTTGTTGAGCTTTCCTGATGATTGTTTTCATGCTGAGTACTGATGCATGACCCTTCCTTACCAGTAATTTGGTGTTATTTATAATATAGCTCCTGATTATCAGATTAATTTATTCCAATAGGCTTGGGCTTTAAAATTTACTTTTATTTTGCCTATTTCATTTATACCCTCCAAATGGCATGTTCATATATATATATATATATATATATATGGCAGTACCCAAAATAAATGATTTTCATTTGCCCCCTACCTTTTCAACATGAAGGTAACTGAGGAGATTAATTTTACTGAGTGACAAGTGCTGCATGGTGTGTACGGTTGACTCCTAAATTGTTGAGTTAGCTTCCTGTATCTTTTTCATTTTTGATATCTGACAATCCTCTATATTACTACATTAAGATTCAGGAATTACTTGTAATAGGCAGAGTTCTATAATTACATACAGTAGAAGTCAACTAGTGGACAAAATCCCTTATTTACAAGCAGTGTGCAATCTCAAGCAGAGCTGGCTAGTCAGCATGAGAGCTGCCAGGCTACAAGACATCCCTTCAACATTTATAATCACTACTTCTCCATTTCATAATATTCACTTAGACAAAGGTTCTACCGGAATATTTGATAATATGTGGTTTTACAAGGTTCCTGTGCTTGATATGGGAGTACAAGGTTGAAACCTGAATGTTTTAGGCTTTTTGTCTACAATGTCTGGAAAGAACTCTATCATTTGGGCCTTTCCATGGGTGGCCAAGATCCTTGTCACCCCACTCTATACAAATATATCCTTTTTCATTTGTAAGAGGTAGTGCTTTCCCCCTTGTATAATCAATAGGCTCCTTTTAAAAGATTTGAAGACAACTGAAAGGCAATGAATTACATATGGATTTTGGTTTGGGAAGTTACCTGATCTTCCCGGGATGTTCCTTTCTTTGGCTGCTGCTTCCTCAAAGCTTCATACTTTTGCTTTTCTCTTCTGTATTCTGCAACAGCACCATCTGGAGCAAGCTCTTCCTCTGAAGAGTAAGAGAATATAACCTTAGGATAAATAGTAAAAAGACTCGATGGATTCACATTAATATCTACATTCATATCAATATCTACATTCATATCACAGAAGAGGAAGTCAGAATCTAGGACTGGTTTTCCTCCATTTAATTTAAAAATCAAAGCAATAAGCTCTATCAGCTCCACAACTAAGTCCTAGATTAGAAAGTGACTGATGTTAATTTATCAACCAATTTTAAAAACATCTTTCTTATACATTGTACCACTGTAGTTGTTCTTATTTGTACTTATTTGATTATAAAATCACCCATCTATCTCACTTTTAAACAATTAAGGTTTTCCTAAAAGTCAGCAATGCCATTTTACATTATTTCCTTGCCTTATACAATCCAATTTTTTAATACTGGTTGATTTTCCAATTACCTGCCATGTTTGTTCCACAGTTAAAACAACAACACTAATTTAAACAACAAACAACTTTAATTTGATGGCATAATAAAAAATAAATATGTCTAAGAAATAAGTCAGGATAGTTACTAGAAACAAAAATAACATTTACTAAATTAGAAATTAGAAAACAAGTCTATAGATTTGATTCTGCAATAATTCCATATGAAGATTATTTAACATATACTTTTAAAGAACAATTTTGCCTCAAGAAAACAAGTACTAACATTTTACAATACCTTATATGTATATGCATTAATGGAAATTTTATTCTTAAAAAAAAACCAGCCTATCTCTTTTGGTCTTGGGCTAGCAAACCAAGATGAGCAAGATGTAATCAGCACAAGTAATCTTTCTATTCAAGCCTTAGTTTGTTTACCTCTTTGCTACCTAGTTTGAAGAATGGTATTAATGTGGAATGTATTAACAACCTGCCATTTTGTTCAAGAGATTTTCTAACTAAAAAAAAAAAAGTGTCAACTAAGAATCAAGTAACTTTTTATGGTTACCTAATATGATTTTGAAGCTGGTCAAAGGATAAAAAAGGGTTCAAATATGTGGGATAGATAAGTTCTAGAGATCTAATGTATAGCATGGTGACTATAGTTAATAATACTGTGTTGCATATTAGAAATTTGCCAAGAGAGTTGATTTTAAGTATTCTTAACACACACACACACACACACACACACATGAATGGTAACTATGCAAGGTGATGGATATGTTAATTAGCTTGATTGTGGTAATCCTTTCATAATGGCTTATCTAGTTCTTGGCCTTCTGAGATATTTAATTGCCTTGTTTAAGGATGTTTTCCCCCCTCTTCCTGATTTTCTTTCTAATCAAAATGTATAGGCAAACAGCTTCAGGTGGACTGGTTTTTCATTTATATACCTCTGTGATACCAGTATTAAGCCTCCTAAGGTTCTATTTGGACTGCAAAGAAATTGTAACCCAAACATTTTTACATGGTACATACAGTCAAATACAATGACATCTGTTGCACAAACCCAAATGTGTGAAAAATCTGGTCAACTTTTCTACTTCCCAACTGGGACTATCATATTAATATAAAGTGCTTCTTTTTAGTGTATGATCACAGCACATTCATTTTGCATGTTTTCATTTCTCAGCAGTATGCTCAGAGTAATTTCCTTAGCTCTATATTTCTGTTCACTGACTCTCTGTTTAGTTGTATCTAATCAGTTTTTCAGACATAAACTGAGTCATTGATTTTAATAATTATATTTTTTATTTCTAAATATTCTACTTGGTTCTTTTTCAAATTCACTCACTCTTTTTTTGATAGCCTTAGTCTTTTACTATGATTTTTATTCCTTTAAAAATCTCTTTAATTTTTTAAAACATGTTTGTTATGTTGTATCTTTCAGATTGCTTTTGGGGATTCTTCTGTTAAGTCTCTTTCTCCCTAGAGTGATTGTCTCTCATTGTGTTTTCTAATTTTTTATTGTAAGTTTATCTTTGGCTAGAGCTGGATTTCTATGATGTTCCATAGGAATCCTAGGCACCTAGATTGTTGTAAGAGTTCCTAAAGGGAATTTTTGAATTTGTTTCTACCAGGAAATTAAAGAGTTCTATTGATCCAGAGCCATTTTATTTTTCAGATTAATTATTGGCATAGGATTCCTGAACCATATATAGCCTTTATAGCCGTGCCTGGTAGAGGTTTAGAGTTTTGATTTTTATGAGAGACTTATTAAACATATTTTCTTCCTAAACACAGCTTTGAAAAATGACAAGCTTCTTTGTGGTTTTCCTGACCAGGTAGACAACTTTTCTAGTTTCCACCTCTCTTGACTCAAGGCTACATCTCTGTCCATGTGAGATTAAAACCCCAGCCTCTAGCTACTAGAGCCTACATCTGGTTCTAATATCCTCCTGGGCAACTATTGTATCAACTTGCCCACTGAATAGCTCTGGTTATGCTTTCCCTGTATTCCTGGGACCCAAGAATTCCTTTTCTTCCTTTCTTACCTTCTCTTTCTCTCTCTCTCAAGCTTAACTAAGTACTTAAATTAGGCTGGGTCATATTTTTATACAGCATTTCTATATATTTTTAGGAAAAGGAAGTTCTGCGTTAACTCAGTCCATGTTGCCAGAACAGGAAGTAGCACATTCATTTCTCATGTTCTTGAATCCCCCTGAATAAACAAAATTGAATAAGTGACTGGATGATTTTAGTGACATAAAACTGGCTCAAAAAATACACAAGGAGTTTGAAAAATTCAGTTTCTCTTGGGTCAGAGTGCTCTATTTTTACTTTTCTTATAAAATTCAATATACACTGGATGATAACTCATAAATAATAATGATGTAGTATGATGACTGTTTGTCATTAACTGAAATTTCTCTAAAACATATGCTAAAAAAATAGGAATGAAGAATTGGGGGGAAACATTTACTAAGGACTTCCTATTATGTTATGCACCATGCTAAGGTGCCTTAATTATCCATGAAAAATATCTATAAACCTACTTTACAAATGAGGAAACAAGATAGGACCACAATTAGAATATAGTAAGGCTGGGATTTGAGTCCAGGTCTTTATGATACTAAAGGCCCACACTGTGCCCTACTGTCTTCTATTAAAACTTTGGTTCAGAAAAGAAAATTTACTAAGTGTTCCCCATACGTTTGGCACTCCGAGAAATGCTGTGAAAGATATCTAAAATATATTTGATAAAGGATTTTTGTTCTAGAAGGTAATCTAAGGGGTGAAATGAGCGCAGCATATATGAAAATACTTAAGAAATCAAGCTGTTGAGTATAAATATCAAAAGGCTGATTCTTGGATAGAATACCAACTTTCTAGTGGGCTTAAAGATGATCTATGTTATAGTGTTAGAATAAAATGTTTAAAGTATTCTGGCTATCTCTGAGATAAAATAAGGTAATATATTTGAAAGGGCTTGGTGAAGAAAATGTCCAACATCAATATAACCATCAATTTACCACAGGAGCATCAATTTATTAGAGCACCAGAACTAGAAATTAACTTGAAGATATTCTAATATAACTCCTCAGTTTACAGGTGAGGTCACCAAGGTCCAGGTAAGTGAGTTACTTAGCTAGGATCCCATGCAGAATAGCAGCAGAGCCTGGGCTAAAACCTGTGTTCTGACTCTTGGTTTAAGTGACAACCTGTAAAGAGACTGAGGTTAATTTCTATACTTTTGCCTCTGTATATTATAAAGAATGTTTCTAACCCTTCTCTTAGGAGCTAGTCAGAAACTTAATTATTGCTCCACTTGAATTCTTTGTTACAAAACCTTTTTTGTTCCAAGCATAAAGGAGTGATGACTATTCAACTATAGGTTACTTAGCTAATGAACCAATGGTATCCATCTACAAATCTCATTTTATAGATAAAAGGGCTTATACCCTCTACTGTCTCAGGACCAGAGCTCAAAAACCTAACACCTCCAAGTAGCTCAACATTCATTCATAAGAAAAAAAAAAATTTACTGAATGATTATTATGTGTTGGAAAATGCTAGTAACTGCTTATAAATGGTTTAAAATAGATCTAGACCAACTATTTCAAGGAAAATTTTAAAAAATTCCCATAATAAATGAAAACTCTTATATAAATAAAAGTAATGTGTTAGTGAAAATTTAGCAAACAGCATTTAAAAACAAAAGGGATACACTTTAATGAATAGAGAAAAATATCAATGCTACTTATATGTAGCTATTATCTCATCAGATTTTCTGGAAGCTACAAAGCATGTTTTTATCAAACTTTAGATACATCAGCTCTTCAATTAATTCTAGGAAAAGTACCAGACTTGAAAATAGCTAATATGATAGCTAACAGTTCAAGTTATTTACTATGTGCCAGATATTAGTATCTGATTTACTTGTTTAATCCTCAAAATCAACATTAGCCCCTTCTGCCAATAAGAAAACTAAGGCAGTATGAGGTTAAATAATTTCCTTATCTCAGGGATTATGAACACAGGGATATAAACCCATGTAGTCTGACTTTAAGTACAAGTTCACAACCAGCTTGGCTATTTCTTTTTCATGTCTGAGACACAAGAAAACTTAGAAGAAAATATTCCAATTTGACATAAAAATGCATCAGGTCACCAGCTGGATGTATCCTGATGAAATAAAATCCTACCAAAAAAGGCCCTACATACCTTCCAGGCTATAATAAATAGGAAGTGCAGTCTGCCAAAGTGTGGGTTTATATAAATAATATCTACCTAGAAAGAATCCTTTATGGCTGTTTCTTGATTCTCCTTAATTGAATATTTTCCCCTCATCTGAACCTTTAAACACTTTGTAGCTTCTATCACACCATATTGTAACAGCCACTTTGTACTGCCCCATAGGACACACACGGCAGGGACTGTGCTGTTTGTGGCCTAGCATTTACCTTGTACTCAATAAAGTATGTACTCAATAAAAAGTAGCTGAATGGACAATGAACAGATTGATCATATTTAGATCTTAAATTACAATAGTGTCCACAGTTGCCTTACTGCTCTTGCTGTATGGACTGGGGGCTTGCACAAACTTTGGGAACCTACCATAAAAATACTTTTTCAATAGATAATTGCCCATTGAGTTGAGTTTTAAGGAATTTGACAATTTCTGACACTTACTTAAATAGAAGAGAGAGGAGCAGGAGAAGTCAACTTTAAGCTGTTACCCCTGATTAAGGCTCCTGGAGCACTGAGCTTTCTGGGTAGAAGCCTGTGAGACTTGCAGCCATTCACTGAAGCTCTATCATCTCCTTGAGGAGCTACAGGGGATAAACTACACATCCACCTCATCCCCCCAGCCCAGTCAGAATGCCTTTTTGGTTTGTTTTATTAAGAAAATCCATTATGGAAATAATAATGGAATATTCTGTGACATTAAAATAAGAGCCTATACACAATCCATTCTTTATTGTAAAGAATTATAATCCACACTATTTATTGAGTGATTGGAGGCTGAACTTGTAGCAATTTTGTTTTAAAATAATTGGAAGTTACTTAGATGATATCTTTAAAAAGTGAGTAAGAAGAAAGCTGGTCTCTTTAGCCAATGAAACTGCCAGAATAAAAATTTATTCACAACAAATAAATTATTTAATGAAAATGTCTATATGCACATTTAAAAACACTAGGCAGAAGCTTGGGCAAACACTAGGCTAAAAGTCTATAATTTTTTTCTGTATATGAATTAAAATAAGAAATCTAGGATTTTAATTCATTTTATTTAACCAATTTTTATTTTCAGCATATTTTTTATTCCACAAATCAAACAATACTGGCTCCATCTGGTGGTCAAGATAAGTCTCTAGCATTAGATGAAAATTAGTCAAAAATGGTTAAATAATTTAGGGAACATCTGAAGTATGCTTCAGCATTGAACAGTGAACATCAAAGTATGCTTCAGCACTGCACACTGGTTAAATGGAAGTCAGCCTACATTTACATGGAGCTTCTATTTTTCTTCCATTTGTTTATCCTAGCTTCATTGCTTCATGTAATTTGGGGGCTTAAAGTAATTCTCAAAATAAAGTAATACAGAATATTTCCCTTTGTGTTTTTATATTAGCTGGCTTGAGAAATGTGAAGGTAACAAGTTGTAATACAGTTAAATTTATCCAAAGATTTTCAGATTGTATTCCATTTTGGACTATAAACCACAAAAACACTGATTTTCAGCTGTATTTTCCATTAGATACTTCCAGAAGGGGTAGCATGTAAAAATATATGAGAGTTCATATCTAGGGGTTCTGTGTATTTATATTCTACTGGCAGCTTAATTTTCAAATTCAGTATGAAAGGAGAAGGTCCAGAATCACAACACAAAATATTCAGTACTAATAAGCTTAGGCAGCAATAACTGCTCATTTTACAGATGAAAAAACAGGTTCAGAGAGGTTAAGTGTGTTAAGCTGGGAATATCAGAAACCAGATTATCTGACAAGTCAATGTTGTTTCCTCTCTACAAGCACTACTATGTGTATTTTCTCTTTGCAGTGCAAAATCACTCCACATATATTTCATTACAATCTAAAAATCACTTTTTCCCTTAGTAGTTCCCTTAATATTTTGTCTTAAGCTATTAGAAATTTTTAAAAACTTGTTTTAAAGCTCCATTCCTATCCAAATACAAAATTGAACTTTTTGTTTTTCAGAGCATATTGCTTCGTTGAGCTTATAATTCAAATAGCAGTCATGTTAGTAATAACTTTGTCATAATAGCTTATAACTTTGTCATAAATAAATTACCACAGTTTTATACTAAATGAACTTAAGTGAAGAGATGAAGAGAACTTAGTTCATTAAAGAAGGTTCTGAACACTGAACATTAAATTAGGCTTAATTGGCTTATCTTTTACTAGTAAAGTTTTTCACTATAGAGATTATCGATAAGCTTTGTATCAGATGTTTCTTCATTCTTCTTAATAATGACCATAAGAACCAATTACGTTATGTAAATGATCCCTAAGAATTACAGAGGGACAGAGCTGGCTTTTCCTCTGGGGGCTCCAGCTTTCCACCTGTCAGCTGTAGTCTGTTGTTCCTGTTCAAATTTACCTCATTCTCCCTCACACAGACCTCAGGACTAGCACACAGGTTGATTGATGTTGCCCCCAGGTCCCTCAACAGAGCACACTTTGTACTTCTCCAGATGGTGTGATCCACAATTCTTGTAGTTTGATGGCCATTTTGACAACATCCCTATGTTGCCCTCTCATACTGGATGTAGAAACTACAAATTATATACTTTGTATTGTAGCAATAAGAAAAAAAATACAACATTCTTTAAGATAAAAAGATTTCATGAAGTCAATTAGGGAGGATAATAAAGAAAGAATTGTTACTTGACAACATCCCTATGTTGCCCTCTCATACTGGATGTAGAAACTACAAATTATATACTTTGTATTGTAGCAATAAGAAAAAAAATACAACATTCTTTAAGATAAAAAGATTTCATGAAGTCAATTAGGGAGGATAATAAAGAAAGAATTGTTACCTAACACTGCCTAAGGCTATGATTCGCTTAGCCTATTCAATACTGCAGAATATCTGTGTTCCTAACAGTACTTACAGGAGGGTTCTATTGTTTTGTAGTGAGGTATTTTTCTCCAAGTAGTTAGAAAAGTTTACAAAAACAGTCCTTAAATACTTGCACGTGTAGTATGGCAGGAACATTCTTATATCCTCTGTAACTGAGGCAACTAAAGTAATAAAGTGGTTCTATAATACAAGTACAACCAATATTACCAGCACTATCGCCATTTTTTAGGATGTAGCATGTGTGAGACAATACTAAAAACTCTGTGGCTGCTTTCTCACTTAATTCTGTAACAATAGAAGGGGTATTATCATCTCTATTTTATGCATGAGGAAACAGAGGTTCAGAGAGGTTAAGTATCTTGCCCAATATTATAGGCTAATAAATGATAGAGCAATGATTTGAAATCAGGCCTGTTAAACTTCAAATTCCATGCATTTTTGATTCCAGTACACTGCAAACTGTAACGGGAAGGGAGGGCAATATTATTTAAGGGAGTGAGGGAAAGAAAGGCAGTTTCTGATGTTAAGGAGCTTATAGGCTGGAAAAGCGATAATGAGATAACACCTCACACCAGTCAGAATGGCTGCTACCCAAAAGACAAAGAGTAACAAGTATTGGCCAGGATATGGGGATAAGGGAACCTTTCTACACTGTTGGTAGGAATGTTAATTGGTGCAGCCACTGTGGAAAGCGGTACAGAGGTTCTTCAAAAAATTAAAAACAGAAATACGATATGACCTAGCAATTCCACTTCTGGCAATTTATTCAAAGAAGACAAAATCACTAATTCAAAAAGATATGGGCACACCTATGTTCACTGCAGCATCTTTACAATAGCAAAGATAGGGAAGCAACTCAAGTGTCCATCAATAGATGGATGAATAAATAAGATGTGGTACATATATACATAATGGAATGTTATTCAGCCAAAAAAGGGAGGAAATCTTACCATTTACAACAACATGGATGACCTAGAGGGTATTATGCTGAGAGAAATAAGCCATGCAGAGAAGGACAAATATCATATAATTTTACTTATTTGTGGAATCTAAAAAACAAAACAAACAAAAAAGAAATAGACCACAAACATAAACAACAGACTGTTAGTTACCACAGGAAGTAGGGTGGAGAGATGGGTGAAAGAGGTGAAGGGGATAAAAGGTAGTGACTGCAAATTGTAAAATAAGTTATTCTTAGGAAAGGAAGTACAACTGGAGAATATAACCAATAATATTGTAATATCTTGGTATGCTAATGGGGTAACTACACTTACTGTGGCAAACTCTAGTAATGCATGTAATTATCAAGCCACTGTTGTACAGAAGAAACCAATATTATATAGAAGCTTTATTCCAATTAAAATAAACAAAGTTGTTTTTGCTGTAAAAAAGAAAAAAAAAGAGAGAGAGCGAGATCCTGATAAAGTACTTAGGAAATTCATGCTGAGTAAGGAGAGGGCAAGTTGGCAGGAAGAAGTGGCAGTGTAACTAACTGGGCCTCAAAGGAGAAACCCCATGGCAGGTGTGGGAGACATCAGAACCAAAGCATGAAGGCAACATAGTGCAGTACGCACATGAGGAGGAAAAGTGTTTTGTGAAAATGAATAATGAGGGAATGAAATGGAGAATAAGAAAAGTAAGATAAAACTGATCATTAAAGTAATGAATTTGAACTTTATTCGGTAAGCAATGAGCAGCCACAGTTTATCATCTTACAGGTACTAAGTTTATAAGTGTTTGTGAACCTTTAAAACTAAATTAAGTGTGTTGAACCACCCTAAATATGTGCAATGATTTGAAAGCACCATGCCATTATTTCTGGCTCTGATGTCAGAAACTTTTACCTGCGTGGACCACGTTCTCTACTATAGGGACAAAAATTCTGGTTCAGATTTCACCCCTCTTCTCCAATCCCCATCTTAGATGAATGATATCTCTAATAAGCTTAATTTTGAGATGAGGTGAGGGTAGGAAAAAGTCATTAAAATATGTTCATCTGAAGTCAACCTGTGTCCAAATGTGCTTCTGGAACATGGGGTTGGAGGATGAGTTGAATGGGGATTATTTTGTTCAATCTCAGTGGTAATGCTGTGAATTGTAGGCCAGCTCCCAGTCTGCTTAATTTGGCTTCCAGCTACCGTCATATTACTTATGCCATATTTTATTTTATTTTTTAAGGAAACAATGCTTTGCAGTTTTATAGTGGAAAGAATACTGTACAGAATTCTGACTCCTCAAATCTACTGTTTAAGTTAGGGTGAGTACTAAATATCTTTAATGCTTTGGTTTTTCATTTGCAAAAATGGAAACTATAATACTTGTTTAATCTATTCTCAGGACTGTTATAGAACTAAATGTAATAAGGCATGTGACAAGACTTTGTAAACTATTCATGTTATATAAATACGAGGTATTATTATTTGGCAATGAATACAGGGCACCATATTTTATGTCCATAGCTACTTTATGGTTATGCTTCCTTTAAACAATGAGATCTCATTTGAAGAAGCAAAGAGTAGATACAATATTTTTCATTTTATTAACATATTTGAATAAAAAACATTTCTGTATATTAAATCATACTTTCAAAGCACCAACAAAACTTGTAATTGGAAGAAATGTGGAAAATGCTTTTGTGAAGTGAAGTATCAAACCCTTAATTTATATTTCTACAAATTTGGATGTTCAAATGTAGCATTCGTATCATGAAGCTTAGCTGTAATTCTAAATTTGCTTAAGAATAAGCAGTATCTGCTGGCATGCTGACAGAATGACAATGCCTGGCTACTTCTATCTTCTACCTGTAGCTAACACTTACACAAAAAGTGCTTTCTATGTGCCAGTCTGTATTCTAAGTGCTTCATGCAAAATAACTATTTAAATATAACAGCAAAGTAGCTGCCACTAGAAAGACCAGAGCAGAACACTTGGAAACCTATTCTTTTGGAAAAAGCTGAAAACTGGAAAAGCATGTGATGAGTGAATGTGAGTAAGCTCTGACCATGATAGACACCACAGCTGGACCCAAGAATATGAGTTCCTAGAGGACAGGAACTATCTTGTTATATTCACTATTTCATGTCCAGAGCTTAGATCAGTGCCTATAAGCTTTTAGGCATTTGATGAATATTATTTGAATGAATGAATGAAGATGGTTTTTTTAAAAAACGGAAAGTGATTTTTTTCAGAGGAAAATGGATTTCTACCTAGAGAAAGTAATTGAAAGAGAGAGCGGGGACATGGCAGGGGCAAGCAGAGGAGGCTGAGTAACTGGCCTTCCTTGTCCCAGAGCTGCAATCATCAAAAAAATGATCAGGAAACAACAGAAATATAATACTCATCAAGATGATTCACCAACTAAAATTAAAGTCTCTGGACTCTTATTTTACAAAAACACATTTACTGGAGAAAAGAAAAATTTTTTTTAAGTGCTTCAGTTTTAAAATGCCATAAATTAATCCTTTAGTAAAGAAGGATTATTTGGGTTTGGTTAATTTCATAAACTGAAATCATTACTAAGCAATCTTACACTTTTTTTATTGGTGAAGTGAAAAATTTCTCACCCTCTCATTTTGGATTAGAACATAATTACAGACACATTCTCACTGATTAATTAAAAAAAAATCTTTGGCTTAGTCACAAAACAAAGCCAACACATTGAATGGACTAGATTCAATATTTTGAGTTAGAACTTCACATTCTATTCTCAGCTCCAGCACTCACTGGAGTGAAAGGCTCAATTTGGCTTCACGAATGCTTTGTCTCTATTTTCTTAGATGGTAGACTCAGTATTAACTACTATTGTCTTGAAGACATGAAATGTACTGAATTTATTAGTGTGATATGCTGTTAAAATACCCAAAATAGTAAGTGTGAATAATAGGAAAATAAGCAACCCAATCTTGAGAAATATTTCTGAGGAATACTTAACTAGATTCTATCCCAATAGTCTGCCTGTCAGTGTCTTCACAAGATATCACAGACTAGCAAAGTCTTTGGCTGTGGTAAATATTGCAACCATTTTCTCTTCAATTACAATCAAATCAGTAAGAATAAACATAATTATCTTTTACATATGCCTCATATGGTACCTTGGCACAGAACGGAGTAAAGTGTAAGGGATTTCTCCATGAGTTCTGTCAAGGAACAAAGGACTTATTTTTTATGTGTTTTCCTATAGCAGACATAGCTCCTTAAGTCACTGATAATATTATAACTAAGATGTTCAGCAATAAAGCAGAAAAGAGTGGTAAAAGGAAATTAATACTGCTAATTCTTGGTTGGGATTATTGAAAGGAGCCCAAAGTGTAAGGTTGTTTTAGAGAGAAAATATAGTAATACAGTGTCTAATATTCACTGTCAAATAGCAACAATAAAACTATAGACTTAGATTTTATAGTAAAACTTTTATTCAGTATTATTTCTTAGGTGTTCCAAGAGCATGTAGATATTTTGTTATTAAGTCTTAAATTATGATAATGAGGAAAAGAATAAAAATGGCTGCATGAAAAATTCCACAGCCCTTCTTGCTCTATGTTCCAGAGACAACCTGCAAGATAAAATGTGCCATGCTTTCTCTTATCTCCATGTACTTGCATGCACTGTATTCTCTGTCTGAAAGACCTTTATTCAACTAATTTACTCACCTGAGCTGCAACCTCAAAAATTTGTACAAGTGAGAAGTTTCTAGTGCACAAAATGATCCTCTGAGAGGTGGAAAGAAATTAGAATGTTAGAATGCTATTTATTTTTGTTGTATCTTTTAAGCTATTTTTTTTTTTGGTATATGTTACATATAAAATACAATATTTGTTCAGTGGTACCTACATATAAGTCATAAATACATTAAAAAAATACATATATTGGAAGTGTTCACAATTTATTTTACAACCCAAATGTCCCTCAACTGACAAATGGATAAAATGTGGTCATAAAATGGAATGATATTTGACCACAAAAAGGAATGAAGTACTTGATACAACCTACAACACAGATGAACTTTGGAAACATTATGCCAAGTAAAAGAAGCCAGTCACAAACGGTTACAGGTAGTAAGATTCCATTCATATGGAACGTCCAGAACAGAGAAATGTGTAGAGACGGAAAACAGATTAGTGGCTGCCCAGGGCTTGCGGAGGAGAGGCAGAGTTTGCAGCAGGAGATAGTGAAGGACGCAGGGTTTCTTTTTGAGACATTGAAAATGTTCTAAAATTGTGCTGATAGTTGTAGTTATCTATAAATATACCAAAAACCATGGAATTGCACACTTTAAGTAGGTGAATTGTATGATATTGTATGAATTGTACTGTATCTCAGTAAAACTGTTAGAAATAAAAAAGACTTTATTCTACAGGTATAATAAAACATTTGTGGAAACTACTGGTTTCAATTATTGATGATTCTACTTGGGTGATTGTGTCTAGAAAGATATGTTGCCATTTGCCTTCCCTTTGCTCCTTCAAACCTTTATGAGAATGAATATACACTATGCTATAGTAATAACTGGTAGTTTGTTTCTTTTACCTGCTAACCTACACACCTTACATCCTCACCCACATCACGGGCTAAAATAATTTTCAGGCACCTTAACAAATTAAAAGGAAAAGTAAAATAATAAAATAACTAGGGGAAAATATGGACGAATATTTAAATCATCTTTATCAGATACTTGGGAAGCTTTAAAAACTACTCCCACCTGGATCTCACTTCCAGAGCTTTCGAACTTCCATGTGATTCTATTCTGCAGGAAAGTTTGAGAACCATTGGTTTAGTGATGGAAAGATCAGGAAATGAACTTAAATGATGACTTGAATATTGAAGCAATATTCATTACATACTGAAGACATTTCAGGAAGAGGGAACCATGATACTGAAAGCTGCAGTGGGAAATAGGTGGGCATGCAGACAAACTTACTCTGTATGTAGCACAGGATCCCGAGCAAGAGATGAAACTAGTGTGGCAGGCAAAGTTTAGGTCATTTAGGTAGGCATGTAGGGCCTTGTATGGCACGGGAAGGACTTTATCATGTAGGAAATGAGATGCCACTGAAGAATTTTATGAAGGGGATTGACACATGATCGAATTTGTGTTTAAGAAAAGCCACACACAGAATGTATTGGCAGGAACTGAGATTAGCAACAGAGATCATTTGGCAGCCTGTTAGCAGGTTGTTAAAATAGCCCCACAGAAAAATTGTGGCTGAAATGGTCATGGTAAGACCTAAGGTGCAGACTAGAAACCTGTTGGGAAAGGGGTGGAGTTTGTAAGAGAACAAAGAACAGATTTGTTTTGAGAATACTGCAGTATTTTGAAATCTAAATCTAATTCTATCCACTCAGAAAAACATGCTACCACTAATCCTTCACTGACACATGATAAATGATATTTTTCTCTAAAAATAACTCTAGGTATCTATACAAAACCGTTTCCAAAATAATCATCCCTGAGATTTTGTATTTCACATTCATTTGAAGAAATCTTGAGAAATTTTTAATTTCCTCAGTAAAATAACAAATTTCCCTGAGGTTATAACCTCTACTTCTACAAAGTTTCTTAAAAGAAAAATAAAATCTAAGGAAATCTAAGAAAAAAAAACAAAAAAACCCAATTACATAAAAATTAAAGCTGTCTTGTGAGGTACTACAAGCTCTAATGTGAGATTTCAAAACAGTAAGTCCTTGATCACAGTAAAGCTAGTGGTTTTCAAAGTGAGACTGTTTTTTGATCCTGTTTCATCAAAATTATTTACTATTGATGATTTCTGCCTCATACAGGTTATTTCTTGTATAAAATCAAGGTTTTATAGACTATTAAACTCATGTTACAGAAATTAACATGTGATAAGAATGTGCCCCTCCTCTAGTCAGGCTCATTGTTCATTTCACCTGTCAGGGAAGCTTTCTTGTCTATAGATGTTCTCCCTGCTCTGAATGTCTCTAAATTTTATAGTTGATCTGCATGCCAAATTTAGTACTTGGAATATTGTATGTTAATTATGAATACTGTTTAATTATGACTATTAATTATTAATTCTGTTTGGCTATTAATTATAAAATATCTGTTTCCCATGAATTAGTCTTGTTCTACCCAGCAGAGGCTAATCATTTCAGAGCTAGGAGGAACCATCCTGGGTTTTTTTCTGGGCTGAGCACAGTGTTATTAGACATTTCTTATAAGCCAGTGATTTTGAACTCTTTGGACTGTGACATGTTATAGGAAATGTATTTTTCATTTGAGTTCTACACACATACATGAGTGGTATATAACTAATACTTAAACTGTTTATATAAGGTTGAACTGTACAACATACAACCATCTATTGCTTTGTTTACCTACAAAAATGGCAATTTCATATGATTCAACCAAATATAATGAACAATGATTACTACAGGCGAGGCACTCTGATGCTTTCTGGCCTACGCCATCCCATTAAATAAAAAATACTGCTTTCATGATCCACCAGTGAGGATTTGAAAAACCTACTTCTAACCTTTAACCTACAGGCTAGGCCTGCCCCTACCTTAAGACTTAAGCTAACAGGATAAGAGGATTCTGAGACTCCCAAGTGGACCAGAGCAGCAGCGTAAAGATGAAGCAAGTAATAAAGAAGGTGCAACTGCATGGAAACTCTCTGTGCAGTTAGCAGAACTGGCAAAGATCATATTAATGGACAGATTCAGAAGTTAGAGATTTTGACTAAATTTCTTCTGATTTGACACAACTGAATCAATCACATAATGAAGAGTATGATTCAGCATAGTTACTGGTAATGTTCAGAATAAGGGTTATCCTTTGCGACAGTGACATGTTTTATAAGGCTCTCTCCAAAGTCCTTTCCTGAATCCAAAAAACTACATGTAATGCCAGATTTCTTTCCACAAAGAAGGGAAGCCCATAGGGAATATTTCTGTCTGACACTTCTTTTCTTGCTTTCTATAAGATCAGCATTATGCTAGATGAACTGAAACTTTCCATGCTGCGTAAAATTTTCTAAAAGTGAGGCTTATTCACTTTTGTTAATAACTTGTGAAACAGTACAAATGATAACAGATTGCAGACATTCTGCTTATATTGTGATTAAGCTTTTAGCTTATTAAAAATGATGTTTACATAAAGATCTTGTACAAATGCTTAATTATTAACCATTCTGTCAATGAAAACTAGAAAACATGAGTTCTTATCCAAAGGACTCAACTAAACTATTAATCAGACAGATGCTGAAACATGCATGGGTAAGTGTCACTATCAGCAGCACTAAGGTAAAGCTAAATGAGACTAGACTTCAAACAAGAACAGAGGCATGCAGACTAACATGGGAGCAGTAAAAATACTGTTAGCTTGCTCATTGGTGCTTGTATTATGCGCCTGCATACTACCCCCTCTCATCCTTTACGTTACCAACAACTTTATCTGATGGAGCAGTGTTGACAGTTTGAACTGGTGCCAGCCCTACTGATGAGGAACAAGGTGGAACACTTGCTGGCTGGGAAGAATGTTTCCTTTTTAGGAAGTAGCAGTAAGATGATACATAGAAACATGATTGGAATGGACTATCACAGGCTGCTGATGTAAGAAATGTTTTTAGTTTTTGGAAAACAAAGTATTAAAGCCAAATAAATGGGCAATGTATATAAGAAAGCACTCAAACACTGAGATGAAAAAGATAAATCTTAAAGAAAGAAATAATAATTGGTCACATAGATATACACACTACAATTGAACTAAATTCTAGTTGGTACAAGATTATGTTTGGTCCTTTTGCAACAGCAGATTAAACATAAGAAGAATAGTAAAGACAAGAATAAGTCCTAGTCAGCTGAGAGGCCTGACTACTCACCATGTCAATCAAAAACCACAGGTAACCTATGATGCCAACATACAAAACAGATGGTAAATAAATTACTTGTTTGATTGCAGGAAAGTAAAACTTGAGACAGTTAACTTTTATAATTGTAAAAGCTAGTAAGGGCAAATGGAAACGGTAGTTTCATCAATAAATACCTTTCTTAAACTCAGTGTAGATGTATTCCTTCTCAAGTGTTGGACCAATATAACCCACCTACTTTCATCTGCTCCATCCACAAATCTCACGGTGGAACATAAGGGTAGCTACTCTATCTTCTTCAGTGAATAGTGAACCTTAATATCCATTGTGCTATTCTCCACAACTTTTGTGAACCTGAAAATCTGTTTACCCACAATGCAATGATAAATAATGTGCCTGATATCCTTCAAAAGGAGCCACAAAAATCCAGAAATGTATTTTGAAATGTCAGAGGGAAAATATCACATTCAGGATAGTTTTAGTGCTAGATATTTTGATATATGAATTAATTTTATTGCGTGCCTTATGTAAAATATATACATCTATGGTATATATCTATGTATGTAGACATGGCTAGTTTTCCACTATCTCAGCATAGTTGAATACTTTAAGTAATTCCTTCTAGGTAAAAGAGTTTACAAATATCTTTTTCTCTATTACCAAACAACAACAAAAAAGGTGACAATCATGCCTACTCACTTTACTTAACTAATTAAAAATAAATTTATTTAGCATTAGAATATTTTGCTGTGGTTCTGGCTTGAATAGTTGTTGAAAGAGATAATTTCTGGTGGGGAAGAGAAGGTAACAACATGGGCAAAATATGGAGGAATCTGATGGTAAAGCAATACATTCTGCAATCCATTGTGTAAAAAGTACAACTGCAATAAATATGATAGTAGCAACTAATTTGTCAATTATTAAAAAAGTACTTTAATCCAAGATACAGAAAATAATATAATCTTAAATATACAGTGCTTTTGATTTTTTTTTTTCATTTTGAGATGACAGTCAAAAAGTAAAGGCAGATTCATAATCACTTTTCTGGAAGTAAAGGCTCTCTTAGCTCTCATGAAGGACTGCACAATACTCCACAAAATATTTTACTAGATATTGACTGTTACAACTAAGGAAAGAGGGCTATAGTTGGTCTCAGGAGATTAAAACAGACAAAAATTCTAGTGGGGAAGACATAAAACAGTAAATAAATAAAAGAGATAGTGTATCAGAAGGTGATAAGATAAAACAGAGAGTGACGTAGGGGAGAACAATTAGGGAGTACTAAGAAGAATTGGTCAAAGGAGGCCTCAATGAGAAACAGATCTGATAAATAAGAATGAGTCTTATGGGTATTTGGAGGAGCTGAGTCTAGACAGGGTAGCAGCATGTGCAATGGCCCTGAAGTAGGGAGCATGCCAAAGGTATATTAGCAAAGAGGGAAGTATAAGGAGAAGAAATCAGAGGTGAAAGGACAAGGGGAGGGGACACAGATAATGTAGACCCTCATAGACAAACATAGAGGCTTTGGCTTTTAAGAAACTCATTGGTGGGTTAAAAAAAAAGGAATGACAAGATCTGACAGATTTTTAAAAGACCATCTGGCTACTATTTTGAGAATAGACTTTCAAAGGTCACTGGTGGAAAGAGAGATCAGTTAGGAGACAGTTGTACTAATCTAGGTGTTAGATGACTGTGGCTCCCACCAGGGTGGTAACAGTGGAAGTGGTCAGATTATATGCCCTTGATTTGCTGATCAATTGGATGGAGATGCAAAAGAAAGATAGGAGTCAAGGTAACTCTAAGATTAACTGATAGGAAGACTACAGAAGGAGCAGGTTTGGAAGATAAGATCAGTAGTTCGATTTGAGACATATTAAGTTTAAGATGCCTGTTAAAGAAGGTGATTCAAAGAGGAGGGAGTGATCAACAGTACAACATTCTGGGATAGATCACTTAAGAAAAGGACTAAGCAGTTAACTTGTGGGGATGGAAGTCTAATGAGCAAATTTAAGAGGGAATGGGAGGAGAGGAATTGGAGATGGCAAGCATGTACATAATTTCTAGGAATTTTTCTGGGAAGAGGGACAAAGCTAAAGGGCAGTAGATGGAGGGGAATGTGGGGACAGGAGAGTTTTTGCTTTTTTTAATGGAGAAAATACTACATGTCCTCATGCTGATAGTAAATAATCCAGTGAAGAAGGAAATTGCTGATGCAGGAGACAGAAGAAAACTGTTGGAGTGATGTCTGCAAGTAGGTGAGAGGCAGCAGGATATCCTGCACAGGTGGAGGAGCTGGCCTAGGAGTGTGAACAGCTCAGGAGGGCAGATGAGCAAATGGCACAAGATATAGGTGAGTTAGTAGTTGTGGTGATAGGAGTTTTCTTTTGGTTATCGTTTAGTATATACTTTATTTTTGTCCTTTCTCTTTGAATATAGTTTCTTTTGCTTATACGTAAGAAACTCCACTCCTCTTTACCAGTGGTTGGTCCAGGTCCCATGTTCATTCTCAGTAGACCCAGTTTTGGCCAATGATATGCAAAGGGAAGTCTGCTAGGAAAAAAGATCTTCCCATAAAGAGAAAGGTCCAAGAGGAGAAAGGTCTTTTACATCTACCTTTCCTTCCTGCTTTGAATGCTATTCTATGAAGACATGATGCTTATAATGCTTAGAGCTGCTGTAGACATCTTACGACTGTGAGGGAAAATCTATAGTGTATATGCCAATAATTGTACAGATATGAGTAGACTATTAGGTTCATCAGGGCAAAGGTCTTTTTTTAAGCTTTATTGAAGTATAACTGACAAAGAAAATTGTAAGATATTTAAAGTTTACACTGTAATGATTTGATACACAAAAACATTGTGAAAGGATTCAGAGGTCTCTGTTTTGTAACCTGGTGTCTCCACAGAGTACAAAGAATGGCTGGCATAGTATACACTCAGAAGTATTTACTGAATAAATGAACTCTGGTCATAATGGACCATGTTCTTCATAAACTCATAGCAAATAAAGACATAATCACACTCCTATGCTCTAAATAGTAAGATGGGGTAACTACAGAGTGCAAAGAAGCTGAGGCAGGTTCAGGGTACCCTCGACTCTGAAACACTGAGATTCCTAGATTGTGAAATCAGCTTGCCACTGTTTGAACACTCATTGTTTTACTGTGTATCAATATTTTCTGATAACTTCTTCAATTCCCTTATAAAAATAAATATATTTTACATAATCTTTATATATATATATTTAGTAAGACACAAATAAGGTCGTATCTAGGGTAACATTTGTTTTATTCATTAACTTCATTTTTTCCCTTTGTCTCCATCTTTTTTTGACCTAAGAGTATAATTATACTGATGAAATATTTTACCACAGCTCTCACCAGTTTTTATTGAAAAGTATACAGGATGCCCTGTTTTAAACATTTAAGAGTTTCAATGTCTGCTTTTTTCTTTAGAAGAATTATATTTCTGTGTTTCAAGCCAGTATTCTTTCCCCCTTTCCTTTTAGCAGATATCATTATCTTTTTCTTCTGGACTCAGTTTTGTATACCTGAGTACAATGAGCTCCTTCACTATACAACAGAAGATAAAGTAGTTACACTTTTATTATAGGAGCACACATGTTGCATTATATGCACAGGAATAAAGTTAAAGTTGAAGTGTCCAAAACCTGGACTAAAAACCATATTTATGCTGCTGAAGGCAAGAAAAGTTATTTAGTCTACAGTAACGAGTAAGTAGCAGCAAAACAAATATTTGGTTGACTGTGGAAAGCCAATGTTTTCATTACTTGTTACAAGCATAAATGCTAAAAACAGGCTGACCAAGCACATTCTAATAGCAAATAACACATGTATTCATTACTTTTGATCTATATAAAACTCTGATTAATAATTTATGGATTTATGTGTAATAAAGGTATAATCAACTTTGGCCTTAAATGTGTTCACTAATATTATATACAAGAATATAATACCCTACCTATACAAAGCTATAAATATGCTTCTTTGCATACACATACACATACATAAACTTCCTGCTTATAAAAGTGCTTTAATCTAGTATAATATACTCAGCATACTATTAATTGCCTATTTGTCTACATGTGTAAATAACTGTTTTGGAAATCTGCAGAACAGTTATAATTTGATGGGTGCTTGCTATGCAAAAAAGTCTATAATTGTAGTTTATATATTATTAAATATCTTATAACACATTTGCTTATTTATCATTACTCCCATCTTACAGACAAGGAAACTGAGGTTCAGAAATGACTTGCTTAAGATTGCTGATTCCCCAAATCAGAGCACATGATGAAGTTCTTATCTGTCTGAGATAGAATTCTGTAAAATCATACTCCTGACAATGCAGCAGAGGGGCTGAAATATCTCACAAATAAATGCAAGATTTTACCCCGAGTAGCCAAAACAATCCTGAGAAGGAAGAATAAAGCAGGGGGGATCTTGCTACCCAACTTCAAGCTCTACTACAAAGCCACAGTAATCAAGACAATTTGGTACTGGCATAAGAACAGAGCCATAGACCAGTGGAACAGAATAGAGACTCCAGATATTAACCCAAACATATATGGTCAATTAATATACGATAAAGGAGCTATGGTCACACAATGGGGAAATGACTGCCTCTTCAACAGATGGTGTTGGCAAAACTGGACAGCTACATGTAAGAGAATGAAACTGGATCATTGTCTAACCCCATACACAAAAGTAAATTCAAAATGGATCAAAGACCTGAATGTAAGTCATGAAACCATAAAACTCTTAGAAAAAAAAATAGGCAAAAATCTCTTGGACATAAACATGAGCGACTTCTTCATGAACATATTTCCCCAGGCAAGGGAAACAAAAGCCAAAATGAACAAGTGGGACTATATCAAGCTGAAAAGCTTCTGTAGAGCAAAGGACACCACCAATAGAACAAAAAGGCATCCTACAGTATGGGAGAATATATTCATAAATGACAGCTCTGATAAAGGGTTGACATCCAAAATATATAAAGAGCTCCCGCACCTCAACAAACAAAAAGCAAATAATCCAATCAAAAATGGTTAGAGGAGCTGAGCCGACAGTTCTCCAAAGAAGAAATTCAGATGGCCAACAGACACATGAAAAGATGCTCCACATCGCTAGTCATCAGAGAAATGCAAATTAAAACCACAATGAGATATCACCTCACACCGGTAAGGATCGCCACCATCCAAAAGAGAAACAACAACAAATGTTGGTGAGGCTGTGGAGAAAGGGGAACATTTCTACACTGCTGGTGAGAATGTAAATTAGTTCAACCATTGTGGAAAACAGTATGGAGGTTCCTCAAAAAACTCAAAATAGAAATACCATTTGACCTGGGAATTCCACTCCTAGGAATTTACCCTAAGAATGCGGAGGCCCAGTTTGAAAAAGACATATGCACCCCTATGTTTATCACTGCACTATTCTCAATAGCCAAGAAATGGAAGCAACCTAAGTGTCCATTAGTAGATGAATGGATAAAGAAGAGGTGGTACATATACATAATGGAATATTATTCAGCCATAAGAAGTAAACAAATCCTATCATTTGCAACAACATGGATGGAGCTAGAGAGTATTATGCTCAGTGAAATAAGTCAGGCAGAGAAAGACAAGTATCAAATGATTTCACTCATCTGTGGAGTATAAGAACAAAGAAAAAACTGAAGGAGCAAAACAGCAGAAGACTCACAGAACCCAAGAATGGACTAACAGTTACCAAAGGGAAAGAGACTGGGGAGGAGGGGTGGGAAGGGAGGGATAAGGGGGGGAAAAAGAAAGGGGGCATTATGAATAGCATGTATAATGTAGTGGGGGGAATGGGGAGGGCTGTACAACACAGAGAAGACAAGTAGTGATTCTACAACATCTTACTATGCTGATGGACAGTGACTGCAATGGGGTGTGTGTGGGGAACTTGGTGATAGGGGGAGTCTAGTAAACTTAATGTTCCTCATATAATTGCAGATTAATGATACCAAAATTTAAAAAATGCACGATTTTGCATTTATCAATTTAATTCCCAATTCTACTTTAAAAAGTAAAGTAAAAATGTGCAGAGAACAAAAAGAGTGGAAGTGTATGGTGCAGTGGCTATTTTTGGGTGAGAATAAAAGTGGCTTTATTTTCTTCTTTTTGTTATATGACAACAATTTTCTGCAATAAATGTGTGTTAATTGTTAAGTAATATATTTGCCTGAATAAAAGAAGTAGCAAAGGAACAAGGAGTCTTGCTACTGGAGAACACAGTCACAAATATGGAAGGGGAAAGACCAGAATGTAACCTGCAGCATAGACATTCAGCACAGGTCCCAGCTATGTCAGATGGGAAAGCGTACAAGCAAAAGGAATGAGCATATCTAGCACCTTGATCTTGATTTCTAAACTATTCTCCACTAAAATAAAACAGAACTCTGTAGGAAAAAGGGTGATTTTAGGGTGGGGGTGAGTAAAGTATGAGTCTAGAATACCTTGTTAAATCAGAAAATGAGGAAGTATTCAAATAATAATGAGGAAAATATCAAAAGAATACAGGGTGCAGCTTGAAGGGGCTCCCACTGGCCAAATAAAAGTGAAATAAAAATACTTATTTTGAGCACCAAAATAAATGATAAAAATAGACTTAACCCATTAAATAGGAATCCATGAGTTTATTTCATATGCATAAATAAATGGAGAAGAAAGAGAAGTTCTCTTTTGTAATGTAATGCAAACAATAAATATAAAAGGGATGATGGAGTTGGAAAATCATCAATGAATACTAAAAATAATGGCTGGACAATTTGCTGAGAAATGAGATATTTACATAATTTCAAAATATCTCCTTACAACTAAATATGATGAATTGTCTTTGGTTTCTGGGCTAAAAAAAAACCAAATAAGAATTTTGACTGTGAATTAGGTAACAGTATTATAACAATGTTAAACTTCCCCAAATTTGGCAACTGTACTGGTTATGTAAGAGAAAGCCCTCAATTTTAGGAAATAAACACATATTTAGAGGAAAGAGCTGACATCACTAAGGCACACTAAATACTTCATAAGGAAATAGTTCAAGGAAAAAACATCATGTGTACACACAAACATATACACATGCATACAAACATAGAGCACATGCAAATGTAATAAAATGTAAACCACTGGTGAATCAAGGTAAAAGATATATAAGGCTTCATTGTACTGTTCTTGTAACTTTTCCGTAACTTTAAAACTTTTTGCAAAGTAAGTAACCATCTCTGCTGATTTAAATTCTTAGCCACTGGAACCTTTGGAAAATTTGTTTTTCTAGCTTTAAGAAAAGAGATTTCATTCTATTAAGTATTATTTCCAATGAGCAACTCATTTATAGACCCCATGCCAGGGCATGATCCTCCAGATCAGCTAGAGCAGTGGTTCTGAGTGTGGTTCCTAGACTGTCATGCAGCATAAGCTTCATCTGAAAACTTGACAGAAATGCAAATACTTCAGGTCTACCCCAGACCTAGCTATGTTCCATTGATAGAGTGCAGGACACTAATAGGAGATAAGATGGTAAACTACTTGAAAGCAAAATTATGGAGAAATGAGGTAGATGATTTTATATTTAATTTGGTATACAATAACACACTACTGAAGGTTTGTGAGCAGAGGAATAATATACATATATAATATGTATACATACATAATTACATAATTCTAATATATATATATATATATATACACATATATATAATTCTATTAAGATCACTCTAGTGGCAGTATATAGGAAAGATCAGTCCTGAGAGATTCTAGAGAAGAAGACCAGTTTAAGTTTCTTATGATATTGTGAAGAGAGATGTATTAAGAACCTAGACGAACCTGTGGGGACTAGGACAGGATAGAGGAGAGATTCCACAGTGGGTGAGTGCATATGATTTATCAATTGGCTGAATGTGGCACAGGTACAGGGTTAGGATTCAGGGATGAGGACAGAGGAACAGGTAGGAAGAGATGGGAACAATCAAAGATTACTGAAATTTCAAGCCTGGATGGGAGAAAGAACAATTTAGACCTAGATGAATTTAAGAAAACCTTCTATAGCTGGGCCTTTCAAAGGACAAGGATCCCAGCCTCATAATCTTATAAAAGTATGTTCTTCTAAACAGTGTCAAGTAAAGAAGCAGTGTTTCCAGCCTTATGATTCTATAAGGCATGTTCCTCTAAACAGTGTCATGAAAGGAAGTGGCTTTCAGACTTGCAAATTTTAGAGATCTGTGAACATTCCAAACAAACTTTATGGAGGAGCTGTTTTTAATTTTACAAATTAAGAACTTTGCAAAACACTTCTATTTGCTGTTGATATAAATTGGTAAATCACATTAGTTTAAAAATGGCAATATCTAGAGGAGCTGAAGTTGTGCATATTCCACAGAATACAGTTTGTGGATAGTGTATTTGCTAAGAACATACGTCAGTTGAATCAGGGCTCTCATGCTCCCTTCTTGCAGGATTTTGGGCAATTTACTTAGCAACTCCATATCTCAGTTTCATTTTCTGTGAACTGTGGATAATAGTGTCTGCCTATTCTTTTGAGGATTAATTAAGTTAATACATATAAGACACTTAGAACAGCTCCTGGCACACAGCAGCAGCCAATATTACCTGCTGTTGTGATCACGATAACAACTCAGACCAGGCAATGAAAACACTTGTTCACGTGCACAGCAGAAGTGTACAAGTGTATTTCTGCAAAATGTTTAAAATAGAAAATATATGCAAAGAACCCTTCCTGCCTCCCTCCCTCCAACTCTTCCTCCCTTCCTTCCTTTCTTTCCAAAAAAAGTTATAGCTTTCCTAATTTGGTGTGAAGTAGTATCTCATTGTGGTTTTGACTTGCATTTCTCTGATAGCACATGATGTTGAGAATTTTTCCTATGCTTAGTGGATGTTTGTATATTTTATTCAAATAAATTTCCATTCAAATGCTTTGCCTTTTTAAAAATGGGTTGTTTACCTTCGTATTCTTGAGTTGTATGTCCTCAATTATTTAAAGTTCAAATTATCCCAAGTTTGGAGGTCAGGGGGACGTCCTTTCAAAATGCCTTCTATGACCTCTTGATACTTCCACTTGATACTTCATTTTTTGGAGTACTTTCCACTTTCTTATATAACAGGTGTTCCAGTTTTGGAAACAGTCATTTCTCCAAAGAGCCCTGGTTCCTTTCAGTGGGAAATGGTATTATAAACCAATACCTGGGTGCCCAGTGTGCCTAGTACTGATTTTTTGCTTTTGGGCCCTTTTTAGCAGTCAGAGGTAGGAAATATATATATATATATGTATATGTAAGAAATCATGAGTTCATGCAAATACAATCCATCCCCCCAAACTTTTTGTCTTTCCTCATTCCATAGCTTTTCCTTTCTTCTATAACAACACACATATTATTCCTACAAAATCAATGTATATATTCATTTACCAAATCTCATCATATACATAAAAGTTTTATACTAATTAGAATGTCTGTAGCACTATAAAAATAAAATTTATTAAAAAGAGTTCAAAAATGTATTGACTACTCTTCCCCCACTCTAGACCAAAGAAAATATAGTCAAAATGCTATGTTCAAAGTTTGAATTAATATTCTCTGTTGTTGCCACTTACCAGTGTAATGTTATTCATTTGAAATATAGTTGAGTTTGTTTCTGTTTACACTCAGTTTTAGTTTCTTTCTCCTTCCAATGCTTATTGATTTAACTTTTAAAATTTATAGAACATGAAAAAAGGGCAAAAAAGATGGAGGAACAGGAAGGCAAGAGGAAACCTCCTCCCACTTACACACCAAGGGAGCAACTACAGCAAAAACAACAAGCCCTGAAAATGACCTGAAGACTGAAGAACAGACCACCTACACCTGGGGAAGGAAAGACCACACAGAGAAGGTCAAGTGGCAGAACTGCGATGGAGTGAGACCCAAGTTCTTCCATCATCCAGCCCACAAGCAGGAGGGAGAGGAATGGAGCAGAAAGGGCATAGGTACTCAAGAACTCTGCACACCTGGCCCTAGAGATATGCCCTGCGAACATAAGTCCACATTGCATAGGGCTTTGGTGATTAACAGAGCTGGACACAAGGGAGAGTTGGAGGACCCTGGGAGGCCGAGACTCCTGCCACTTGTGGAAGGCAGGCACTCTCTGGAGATCCTGCTGAGACCCAACACAGAGACAGAAGTCTTAAGGAAGGGTACCAGAGGGTTAAGTGTTGGACAGAGCTCTCTCCACAGGAGAAAGGGCAGATGGATGATGCACCCCGAGCCCTCCCTGAACCCAACCGGTCAGGTGCTGATGGGAACCACCCTCAAATGCTCCATACCCTGCCTACCCCATCAGCCTAGCAGCGCCGCCATGGCTGCAGGGCAGGCAGAAGATGGCCTACCTTGAAGCAGATGCACCACTGCATGGCTCACAAAAGGTTTCTGCTAACAGAGATCAGTCACTGCTGGCAGACAGGCAGAAAGGGGGCTCTGCCTATAGCCCACCAAAGGCAACTAGGGTTCCACCACAAAGGAGTACCAAGTACTGGAGAGGGTCTTGAGCTTCTGGGCACCAAAGGACACCTTCATAAAGCCATTACTCTTTAGACCAGGAGGCATAGTAGATTTATCTAATACAAAGGAAAAAACACAGAAACCAAGACAAAATGAAGAGGAAGAGGAATATGCTCCAATCAAAATTACAGAGTAAGATACCAGAAAGAGGGCTAAATGGAATGGAGATCACCAATCTTCTTGATAAAGATTTCAAAATAAAAGTCATAAATATGCACACTGATCTAAGGAAAAGTATTGACAATCTCAGGGAGGACTTCAACAAAGAGACAGAAGAGTTGAAGAAGAGCCAGTCAGACCTGAAGGATACCGTAACAGAAATGAAAAATACAATGGAGGGAATGAATAATATATTACTGCAATACAGGAGACAATCAATGAGATAGAAATAAGGTAACAGGAACACAATGAAGCTGAGAAACAGAGAAAAAACAATCTCCAGAAATGAGAGGATGCTGAGAGCTGTGTGACAACTCCAAATGCAACAAGAATCATACAATAGGGGTACCAGAAGGAGAAGAGAGAGACAAGGAAGTAGAAAGTCTCTTTGAAGAAATAAGTGCTAAAATCATCCCCAGTTTAGGGAAGGAAATAGATACCTAGGTCCTGGAAGTGCAAAGAGCTCCTAACAAAAGGAACCCCAGGAAAACAACACCAAGACATATAAAAATTAAAATAATAGTGATAGAAATAGTTTGCAGAGCTGGGACAAGTGACGGCTGGAAGAACTTCCCTTCTTGTTGGTTTGTGGCCTTCCTCTCCTGGGAGAACAGCAACCTCTAGTGGCTTGTGCTGGGCAGCTGCATGCAGACAGGGCTTCTGCTTCCTGCCCTGCTGCTATGGAGTTTATCTCCGCTGTTGCTGTGGGCGTGGCCTGGCTTGGGCAGCTGCTCCATAGTGGTGGAGCCGTGTTGGAGGGGGAGCGGCCTGGAGGCTATTTATCTCTGTAAGGGGCCTCTGTGCTCCCTGCTGCCCAGGGGGGTTAGAGTCCCCAGAGATCCCCAGATTCCCTACCTCTGGACTAAGTGTCCCACCCTGCCCCTTTAAGACTTCCAAAAAGCACTCGCCAAAACAAAACAACAAGAAAAAAAAAAAAGCCGTTCCTGTGTGGTGACCTCCAATAAGTTCTTCACAATGGTATAAAGGGCATATCAAAGTGTGGGCAAAGGGTCTGTTTGTGTTTATACAGAGGATCAAAGCCTAATTTGGCTACCCAGAAAACGAACTAAGATACGATATGAAGAAGAAATTCCAACATCAACATTCTCTGTAAGAGTCATTCCAGAAGATGATCATCAAAAAAATTCAACAAAGATCCTGGCGCTGTTGCAGTTGTAGCTGCATTCATCCCACCAGTTCCTGGACTTGCCATTGGAATGAAGAAGGAGATATCTAAGCTGACCTGTGCATACAGTAAAACAACAAATTTGACTGGATCTATACTGTTGGAACTCAACCAAGAATTAGGAGAAGTGCAAGTTGCAGTGCTCCAAAATCTTGCAACTACAGACTATCTACTGTTAAAAGAACATATGGGATGTGAACAGTTCCCAGGAATGTGATGTTTGAATTTGTCTGATTTTTCTCAAAATATTCAAATTCAGTTAGACAATATCCATCATATCATAGATAAGTTTTCACAAATGCCTAGGGTGCCTAACTGGTTTTCTTGGTTTCACTGGAGATGGCTGGTAATTGTAGGTCTGCTTTGGTTATGTAACTGTATTCCTATTATGTTAATGTGTGTACGCAATTTAATTAGTAGTTTAAAACCTATACATGCTTAAGTTACTCTACAAGAAGATATGTCAAAGAAATAATCAATCTTCCTATGTTTTCTTCCATCTTCTACTTCTATAGCTTTTCTTCTTCCTTCCTAATTACAGCCCTCAAATAGAATTCGTGCCTCGTATCGAATTTACCGAGTATCATAATTCTTCCAAGTGGAAAGATACCTCAAGACAAATGCTGAAAGTTTCTGTGATGACTGCCCTTGTACTGTTCACCATGTAAGAAATTATTCACTATGTAAGAATTTGTTCACCATGTAAGAAATTTTTCATTATGCTTCAGAAGATTGGAGACTGATGAGAATTAGGCTTGGGGTGGATTAATGATTGTGCATTGAGTCCCCTATACAGAATTTTATTGTTGTTAACAACCATTTGATCAATAAATATGAGAGATGCCCTCTCAAAAAAAAATAAGTAAAAAATAAAATAAAATAATTAAAATAATAAAGACTAAGGGTAAAGAGAGGGTATTGAAAGCAGCTGGGGAACAGTGAAAAAAAAATTACTTGTAAGGGAAATCCCATCAGGCTATCAGCAGACTTCTCAGCAGAAACTTTATAGGAAAGAAAGGAGTAGCATGAATAGTTAATGAATCAAAACAAAAGGAACTTTAACCAAGAATCCTCTACCCAGCAAGATTATCATTCAGAATTGAAGGGGAGATTTAAAGGTTCCCAGATAAACAAAAGTTAAAGGAACTCACCATCACTAAATGCCTCACAGAATATGTTAAAGGGACTGGTGTAGATGGAAATGTTAAGCCTAAATATTTTTCACCAGTGCAAATAAAACCACAGTAAAGGTAGCAGACCAATTATTTACCAAGCAAGTATGAAACAAAACAAAACAAAATAAAAGTAGTAAAGCCAACTATAAACAAAACCAGTTAAGGGATACACACACAAAAAAATGCAAATTATAATATCCAATACATAAAGTGTGGAGGAGGAAGAATTTTAAAAAAGTACTCTTAGACTGTGTTCGGAAAACAGAAACCATCAACTTAATACAAACTGTTATATATTTAGGAAACTATGCATAAACATTATGGTAACCACAAACCTAAAGCCTATAATAGATACAAAAAAATGTTAAAACAGAAATCCAATCACAAAATCACAACACTAAAGAAAACCATCAAATAACAAGAGAAGACTATAAGAGAGGATGAAAGGAACAGAGGAACTACAAAACAACTAGAAAACAATTAATAAAATATCAGTAAGTACACACCTATCAATAATTATCTTAAGAATAAATGGACTGAATGCACCAATCAAAACACATAGGGTAGCAGAATGGATGAAGAAACAAGACCCATCTATATGCTGCCTACAAGAGACTCATTTCAGACCCAAAGACATACACAGCCTGAAAGGAAGGGATGGAGAAAGATATTTCATGCAAATAGTAGGAAGAAAAAACAGGGGTAGCGGTACTTGTATCAGACAAAATAGATTTAAACAAAGAAAGTAATAAGAGACTAGGACATTACATAATGATAGAGCTTGAGTCCAACAAGAGGTATAACAATTATAAATATCTATGCACCCAACATAGGAGCACCTAAATATGTAAAATAAACACTAACAGTATTAAAGGGAAAAATAGACTGAAACTCAATCATATTAGGGGACTTTAACATACCACTTATATCAACTAGACAGAAAACAAGTAAGAAAACAGAAGTACTGAACAACACACAAGATCAGACAGACTTAACAGATATCTACAGAACATTCCACCAAAAAGCAGCAGCATATATACATTTTTTCTCAAGTGCACATGAAACATTCTCCAGAATAGAAGACACATTAGGCCACAAAAAGAGTCTCAATAAATTTAAAAAGACTGAAATTGTATCAGGCAGCTTCTCAGACCACAATGGCATGAAACTAGAAATAAATTACACAAAGAAAACAAAAAACACGTGGAGGCTAAACATGCTTCAAAATAATCAATTGATCAATGAACAAATCAAAACAGAAGTCAAGCAATACATGGAGACAAATGAAAACAAAAATACAACAGCCCAAAATATGTGGGACACTGCAAAAGCAGTTCTAAGAATGAAGCACATGGAAATGCAGTTCTACCTCAAGAAACAAGCACAATCCCAAATAAACAGTCTAAACCCACAACTAAAGAAACTAGAAAAAGAAGAACAAATGACACCCAAAGTTAATATAAGGAGGGACATAATGAAGATTAGAGCAGAAATAAATAAAAGAGAAGAATAAAACAATAGGAAAAAAAATCAACGAAACCAAGAGCTGGTTCTTTGAAAAGATAAATAGGCAAAAACAGATAACCCCCTAGCCAGATTCATCAAGAAAAAGAGAGAGAGGACACAAATAAACAAAAGTAGAAATAAAAAAGGAATAGTTACAACTGAAACCACAGAAATACAAAGATTAAAGAATTAAATGAGAAATTATATGCCAATAAATTGGACAATCTAAAAGAAATGGACAAATTCCTAGAAAAGTACAACCTTCTATGACTGACCCAGGAAGAAACAGAAAATCTGAACAGACCAATTACCAGCAATGAAATTGATTTGGTAATCAAAAAACTCCCAACAAACAAAAGTCCTGGACCAGATGTCTTCACAGCTGAATTTTACCAAATGTTTAAAGAAGCGCTAATACCCATCCTTCTTCAAGTATTCCAAAAAGTAGAAGAGGAAGGAATAGTTTCAAACTCACTCTATGAGGCCAGCATCACTCTAATACCAAAACCAGGCAAAGATATTACAAAAAAGAAAATTTTAGGCCAACGATGGCCTAAGATGCAATATAGATGCAATATGGATGCAAAGATACTCAACAAAATATTAGCAAACTGAATTAAAAAATACATCAGGAGGATCATCCATTATGGATAAATGGGATTTACTCCAGGGATGTAAAGTTGGTGCAACATTTGTAAATCAATCAATATCATACACCACACTAACAAAAGGAAGGACAAAATCACATGATCATCTGAATAGATACTGAAAAATCATTTGACAAAATCAAAAAACCATTCATGATAAAAACTCATAACAAAATGGGTACAGAGTGTACATACCTCAACATAATAAAGGCCATATATGACAAACCCACAGCCAACATTATACTTAACAGCAAGAAGCTGAAAGCTTTTCCTTTAAAATCGGGAACAAGACAAAGACGTCCACTCTCACCACTTTTATTCAAAATTGCACTGAAAGTCCTAGCCACAGCAATCAGGCAACACAAAGAGATAAAAGGCATCCAAATTGGTAAGGAAGAAAAACTCTATTTGCTGATGATGTGATACTATATATAGAAAAGACTAAGACTCCACTGAAAAAACTAGGAGAACTAATAATTGGATTCAGCTAAGTTGCAAGATACAAAATTAATACACAGAAATCTGTTGCATGCCTGTATAACTAGCAGAAAGAGACATCAGGAAAACAATTCCATTTACAATCATCAAAAAGAGTAAAATACCTAGGAATAAACCTAACCAGGAAGTGAAAGACCTGCACTCTGAAAACTGTAAGACACTCATGAGAGAAATTAAAGAAGACACCAATAATGGAAATCTATTCCCTCCTCATGGATAGGAAGAATTAATATTTTCAAAATGGTCATTCTGCCCAAAGCAATTTACAGATTTAATACAATCCATATCAAAATACCAATGAACTAGAGCAGATAATCCTAAAATTCATATGGAACCATGAAAGACCCCAAAGAGCCAAAGCCATCTTGAGAAAGAACAACAAAGCTGGGGGGATTATGCTCCCTGACTTCAAGCTATACTATGAAGCTACAGTAATCAAAAGAGTATGGTACCAGCACAAGAACAGACTCATTTATCAATGGAACAAATACAAAGCCCAGATATAAACCTACACATATACAGTCAATCAATATATGATTAAGGAGCCATGAATATACAGGGGAAAAGACAGCCCCTTCAATCAATGGTGTGGGGAAAACTGGACATCTACATGCAAGAGAATGAAACTAGATTACCGTCTAACTCCATACACAAAAGTGAACTTAAAATGTATCAAAGAACTAAATATAAGACATGAAACCATAAAAATCTTAGAAGAAAACATAGGCAAAAATGTCTTGAATATAAGCATGAGAAATTTTTTCCTGGATACATTTTAGGCAAGGAAAACAATAAAAATGAACAAGTGGGAACTACATCAAACTAGAAAGCTTCTATACAGCAAAGGACACCATCAGGAGAACAAAAAGGAAACCTAAAGTAAGGGAGAATATATTTGTAACCGATTTATCTGATAAGGGGTTAACATACAAAATATTATATAGAACTCATATGCCTTAAAACGAAAAAACCAAATAACCTGATTTAAAAAATGGGCAGAGGACATGAACAGACATTTCTCCAAAGAAATACAGACAGACAACAGGCACATGAAAAGATGCTCCACATCACTAATCATCAGGGAAATGCAAATCAAAACAACAGTGAGATATTACATCACACCAATCAGAAAGGCCTCTGTCAAAAAGACAAGAAAGAACAAGTGCTGTTGAGGATGTGGAGAAAAGGGACCCTCCTAACTGTTGGTGGGAATATAAATTGGTGCAGCCACTGTGGAAAGATGTATGGAGATTCCTCAAAAAAAAAAAACTAAAAATAGGAATACCCTAAGACCTAGTAATTCCAGTTCTAGAAATTTACCCAGAGAAAACAAAATCCCTGATCCAAAAAGACATATGCACCCTTATGTTTACTGCTGTATTATTTACAATAGCTAAGATATGGAAGCAACCTAAGCGTCCATCAATAGATGAATGGATAAAGAAGTTCTGATACATATATATATATATACAAGGGAATATTATTCAGTTTAGCCATAAAAAAAGGGAGAAATCCTGCCATTTGTGACAACATGGATGGAGCTACAGGGTGTTATGCTAAAGTTAAGTAAGCCAGATGGAGAAAGACAAACACCATACGATTTCACTTATTTGTGGAATCTTAAAACAAAATAAAACAAAATGAATAAAATAGCAGTAGAGCACAGACACTGAGAAGTGACTTGTGGTTATCATTGGGGAGGAGTTCAGATGGGTGGAGAGGATCAGGGGGATAAAGGGGCACAAAAATTCTCAATCATAATATAAGTTGGTTATGGGGATGGTAGTACAGTGTGGAGAATATATCCAATGATTCTGTAATGTCTTTCTATAACATCTAGTAGTAACTTCACTAGTTGGGTTGAGGATTTAGTAATGTGGATAACTGGTGAATCACTGCACTGTATCCTTGAAACTAATATAAGATTGTGTATCAACTATACTTCAATAAAAAAATATAGAACATGAATACATTTCCAAGAGTCAAAATTATGCCAAAGGATAAACTCAGAGAGGTGTCCCTGCCTCCCCATGTCTTGTACCCATTCTCATTCTCCCGCTCCTTACAAATAAGCAAGTTCTTTGTTTTTCTGTCTTATTCTTCCTGGGTTTCTTTTTACAAAAATAAGGGTGTGTTTGTGTGTCTTATTTCTTCATTTATCTCACATAAAAGGATATATATGTATATATGCATATGGGTGTGTGTGCATGGGCTATATGTATATAGCACATATATATTATTTATTGCTTTGGATTTAGTTTTTTTCACTTACTTTCAAATAATAGAAAAAATTTAAGATCCCAGAAAGGCAGTTCCTAGAATACCCATGGGTAGAGAGTGGTAAACTATGACTCTTACCCTCCTTTTATTTGAAGGAGTCTAATAACCCCCTTTATTGTATAAGTCTTGCAACACAGAGACTGCTAAAAGAAAAGAAAAGAAAAGAAGAGAAAATGTTCTGTCAATTGAAAATAAGAAATATTATCATTACCTAAAATCATATTGTATATCTGGACTTTCAAATGTTTCATTTTTGCTAAAGACGAGTAAAAACTGTATTTCAGAGAAGAAACTGGGATCCCTATGTTGTAAGCCTGAAGAGGCAATGTGGATAAGAAGACTGAAGTTCTTCAGGGGAATATGCAGACTGGGAAAAGGCAGTGAGTATGGGTGACTCTTGACTTTTTAAAGAATAATTTCAGTACAGCTCTGAAGTTGGTAATCTAGATTCTAAGAAATAATTAGGACAGGCAGAGAAAGACAAGTACCAAATGATTTTCCTCATTTGTGGAGTATAACAACAAAGCAAAACTGAAGGAACAAAACAGCAGCAGACTCACAGACTCCAAGAAGGGACTAGCGGTTACCAAAGGGGAGGGGTGGGGGTGGGGGGGTAGGGAGGGAGGGAGAAGGATTTTGAGGGGTATTATGATTAGTACACATGGTGTGTGTGGGGTCCTGTGGAAGTGTAGCACAGAGAAGACAAGTAGTGACTCTGTGGCATCTTACTACACTGATGGACAGTGAGTTCAGTGCGGTATGGGGGGGACTTGATAATATGGGTGAATGTAGTAACCACAATGTTTTTCATGTGAAACCTTTATAAGAGTGTGTATCAATGATACGTTAATAAAAAAAAAGAAAACAAAAAAATAATTAGTAGTTATGAACAAGGAGAGGCAGGGCTTCAAGACTACTCTTTTCATGAGTAGGTCAATATCGGAAGGCAGAATTTGGAAGGGGGCACACAGAAGAAACAAGGTTAGAACATTACCTTAAGGTCAGGTGAGAAACGAGCAGTGAGACAGAGGGAAAAATGTTAGTGAATATGGAGAGAGACTTTTCCAAAACAAGAAGAAAGAGTTCCTGAAGACTGTGGGAAGGGGTGTGGGGATGGTCAGCCTTTAAAAGAACTAGGGTCACCTTGTCCTGAGACAAAAGATAGGCTGGAGAAATGTGTGGGGGAGTTAGAAATTCTGTGGTGGAGAGGAATAAAGTTGAGGAAACTCATATTAGATTGTCTTTTCAAAAGAATAAAGATGAGGTAATCTGTGAAAGGTTCGGGCAAACAGGCAGGGTTGGCACTGGAGATGCAGGGACTGTGGAAAATGCTTGGAACAGAGAGGCCATGTAGAGAACACAGTACAGAGTGAAAAAGATAAACATGACAATCTCTATACTGGAATTTCTTCAGCTTTGAAAAATGATGTAACTGTTCTAAAACTGTTGCCACTTTTCTATTATTGAACTAAAATTTTTAAGCTATTGCATAAAATTACAAATGATATATCAACTCAACTAAGAGTTGAATTTAAAAAAATACAGCACTTGCTCAATCTGAATTAGAAGTATACGTTTTTGTGATTATATGCACACACTATATTTACAAGTTATTTTAAAGTAGTAATAATATTAACTCTTAAGGTACATAACAGAATGAACAGACTTAAAGTTTAACGTTCAATAAACATTGCTATTATATAGCAAAACTCATCATTCTTTAAAAACAGTTTTTAGGAATACCTCTTGATTTTTAGAACAAATCAAAGGAAGCTGACTGCTCATGATATAAAATTCTGGCTAATCCCAGCTCAGAGACTCACTAAAAAGTGAGAAAGTTAAAGAAACTGAATAGGCATTCTCTGGGATAACTCTGGGAAGCAAGCAGTATAATATGCTCTTTCCCTCCCTTTATTTGAAGTCTGTCTTCTAATAATTTCCTTTCCATACTCATCTTACAACACAGATACTTTAAAAACAAACAGACTTTCTGGTAACTTAAAACTGGTAGAATTGTCATTACCTAACATTGCATTTATTTACTCTTTTACTGCCTGTCCCTACCCACCCCATGTGCAACTGGAATTTAAGCCCATGAGGACAGACACTTTATCAGTTTGTTCTCTGTTTTACCCTCTGTGCCTCAAGTAATGCCTGGAATAGAGCATGTACTCAGTAAATATGGATTGATGAACAGAAAATCAAATATGGAATCTTAATTCATATAAGGAAAGAGGAAGCCTGGGAAAAATAGGCTTTTATAATATCAGTGATAGCATTGTGGATTACTAGGATTGGCTATGTATGTGGTTTTCAAGATCATTACTAAATATCTAGGATATACTAGAGTCAAAAGAGTATAATATTCCTTGTTAAAGTAAGATTAAAATTTTATCTTGAGTAAAATTAATGGATTAAAGTTTCATAAAGTATGTATATTTAGAAATGTTTAATTCAATGAACTATTATTTTGAGCCTTAAGAATATATGACATAGATTGACATATCAGATTAAAACAAGGCAGAATGTGGTAAATAGTGTAAGAAATTTACTGAGATAGCCAGGTAAATATGTTCTGAAATGTGCCTGAGTCTTGGAGCTAGAAATGAAGATTGGTGATTCACCTGTCGAAGGAATCAGTAGCCACATCTTTTGTGGGATTTTAGATAGTGTCTAAGGGAGTTCAAAAAAGAATCATAAGGGGTGAGATGTTTGAGATGGGACATGAAGGACAAAAATTCCATAGACTAAAATGGTGTAAGGTGTCCAGGTAAATGGAAATGCATTAACAACATGACAGACAAGAAAGAGTGGGGTGTAGTCAAGAATTAATGAAGGCAGTTTGGGGAGAGTAAGGAATTTGTCTGGGAAAGTAATGGAAAAAAGAACTTGAAATATGTATTATAGCAGATCTTGAAGACCCTGCATATAATTTGCTAGAGATGGGCACAGAACAAGGGTTTTTGCTTACTTTATCTGACTTAACCCTCTGGACATTAATGTGCGGCTGGTATTACCATTGTGGTGGGCACACCTCTCTTTGTACACCTGAGTCTATGTGACTCTGATGGTGCTGACTCTACCTCTGGCTTGAGAAATGGCATGTGAATTAGGACTGGCCAAGTAGAGCTTTTAATAACTACTACTCATTGAGCACTATGCTAAGTACTCTACATTAAATTTCTACTGATGCTCATCATTACCAGTTGTCTATACCCAATTCTAATGGCATATTTCTTGTCCACAAACTACACTTCTGTTAGCCTCAGAAGGTGGGGTTAGAGGTGGCATATAAGCCATGCATACTTACACAAGTCATAGTCCCTTGTGAGCAATCAAAACATAAGATACATCAATCAGATTCCTTTCTTTGAAATATGAGTCAGTTGGTGATAAGCAAATAGATGTTCACATTCAGAGTCAGTATGGTCTTTTGAAACCATGCACAACACAAAATTCTAAAAACAGAAAGCTCCATATAAAGAAGAGTAGAAGGCAGATATGAAGAAAGTGGCAGAGGTATAAAGGGAGAAGCAGATTACATAGCTTTGGAAAGAGAACAGCCTCAGTTTCTGATGACATTCTATATCTCTACTCTTTGGCTCTTGTCTTTGGGTACTCATGAAATCCTACTGTGTGCTATGAGAATATCCCCTTTACTTAAGTAAGCTTGAATGGTTCTTAGACAATGAAACCAACACAGAACAGACCAGAACAATACATCATCTTAGTGAATTATCACAGTGAGGTAACCCATGAGATGTTATTTTCAAGGAAAAGAAACTGAGATTCAGAGAGTTTAAGTCTCCTAAGGGAAACAACTAGTATGAGATGAAGCTAGGATTAAAACCCAGGTCTAGGTGTCTTAACTCCACAAGTGCAGGGCTAACTGGAATTAGGCAACACTAGAGACAAGGAAACCAATATGGAATTACCTACAATATTTTAGGAAGAGGTAGTGAGAGGAACACCTAGAGCAATGGATGAGGTAACAAAAAGGAAAGGACAGGTAAAAATATATAGGTTTGCCTTTGGGTTAGTGAATATGTAGAATAGACAAAAATGATACTAAAATTTTAACTTGGCTGACTGGAAGAACAGTGGTGCCATTAGTAATAGTAGTAGGAAAATTAACTCTGGGACTTGTTTTTGTGGGGAAGAAAGTGCACTTAAATCTCATCACTATTAGTTTTAAGTAAGCTTTTTAAGTTTAAAAAGAAGAGTTGGAAATGTGGGCCTGATGCTCAGAAAAAAGGGATTTGGGGATCATTTAAAATAAGTGACTTCACTGAAGTCTTTATGAAACTCACTAAATCATCACATATGCAGAAAAAAAATCCAGCATTCATTGTGCCAGCATAGGACAGAATACTGCCCAAGTACAAATTAAGAGATAAAGACTATATTTAATCCTAAAAAGAGATTGCTTTAGATTTGTAATTTTACTCTGGCTAAATTATGACAAGTTTACTGGACCCAAATGACAAAATGAAGCAACAAAATCTAGTTTTTTATTTTTATATAGTCAGCAGCATGCACGCATACATGCACATGGATGTAAACACACATATACACACATACACACTCTCAAACAAACATTTATATCTTTAAGGGACATAATAATGTCTTAAATTGTACAGCAAAAATATATGGATATAACATTTAAAAAAAGACTTGTTTTTATGCCCTTCATTTCTCCATGGAACTTAAAATCCTTTAACAGACATTATCTCATTGTTTTAAGAACTGTTATGAAACAATCTGACATTTATATAACACCATTCATTTTCAATAATCTCAAAGGGCTTTACAAACCCTGGAAGAATGACTTTGCTCATGTTCAATATGCAACCACTGAGGAAAGGAGGTGTGGTGGATGGGGAAGAGAAGTGGACAGGAATATGGTAGATATCTGCGGAACATAGCCGTAACATTACACAACCATCTAAGAAAGGAAATGAAAGACATTATTAACTGAAACCATGAAGAAACAAGCAGAAAAGATCCAAGGTAAGATTATATTACACTTGCTAAATTCAAAAAATGTATTTATACCAAGTGGTCTTAATTCTCATTTTTTGTGTCCTATTAGAATAATATATAGATATCTTCAGGATAAAAAAAATGAGTATCATCTGCTAAATCAAGAACTTGACTTTCTATAGTGCTTTTTGTTTGGACAGTGGTCTGTTTTCCAACTGCCAACCACATTCAGGATCCTAAACTGGAGGTTAAGAAATCCTGAATCTGCAGTTGGCAAGCTAGAGATCCAGTCCAAATCTGAAGATCTGAGAATGAGGAACAGCTCATGATTATAGTTCTAATATGAAAGCCACAGGTTTGAAACCCATGAAGGACTGATGTTTCAGTTTGATTCTGAAGGCAGGAAAACACTGATGACCCAACTCAAGGCAGCCAGGCAGGAGTTCCTTCTTACTCTCAGGAAGGCTAGCGTCTTCACTCAGGTCAAGCCTTGAACTGAATGGATGGGAGCCATCTATACCAGGGAGGGCAATCTGCTTTACTCAGTCTACTGATTCAGTTGTAAATCTCATTCAAAACACCCTCACAGATGACACCCAGAATAATGTTTGACCAGATATCTGGGTACCCTGTGGCCCAGTTAAGTTGACATGTAAAATTAACCAAAACATCAGATTCAGGGCCTCTGTTCTTTCTATGACAGAACTAACAGAATTCAGGTTTTGGAAGCATTTTGAGGTCAATGTAATAATGCATATGAAGAAGACAATATCAGATTACCTATTTGAAAAAGGAAATATGCCAACTAATATGAAAAGACCGTAGTACCTCAGTGTTGTCTCTTCCAGTAACAAAATCATGAAGGGGATTATAGCAGATGGGCAGCACCTTGGTTAGGCACATAGGTGGAATTAGAGGGAATTCAGGGGAAAAGCTGGACATCACAAAACACTGCCAAATTGATTTCCCAGCACCAAATCATAGTTATGAGGGAACAAAGGCAGCTTTCCTGAGGAATGAGAACATAAGCATTACAGCTACACCGGGACTTTGGCTATCAGTTTAGCCAACTCATAGTGAAAAGGGGAGAACAGACCTATCAACTCTCCAAAAATACTGCTTGACATCCTGAACCTGAGGATCACCTTCCCACACAGAGTACTGGTCAGCACAAATCACTATCATGACTTCCAGCCAAGGCTACCACGTATTTTAGGCACTGTACACTTTATATACTTAATCCTTACAATAAACAAAATGAACATTCCCATTTCATAGATAAGGACACTGAGGCCCAGAGAGGACAAGTGTTGTAGGTAGGTTTTTGTTCGCCTAGTGTGTTTCTGACCCCTCTTCTGATAACAGATTTTGCCCCTAATGACAGAGTGACACATGATCAATCAGGGTTTGTCTCCTGGGTGCTGGGTGATCAAAGAAGTTAGAAAGATGCCGGAGTGAACTGACTGATAATAGAGATCCTGGAAAGAGTCCAAGAGCTCTGGCATCCAAGGCCTTTGGTTTTCCTGCCCCTCCTGAAGCATGGCTATTCAGTGCTTCGTTCCATTCTGCATGCAATCTCAGTATCCTATCCTGTGGTTTAAATTGTAGTTGGTTGTGACCAAGAACCTTAAGAAATACATAGACACATTATGTAGTTTATCCAAAAGCATACAGGTATCAGTGCAAGAGCTAAGACTCAAGCTTAGACTTTTCTGACTTCAAAGTCTATGCTCTTAAGTATGCTACCTCACTGGTGTTCAAAAATTGTAATCCTGTAATGTTATCTGCCACCAAAAGAAACTGTAGCATTCTCCTGGTTTAAAAAAATATTTAAAAAGGATACATCCAGTATCTGATTTTAAATAAAATTTTAGAAAAATACAAACTGCTTTATACAAAACTTGTTTGGTAAAAAGAACTTGAATTGTTGCCTGTGGATAGGAGAGGGGATTACTAAGGGGCATGAGAACATGTTGGACCTTGAAGGATATGTTCACTATCTTGATTGTGGTGAAGGTTCCACAGCTGTATACATTTGTCAAAACATGTCAAATTGTTTTCACTTTAAATTATTCTTCAATAGGCTGTTACATTTTTCTTTTTTCTTGTTCAAATTACTGTTTGTGGGTTCTGTCTCTTGGCTAGGCCTTGATACCCACCCAACTTAAAGTAGTCCTCCAGTCAGTATGTCACATTGTCCTGTTTTGTTATTTTCATCGCCCTTATTATCTGAAATTACTTTGTTCACTATTTGTTCACATATACTCTATTTTACTATGGACTCATGCTGAAAAAATTTATCTTGAGTTTCCTTCTTTCTTATTTCCTTTTTCCCCTTAAGCTTATAAACTACATAATTATCCATTTAAACAAAAACTCATTCATTCTTTCAGCAAAATTTGTTGAATGCCTATTATTTTGCCAGTCACTGTGTCAAGAACCAGGTATACAGAGATGAGTCAGCTATGACTCCTGCCTGCAGGGTACTATCCCATTATTGCTCTATTTGTTACTTTCCATTTTGCAGTGAAATCTTACTCATCTCTGAAAACTCATCGCATAGGTACTTGTCAAGATTTTCCTGACCAAATGTGCTACTGCCTCTTTGCTTCTTCCTAGGCCTTTGTTTATATTATGGAAAAGATCTGCCAATTTTCTCCCTGAATTCATTCTCCCCTTTTTCCCTTCAGTGAGAACCAGCCCTCCCTTCCCACCCTTGACACTAAGTTTCAGCCAGGCGCTTCGCCACACAAATGTAGTCTAGCCTTTCTTACAGCTAGGTATGGCCATATGTTTTCAGGATAATACGAGTAAAAGTGCTGTATGCAACTTCTGGGCCATCTTCAAGGTGAAGCCACTTATCTGGTACTTAATCTTTCTCCTTCCCTCTTGCTGGAACACAGATATCAAGCTGGGCGGGGTTCAATCTTGTGGACAATGAAAATATCCTAGGAGCTGGCAGAAAAACAGAATGAAAGAAACTTGGGCCCTTGAATGACATTCTAGCCCTCAAGGGTTCAACCATGGGCTGTTTCGCATAGGAGAGATAATCCCCAATCTCATTTAAACACTGTACTTTTGAGTCTCTGTCTGCTTCTCCCTCCTGTTCTCTTTTTAATAGCAATTTGTTTTGTGTCTAGTAAAACTAGCACTATTAATAGAAAACTTCCCTTATGGCACTTCTTGTGCTAACAGGTGGTTACTTACTCTGGACTGGAAGGATATCAGGGAAAGAATAAGTGACAAATGTCTAATACAACAAACTCAAATCAATTTTCTGGTTATCTACTATGTGTAAAGGACTAAGTTATATTACTGATCATTTAAATTATTGTAACCCCATTCTAACAAGTGTTTTCTATTTTACTGATTCTTGTTTATTATTTCCTTTCTACTACTGGGTTAATTTTGCCTGCTTTTTTTTTTTTAAGCTTCTTTACAGGGAGACATTTATAGCAATTTCTTGGAATATAAGCATCCAAAGCTCTAATTTTCCTTCTAGGTACTGCTAAAGCCACATCAACACATTTGGAAGTTAGTAATTGTTTAAAATCAGTTGTTAGTTCTTACAATTTTATTTTGTCAGAGAAGATAGTCTGAAAACAATTTCCTGAAAATTTTCAAACTCTATGGACTACCACGTAGTCACTTTCATAAATGTTTCAAGAGTGCTGGAAAAGAGTTGCATTCTGAAGCTGCTAAGTGCAATGCTCTCTTTATGTGCAATATATCAAGTATCAAGCATGTTAATTGTGTGGTCCAGACTGTCCATATAGTATTAAATTTTTTATATGCTTCTTTAATTAGTTACTGAGAAAATTGTTTTAAAATCTCTCATTATGATCTTATTTACTTCTTATATAAATCTATCAGTTTTTTGCTTCATACATTTTGAGTCTATGTTATTAGGTCCATTCAGGTTTAGGACTGTTAATCTCCCTAGTAAACTGAAACTGTTTTCATTAGGTAAAGACCTCCTTTATCCATAATATATTTTTAAGGTATAATAATGCCTTAAAAATTTGATTGTCCAATATATTTAAGATGTTTTTTCACTTAAGCAGCATATGATCGAATTTCTTTTTCACCCCAGTTTGACAATCTTGGCCTTTTAAGTGAAGCACTTGACTTTTGCATTATTTCACTATAACTACTGATACCTCTGTATCTAATTTCTCTTAACTTATTTTGTGCTATTATTTTTAAAGTCCTGTTCAGTCTACATTTCTTTTTCTCTCCTTTCAGATTGATATTTTCCCCTCTAATTCTATCTTCTACTAGTTTGAAAGTTATGACCTTTCCTAACCTTTTAGTAGTTTTCTCAAAAATACTAAAATGGATATTTAATGAATTGAAGTCTAAAGTTAACTTGTATCTTTATCTTCTTCCAGCAATAAGGACCATAGAATACTGTTTCAAACTTCATCTGCTTCTCAAAATTATATACAATTGTTATGTATTTTATCTTTAACACAGTTAACATTCTTGTTATTTTAGTCATCCAGTGTTCATTTAGACTTACTCATATATTTATTACTTTCTATGTCCCTTTCTCTTTGCATCATAGATCTCCCATCTGGGCACATTTACCTTTTGCCTGAACTTTGTCCTCCAGAATTTCCTTTAGTGAAGTTATGCAGGTTGCAAAGTCCCTCAGCTTTTGTTTGTTTGAGGAATACTTTCCTTCAGTACACTGAAGATAATACTCTGTCTTATGTCCTCACTTGCTGCTATTGAGAAATCAGCTCTTGCTGTTTTAAAGGTAATGTCTTCTCTCTCTGACTGCTTTTAAAAATCTCTCTGTTGAATGCTCTGAAGTATTATCATGATGTGTCTACATCTGGATTTATTTTTATTTATACTCTTACAGTTTTTTTGTTTTGTTCACTCCTTTACTCTGTGAATTGGTCTTTCATTAGTTATAGAAATTTTTCAGCCATTATCTTTTCAAATATTGCCTTTATGTGCCCTTTGATCTTCTTCTGCATTAGACATTAGATCTTTTTTCTCTTTTTCCAGGTCTCCTATTTCTTTTTGAGTTGAATTCTATATAATTTTTTCAATTCTTTCAGTCCACTAGTGCTTTTTTTTTGCTGTGTCTAATTTGCTATAAAATCTATTGTATTTTTAATGTCAACTATTATATTTTTCATTCCTAGATATCCTTTGTTTTAAAATCTGCTTTAATACATTTTAAAACATCATTTCTTGAAATATATTACATAAAACTATTTAACATTTAGTATCTGAATAAAATCTGAAGAACATATGAGTCTGATTCTGTTGTTTCTATTAGCTTTTCATCAGATATCTGGATTCTGTGTGTGTGTGTGTGTGTGTGTGTGTGTGTATGTGTTTTCATTCCGAACTACTCATTTTCTTTTTAACTTTGTTTGAGGATAGAGAATGAAAGCAGGTTCCTCCTGAATTTATGTGTGCTTGTATTAGACTTCTGGGGGCAAAACTTAAACTCTTAGCTGGATGATTCTGAAGTCACTTAGGCTGTATAAATTGGGGCTCCAAACTGATGGGAAGGCTGCCTTGTAGCTAGAGGAAATAATGCTCTTGCCCCAAAATGCTCTTGTCCCAAAATGTCCTGTGCCATGGTTCAAGATGGACAGTTTTCCTTATCCTCTAATGGCGGTGAGATGACTATGCTTATTTCTGATTCTCCCCAACACTAATGATGAGTTCCTTTGGACCCCCAACTATATGGGATAATCCTCTATTAGATACCCCCTACCTTGGTAATACCTTAGGTTTTACATTCTCTTTGTAAGATTAACAAAACAAAACAAAACCAATGCTCCAGTTCATCCAGTTTAACAAGTATCATTAGGGTTAAAGTTAGAGCTCATGCTCCACTTATGTCTCTTACTTCACACCTTTATTTATTCCCTGGTTTGAGTATTTCATTGTTTCTTTGGCAAGTTCATAGGAGTATATAAGGAGATGTTTTTATATTATACTCAACATTTTTAGTTGTTTCCACTGGAAGGACTGGTTTGGACTCCTAGTCTGCCATGTTGCCAGAAACTGACATTTTCTTTAACATATAAATTTTTGTTATTCATTCCAAAATTACATGCTTAGTTCTTTGAAAAGACACACCAAGTATAATACTATGCTCTTTAAAGGACTCCAGGTTTGTTGAGGGGGTTTTAGAGGAAATTATTCTCACCAAAACCAAAGTGGATTTTAATAAATACCAATAAAATTTTTCAGACTGTTGGGTCAAACTGCAGATGGGTGTTGTTGAGCAAGCACTGTACTGGAAGCCAGAGGACCTCAGTCAGCTGTGTGATTCTGGGTAAACTCTTTAATTGGCTGGCATTTGGTTGCCCATGCATAGAATGGAGAAGTAGGGCTGGATGCGCCTTTCAGAGCCCAAACTGCGATGACTGCACTGAGTATGCAGTGTGTATAGAGTATAATCGAGCCTGTAGTTTCTGATGTTCAAGACATTCCTTAAGGCTAGCCTACTTTCACATTTTAACCATGCTGCAGCATAATGTTTTAAATACACTTACACTTTGGTGTGGTCACTTAAAGAAAAATCAACATAAACTACTTGTATACTTCAAAATAGTTCTTAATGATTCTTAATGTTTTGAAATCTTTTTACCTCTGAGAATATCATTATTCTCTTTGTCAAATTCTTTAATGTAGCCATCAATTTAATTTAGGGATTATCTGGTTTTTGCATGAAAAACTGCTAATAATGAAAAGCTCCATGCGTAACATCTGCCAGGAGTTTATGTGAAAAATTTTGAAAATATAAGCACTTAAAACTGTCAGCATACTGCATTAATCATTAATAAAATCAACCTAATACCACAAAGATTAAATTATCCAAAGTAAGTTTTAATGTAACATATTCACAGGTTTACACTTTAAAGTTGTGAAAAGAATATCTTTTTCAAATTTGATTAAGTGCTGCAAGATGCTGAAGAAACCCAGCCCTCAACTGAATTAAATGTTTGATGTAATTTTTGGCAAAACCTCAAAAAATGTCACATTAAAGAAAAACATCTTACTTAAAATAAGGTCTTGACAGTAGTCTGGAATAGTCAACAATTCCATTCCCAAATGGGAATGCTGGTTATAAACAAACTTTTAATGATGATATTAGTTCCCCCTTGAAACAATCTAAATACTAAAACCAAAACACAACCTGTGCACGTGAACATACACATCCCTCACCTCTTTTACTTTCTCAAGTGGACATATTTGTAATTATTTCAATTCTGGCTCTAAATATCTAAACTAATTATAATGTTTCATTGCAGATTTATCAGTGGCCACTTGAGAAATGAAGAGGTGGTAGACTACCTGACAATGTCAATCAGTATCCTTTATTGTTTTGTTTAAATTCATGAGTGATATAAATAATTACTGTTGGCAATGGAGACGGAGTCCCTGGGTGTCAACCCTGATATCATCTAAATCCTAGAGCTGAAAATAGTGGGAATTTCTCATTTCTCAGTTACATTTATACAGTCTTTATATACACTCTTTTCTATATTTCACTCTGATATGAGAAAGTTAACAGGAAGAAATACCCCTAAAATCAAATTGTCCACTAACAGTTATTGGTCAATTTCACTTGGAAAGTTTTTTAAAAAACATATTACAAACAAGGTAATAATATAATAAGATTATGGTAATATTACACATGTGTGTGTTTCTGGCATGAAGATAAAAAAGTCCAGAAAAACAAACATGACAAAGTTAACCATGGTTGTCTTTGGCATTAGTATTATGGAGCATCTGTCTTTTTATTCTTTATGCTTTCTACATTTCTGATATTTTTGCAAAGGACATATATTACTTCTATAACTGGAAAAAATAATACACCTTTATTTTTAAAGAAATGGTTATGGCCAAAGATTAATACTTACCTGTATCAATTAATAAACCTATTCTTATTGGGTTAGGAATGGCAACAAAATTAACAACAGAAAGATTCAAAGTGCAATTATTAATAATATAGCTAAAGGCTCATGTCAAATTTCCTACAATGGAATCACCAGGCAGAAAGAATGCTTATTTGAAAACTCTTCTAAGACAATGGAGGGCTGCAAAGACATACCCTTAAAGGACTGGTTCTTAAAATAGCAATAGATGAGTCCTAAGTAACCACTAGGAGATCTGTAAGATGACATAGAATTCAAGAATTATAAAAATATGCCATATTGTTAGAGTTCATTTTTCATTCCACATAAAAATTAAATATGTCCATAATATATGTTTCTCAAATAAAGCTCAATGAGATTTGTTCATGATGGCTAATGGGAAAGTTTGAGGTAGATGGTCTGAAAGAGGAACAAAGTACTTTATGGACTCTCTAATTAAAGATGATCATCTCTTATTCATTTTACCAAATGATTAAATTCTTGATCTAATTGTGAGAGTATGTATGTGTTTACATTTGCTATATACTTACTTTTAAAAGGCTTTAATATTTTAAGAGTTGTATTATTGAAGGCATAGTGTTGAAAATACAGAATTCTTTCGGGCACATGAAGGTAGTAATATGTATGCAATAAAATTTCACTTGAAAAATTCATTGTCCTGGCTACAGACAGAAACTTAATTTTTCCAGGACTTCCAGGAAATGAGTATTCCATGTAATTGAATATTTCATATATATAAGAGAATCCAATCTTTAATTAAATAACTAATTTCATTAAAATAATTAAAAATTGTTTTTTTACCAGTTAGGTTAGAATCATTGCCCATTCTCTACCTTACTAAACAATAATAGATTTAAACTGGTCTTAATGAATCAGTGTCATTACAGTAAGTTTCAGTAACTTTAATACCGACATTCTGTCAGAGTATTTATAATTATCTACAACAAAGGTACCCATAATATTCCATTACTATGTTTCTGTGCATCCTTAGTAAAGTTGTGAGCTGTTACCTCTTGCTGCAGTTAGAATGGATGTCCCCAGCAGTGCCTTTCTCTCTCACTTTTTGAAATTTTAAAATATTTTTAGCCCAGTAAAATAGTGTGCTAGCAAGATCCAGGGGTCAGCTCCTACCCTGGCTTTTCCTTTGCTTATTTATTTATTTATTTTTTCATTCTTGAGATATATTTTATATACAATGAACTTTGCCCTTTTAAAGTATACTCTCCCTCACTTTTATTATTCTTTAATCTGTTTTGAACTTAGTACCAGATAATCAATATGTCAGTATCATGCCCTAAGTATACTGATGGCTGGTTTGAGATGCTTTCTATGAATCAAGTACAAATACACACTCACTCTTCCATATGATTAACATTAGCACCTAGATTAAGAGTAGACTGTGAGAAAAACAGGTCTGATATTTCTAGTTTCCAAGAAAAAAAATGATGACTCAAGAGTACCTAAAGTAAGTTAACTGCTTTGGGAAAAAGGACTAGTGTGCTCAGTGAGAGGAATTAATCTACAACACAGCTAACATCCAAGAGTTTCTGTTTCTTATAGAAACTAAGATTAAGCTAGTTTAACATTAAATGTTAAATAGATGAAGAGTAGTCAAAAAGCGATATCCTTTCAGAACCTATCAAGCTTGAGGGTCTTAGTCTGACGTGATGCAATATGAAAAAGATAGTTGGAAGAATAGTGAAATGGCCCAGTGCAATTCAAGAGGTACTAAGCACCCCAGGGATTTGTTTCACGAAGAGGTTTTAAAAAATCTTTTTTGATTTACAAGCTCAGATTGCCTTTCCTCTAATTCCTGGCACTAGTCAGAGTGCAGGTACTGTATGCTCAGAACTCCGAAAATGGGGTCTGACACCTTATCTCCCTAAAGCTGATTAGAGAATATATCCAAACCTGTATCTCTACATGACTATGTTCGGTTTAGTACTAGTTTTGACATGATGAAACTTAAAGAAACCTGGAAAGAACTTAGGGACATAATTTAATAAAAAGGATTATATAGTTTATTAAAGACCTTGACAGAGCCAACACAGGAAACCAACTCTATCTCCAATTAACTATCAATCTTATTCAAATTTATTACCCGCCTCCAAAAAAAAAAATCCTGTCCACAGGCCTGGATGATTTACAGTGGGACTAAAGAGGCTCCCAGTTTGTAAACACGATTGGCCTGCAGTACATCTCTTTTGACATTGCTGGTATCTAAAGTAAAACATCATATTCCTTGTCTACCTAAGTTGGGGAGTTAGAACCTACTGAGGATTCTGTAATCTACCAAGAAATTTAACTGTTTTGAATTTTAGAGTCAAATTTCATGGAATCATACAAAATTCTAGTTATACAACTATAATAATGGTTTTATTCCATGACATTCTATTTCTTTCATTTACTGAACGCTTTAAATGTAAATAAATGGCAAAAATTATGAAGTTATATTTATGTAATATCTTTCTTTTATATAGAGGTATAATTATATTTTTTATCTGACAATATCATTATACTATCAGGAAGAGCAGATCTTGAGCTTGTCTGGGAAGACTGAAGAAAAAAATGGATGGTCCCATATATATTTTTACTACTTAAGAGAAACTTTGTTTTTCACTGGTTAAAAAGATTAATAGGGGATAGCGAAGTCCAATCAGGAAAGAGAGAGAGCGTGTGTGTTAAAGTGGGGGAATATGATGAACTCACAGGGCCTGAGAAGGGCAACAAAAGGAAGAAGAAATTGAGAATCTCTGATCTGATTAGATTCTTAACCTGAGTTAAGAACTCTGAATTCTTAAAACTTTTTTCAAGCCCTCATGAGCAGGAGGAACACCCCAAGCAGAAATACTGGTATAAAAAATGACAGTCCTAATAGTAATCATCTGTTTATCAGAAGCTGCAGGCAGCTTCACATGTGTGAGGCTGGTAAGAAAAACCTCTCAAACCCCCACAGCATATTCCCCAAAGTAGATCTGCAGCTTGAAATCAGCAGAGCGGATGTATTTTCTGTGACCAGGACTATGACTAAAAATATCCTCCAGGTTCTTTTGTTCCAGATGAAAGTGCTACTTGGGTAAACTTGAGCTTTCAAGTTGAAAAAAAAAGATTAATACATTGAATAAATTGTAAATATGTGTTTCTTACTAGGGCAGAGATTTAAGATGTTAAGAGGTTTTGGGTTTTAGAGTAAACAGCCTTTTGTGCAGCAGCTTTGTTGAGGCATAACTGGTACATAGAAAGAGCTGTTCATGTTCGGATGCTTTCAGACATGTGCGTACACCCATGGCATTACCATCATGGTGAGCCAACTTCAAACAGCAGCGGATATAGAACTCTTCCATCGTAAGAGGCCCAAAGTAGTTACTGATGTAAATGTAGGAGATCTTTCTTTCAAGTGACTTAATTATTTTATTTTCTGTCATAACTGAACTGAAGGAGTTAATAAAAAGTATTAAAAATATTTTTAACAATAAGTATTATATTTTAAATCATATTTTTTAGTAAGTAAAGCATTAAATAATAGGAATAACAGATATTATTTGTTTTTAAGTTTACATATGGAGAAATAGATGGGTCCTGATTTTAAAGTAACTTGCCTAAGATGATAGAATAGATTTAAAGTAGAACTAGGGTTAGAATACACATTCCTAATTGTCTATACAAATCTGGCTAAGGATCTAGCCTAGGAAATTGAGTAAAGATTATAAAAACAAAGGAGGATTATTCCCTGATCAAAGGTGATTTCCTAAGAGGACAGAAGCCCTGAAGAAAGTATCATGCCTGTAAGAGCACCAGGCTAAATGCTAAACTGGAGATGTGCATTCATGCAAGGACAAGACTAGGTATGTTAATGCATGGGCATTAGAACACAAAGCCTTCTTGTTTGTATGGGTTTCTTCCCAAGAGCTTCTAATCTGAGGATAATACATTAAATTCTAAAATGAGGAGGCAGCAGTCAGAAAGTGTTAGACTTGCCAGATGAATTCATAAAATCAGGAGATAATACTACTGGAAGTTTTACTTAAGAATATATACAAGTTCACATACGTACCCCTTTTAGCAAAGAATGTGATTATAGAAATGCAAATGTGAAAACACATGAAAAGAAATTTTATTTGTCACATTTATGTATAGCCATATTGATTACAGGCTGTAATTGCAATTTATGCAATTAAGCTTTTATTTTCAATTTGTAGTATGTAGATGGGAAACAAAATGGAACCAGGAATAGCTGTATTTTTCTCCTCGCAAACTTAAAGTTATTTTTATATAGCACTGTTAATTTATTAAAGGTTTTCTCATTGTCTAATTTACTTCTTACAAGAACCTTGAGGGGTGCACAAGGCAGTTTAATCCCTGGATTTATGACAGGAAAACTGACTCACATAGGCTTAAATTCTAATAACTAGAATCTTAATACATTCTTCTTCATTTTTTGAGAAGACGCAATATTCCAAAGTATTCTTATAACCATTAGTATTACCTATAATGAATACCTAGTATTACTATCAAAACTACCATTAAAAATATCAAAATTAAAGTATTTTCAGTCTCTCTATATTAACATATGTGGTACATACATGCATCTAGATGGAAATTCATATGGAAGACAGGTCTATATTACACAACAAATTACTACACAGCAAAATATCTAAAAGGCTCTTTTTAATACTGGTTATCTTGCCTCTAAGTTAATTGGCAAATTAAATTGATAGCTATAGCATATAATTTTCAAAAAGTCCAAATCATCCAGAATTGCCACAATACTCAGATAATTTAGTCTTATACTAAAATACTTCATAAAAGCCAGATATGTAGCCATATGACTCAGTCAACAAATCTTTCCTGAGTAGGTTCAACTGATGCATGAAGTTGCAGAGCCAAGGTCAAATAACATTTCCTAACTTCTTTTCACATGATCTTAGTATGCAAATACATATGAGAACTTTTGGATCTGTTCCCAGACTTAATGTAGTTATAACAATGCAGTACCTGTTGGCTGTGAAGACAGGCTAAGTTCTGACATACATTCAAGGATGCCTAAAATCTACTTTTTTCCATAATGTAGTAAGATAGCTCAGGGTAGCATTTTTAATCATGGGGGAAGAAGGACTACTACATTTAAAAGCTACATAGGAACATGGGTATTTCAAATATAATTTACTGTTCATGGAAATTCACAAACCTTTCTTTAATAATGAACAATTTTCTAACATCAGCAATGCTGTCAATTTAAAAAGATCAAAATAAGTTTAGAGGAAATAGCAATTCCAAGGAAAAGGTAATTCATAATGCATCAGAGATAGGGGCCAAAGCCAAATTTTGGTAAGCATTCTAACCAGTTGGTGATAATACAATATTGCTCCTAGTAGCATTCCAAAAATATTATAATCAAAATAAAATTGCTGACTTAGTGCCCAGATCTTGGTTTCTAAATACAATATAAAACCAGAGTTCCTTGGAGTGATTGATTTCAGATCTGGAGAAGGGAATACAAGATCAACCTGGAGCATCTCGTGCCAGAACATAACAAAGTGCTCAAGGTGGGGGGCAAGTTGAAAGGACACCGGAGCCAACCTGAAAGACCTACTAATGGTCGATTCTGGTACTGTTTGGAAAACAAAATAAGGAATAATAGTTTGGGATTATCAACATACAGAATAGAATAAATATTCACAAACTCATATTGATACAAATAAGCAAGTAAACAAATACATAACAGAAGAGAGAGTTCTTGCAGAAGAATGTCAAGTAATAAAAGTTGTAGGAATCAGAAGTAGAAAGTCACCACAGAAAAGAACTATTGCCTACAGTCAAGATCCACCAATGGATGCTAAAATTAGCGGGGGCAAGCTTGAAAAGAAACAGGATATTTATACAGTCTTAAAGTAGCTCCTTCCAAATATTTATAATCTCAAAGGAAAAAAAGGTAACTTTACAGTGTAGCAAACCTGCAGATACTACTTTAGCCAAGTGAAACTCACCAAGTAAAAAGACATCTTGTTATCTCTGATATAATGCACCAGGAAGTGAAATAAAGAACATATTTAACCTGTATAAATAGCAGTGTATCATTTTTATCAGTTCTTGATCAGCTTTATCAATATTTAAGATTTTCTGTCTTAACATAAAAGTAAGAACAACAAACAAAAAATAAGTGTTTGTATTTCATACTATTCAATGCACAAATGTTTACATAAGTCACATACACAGGGCCTAAACACATTTAAAAATGTTTTAAAGAGTATGCAATGTAAAACATTCGATTCTTGTGCACTTCTAGATATGTGCATATTTACGTTTTGGCAACATTTAAATTTTGTCTGATGTCAAGTCTCTGTTAGTTCTCATTAAGCTTTTTTAGGAATAGTAGTGATGATCATGTTTGATTGAACTTACTTCTTAGATAAAATCCTAGGTGGAAACTTATTTTATTGGCTAAGTATCCAAAGAAAGCATTTAAAAAAAGCAAAACTCAACTGAGGGAGCAGGAAAGGAGGGAAGAGGGGATCCAGGGAAAAAGGAGGACCAAGTGAAAATACAAGCCTGATAAGCAGCCTTACCCTCGCTTCTTTTTTCTGCTTGTTTTGCTGCAGTTTCTTTTTTCTGTTTTGCTGCTATAAGTTCCCGTTTTAATTGTCTCGCTTCTTTTCTGAGCTCTTCACTATAAAGCAAAAACAGGTATAAAAGTATATAATCTACTAAGAAAGAAAGTTAGCAAAAACTGAATTATTGGTTTTCAGGTACACTAAATCTCCGAGCAAAAAAAAAAAAAGAATAATGCAATATATGCAAGCATGTGAAACAAATGGATAAGAGATAAATGACTCACTGTCTTCCTCTAATTCTCTTGCAAATTTAACATTCCAGTTTCATAGAGATCCTAAATCACAACAAAATTTTTAATATAAATACTACTCACTAAATCTGGGCATACACAAGAAGATCTCATTTCAAAACTTGAATTCCTGAATTGGCACCAATAACTACCATTTATTAAGCAAATTATTACATGATAGTTGCAGTGTAGGAATGTTTTTAAGCTCAATTTAACTCGATTAAATTTTTAACCCATTTAATACCACAGTATGGTAAATAATTTCCTCTTCTGTGAAACCTACCAGGTTGAGGTATTCTGATGATTAATATAATCATACATTAAAGGTGAACTGAGATGTAAATGTTGACTTCCTTAGTCAATAGTTAAGTAATTAGTTTCTACAAGCAGTTTTAGGGTAGGAGATTCAATTTCATGTCTTAGAAAAAAACTATTACATACTCACGTTATGAACTCTTAGGGTCACTTGTGAATAGTCAAAACTACGCGTTTTATATCTATGAATGTCAAGCATCCACTCTGTTTTCAATAAAAGCTACTGTGGTCCAGGGATAGTCAGAGAACACTGTAAAGCTAAGCAGGCACCGCACTCTAGAAAATGTCTTCAGCGACATGCAAGCCAAGGTTTAGTGGAATCTTAAGTCTAAATAATTCCTTGCTGATCCAGCCTTTAGTGCTTCCTCCTTAGCCCGAAATCACACTTATTTTTAACCACTGTCCTGTATTAGAGTCACCAAACTGATAAGTCTTATAATGTGCACAACTCAGTTCTTTTTACCTCTTTTCTACATCAAACACACACAGCAATATTTTGTACCTGTTTGGCCTCCAACATCCTGAATTTTGAAGCTTCCCTCTCTGATCAAAATTCACTACCTTTTTAGCTTTCTTGGTTTTTCTTCCTACTGAACCTGTCCTCACTCTTAATAACAATGAAAGCCAACTCCTTTGTAGTTCATAGTCCACCAGCCCTATTCTAACCCAAATGTCTCTCCATCCATTCTAGATGATATGGTCAGTTATTTCACTGATGTCCTCAACCAGAACCCTTAATTTTCTTGGCTTGCTTGTCCTTATTGATACATCATAATCACCTAGAAGAACTTAACAACATGTTCCAGAAGACAAACATCCGGAGAACATGATTTCATTCGGTGTGAGATGTTGCCTGGGAATTTACCTGGTTACAAGTTCCCCAAGTGATTCCAATATGCCCTTAGGTTTAGGACCCAATGCATTAGGACCTTGCTATAGAAATTATTTTCTCTTTCTTACATCTTCAAGTACTCCTACTTCTCTGAACCTTTCATTTGGCCAACAAAAATGTTCAGATATCTCTGGACTCTGCTCCAATCAAATGATTTGCATCATCACAACTGGACTCCTTGCCTGAAATAATAGTTCATATACACAGTACATATGTCATTTAGACTTAAGATTCCACTAAACCTTGGCTTGGGTGTCACTGAAGATCTTTTCTAGAGTGCAGTGCCTGCTTAGCTTTACAGTGGTTTAACTAGCCCTGTCCACTCTAGATTTTATATATATATATGTAGTTTACGTATACTACTTCTTTAACTGCTAACTTCTTGCACTCTATCCTTTTTATATTCTACTGCAGTCTATCCTCTTAATATCTTGCAATCTATCCTTTTTATGCTCTACTAAAACTGCTTCTGTATCAACAAAATTCAATGGTCTTTTCTCAGTCCTCCTCTTCTGCTTTGGCCTATCACTCAATGATATTAACCACTCCTTCCTTCTGGGAATTCTATCCTAATCAGACTATGTACTGCTTTAGAGTCTTGATTCTCCACTTCTCCTTCTCCTAGCTATTCTTTCTCTTCTCAACCTATAATTGCTGGCATTTTTCTCATTTCTATACCACGTACACCAGCATTTTTACCTAATCTTATAACATTAACTATCACTTTTATATAGGTTATTTCCAATTCTGGACATTTTGCCCTGATTTTGGTCCTGCATTTATAACTATCTGTTACTAATCTCCTTGTATATTAGTGCTGCCCAATAGAAATATAATTTTCTTAGCAGCCACATAGAAAAAAATGGTAAGAGGCAACAGGTTAATTTTAACAATATATTTTATTTTACTCAACAATGCTATATACCAAAATATTATCTCAATATGCAGCTAATATAAAATACGCATATGGTATTTTCTTTTATTTTGTACTATAGTACTCAATCTGTACTTTACACTTACAGCACATCTCAATTCAAACTAGCCATATTCTATGCGTCCAGATCTAGATGGATAGTGGAGGCTAGATGTAATAATTACAAATTCTCTATTCCAAACTTGAAGTCATCTTCCTGCTCAAATCTTTTCCTTCTCCTGAAATACCTATTTGATTGTGGAACCATTTTTCTCCTAATGACCAGACTGTAAACTTATGAGACTTTCTCCACTCTTTTACTGAATCACTGTTGAAGTATGTCATTTCCAATAAGTAGTTCACATGTAACTACTACTCTTGCCTCTCGACATCAATGCCTAGTTTAGGTTATTTAGGCTCTGATAATTTATGTTTCAGATAAATGTAATTACTTCCTATTTCTTGAAGTCAAATGCACATTGGAAATAGCAATCACATCTCTGCCCCATCCACTAAATTCCTTATCTTTTTATTATATTAGCTTAAAAATTTCTTACTTTGGTAAATAACTCAGGAATTTAGATGACGTTTTTGAAGACTATTTTGAAAGATGAAGAGGAAATGCTGTATGATGGCTGAACAAATATTATAAGAGTAATCTGAAGTATGCAAAGGCTGAGAGGCAATGAATATATAATATTGTAGAGGTAGTAGAGCACAGTTATTAAAAGGATTAGCTTTGGATTCAGAAAGTTCTGATTTAAAAGCTAATGCCATCACTTATTGTCTGGGTGACCTAAAAACAATTACTTAAATTCTTTGAAGCTCAGTTTCCTTAACTATAAAATTAGGGTAAGGTATTTAAAATATTGGGCACACAATACATGTTCAATAAATGGTAGCTATTTAATTACTTAGATCATATCTTAACATTAGCACTACAGTTAAGGGTTGGTTTGTCATGTAGGAATATTTCCTTATTATGTTATTTACTATATAAATGAATGCTATCTCTATGACATATGGAGATTAACTGCTCATAATTTTTAACAAGGGCAATGAATACATCATGCTAGCTTCTAAAAATCTATCCTTAAATAGTCAAAGATTTAGATGCACTACTGAAGTAGCCATAATATATAAACTGAACGATTAATAAAACTCAAAAAAGACAAAGTGAGACAGAAAAGAGTAGATCTATGCATATCATTAAAAACTGCTTCACTATACTGAATTTTTCAAGTGATTAAGGATTTACAACATGGCCAAAATCTTTCAAACTATTCAAACAACACCATTTGTTAGTAGTTGTGGAATCCATAACTCTTTGAATGGAGTACAAGTTTTGAAACTATTCTTTCGATCACAGTCTAATTTTAGAGTTCCCAATCTTCTATTCTTTGGAATATAATTCTGTCCACTGGTACTAGAATGTATTTAAATCTTTAAAATGAGAATGACAATTGTAAGCCTGGAGTATCTGTCACCTTATATTGCCAAACTATGGGCTTATTTCAGAGTCCAGGCAGCTTTCTTGTTCCCCCAGAGCCTAGTTTCCGCTTCTGTTGTAAAAGAAATGGCTTTTATAAGCCCCTCTTAACTCTAAGCTAATTATCTTTTTTCCTAATAGGTATGTTTCTATTTTGAATTCACTTGAACTTTAGTATGGTTTGTATGATATCACTGTTATCCATCAAATAGTTTTGCATTGTGTATATATTTTTAAATCTGGTACATCTGCAATATGATCTGCTCCAATGAAAAAGAGAATTCTTTTTGAAAAATTAGCCCAATGCCATCAGCCTAGAAATCATAGTAGTCTGCATATTTAATAACAGCAAAGAAATTACTAATCTATTAAAAAATTTCTTAAGCATCTAATATTTGTACAGTACCATTCTGAATGATGGCACAGAAATCAAGGATGGGAAAGGAACCTACCTTTGCTAGTTTCTTTAAATCAGTTATGTTCCTCATCACTTATGCTTCTCAATAACCTGTGACATAGTCATTTTCAAGGTAAGAAGATTGAGGCTTATGGACATTAGTTAGCCTATAGTCACACAGTCTACCAGTAAGTGATAGAGGTAGAAACTTAAAATGGGATTGTCTGAATTTTATGTCTATGCTCTTTCCATTTTGGTACACTATGATATCTTGAGAAAGTCCCCAAGGAGTCTAAGTTCCAAGGCAGGACATATATTTTGTACATAAATAATAACAGTATATAATAGAAAGTGCTAACTGTCATGACAAAGAAATGACTGAAATATTTTGAAATTCAGAAAAGGAAAGATTACTATAAGCTAAATAAGGGATGGCTTCACAGAGCAGGTGTCTGAACTGGGCTCTGAAAGATGAGTAGGGGTTACCCATGGGGAGATACAGGGAAGAGGCATCTAAGCAGTATATCTAAACCCAAACAGGGATGTGGGAAAACACAGGGTGCATGTTAAAACATTATGTTAGAGCATAAATTATTTAAAGGGGGTCTCGGGCTAGTAACAAAATGGCTAGGAAGAGAGTGATGCAAAGTCTAAATGCCAAGCATTTGTGAGTGGCCAGGTGAGAATATTCTCCTTAATACCTTTGAGTTTCCAATTTTTCTTCTCTTTAACCCATTTCTCAACTGTACTGTCTTCAGTTTACCCACTTATTACCTTATTATTACCCATACACTCCTTAAAATGTTGGCCTAGTAGTAATTTAGACTCAATCACAAATTTTAACAGCTTCCCTTTCGACCGTAACTTAGACCTGCAGAAGAGCTTGACTTTGCTGACCACCTTACCTGTGACACTTTTTTTATCTCAGATGGAGTGCCATGCCAGATCTCTTCCTACCTTTTTGATATTCTTTATCTGTTTCCACTGGCTTTTACTCTTCTACCTCCTGCTCCTCAAATATAGGGGCTTCTCAGTAACCTTGTCTCAACCTTCTCTCTCTTCTTTAGAAATGTCATCCATGTTCAGGACTTCAGTTCCATCCATCTTAATGTAGTCCACATCATTAAAAAAATCAAGATTTTCATACATGTCTTCTTTCAAGTTTATTCACATCCCTGACAGATACTTCCATTAGATATGCCACAAAGGCATCACATTTACCATTTTAAGTTAGAGTGATCATTCTGGCTCCTTATAAAAACACCAACTTATTTCCATCTTTCCTGTTTTTGATACAGCCACGAGAATGCTGGTTAGCAGACCCACCTTCTAGTATTACTCCCTTACTTTCTGTAGCCTGTTAGTAGTCACGTCCTTCTTCCTTTCCAAAGTCTCTTCCTTTCTGTGGTTAGTGACAGCTGTTTGAGCTTTCAAGGCTTCACTGTTAAAACAGTCTCCTAGTTGGTCTACGTGCCTCTGCTCTGAACTTTCTTCCATTCATTTGCACATTTATGACAAATCCTATAATTCTACTCCCCTGTCTTCGTAACTCCCTAAATCCTACTGAATTGTGTGTTAATTTCTTTCCCAAGCTTTTACATCCCTCTCATGAGCTCCCTTCAAACTACTTTTTCAACTTTATCTCTCACATATCCTCTACAGTTATTCTAAATTTCAGCCAAAACATACTAGTCATAATTACCTGGCAAACTTTAAGCCTCAGCACACCTTGGCAAACTTTGCGCTTCAGTACACACATCCCTTTGTTCATGTCATTTCCATTACCTAAAATGGTCTTTCCTCCCTATTTGTTTAATAAAATCTTCCTAATTTATTAAGGCTTCATGGAGATACTGGCATTAGAGCACAGACTTGGGGCAAAGTTTCAGCCTCACTGAGCCTCAGTTTTATTGTCTACAAATTGTAGCTATCTTTAGCATATGTGTTACAACAAGGCTGATGCAAAGACTAAGGGTTAATATGAGGAAATGCACTATCAGGGGTTTAGAAGGCAGGTTTTTTCAATGACAAAATATACTACAACCAAATCATGACTGTTAAATTACATAACCAATTTAAAGAATTAAAGCTTTAAATTAAAAAAATCATTTTAAGTAAAAATTAATGATAAAATGATACTAATTACTACACTACTGAAGATATTGACTCAAACATTACTGATGGCTTGTTTTCCTTTTTAAAACTAATGTCCATTCCAACAGATTAAACAAAATGTTGGAGTTAAAGAGAAGGTGTGTTATCAGAAGACCTAGACCCAACATCACTATAAGGCCACAAGAAAGCTATTAATAATCCTTCTTTGCCTCATTTCGAATAAGTCTGAGGAAAGTGTGAATAATATTTCTGAAATGCATAAACATAATTATAAGTGTAAAAAGTGATTATATTCTGCAGATCATTTAATTTCAACTCCATTGGATTTAGGATCTCAAAAGCCCACTATCTAAGGAAATGGTGAGATGCTGAATATAACTTCATCTTAGACACAAAGAAGATAAAGTGTAGAGCTAGTAAGAGATTTTTTCAATACTGCCCAAGTCAGTAATGGAACTGTACACGTGATGCTGACATCCCAATGCCTCATGCAGATGCTCACTTTATCTGCTAACTACCCACTGAATGAAAAGTACATTTAGACCTGAGTATCTTATTCTGAACCTGAGCAATTTTTATACAATGGAAGACATTATGAATAAGTACATAGGAAAGTTTTTACAACTATAATATATTTACATTTTTATCAGACTGTTTATATATGAAAGTTTTAAATTTTTGTAATTTTAAAAAATTACGCTTTTCAATTTGAGATTGAGGATTTTAAACAGCAATAACAAGTATCTTGCATAATTTTCAGTCCGTTTTTATTTTTTCCCAGATGCTTTTCTCATTTTCTCCAGTTTCCAGGAATTGTGCCTTAGGAAAATTTTAAGTTATATCTGTTCTTTCTTATGGCATGAGAAATATTGTCTTAATATAAGGGTGGTGAGCTCAAACACTGATCTTTTCTAACATTCACCTTCCAAAAAAAGAGTCAAGTTATCAAGACCTCAGTCTTTGGTATGTCTTCAAGAGAATGTTAATCCACAACAATGAAATGGAATATGTATAAATATCTTACATAAGATGGTAAATGAATTTGCTTAGAGACCTTGTTAAGCAAGCTGACAGCTAAACACATGTCCATTACAGATCAGTGATTCTTGGCTGACGGATGCACTACTTGCAGTTAGCTTAAGCCTGCTATTCCCCAACATCTGATAAGAATTCATAACACATGGAAATGATTCCAAACCAAACAGTACACCCTTCATGGTTTTTAGTCTGTTGCTTTAATTACAAAGACACTGAATCTGTTTGTAATGAAACAACAGCTTGGTTGTTGATGAAATCATAAAATAGCTATAATAAAAGCCCATCATAGGTATTAAAACTACAGAGGTATGGAATGATTTTTAAGCCTATGGTATCATCAGCACGAGCAAAGGTTCAAGTTCACCATATTATCAGAAAGTGTCATGGTATGCTACCATTCTATGTGAATTTTGAAAATATATACATATATCCAGGAAATATCCAGCCAAATTAAACCAGGAAAATCATTTGTGTGTTCAAAGCTCTGTTCTACCTATTACAAGCAGGATAGCCCTAGACAACTAAGTTAACCAATCTAAATCTCAAATGAGAAAAAAAGTAAGGTTGTAAGGGAGAAATACAATTCCATGGAAATTACTTAGCATACTTAACATGGTGCTTGGCTCAGACTATATACTTAAAGTCAGTTTTTTTCCATTATTATCATGATTGTTCTCATCCCCACCATGAGCACCACTTCTAATTCTTACTATTTACAGAATTACTTACTGACAAAATGAGACCTCAAGCTAACTATGAGATTAAAAAGGCAAATTATTTGATTTTTCTATGGGTGCATATGTTTCAAAAGCTTACTGATAAATTTTTGTGTTTGGCACACTGCTTGGATTAAATACGCTGTGAAAATGAGAAATTTTAACAGTTTAAAAAATCTAAAAATTAAAAAATTCCAAAATTCTGATTTTGGTTACTAAACATTTGGAATTGAATTGCTTATTTTCTTTCATTCTAATGTAGCTGAAAAGATAATGAATAAACAAAGCAACAAAGAATTGTATGTATACTTAAAAATTCTGAGGGAGGCTAATAGAGAACCTACATTAGTTTAGTCTAAGTGATCCTGGAAGGCATCTATCAAAAGATAAAATTTAACCAGAGAATTAATGTTCTATATGCCCTTTATAATCTGTTAATCCAATATATAAGAATAAAAAGACTATATCCTTATCTGTAAGGACATTGCAATTTGGAAAGAAGGAGGAGAAATCTCAATGCACCTGCATTTAGCCTTTAGACTTACAATTTTACTACACATTTCACATGAAAGACCACATTTAGTTTTAAATAAAAAGTTTAGATATCTGATGCAGATTGCCATTAATCTTTGTAAAATCTCTTTCAACTCTTAGAAAATTTTATTGTCTTTTCCAAAACAGACTAAACAAGAGTGAATCCTGCACAAACTCATAAAATGTCCATACCAGTGGGTGATACTGCTCTTCTGTTTAAACACTAAGTCAGAAGTTCAGAATCAAATGTGTTATTTGACAGTAAGAACTTGACTTAGCCAATATTTTACAGAAGTAGAGTAAATTTGCTGTGGCAGAATTCGGTCTTTAGCCATGTGTCTGTTCCACAACCCAACTTTACAAATGATATTAACTCAGTATGAAAACAAATGAGATTTCCATTTCAGTAAGGCAGCAGACCAGGTAACCTGAAAACTCTTTTTCAATCAAACACCTGAAAGAGCTGAATAAAGAACATTAAAAAAAAACAAAAACCTCTAAATGCAATGCTTACTTAGCTCATCAAAATCCAAAAAGAAGAGGACTTAAAATAAGAGCAAAAAGCTTCATAACTGTTACTGGGACACTTAATTACTGGTCTCAGTAACCTAGCTTTCTGGATTTTAAATTGGAGTCTTAGTCACTGGAAGGATGGGAATAAACACATCTACTACAAAACACAGGAAAACCTCAAAGAAACTTGTCTGTCTCAGATCCAGCAGGTAAGTAGGCTCTCAAACTGAATATTCTCAGGGAATCTAAGAAGAATCTTTAATTCAAATTACCAGTGATCTATAGTTCTTTAATGTACCTACTAGAACAGAAGGCAAATCTTCTCTGAAGGAAGGAATCCTCATTCCAGATTTCACAGAATTCAGAAGAGATCTTAAAAAAAAAGGAGCTCCCAAAACAAAAATTTTATTAACATATGAAGAAACAAGACTGTGAGATTCAGAGGCATGACAAGTAACAGAACCTGACCCTCAAAACTTCAGATACTGCAAAAAATAAAAAAGTATGTTTACTACATGGAGAGAATGAAAGAGAATAAAAATTGAATATGAGATCTACAACAACTAGAAAAAGAATTGTGGGGAAAATGGAAGTTCCAATGGCCAGGATCCTCACCTGACCCTAAACTACTTGATGATGCAACTGGCCTACTGCTAAACTAATGCTTCCATACTCACTGGCAATGAGCTATTACTGACTGAGGCAGTATACAAAGAGCTCCGCCCAGTGCTCTGGATGGAGGCAGAGATAGAGGTGGATTATGGACCTGCAGACTGCTGCATGCAGACATGATCCTAGTGCTGGAAGTACTGCCATGAGACTAAAGCCAGGGTATAAACTGTTTAACCCCACGAAGGTTCTGTTGTCATTTGTTAGTCTCACATAGTGAACTTGCCCAGGGCTGAAACCCTTAGGCAAGACAAGAATAAAAGCAACTTTTAGAAGGGATGAATAGAATAGACAAAGTTAAACTCAGTGAAAAGTTGAATAGCAAGAGGTGAATTAGGAGATCTATCTGAAAACACATAAGACAGAATGCAAAACACAAAGAGAAAATAATCAACAAATAAGGAGATTAAGAGATTAGAAGACAGAGAAGGCCCATTACATGTATAAGTGTAATTGCTGAAAGTTAAAATAGATTGAGATTGAGACAATAATGTCTGAGAATTTTCCAAAATTGGTGAAAAGTATTAGTCTTCAGATTCGAGCTCAATTAATTCAAGCAGGATAAACAAAAAGAAAATCCAATATAGACCACCATAGACAAAATGGTCTCAAAACAAGTAGCATAAATTAGTAAGAATAAACCATTTAAGATTAAATTCACCTTTTTCTTTGCCAGAGAAAGTAGACTGATATACTGTGAACATAAAGTAGTCACAGGCTTATGCAACATTAAGACACAAGTCATTAAAGGAAAGAACAAATAATGGCTCAATGATTAAACAAAAATGATATGGATTAGTCCTAACTAGCCTAACTATTCCAAGAATGCTAAATAACAGGTCAAAGTTAAGCTTGAGATATATTTCTACTAAGACACTGTAGAACAGTTCCTTACCCATATTCTGGCATGTGATGCTGCGAAGACATGAAGTATGAAGCAGAAGACAAACTAGTTACAGGTGTAGGATATATGGATGGGTCCAGGACTTAGGAGTAAAAACAGCAGTAAAAATGAGAAAGATTGAGGGGCATTTAGTTGACAGCACAATCTGAGCCAGCATTATGATGTGACTGCCAAAAAACTGTATAAGGTCATAGGTCTCATTAAAAGAAGTGCACTATGGGAATACAATATGCTTATGTTACACCTTTGTAATTGTTTCACAGTCCGTGGATTTTCTGCTCTGTTTTATAGTTCAGTTTTCAAGGGTTCTAGCTACTTCAGAGATTCTTTCCTCCATGCTCAGTCTGCCAATAAGCCCATCAAAGGCATTCTTTATTTCCCTTACCGTGATTTCTATCTTCAGCATTTCTTTTGGTTCTTAAGATTTTTATCTCTGCTTACATTTCTTTCATGCTGTTATCTATTAGAACCCTTATATTAATCACAGTTGTTTCAAATTCCCAGTGTGATAATTCCAATATCCCTGCTTTGTCCAGTTCTGACATTTGCTCTAACTCTTCCAATTGTATTTTTTTGCCTTTTATGTGCCTTGTAATTTTTTCTTCATAGCCAGACATGATGTACTGGGTAAAAAGAACTGCTGTAAACAGGCTTTTGGTAATGTGGTGAGGTATGAGAGTGTCTTGCCAATGGGTTTCAGCCCTGGGCAAGTTCACCATGGATTCAATGAGACCAAAAAATGATTCCCATGGTGGCAGGTTTATCACTAGACTCCCATCCACTCAGAGCAAGTCTGATTACAGCAAGCCGGTGGGCCTCTCTGCCCCCGCAGCCATCTCAGTGTCTGTCCTCAGCACTGCCCCCACCCCAGTCTCTGCTCTCATGTAGCCCTGCGGCCATGCCGCCATGTCACCCAGAGCACTGGGCAGATCTCTTTATATAGAGTCAATAACAACGAATTGCCCACAGGTGTGCAGTGAGCCAGCTGACCAGGGCCAGGTGAGAATCTGGGCCACAGGAACCTTCACTTTATCCACACTCCACCCCTCCAGGGTTCTTGCCTCTCAATGCTCTGCAATGGTCCCTGTGAAAGGGAAATGGAACATTGTAACCAAATTCTTTAATAACATAATACAATATACAAATAACATATTATAGTAACCCTTAATCCTGAGGGGATTCACTGCCACCAAGTGGTCATCCTGGCTGTATTCAAACCAGTTCTACTCAAATGAGTTAACCAAAAGGACCATGGGTGGGCCTAATACCCACCTTCTACAGCCTCTACAGCAGAAAGTCTTGCAGACACACAGGCCCTATCTTGTTGCTTTGTCTCTGACTTCTGCTTTGTCCTCAGCGGCTGGAACCACTGCTCTGGTCTCAATTGTTGCTACAGCTCCAGTAAGATTCTATTTGACTTTCCATCCAATTTCTTTCTGTCTGCTCCTGCCTTTATCAAATCAACCCACATCTGGGTCCTCGTGACTTTCACGGGATCCTTTAAATTCTTCCTTCTAGTACAGTAGCAGACCGTCTTTCCTTTTGTGCTTTCATTGCTTGAGCCTGAGGATAGAAGCAGAGCATGGAGTGCTCCACAACCTGGGGAGGGGGCTGCACCTCTCCTGGAGGAACCCGCGGTTGCCATGTCTTAATTTTTTCTGGATCTTTCCACCAGCTTTCAACCAGGTGGGGTTTCAACCAAAAAGGGGCTGATGCCTCCGACACCTGCAGGGCCTCCACCCCAACCTTTTCATCAGACCTCTGCTCCTCCATTTCTGGGGCTGAGGGCTCCACTACATCCTTCACCTGCCCCACAGCACCAGGCAGCCTGCACCCTCGGGCTGCTCCTTCTTGTGCTGCTTCCTCTTGGGCTACCATGATGTCCTTTAGCACTTCCACAGTACCTCGTAGTGATGCCATTTCAGTCACCAACAAATTTTTTGCCTCCTCAATAGTACCTCACAGCTCATGTTCTCACACTGCCTGTTCTCCTGCTTCCTGCAGGAGGGCATCTTTCTCCCTCACGCTTTTCTCAATATTGTGAGAAAAAAACTTCCCACTGTTTCTGCCACCTCATGGACACTCTAAGGAATTCCCTATTTTGCTGAAGGCCACCTTTACTGCCTCAGGTGTTGCCTCCACCCCTTCCCAGTCTTGGAATAGGGCCCAGGCCTCTGGGATGCAAGCCACGTTGGACCACATGTCCACTGGGGGACACTGGAAGGTCTCCCCATCCACAGGGGCAGCCTGCGGAAACACTCCTCCCAGGAGGGCAGCCTGTTCTTTTTCTTGGTCAACAATGAATCCTGCTGATAAAGGGCAGAGCTCTTTGTATAGAGTCAATAGCAACGTATTGCCCACATGGGTGTATGTGGTGAGCTAGCCAACCAGGGCTAGGTGAGAATCCTGGCCATAGGAACCTTCACTTTATCCACAGAGCACTAGGGGTTTTTTTCTGTGCTATTTCCTATGAAGAGTTGAGCTCTCAGAGGTAAATTTCACAATATTGTGGGCCCCCTCATAACTGGTCCCCTGTAGTTTAGAACTATACTTCAACTCAGCAATTTCAGACATTCATTCTAAGGACCCAAAAGTGTTCACGCAACTGGAAAAGTACAAAAAAAGAATATGCTGGCTGTTTATCATAACATGGGAAATGTCTATTTAAAATAATCAGACTATATAATATAGATTACATAAAACAAAGTATTATTTAACTTACATAAAATCACATTTCTGAGCGTGTGTACATGCCAACACACTCAGACACATACACACAAAACAAAGATTTGAAAGGATTATTAAAATGAAAACTGATCAGCTCTGTAGAGTAATACCATGTGACTTAATGATTTTAACCTTAATTCTGATTATAAAGATAAACCTATTTCTGTTTAGAAAAAGAAGTTTCTTTTTTTAGGGGGAATATTTCAAATTATTTTCCCTGAATATATATTGATCAGAATTTTATGATCCATTCTCCCTTCTGTGCTCTTCTCTAAAATGAAAAAATAATAAAATTACAACTAAGAAGTTAAGTTGAATCAACTGAAAATACTCTGATGTCCAGGACAGTTAATGCATCATATTTACTGATTAAGAATACAGTTGATAAATTTTTTTGTTTCCACAATGGTCTCACTGCATAATCTCAAATAATTCAGAATATTTTCATAGACAATATTAAGTCAAGAAGGGAAGAGTGCATGTGGATAAAGTGAAGGTTCTATGGCCCGGATTCTAGCCTGGCCCTGGTTGGCTAGCTCACTACACATGTGTGGGCAATACATTGTTACTGACTCTAAATAAAGAGCTCCACCCAGTGCTCTGGGCAACAGGGTGACACGGCTGCAAGGTTGCAGGAGAGCAGACGCTGGAGTGGTGGCTGCCTGGAGTGGTGGCTGTGGGGACAGAGAGGTCCAGCGGCAGAGACCACCTTGCTGTATGCAGACTCGTTCTGAGTGGACAGGATTCTAGTGATTGACCTGCCAGCATTGGAATAAAGTAGGGAATAAACCCTTTCATCCCAAGAACATTCCAGTGTCATTCCTTGGTCTCACTGAATCCATAGTGAACTTGTCCGGGGCTGAAACCCATTGGCAAGACAGAGGGTGTGACATATCTGAATACTTACAAACTTGTAGGTTTTTCTATTTGCAAGACAAATGAATTTTACCACAGGGTATACTCCAATTTGTGCTTAGTAAGTCTGTTGCCACAATGACAGTATTGAAATTTTAAGTTAAGATTTCTTAAAATTTCCATTGAACTTTTATTATTCATCCTTATGGATAAATAAACTCACTGTATGAATCTGATAAAATTATAAGCCAAATCACTAAAAAATATTTTGCTCAAGTTTGATCTCACCTCTCAAAACTAAACATTTTGGGATCTAACTGACATGCTTCTGTTCCATGGCCACTATGCCACTAAGAGGGTGTCCTGGAGACTGAATACAACCTTTACATTTTTAAAAATTTCTTTCCTAAGGGGCAGGACATGGGAGAAGATGCAAGGTGACCAAACAGTGAGGGGAGAAGGTAAAAGGTTTTGCAATTTTTTCAACAGTAATCAGTATAGAGACCCAAAAAGTAGTTTTTTTCCTCTCTAGCTACATAACATACATAACATATATACTGATACAGTAGCACAAAGTCACAGCAGGGCATCAATCTGTGCTTCTTGACTTTTGCCAAACATTCACCTACGTTGTAACTTAAAGATTTACTCTAAATTAAATCTGTAGATTCCTTAACCTGGCTGGCATTTAGTGAAAACAAGTTGCATCCTCAGAGGCTTTAGTGACTGGAGCAACAGCTGACTCACTCCCAAGGCTAGTGCTGCAGAAAAGCCCAGGTTTTCTTTTCTGTATGTCTATGTAGACTTAACCTCTCTGTGGGTTTCCTATTCTGTTACCACCTGGCAGACAAACAGGACCAAAAATTTGCTTGAACTATGCTAGACCAATACTTCAAGAAAATGAGGACAAGATGTGAGCCAGGAAAAGCACTTTGGAAACTACTTGCACCTAATAAAAACATATTATTAATTTAGCTAATGTGAAATCCAAACTAGTTCTGTCCAAATGGAAAAGATGCTTTATTTATATTTATGTGAGTTCTTAATTTAGGCTTGATTCATGCTTCTGGAACAAAAGCACCATTTTATAGAATAAGGTGTACATTTGGCCTTCATGTACTCCTAGTGCTTTTCGTTAAACCAATATGAGATATGTGGTAAGATTTGAAATTTGCCCTTGTTTTCAAGAAACAAATTTTCCATTATGAAATAAATTTTTTAAATTTATTAAAAATGTCAATCAATTGAGTATTATGATCAGAATTTCACATGTTAACCTTTTTCTCTATTCTAAAAATGTTTCAGCTTCTGTGCTAATGAGAATATCCAGATACACTATCTTATTTAGTCCTGACATCAAACTTTAGAAGAGTTTTATTTTTACAGGTGGGCATTGGACAGAGGGAATGGGGTAGAGATGAAAGGGAATGGTATATGCAAAAATAATGGGGCAAAAACAGCAAAGCAAATGTAACACTTTAGCTTACCTAGAGAATAGTATACAACAAGTAGAACTACAGAGTATAAACCTGAGAGAATAAAAATGACATATTTCACTCACATTACACCCTCAACACCGAAACTGAAGAGTTTGACTGCAAACAAACTTGAAAGCCACTTAGAAAATAATAGAGGCACCATTTGCAACAGCATGGGTAGAACTAGAGGGTATTATGCTCAGTGAAATAAGCCAAGTGGAGAAAGACAAGTACCAAATGATTTCACTCATTTACAGAGTATAACAACAAAGCAAAACTGAAGGAATAAAACAGCAGCAGACTCACGGACTCAGAGAAGGGACTAGAGGTTACTAAAGGGGAGGGGTTGGGGAGGGAGGGAGAAGGGGATTAAGGGGCCCTTTAATACCCAATCCCAATATAGGTAGGTCATGGGAAGGCAATACAGCATGGAGAAGACAAATGATTCTATTATAACATCTTACTACACTGATGGACAGTGACCACACTGGAGGGGGTGAGGAATTGATAATATGGGTGAATGTTGAAACCACTGTGTTTATAGGTGAAACCATCATAATATTGTATACCAATGATACTTTAATAATAAAAAAATAATAGAGGCAAGTGGAAAGTGTTTTCAATGGGATATGGTTGAACAGCGGTTCTAAAACTTTAGTACACACCACAATCACCTAAGGGCTTGTTAAACACCGATTACTAGTCTTTACTACCGGAGTTGCTGATTCTGTAGGTTTGAGGTGGGGCCTGAGATATTGATTTATAACAAGTTCCCCAGAGAAACTGATGCTGCTGGTCCAGGGATGACACTTCAAGAACCAATGGTTCCAAGAAATGCTATATTTGCAAATCTGAAATGTTATTAATATTTTTTTAGCTGTAAAAGTAAACCCTGGCTAGCAGCTAAAGAGAATTAGTTCCTTTACATATGGTCAAACTTAAATATTTATAATTGGAAACACTGAAAACTTAAAAGGCAACTGGGAAATGGAAGTAAGTACATGAAGTTTTGCTCTCAGGTAAGGTCACCAATAAACTTGGGTAGGATCCAGAACACAGGATTCCCTGTACAAGTTTGATGCTCCTTCATTATTGCAGTTAACAGTGAGTTTCAGAATTGCTTTTCTAATATACAGTTTAGAAGAGGGTAAAATGTTTTGGGTAAGGAGAGTGGTCATCTGAGTCTTGGTAATTTTTTGATGAATTACCAACACATTGCCATTAGCTTTGCAGATGTTACTATATTCTGGTTTTAAGATATGCATTCAGAACTGGCACCGTAATACTACTACTGGTTCAAAAGGATACAGATCTGGTATGTGACACAGCTGTGACTGTCCAAAACTAATGTTAAAAAAACCAGAACAACAAATGGATTCTGGAGGCTCTGTTCGAGTACTTTCCTCCTTCTTTTCCTCTGAGGAGCTTCCCTAGCACTGCAAGAGGAGAGGTTAAGAGTCAGAGATAAATCCTAATATTCTGTATTAAATATAATCTTCAACTCTCACTGTACTATAGGAATTTTGAGATGGGGTTGGCTATGTCATTCAGTGGAACATTGTTCTGACTTCACACATGAGGGCAGTCTATTTAAAAAGCACTAAAATATACGGCTGAGATTACTTTCTCATGTCCCACTGATTTACAAGGTAATTCTTCATAATTTGCACTGGAGATCTGTCCTAATGCCTAACAAGGCTTTTATACCAGGTTCTCTAATTAGTTAGTCTATAAACTTAGACTCACTGCAGTCCTGTCACATGGTCCAGATTCTGAGCTCTGCCCTCCTAGCTGTTAGGAATAAGATAATGATAAAACATTGACTGCTTTAATAGAAGATTTCATCTCCTCTCAACATCCACTTGACAAGCCAAAAATATAGAAACTTTTTCTTGTTAAAGTACAAATTCACACTAAATAGCTCTTATAAAACATCACAATGTGTCTGTTTACAATAACAAGAATAATAACACCAAAAGCAAGTGTCACATGTCTTCTCATTTGTAGGTTCTGTATGGAAAGATCAGAAGTTTGGCAATCAGGATGATTCAAATCCTGGCTCAAAAACTCATAAGCTGTGTGATGTTGGGAAAGTTTATATAAAACTCCCCAAGGCTTCTTCCTTGTATGTAAAAAGGATTAATGCCCATAGCATTTCAAAATGTTGACTTTCTTTCTTCCATTCTTAAGACTAACCCAAATTGGTTCCCTTTTTGCTAGAAGCTGCTAAATTCTATTTATCCATAATCTTCAGGTTTATGAAATATTTATAAAATATTTGAGCAGAAATGTCAAAGCCAAAGTGTCATGGGTTTTTACTCCATTCCTCCTCATGCCTTTAAAAGTGTGGGCTTTAATCTACAGGACAGTCTACTCCACAGGAGTAGAAAATACATTCTTCTCTAGTATATATGCAACATTCACTCTTCAGGATAGACCATATACTAGGCCATAAAACAAGCTTCAGCATAGTTGAGTTAAAAGAATTGACGTTATTCAAAGTATGTTCTCTGGCCACATAGAGTGAAATTAGAAATTGATGGCAGAGAGAAATTTTGGGAACTCACAAATATGTGGAAATTAAACAATACAGTCCTACACAACCAATAGATCAAAGAAGTCACAGAGAAATCAAGTACTTTGAGATTAATGAGAATGAAATCACAATATACCCAACTTATTGGATGTAGCTAAAACAATGCTTGGAGAGAAATTTACACCTGTAAATGCCTGTATTAAAATTTTTTTCTCAAGTTAATAACTAGAAATAGAAAAGCAAACTAAAATGAAATTAAGCAGAAAGAAGGAAATGATAAAGATTAGAGCAGATATTAATGAAATAGAGAATAGAAAAATAGAGAAAATAATCTAAACAAAAGTTGACTCTTTGAAAAGATTAACAAAATTAAAAACCACTAGCTAGACTGACCAAGGAAAAAGAGGGAAGACACTCAAATTAGTAAAATCAGAAATGCAAGAGGGGATATCACTACTGACTTTACGGAAGCAAAAAGAATTATAAGGGAATACTATGAACAACTGTATGCCAACAAATTAGAAAGCCTAGATGAAGAAATGGACAAACTCCTAGAAAGACAAACTACTGAAACTATATGAAATAGAAAATCTGCAGAGACCTATAACAAGTAAGGAGATTAAATTAATAATTTAAAATTTTCTCATAAAGAAAAATCCAAAACTAGATGATTTCACTGGTGAATTCTTCCAAATATTTAAAGAAGAACTAGTACTAATTTTTTACAAACACTCCCAAAATATAGAAGAGGAAGGAACACTTCCTTACTCATTCTGTGAGGCCAGTATTGACATCATAAAAGATATTACAAGAAAAGTACGCACCAAAATCTTTTGTGGATACAGATTCTAAAATCTTCAACAAAATACTAGCAAACTGAATCCAGCAACATAAAAGAAGGACTGCGCATCATGATCAAGTGGGATTTATCTCATGAATGCAATGTTAATTTAAGGTCTGAAAACCAATTAGTGTAATAAGCCACATAAATGGAATAAAAGAAAAAAACCCATATTTTCATGTTAATAAATGCAGAGAACACATTTGAAAAATTCCAAAACCCTTTCATGTTAAAAATACTTCACAAACTAGGGAAAGAATAAGCTTCTTCAACCTGATACATTAAAACCTACAGGTAGCATCATACTTAAAGAGGAAAGACTGAATACTTTCTCCTAAGACCAGGAACAAGACTATGATTTCTACTCTTGTTGCTTCTATTCAATAGTGATTTAGCTATTGCAATTAAGCAAGAAAAAGAAATAAAAAACACCCAAATTGGAAGTGACATGATTTTATATAGAAAACATAAGGAATCAATAAAAATACTAGAACTAATTAACAAATTCAGCAAGGTTGCAGGAAATAATTAGCATACAAATATCAGTTATATTTCCATATATTAGCAATGAGCAATCCAAAAATGAAAATAAGTAAACAATTTCATTTATAATAGCATCAAAAAAAATAGATCACTTAGGAATAAATTTAACAAAAGAAGTACAATACTACACAGAAAACTAGAAAACATTGTTCAAAGAAATTGAAATAGACCTAAATAAATGGAAAAACTTCCCATGTTCATGTTATCAGAAAACTTAATATTATTGAGATGGCAATACTATTCACATTGATCTACAGATTGAACTCCATTGACATCAAATGTATAGTCTCTAGAGTCATACTGCTGGGATTTAATTCCTAGGTCAGTCTTACTAGTTGTATGATCTGGGGTGAATAACTTAACTTTTCTAAGCCTGTTTCCTTATCTGAAAATGAGAATAAAAATATAACAGTACCTACATTATAAAGATGTTGTGAAGAATGAGTTGATGATTATAAAGTGCTTTTTAGTGCTTTGACTCACAGTAAGCCTTTAGTAAACATAACTTATCAATATGATTATACTCATAGCCTAGTAATTTTTTCTGGCATCTTTTTTCCTACTGTGGACCATGATAACATATTTAAGAATCAACCAGTGATCTATTTCCTCTTGTCAATTATCACTTGGTAATTATATTTTTTGGGGGGTCTTAGAAGTTAATGTGATAACTTGGAAATAAAATCAATGGCCTTGGTTTCTGAATCATATATTCAAATTTTATCAGCAATGTACGTGTAAACTTTGCTCACTGGAGTGGGCACAGTGTGGGCTTCTCACCTGCTCAATAGATGAGAAAACTGAAGCTCTAAGTAAGAAAGCTCTTTAACAGACAGTGGTCTCAAGTCCCAATAACTTTTTAAACCTTTTTTATGTACATTTGTGATTATTTCAACTAAGCCTTTCTAATGATTTATTCTGAGTTCTAAACATTTTAAATCCAGGTTGATTTTCTGAAAGTCACAATATATGACAAATGTGGCTGGAAGATTTCAAAACAGGTGGAGCCTTTAAAAAAATGATTCTAGTTGTACTGTTATTTTAAGATTAGTACTCTAAGAAGATAATGACTAGACACATTCATAAATATATAAAAACCCATGAGTCATAAGTAATACTCACAGAAGAGACAGCCATGACAAACAAAAAACTCAACTGACATCTCTACAGGTGACTACTATACTTGTTACTAAAAGATTGGTAACAAAAGGAAAGAATTAATAATCTATCCTGCCTTTTTAATAGTAACTATATCTCAAAGTAACTAAAAGCCTCTGCTAATGAGCGAAAGCTATTCTTTATAGAAGTATGGAAGCTAATAAATATAGAAGAAATGATAAAATAGAAAACCATTATTTTGCAACTCCTACTGAAGTAATTGATTCAGGAAAAGAATCACCAGTGGATGTGAAAATCTTTTTCTTATTGCAAAATATATATACGTATCATTGATATACAATCTTATATTGGTTTTAAGTATACAACACATGGTTCAACAGTTACCCATGTTATTAAATCCTTACCCCACTAGTGCAGTTACTATAAACATGGGAAGATGTCACAGAATCATTGGCTATATTCTCCATGCTGCACTACCACACCTGTGACAAACTTATATTGTGATTGAGAATTTTTGTGCCCTTTTATCCCCCTCCCCTCCACCTACCCCAACCCCTTCCCCATGGTAACCACTAGTCACTTCTAAGTGTCTTAGGAGTCTGCTGGTATTTTATTCATTTTGTTCTGTTGTGTTTTTATATCCCACAAAAAAGTGAAATCATATGGTATCTTTCTTTCTTTGCCTAGTTTATTTCACTTAGCAAGACACCCTCTAGGTCCATCCATGTTGTTGCAAATGGCAGGATTTCTTTCTTTTTTATGGCTGAATAACATTTCATTGTGTATATGTGAAAATCATTACAGAAAAGTTCAATAAGAAACTAGATATTGGTGTGATACCAAAATACCACCTCATGGATGCCTACTAGGAAAAACATAACTGTATAACAGAGAAGAATGGCTATAAATACTCGAACATACTTCATCAATCTTGAGTAAGTGAGGGACAGCCAGACACATCTTATGCCCCCTAATGTGACAGTGTTTAGGCAGTTCACAGTATCACCCATCCCAAGAGTATTTAATCTGAACCATGTCTTTAGATCTAACTTTAAACTAACAAAAAATACAAAGGATACAGGAACAAGTTAAATGATAATAAATAGGAAAAAAATCAAACAAACCTAGAAAGTGAGTTATTCTATAAGACAACTGACTTGCTCTCTTCAACAAGTAGATGGTATGAGAGTGGTAGAAACTAAAGAGACTAACAGTAAAATTCAACCTGTCAATCTTAACTGAATCCTGATATGGTTAGAAAAGCTATAAGACACATTCTGAGAATAACTGAGAAAATCTGAATGTGGACTGGGTATTAGATGATTACTAGGGAATTATTCATTTTATTAGATATAAGAATGGTATTATGGCTATATAAGTCTTTTCTTTAAGGGATTTATGTTGAAGTTTTTACTGGTAAAACATCATGACTTCTCTAATTTATCTATTTCTGTGCTAAAGTATTTTAAAGCAAATAGGATAAAATATTAATAACTGTTAAATCTAGGTGATAAGTAAATAGGGGTTTTTGTTTTTGTACTGTTATCTCTTATCTTCCAGTGTGTCTAAAATTTTTTTATGATAAAAAGGAAAAAGAAAGGGGGCACTACGATTAGCATGTATAATGTGGGGGGGCATAGGGAGGGCTGTACAACACAGAGAAGACAAGTAGTGATTCTACAGCATCTTACTACGCTGATGGACAGTGACTGTGTGACTGTAATGGGGATTGTTGGGGGGACTTGGTGAAGGGGGGAGCCTAGTAAACATAATGTTCTGCATGTAATTGTAGATTAATGATAACAAAAAAAAAAAGGTTTTCAAATGGTGAATAATTTCAAATGATACCACAAAGTGTTGAATCAAAGCATTTGGAATTAAAGGGAAATACAAGCATTTATATTACAACATAATTTAAAACATAGTTATATATGTAGAATACACTTTCAAAACTTTTATGGGAAATTTTAAGCCAGAAAGATTGATGCTGTTATATTAATGACATTAAAAAACCAAAACACCCCAACGAAATCCTGTTGAACAGGTACCCCATCATAAAACATGGTCAGAACAACTGAAGATATAAATTGAAAATCTAGACTGAAAGTCTGGAGTCTAGATGGCACTTTAGCCTTATCTGATGACATCCATCATATGACAGTGGTGGGTTTTGAAATCTCATGCAGGGCAGTTCACAGGGCGAGGAAGGTATACTGCCCTGACAGCCTAAGCAGGCAAAAATTCTACTTAGACAGATGTAGATTTTTGATGCTTTTAAAAAATGCTTATTTACTATAAATGATGACTCATATTTTATTCACATTGAGTGTTTATATTTTAAAGTATAGTGTCATCATATTAAATATCTTAATTCTTCCACTGATACCATTTTAGTTCATTTAAATATCAACAAATGAACAAAACTGTTAAAATATGATGGCTTGTTAAGCTTAAGAATGTAATGGTAGGGTATGTATGGCATAGCAGTTAAATGCATGGTTATATGAAGTGAGACTACCTGGGTTGGAATTTTGCTCTGGGACTTTTGAGCTTTTGACCACAGCTCCTTAACTCAAAAATGGGTCTTATAATAGTAACTACCTTGGATGGTTGTTGAAAGAATCATAGAAGAGTGTGCACAAAAGAGGTGCCAAATAAATACTTGTTATTATTGTTAACATTTTAACTTCACCAATAATAAAATGTTGAAGCTATAGTTTAAAAAGTCAGATTAAATGAACAATCCACATTTTAAACTTTCACCCTCTCTGGAAGAGGTCTCATTAAGAATGAGAAAATCAACATAAAGGACTCAGTTGTAGTCCTGAGACATAATAAGCACTCATAATAATAAAATCCTAATAGGAAAGGATCTTAAGAAAATCATCTGATTCTGCTTCTAGAATGTTGCCTTCTTATTCTTGTACACACTGTACCTTCCTTAGACAAACTTTTATATGAATGGTCTATTTTCTTTTTAAAAATATGCTCAAAACACTCATAACACCATTCCTGAGAGGTCTATTTCCTCTCACTTTAGCGATTTTTGCCATTCTACTGGGAATTCTAATCAGGTCTTGATATTGTTTAAAAAATTTCCTTTTCTTTGAGGTATAATTTAGATACAATAAAACAAACTGTATCTTAAGCATATATAATTCAGTGAGTTTTGACAGACATAGACCTGTGTAACCCAAACCCCTGGAATGTTTTCATCTCAGAAAGTTCCCTTGTACCCTTCGTACACATCTACCATCCCTGCCACCTCCCCACCCACTGTCCACAACCACTGCTGTTTTCTGTCACCACAGCTTAGGTTTACATGTTTTACTAATTCATAGAAATGGAGTCATACAGTATATTCTCTTTGGTGTCAGCCTTCTTTTACAGTGTTTTGAGATTCATAGAATATACTATAGCTTATATGAATAGTTTGTTTCTTTTTATTGGTGACTAGTAGTCCATCGTATGAATATATATGGTTTATTTACCCATTATCCTGTTGACGTAAATCTGGGTTGCTTCTGGTTTGGTGCCATTATGAATATAGCTGTTATTAACACTAATGTACAAGTCTTTTTGTGGATTACCAAGTTAATTTCTCTTTGATGAGTACCTAGGCATGATGAATAAATACCTAGCCACGATGAGTCACAGAGTACACGTATGCTTAACTTTACTGCTTGTCAGCTTTAACACTCTGGCAACAGTGACTGGTATTTAAGTTCTTGTTTGCTATATCTTTGCTAAAATTAGGTCTTCTCAGTCTTCTAAAATTTTTTTTTAGCCAATTTAGTGGGTGTTATCTCATAGTTTAATTTGTGTTTCCCTAAATATGATGTTGAATGCTTTTTTACGTGCTGCTGGCTACCCATTTGCTTGCCTGTAAAATATCTGTTCAAGTCCTTTTCCCATTTCTAAAACTGTCAAACTGTCTTGTTTTTGAATGGTAAGATCTTAGATACAAGTCTTTATTAGGTATACATGTTGCAAGTATTTTCTACCAGTCTTCAGCTACCTATTCACTTTTAAAATACTGTCTTTTGGTGAGCAGAAATTTTTAATTCTGTGGAACTTCTTGATATCCCCTTTAAAATGCAATTGATACTGAAATGATGTAGTGTGGTCACCATTCTAGTAGTCATTTATTAAATCCAGAAGAAAACACAAGAGGGGGTCCAAAATGAGTTTTCATAGGAGACCTAGATCTGTCACTGACTTATGATCTGTTTCTTCTAATACTCTGATACATCTGACCTAACTAAACAGCTTTCCATTTTTGTCTTTTATTTCCCCCTGACTTAAGGCCATTTTGAATGATTCCCTGATTTCTAGTTGACTTTTAGCAATGTTACCTTATTTGTGCAAATATATTGAGTATTATCTTGATTCCTTTTTTCAAAGTCAACAATTTGTATTAACATGAAACAGGCAATCAAGATACCCTCTGGGTTGCCAGAAGCTTCTAAAATGTCCTCTGTAACTGATTCTTAAATTACCCAACAGCAGGTCCCTAACAGTTCTACTATTAAAGGCTTTGTATTGATGGATTTCTTAAACTTGGTAGCCATCAGGTGAAACCCTGACTGACTGTATCCTGCCCACACACAGACATGTGTCTTTGTCTATTTTGAGGGGGGCAGTGGTAGAACACCTGTCAGTGAGTAAATGGGGTATAAAAGGAAGTACAATCTTTATTAGACAGTGATGAACAAACTGAATATTGAAATTTAAACTGGTAATAAATGGTGCTGCCTAGACCTTATTCTTTAAATGATATATTGCCCAGCTGTTAATTTACTCAAACCTTAAATCAGCTAAGAGCTTATCATGTCTCTACTCTGGTACCTTCTCTGAGAGAATGGACTGGAAAATGCATTGTCAAATGACATGTTTTTCTTTGCTGTGAAAGTATTACTATTCTTTATGGGCTTTTACATATTTACAGATTTTTATTAACATACTTCTATTTTCAACCTGGGCTAGTTACATTAGCTAGCAACATTTGGTCCATCAGAAAGTGTTGTTATATGAAGATCCTTTACAGAAATAAAATTTAATGCAGATTTTATTTTCAGAATTTTAAGAAAAAGGGAATTTATTATAGAGAAAGGTTGTGAAAAGACAATTAAGAGTAAGTCATTTCTATTGTTTTCAAATATTCCTTCAAATGATTTATCTTTAACTCAAACTTTTAAAACTACGAGAGTTCATACGATCTTTTCTCCTAATCAACATAATATCCCTAAATGATCCAAGTCCCTAAATTCTTCCTGGAATTACTTTTTGTAACCAGAGCAATAAGAGACCACACAAATTTCTTACCCTAAACGTCACCACTAAAAAACAAAAAAAAAAAAACATGTTGAAAAGCTAAACTATTAAAAGCTCAGATTAAAATCTAGGCACCTCTCATACATATGCTAAATTTCCTTAAGATAAGTATGAAAGTGGCATAACAGCTCTCCAAATGTAACTATGAAATTGTTTTGAGAAAATTTAAAAAAGCTTAACTATCAGTTTTACAGCAATACTTTATAATATTTCTTCTAATTAGGAAAATTATTTGCATTTGCCTTTGAAAATACACTCTACAAAAGCTTTAATTAAACCATAAATATAGTAACATTAAAAAAAACTAAAACAATTAGAACAACTCAATTGTGTCCGTAAGTATTGATATTAGGTGTTGAGTGCTAGTGATATAATTGGCCCATCAAAGGCCCCTTTTTGCTTTCTTAAGAGAATGTGAGATATCTGCTAAAAAAGAAGCATTAATGTTGGAGATTGCAGTCATCTAAAAAACACACAAAATCTGCATCCAAGAATGATCTGTAAACTTTTGGACTAGAGAGGATGGTGATATTAATAATCCCCCCTAAGCCAAGCTTCTTCCTGATAGCTGAATTTACATTTGACCTAATTGTATTATGGATTTCTTACAAACAGCCATATTCTTTCTTGGCCTATTCCTTGGAGGCCTAAAACCAGACTGCATTAAATCAAGAAAGAATTTTCTTCTATAAAAGCAAGTGCAAGGGAAAATGTCTGAATAAAAAAAGGTTATTCCTATATGTTCAATCTGAGTTATTCATACATACATACCCTCATCAGTCCTGTCCTATTAAGTGAAAAGGAGAACCTCAAGAAGCTTTCAGAAGCATCTGTTTGTTTTCAACCAAATATTATTTATGTAATAGTCATGGTGAGATATTATTTAAGTAGGTACAGTGTTACCAGATGATCCCCAACTACTCATCATGTAGGCTTGCTTTGGAATTTGTTCAGTAAACATTTACTTCTGTAAGGTTAAAAGATATTCTATTTGTTTAAGCCTTATAGTGCTCGACTTTGACTCATAAATAGAGTACAATTATACCTTACATATTTCTTATATTGCTCTCAAAAAAGTAGTAAATTAATTCAAACCTCATCATTTTTAGCACAAAACTAACAGCCTTGCTCTACATCAACACTATACAAGGTGAAACAGCCACAAAGCATCAGTTTATAATGCCAACATGTTCAGAGAGAGAGATATTTATAGGTGGAAATACAAAATTCTCTAAGAGTGTTGATTTCACTCATTGTTAACAAAATAGTACTTAAAATGTTCTGCAATAATTACCTATGAGTGAAAACTTTCTCTTCTTACTTATTTTCTTGTTTACTCCCCAATAATTTTTTTCAAATATAACAATCTCTATTCAAAAGGCCAAGAATTTCTAATTATTAGACCATTAATATTGAGGTTACCAAGCATTTATTCAAGATAGCAAAAGTTTAAACATGACCACAGTAACTATAAACTTGGCTCAGAGCACCAGTGATCTCATATCAGCCTGTAGGCACTGCAGGGGAGGAAAGAGAAAAGCCAAATACCACAGCTCCAAATGTAGTAAACTAGGTTCTTTTTTCTTGTCAAGGTTCTTTAAAAAAAAACAAAAAAACCTTAATTCCTAGGTACATGAATAATTTTCTTGTAGAGGTATCAGTATGTTGTCTTTCATAAGTATTATAAAAATTGCTGGAATCAAATGAAGCAAACTACTAAAGAAGGCCATGGCTAGTTTAATGACCTTAAGCTAGGACAGTGGTGAGTATTTATGAGAATGACATAAGAAAGTCGACATTAGTGCTGAAAATTAGAATATTAATAGTACAACAGCCATAACAAGAGCTATTCTTAAGACGTTTTCTTTATTTTATCCTAAAGTAAAGAACATTGACTCTAGTAATAATTTCTATCCAAGATCAACTTAATAAAGTAAACACTTTATGAAAGAATAGTATAAAATTTTAGGGTATCTCAGCCATAAGTTTCATAAAGCAGCTGCTATGTGTAGGATATTGTACAAGGCACTGGGGTTAAAATTATGTCAGTGCTCCTCACACCCATTCAGATGACTATTATCAAGAAAAATCCCAAACAGAAAATAGCCAGTGTTGACGAGGTTGTAGAAAAATCAGAACCCTTGTACACTGTTGGTGGGAATATAAAATGGTATAGCACTGTGGAAAACAGTAGGGTAGTTCCTCAAAAAAATCAAGGCAGAATTACCTTATGAGCCAGCAATCCCACTTACAGGTATACATCTAAAAGAATTGAAAACAGAATCTCAAAGAGGTATTCGCACACTCTTTCTTCATAGCAGCATTATTCACAACAACTAAAATGTGGAAGGAACCCAAGTGTTCATCAGTGAATAAATGGGTAAACAAAATGTGGTATCTAAATAGGATGGAATATTATTCAGTCTTAAAAAAGAAGGAAACTCTGATACATTGTATAACATGGATGAACCTTGAGGACATGATGCTAAGCGAAATGAGCGAGTCACAAAAACCAGATGCTGTAAGACTCTCCTTATATGTGGTATCTAGAATAGTCAAATTTATAGAAAGTAGAATCATGGTTCCAAGCCTGGAGCTTGGGAGGAAGTGAAAAATGGAGAGCTATTTAATAAGATTTTATTTTTTGCAGGCATAACCTGCAAACTGGTTGTACAACATGAATATTTTTAACATCACTGAACTGTACACTTAATGGTTAGGACAGTAAATTTTATGTTATCTGTATTTTACCACAATTAAAAATAAAAATTTTAAAAATTAATTCAGGTTGAGGGGGAAAGAAATTATGGCAATATTTTGCATATAATCTTGCTTAATAAATATTAAATAAATTAAATTCTTGATATGCTGACACAAGATCCACTGCCTTGAAGGATTATGGGCAATAGGACCCATATAATTCTAAGTCATTTTCTCTTTAAAAAGGCTTCAAAATGTTCTGATTACAAGTTTTCAAAGGACTGTTAATTCATTTGAAATCATTTATAATCTTAGGTTTTCTATGTGAAAATGCAAGCCTTCACTTTAATATGGGTTGAATTCTTGAATCAAGTGCAGCCAGATCCTGAAACTCCATTTGGCTCTTTTGTCCTTCCCCCAAGTAGCTCTCGGATACCTAGTAAGTGTTGTTAGGAAAGTGCTTTGGGCTGAAGGTTATGACAGGAGCACAGAATTTTATTAGTAGCCATGCATTTCATTTTTCATTTGTGTTGAGGATTTTAGCTGTTCAGCACTGACACAATCTAAAGTGATTAAAATGGGTTTAGTCACTGTGACCATTGGGCTCATGGTGCACATATAACCATGAATGAATATTAGGCATTAGTCAGCAGCAGATACAAAGCTACTCAAGCATGCTAACCAATTGTGTTTTCATCTCTAAGGGAATCTCCTGTTTTAGTTGTAGTGAAAGTTTAGTTAAGGAAATGAGAGTAATTTAGATAAAAATATATTTTTAAAATTACATAGATAGGCTATGCTCTCTAAACTATATCAACAGGCTACTGAAATAATTGTAAACTTTTTTGGAGTCTTGTTTCAACTGAGATTCTTAGAAGCTTTTAAAAAGGTTGGACTTAACCTGAAAAGGGTAAAGAAAATAAGTATGATAAATTAAATGTGATTACGTTTTCAACAAAGTATATAATAAGTTAGCATGTAATTGCTTTGCACTTGGTAAGTGTTCAATAAATCTTGAAATGTGCAAAGATTTTTACTCTTTTGTTTAGCATTTAAACAAAATCATACAACTAAGTTTGATACTTCTCAAAAAATTCACAGTACATTTTATTAAAAAAAGAAAAATTCTATTAGGTACTTGAATAGTTACAAAAATATTTCCATTTTGATTTTCCAGTACTATTAAAAAATTCTGTTAATATTCGGAAAGAGATAAGTAATTTCCTTTTTGAAGCATCTATTACCTTCCCCAAATAAAAATCTATCAGTTCCTTTCCTTTTCAATCTAGAACACAAGGTTTATCTCTTCTGTTAGAATTCTTTCTACTACATGCAGATATACAAAGACATTTACAAAGTCTTAAGTTTTATTGTGATGTAGGGTAAAAAGAGGACTGATTTCTGGAATAGTGCCAATCTTTCCTGGGAATTATGTCATTAATGGAGTCTGAGACAAAACTGGCAAATGAAATGCCTTAACTTTTAATAAAAAAACAAAACTCAATGATTTGACTAGAATTGGAGGCTGAAATGAATACTTTCTCCTATTATGTAGCAAAACTTTGATTTTATTCTCTCTTGCATAGAAAACTATCTTTAACTTTTCCATTGTGGTGAAATTGGAAATACCTAAAAGGCTCTCTGAGTTTCCTGATAATATCTAGAAGTGGTCTTTTCAGAATCACAAAATGAATGAAAACAGCAGAGGTGTTAAAATCTTAGCAAGCCTCAGAGGTCTTGCTGAAAAGGTAAAGCTAATGTCTGGCAATAGTATTTACTCTCATCCTTTTTACTGACATAAAACTGAAAACCAATGGGCTGGGGTTTTGTAAGAAATGTCACCTCATAAAAATACAGATTCATCAAAGAATTCCTATACAAGATCTTCAAAGATTAAACTTCCTAACATTAACATTAATGGAGAATGTTCTCATATAAATTATCCCATCAAAATGAACCATTACAAAGGACTTGAAGATTGAGATCTAGAGTTTTTGGCAAAGGCGTTTTGGGGAAGAATTGAAATTTGAAAACGTGTACCAGAGTTCATCACTTCCTATGCTAAGGAGTTGTAGATTTAATTCTTTTGGCTTTTGGGAGCCAATAAAGAGACTTGAACAAGGGGTGTTGATATGAACAGACAGTGTTTCAGGAAAATTACTCCATCAACACAGTAAAGGCCAAATTTAAGACTGAAAGAAGAGAAACCAGTTATATTGCAACATTATAAGCCAGGGGTTAGCAATATTTCTGCACAGGACCAGACAGTGAATATTTTAGATTTTGTAGGTCGCATGGTCACAGTCACAACTACTCAACTCTGCCATTGTGGTGTTACAAGCAACAATAGAGAAAATAAAAACAAATATGTGTGGCTATGTTCTATTAAAACTTTCAAAAACAGGTGATTGAAAAAACAGATGGCAGGATGGATCTGGTCTGTAGGCTGTGGTTTTCCAACTCCTGCTCTAAGTCAAAAATAAAAACTAGAATTTGACAAATACATTGGCCATGAAGATGTAAAGAAATTGATCTTACAGATTAAAGTAGGTTTTGGTGATGACTTAGATATAGAGGTAGATACTATGGAAGAGTCTAGTACAACTTCCAAAATCTCTAGCTTGGGCAACTAGGTGGGTGAGGACAAAGTCACTGAGATAGGGAATCTAGTGAGGTAGGGCAGGGACAGGGGACAAGCATCATGATTGATTTTTCCTGCCTATGATGAAAAATGCTGATATAAATAGTATAGTAAGAAGAGGAGGGACCCCATCTTAAGGCTAAGATTCCATTTTAAAAACCAGGGAGTTAGGAGGTAAGATTCCTAACATATTTTTGGGCAATCAGCCAACAATCTATCTTAAGGCAGGGCAAGCAGTCCTAACTGATATGTTCCCAGTGCTTGAGAGTAACCACTATCCTCGAAAAGAACAGAATCAAGAAATTCCTTGTGTTAAGTTTATCTTACAGAACATCTAGAGGACTGACTGTGGATGGTGACATAATCTCTCTCACCAGAGAAAGACATCATGAGACCACATGTCAAGCCTACAATCCCCCACCCCTCTGCCCTTTGCCCCATTCTTGAAAGCCTTAAAAGACAGAATCCTAAGCCTCTAAGTGTGCCTCCTCTCTGAGAAGGCCTGCATTCCCCTTTTGTCAAGTGTGTACTTTATTTAAATAAGACTTCTCACTACTCAACTTACTGCATTTTGTCTCTGTGCTCTTCCAGTAGTGTCTTTTGTTACTTTGCTATTTCATTCTATTTTTTAGACAAGCACAAGTCTTCACTCTCTCTGTCCTACTTCAGAGAAGGAGGGAAGGGCTACTAAGATCTCTGATTTTGGGCTGGCAAGTTCCCATCACCTGGGTGACCCAGACGGGACTTCAGCTGTATGATCATGCTCTTTAGTAGCCTGCCTGAAAATCTTTCTTTGCCTTCGGGAAGTTCTCAGAACATAATCTCACTCCATCCAGTGCTCGGCAGCTCCCCCAAATCCTGGGGTGGTAGGGGCTCAGTTCCAACACCATGTAGATTCAAGCAGACACTAGATGCCAACTGACCTTGGCTACAGGAGTTGGCAAGGGATTTGCCCTATGCTGAGCAGGAGCTCAATGAGCTTCCCTTTTCTCCTCCTGTTCTTTCTTGCTCTCTACTGCCTGCATGGCCGCTGCCATTCACTACAACTCTCACTTTAATGAATTCCTTCCTTACCTATACTCTTCCGACCTGTTTGAGAATTCTTTCTCCATCAGAGTCAAGAACCCTCCCCTATCCAGGCTGAGGTTTCATCTAGTGCACAGGAGAGACCTCCCCAGACGCAGCTGCCTGACAACACTGGGACAGTTGTTAAGGATGGTAATAATTTCTGTTTGGACATGTTGAATTTGAAGTTTTTGTGGGGCACCTAACAGAGATAGTTTTAAAGTGAGGCTATGTAACAAGCAGAAACAGTAAAGAATAGCATGCTTTTCAGCCTCCATACTTTATCAATCACTATATCCTGTCAGTTCTTCCTTATAGAACTCGCAAGTTCTTTTCTTTCCTCATTCCCAATGCCTTGGTAGCCCGTTATGACCTGGGCTGTTGAAACTGCTTCAGAATTGATTTCCAGGCATCAGGCCTGGGCCCTCTAATAGATTGTCTGAACTATGGTCAAAGGAATGGTGCTAAAATGTAAATGTGTTCATGCACCCCCACCCAGCCTAAAACTCTTCAACAGCTCCCCCACAATGCATAAGCCCTTTTATGATCTGACTTCTACTTACTGTTTACAAATAGTAACAGACAATCATAGCAGCTCTCTTTTGCCTTTATATGGTGCATACTGTTACCCTCAGCTGAAAAAACACATGCTTCATAGAAAGACTTGATTTGTAGAAATTATGCCAACATATTAACAGCTCTATATAGATGGTGAAAACTTTTTCTTTCTTTTTTACCTGTCTCTGTTTTCTGAAACATCCTTAATGAGTACATATTACTTTTTATTTTAATGAAAACGGAAAGAAAGTTAGAAACATTCACATAAGAACAACAAACCCTTTTCTGCCAACTCCTTTGAACAGTCATTGGGAAGCCTTCATCTTCACATCTATTATCTCCTGAGGACACTGCTAAGGTGCAGCAGAGTCACTCCTTCTCTGTCTGGCTCTTGCTGCTGGTTCTGAGGATTCTGCACACCCTAAACTCCATGAGGACAGAAGCTCTGAGCTTGGCATTCTTCTAGAACTAATTCCATGTACCCCTTCATCTGGCTGCTCACCTATATCTTTTATAATAAACTAGTAAATAAAAGTGTTTCCCTTAGTTCTGTGAGCCATTATGGCAAATTATCAAACCTAAGAAGGGGTTTGTGGGAATCTCAGATCTGTAGCCAAGTCAGACAGAAGTGTTAGTAACCTGGAAACCTACTTCTTGTGATTGGTGTCTGAAGTTGGGGGGCATATTATGAGACTTGAGGGTAAAAAAGCTATAGTATAAGGAAGTGTGGGATGAGGCAGGGGACAGAATTTAAGGGAGCATGTATGAAGCCTATGGGGTGTGCACTAACTCCAGGGCGTAAGTATCAGAATGGAATTAAATTGTGAAGCATCTAGTTGGTTTCCTCAGGGAATTGGAAAACCCACACATTTGGTGTCAGAGGTGTTATAAGTAGAGATACAGTTTTTTTTTTTATGGTCCAACTTTGCACTTTTGAAATATTCTTTTCCTATCAAAGAAGAGAGACTATACAGCTTCTCAGTTCCTCTTGAGTCAAGTTTTCAAATTACGATTCACTGTTGTTGATAAATACTCTAAGGGCATATGACTACATGCAAACCTGAGTATAAAAATCATTCTCAATCCAAACAGGAATGATTTTACAAATTTGGTCAGTTCAGATTATTATCCTTTTTTCTGATGTAAAAAATCAAAGACTTACTAGGTTATTCTAAGATTCAAAATGATAAATTTCAGCTCTAATACTTATGGAGAAATGGCCTTCCAGAACACTTGTAAGTTAAAAGGCAGAGGACATCTGGTATTAACTCTGCCTTCTCCCTCTGGATGAGAAAGTGTCCTTGCTGACACTGAGTTTGGTTCAAGGACCAGGAAAGTCTGGTAATTATAAACATTCCCTTAAAAGGAAGCCCACAGATTGTTAGCTCAAGTTCTTCTGAAATAGTGATGAAAATGGAATAGCCCACAGGTTGTAAGTTCTTTTAGAATAGTGAATATAAAAGGATAGGGACATAGCAAGAAATGAACTTTTCTGATTCAGCCACCCTATCATGCACATTGTTATTAGCAACTGTGATCACTGTTAGGGACAAAGGTGACTAAGAGAATGCTGAGGTATATTGCAACTGCTTCTGCTCTGACTTTACTTCTGATAAAATACTGGACTTTTGATTAATTAAATTGGGAACTAAAGCTAATATATATATATATATGTATGTATGAGTATATGTATGTTCTCTTCCTGTCAGTCTTTAACCCACCCAAAACGCTGTACTTCACTTAGAAAAACTAAGATAGTAAAGGCAATCTAATCACTTTGACTAAGTAATGCTAATTATTCAGGAATAAATCAATTATGTGATCAACAGTAATTGTACAGAATATTCAACTGTGCAGCTGATTAAAGAGGATCACTCTTACGTAAGGAGGACTCTTGATCAGGAAATAAAATGTAGATAATTCAAGAATCTCTTCAAAAAATGTAGTGTTAGTAAGGTGCTTTTTAAGAGACACTTTTTAGAAATGATCTCTCAAAATACAGAAAAGGTTAAAAATCCCTTCCAAAGGAAATACTGTTAAAAGTTTTCATCTTCCAAAATACTACGAAAGGAAAGGGGGTTAATGAACTAGCAACAACTCCAGATTTCACATTTTGGAACAAGTTCAGTAAAATTACACACTAAATTACTAAGTTGTAAAGTTCTAAAATTCTAAATAAGAAAGATCCCTATGAACCATTTTGTTTTATTTGTTTTTAATGTCCAAAATGGAAAAAGGAGTGGAAAAATGGATTTCATTAAGCTTGGACTTCCTTCTGATTGGCTTAAGGACAAGCCTTTTGCTATATAGTAAAAGAAAAAGCTAATGCTAGGTATAAAGCACAACTTCACTGAATCTTTTGTGTTTTCCTTATGGAAAGGAGACTGATTAAAATCTTCACATATATTTTTAAACCAAATTTGATACTTTGGTAGCCAAAATAAGTAATGAGTCATTTAAAAAACTTATCAGTTTTCTTTTTTAAAAGATAACTAACATAAACTATTGAAGATTTTAACATATTTAAATCCCAATCCCAAAGGACAAAAATGTAGTAACATGATAAAGATTACAATAGTGCCATTCCACACCAAGGGTGATAGAATTCCTTCCTGAAACAAAGTGAGCCTCTGATATACCTACTTTTATGCAAAAAATACATTTGTAAACTTAAAAACTAAACCTCATTCCAGAAAGGCAGAAGGGCTAATTTCCTGAGGGTTTCTCATTTGTACCTGGAAAAGTCTTGAGCTTGAATGACATGTGAGCTGCAATTACGCACACCCACAAATGACCTGCAGACATGAGTATTTGTTTGTAACATTTGGTGAGTATGAAGTGGTAAGCACAAAAGCCATCCTTCTGAAACTTTTCCTGGTGTATGGAAAATCTTAGTTTCTCATTTACGTAAACCAGTGTTGTAACTCAGATAAATACAACTTTTTTGGAATAGAAACATTACAGCAGCCTTGCTTTTCCTCAGCTAAACTTAGAGCATTCAATGATGGGCACATTTTCTGGGCTCCACCTTCTGCAAACAAATTTAGAAGTACTGAAAAGCAACCAAGGCTTTATATCACAGAACAACAGATTTAGGAAAGAAGACTGGAGAAATGTTAAAAATGATACTATTACCCTGTTGGGTGATTTAAACAGTAAGATTTATTGTCTCCTTCGAGTCTAAATTTTAAACCATGGATTTTGTCAAAGGTTAGTATGAACTCACATCACATTAGGCTTGATTTGAATGGGCCAACTCACTCCTAACCAAACACTTAAAGTAAGAAATGATGCCTTTTTTTTTAAAGGTCACATGCCTGGGACCTCAGCAAACAGTAGTATTATTAAAAGGAAAACTCCATGTGGTTCCAAGAATGGCAAAAACATCTTCCCAGAGGAAACTCTTGGTTAGCAATTGAAGGAAATAAAAATGTAACACTTAAGTGAAATCTATAAACAGAATACATCACTTAATGTACTGCAAACCACAGCAAACAATCAGTGCTATCTGTGCCTGACTGCTTGAGATTCACCTCTTTTCTTTTTCCTGTCCACTGTCTTCTACAGCCACCCATGAAGATTAGGCCACCTCAAAAGTGTAGGACATAATGAACACTTTGGGGGAAAAAAAGTGTTGGCTTTATTTTCTTTTTTTACTTTTGAGGGACTTGGCAATATTCAAACTTAATTGTAAGCCATTTGCTGCAGGTTCACTAGCTACTGTATTTATAACTGTGGTAAGAATAGTATTTGTTAAACTAGACGTGGGATATAATTTATAACCTAGTTTACTTTTTCATTAACTATTTTCTTCTTAAATTAAACAATTTAATAGCTATCTATTTTATCATCAAAATTAAGCTAGCAAGTTTTAAATCTTTGTTTGGATTTGATCAACAGTCCCAAGAATTAAGATAGGTCACAAAGAAACAAGAGATATAAAAATGACATATATCACGATAAGACTCAAGTCTTTTTTTCCCTTAGACAAGAGTAGAGTGGTCTCTCTAGTTAAAAAATAAATAAATAAAATTTAAAAATACAGATATCCTATAAAACAAGTTATCAGAAGTCTGATTAATTTTTCTAGAGGTTGTTAATTCCACAGAAGTTTAGAGGAAAAATTAATTATTGAAAGAGAATGTATCTTCTGTACAGTGAAATAATATTATATGTAATTGAAGTTATACCAAAAACTTGACCATCAATTCATGGCAAATTATTCCTTCTAAAAGAAATGAAACCATAATACCTATATTTAGCAAATAACATCATAGAGAAATATAGTGATTTCCACTGCTAATTTACATAATGGAAAGTGGAAAAGTTTGCTGTTTCCACATCCCAAGCCAAACTATATAATTATCTTTGCCAAACATTCAGCAATCTACAGAGTTGAATGCATAGGGTATCCATAGCCAGGATTACATCTGTTTTATGGACCAGCATTGTAACGGGAAAGAGGAACACAGATTTAGCCTATAATCCTCTAAAAACATTATTTAGACTTTTACTTTACATAGAATATAACCATTCATTTATTAACTTTTTGAAAAGTGAAGCTTCCAATTATAATGTTGGAAGATGTTTACTATTTAAAGGCCCTAAGTTAATATATATATTGAAGAAGGTGAGTGGATATATCCTATTGTTAGAAAAGTTTCTTAAGTCTACTATTATGTGCCATAAAGCATAGCTTTTCAGTTAGCAAAATAAATAAAATTATACTTATAAATCTAAAATCCATAAGGACATGCACATTTATTATAATGTTCTCCATTTCTGTTTTGTTTATTCAGATTTAAAAAGATGTGTCTCTGTACTATTAAGAGGGGGACCTATGCAGACTCCAGAAACCTTTAGTTGTTTTGGCAGTGGGAACCAGGGGAAATCCCAGAATTGCAAACTCTTTTCCTGTTCTACAACTGAATCCAAGGACAATCTTTAGAAACAATTCTTGCTTCACCAAATATGAAGTTTGCTTTTGGAGATGGCTCAGGGGAAAGGATTAAGAGCTTAGGTGTACACAAGTCTGAAGAAACAGCATAGTATAAGCATATGAATGGGAAACTTTTGGACCCTAGGTATAGAATACATGTGTGTCCTTGGAATTTACAAAGAAACACTTAGTTTCAATCAAAACAAGCAGCAGAAAATACAAGCAAGGACATACATTGGTAAAAATAAAGTTAAGATAAATGCTTGGAAATCTCTCCATTTTCCTTTTGAATGTGTCACTGCACTGAGCATTACCTTTTGGCCAGGCTGAGAAGAGTGATTATCATCTAGTCTAACTTAGAGTGAAAGGCGTTTCATAGAACTCCAAAAAACAAATTATAAACATGAGGTTAAAACAAAATATGAAATTATTCCAGATCTTTTGTAGGGTCCTAGCAAATTACATCCAAGTTCCCTTGGTTAGAAAAAGAAAAGTTCCTTTGTGTTTATAGTACATAGAAGAATATTGAGATAGTATGAGGAGACATAATATCAGAGCTTTATAGAAGAGTTCATTTAAAGTTCGAATCAGAAAAGAATGGTTTTGTTGCTGGCTACAGAGATAACAGGAAAAAAAACTACTTACTACCCTTTTATGCAAACAGATGTTATTCAATAAATGTTGAAATTTTTCAAAGAATTAATTTGGTTTTACTTTCTTTAGAATATGCAGTTTGAATATTCATGATACAACATGATTTCTTATTAAAAAGGTGTTGGGGAGGCAAATATTGAGATTGCATCAAAAAAATTCAGTTGATTTTTTCCCCCCATCTCATGTTTAGTTATACTATACAAATTCAAGTCATTATTATTTATCATTCTAATAGAATAATTTCATTCAGTGTGATTGATCAATAGCATAAAGACTCTTGCTGGTCCCCAAAGTGTGCTAAGTTACTCTTATATTCAATCAGAAGTTCTGGAAAATATGATAAAAAAACAAAACAAAACAGAAGCAATCAATAGCTCATGTGTTCTGGATAAATGATGGATTTAACGTAAGCAAAGACTATTTTTACTATATTCAGAGATACAACATTTTCCTCCTATACTATGTGGCCTCTTAGCACAAAGCTCTGGGTGAAGACTATAGGAAAAAGAGAATCAAAACACTGAATATGTCACAGAGCTAACAACTTTCAAACAAATCCAGGTTGCAAAGAATATATGAACTGAAAGCAAAAGTCTATAGAAAACAATATAAATGGCTGCCATAACTTTAAGACTAGCCAAGTTGTGCTATCATTTAACACTGATGACCAAAAGAACCCACAACCCCTTTATATGGCACTGAGAATACTTGAGGTCACTTAAACTGCAGAAGAAATCATCTCAAAAGCACATGCTGATTAATAAGAGAATCCAGTTACAGAATATAGATGGAAGCGTTTACTTCTCTAGCACTGCTATCAAAGTAGTTCAAAGTATACTTTGCAAACTGAAGTAGTATAAACAACACACACAAAGAACTGTGTCTGAGAGTCTTCAAAACTGAAATGTCATCCATACCGTCTGGTTTAAGTATGAGCTTATTTAAAAGCAGTGAGATGAACATGAATGGAGTTTTCAAATATCCAAAATTAATAGAATACATAGATAAACCTGTATAATACCAAGTAATAATCTACAAATGCACAGGCTTACTCTATGCCAGATGCTTTTTCAAGAGCTTTATACATATTAACTCATATCCTCACACAAATCCTGGAATACAGTAATATTGTAAGCTCACTTTACAAATAGAGAAAGCTGAGGTAATTACTTGTTCTAGATCTCTAGATCTCAGGGCCAGATTTGTTTGGTTCTAGAATCCTCTAGTGATCCTCTCACTTCAAGGAAAAAGACTGAAAATATTTGTTGACAATGATAAAAATTGAGCTTTAAAAAAAAAAAATAGGATTTTAGAAAGCTCAGAATCACTACCAGAGGCTAGAAGATTAGAAATCAGTGATGTTTTTATGAATGTGATTTTTTTTTTTTATGGTATGGCAAAATGCATCAACATTTGGAAGATCTGAACGTCTCCATGGACTAACAGTTTCCAAATGACCAATTCGTAAGTTACAAAATCATGCATGGGTAAAGGATCCATTCAAAGTGCAAAAGAAACCAATGAATTTTAGCGTATAACAAATTATGAAGAGTTATTGATTTCACATTGTATTTAATCTTTAAGATATTAGTACTTGTTGAGTTTTGGTATCAAAGAAGAACAACCATAATTATCTATAAAGGCTATTTAATACTCCTCTCTCCTCAAAGTACATATCTGTGTAAAGCCATATTTCCTTCTATAATTTAACCATAACAACATAGTACATGCAACAGACTTAACAAAGAAGCAGATAAAGGAGTCCCGCTACCTTCTGTTAAGCTAGTCGCTAAGTGATTTGCAAAAATATAAAACAATCTCTTCTGCTCTTCTCATTAAATGTCTTTTATTTTGGGAAAAATAGTTATTTTTTTCAAAAATATGTGTTATTTATATTAAAGTACAACTTTATATTATGTTAAAGTATATTAATAAATATTAAAATTTTTTTTCAGTATTAACTTCAAGTAAATACTGATAGATATAATGCCCACTCCACCCCCTACAAAAAAACAAGCTCTTTAGGGTTCTCAATAGTTTTTAAGAGAGCAAAAAATTTGAGAACTGCTGTACAAAGCTACACTGTATCCCTTGTACACATACAGGTGATGGGAGAGATAATAGATAATAGTATAATAATGAATACTTTCATATTCATTAATGTTCTGGAGCTTTGTTTTGCTTCTGAAGTAGGATTCCTTATTTCCCTACTAGGAATATAATGTACTGACCAGAAACATGAAATTTATCTAGGCAATTATAATTTTATAATTCAAGTAATTATACTGTTACTCAACATATAAAAAAGCAGTATTCTGACTAAGCAGGAAACAGTAATAAATTAGAAGGCTATGAGCTTCAAATGACCAGCAAACCTATTTGAACACTCCTGAAATGAAGACATTAATTAAATGTGTGATTCACAAATAGATCATATTTATAATGTAAGGTAAATATTGATAGAAAAACAATATAATGCATAAGAATGCATAGAAACATAATATAATACCAACTATTCAATCCTATCCATCCATGAAGAGCCAGCTGAGATATAATCTTCTTAAAATATACCCTGATCACAGAGCAGATGCTTAATAAATATTAACTGTTAACTGAAAAAATAAGTGGATAAACTCATTAAAATGATTCCCCCTCCTCAGACCTACCACTGAAATTATTGTCAGGGTATCTTCTGCAGTCCTGTATGTATGGCTTTACACAATGTTCTGATGGCATTTCAGCCTGTTTATACAAGAAAATTTTCTTAAACTCTAAACAACATATAAATAAAATTGCAAACATGATCCATTTATAAGATGAGTCAGTACCCTAACACTGAGGGAGTAATTCTAAAATTGGAAATTGACTGAATTTCCTAGACCTAACACATAATCTAACAAAAAAAGGATGAAACATTGAATCATAAAAGGAATAGGTGAGGGTCTGTTTTCAGAAAACCCAAATCAAGAAAAATCATTTTACAAGAAATGACATTAACAGCCTAATTATTTTGTGACCGACCTTGTCTTAAATATAAAAATACTAAAAATGACACTTTTATTTAGAACAATCACTGGTTTTCACTGACAGAAGCTGTGACTGATTCTCTAGGTGGCTTCCTGGCCATTTGCTTACATGTAATGGGAATGTAATAGCTGCTTCCATAATTTAATATGTTGTTGTACACTGGTGAGTGGTTTGGAGGCTCTCAGAGGGAAGTATAGGAAAAAATATGCCAGATTCACATTTACACTCAGTAAGACTAAAATGATCTTGATCAAGTCATTTATCCTCTAAAAATTTTATCTGGAAAATGAGGAACTGGGAGACAGTTGATATGCATCTGCTTTAAACTTTAAACTTCCATAGTTCTATGTAGGTGCTGTGAACATTTGGTGTAGAAAGACTAAATGGAGCAGGAGATTAAATGCTACTTAATAGGAAAACAGAAGTAGGTGTAATTGACTTATCCTAGCTATTTAAAAAGTGTACTACATATTAATCATTTTTTCTTAAATTATGAAACTCAAAGAGTAAAACAAATAGTATTCAGGAAGAGTCACTTGAAGATTCTGAAAATATACTAGAAAATATTATTGTAAGTATGTAGTATCTTGAAAATAGAAAAAGAAAAATATTGTAACTGATATAATTTTAATAAGTACAATTTACTGAATGACTACCATACTCATCTTGTCATATAACAATCTGGTAAAATAGGTATTTTTATTCCTATTTTAAAATGAAGATGCCGAGGCTCAGACTAATTAAATATTTCATTCAAAGACACTGAGTTAAAAAATTGCACACCTGGTATTCTAACCTGGGTCTGTTAGACCCCAAAGCAATACTCTTTCCACTGCAACAACATAATCATTTTGATTCCTACATATGAGTCTCTTTTTTATAGTCACACTAATGGTAATGGGAAAAGGAACAACATTGAAAAATAAATCCCACACATACATGGTAGAGCAGCTTATGACATGGAATAAACTTCAGTAAAATGAATTCTTGGACTGGGTGAGATTCTAGATCAGATGGCTTCTCAGGCACCTCCCAATTTTTAAATTTAAGTAATATTCTCAATTTACCAAAGGTTAAATAGATTATCTAATCCATTTCCCACTCATTTCAGAAATTTACAATTTATATTCCATGAAGATAGATAAGCCACAAATAGTAAGCACATAATTTAAAGCAAGAAAGTATCCAAAGGCTTGCTTTTTTTAACTTTCCATTTTCTTTCACTGAGTTTATTTAAAAGAAAAATGCATTGAAAACTGAAAAGGCCATTTTAACCCTAGCTAATAATGTTTTTTTAAAGATGGCAAAAACTTGCTCCTAAGAATATACTGATTTGATTTTTCATTTCCAGGTACTTTTTCTGTTCTTAAGGTAGGACAACAAAACTGCCCACCCCCCCAATATACAAAACCTTCTGAAGAAAATTAAGTAGGACAAGTTCAAGAAAATTTACCAACTAAAAATTTATTCTTGGATAATCAAGAGGAAACTGAGAAAGAGTTCTTATTATACTGAAATATAAATTTCAGGATAAAACTGAAAGCAAAAGACATGAAACATAACAGTTGTCATGTATTATGACCTATTTCAAATAAGTAACAAGAAAAAGTTAAAAATAACTATTAACTTATTAATTGAAATAATGAAGTATAAAGTCAGAACTTACTACCTGTTTAGTTTTTCAGAAATAGGACTATTTAAAAAACTCATATCAACCAAGGAAATCTGTAAGCTACCATGTATAATTTAAACATTAAAATGTAGTCAAAGGTGCCATCAAAATTACTGGAGTCATTTATATAGCATTCCAAACAACCACAACAGAACACACATTCATTTCAAGTGCACATGGAACATGCATCAAGATAAGCTATATCTGAGCCAAAAATAAGTTTTAATAATTTTTAAATAACTGAAATACAGAATTTGTCTTCTGACAATTCCCAAATATTTGGAAAATAAACAGCACACTTCTAAATGACCCCTAGGTCAAAGAAGAAGCCACAGGGAAATTAGGAAATATTTTGAACTGAATAAAATTAAAAACACAATTATATCAGTCAGATTCAACCAGAGAAACAGAACCTGTACAACATATATATGATCACTAAATAATTGACTTGTGCAATTGTGAGGGCTAGCCAGGCAAGTCTGAAATCCAAGAGATTCAGATCCAGCGTTTAAGCAATTAGGCCATCAAGATAAGCTGAACTCTGTGCGCAGCACAAGATGAAGCTGCTATTCACGGATGGAATTCCTTCTTCAGGGAAGAAGCCTCAGCTCTGCTCTTCAGCCTTTCAACTGACAGAATCAGGCCCCCACATTATCTTGGATAATCTACTTTATTTAAAGTCACTGATTATGGACTTTAACCACATCTACAGAATACCTTCACAACACCTATATTAGTGTTTCATTAAACTAGGGTCTATGGCCTAGCCAAGTGGATGCATAATATCGACTATCATAACAACATATTAAAATTGGTGAGATGCAGAGAAAGCAGTGTTTACAGGGAAATTCTTGTTTCCTTACAGGGAATAAATGCTTACATTAGAAAAGAAGAAAGTTCAAAAACAGAAATAGACTCAAAGACACTGAGAAGTACCTAATGGTTACCATGGTGGAGGGGTTGGGGTGGGTGGGTGAAATAGGTGAAGGGGATAAGGAGACACAAAATCTCAGTCATAATATAAATTAGTCACAGGGATGAAAGTACAGCATAGGGAATATAGTTAATAACTTTGTAACACTCTTTTGTGTTGACAGTAACTACACTAGTTAGGGTGAGTATTTAATAATGCAGATAACTGTTAAATCACTATGTTGTATATTTGAAACCAATATAATATTGTATATTAACTATACTTTAATAAAAAAAATTCAAAAACAACTCTCTGAGCATAATAATAGATAAGAAAGCATAATAAAGATAAAAACAGCAATAACAAAAATAAAGAATAAGGAAAGGGAGAAGAGGAGGAGAAGCAAATTAAACAAAGTAAGCAGAAAGAAGAAAGTGGAAGACTACTTGATTTCAAGACTTACTATTATAAATCATGTCAACAGATACTCTCAAGGACCTTTAATGACATATAAGATGTGTCAATTCAGAAAATTCCCAGCTCCAACTTCTTCCTGCTTACTATGTTCCAGATATAACTTTCCCAGAAACTGAGAGCTGGATGCATCCTTGAAAGCAGAAGGTACTTCATTTTCCAGAAAAGAACACCCAAATTCAAACAGCTGGAAAACTGCAAGGCCTAGAACCCTGGTTTCCAAACCCTTTCCCAGAACTCTTCCCATTGCAATATACTGTCTCCAGATTGTCTTACATATCACTAAAAATCTGCCACACCTAGGCTACTGTGCTGTAGTAACCACTGGGAAAACACAGCACCATACCTAACTGCTCATTTTCTTTTACTTCTTAAATTCTTCCAGTCATGAAGCACCTTTGTGTTAATCAGAAAAGGGCACCCTCTCTGGGGGAACATCCTAGGAAATAACCATCTTATTTTGGCTGAAAGATGAGAAAAAGCACCCATTCCTTGGGCTGATGTGGCCCCTCGCCAGTGTACAAGTGGAGCTCCAGCTAGATTTCAGCCCATACTCACAGTCCATGGCTAACCCCTCTTTTTCAGGTCACAATCTGCATAACTATCTTCTGAAGCCCTGCTTATTAATCATTCACCATCTTGACAAATGCAGAAAATCAAGTAATATCATTCCACAAAAATACCCCATTCATAAATGAGTCAAATACAAAAAAAAACCCTTTAAACATTACATCTTAAACCTCTCAAGCTGTACCTTAAAACTCTTGGCATACCGAAGTTCTAATATTGTAATTATTCAAGCAGAATCACAATGTTAAGGATAGGAAAACTTTCTTACCAAAGTTTATTTTTAAAAGTAACATTTTATGTTTCTTCTGTTTAGTAAGATTTGAAGTATAAATGCTATATTAAAAACCACATAGAAAGGAAAAAATAGAGCAACATGTTTTCCTATGCAATAAATGTCACCACTGAATTTTCAAAAAAGACAATTATCATTCTTAAAAAAAAAGTTGCGTAGACTAGCTAAAGTTAGAATTTTATCTTTTAAATTTGTTTCCTTAAGTGAACATGTCCATAATATTTTTAGACACATGCTATTTTTTGTTTTATGAAGTTATCATTAAGTTTTTATTGTAAACAGGATGTTCTCAAATATAATACTTCCATTTTTTAATAAACATTCAAAATGAAACAAATGAAATAAAAATAGTAATTAACAATTTAGGTAAAAATGGAATAAACTAGCAAACCCTTTATTTCAGAAGAGACTATTTATTTTACTAGCAAAATTACATCTACAGTATACTTACTCCAGTTTAGGTTTTGGCTGTTGGCAGCATAAACCTGCCTTAAATCACACCTTCAGGAAAACAATCAACCTCATCTAACTTAGCAACATTTTACCTGGGATTTCCTATGTATTTACTCAGTCTGTCTTAGCCGTTTTGTACTTTTTAATGTACTGCTTCCTTAAATTTCATGTGCTCATGTTTTATAGAGAATGCTTTAGATAATAAATGCATCTGATGCAGAGTACATTCTCTGTAGGTAAGAAAGGGATGTAGAAGGTGGGAAAACTAAAATGCTTGCAAAGGACTGAGCAACTATTTTTCTTTCTAGGTAGGCTTAGCTAGTCTCCCCAAATTGTCCCCATGGACTGGGTTCATCTCTCCTACTTTGGTATCACATCCCTTAAATATACACATCCCCTTTAATATTACTCTGGTTACCAAATATGCTTAAAAACTAGTGTCAATTACCTGACAGATTAATTTTTCATTTTATTTTGAAATATGCCATGGTTGGAAGGAAGTACCAGATAGCAAGCTGTTCTATGGTTGTTAAATGAGTGGGCTGGAATGGGTGGCATTGAAGGATAAGGAAACAGATTCAGAAATGCTGATTTGTTCAAATCTCATTTAGAGTTAAGTGATGCTGGAATCAGAACCTAGGTCATCATAGACCACAGGTGTCATTAAATTTGAGTAACATTCATTATACAAATAAAATTTTCAGCATAGTGCTAGAAATAAAATTTGTTTTCATCTTGTACTAGGTAGATTCACTCCTCTCCTTAAATACCACATCATTTACTATAGGGATTCAGTATTCACTTTTAAATGATAAAAAGTAAAACATAATTATCTAATGCAGTAATTTTACCAAATTCTCCTACCTAAATTACTCCTCTCCAAAAATGCAGAAATCCAGTATTTCATCCATCCTTGAATCCTTCAAATTGATTTACTCTAGCTAAGAAAAGAAGTTGAACCTATGTTTATACACTTGAATCAACACATAAATCAAGCAAAGTGAGTTATATTTGTACTTTACTATCCTGGAAGGTACCTCATGATCTGGTCCCAACCTATCTTTCCAGCTTTATTTCCAACTATATCCTCTCCTCTAGTCACAACAGATTGTTCCTCAAATACACTCTGTACTTTTCTCAGTTTCCTCTACTGGAAATTCCCTTTCCCACCCATTTCCTCTTATTCAAACTCTACCCCTTCTTCAAGGCCTAGTATTTAATGCTATCTACTTTGCATACATGCAGACTTCCTGATTCCTAGTCAAAATTAATCTCTCCTTTCTCCATGAAGCTACTGTACTTTCTCTGAACTTCTGTTTTAAATAAAGTTCATTGTGTACAGATGGCTATCTATCTGGCTCAGCTGAGGATTTTTTGTGGGCAAGGGTAGAATCTTTCTTTATATCTACCACAGGCATACTGTAGATGTTTGGAAAACATGTTTGCTGAATGCAAATTGCCCAGCAAACAGAACACTATCTTAGCTCATGATTTCATCATATCTCACCTGGTCTTGGACTATTTAAGCAGTCTCTTGGCCAGTCTCCACAACCTCTAGTCCTGGCTCCCTCCAGTTTATTTTCCATATTACTACCACAATGATCCTAACAATGTCACTTTCCCATTTTAAACCTTTATATTATTTTCTGCCATCTAAAGAATGAAGTCTAGTTTCTAAATATGCTAACCAAGGCCCACCTTAATCTGACCCGTCTACTTCTCTAATACGTTCCACCATACTTCCTGAGGATGTGCTTCCAGGTGTATACAAGTCCCCACAGTTACCAGGGTACTGAACTCCCACCTGACCCCTCGTATGTACTATCTGCATCCTTAGTCTTTAAGCCTTGTCTCAGGGGAGGTATTATAATATGGCAGTGAAGTCAAATTAGTCATTGTTTAAATCCTAGACCATCCATTACTTGGAGAGCAATCCTGAATAAGTTAAATTTTGCAAATACAGCTGAGGGAAGACTGGAAAGCTGCTAGCTTCACCATTCTTCCCCACTCTCTTTGCAGTACCACTCTGATTCCAATGCTTAGGTGGGCAACTTCAGCGTTTTGTGTAAAATAAAAAACTAAAAACCAGTGTTAGAATTATTAGAACCCCAAGTTCCTTGTAGGAAGAAGCAATTAAATTCCATATTTTAAAACAAATAAGTTTTAACCTTTGTTTTCTTCTAGCTCCTTATTCACTATGCACTAAAATGTCAAGTAACAATATATGGAAAATTTTAAACCCTTCTTTGTTTTCAACAGTGGTCCATCTCAGCAAGGATACACACACACACACACACACACACACAACATTTTCCTATATTATTTGCCTCACATATCTTTGTTGAAATACCTGTTCAACCCTTTTGTCCATTTCTTAAATTGCCTTGTCTTCTTATTGTTGAGATTTAAGAGTTCTTTATATAATCTGGATACAAGTCTTTTATCAGATATGTGTTTTGCAAATATTACTTCCCAATCTGTGGATTGTCTTTTCATTCCCTTAACAGCATCTTTTGCAGACTCAAAGGTTTTAAAATTTTGATACTCTAATTTATCAATGGACTTTCATTTTCTGTGTGTATTAAGAAGCTTAATAGCTTTACATTTAGGTCTATGGTCCATTTTTAACTTTTATATAAAATGTATGGTATGAGTCAAAGTTCATTTTTTTGCAAGTAGACCTCCAATATAATTGTTCTAGCACTATTTGTTGAAAAGACTATTATTTTTAATCAAATTGTGTACTTATGTCAAAAACCAATTGACTATATTTGTGTTGTCTATTTCTGGGCTCTATATTTTGTTCTATTGATCTATCTCTCTATCTTTTAGCCAACATCCCCTCCCCACAGCCCTTGAAGATTAAAGAGGTGTATGTGATACTCTAGATCTTGGTAAACATTATATACTTAATGTAGTCCCTTTAATTCAAGGTTTCATAGCTCCAAATAAGGATTAATTTCTGTTCTAAGAATCATAAATGGAACTGTAACAACAAAAAGTTAAACTAAGCAGAATTTGACTAATGTGGAGCAGAAAAAGAATGCTATAGCATGCAACATTACACTAAGGCCCAGAAATTGCTTTGCCTGAATTGGGGGGTTTTCAGCCTTAAAGAGCCTAAATGAGATGAATCCCTTTGTCATAATCTATTCCCAGTCAGATATATAGCTTTATAGGAGTTCTAACTGTTTGCATTTTGCTTAACCTGGTTTAGGTGCCAGGTATTATTCATCTATACTATACCTCAGCAGTTAGTGCTCTGAAAAACAATTCAGAGATACATTCCATAGGAACTTACATTGTTAAATGTTACCTTAAAAACTTTCTTAAAGGACAAACAACTTAATTTTCTCATATGCAAATATGTCTTTTATGCTTTTTGTTGGACTAAACAGTGTTTTATCAGTGTTTTATGAAAAGTACTTTTAGTAGGAACTTTTATACACTGCAGATGGCTCTCTATAACTGTAAGCTCTATGAATTAAGGCAACTCAAACATCCTTCTATATCACGGCCATGGCACTAACGACCTAAAGCAGTTATGCCACAATTCACCCACCCTTGGGTTGTGACCCCTCTCTGGAGTCTACCGTCCTAAGTGCTTAACATTTGTTGCAGGCTGTGCTTATAACAGGTGCTATGCCCCTTTCTGCCTACAGAAAAATGTTGCTGTTTACTGGCACAGCTTAGGAACAAGGCTAGTTTGGCTAGGAGAAGGCATCCTCTCACCTTCTCCTTAGAGTACGGTGACCACTGTCTCCCACAAACATCTGAGACTAGCATTGGAAAAGACAATCTAGATCCAAACTTGCTTTTTAACCTTACTTACATTTACTCACCTATACTCCCAACATATAAGAAAAGGTTAAGTAACATGTATTTTCATCACTAATTAATTTGCTACAAAAACTATGAGCAAAGACCTTTAAATAGGTACTAAAATGCAAACACATTTTGTTCCAAAATTCTTTTAATACTATATAGCATAGCCTAAAATAATAAAAGGAGCAAAGCATTACTTTTAAAACTTCACTAGTATACTGATAAATTCTATCTGAGCATATAATAATGAGCATAGAGCCAAACAAAACTGGTGAATAACTTTGCAGTGCTATCCTAGCCTTCAATTTCTGGGCTACTCTCCAGCAGCATCAAGATTAGACATTCTCACTTTCTATCACACTAAATGTACTTTCACAGGTCAGCTTCATATCTTTTTTTCTAAGTGACAAAGCAAGACCAAACTATACCTAAAACTGAGTCTTACCATACAGCAGCAGGACATAAAATACAAGGACTGTAACATCTAGTCTTTGTCTGAAGCCTACATGATATCTTTCTACTCTTTGAATCCAAGCCAAAGGTTTTCTTTTTAACTCTCTTAAACAAAAACTGTCTTTAAGATATTTCAAATTACTGTCAATATTGTGAATAAATAAGCATATCCAGAAATTTTCTATTAATTTGTAATGATTACTAAGACTAAAAAAGTAAATGCTCAACTAAAAAGAAATTGTCAGAAAGTCATTATATAACTTGAAGTTAAGAAAACATTCTCTTTCATGGAATCAAGAAAATCAAATACATGGCAAAGAACAATACAACTTCCTATCTGTTGAGTACATATATACCTTTGATCTAATAAATTTCTAAGACCAATTGAAAATATAAATAAAAAATAAATGGTTCAGTACTAAAGCTCATATGCCAATTAATATCTGTTTACCATAAGAAAAGCACTTTTCATTAGGAACAGAAACCTATTCACTATCATATAATAAATGAGACTATTTAAATAAGATAATGATTTAAAGAAGCAGCTAAATCAACATCATACATTTTTAAAAGGAAAGAAGACTAAGTTGACATGACAAAATTAGCAATCAGCAATACCAAGAAAATACATTAAGGATCTTTTTAAAAAATAATTTAACTAAGTAAAGAAAAATAAGTCAAATACAAAATTACATTTAAAATGTAGTAAGCCACTGATATACTTCAAACTAATAATGGAAATCCCATGTAAGGTTTAATACTCATATAGGTGCATTTAAATAGTAAACACACTGATATCAATATAAATGTACACAAATGTCAAATGAATGGTATAGCAACAGCTAAATAATAAAGACTAAGAAAAGAGAAATATTACTCTCTTAGAGACTTAGGAGAGAGATCAAATATTACTAACAAATCAAAACTGGCAAAAAGGTAGGAAAGAACTGTAATGAATTCTCTGAGACTCTTCTTCAAAGTAGGTCATTACCAACAGTTTATATTGTGTTTACTCTTTAAAAATACAAGCTTAACCAAAGGCAAAGATTCAATAAGGTTATCAAAATAGAATAAAATCCACTCATTTAGAAGATTAATTCTGATGAAACACTACAGCAGTGGTTCTTAAAAAGTTGTAGAACTTGTTGAAAAACTGATTTTGCCTGGGAGAAAGGGACCCTCTCATTTTGTCTACCTAGAGTAGAACGACCATTGTCTTCTACAGACACCTGAACCTTGAAAGGAAAAGATTATCTAGATCCAAACTTGCTTTTTAGCCTTATTTACATTTATTCACCTATGCTCCCAACATACAGGAAAAGGTTGTCGTGTATTTTCATCACTAATTAATTGGCTGCAAAAACTATGACCAAATCATACACTAGACCTACTGAGGGTGTTTTTGTTTTGTTTTGTTTTGTTTTTAGCAGAGTGGGTCCTAGACTGCATTTTGTAAAAGTCAAATAAATTTTAAAGCTTTATCCTCAGATCATCTGGATATATACCCCTGGTGGGGATGGAGGGAGTTATTTTAAATAGTATCATCTGAGAAGTCTTCTCTGATTAGGTGATATTTGAGCAAGGAATTGAATGAAGACAAGAGATAGTTACTAAGAATATCTTCAAGAAGAAAGTTTTATGCAGAGGTAACTCAAAGTGAGGAGGTCTAAAAGAAGAATGAGCTTGGTAGTCTGTGGAACAGCAAGAAGGACAATGTGCCTGGTATGAAGTGAGCAACAAGAGTAAGGAGTAATGGCTTGGCCAGTATGTAAGAAAGCAAAAGGGTGTAAGGACAGTAAAGGGGTTGCCTGTCCTAGAAGAATATGGATTCAGATGCACATGAGTAGATTTGCTAGTGGGAAAATGAGGAAGTTCTCTTGCTACTTCTGTTTTCATAACTTAGTAAGAAGCAAGGTGACCAGCCAAAAGTGAGAAGAGAGGTGGAGATGCTGGGTGTTAGTAATTAGTATGATTCTGTTCCATGAACAAGAAAATCAACTAAGAAAGCTATTAGAAACAATGAAGCAGCCATTAATTTCTTCCCAGCCCACATTACCATCTTAGAGAACTTACCCACAGCCCTATGGTATCAGTTAGATTTAGGTTCTGCCACATTTAACAGAAACCCCAACTAATGTGGCTTAAATAACTTGAAGGTTATTTTATCTCACAGAGAAAAAGTCCAGAGATACTCAATCCAAGCTGGAATCATAGATCCATGAAGACTTCAACCTCTCCATTCTGCCATCCACAGCTCCAACCTGTGTGCCAGGCTGGTAGCAGGAGAATGGACAAAGGAGGGCTAGCCTTTTCCCTCTATCCTCTAAAAAAGACTGCCTCAAAGTCTGATACACTTCTGTTTCATTTCCTTAAGCCAGTATTTGGTCACAAGGCTGTACTTAGCTACAAAATAGCCTGGTGAATGTCATATATAGCTAGCAAAGCAGTTATGAGTCCAGCTAAAAATATGGCTTCGCATTACTAAGAAAGGAAGGACAGATGACGGAGGGACCAGCCAACTCTGTCACACCTACCTATCTCATGGTTTTCTAATTGCTTTCCAGTAACATAGCTGAATGGAGACCTAACCCAAGCCAAGCCATTTAAGATTCTCTCTTCCAAGAATTTAGATTTGAGACACAGAAATCAAGTCAATTTACTTCTCAAGAGCTGAGCTGCAAGAGGGATCAGAGTAGAGCCATACACAGAAAATAAAAGATTGTAGAAGATAACAGAATAGATGAAAAAGAAAAACTGGGAGTTGAGGCTGCAGCAGGAGAGAGAAAATAGGTTTTGGATAACTTCCTTTCCTGTGAGACCTGCATGCAATTCTTATATCTAGATTCTGTGTAACAACCCTTTTCCTTCATACAGAAATCCCTTTACTTGGACAAACTTAAGTGGCTTTCTATTCCCTACAACCAAAAGTTCTTAAATAATAAGAAAGTTATGATTCAGTGTTATGCTCATGTGAAGAGTTTCTGCATCTTTTGTGAAACAAAAGGTGGAAGATGTTGTATTCTTCTCCATTCCTTGTGTAAAAAATGATAGGATAGAATTTCTTTAAGAATTTTGTACTTTTTAAAAAGTCTGAAACGGATAGAAGTTGATATCCTTCTTGTTAAAATTCAGATAGTGGAGATAGTGCAATCTTTATTATTATTATAATAATCTTTATAATAATATAGTAATATAAATAAATCTTTATTGTTCTAATCTTTTGTCCTGTCTGCCAAGAAAATGCTGATTAAATTTATTACACAGTCATGGTTATCTATAGCAATTCCTGGTTAAAGCTCAGAGACTGTAGTATAGTACATTATTGTTTCTAAGCATTCACTGCTCCACTCTGTAAAAAGTTTATACTTCACCAGGGCAACATTAGGCTTGGTCATATCACTTGCTCTGGCCAAAAAAATGAAGTGATGAATGCCACTTCTAAGCAGAATCCGAGCTGGCATGCCCTCTGTCACACCTCCCAAAAAGAGATTGTTCCTTTATCCTGGGTCCTTGAATGAAGATGATATGGAGCAGATCTACAGATCCCACCAGGATGTAGCCAGAGCAAGAAAACAAACACTGGTTTTAAGCCACTGAGATTTTGGATTATTATCATAGCATAACCTAACCTAAGCTCATTAATAAAGGAAGCAATTCAATAAGAAGCAATTCAGGATATATGTTTATGTAAAGGGACAGTGAGGTATATCAGAAAGGACTAACAGGACAAAAATGTCTGAGAGGAGCACTAGGAATGCCCAGGGTTCCTATTTCAATGCTTGTTACCACCGCTTAGCCGATCACTTAAACCAGAAACCTAGGATTCATATGGAATATATGATGAATTCCCTTCATTGTATATTTCCCTTCAGGTCTCCTATGTCCAATCTGTTAATATCTCTCTAATCCATTTTTAGTTAAGTTAGACCCTTATTACCTCTCCCTTGGACTAATGTAATAATCCACTAGTTTGTATTTCTGCTTCAGTACTTTTCATCTAATCCATCCACTATACTCATGTAGAGTAATGTAAGTATAATCATGCTATACCTTTGCTAGAAACATTCCACACTTTAGCTGGACACTTACGAGTAGGCCCTGGCCAACCCCTCTCAGTGCTCACTGAAGGTTCAAATTCTGGCTTTGCCACTTCTGGCCACAAGTCAGTTAACCTCTTTAAGTGTAGTTTTCTTCTTTTGTAAAATGAGAATCATAAAACAGATTAATACCTTGTAGCTTTGTTGTAGGGGTTAAGTCAGAGAAATGAGCTGATTTGGTAAAGCATCTGATCATGCTGTAGAAGTATCTGTAGAATAACAAAAATCCCTGGCTACAGCACCTATAAACACTTCACAGCCCTTATTGTTTATACAACTGTCTCCCTCTACTAGACACTAAACAACTCAGGAAGAGACTGAGACTTACTAACCTGAGCATCCTGACACCTAGCACAGTGCCTGGTATACAAGAGGTACTCAATTACTGTGCAAAAGCACGTGATATCTGAAAGATGGTAAAATCCCTGAACAGCTAGAGGGAAAGGGGCCAGAAAGAAAGGCTAGAAACAGAAAAAAAATGAAATCACTAATTATTAATTTTCCTCAGGCCCTTGTATAACATCAAGTGCTTTTAACTTTGTACTAAACAGGAAATTTGCATGTTGGGTGGTCCTTTTTTCCTGTATTTTATCAGACTTATACTTGCCAATTAACTTTACAGGTGAATTCACAATATATATAGAGAGAAGGAAAGTAGCAAAGCAATCAATTTTAAAATCTGTACTTGTTGAATGACTATATTTGTTCCAGAGTAAAATATACTTTCTCAAATGCTGAATAACTTAAAGAATATTTTTCTGCACATAATCTCAATACAATATTTCCAATGTACAATTCCACTCTCTATAAACAACTGATACTGTGAGATCAAGAGAATGTAACCCGCAAGGGTAATACAAATCAATACATTCCAAAGAAATGCAAATACCACTTCTCCATTTTCACAGGAGAATCTGCCCCATGTGTGCACTTCACTGCTTCCTGTCTGCCATACAAAATCTAATTGTAAAAACAGTAGAGTTGTCGCATTTCTGAAATATATAACTGAAGTTCAAGGATTTTTTTTCATTGTGAAGGTGATTCCTTGGATATGGATTAAGGTTCTCAATGAGTTAACTGGGCATTTTTAAAGTAGTATTTTATTTTAAACAGCCAAGGAAACAGTTGTTCAGAATATCCAAAAGTTCTTGCCATAAAGATCCAAACAGAAGAAAAATGGAAGCTTGCTAGAAATGCCAAATGATAATATGGTTTATCCCAAAATTTTAAACATAACAGGTAAAGGCAATAAAATATACTGTCTAGTATACATTATAAGATTATACATTAATTTAAAGGATTGGACTTGATGCTGAAATGTTATTTCTTTTAAATAATGCCTCCAAAAAATGGTTTATTTTACTAGCATTAGGGTAAAACTTATGACATTGCTCATGTCTGACTGCTTATGACCTAGAAAATGGCAATTTTATATTCAACCTTTCTTCAACCTTCTATTTTGATCCTTTCCTGAAGTATATATTGCCTACCTAACATTCATAATACTTTATATGCACTTCTCTTAGAGCCCTTGCCATATTGGATTGTAATTATTTATAATTCTTGCTCTTGTACTGTATTATGAACATTTGCAGACAGAACTATTTCTCCTTTGTTTTCACATTCCTGGAGTGTAGCACTGTCTGGCACATAGCAGTTCTTGCACAGTGACTGGCAACAACTATAACATGTATTTGAGAATAGAACAATTGGTGAGGAAAGAACACAAAAAATAAAAATCAAATTCTAGTAAAAGTTAGCATGCAAACTTCATTAAGATTAGGGCTGCTCCAAAACTTAAGATCTGCTGTTAAAGCCAGGTATTTCCTAAAAATGTAATATTTGGACTCCTACTACCTCCATACCAAAGAAATAATAATGGCAAATTTTCTTTATTCAGAGACCAATGACCCAATGTATAGATCTCACATTTCTTTCTCTTCCTCCATCACTGTCTGTTTCAGTATAACATCTTGGGGCGAAAGGTGAAAGGAAGCAGAAATCACCCTGTACCTGGTTAATTCACTCCTTGCTTGTAAATATTCTGATGAGATGAAGAGGGCAATTTTTTAGACATGATGATTCTAAATGGTTTAAATAGAGTTGTGAGAATATATGGGTTCCAGTCTTAGTTATTACACCATCTTTTAAAATTTGTGCTCATTTTAAAATGTGTACTATCTTTAAATTTCTGAAATTTAAATATTGTATTATCTTCTTGAATATGTTAAAGCAAACTAAGTTTACATACTAAACACAACACTGTACTTCCTAAGTCTGACTGTTAATTAAGTCTCAGAAATTCCTTAAGGCTGAGAAAAAGTTTATAAATGTTTTGAGAAAGCTAGAAATACTGAGGAAAACAGTTATTCAAAATTCCATAAGAAATCCTAGTCACATATTTCAAACCCAACAAAGGGAGACTTGACAGGTTGAAATTAGCAACAGCTCATTAGGTTGTTCACCCAGGTCTCCAGAGGTATACCCAGGGAATATTTATGACTACATTATCCCTTGCTTCATAATTTAAAGTTCAATCCAGTTCATTAGATCTTTAACCTCAAAACTTCAACTTCAATATTTGCATTTAGATTTCTGGTGCTATCATTATAGTAAGATAGTTCATATTCAGTCAACCTAACAGCTCCTGAATAAGACATAAACTCTACTTAAGTTTTCCAAATAAGAGAGTTGTCTCATGAAAAAGGAATAGTGCCACTCTAAATATGACAGGTAAACAGAACACAGCTGATCAAACCTATTCAAACACCAAAACTAATACCACTCAAGTTAACCCTGAAAGATTACTCTCAAATCTTTAATGATTGTGATTTGAGGGTATGTAACAAGAGTTCTTTAATATATATTTCAATTTGATGATAATTTAGAAGAGTAATCACAATAAAATTACAGATAATAGAAATTACACAATTCAAGACAGAATTTCCATAATGACTGTAATTATCACAACAAACCACTTATGTTTGACTATCTGGTCTCTGGTTACATCTGATTTTACTGTTTGGCCATTTATTATGAAGCAATACACAGATGTGAAAAACAAGTAGGAAAGAAAACTCAATTTGGTTTACATGACTAACTTGCAGCAGCCGAGCTCCACCTACAGGCAAAAATGATTTTTTTACATTAAGACTTCCAAAAGCGCCAAGTTCCAACTACCCTCAAATTTTCAATTTACTTTGAGTGCACATTAGAATAAGCTGGGGTGCTTCTCAAAACTTCTTATGGGCCCATACCAAAAACTGTGATTGACTTGCTCAGGGGCAGGGCCTGTCCTCAGGTGATTCAAAAGTACAAAAATGGTTGAAAGTCATTGATTTAAGTCTTTAACAGCATACATCTCTTCAGGATATTAGGAATAATCAAATCATATTTTCTTTCTTATAAAATTACTTGATTCCCACTCCAGTCACCCTTTTATCTTTTGCAAAGATAAAAACTAAGTTCAGTTGATAAAAAATGTCTTATCCCTGTTAGACTGTAAAAAAGATCTGAGGTGATACTATGGTTTTTTAAAACCTACTTTTATTCTATAATGCAGAAGTAATCAAGGAAGTGTGTGTTTGGTGGGGAGTAGGGTTCTTCATCCTGGATACGCATTAGTATCTGGAGAGCTTTTATAAAGTACTATTGCCCTAAACTAATATATGTTCTTAAAAGTTAGAAAAGTGGTTACTTATAGGGGATGAAGGGAGACATAACCAGGATAGAGAAAGAGAGAGACTTCTGGGTAATGGCAATATTCTGTTTCTTGATCTGGGTGATGGGTATATGGGTGTATTTGATTTAAAAATCCTACAAGCTGCATGCTTATGATATGTCCACTATGAAATATAGCTCATACAGGTACTATCTGTATGTGTATTATATTTCAATTGAATTAAAAAAGTTAAAAAGGAGGATGTGCCCACCCAGGCTTCACTTTAGACCAAATGATTCACAACCTATGGTACGGCCTAGTCATCAGTTTTTTTTTTTAGTGTTCCCCCAGTGAATCTAATATGTAGTTGGAAGTGAAAAACCATTCCTCTTACGAATTGCAAATACTTTCATTCATTTATTCATGTACCCATTACACAAACCTTAATAGCTATATGCTTGACTCAGAGGATGTAGACATAAATAAGACAGTCTCTGAAGGAACTTAGTCTAGGCAAGAGATGGGCAAGCCAATCAATTCTATGTGACAAATACAAGCAAGTTACTTAAGTGATCTAGAGGTGAAAGTGATGTCAAAGAAGCATCCCTCATATTTTTTGTTCATTCATTTATACAAATATTTGGTTACTTACAATGTTTGACATCAGAGACATAAATATAAATGGACACAATCTCTGAGTTCATGAAAGGTACAGTATATGGATACCCAAAGAAGAAAACAAAAGTATAACCTAGTGTCAGACTATTGCAGAAGTGTAAGAAAGGTGCAAAAGGCATGGGCTGGGGAGTTAGAGAAGGTACCACCAAGTCGCTGACCTTGGAGCTAAGATTATATAAACTGAACTAGTCCAGTAGCAGGGGGATAAAAATGAGTGTCCTAGAGGAGTGCTTCTCAAACTTTAATGTACATACAAAATCGCCTAGGGATCTTGTTAAAATACACACTCATTCAGAAAGTGTGGGGTGGTGCTTGAAATTCAGCATTTCTAAAAAGCTTCCAAATAATATTAATGCTGCTGGTTCCACAGATCACAATTTAAGTAGCAAGGCTCTTGAGGAAAATGGATTTCAAGATGTAGAGCTTAAAAAAAAAAAGAAAAGAAATGGCCCCAAATTCCACAGCAGAGGCACCAAGAAAAATAAATTGGAAAGCAGCCATTAGATTCATCAACTAGATAGCCTTAGTGAGAGTAGTTTCAATGGAGTGATGAGGGAAAAGCAAAATGATCTGTATTTAGAAATAAATGGAAATAAGAAGCTGGGGACAGGAAATCAAATGCAGTGGTTTTGTTTGTTTTTTGCTTTTGAATGGTGGAAGAGGCTTAAGTTGCTTCACAAGCTGAAGGAAAGGAACCAGAGAAGAGAGAAAATCGAAGATGGAAAAAAGGGTAGAACCATTTTGACTGAGTAGAGGGATTCCTTTCCCTTTGCAGCAGAGGAGATAAGAACTGGTCTGATATTTTGTCAAAGAAGAAATACAGATGGCCAACAGACACATGAAAAGATGCTCCCCATTGCTAAGCAGCAGGGAAATATAAATCAAGATGACAATGACATAGCACCTCATACCAGTTAGAATGGTCACTATCCAGAAGAAAAGAAATAGCAAGTGTTAGCAAGGATGTGGAGAAAAGGAAACCCTCCTACAGTGTTGGTGGGAATGTAAATTGCTGCAGCCACTGTGGAAAGCAGTATAGACTGTCTTTTAAAAACTAAAAATAGAAATACCCTACAACCCAGTAATTCCACTTCTAGAAACTTACTCAAAGGAAACAAATTCCCTTATTTGAAAAGGTATGTGTACCCCTGTTTACTACCACATTATTTACAATAGACAATGGAAGCAACCAAACTGTCCATCAATAGATAAATAGATAAAGAAGATGTGGTACATATACATAATGGAATATTATTCAATCATAAAAAAAAAGAAATCTTGCCATTTGCAACAACATGGATGGACCTAGAAAGTATTATGTTAAGTGAAATAAGCCAGGCTTATAGACTCACGGACACTGAGAAGTGACTGGTGGCTACCATGGGTGAGGGGTTGGAGTGGGTGGGTGGGAAGGGTCCAAGTGATAAAAGGACACAAAAATTCTCAATCATAATATACATTGGTCATGAGGATGGTAGTGCAGCTTGAGGAATATAGCCAGTAATTCTGTAATATCTTCCTATGTTGACAGATAGTAACTAGGCTAGTGGGGGTGAGGATTCAATAATATGGGTAACTGTTGAACCACTGTGTTGTATATTTGAAAACAATGTAAGATTGTATATCAACTATAGTTCAATTAAAAAAGAAAGATTTGTTCTGAAAGCATAAGGGAGAAAAGAGAAAAGATTTAAGGGTTGAAGAAGACAGTCCTCTTCCATAAATCAGGAAACCAGGTGATCTGGTGAGAGTGAGTTTGAGGGTGGACATGCACCCTGTGGGGAGTGTGGGTAACAAATGAAGCACTGAAGCACATTGAGTCTGCACTTGCACATGGTTGTGTCTGCTCATCAACACCCCACAGTCATGAAAGTGGGCTGGCTGAGGAGAGTGAGACTGAGATACTCAGCAAAGGGAGGCAGTACAGGACAGAAATCCTGAAGAAGTCAGAATAATTATACGAAGAAAGAAAGGAGAGAGGGTAGGAAGAGCTTTGGATTTTTTACTCTTTAACCGCTAAGTGCTTTTCAACAGAACTAGAGACATTGCTGAGAATACATTAGAGGAAGATTCCTACTCTATGTAAACTTGCTGAAAATTATATTATAAAGTACAATTCCCCAGGCTAAATATTAAGTACTCAACAAACCTGCCTGTAGGTTTAACATCCAAAGTGATAAAACAAAACAACTTTAACAGATTCCAGATGTTTCTTTACCAACAGAAGCAACCATAAATTTTCAGCAAAATTATGCTTTGAATGGCTCCTTGCCTAAAGGTCTGGTAGGCTAAAGTAGTCCCTGATCCTATTGCTCAAATCAGAAAATGACCAAAGGATAATGGAGTACTTCAAGCACATCCAGATAAAAGTTTGCCTAGTATTAAGAGCACTGATTTTTTAATAGATAATGATTTCACACTGACATCCTATCTGGCTGACAGCTATCCCCATTACAATTCAACTTAGACTGAGCAGTGATTTTCCTTATACTATGCTTTATACCACATTACAATTTTTTAAAACTCTTAAAGGCTTTTTATTTTAAACAAAATTAACGTGAGACTTAAACTATAGTGAAGCTGGTATGACTGACCAAAAGCACTAATCATTTTGGAATTTTTTTATACTCAAAATAAGTAGTCATGAGACTGACATGGAAATTTCTAGGTAAGAGTGAAAATTGTATTTTCCCTTTGAAATTATGTACTTCCTCTATCCTGACCTTCTTACTTTTCTTTTTTCTTTGTAGGTACGAAAATAGGTTGAAGGAAGGAGAGAGGAGGAGGTAAATATAAAAAATTTAAGAGAACATTTATAAATTTTATTATGGCAAATTTTGCCAAATAAGCTTGATTAAGTTCTAATGGAAAATTCAGTTTTGCTAAATTATAAATTGTATATATATATATATATATATGTGTATATATATATATATATACACATATATATATATTTGAATTGTATTTAGCCAATGAGACAGCATAGAGTTAAGAACTTAAGAAGCACTTAAACATGAGAATATATTTGTAAATGACATATCCAACAAGGGGTTAACATCCAAAATATATAAAGAATTTACATGCCTCAACACCCAAATAGCAAATAACCCGATTAACAAATAGGCAGAGGATATGAAGAGACAATTTTCCAAAGAAGAAATTCAGATGGCCAATAGACACATGAAAAGATGCTCCATGTCACCAATCATCAGGGAAATGCAAATTAAAACCACAATGGGAAAGAAAAAATGTATAAGAAAAAAAAAAAACCACAATGAGATATCACCTCACACCAGTAAGGATGGCCAGCATCGAAAAGACTAACAACAAATGCTGGCGAGGATGAGGAGAAAGGAGAACCCTCCTACACTGCTGGTGGGAATGTAAGCTAGTTCAACCATTGTGGAAAGCAGTATAGAAGTTCCTCAAAAAACTAAAAATAGAAATACCATTTGACCTGGAAATCCCACTTCTTGGAATTTACCCAAAGAATACAACTTCTCAGATTCAAAAAGACAGATGCACCCCTATGTTTATCACAGCACTTTTTACAATAGCCAAGATATGGAAACAACCTAAGTGTCCATCAGTAGATGAATGGATAAAGAAGATGTGGTACATATACACAATGGAATACTATTCAGCCATAAGAAGAAAACAAATCCTACCATTTGCAACAACATGAATGGAGCTCAGGGTATTATGCTTAGTGAAATAAGCCAGGCAGAGAAAGACAAATGTCAAATGATTTCCCTCATTTGTGGAGTATAACAATGAAGCAAAACTGAAGGAACAAAATAGCAGCAGACTCAAGAGACTCCATGAATGAACTAGTGGTTACCAAAGGGGAGGGGTGTGGGAGGAATCACGGGGAAGACAGTGTAGCACAGAGAAGGCAAACAGCGAATCTGTGGCATCTTGCTGCACTGATGGACAGTGACTGCATTGGGGTATGGGTGGGGACTTGATAGTATGGGTAAATGTAGTAACCACATTGTTTTTTCATGTGAAACCTTCATAAGAGTGTACATCAATCATACCTTAATAAAAAATTTAAAAAAAAGAAACACTTAAACATAACAAATATTTTGTTCATCTATTAAAAATTCAAAATGTATTTTTTGTCATATTATAAACCTAATAATTTAAAAATTCACAGTTCTTAAAAATCAGAAAATGCATCTCTTGAATGAAAGAGAAAAAAAGGATCCTTGATTATGTGCCTGATTTTACTGGAAGTTACAGAGTTGATAAGAGGCTTGTCAACTCCATATATGGATGGACAAGTGTATATATGATCACCAAAATCTTTAGTCAATAGTGACCTGAGTTAATCTATATTAAATTATTCAACAGAGAGTACTTGCACGTGAATGTTGCTGGAAAAAAAGATATTTAAGATGACTTCTAAATACCATTTCTAAATGCAAAAGGTTACACCATGAGTGGAAATTTCTGAGAACTGATTTTCTGGTTACATAAAGGAAAAATTAAGGGAGTTAAGCAATGACAACATGGAAATGCTTTTTATTTTTAAGTTTTTCTACATAAGGTTGAGAAACAAAACAGAAAAAAAAGAATGTTGTTTAAAAGTAGCTACATCTATCATATCCCCAAGTGTAGGCCATCCCAATAAAACAAACACTATTATTTTTTAAAGTAATATTATTGAAGATGTATACCATAAAGTTGTAGAAATAGAATCACAAAGGAGTTTTTCAGTGAAGTTGAATTTCAGGAGAATAAAACGTTGAGTCACAAAATTCACCAACTCTTCACCATGACACACTGGCTAAAATTTCTTTTATGATACCACTGAGATTAAAAGTAAGTTAAAAAGAGGACTCAATCTTAATTGAAAATGAAGTATACAAAGACAAAAACTCTGATACCTAGAAGCACAATAATTGACTCACCTGCGGCTAAATGATTTCTTCACTTCTCCAGCTGATTTAACATTTGCACTTGTAGCCTTTTTTAACTTTTTTGTAATTCTTTCTCTCATCAGGTTCTTCTCATCACCATCAACAGATTCATCATGCTCTGCACTCTCATAGTCTCCATCCTATAAAAATTGAAATGGAGCATTTGCTGGGCATTCCATTTTCCCTTTCACTTCCAGAGATCCATCCTAAACTCTCCTCACTGAAATCTGGGCCAGGTTTGTGTTTTGTTTTGTTGTGAATTAGTGAAGGCTTGAGGAATCTGTCACAGCTGGGAATACCCCTGGGGTCTGCTCTAGTCCAACTGTGCTAAGTTTGGGATACCCCAGCAAGGGTCGTTTGCTCAATTCACACCCAGCCCCTCTATTCAGGACAGAATTTGTTCCCTCTGTATCACCCAGGATATTACGTCCATCTACATTCCTCTTCTTTCCTGGTGGGAAATGGGGCTTCTAGAGGCAATTGGCCAGCATACTGACCTCAATTAGGTATTAATTCAAGTAGGAGAGGTAGTGATGAAGAAGCTGAGATTTCTTCCTATAATCAAAGTTACGATTACTCCTCTTCTCAAAACCTTCCAATGCAACTTCTACTAACTCAAGACCTTCTACAATCTGTACCTCTCTGACATAATCTACAGAGAGAGGCCAGCAACACTAGCTAAATTTGGAAATGCTGTTCTCTCCAGCTTAAAACACTCCTATTCCATAGACCTGCATTGCTGTTCTTTCATCTCTTTCAAGTCTTTGCTCAAAAGTTACCCTCTCAGTGAAACTTCCTTGATTGCACTATTAAAATGGCAGAGGCACGTGCCCACCTCTAGTAGTATTCTCTATTCTCCTTCCTGATTTTTCTTTTCCCCAAAGCACTTATCACCCATCTGATATACTATATATTTTAATTATTTATGTATTTATTGTCTCTCTCCCATGTTAGAGGTAGCACTCCATGAGGTCTAAAATTCTGGATTGTTTTGCTTACTGCTGTATCTTCAACTTCCAGGAGAGTTTCCAGCATTAATAGAGAAGAGAGAAGGGAGAAAAAAGGGAGGGAGGAGAGAAAGGGAAGGGGAAACTACCCCAAGTGGATCTTTTTTTCCGGTGATTACTTGATCAGGTGAGTCATGAGACAGGACTGTGGACCCCTGGAGCAGTGGTTCTCAAAGTCTGGCCCTTAAGACTATAAAACATGGATTTCTTGTTTCAAAATGTAAAATCCTAGCCCTCATCCCAATCTTGCTGAAACAGATCTCTAAGGATAGAAGTAGTGAATGTTTTCAGTGGGATGTTAAAGAAATTCTTTAGCCCCAAGAGTTGATAACCACTAATGTAGGTCTTCCATGCTTGGTCCTTAGAAGGTCTGAAATAATTCCCTACAAATTCATAAATTTTGTTTGTGGATGTAGTTAATTTCCTGGGAAGAAGGTCCATAGTTTTAGTCATTGCAACGGATATGGGACACAAACAGGTTAGAGATCACACACTATCCATAGATGACCTCACTCCCACCAAGACCATAAAAACACATCTAAACTTTTTTTTACTGTGCCATCCTTCATATTTTTTTCTGTATCATTAATCTACAATTACATGAGCAACATTATGGTTATTAGACTCCCTCCATTATCGAATCCCCACCACATACCCCATTACAGTCACTGTCCATCAGCATAGTAAGATACTATAGAATCACTACTTGTCGTCTCTGTGTTGTACCTCCTTCCCTGTGTCCCCTTCACATTATGTCTGCTAATCGTAATGCCACTTTTTCCACCTTAATCCTCCCTTCCCACCCATCCTCCCCAGTCCCTTTCCCTTTGGTAACTGTTAGTTCATTCTTGAGTTCTGTGAGTCTGCTGTTCTGTTCCTTCAGTTTTTTTCTTTGTTCTTATACTCCACAGATGAGGGAAATCATTTGATACTTGTCTTTTTCTGCCTGGCTTATTTCACTGAGCATAATACCCTCTAGCTCCATCCATGTTGTTGCAAATGGTAGGATTTGTTTTCTTCTTATGGCTGAATAATATTCCATTGTGTATATGTACCACATCTTCTTTATCCATTCATCTACTGATGGATACTTAGGTTGTGTCCATTTCTTGGCTATTGTAAATAGTGTTGCGATAAACATAGGAGTGCATATGTCTTTTTCAAACTGGGCACCTGCATTCTAAGGGTAAATTCCTAGGAGTGGAATTCCTGGGTCAAATGGTATTTCTATTTTGAGTTTTTGAGGAACCTCCATACTGCTTTCCACAATGGTTGAACTAATTTACATTCCCACCAGCTGTGTAGGAGGGTTCCCCTTTCTCCACATCCTCACCAACAATTATTGTTGTTTGTCTTTTGGATGGAGGCCATCCTAACTGGTGTGAGGTGATATCTCATTGTGGTTTTAATTTGCATTTCCCTGATGATCAGCAACGTGGAGCATCTTTTCATGTGCCTGTTGGCTATATGAGTTTCGTTGGAGAAGTGTATGTTCAAATTCTCTGCCCATTTTTTAATTGGATTATTTGCTTTTCATTTGTTGAGGTACATGAGCTCTTTATATATTTTGGATGTCAACCCTTTATCGGATATGTCATTTATGAATATAGTCTCCCATACTGTAGGATGCCTTTTTGTTCTATTGATGGTGTCCTTTGCTGTACAGAAGCTTTTCATCTTGATATAGTCCTACTTGTTCATTTTTGCTTTTGTTTCCCTTGCCCAGGGAGATATGTTCATGAAGAAGTTGCTTATGTTTATGTCCAAGAGATTTCTGCCTATGTTTTTTTTCTAAGAGTTTTATGGTTTTATGACATATATTCAGGTCTTTGATTCATTTCAAATTTACTTTTGTGTCTGGGGTTAGACAATGATCCAGTTTCATTCTCTTACATGTAGCTGTCCAATTTTGCCAACACTAGCTGTATATCCATGTATATTGTATATTCATGGTTCCTTTATCGTATATTAATTGACCATATATCTTTGGGTTAATATCTGGACTCTCTATTCTGTTTCACTGGTCTGTGGGTCTGTTCTTGTGCCAGTACCAAATTGTCTTGATTACTATGGCTTTGTAGTAGAGCTTGAAGTTGGGAAGTGAGATCACCCCTGCTTTATTCATCCTTCTCAGGATTGCTTTGGCTATTCGGGGTCTTTTGTAGTTCCATATGAAATTTTGAACTATTTGTTCCAGTTCGTTGAAGAATGCTATTAGTATTCTGATGAGGATTGCATTGAATCTATAGATTGCTTTAGGCAGGATGGCCATTTTGACAATATTAATTCTTCCTACCCAAGAGCATGGGATGAGTTTCCATTTGTTAGTGTCCTCTTTAATTTTTCTTAAGAGTGTCTTGTAGTTTTCAGGGTATAGGTCTTTCACTTCCTTGATTAGGTTTATTCCTAGGTATTTTATTCTTTTTGATGCAATTGTGAATGGAATTGTTTTTCTGATTTCTCTTTCTGCTAGTTCATCATTAGTGTATAAGAAAGCAACAGATATCTGTGTATTAATTTTGTAACCTGCAACTTTGCTGAATTCAGATATTAGTGCGAGTAGTTTTGGAGTGGAATCTTTAGGGTTTTTTATGTACAATATCATGTCATCTGCAAATAGTGACAGTTTGACTTCTTCCTCACCAATCTGGATGCCTTGTATTTATTTGTTTTGTCTGATTGCGATGGCTAGGAACTCCAGTACTATGTTCAATAAAAGTGGGGACAGTGGGCATCCCCATCTTGTTTGTGATCTTAGGTGAAAAGCTTTGAGATTCTTGCTGTTAAGTATGATGTTGGCTGTGGGTTTGTCATATATGGCCTTTATTATGTTGAAGTACTTGCCCTCTATACCCATTTTGTTGAGAGTTTTTATCATGAATGCATATTGAATTTTGTCAAATGCTTTTTCAGCATCTATGGAGATGATCATGTGGTTTTTTTCCTTCTTTTTGTTGCTGTGGTCAATGATGTTGATGGATTTTCGATTATTGTACCACTGTTGCATCCCTGAGATGAATCCCGCTTGATCATGGTGTATGATCCTCTTGATGTATTTTTGAATTCAGTTTGCTAACATTTTTTTGAGTATTTTTGCATCTATGTTAATCAGGGATATTGGTCTGTAATTTTCTTTTCTTGTGGGGTCTTTGCCTGGTTTTGGTATTAGAGTGATGCTGGCTTCATAGAATGAGTTTGGAAGTATTCCCTCCTCTTCTTTTTTTTGGAAAATAAACAAAATAGATAAACTCCTGGTCAGACTTGGTTTCATTGATTTTTTCTATTTTTTTATTCTTCTCAATTTTATTTATTTATTCTCTGATCTTTATTATGTGCCTCCTTCTGCTGACTTTGGACCTCATTTGTTCTTCTTTCTCCAGTTTCAATAATTGTGACTTTAGACTATTCATTTGGGATTGTTCTTCCTTCTTTAAATAGGCCTGGATTGCTATATACTTTCCTTATAGAACTGCCTTCTCTGTGTCCCATAGAAGTTGGGGCATTGTGCTGTTGTTGTCATTTGTTTCCATATATTGCTTGATCTCTGTTTTAATATGGTCATTGATCCATTGATTATTTAGGAGCATGTTGTTAAGCCTCCATGTGTTTGTGAACCTTTTGTTTTCTTTGTACAATTTATTTCTGGTTTTATACCTTTGTGATTTGAGAAGTTGGTTGGTATAATTACCATCTTTTTGAATTTACTGAGGCTCTTTTCGTCTCCTAGTATGTGGCCTATTCTGGAAAATTTTCCATGTGCACTTGAGAAGACTGTGTATCCTGCTGCTTTTGGGTATAGAGTTCTGCAGATGTCTATTAGGTCCATCTGTTCTAGTGTGTTGTTCAGTGCCTCTGTGTCCTTACTTATTTTCTGTCTGGTGGATCTGTCTTTTGGAGTGAGTGGTGTGTTGAAGTCTCCTAAAATGAATGCACTGCAGTCTATTTCCCCCTTTAATTCTGTTAGCATTTGTTTCACATATGTTGGTGCTCCTGTGTTGGGTGCATAGATATTTATGATTGTTATATCCTCTTGTTGGACTGACCCCTTTATCATTATATAATATCCTTCTTTGTCTCTTGTTCCTTTCTTTATTTTGAAGTCTATTTTGTCTGATACTAGGACTGCAACACCTGCTTTTTTCTCCCTATTGTTTGCAAGAAATACCTTTTTTCCATCCCTTCACTTTTAGTCTATGTATGTCTTTGGGATTGAGGTAAGTCTCTTGTAAGCAGCATATAGATGGGCCTTGCTTTTTTATCCATTCTATTACTGTGTCTTTTGATTGGTGCATTCAGTCCATTTACATTTAGGGTGATTATTGATAGATGTGTACTTATTGCCATTGCAGGCTTTGGATTCGTGGTTACCAAAGGTTCATGGGTAGCTTCCTTACTATCTAACTGTCTAACTTTAACTCACTTATCATGCTATTATAAACACAGTCTGACAATTCTTTATTTCTCTCCCTTCTTATTCTTCCTCCTCCACTCTTTATATGTTAGGAGTTTTATTCTGTACTCTTTTGTGTTTCCTTTGACTGCTTTTGTGGATAGTTGATTTTATTTTTTGCCTTTAATTAGTATTTGGTTGGTGCTTTCTTTGCTGTTGTTTTATTTTCTCTAGTGACATCTATTTAGCCTTAGGAGTTCTTCCATCTAAAGCAGTCCCTTTAAAAATATCCTGTAGAGGTGGTTTTTGGGAGGCAAATTCCCTCAACTTTTGCTTATCTGGAAATTGTTTAATTCCTCCTTCAAATTTAAATGATAATTTTGCTGGATACAGTATTCTTGGTTCTAGGCCCTTCTGTTTCATTGCATTAAATATATCATGCCATTCTCTTCTGGCCTGTAAGGTCTCTGTTGAGAAGTCTGATGATAGCCTGATGGTTTTCCTATGTAGGTGATCTTTTTTTCTCTCTCTGGCTGCTTTTAATACCCTGTCCTTATTGTTGATCTTTGCATTTTAATTATAATGTGTTTTGGTGTTCTCTTCCTTGGGTCCCTTGTGTTGGGAGATCTGTGGGGTTCCATAGTCTGACAGACTATTTCCTTCTCCAGCTTGGGGAAGTTTTCAGCAATCATTTCTTCAAAGACACTTTCTATCCCTTTTTCTCTCTCTTGTTCTGCTGGTACCCCTATAATGCAAATATTGTTCCATTTGGATTAGTCACACAGTTCTCTTAATATTCTTTCATTCCTAGAGGTCCTTTTCTTTCTCTCTGCCTCAGCTTCTCTGTATTCCTGTTCTCTGAGTTCTATTCCATTAACAGTCTCTTGCACCTCATCCAGTCTGCTCTTAAGTCCTTCTATTGGCTGTTTCATTTCTGTTTTCTCCCTCCGGACTTCATCCCTTAGTTCTTGCATATTTCTCTGCAGGTCCATAAGCATGGTTATGACTTTTATTTTGAATTATATCTCCCTCTCCAGGCCCTGTCTCTGGGGTTGTTTGAATTATTCTTTACTGTACCAAGTTCTTCTGCCTTTTCATGGTGATAGAAGTGATAGCTGGCAGGTGGTGCATGTGTTAGCTGGGAGAACAAAGTCCCTTCCTGCCTGCTGGTTCTTGCTCTTCTCTGCTGCCTGTGCCAGTTACCCACACACAGAGAGCAGTCCCTGGGTTAATCACCTGAGCTTCCATGGGCAGGGCGGCCCTTGGGATTGCCTAGGGCACTGTGGAGGGTAGCAGATGTGCCAGGTGTGTTCTCCTGGGAGAATGGTGCCCCTTCATGCCTTTAGGACCTTGCCCCAGCTTCCTCTGCCTGTGCTGGGCAGCTGCATGTGGGGGTAGCCCCTGGGTCTGGCCCGGTTAGCTGCACTCTGGAAGGAGACTCTATGTGGTTGCTGTGGGTGGGGCTGCTTCCTGGCTGCTCCGCAGTGGTGGTGGGTCAGCCAGTTTGCTTGCAGCACCGGCACAGGGGAATGAACAGCAGGCTGCTTCTCACCGTGAGTGGCTTCTGCATTGCCACCCAGGGGGTTAGGGTGCCTTAAGTTCCTTAGATTCCCAGCCTGCTGGGCTGAGTGTGCCAGGACGATTTTGTCCACCTGTTAAACCCTTGTCCCTTTATAAGACTTTTAAAGCACCGGCTTTTCTTTTGTCCCAGGGGAGCTGGCTGTGGGTGCCCTCTTGCAGTCTCCATCTCGGATTTTACTTTTCCATTTCTCTAATATCCAGTACACCATGTGATGTGTGTCTGTGCTCCTGGGGTAGATTTCTAGGGCTGGTTATTTAGCAGTCCTGTGCTTCCACTCCCTCCCCGCTCTGATTCTTTTCCTCCCACTGGTGAGCTGGGGTGGGGGAAGTGGTCGGCTCCCGTCGGGTCATGGCTTTGTATCTTAACCTTTTCATGAGATGCTGAGTTCTTGCAGATGTAGATGTAGCCTGGCTGTTGTACTGTACCTTCTGGTCTCTTTTTTAGGAATAGCTGTATTTTCAAAAATATATATGGTTTTGGGAGATTTCTGCCGCTCTATTCACACTGCCATCTTGAGCAATCCCCCCATATCTACATTTTTACATCAGGCCTTGGCCTATCTTCCAGAGCCATATTATGGTCACATGATATTTCCAAGTTATCTGAATCTCACACTGTACAAAATTAACCACATTCTTTTTCATCTTTCTCCCCTCCCCAAATCTATGATGTTGCCCAAATCAGACATTGTGGTTGTCCCAGACTCCTCCTTCTCCCTCCCCTTATAGTATGGAACCAGTCACCACTTAGACCTCTTTCAAGTCTCTTTCCCATCTCACAGCTGTGGTCTTATATCAAACTCTCTTCCTAACATAGCTTCCCAATAGTTTATTTCTTCTAATGTATCCCCTATAATGTTGCCAACAGTGATGTCACGAAAATGCAAAGTTAAACATAGGACTCTTCTTTTTAACTGACACCCCTCAACTGTTCCTCATTAGTTTTAGGATGAAATTCAAACTCCTCACTATGGCCTATGAAGCTTTCCGCCCTCGTCCTATTCTTCCTTCACTACACTCTGGTCACACTGGTCTGCTTTAAGATCCTGGAATACACCAAATTCTCTCTGGCTGAAGACTTTTGTATGTGCATTTCCCTCTACTTTCAATACTATTTTCCCTACTCTGCACAGGCAGGCTCTTTCTTGAATGTAATCTCAGCATGTACTTTCTAAATAGGGTATAATCTCATCTTGTTACCATGCATTAGTATATGCTGTTCTCTGAGCTACGGAAACCCCACTCATCACCACTTTCTTTTTTGATCCAGTTTTCTAATTCTCCTATAAGATACAATACAGCATCACTTCTTCCAAGAAAGTTTTCTTGACCAGGTTAGATATTCATCCTTCCTTAATGGTGTATAGTCAGAGGGAACCCTCTCGTTTGACTGTGGTAACAGATGAAGTTGTGTTCATGTATGGAAAGTTATGTACCTCTTACCAAATTATACAATGCACAAATCAAAGGGTTTTTACATAAAGTAGCAAAGTGGAAGACTTGAAAAACTTGATCTCTTATATATAAAGGAAACTCTGCCATCTATTTTATCAGCTTTAGTAGCAAGTACGACTAATAAGGAAATATCACTACAGTCTTGAAAGAGATCTTCTAAAATGTGTGTATAAAGAAATACTGCTATAAATGACTGTCACAAGCATTTGCCGTATTACATGTAGGATGCCCGTGCAACATTTAAACTTTTAACATAATAAAATAAAATCAATGACATCTGAATTATGAGTATTCAAGTAGTATTACATGAGAGGGAGAAAAAACAGGTTAGAAATTCATAAGTAAGACTTCAATTTTGTAGGGAAATACACATGTACACACACACTTGGAAGGAAATATTCCAGTATCAAAATAAGTTATTTTTCAAATCTATTTTTTCAAAATTTTACATATATAATTATAAAAGATATATTACCTTCTAAGGAAAAAAATTAATTTTTTGTAAAAATTCTGAATTGTCTATAAATCATTCAAACTTTATTTATACTAAAATTAATACTCACATCAGCCAAATCTGCTGCATCACCTTCCTCACTACAAAAAGTAAAGAAAACAAGCAAAATTTAGCTTCAAAATGAAACTAATAAAATTATTCAAGAATCCAAAATTTATAATATTTTGCTAGAATTAATAGTTCAAAAATTTGTTTCAATTTCAGGAATTTCAGAATGGCATTGTAAAGCATATGGAAACATTCTAAAAGGGGGTCATTTTTATGAATAGAATAAGACGTATGCTCCACTAACATATATATGAGTTCACTAGAATAGAAAAAAAAGCAAACAGGGCTACTTCTATGAACAGAAGGCTACAGGAAATAATTTCTTCTATTTGCTGGATGTATTCTGGTTGAAGAAACCAAATCCTTAACATACAGGATATTAAAAGAAGATCATTTCAAAACAGAATTTTGTAAAGGTAACCAAACTCACTGCAACAGTATTTTAGTTCCCCTTTGAGACAATGGCCCAGTATATCATATGCATTTACGTTAAACAGTAAGACATCTTCCCTGCTTAAGCAGAAGCAACAAAGATAGTAAGTCAATTTTTGGTTAACTCCTGAAATATGTAAGAAAAGTACTCAATGGATTGGCCCAAAATATGTGACTTCTTCACAAAACACTTCAACTCCAATTTGCTGACCCATGATACCAACAGAGACAAAAATGATTCAAGAAAAAAGTTAGCAAAGCACCTCTGAATTAATCATTAAACTGTTAAACAGTTTCCTAGCATTCAAATTATCTCACGATTTTAAATTTAATTAGTTCAACAGAGGTAGATAGAGGTAGATAGAGTAGATAGAAGAGTGAAAGCAATAAGGATGTTCTCTCCATTATGCTAGAAGCTCTACCACCAACACTACCAAAATGCTTTAGTTTTTTGGCTGGTTGAAAACATGACTTATGAACAGAGTGTTTACTCAAAAAGGAAGCAAGAAAATGATCTGAGCCAGAAAATAAGAACTCAGGATCACATTAGCACCGTACTAACCTTCCAACAGCTGGAACAGAACTGAGATGTGGATCATCCTTTAGCAAGTCATGACTACTTTTGCTTTTTCCCTTCATGCTCTAGAAAGGAATGTATGACATAATCATGACTTGGGGGGGAAGTCGTCAAAAGGACAGGTCAACAGATTTACATAAAATCTAGTACTGATACAATGTGGTTAGAAAAAGATTTGTGTTCCTGAAAATTTCAGTATAAACTAAAGCTTTATAAATAAGAATTTTACTCTCCCACTGACTGAAAATATTATTTTAGAAACACCTTTTCTTTCAAAAGTGATATATCCTTAAAGCTTACTGATTACTATTTTCAAACACTAACTCCTATTATAATTTACATACAACTAATTAACTTTTGACTCATATATTAAAACTTAGATGATAGATCACAAGAGTAATTTAAAATACCCATAAATGCACATGATTATTCTTCAAATACACTGTCTATCTACCTGGAATCACTTTAAAAAGGCACCCTAGCAACCAGATAAGTGCACTTACAAGGAACTACTTAGCAAAGTGAAAACATAGATGAGGAGAGGCTGTCAAGACAGACAACTCATCAATGACCAAATATTTACTAAATTCTTTAATTTGAGAGTTCATGCTTTCAACAAATCTACACTTTAGTAAGGAAACATGGCACAGGAAGGTAGAAGAAGTAGAACTATAAAATAACAACTACTACTATTGTAACTTATTAAGCATATACTTTGTGACAGGCATTGTGCTACAATACGGTATTCCTACCCCTTACCTACTTACCTCCCCAAATAAAAGTATATAAAGTGGGCATTATTAGCCCCATTTTACAGATAGAAAATACAGAGTTAGAGAATTAATTTAGTAGAGATCACAAAGCTCATCAGTGGTAGAGGATCTAGGATATAAATCTGGGTCTACTTGAAAAAATACCAAAAATCCAAATGTATCAATTTTTCTTTCCTAGAGGCCACTGTGGACCCAGAACACTGGCCTGGTTTCAGACTCCCCTCCGCAGGATGGGAGAACAAATTTATGCCTTGTATCTTGAGACAGGAACTGCCCTAACCAATCATGTAAGAGTGAACAGTAAGAGGCTAGAGTTAGAATTAGAAATAATAATTTGTATTTATTTTGAAATTTTAAAATCTCAGATACCAAGATGTAAAAATGCTTCTCTCCCTTAAGCTCAGTTCACCACTGTTTAACAATCTTGAGAATTTTGGATAGATTTTTACTTTGAGGCTGACGTGTAACTTCTGAAATATATTTCCATAATGAAAATAATAGATTTTTAAATTTCTGTATTAACATGGAGTTATCCATATTTTAAGGATATAATTAACTAAAACCTGCTTATAGTCTAGTTTCACAAAATGAAACCTTGCCCAGTTAATCTAAAGATGCTATTTATCTGTAGTTTTAAAAAGTCACAGAATCTGAATTATGCAATTAATCTTACTCAATCTTAAACAAATAATCTTACATAAACCAAGGAGTGATGAAGAGGCAAAACATCAACTAATTACTTCATAATGTTTGTCCAAAACTGAAAGCTGAAAAAAAAATGTTCCAAAAACAGAAGGTTGTACAGTAGGAAGAACTCAGGAGTAAGGAAAGACAATTGGACCAAATGAGTTTTCAAAATCTAATATTCAGTAATTGTAAGGATTTTAGTCCAAAACTTGTACCATGTGAGAAAACAGAATGACCTCATAAAACCTCAGAACTCTTTCCTACAAAATGGATAATAACAACAACCCTGCCTATTTCACACAAGAGAATTAAATGAGGTATGTGTCAAAGCATACAAGTGAACATAAAATGGCCTAAACCAGAATAAAATTTGAAATCTTTTGTTCATGTTTTCCTTCCCTAAAATTTTTTCTTCCTGCATCTCTAAGCCATCAGTGTTCATCTTTACCTAGTCTAAGACCCATTACCTTGTTAATTCTCCCCATATGGCTCCTGCATAGAATCACAATCACAAACATCAGGCCCTCCAGTCCAGACTCTAAGTAAACACATCAGAAGATGAGAGTCACACTAGTAAATAACAGGAGTTAAGATTAGAATTCAGCTCCCTTAAATTCTTGGCCCATCTATGAGATACACTGTTTCATTTATTTGTAAATGTTAGTTTATAATTGTTGGTTTAATTAATATCTTAAAAATACCGGTTCTTTTTTATCTCCCAAAGCTTAAAACAGCTTGAAGGGAAAGGAAACTCATCTTTTACTAACTTAAAGTAAGACTTAAAAATAGGATGAAACTGTGGATTAATCTGAACAATGATTACCAATCTCAAATTTAGTTAACTTTCTAAATTAAATTAGCAGAGAAATACATCCTCAAAAGCAATTTTTAGATGCCTCTGTGTGCTGCAGTAGACTTTGTATTCTGAAGGAAGAGAAAACAATTATAGAAGAACTGAAAAAATTCAGAGCCCATCCCCTAGAGGGTAAAAATGATTCAGTATTTCCCCTCTAATGCCTATTCTTTCTGAATGACCTATTTTAAGGTTCTTATTCATAACATCAGGTAGATTTCAGAACAAAGACACCTAATATATTATAAAATACATTTTTTTAAATGACATGAAAGCAGCTGACTATTTAAAGGGTTTAGCTGCTGAACAAAACAGGACATATGTTTAGTGAATTCAGTGCAAGGAGCTCCATAATAAATCCAAAACTGTCTGTAAACAAATCTAAAAAATGAACATCAAAGAGGATGTGAGAAAATTACATTATTATCTGTCATTTCAAACCCAAGAACAAATAGACAATGAAACAGTGGAAACCAAACAGGGTACAAGCAGAAAGAAAACAAGAGACATAGTGATACAGAGCAACAACACTGATCAAGAAGTTGGTAGGTTTGGGTCTCAGTCTCTAACTAGCTCTGTATCATGGTTAATTACATGCTATGGTGCCCACGTGTCTGGTTAAACACCAGCCTAGATGTTGCTATGAGACCATTTTTTTGACACTAAAATTTTGAGCAGACTTTGAGTAAAGCAAATCATCTGCCAAAATGTACATGGGCCTTAACTACTTAAGAGCAAAGACTGAGGTTTCCCAAAGAAGAAGCTATTTGGTCTCAAGACTACAACACAGAAACCCTCCCTGAGTTTCCAGAGTGAAGTTTGGAAATCAAGACTGTAATGTCAACTTCTCCCTGAGTCTCTGGCTTACTGGACTGCTCTACAGATTTTAAACTTGACAGCCCCACAATACATGAGGCAATACGTAAAAAAAAATCAGTCTATCAATCTCAATCTCTCTTGAAATCTATTATCTGTGAACTTTAGCACAGAACCAGAAAATTTTAATAGTAAAAAAAAAGAATTTACAGACCATTTAATGTAGTCTCCCACCCAAAGCAGCTATCTCTTTGACATTACCACTGACTACTAAAACCAGGGTCTTCACACCCAAAAGGAACTTATAACCTTATATACACATTAAAATCGTCCCTTTTTAAATGGTTTCCATTATGGGACAATTCTCTAATTGGGGGGAAAAAAATCTTTCAGTGTTTAATTTCCAACCAACTAACCAATCCTAGTTCTACCTTCTAGGACTAAAAATGAACTCCAAGTAATCCCTGTTATCAGATATATTATATAGAGTTTGGTTTAATTATAAATAGATCAATAGGCAGAATAATGGCCTCCTAAAGATGTTCCCATCCTAATCCTCAAAACCCGTGATTATATACTCTTACATGGCAAAAGAGATTTAGCAGATAAATTAAGCATTGTGAGATGATGAAAATGTTCTGGATTATCAGGGTAGGTCCACTGTAATCCTAAGAGTACAAGTGAAAGAGGGAGGTGGCACAGTTAGTTACAGATGATAAAGCATGAGACTCAACTCGCTATTGCTGGCTTTGAAAATGAAGGAAGGGGCCACCAGCTAAGGAATACGGGCAGCCTCTAGAAGCTGGAAAAGATAAGGGAACAGCTTCTCCCCAGAGCCTCCACAAGGAAGGCAGCCCTGCCAGCACCTCACTAGCTAACCCTCTGAAACCTATTTTGGACTTCGGATCTCCAGGACTGTAAGATACTAAATTTGCTTTGCTTTAAGCCAATAAATTTATTTTAATTTGTTGCAGAAATATGAAACTAATGCAAATATATTAACAACTTTTTAAAATTAGTTAAACATAAAGAACTAGAAAGATAAATAAATTAAAGCTTAATACAACTTAATAGGGCAAAACATTTTAAAATGTCTCCCTCCCATGTCCACCCTGACCTTCCAACTTCTGGGGAAACTTTAATTTCATAGGATAAAGGAGAATAGGACAAACATTCTTACTTTATTCTCAAAAGCAGTGTATTTGTCTACCAATACAAGTTTGGGTGAAAAAAAGTGTTCGTATAGTTGAGGTAAAAATATTAACCTATCTTGTAAGTGAGAGAAACAGTATGTTTATCACTGTGAATGTGGCACACGTGTTTTTATAATGGACCTACCATTTAACTTGCCTCATGAAAACTACTTTTCTGATTGTAAGCCTTCACTTGAAAACTCTTTTCTGACATCTATATTTAAGTTATATAGAAAGATTCAGGAGTAAACTTGAAGCCAGTATAGCCACTTGAATGAAACTATTATTTAAGGAAGCAATATGAAGGGAGAGAACTTCCAATAAAAACCTTTCAAATATTTGAAGCCGAGGATCACATTTTCACTTAGTTTTTACCTCTCCCAGGTATATCCAGTTCCTCAAGCATTCCCCATGTGAGATGTTTTTGGCATCATCCCCCCTGCTCCTCACAACCCTCCCTCTGTCTGGATGCATCTAGTTTGTTAGTATCCTTCTTACGTGTTCAGAACAAAATGCTGCAGATGTGGTTTCCTCCAATGTAATAAGAATGTTAAATTCCTTATTTTGGAGACCTTACTCTTAGTAATTCACTAGGGCTTAAAGGTTATTAAGTCTTACACATATTCAGCTGAATTCATTAAACTACAGTAGAGAATTTACAGGTACTCCTACTACTTTTTAGCTTACTAGTTCAAATATCAGGCACAGGAGGACAACAAAACACTCTTTGGGCAGAAGTATTCAACCAGCTATAAACCCATCTGACTATACTATCTCCTAGATCACATTTCCTCATGTTGTCCACAAGAATATCATGACAGGCTCTGACAATGTGCTTTCTTAAACTCAAGACATGTTTGCCTATCATGCAAGCCTATCAAAAAGGAAACGAAGTCAGTCTGGCAAGTCACTTAACCACAGTCTCAGTTTCCTCATCTATAAAGAAAGGAAATTGGACGAGATCCCTTTGAGCTATAAAATTCTATTATTCTAAGAGAGATTTTATCAGGTAGTAGAAAAGATACTGAAATAAATAATGAATGAAAGCTAACCCACGTGGGAGAGGAACCTTATCATAGATAAATGAGTGGGGTGAAGCAGTGTCTGTAATCCCACACTGATAATCCATAAACCAGAGGGGACTCTCTTATTTCTCCTTTCACATAAAGTAAAGCCTCAATTCAGACTTTACCAATTATTAACTTGTGATGTTAGGTTCTGGAATGAAGCTTAACACTGTCAAGTCACTGAAAAGAAACTTGATAAGGAAATGAATAATGAAACAATTATTTTTAAACCCTCTAGAAATATTTAATTTCATGCAACTACTGAAATTGAGAATTTTAAAAGACACTTACTTAACTTTCGCTCTACTTACTAAATACATTTTAAAACAGTAAGGTCATATTTTTAAAAGTATATTCTATTGGTCATACTTTTTCAATATTTGGACTAGTTTTTCCTCTTCTTGCCAAAGTTTCATTTACCCAAGAGGTAAAATGTATTTGAAGATTGTTCACATTCTGAAGAATAGTACAAAAGCAAAAACACACACACACACAAAAACCATACCTCCATTTCAACTCTCTCTAGAATTTATCTCATGCCCTCTACAGAAATTTCCTTCCTCCTAGCCAATACATTTCGACAATTTGTTGTTTTATTTTCTCAACCTAAACTTATCCATGACTCTATTATATAAACAGACAGAAGAGCTAAATTATGTAGGCCAAAGACTCTGCACAGTGTGCCAAGACCCACTCACACGTGGAGAATGGTTGTTGGTGGTCCTAATGTACAGGTGTACACCCACATTCCCCAAGGTTGCTAAAGCTGCTATCCAGAACCCCACAGGAATGTTCAGGAAGGGTGCTAGGCCAATGGTGCTGGCTCATGCCTTCCTACTCCAGGAAGCTGAACTGCTGCTGGTGAAGTTTTGGGCAAGCCCTCTAGACTGCTTGACCGTGAGGGCAGCAGCTAATGCATAGCAATCCTGATCATGTTAGAGACTGTTTGATATTCTTTAGCTCTCTGAGAATAAAATACTAATTGTAACACAGAGTATATTATTTATTTTAAGACATTTGACTTTCAAAAACATTTTTCAAGATTGTATAACATACCCTAATACCAAAACCAGGCAAAGACCCCACCAGAAAAGAAAATTACAGACCAATATCTCTGATGAATGTAGATGCAAAAATACTCAACAAAATATTAGCAAACTGAATTAAAAAATACATCAAAAGGATCATACACCATGACCAAGTGGGATTCATTCCAGGGATGCAAGGATGGTACAACATTTGAAAATCCATCAACATCATCCACCACATCAACAAAAAGAAGGACAAAAACCACATGATCATCTCCATAGATGCTGAAAAAAAAGATTGTGTAACACACCAAATTAAGGACTATCTACATCCTTACTTCACGATTCTAAATGGGATAACTTTCATGTTACAAAAAGGAAAATGAGCTTCAAAGAGTCTGTTTTCCAAGGTCAGAAAGTATCTAAGTGGAAAGTGAAGTGCCAATATGAGTCTGTATGACCCTCAATCCATGCTATTTCTCCAACACACTGCCACTCAGAGATGACATAAAGTTTACCATCAAGGAACTGACAGCCTAGAACTCTACACAATTAATAAGGCAGAAAGAAAAGGTATGTTTTAGTAGTATACAATGAGAACAGTAACATGTTTCTTGTGTAATAAGGCAAAGAGGATATTTTTAAAAAGGAGAATCACAGATTAGATCAGAAAAAGAAAGTATTAAGAAAAACTGGAAGTGACAGAAAAGATGGTATTTTAAGTGTTGAAAATAAATATGACTTTGACATCCAAGAGTGGGATAGGACAGTTCAGACAGAGAAAAGAATATGAAGAAAGACATAAAAAAGAAAAATGCAAGGCATCTAGGTAGAACAGCAAGTGTTTCAGCTCTGCTAACTCAGTGTTTCCTACATTTCTGTGATAAGAATTCTAGGGAATTCATTAAAGCACAGCTTCCTAGGCCCTTCCCAAGATTTTGATTCGGCAGGTCTGTGATGGGGCCTACAAATTTAATTTTTTTTAATGCACAAGTTATTTTTATCAGTAGGAAAATTTAAGCAGTACACAGCTAAAGGACAGAGTTGGTGAAGGTTAGTCATGAAAGCAGAGGCTTGAAATGATAAGCCAAGAATTTGGCCTTATTTCTCAAGTCAAAAGAGAGCAACTGCAATATCTTAAGAGACTTCAGGAAGACTGTTCTGATAATAATAAATGGAGAGAAGAGGAGGGAAATGGGAGACCAGTCTGTAGACTATGGCAGAAGCCCAGGCTAGAGATAACAAAGGCCTGGAAAGGGTAGTAGCAAAATAAATTAAAAGGAAACAATAGATTTGAGATATGCCACAGATGAAAAATTGGTAGAACAGTGCAACTAACTGGTTGCACAGGAAAAAAATAAGAGAAAAGTCAGAACTGAATTTTGATTAGATTGGATACTGATGCCAGGGAACAGAGAGAGAAGGCACAGAACAGGGAGACATTTGGGAAGAAAAGATAATGAATTAAGCCTGGGCCAGGGCCGGGGTAACTAGTGAGATAATCAAACAGATGTCCAATAGGCAGCTGGAGAAAAGAAGAGTAAACCAGACTAGAGACAGAGATTAGAGAAAACCAGCCTAGAGACAGAGATTTGAAAGTCAGAAACAAACATTTGGTCATTTTATCACACAGCACCCTCATTAAAAAGTCAGATGAGAGAAATATGGTGACACAATACAAGGGTTACACTACTCATTTGATAATGGACTGTGGGTTGCCATTTTCTTGGCAAAGAAGAAAGAATTTACTTAATCATTCTACTTTCTTAAGTGTTTTTCAGGTTTAAGAGCAAACGAACAACAGGCTATCACCATCAATGGTGGTATCCTTTCACATTCCAACCTTGTTGCAAACACAAATTGCTTTTGGAGTATCAAGTTCACTATATTCAGTATAACTTAAATATATATATACACATATTTTTACTTTGTGCAATCATAAACAGAAGAAAGATAACCTTTAAACATTTAAGACATGCTATTGTTATAAATAGAAAAAATTCAAACTTATGTCCTAATAAGGTCAATTTCAAAAAAAAAATCATAAACAAAACTTTAGACCAGAAATCTAATTCAACAAAAAGACAGACAGCAAAACTACTTTCTCTGACCCTTCTCTCCAAAGTCACTCAAGTATCCAGGAACCTATAAGAGTTAGGGCAGGACAGTAAGCCAATTGCACTGAGCCTGCCTTCCAACTTAGACTATGCTACTGGTGAAATTTCTCTCCAGCCTTTTATTTAGATGGCTTGGGCTTGAAGGAGGTAGCATGCATAGCATTCAAATTCATATTAGAGACTGAAATAGTTACAGAAACCTAAGTTCAAAATTCTGATTCCTCCACCTCTTAATTACATGGTCTTAGACAAATGACTTAACCTCTCTGAGTATTGATTTCTGGAATTGCAGATGTTTCAGCAACAAGTATTACAGTAAAATGGATACTGAGGTAAACCACCCTTAAAGGTCTAGTGGAAGCACTGGTAGGGCAAAAAGCCAGGAGGCGATATACAACCCAAAGACATGGATTTTACAGTGAGACAGACATAGGTTCAAATTCCCACTCTACTACTTACTGGTTATGTGACTGAGCAAATTATAAACTATCTATACATTAATTTATTTGTGGATAAAACAGGTATAATTATAATACCTATCTTAAAGGGCTGTAATGAAAATTAATGAAATGAATAGATAATAAATAATATTAAAATGACTATAAGAACTTTGGTCTGTAATTATTTATTGTAATAATGATAATAATCATTACCATCTAGCAAACCAGTTAAACAAATAGCAGTTAAAATCCAAGTCATAAAGATAAATCATTCTTTAACTCTAGTTCTAAAAGATTAAAAAAAAAAAATGACAGGTTAAAAAAAATACAATTTTTTAGGAAAAATCATCTCAGAAGTTGTAAATATTACTTAAGTCTTATTCACTAATGACCCAACATTACACAAGTCATTTTGCAAATCAGTTCAATGAACACTTACTAGATGTGTACCAAGTAAAATGTGCTGAGCCGTGTATAGCAGGAGACAAAAAAATTAATGTAATATAGAAAATAATTTCTTTTACTATTCAGAACAAAGGGTAAATTAGAGTTTTACCTGACTAACTCGATTTACTTCTTCCTCTTCTTCCTCAGCTTCCTCTCCAAATGAAAGTAAACTAAAATTTCTAATCAAAAAAAGGAAACAAGGAAGAAAGGAGAAAAAGAATGGAAGAGAGAAAATGAGGAAGGAAAAGTTAAACCAACTTATTTATATCCTATTTTCAAAGCAACAGAAGAGCATCTACAAGAAGAAACACATTCTGACTATTTAACAATAGACAGTATGACTTAGTATTAAGCAGAAATATACTATGTATTTATATTTTCAGCATAATATTAAGGCTTTGGTTTCTGACCACAGACGTTTCATATACTAAACTAATTTAATGACCAAAAATACATCCCCATCCTGAGCGCTAGCATTAAATATACTAAGTCAAGCATGACAGAAATAATTAAGCTTTTTATATTTATCAAAACTGGTTAGCAAAATGGAGACTTCTGAAAAACTAATAAATATATAGCCCCAAGAGCACTAATGGGAAGCAATTAATCTAGTGTCTGTCAAAATACATCTTAATATTTTTAAATTAATAAGTTACACAAAATTGTCAAATAAAATTAAAAGCAATAAACTTAACTAAAAAAATAGCCATAGCCATGGGGAGAAAAACTAAGTATGTCTTCTTTGAGCCTTCACACCAAACACACCCCAAGGGAGATAAACAGTAAGTTATTAAAACTCTTTCTCAATATTGGAAAAATAAAAGATTTGGCAACAAAGGGAGAATTTTTATTTCCAAACCTAGATGCAATCAATGACTGTCACATCATTCCTAATTCATTTGCTCGGAATGAAACCCAAAAGCAAAACACCCAACTTCTGGGCTTGTTGTCAAGGTAAATCACAGTAATTAAATATAGTATCTGAATACAGTGACAGTGACCTTTTACCCAGAGATAAATTAGTCAAAGTAAATGAAACAAAAAATAAAAGAAATCAAATATAAAGCTATATAAGAAGTTATTTTGACACAAGACATCAACTGCTTATTAAAGTGTCTAACTCATAGTTGACAGTTTATAGCAACTTAATGTACATTGTGGGATGCCAAGGAAAGAAATGACTATATAGTGAATACCTACACTATCATGTGTTTTCAAATTCCCCTTTTCTTTTAATCTTCATAACAACCAGGTGTTGTGTTTATTATAATCTCCATTTTACAAGATGGGGAAACTGAAACTCAGGAAGATTAATAAACTTTGTTTCTTATTAACTGGGTTGGACAGGATTATACTTAGAACTGTCTAAATTTAACACTTGTAAATACAATAAAATCCCTAATATGGATTAGTAAAAGAGTAAGTTGAAACCTAACTCTCTGATATCTACTTTAATAAAACAGACAAAATAATGTAAGGAGTATTATTCACAAAATATTAAAACTTACTTAGAAAAGAAATTTCTAGTTTTTGGACAACTATCCTCAGGATTTAATCCAGAACACAGACACAGCTTTATGTCTAAAAATATTTATAAGATTATTTTTAATAGTACTAAAAAAAGGAGTGAAAAAGTTAAATAAATTATGTAACCATCTCATTATATCATTACCATTCATACTTTAGTTGTCAAGTTTTTTATACTGAGCATATATTAACTGAAAAACAAGTAAAAGAGAACAAAAAAAAATCTCAACCATTTACATAAATAATTGCCATAATGATCATAAATATTTTTCTATTACAGATATCTGAGACAATACTTCTTTGGCTTAATTTTAAGTTATATGCTGTATTGGAATACAAGAAAATGCACATTTAGGAAAAAATCACATTCAGAATGCAGACATCTCCCTGGTCCAAACTGGCCTCTCCTTTGCATGTAAACAATTTTTACAAAAGGATATAAAATGAACTAAATGAATCAATGCTGCTTTTCAAGATGAAGAAAATTAGTTCTACTATGGTTACTTTGTGCCCTTGGGTTTCAATTTCTTTACTTCCTCTTCTGGTTTCTCTTTTTTTGGCTTTTTTATTTCTCTTGGTATGATGTCATCAAAAGGATTAAACAAAACCTGTGAAAAGAAATACTTTGAAAACATTATTCCATTTTTTTAATTTCACAAAAATTAAAATAATATTTAGTTGTGTTGACATACATTGCATTTTTTCCTTATGTAGCCATTATAAATATAATGATATATTTACTACATGAACTGCTTCCACTTTCATGAGTTTGTGTATTCTCCAAATAATTCTGTGCCCTATTAAATTTTATCCCTGTCTTACAAATGGAAAAAACACTCAGGGAAAACTTAATATACAGTTAAGAGAGACAAATTTAGGTATTTTGATTCCAGATCAAATGCTCTTAAAGACCTTCTTCAACAATGAAAGATCACTCAGAAATTACCTAGGAAGTCACTTCACTGAGCTAAATAAACTAATTCCTCTAACTTTCTAGGATGAACAAACCTTTTCATTCATTGATATTTGAATTCAAAGCTTTCCATTTAAAAAAATTCTTAATCAGAAATTGTGCCTAAATTACTGAGATAAAAATCTGAGTTGTGACTTGATTTAGTATAAAGGCTTCATTAGTTTAAAAATATTAATCATCAACTTATTTTAAATGACCATTTAAGTGTTGTTAACCTCCTAATAATCATGCTCCTACCTCACAACTTTTTATTTTGTGTGGATTACGTGGTCTTTCTTCATCACCAATGTCTACTTCTGTCAGTCGCAGCATGTTATATACTGTGTCCCCTGTAACCTATCAAATAAAAAGGAGAACATAGTTGCAAATTATTACATTCATTCTTTGAAATAAGGGAGGGCTTTTGAAACAAATTTTTAAATAAAAGGGAATTTCACATTGTTATACAAGAGCATAAGCATTAAATACTGCAAATAGAGCAACTTCATTTTAAGGGAGAAAAGCACAGATGGAGCTCAACCCCTCTGTAAGGTTTTTTGGGTATTTTCAATATATACTTATCAATTTTTATTAAAAATAAAAATATAATGCCAAATAACAAATTTTAGACTTTAGAAGAGGGTATGACAAGCAAACTGACAATGTGGTAAATGCTTTAGAGACATTCTCCCATTTAATTCCCACAAAAAGTAGGTATTATCATTATCCTCCTCCAGATAAGAAAATTGAGGTTCAAAGAAGTTATAGAGTTGACAGTGATGGCCTTTCTGACCTCTCAGCACTATGCTATACTTTGTGTCTAATGTGTAAATTATATAATATCAATTGTAAACAATGTTGCAGAATAGCAACCTAAACCTCATTTTATTGTAACTTTTATTTTTTTTAATAATAGGAAAAAATCTATGAATATCAGATAACCTATGTTGAGTGGCTCAAATATGTCAATGCATATATCTTAACCCATGTTGTTAAATATTAGCAACAATACTGTACCACATGTTTTTTAGAACGATTCCTTTAACAGTTTACAAAAGTTTGAAAATAACACCGATTTCCCAGTTGTGCCAAGTTTGTCTTTTCCCTTTCATCATTGCAAAATCCAGTTTTGCCTAGGATATGAGGAAACCATTCTTATTGAACCAGCAGAGGGAGCCGATACTCCTCTAGTGATGTCCAACATGCCTGAGACTTAAACCAGATGGGAATCTATTTATGAGAAGGGAGAAAAGAAACCTTCAGAACCCTCTTTTTAAAGAAAACTTGAAAATTTTTTGGAAATGGCATTCCCCAATATGATGCTAAACATAAGAGGATTAAATAAGAACCATTCAAAGTAATACTTGAGGTAAAAAGTTTTAATATTAACGTAACTTCCACTTTGAACTTAAGGGAATTCATCATTAACAAAATAAATTTTAAACTACTAAATGTCATTATCTAAGAGTCCTTCTAAAAATGTAACAAAAATATCAGCTGGGTAATATAGTAGCTAATACCATTAGCATGATTTTAGAAAAAAGAAAATTTTAAAGTCAAAACCGATGACTTATTTGGGACACACAAAAATTCAGGTGGGCCCTCACAGTTCATTAAAACAGGAATATATTCCATCATTTTTAGAAATATTAAGTAAATGTCCTCAGGAATATTTCTATGAAGGCAGCTCGTGAATAGTTGACCATATGTATCCTAGAAGCATAAGATAACTGGACACAAACCTTTCCGAAGATGGTGTGCTTATTGTTGAGTTCATCTGCTCGACCCAGTGTGAAGAAGAACTGGCTGCCATTATCATGAGGACCAGCGTTTGCCATGGCAACCAGTCCTCTCCGATTAAAACGTAACCGTGAGTGGAATTCATCCTCAAGCATAAAAAAGAAAGGACTTAGTAAATGACCTCAGTTATAAGGCCCTCCATATTCAGCTACCCTGCAAGTTCCCATACAATTTACAATAAAAAATGATGAAGTTTTATTTAACTGATTTTCAAATATAATTAAATCCAATATTTACTATCTCTTCAATGCTATTCAACTTGTCTTCACTGGCCTGTAAGTATCTTCTAAATCGATTTAGCCACAAATTTAGCTTATTTTGAGGAAAACTACCTAACTGCATAGAGGAAGGATACTCAAAGGGGAATGGATTTCTAAGTCTTTCTCCTATTTTTCCCATTCCTCAAAGTCATCTAAGCGTGTAGAACCCCCTATTTTTTCTCCAAGAAAATTACGTTTGAATTATTGTGGAGTCTTCAACTATTGTCCCTCCCTACCCTGTTCTAAATGAAGCAATTGCTTTCTTCTTGTTTTTAAATTCAAGGAATTGACTATGATTGTGTTAGGTGTTCACTGTGTTTTTTAATGTCCTAAGTTGAATCTTCTCTGAACTGGCACTGGTCCCATTTGCCAGTTTTCAAAAGAGCAGAGGCAAGCCTTCCTAAGGTGGTTTCTTGCTGTGGTAGGGCTACATAACATATACATTAGTCTCTTAGTTAACAGAATTCCTATCCAGACTGGATACTAGACTTGTTTATAATGTTGCCAGGTTATATAAAATCAATGCTTTTCAGAAAGGAAATTATTTTTCCTTAATAAATAATTCTTAAGACATTTTAACTCAAAATATAGTAACTCTGTATAGTGTATTAAAAATAACCTAATTGAAAAACTTAACAAGATAACTGTATTACCAGAACATAATAAGCAAAAAATCTCAATTTAGAAAGGAATTGTCAAAAAGAGCTATTCTGTTACACACAATAATAAAGGAATGATTCCTACTAGATGAAGGTTCTAAACCATAAGATATCTAAATTTGATAAAACATAAAATAGTCTAACAGTGACATTTAAGACTTTCTTATTATCATTCCATATTTTCTAAGGCCTTTATTATCTGGAAATTAAAGCATACAGCTCAAATCTTTTTTTCCTCAAGAATCACACATTGACCCAGCAAAAAATCAAAGGAAACTCCAGACACTCTAACTCATTAGTATAAACACTGAGTCTTCAAAAACTCCTATATTTTAAGAGCTATTGATGTTCACTCATTCAGTAAATGGATACTGGTACCATCAGATTAATAAATAAATAATAAATGGCTAACTTTCGGTTTTCACTTGGATTCGCTGTTATTCTTAATATCTTTACTATGACATTAAGTCTTTTTTCTTTTTAGATCTATCTTCACAGCTAAATCACTAACCTATTCTTGATTAATACTCACACTTCTTAATAACATTTTCTATGTTGCTTCTTTCATCTGTTCCCCTTGCAATTTCGTGTTGTGCTCTACATGCCTATTGTGTACAATTTAGAATGAATTCTGCTATGGACTGAATTGTGCCCACCGCCCCCCTCCCTGCCAACCCAGTCAATTCATATATTGAAGTTCTAACCTGAAATGTGACTGTACTGGAGATAGGACCCGTACAAAGATGATAAGGGTTCAGTGAGGTCATAATGGTGAATCCCTAATCGAATCTTATAGAGCTTGTGCCCTTGCAAAAAGAGGAAGAGACACCAGAGCTTTCTCTTTCCATCATGTAAAACCATAGCAAAAAGGCAGCCATCTGCATGCCCGGAGGAGAATCTACACAAGGAACTGACTGCCAGTACCTTGATCTCAGACTCCCTAGCATTCAGACTGTGAGAAATAAATTCCTATCACTGAAGCCACAGTCAGTGATACTTTCTTATAGCAGTCCACACGGATTGATACAAATTCCATACAATGTTAAATAAAATGTTTTAAAACAGGACAGCATATGCAATGTTCTAAAAATGTTTTATATTTACAGAGTTGTAGAGATCAGATATAGATATCAGAATATATGTTACATAGTCTTTTTTCTGACTTATTTTCCTCACTGCCACCTTTGCTCCTCCTGAGTTCAATCTATCATAAAATCTGCAATAACAGGATTTAAAAAGAATGCTTGTTGGAGTAAGTGTTGCTCTTATGCTTGTAAAGCCCTAAATATTTGATAGACATCCAATTTTGTACACTAACGTGAAGTTCATTTTCTTCTTGGGCACAATCATTTTCAATTAAGCAATCCAAGTTGACTTGCAAATAAATAATAAAATTTGGTCTCACCTTGAATGGGGCTCCATAGATAGACTCTCCACCAGCCCCTGTACCAGTAGGATCACCCCCTTGGACTATAAAACCGGGTACAACTCTATGAAAAATGGTGTTGTCGTAATAGGCTGGAAAATATTGAAAATAACTTATCAAAGTCCAAAATGAAATGTATCTACAGTTGTCAGAAATAATACAACTGGAGTCACAAGATTTTTTTCCAAGAATGTTAAATAGGCTCCTAAACAAAAACCTTTTCTTCCATATTTACTATAAAATATCACTCAAAACAATACAATCTCTACAGAAACCATGGTTATCATTTTTTATTTATTCTCAAACTCTGAATTAAAAGTTTTCAAATAAAATTCAAAGAGTTTTCGTATAGAACAGCAGTTCTCAACTTGGGGGAGGAAAAGTAGCAACTTTGTTCTCTAGGGAATTTTTGTCAATATCTGGAAATATTTTCTTGTCACATGTGGGAGATGCAACTGATATCCAGTGAGTAGGGGCCAGGGATACTGGTAAAGATCCTACAAAGCGCAAGAGAGCTCCCACAACAAAGAATAACGGATGTAAAATGTCAGTAGCTCCAAGGCTGAGAACCCTGGCAAAAATGAATGCCTTATTTTCTAATTATTCATCTGCCTGCAGAAAGTTAATTTGTACAAAGAACATACAAACCCAAAATATATCAAAATTATTCATTAATTATAGATCTAGCACCAATGTACCCTCCTCAAAAAACTTTCAATAAATAAACCAAATATATAACACAATATCTGAGTCCAATTAGACTCTCAATAAATTTGTTAAATGATTGAGAAAAATGACATATATTTACATATAAATGTATTATTAGGAAGCATAAACATAGAAGATCATATAAGACCTCTTAATGCCACTTGTTATCTGGAATCAAGAATCATTTAGGAGATTTCACAGAGAAGTCGGGTATGGCAGGAGTATGGCAGCTCAATGAGGTAAAACATAAGCAAAGAATTTGATGGGAACAGAGAGGCAAGAATTAGGATCTGAATGAATCTGAGAGTTTATATTAAGTAACAACAATAGCTAGTACACATAAGAAAAGGTTCTCAACATCATTAATCATTAACAAAATGCAAATCAAAACTGCATAAATTAACACTACATATCCTCCACCAGGATGGCTATTACCCAAAAAGAAAATAACAAGTATTAGTGAGGAGGTAGAGAAACTGGAACCCTTGTACATTGTTAGTTGGATTGTATAGTCATTGGGGAAAACAGTTTGATGATTCTATACAAATTTAAATGTAGAATTACCCTACAATCTCAGTTCTATATATATACTCCCCCAAATTGAAAACAGGTACTAAGCAAATAACTGTACATGAATGTTCATAGTAGCACTGTTCACAATTGGCACAAGGTTAAAAACTCAAATGTCCATCAGTGAATGAATGGATAAACAAAATGTGATATACATATGTGTGTGTGTGTGTGTGTGTGTGTATACACACACACACTGGAATATTACTCATCCAAAAAAGGGAATGAAGCATGGATACACACCACAACATAGATGAATCTCAAAAACATGCTAAGGGAAAGAACCAAGACATAAAAACTCATATAATGTATGATTCCATTTACATGAAATATCAAGAATAGGTAAATCTGAAGAGCTGAAAAGCAGACTGGTAGCTGCCAAGTGCTTGAGAGAAGAAAGTCAAGAGTGATTGTTTAAAAATGGGTATTCTTTTGGGGTGATAAAAATGTTTCAGGACTAGACAAAAGTGCTGGTTGCACAACATAGTGAATATACTAAATACCACTGAATTGTACACTTTGAAATCGCTAGTTTTATGCCATGCAAACTTGACCTCAGTTTTATAAAAAATTCCTTGAGTGAGAGGAAAGAAAAAGTTTATCTCACTGATGTTAGTTTTGAACTTAATCAGTCAGGTAATACAAAAGGAAAATAAATGTAGAATATTTGTCTAGCCCTGAAAGAAGTGTTGAATAATCCAAAGCTAATATTATTGTTGTTGTTATAAAAATAAGCAAAAAACAAGTTGCAACAGAGTAGGCTGAGGTGGAGTCAACTACTGAGTAAGGATTGTGAAGCAAAAGATGGAAAGAGAACAGTTCCCTGAAAAGGCTTCACTGGCTACAGAAATGCCTGAAGATACCAGATTTCTAGTCACATAGGGTGATAAATGTCTTTGTTATTTAAATAATTTTGAGTTAAGTCTTCTATTATTTGCAGCTAAACACAAACTAACTCATTCAATGACAAATATTTATCAAGAGGCTACTGTGGGCCAGGCATTGTACTGATATAATTACTGATACAATTCATAAAGTACCTATTACATGGATACTTTGTGACACTTTATATCAAAATGTGACTGGTTTACCATAATTCATAAAGTTCTGTAATATAGTGCCTTACAGGCACCCACATAATTTTTTCCATTTGCAAGGCATAACTAGATAAAAAATCAATTAAAAAAATGTAATGTGTAACAACTATGTACACAGGATGGCTGGGAGAAGCAAAAAGGAAAATCAACCTATATTTTTCAATCCCTTCTCCCACAGAAGAGCTGTCAGGCAGCTCTATCTATATTCATAACTGCTCCCCAGAGCAGACAAGTTCTCTTTGGTACCAACACAAACTATAAAAGCCAAGAGGTCTAAAACTATCACTCCTACATCCCTAAGTAACCATTTACTCAGATGAACACTTACATGACAGTCAGGAGTTCTGAGTCTTGCCTTTTGTTAGCTGTGCAACTTTAAACTCCATTTTCTTCTTTTTTCTTTTCTTTTTTAATTGAGATATAATTGCCATATATTATGTTAGTTTCAGGTGTATAACATCCTGATTCAGTATTTGTTTATATGGTGAAATGATCATGACAATAGGTGTAGTTAATATCTAATCACCACCCATAGTTATAAAATTTTTTTTCTTGTGATGAGAACTTTTATTTACTCTCTTAGCTATTAACTCCCAAATATGCAATATAGTATTATTAACTATAGTCATCATGCTGTCCATGTAAGTTTCTTATTGTAAAACTAATAATATAAATTAACGTACACAGTTGTTCTGCAGATTAAATAAAATAAGTGGAAGCAACCTATAAATTTTCAAGTTCAACACAAATGTGAGGTCAAACTTTAACATTTTCATTTATATAATATATACCGCAATCTTTATCAGTGTAACTCTGGTGGAAAGTGTGGTCCCAGACTGGAGCAAATAAACCTTTGAAGCCAAAATCAGTCAAAGGGAGAAATAAAGTGGGAGAAACCTGTTTGTTGCTTACAAGCAGTCATCTACTCCTGCTCACCTGTGTCTCTCACGACCAGGCTCCAAAGGCCCCACCAAACCTCTCTGGTCCAGATGCTGTTCATTCCCCATCCCCCTTGTATTGATATGGACATGGACTACTTCTCTCCATCGTTTGGAAACGCCTATTGATATGGAGATGAACTAAGGCCAGGTGAGAGATTCTGGAAATATTGCAATTTTACCCACAATCAGAAAATGGAAATTTATTTTTTAGGCCCATAATATGTAGTCAATCAACATGTTTTGAGCACATGATCAGATGTGTTTTTTTCAAAAGGTCCCTTAAACTCCCAGGATGGAGAATGGATTGGAAGACTGGAAAGAGAGAGAGCACCTGCTGTCCAAAGAGTCTAACATGATTATGGCTTATTTTGAGATGCACAGATTCAAGGAATCTCTGGGAAGCAGGATGAATAAGACTCAGAGATCTATCAGACGTGAGTGAAGGGGGACATGAAAGAGGTCTTTATTACTTGGGCTTTTAAATTTTAAAATTACCCATTTTATTCCTTTTTCATACTTATTAAGTCTTTCAATGATGTTTACTTTAATTTTTTTTCCTAATTGTATTCTTTTTGGTTGAATAAAATTATTATACTACTATATGTACTGAGTAGGAGTTTTCTATAATTTCTCTACACACACAATACAATAGTTTTGTTTTCTATCATGGTTAGAATTTTAAATTTCCACAAAATTCCCATATGGACTATTTTACTTCCTTGTGATTTATTAATAATCACTGCATTCATAGTTGTCTTTACAGCTTACCATGTGCTATAACAGATTTTGCTGTAAGCAATAATATTTGATATTCTTCTTAAATTTTTATGTTTTATTCCCATGATTATCTTGAAGAAAGAGGTTTTAAAATTTCATTGTGCATGTTCATTTTATCCTCCTGAATCTTCTCCACTATTGGAAAAAGAAATTTACATGTATCTTAGATAAGAAATGAAGCTCCTATATGAATGGTATGGTTCCGGTATTTGTCATTACAGTTTTTACTTCTGGCTGTAGCAAATGTATGGCTATCATGATATACATGACTAATTATATCCCTGCTCAAGGCCATACAGGAACTTACAGTTGCCTTTTTAAAATCATTTATCTGTTTTTTTCTCTAGATTCTTGTGTTTTGTGTTTAATCTTATAAATATTATCACTAATTTTTAATTTAAAACTTCTTTTGTGATCTGTCTCATTTAGCCTCTCTGCTTTTTAACAACTACTTTAGTTTTGTAAAAATATTCTTTTAACTTAATATATACTTATTTTTGTCACTTCTAAAAAACTAGTAAACTAGTAAACTATTTTTAAAGGAGGCAGAAGATAAAAGATAACTTGTGAAGCAGGGACTTTGAAGAGACAAGCCTGAGGTAAAATAGAAGTAAAGAAATTAACAGTCACATAAAAGATAAAGAATTTGATTTTCTTATCTACTTCTCTTTCTGCTCCCCACTTTGTTTCAGACCTAAAATTTTACTTCTTCCTCATACTTCAGAGGAACTAATAAAATTATCAAAGTTAAAAACTTCTCTTCTTTTTAATATACTCTTTAAGCTTACAATTTTTTAAAATTTTCACTCATTTAAAAATGTTCACTATCTCACAAAGACCTGAAATCCAAGATTAAGTTTGAGTAATTATAGATCTTTTGTTTCCATAAGAACTAAAAACCTCCTTCAGACACAGCAAGACAGTACCATCTGGTCTCACTTGTATGTGAAATCTAAAGAAGCTGGACTCCTGGAGCTGGAGAACAGAATGATGGTTGCCAGTGGCTGGAGGGTAGGGGAAATGGGGAGATGATGGTCAAAGGCACACATTTTCAATTACAGGATGAATGAGTTCAGAGGATTCAATGTACAGCGTAGAGACTATAGTTAGTAATAATGTATTGTATACTTGAAATTTGCTAAGAAAGTAGGTTTCCAGTGTTCCAACCACATACACAAAAAGGAAACTGTGAGGTGGTGGATATATTACTTAACTTGATTGCAGTAATCATTTCACAATGTATATGTATAATAAATCACCACATTGTACACATGTAAGCAAATCAGGTCATACAACCTAAATATATGCAATTTGTATTTGTCAATATATTTCAATAAAACTGGACAAAAAAGAAAGGCTAAGAAGTACCCTTTAACTGTGAATACCTTTTTACTTGCGAGCCATGTCTAAAGGATGGGCTCCTATTTCCTCATTTTTATTCATTTGCTTTTTAATTCTAGAAACTATCCCTTCAAAAAAATATATTGACATGAATGTTACAAGATCTAGAAATATCATGACTTATTTAAACCATAGAATCAGAGAATTAAAATAGGGTTCTGTGAATTATATTTTTAAAACTTTGAGTTTATTCATTTCGGAGTATCTTTATTTAAATTAGTCTTCTCAGGTTTCTTGTTAGCCTTTGTAATAATAATTCTCTCTCTCTCCCCTGTTTAATTAAGAGAACTGCTCTAGTTATTTCTCTTATTATTTTCCTATTCTTTGTCCTTTCTCCTTGTATTCTCATAAATGGTGGAACAATTTTTCATTGTTCTAATTAAGTTTCATCATTTCTTTACTTAAGAACCTTATTTCTTCTTCATTGTCCTATTACATCCAGATGTTTTCTGTTTCTTCCATTCACCTGGTCATGGATTGTAATTTGCCATTCATTTGGTCTAATGTTTTTCTACTTTCACTCTTCTCCTGTAAAATCTGAGCTTTTGATTCTTCAAAACTTCTTTCCAGAAACAAGCCTGCCTTTTCTGTGTCCACTGTATTTCTCAGCTCTGTTGACAGTTACTTGAGGCTTTTCGAACTGAACTACCTGTCTGACTCAATTTCCTTCCTGCCTGCCACAGCAATTATTAAAGTGGTTTTTGCAGATGGTTTTTCTATTTTTCAGCAGTTTTTTATGGGGCAGTATAGGAGAGTCTGGATATTTTTATTACTTAAATGTTCCCGTAGCAATTATCTATTTGTCTAGTTACCTATTTGGAGAGCTCTCTCTCACTGCACCCTACTACTGATTATTTTGGATTCTCTTTTACACCTTGCTTTTGACTCAAAATGCTGTTTTCTGATATCTTGACTAACCTTGTCTGCCTCTAAAAAATAGATAGAAGGACAATGATTTGTCACCATAGAGATATTCAAAACCATGTGCAATGTACTCTAAAAGCCAACAAGTTACAAAAATATTTGGAATGTTTAGTTCTATAAAGAAATATTCTGAAGGGGAAAACACTCAAATGGATGTATAATTCTGTGAAGTTTGTTAAAAAGAAAAGTAGTCACTTTATGATTCAATCTAAAAAATTACCAGAGACACTGATAATACCATCATTGAGTGCTGGATGTAAGGCTTCATAGAGAAAGTGGAATTTTGAACAGACATTAAAAAGTTGGTAGATTTTGCCAGTAAGGAAGGGAAGAGAAGATATTCCGAAAAGGAGATAAGGATATGAGGAGACTGAAAATAGGAAGGAGGTACAAGGATATTGGGAAATTGGAAATAGGAAGGAACTTCTCAGAAAATAAAAACAATGGTCAATTGAAATCATATGGTTATTTAGTGCAATGAAAATGAAGTCAGAAAGCTAAGAAGCCACACTGCCTGAGGCAGTTTATCAGCTCTAATGAATAAATAGGAGGGCAGAGAAATTAAGAATATGAGAGAGAGAGGAAGATTAGGTAAAAGGTAATTAAAATCATATAGGTTAAAGTCAAGGTAGTCTGGGGAAGAAACAGGTAAATTTGGTTTTACACAGGTTTAGCTGCAGCCAACAGTAGAAGATTCCAGTAGAAAAGTCCACTAGGCAATTAGATACATAGAGTTAAATAGAGAAGAAATGGCTAGAATTCTAAATATGACAGTCATTTTGATGGAAGTAACTACTGAAGAGTAAAGACAATAGAGTACTAGAGGCAATCTTAGGGAATACTCATATTTAGAGGATGAAAAAAAATAAGTGAAAAAAATAGCCAAGAAGATAAAAAGGATCAAAGTATTATCTGGGGAGATCAATTTCTCTGTTAAAGACTTTTAGATTTATTTTGGAGGAAATTTTTCACCTTCCCTCTCCATTTCCTGACACAGCAGCTCAACGCTATACCATTCATATCAACTCCTGTCATTCATTATCACTATTTAACACCAGTCTTCAATGTTGTGGAAAAATACACTGCCATTTATTTTTAAATTAACAAAATTTATCTTACAGAATAAAACTTAAAAGTTAATTACCTTCCAAGCAAAGCTGAATGAAATTTCTGCAAGCTTTAGGAGCTTCTTTTGACCATAACTCTATGTCAATATCTCCAGCTGTAGTTTTCAATAAAACCTGTAGAAAGAAGGTACCATTATGTTAAATTATCATTTTGACTTGATAATCAGTTGAATGGCTCCTCAACTTGAAACACTCACTAATGAGTTTGAGATTTTAAAATAAAAATTAGAAATTTTGCTTAGCATTTATTGTTATACTAAAGATATTTCAATGTTTCAATGAAACAACACATATTTCAGATATAATTTAGGATTTATGAGAAAAACAGCATATGCCTTTTTTTAGTCACAGAAAAAAAAATTATTCATTTAACAATCAGTAATTTAAACTTGTTTTAATTAAGTACATTTCCCATGGCTTTTCTTCCAATAAAATTTGTGCAACAAATTAAGAAATTAATTAAATTAATTAACAATAAATCCATGAAATTATGACACTATAAGACAATTTTACAATTACCCTTCTACATATAACACTAGTTCCTCATTCAAAATCTTACCATTCTTCACTTAAAAGGAACTTTCTTAATCTAATACTGAATTGTATGTGTAAAACTAACATGCTATGTCTTAAAATCACACATCTATATGGTCATTGGAATCCTCTGATGGCTCCTTTTTACTGGCCTGAAGGGGTTAATCCTTGGTACAGCCAGCCACTTTGCAACAACCAGAACCCATACCAAGCCCACAGGAGGCAAGAGCTTGTAACTGTTATATTAATAATCACAAACGATCAAAAAGAATGTTAGGCTTTACATATGAACACTATGGCACTTCCATAGCAACACTCCCCACTCCCACAGTGTACCAAAGTAGACCAGTGTCAATCAACGAACAACAGTCAGTGATTTGTGATCACAAAGATTTAGAATGTTCTTGCAAATAACGAGTATTTAAAAACAAGAGACCAGTGCTCACGGGAAGTCAGTATCATTGAAGTAAGTCATTCTTTTTATTTTCCAAAACTCCTTTTCCTACTTTCCACAAAATTTTTGGAACTGGAAAGAAGCTTAAAAATCATCAGTTAAGCTCCCACCCTATACAGCTGCCTAAAAGAAGTAAATTACCCAGTCAGAAAGCTTGTTACTAGCAAAGCAGTATCTCTCAGCTCCTCCTCATCAGTACATTTCTGCTATAACTATCTTTCAATTTCTGTTTCAGAAGCCCAGATTATACTGCATAATTTATATAATATTGATGAATGTATATCTTTTGAGCTTTTACTGGCTACACAGATCTCTTACAACCATTTTTCAATAATCATTGGGCTGGAGGAGGTGAAAATATCTATTGTGGTAACTTTTAAAATGGTTTCTTTAAATCTTAAAGAAGGATAAAACAACTAGAGATACACATGCATACGATTTTCTCAATACATTACATTCCCTCTACAAAAAGGAGGGAATGTCTGTTGAGTACCTTCCATGTGTCAGCTTATGTGCCAGAGACTTTGCTTATCCTATCACCTATAAGACAGGCATTACTACTCTCATTTGGCTTATGAAGAAACAGACTCAAAAAAAAAAAAAAACCCAGAGTTAAAAAAAGTGACTGTTCAAGGTCTCTTGCTGGCTGCAAAGACTATGCTTTTCCTATTGCACCAAATTGCCTCTAAAAAATTCTCCATAAATTCTATACAATACTGGAAAAATAGACCATCAAGCAAGTTCTAGGGCCCTGCCACACTTCTCAAAAGAAATTACCCTGGCCACACCTGATTTCAATAGAGAACAGTTTCTAAATCAAAAGCAACCATATATTGACTGGCTGAGAGCAAGGCCTAACTTGGCTTGGTATGAAACAATGCCCAAAGAAGATATTCCATATTGGATTGGGACAAACTAACCCAATTGGATTCTTGTTCTCTGGGAAGTACACATTTGGGATGCAAACTGAAAGGCTGAGTAATTCCCTGGACCTCAGATTGTATCTAGGACAACACTATGTAACACCTTCTGATTTTCCATGAGGCCTGAAGTACATCCCAGTCTTAAAAGCACAAGATAAGTAAAAAGAAAATGTCCTGTCCCACTTCATTACCCCCTTGTATATTTGAAATAAAGCACTACTATTAAAGGGAAACTAACCATATCTTCTCTTCCTTGCAGTTCTGAAACAGTGATTTCTAAACTTTTTGTAAGTGTGTATGCCTATTAGGAAAGAAGAAAAGGCAGGTGGGAAGGGGCATAAGGAATTGGAGCACACCCATCCACAATATGTATAGTTAAATACATGTAGTATTATGTTACTATAGTAATATATTATTAAAAAGTTAGACAACACAAAAAGCTTAAACAATTACATAAAAACACTATTTTGAAATAATTCTTAAGTTAATATTTACTAATGGCACAATGAACTTTTTCTAAATAACAGCTTTATTGAGATACAATTCATATACCAAACAATTCACCTTTTAAAAGTGGTTTTTAGTACAATCCACAGAGTTATGTAACTACCACCACTATCTAATTCCAGAACATTTCATCACCTCAAACGGAACACTGTGCCCTTTTGCAGTCAGCCATTTCCTCCTACTCCTATCCCCTGGCAACCACTAATCTACTTTCTGTCTCTATAGATTTGCCTATTGAATATTCATATAAATAGAATCATACAATGTATGGCCTTTTGTATCTGGCTTCTTTCACTTAGCATGATGTTGCTTTCAAATTATAGAGGTCCATCTTCCTGCTGTAAACAGTTTTTAAGTCTAGAAAATCATAATGGCTTTATATTCTACTGATAAATATGTCTAGGCACAATATACATTTGAAGCAAAGTTCACCATTAACAATAATAGAAACCTGTATTTCAAATGATTTTCATAATAATTTGTAATTTTTGACAGAATTCCCATGCTGAGACATCAGCTCTGCCATATTCTTTTTTTTTTTTGAGAGGGCATCTCTCATATTTATTGATCAAATGGTTAACAACAATAAAATTCTGTATAGGGGGGTCAATGCTCAATGTACAATCATTAATTCACCCCAAGCCTAATTTTCGTCAGTCTCCAATCTTCTGAAGCATAACGAACAAGTTCTTACATGGTGAACAAATTCTTACATAGTGAATAAGTTCTTACATGGTGAACAGTACAAGGGCAGTCATCACAGAAACTTTCGGTTTTGATCACGCATTATGAACTATAAACAATCAGTTCAAATATGAATATTTGTTTGATTTTTATACTTGATTTATATGTGGATACCACATTTCTCCCTTTATTATTATTATTATTTTTAATAAAATGCTGAGGTGGTAGGTAGATGCAAGATAAAGGTAGAAAACATAGTTTAGTGTTGTAAGAGAGCAAATGTAGATGATCAGGTGTGTGCCTGTAGACTATGTGTTAATCCAAGCTAGACAAGCACAATAGAACATCCACGGATGCAGAAGATTTCTCTCAGGACAGGGGGGGTGAGGTTCTAAGCCTCACCTCTGTTGATCCCCAATTTCTCACCTGATGGCCCCCCTGCGACTGTGCCTGTCTTAGGTTGTTCCTCCCTTGAGGAATCTTACCCGTCTCTGGCTAACCAGTCATCTTCCGGGGCCATACAGGGAAATGTAAAGTTGGTAAGTGAGAGAGAAGCAATATTGTTTGAAAAGGTTAGCTTTTTACTTCTTTGTAGATTTATGCCCTGTGGCTTCTATGCCCAGCATTTGTCTTGAGGTATCTTTACCACTTGGAGGAATTATGGTACTCGGTAAATTCGATATGAGCTCTACCATATTCTTATGGCATGCTTAAGTTTACATTATTAATATTATCTTCAATATGAAACTTATAAGGGCTGGTTTGGTTAATCTAGATACCATGGAATACAAACCCATTTAGCAAGGCATTAGGAAAAATTACAATGATGTACAAAAAGTAACTGAACAAGTAACTGAATTTATGTTCCTTTTATACATAAAATGTTGCATTTAAACAAATAAAGGAAAAAATAAATACAGAAATATATAAATTTTCTCCTTGCACTTCATAGATGTTTTGTACACCCCCTGAAGTATGCACTCACTGGTTTAGAAACCACTGCTTGGAAGAACAAATTAATGCACATCATCCCCCAGCCTTTCCAGACTCTGGAGTCAGGCTGTCCAAATACTGACCTTTCCACTTAGGAAGGTTAAGAAAGTTTCCTTTGGCATGGTATCTAATATGGTATCTAACATTTCTGCAACTCAGTTTCCTTATCTAAAAATAGGGATAGTAATATCCCCATACACTTGCTATGAGAACAAAATGATTTACTATGCATAGACTGCTTAGAGCAGTATCTGACAAATATGCTTACAAAATGCTTACAAAATGGTAGCTATTATTGCTGTAGTTATTATTCTTACACATTTTTGTTTTTGCCTCATGCAACTTACACTCAGTAAAAAGAATGCATATATGGTTGGGCCACTGTTTACCAGAGTTTCTTTATCTTTTCACTGATAGCTACTGAATTGAAAAAGAAGGCATACAGCTTCCTCTTCCTTTGGTCATACATTCCTATTTGCCATCACTACATTTCAGAGGTCAGTGGTTCCTTTTCATAAAGCTCCCAAGTAGGGCAATACTTTGATGATAAAATGTTTCTTAAGTAAACTTACGTTCATACAGTTCAGATTAAATGATCATACTATGTGGAAATTTTATCTTCAGAAGATAAGGAAATTTCTATCAAGTGGTACATTTCTGTACCTCATCTTCAGAGGCCAGTTATAGCATGACACAGCAAAACACAGCACACTTATGAATGTGAGGGGTCAACTACGGTATGATGTGTTAATTACTTCCCAAGTTGATATTATGATCCTTGAAAGGGAGGAATTGTGCCCCATTTATTCTGCAACCTCTATCCTCTCGGTACCGAATGTAACATTACACAGTATAGGCACTGAACAAACATTCACTAAGCAATCTTGTAATTATTTCTGCTTTAAATTCTTTCCAGGCCAAAATTCTTGCCAAGGTCTCTATGGTACAGAACTTTGAAGCTTCAGTGTCTTCAATCAGCCTTATTTGGAGAAAGTCCCAAACTGTTTTTGAATGAAAAGTTGGGCCACACCTGATGCTCTCCCTCAGCCCACTTCTGTTCAGAAGAAAGAGTATTTATCACTTTACATACTCTTACTTGCAGGATTATTTGATCGATGTGTATTTCACTTAACTGACTCCATGATAATGGGGACAATACTGGTTTTTCTTTCCACTGTATCCCTAAAACCCAGCACAGTGCCTGGCATGTTCTATGTGCTCAAAAAATATTTGCTGAATGAAACATCTCCTGTTCAGTCATGTATCTTTGTTAAAGCTTTTCATCTTTATGACTACGTCAAATCTTCCTCCAGAGTAAAACTACTAAGACTGCCCTTGACCAGCAGAAGTATAACATCAAATTCGCTTCTGTTTAATACTTCTCAGAATCAGAGAAACATAGTATTAATGCATGCAGTCATTCATTAATTTAGTACATATTTGAACTCCTACTACCGTGTGTCAAAGTATCATTCTAGATGCTGGTCTCTGTGCTCATAGTGCTTGCAATCTAGTGGGGGGAAGGTGAGGGATATTAAACAATAAATTATAAGTACTGTAGAAAAAACTGAAGAACTTAAGGGGGCCAGGGAATGCTGGGAAGCAGGACATGAATGAGGTTTGCCACTTTTTGCGTAGATAGGAAAGGCCTATCTACTAAGGTGACATCTGAAAAGGCCAAAGAGTATACTTAAGAACAGCAAGTTTGAAGGCCTAGCAGGGTGATCATTGTATTCAATCTCTACCCGTGTTTATCAACTGAGGGTGATATCACACCCCAACCAATTTGGAAACATGAAGAGGTAGGTACTCTGGGTTTTCACAATGACGTGAGGTAGGGGTGAGGAGGGGGGAAAAGTACAAACCACAAAGAATTGAAAGAATTGCTCTGCCCAAAATACCCACTAAAACTTTTCCTGGGGATACCAGTTACAACATTTTGGGTTTTGTTTTCAAATCCCCTCCATTATTTCACCAAAATGTCAATCAACAGAAGATGGCATGAATAACATATGATACAGTCATGCAACAGAATTTATATCTGATAAAGTTAGTCTATCCTAATTCAACTATACACTTTCAGTCCCAATATTTTCTCCATTATGCTGGTTCATCACGTTTCATATGTGATACAGACTAAGTCTCAGTTCAAGAATTCAGGTGATACTTATTCCACTACTGACTTCTCTGCCTCATAATGCATTAAACACCTTGGGGGGAACTAACATGCCTTGACCATCAAATTAATCAGGAAATCATTCTCCCATTCCAAGGTGGGAATATTTCCCATTCTCCACTTTCTCTGAGTAATAATCATCTCATGTTGTATGACCAGCTCAAAAGATATCTCCTCCATGAAGCTTTTCCCTACCAGTTCAGTTGTTCACTTTTCAGTACTACCATAAGCAATATGCTCCTCTCTCAGTAAGCAAGCCTACCAGACATGTCAGAAGCTTTTTGTTATCTGCCTGCCTCCCAAACTAAACAATAAGCAATTCTAGGGCAACAACTAGAGCTTATCCATTCATCTTGTATTGCCAGCACCTAGTACAGTCCCCGCTGCCTAGCAGGCGTTCAACAAATGACTTTAGAATGAATACAGAAAGAGCGATGTCCAAGTTAAGCAAAATATTATGCCAATTTTTAAAATGTACTGAGGTTTTTACCTAAGATCCTAGAAAACGCCTTCGCGAGTTAGGCTGAAGTAAGAAATGGGCCAGAAGACTGGGAGATGGAGAAATCTCCACCTGAGGACTTTTTCAAGCACATGCTGAGAAATGCCAGTAGATAGTTTTAGATGCAATCTTGTTCAGAGGCAAGGGTAAGGACAAAACTTTTTGTGACGTCTTCCACCCCTAAAACCCCAGAACTCCCTTGATGGGTGAGGTGTCACTGGGGAGCCCAGGTACCCTAGATGAGGCTCTCACCTTCCCGTTCGTGGGAGGCTCCTGGATGTAGATGTTGCTCATGCTCGTTAGTGCTCAGGACCCTGCTTTTGAGAATCAGAGTGGCCGACGGATCACTAAAGCTGCCCACCTATCAGCACAGGCTGCCTGTAGGCGGGTGGTAGCGGAAAGCGCCAATCTGTCAATATTCCCGCAAGACAGCGACACCGAACACTTTTTCCCCAAAGCAGAGCCTCACGGACGCCGCCATGTTGCTCCCAGACCCCACCACCGCTAACCCTGAGAAGGGGGTTCCGAAGGCTTCCAGGGAACGATAAAAGATTATTAAGCCCCTGAAAATTAATTGCATTTGTATTACAATGTTTAAAAGAGCACTCTGTAAGTCTTGGTGGTGTTCGCTTCACTATACGAGAGTAGCAAGTCTCATTCACCCCCTGAAGCTAGCAGTAATGGTTCAGACCATGTGTGGCCTGCAATTTGAGTCCTCCGGAAACTGGATCAGCGGCTACTTGGTTCCGCCTCCAGCAAGGGCCTTCCCTAACTGTCACGGAGGTGCCGCGGCTTGGGTGGGAGGAAGAGGCTGCCCTCGCCGTTCGTTGTGCTCGCGGCCCGCGGGAAGCGAGCGCGCTCTCGAAAGCTGAGGGCTCCTGCGACCCCTTCTTACCAGCTCCATGGCCGTCCCAGGTGAAGCCCAACGGCGGGGCCCCTGGGTCTGGGCGAGGAAGGGGAGGGGAGGAGAGGTTGGGGTGCGCTGGGGTGGGGAGTACCGCCCAAAGGGATTTAAGCGGAGGCGTTAAAATTAACAGGTTCGTTTGGTTTACATGGAGAAGTTTACCCTCCAAAAATAAACTCTGAAGGAAAGAAAGAAACTGTCTCCCTCGCCCCAGCCAAGCGCCACCTGCCCTGGATGGGTTACAGGGAAGCGCATCGTGGGGGTGGGAGGGGAGGCCGGGGGGCAGTGACTGTAGGTCAACCAGCTGCGAGCCGAGAAAAACTGACCTTAACTTTGGTGTGACTTGAAAATAAAATTTGAGATGGGAAATCAGAGGCATTGTTTGTAGTGCAAGTCGCAGGAACGAAATGGGCGTGTGGGCTTCTATTTCTCTCTCTTCCTGTTCTATGTAGTTGCTTTGTAGTCGTGGACCGGTCGCTTTGCCCTTTTGGGCCTCAGTTTCTGCATGTGTAAAATAAGAGAAGGAACTCTGTATATCTGAGGTTCCTTCCAGCGCTCAGATTGGGTCCAGTGTGTCCCGACCTAAAACAGTGAAGCCTGCGAAGTCTGCTTCAGAGATTCCCTGTCCACAGCTACCACCTTACTTGGAAGTTCTAGTAGAGGGAAGCCTTTCCTTCAACAGCTTTGCCACGATGTGTTCTGCAGAACACTCATTACACGACATACTTTGAGAAATATACACCCCCCCCCCACACACACACAAACACATACACAACTTGAAGATTCACAGTGTACTTTCATATATAAGAGACTCAGAAGTGCTGTGGTTCAGACGCTCAGCTTTGTTTTAACTTGTTCTTCCCAGTATTATTTGACCGCGTTCTGTGGCAGCCTTTTCTGAACTGTATTTTGCAGACAGATGTTCCAGAAAGGCTATACCAACTTCAGTTTTGGAAGGAGCACGGGGGGAATTGTGAGAGGAAAGATACCCTCACTCATAGAAAGCAATCTTTACTAAGTGCCTACCGCGTGCTAGGCACTGGGAATACAGTGAGCAAGACAGCAGCTCTTTACACAGAATTTAAAATTTAGCAGTGAAGAGACAAGGTAACACGAAGTCAGACAAGTGGATGGCAGGGAAAATACAAAGCCTTCAGGGTCACATAATAAGGGCACCTAACAGGAGACAGGAGGGACGGGAAGGACTTTGCAGAGGATGTGGCATTTAGGATGAGACCTGAAGAATTGCAGGAGGGGTGGAGTGCCGGGAGAGGGAGTTGCATCAGAGGATTGCATACGTAAAGGAAGAAGAAATGTGTGAGAAGAGGGAAGGAAGGATGTTCCAATGCATGGAACTCAGAATACAAGTAAGAGAAGTGAGAAATCAACTAAAGAAATAGTAACAGTAGCTAATATTTACTAAGTATTTACTCTGTGTCAGATGTGTCATACACTGTGTCCAGTATTACATTTTATTTCATTTAACATTCACACCCACACTGTGAGATACTTCCATTTTACACATGAAGATATTGAGGGACAGAGAAATCTTGTAACTTGCCTATTATATGACAGCTAGTAAGTGACAGGTTAGGCTAGCTTCTCTAGACCCCATGTGCTTATTCATGTTGTCCTGTTATAGTATAATTTACAAGGTAGTTGCCAGCTCTTAAAGGACTTTCTAAGCCATGACAAAGAGTTTGGATGTCTTCCTAAGCACCTTAGGAAGCCATTTAAGGGTTTTTAAGTAGGTTCACATATTAGAAAGATACTCCAGCTGCACAGTAGATTCAAAGGGAACTAGTTTGAGGGCAAAGTCATCACTGTAATTTTGGTAAGTTACAATGATACCTCAGGAATGGTTTCAGTAGGAAAGGAGAGAAGCGGATTGGAGATACGTTTTTTAGTATAGGATTTCTAGGAATTTTGATTCAGTGTTAGTGGGTATGTGAGGAAATGAGGTATACTTGGGTTTCACTCTCAGACAATTGGGTGTGGCTGTTTATTAATATAGGCAACACCTGAGAAGGAGCAGGTTTTCAGGGAGCCAAGGGAGATGATGACGACACCTCCACTTTGGTGTTGGGATTGAGATATAATCAGACAAAGGAACAGAAATACCTAATACACAGTAAGATAAAATTCGTAGCTTAGGAAAGAAGCAAAAGTCAAAGACAACAGCTTGGCAGCAGCCAGCATGTAATAAGTTAAGGCCATGGAAGTGATTGCCTTTGCCCAAGTGGAGTGTGTAGAGTCTGAAGGGAAGGTCAGTGGCCAAAGCCTGGCAATAGCAACATGTAAGAGGCCAACAGAGAAAGGCCAGTCTGCGCAGTGGATGACCGAGGCATCCTGATAGGCCCAGTCACCCTGGTGATCTTTGTGTCAGATCGCTGCCTCCAAAGCTGACCTGCTGCCGTTGTCGTTTTCATTACCTGAGCAAGCGTGTTTGAACACCTACATGGTGTAGCCACTCTGGGGGACGCCATGTCACAGTCTGCGCCTTCATAAAACTTAAGCATAGAAACGAAAATGTGCTACCTAAGAGGACAAAAGTGAATTAAGTCCTTATTGAAATTCCTTTAAACTTAGACCGGTTAACCGTCTTTCAATTCAAAGTAATGCTTCGAAGTGTAATAATCTTAAATTGTGCCATTAAGCTAGATGGCAAGACTTAGCTAAGCTGTTTAAACCCAGCAAAAATTGAGATAATAGGCATGACAGCATGTATAAATACAATGCAAGTGCTATTGGAAAATATAGATACAGCAGATGTTAAGATAATTTCTTGGGTGATCGATCCAGATAGTGTATTAAAGGAAAATAGGACTCCATCAGAAACCTTTTGAGATAATTATCAAAAAGGACAAGTATTATGTTATGCTCTTTTATTTTTAGGTATAATGCTCATATGGATTTAGCATGGCATTTCTTGGGTGGTCCTGCTGGTGATTATTACAAGGTATGACTATAAAGTAACAAAGCTGCTTTCCACAAAGGAAAGTCAGCCTCACCTATTTTATGGTCACCCGCTTCCGCTCTTTTCTACAGCATTGTGTGTAAGCTATACCATTATGTAGGTAACACAATGAAATGCATGGCCTCTTAGTTTGGGAAATCATAGACTCTTAGTTACTATTAAAGTAATGACATTTAAACACAGGTTTCAGCAAAGTTTACTTTCTTTTAAAAGCTGCTTTTCCCTAATTTGTTGAAATCGGTTCTGATGTTCATGATAATGATTCACCATTCCCCATGAAGAGTTGACCCAGTGCAAGTGGCAGTGTGTGTTACTGATGTGGTTGGCACAAAAACTCTTTTCATTCCTTCAGTGAAATCTGTGTGGAGTCAAGATAGGGAATTTTCTCTAGCCAAATTAACACTACATTTGGCAAATCAGTCAGATTCTGAAGGCACAATACTGTAGCATCTTAGTAATAGAAGAATTCTAAATTACACCACATCCAGTTTCTTTCCACTCCCAAACTATACAATTTATCATGTTTCTGCCTAGTCTATGCTGCATGTTGCTGCTGAAATAATTTTCCTAAATCATGTATCTCACCCTGTCATTCCTGAGAGCAGGAACTTAGTTCTTGACCCGATTTGTGAATTTTGTATTTCTCTTTGAGTGACTAAACTTTCTGAGGCTCAATTTCCTTGTCTCTATAATGAAGGAGTTGACGACTAAGCTTTTTTTCACTTCTAAACAGTTTTGATGCCAAAGATCCCTTTTTCTGCAAGAATGAAGTGCACACTCGTAAGCATGGCCAAATCTCTCTTGCTCTCCTTTCCTCCCACTACTCCTCTCAAGCTTTATACAATAGTCTGACGTGGTCAACTCTTCCCAAAAACTCTAATGTAATTTTCTACCTACATACTTTTTGTTATCACTGTTCCTCCTGTATTGTCCGTGTCTTAACTGTGGAAAGCTGTTCTGATCTCTCAGCTTAAAGTCTCATTTGCTCGTTCTTCCTGCTCATTAATAGAGCTGTGTGTCTTTTATACTGGCACATTCTATCATGTATTATCCTAGAATAACCTAGTGAATTATAGTGTCATTAAGTGTAGGAACTATATTCATCTATATGGCTTACCATCCAGTTCAGAGTTATGCCCATCAAAGATAAACAATAGAGGGTTGGTCATTAGAATTGTTGCTGAACAGGATCTAATAAATACCAAGCAGTCTAAACTAGACAGCAGTCTTTTTATTCTATTTCATGAGATAAATTAAATTTCTCCATGTCTCTTCTTATCTTAAATTGGTAATACCTAGAGCTTTTTGTCTTCACCGTTTATTTGTATTTTGTGAGCCAAGGGGGTGAAAACATTTTATACATTTACTTAATTGTTAGCTTTTTCACATCATAGCTTAAGCAACTCTTTATCTCTTCTTCTGAAAACCAAATGATCATGAAAGCATTTTTAACTGAGGGTGAGGGTGTATGTTCTTTCAAAATATTTACATCAAAATCTCACTTAATCTATTTTTTTAATTAATAAAGAATTTTTAATTTCTGTTGTTCTTTCTACTTTGCCTTCAGTTCAATATTTGGGGATCCCAAAGAAAAACTTACATATATAAATCTATAAATTCTTACTGTAAAGCACTATTGAAGTTTAAATATTTAGAATTTTACTTTGCATTCAACTTTAGCAGAATACATACATAGATATTAGCACCTGTGTGATATAAAACCCAACATAATTTGAATTTTAAAAGCAGAAGAAACTGAAGTTCTTTTTAAGTGCCCCAGATTATGGTAATTGAAATTATAATACCAAATGTAAAACTTAAAGTGTTACAAAACAGAAAAGGAATCTAATCTAATTGAATCTAATCAAATTAAAAATGAATGGACAGAGGCAATTGCAATTTTTAATTATTTGATAAAAGAAAACTTAGTTAAGCTGTTGACTTTTAAATTTAAATGATTGTAAAAAATGTTTTAATGTAAGAAAGCTTTGACAAGCTTCTCCCAAACCTGAAATAGAGAGAAATGTAATATTAAGTTCCAAGATCACTGCTAAAGTTCCCAGTGACTCAATTGTTGATTTTGGAAACATACATGATGTGAAATTTCAGGAAAATAAATTTAGGTCAATATGATGGCTTGCCACAACTTTGGGGGCCATTGAACAACCAGAAGCAACTGCCAGGGCCACTCCATCCCTTGTGCTCACATTTTCTCATTCCCTTTATCTTTGTCCCTGCTGTTTTGGCCTTCTCTGGCCTATCTCTTTTCTTTTCCTTCTTTGCCCGACTTTTTTTTTCTTTTCTTTTATGCTATTTTATTTACTAAGGTGTAATTTACATATGTTAAAATAAAATACACAAATCACAAGTGTACAGGTTGAAGAAAGTTACATATATCCACTTATTACCCAGATCAAGTTTTTTAATATTTCTATCACCCCAGAAAATTCCCTGTGCATCTGTCATTTCCCCGTCCCTACCCAGCAACCATTATTTTGACTTCTGTTAACCTTCTTCTGTTTTTCTAGTGCTTGTCATGCCTCCGATAGGCCAGTGACACTGCAGACACTATCTAGTTTCATAGCTGGCAGTGGGAGTTACAAAAGTTACTGATACACAATGGCTGAAATATATGTTTATAACCTCAAAGCAACAAATATTTTTTGAGGACCCCCTAGTGACTCTGCACTATGCTACACACTGAACTGTATACTGAAATGTCTGGCATGGTTCAGAATCTAGAGAAACTGGCGTTCTCTGTTCCTTTAAGTTATGGGAGTTAAAGGGCCAGTTGTGCCCTTCCCACCACTCAAGTTGTTTAATGTTAGAGTTCCAGATACAGAGTGAGCCTTTGTTAATATTTAACAAATAATAAAAAATAAAGACCTCTTAAATTTGTTCCTAAAGCCATAATTAATAAAATTTTATTGAAAATCTGCAACATGGCTTCTCTGAAGAATTTGTGAGTGAAATCACTGCCTTTTGTCAAAGAATACTTACATAACAACTCAGAAGTGTTAGCGTTTGTTTTGTTAGAGGGAGGTATTTTGGTTTGGTTTTTCAGAAAGCAATTCATTCACGTTTTAAATTCTAAAGGTACCAAATGTGTATAGTGACATGTCTCTCACCATTTCTCCCCCTGGACCCAGTTCTCCTTTCTTCAGGTAACCAATGTATATCCTTACAGAGATGTTTTTACATATCTCCATCTACAAATAAAATCTATATACAGTGTATATTGTATAGTTACATAGTTACATTTATATCAATTTTAATGCAATCCTTTTATGCAAATGGCATCATACCATTCTACACCTTGCTTTCTCTTTAATATATCTTAGAGATCATCACATATCATTATGTAAAGACCATTCTCATTCTTTCATACCATTATTTATTTAGTTTTAAATCATTTCTAAATTATTTTTATTCTTAATTACATATTGTGCTACAGTGAATAACTGTACATAAGTCAGTGTGCATTTGTGCAAATAAATGAGGAAGATTCATTCCCAGATGTGGAAGTTGAGTCAAAGGAGTATGTAGATTTATAGTTCTGATAGCTTTTGTACTAATGGTACTAATTTTCACTCCTACCAGCAATGCACCGGAGTATGTCTCCCCATCCCCTCTTCAATGTTTTCAGTCTTTGCTATTCTGCTAAGTGAAAATGAAATCCCACTATAGATTTTAATGTACATTTCATACATTATGAATAAACCTGAGCATCTCTCCATATGTTTCAATACGTTTCTATTTCCTTTTCTGTGAACTTTTATTCAGCTCTTTTGTCCATTTTTTTCTTAATGGTTATTTGTCTTTTACTGATTTGCTGGGTTTTATATAGAAGGGATCATTGCCCTTTGTTGTTGCTGTGTTGCAATATTTTTTCCCAAGTTTTTGTGTCTTTTGAGTTTGCTTTTGGTTGTCTTTGTTATTCAGATTTTGTTTATATAGTCAGATTTAGTTTTTAATTAGTGGTTTTTGGATTGTAGATCATGGTCATGAAGAAAGATTTCAAGACAGTCAAGCTCTATCACTCTGAACAACCTTAGCAAACTCTGAAGAGTGCAACAGAGAACAGCATGAGAACCTAAAATGGGGAAATGGACAATTTCTCATCAGACTAAAGGCCTCACAATCTGGCCTTACTATTTAGTTTGATATGGGTTTTAGTTACCACTGTTATCAGCAGAGTTCTTGTGCCAAACAAGAGAAACTGATTAGTTAATTTAAGCAGAAAAAGAAAGAGATCAGGGAGCTCACAGAATCTGAGCAAAGGGTAATAAGGCTTAGAAAACAGACAAGACCAAAGAAAAGAATAGCCAAGGTCCTGCACAAGCCCAGACCTGGTAGAGCTTCTGCCTTTGCCTCACTGCGCTAGAAACCGGATCCTCATAGCAAAATGAATTAACTGCCCTCACTTCGTTATGTCACTCATCTCAGATTTATTGTGTCAGTTGCTTCAGATTGAAGGTCCTAGATAGAAGCATTCAGGTAGCAGGGCAGTCATGAAACTTACAGACAAATGAAGCTTAAAAGTTTATATGAACCAGGCTGGTGAGGAAATAGCTGATACAGAGTTAATTTATTTAGAGTTCTTTTAATGTTTCTCTTTCATATAAAAGTTACATCTTTATTAAAGAAGATGACCTGCTCTGAAAGCTTTATATTTTGTTCATTCTAAAAATACGAGATAACTTGAATTGGTGTTTTGTCAGTGTCTTTAGTCGTAAATGAGTTAATTCCTAACATGCTGAGATGTGATCATTTTGGATCTGGCCATTACAACATTTTCGTTTATTGTAGGAATGGTAATGGTGCATTTACCACAGTTTTGTTCAGTATTATTCAGTGTCTTTGGTTTCTGTGGAAACGGACTTAACATTGACCCGGATTTTCTGAGCTTTTTCCCCAGCATTTCATTTTATAATGAAAGAACTTCAGATTTTATTAATCCAATTTTATTCACAGTTCTGCTGCAATGCAGCATGTATTGATCCTACACTATGTAACAGAAACCACAAGGTTTATGAGAAAAAATGGGATTGGGACACAACCCTCAAAAATTTCATCAGTGATATGCAAAAATCACAGAAACCTAATAAAAACAGCACGGTTTTGCTCATATTAATTGGTTAAATGATACATAAATACTACAATAAGTAGGGCACTATACCTTTTAAAAGACCTGACGCTTGCTGTGGCAGTGAAGTTCTGAAGAGTTACAGCTTGTGAGTTGTTCTGAAGTGATGGTAGGAAGGTGATGATAGGAATCCGATGGAGGGTGTGACACCAGATGTGGATGGGTGCTGTTCACAACACACATGGTAAACTGAGTCGCTAGAAATATTTTGGGGCATGTCCATATGTATCCTGTATATTTCTGTGAGATCACCAGGAGCTAGAGGGAGGGGGAATGGGCATTTATTGTTTAATGGGTACAGACAGTGGCAGTGGTTGTACAACATTTGAATGCACTTAATGCCACTGAATTGTATACTTAAAAATGATAAAGATGGTAAATTAAAAAAAAAGTCAGTTTTAATTTATTTCATCTGTTATTTGTATCTTCAATATTACCTGCCTGTACCACTAATTATAGAGGCACTGTAAATATTTATAAACATTGAAGACTGAATATGTGCTAATTTATTTTCTCTTGTCAAATGTAAATGCTAAATTGAAGTGTTTCTTATAATACCTAGAAATTGAAGTATTTTTCTGGAGTTAAACCAATTCTTTTAAGAAATTCAACTTTTTATTCTTCTAAGAGAACGCAGAAAAATATCTACTAACCTGAATGTTCACACATATATATCTAGTAAAGTAATTATTTCACATTTGAGGGACAGGGTGAAATATCCTGGAATTTCTTCCTCAGTGTTAGAGAATTCCTGGAATGTGCAAGGTCTTGACTGTAATACTGTGTTTATGTTTAATTAGAGAAAAATTTGTTCTTGAAGTATTTGTCAAGGAAAATAATTTGAGTAAGCTGGCTTTCCAATGATTTCTAATAATCATTACAATTGAGTAGTGGTACTGAGATGGGTCAGGGATTTTTTTTTTTTAAGAAATAAATTTTACAAGCAATTTTCTTAGCTTTTTCATGTGATGAAATTTTTATGCTTTTGTTTATATGTCACCTAAAATGTTATCCAATTGTATTTCAGGTTGCAACAAGGACAGTGTCCGAGCAGGCTGTAAAAAATGTGGCTACCGTAAGTACATTGAAAAATAACATTTTGTATAGTGAATCATTGTCTCTTTGGGCAATATGATTTAGCATTCTGATTTCAAGGCCCTGGGCATAGTCCTTTAGCCCTGTTGTTTAGTTCAGGGTTGCAGATGATTCAGAAATTCCTCTATCAACACTAAATATTCACTTTTCTTCCCTTCTACAGACTTTATGACAGGTGACCATACACTATATATAAACTATCTGTAACTGGCACAGATGTCATGAAGTACAAGTGGAGTAATAGATTTAGGAATCTGGAGAAAACATTTTTAAGAAAAAGCACTTATGTACTTCTTTGTTTATTCCTTATTCTTCTAGACACTAGGTGAAGAGGGGGAAAGCAAGGAAAACTATTATGTAGGGTTTTCCTATTTGCAGAATTTACTTTTTATAAGAGCAAATCGGTCCCAGAATTTTGCTCAATGGCAAAAACCTGAATAAACAATCATTAATCTCCATTATGATTAATGGAGTGGAAAAGTAAACTTTAGCATGTGCAATTACTTATATACTCTAAATTTGTAGTCATGTAGTATAAACAAATATCATTGCTCTAGTTAAATGTAACAACTCCTAAAGATTGATAACAGGTGTAACAGTAGCATTTGCTGTTGTCTAAGATGTTTAGAGACCATACAAATGAGTCTAGATTAATGTTAATATTCCAATTCATGGAACTGTTACTTTTTAACAAGTAAAGGTGATTTAAAATAAAAGATTTCCATGAGACAGAACATGTGGTGAGAGCACTCAGTGCTTAAATCTCCATTGAAGGGCCCAGAATAAAAGCATGCGGGGAAAACCTAGTGTGCCTCTAAGCAAAGGCTGAAACCTGGTTAAGGGAAGTTTGCTCAGTTAGTAAAAGTTGGTGCATAAGAATATATATCCTTCATATAAATAAAAACTCCTGAAGAACGTACTTGCATGCAAGAAATGAACACAATGACCTCTTTTCTGTTTTTGAAATTTGCTTATATTTATTTCTGCTTTGTTTACTTTTTTTCAATCCTTCCTAATTTCTATTTCTCATTTCTTTATTCAAGACTTAAGGGCCTTCTACATATATAAACGCTGTATTTACTTCAATATCTAAAATGGATTTCCCAGTCTGCTAACCAATGTCAGTATCTTCTTTTAACTTAAGGAAAGTGTTTGGAAATAGAATATTTGTTGATCTAGACTTCTTATTGCCACTTGATTTTAGACAATGATGGAAGCATCTCTAATAATGAGAATTTTTTTAGAGAGGCCAAGTATAAGCAAACAGTTTTGACAGTCTTCCCAAGTTTAGTTCCTTCTGCTTTATTATTCAGATCTTTGATTTTAGTGATTAAGTTATTAAACAATTTCTAACTTGTCTCCTGTGGCAAGTTTAGTAATATTTTCCTTCTGGGTTAAGTTTACATTTTACAACTGTTAGAGATGAAGAACTACTCAATATATACCTCTTTCTGATAGATTGCATTTTAAAAATTATCTGTTATCTGGAGGCCAGAATCTATAGAGGTAAGAAAATGTCACCAAAACCCTTTGAAATGTTTTTAATGCCTAAAAGTACATGGATATTTGTCAGTTATAAAGGACTGTTGTCTGTCTATTGTGAAAATAGTGATTCAGGTTATACAATTAAAAATTTTTTAATACTTGATTGAAAAATATTTTATTGTCAGTATGTTTCAATAGTGGTTATATTGTTGTTTAAAAAAGTTTGAAGTTAAGGATGAATGTATTAACAGATAATGTGGATCTCATTTTTTCATGGCAGTTTCTTCATTTTTCCTCAGAGCTTTCTCAGAAGAATGGTTATTTCTCTAATGAGTTTTATTCAAATTTTTTTTAGGTTGGCAACTTCTGAATATCTAAAAGCTGCAAAAGCACTAAGCCTTTGCCTGTGAAATAAGTGTCTCACATAATTATGATAGTTCTCAGAAAATATGCTTAAAAGAAGTTCATTATATAGACTCAGTATTGAGCACTTGAGCACCCCAGCAGGAAATAAAAACATATCTAAATACCTTTAATGTTACATTTAACTTAAAATACTAATCTATTGATGAGTAGCCATGAGGTTTTCTTTGGTTGGTCTGCTAATAGGTGTTACACACAGTCTTTTGAATGCATTTTCTCCTTCTTATACCTCTTTTTCAAAGATGGGCAAGCAGTTAAGGTACTTATAATCTATAATTAGTTATCAACTAAGGATAATGCTGCCTCCATAGAAATCTGTGGAGGTGTTTTAGTTCTCCATAACAGGGTGGAGGAGAGCAGTATGATATTTAGTATGAAGGGTCCTGGGATTATAAACTTCCTGCAATGAACTGAAAGACCTATACCCTGAAAACTACAAGTGACTCTTAAGAGAAATTAAAGGGGACACTAACAAATGGAAACTCATCCCATGCTCATGGCTAGGAAGAATTAATATCGTCAAAATGGCCATCCTGCCCAAAGCAATATACAGATTTGATGCAATCCCTATCAAATTACCAGCAACATTCTTCAATGAACTGGAACAAATAATTCAAAAATTCATATGGAAACACCAAAGACCCCGAATAGCCAAAGCAATCCTGAGAAAGAAGAATAAAGTAGGGGGGATCTCACTCCCCAACTTCAAGCTCTACTACAAAGCCATAGTAATCAAGACAATTTGGTACTGGCACAAGAACAGAGCCACAGACCAGTGGAACATATTAGAGACTCCAGACATTAACCCAAACATATATGGTCAATTAATATTTGATAAAGGAGCCATGGACATACAATGGCAAAATGACAGCCTCTTCAACAGATGGTGCTGGCAAAACTGGACAGCTACATGTAGGAGAATGAAACTGGACCATTGTCTAACCCCATATACAAAAGTGAACTCAAAATGGATCAAAGACCTGAATGTAAGTCATGAAACCATTAAACTCTTGGAAGAAAACATAGGCAAAAACCTCTTAGACATAAACATGAGTGACCTCTTCTTGAACATATCTCCCCGGGCAAGGAAAACAACAGCAAAAATGAACAAGTGGGACTATATTAAGCTGAAAAGCTTTTGTACAGCAAAAGACACCATCAATAGAACAAAAAGGAACCCTACAGTAAGGGAGAATATATTTGAAAATGATAGATCCGATAAAGGCTTGATGTCCAAAATATATAAAGAGCTCACCCACCTCAACAAACAAACACCAAACAATCCAATTAAAAAATGGGCAGAGGAACTGAACAGACAGTTCTCCAAAAAAGAAATACAGATGGCCAACAGACACATGAAAAGATGCTCCACATCGCTAATTATCAGAGAAATTCAAATTAAAACTACAATGAGGTATCACCTCACACCAGTAAGGATGGCTACCATCCAAAAGACAAACAACAACAAATGTTGGCGAGGCTGTGGAGAAAGGGGAACCCTCCTACACTGCTGGTGGGAATGTAAATTAGTTCAACCATTGTGGAAAGCAGTATGGAGGTTCCTCAAAATGCTCAAAATAAACTTACCATTTGGCCCAGGAATTCCACTCCTAGGAATTTACCCTAAGAACGCAGCACTCAAGTTTGAAAAAGACAGATGCACCCCTATGTTTATCGCAGCACTATTTACAATAGCCAAGAATTGGAAGCAACCTAAGTGTCCATCAGTAGATGATTGGATAAAGAAGATGTGGTACATATACACAATGGAATATTATACAGCCATAAGAAGAAAACAAATCCTACCATTTGCAACAACATGGACAGAGCTAGAGGGTATTATGCTCAGTGAAATAAGCCAAGAGGAAAAAGAGAAATACCAAATAATTTCACTCATCTGTGGAGTATAAGAACAAAGGAAAAACTGAAGGAACCAAACAGCAGCAGAATCACAGAACCCAAGAATGGACTAACAGGTACCAAAGGGAAAGGGACTGGGGAGGATGGGTGGATAGGGAGGGATAAGGGGGGGAAGACGAAGGGGGTATTAAGATTAGCATGCATAATGGGGGGGTGGGAGAAAGGGGAGGGCTGTACAACACAGAGAAGACAAGTAGTGATTCTACAGCATTTTGCTATGCTGATGGACAGTGACTCTAAAGGGGTTTCTGTGGGGGACCTGGTATAGGGGAGAGCCTAGTAAACATAATATTCTTCATATAATTGTAGATTAATGATAACAAAAAAAAAAAAAAAGAAAGGAAAGGGGGATTACTCCCTGATAGGATAAAACTAACTGTAAATCAACGATTAATGCATGCTTTAAATATCCTTAATTTTGATCATTTAAAGGGTGTCAGATGATCAGCTATGGAAGTACATTTTTCTGATAATATTCCTTTCTCTTAAAAAAAAAGCAGTTCCTGTGTGGTGATCTCCAATAAGTTCTTCACAATGGTATAAAGGGCATATCAAAGTGTGGGCAAAGAGTCTGTTTGTGTTTATACAGAGGATCAAAGCCTAATTTGGCTACCCAGAAAACGAACTAAGATACGATATGAAGAAGAAGTTCCAACATCAACATACTCTGGAAGAGTCGTTCCAGAAGATGATCATCAAAAAACTTCAACAAAGATCCTGGTGCCGTTGCAGTTGTAGCTGCATTCATCCCACTGGTTCCTGGAATTGCCATTGGAATGAAGAAGGAGATATCTAAGCTGACCTGTGCATACAGTAAAACAACAAATTTGACTGGATCTATACTGTTGGAACTCAACCAAGAATTAGGAGAAGTACAAGTTGCAGCACTCCAAAATTTTGAGACTACAGACTATCTACTGTTAAAAGAACATATGGGATGTGAACAGTTCCCAGGAATGTGTTGTTTTAATTTGTCTGATTTTTCTCAAACTATTCAAATTCAGTTAGACAATATCCATCATATCATTGATAAGTTTTCACAAATGCTTAGGGTGCCTAACTGGTTTTCTTGGTTTCACTGGAGATGGCTGGTAATTGTAGGTCTGCTTTGGTTATGTAACTATATTCCTATTATGTTAATGTGTATGTGCAATTTAATTAGTAGTTTAAAACCTATACATGCTTAAGTTACTCTACAAGAAGATATGTCAAAGAAATAATCAATCTTCCCATGTTTTCTTCTGTCTGCTACTTTTATAGCTTTTCTTCTTCCTTCCTAATTACAACCCTTAAATAGAATTCGTGCCTCAGATCGAATTTACCGAGTATCATAGTTCTTCCAAGTGGTAAAGCTACCTCAAGACAAATGCTGGGCATAAAAGCCACAGGGCATAAATCTACAAAGAAGTAAAAAGCTAACCTTTTCAAACAATATTGCTTCTCTCTCACTTACCAACTTTACATTTCCCTGTATGGCCCTGGAAGATGACTGGTTAGCCAGAGACGGGTAAGATTCCTCAAGGGAGGAACAACCTAAGATAGGCACAGTTGCAGGGGGGCCATCAGATAAGAAATTGGGGATCAACAGAGGTGAGGCTTAGAACCTCACCCCCCTTGTTTTGAGAGAAATCTTCTGCATCCGTGGATGTTTGTTGCCCTTGTCTAGCTTGGATTAATACTTAGTCTATAGGCACACACCTGATCGTCTACATTTGCCCTCTTACTGCACTAAACTATGTTTTCTACCTTTATCTTGCATCTACCTACCACTTCCGCATTTTATTAAAAAAAATAATAATAATAATAATAAGGGAGAAATGTGGGATTCACATATAAATCAAGTATAAAATCAAACGAATATTCATATTTGACCTGATTGTTTATAGTTCATAATGCATGATCAAAACCAAAGTTTCTGTGATGACTGCCCTTGCACTGTTCACCATATAAGAACTTATTCACTATGTAAGAATTTGTTCACCATGTAAGAACTTGTTTGTTATGCTTCAGAAGATTGGAGACTGACGAGAATTAGGCTTGGGGTGGATTAATGATTGTGCATTGACTCCCCTATACAGAATTTTATTGTTGTTAACAACCATTTGATCAATAAATATGAGAGATGCCCTCTCAAAAAACAAAAAAATCAAAAAAAACAAAACAAAACAAAAAAACAAAAAACAAAAAACAAAACAAAAATGATTCCTGCCCTTGGAAAACAGAACCGGATGGTCTCTGAGAAACCACTTTACCCAAATCATTTAGTAGCTATAACATAATTTAGAATTTTACTATTAAAGTATGTAATATAAACAACAACAAAAAAATAAAAAATAAAAAATAAACTTCCTGCAATGTGTTAGGACCATCTTAGACAATGAAGAATTGTCTGGGCCAAAATGCCAGTGGTACCTCCTTCCCCTTTGAGAAACAGGTACCTTTTTCATTGTTGTAGATTTTTTCCCTTTTAGCCTTTTTGCCAGTGTCTAATTTGATAACTGCTTTTTGAAAGCAATTCATAAATAAAGACTTTCCAAAGTACAACTTTGTTTCATAGAGACAACCACTCTTTTTTTTCCATATTCGTATGTTTTGGCCTGCATAATATGTAAACAGATTTTGAAGCAATTAGTAACAGATTCTTGGTTGGGTAAAATATGCAGGTAAGAGCTGAGGAAAACTCACCAGGAAGGTGCAGCCCAGGAGAAGCAGGACGGGAACGTCACAGGCCGAGCAAGCCGAGGAGTAAGGATCTTCACCGCTGAGGGGAACATGCCCAGTGCGACAATTAGGATTTGTAAGAAAAGGATTGAACAAGTTCACTGGATCTGCCAAGGAGGATGCTTTGCTGACCTTAGCAAGGTCTGTTTAAGCAGTTTTAGGCCATGAAGTAAAATGTAGATTCAGGCATGAAAGATGAGAGATAAAAAAGTGGATGGAGCCTATATAGTCATGGGTTTCAAGAAATTTATTTGAGAAAACTAGGGAACTCTCCCATTCCATTGGCTATTATAATGATTTTTATACCACAGGCTACATGTTTATAAACAACAGAAATTTGTTGCCCACAGTTCCTGAGGCTGGACATCTGAGATCTGGGTGCCAGCATGGTCTGGTGAGGGCCCTCTTCCTGGTCACAGGCTTTTCATTTTATCCTCACATATCAGAAAGGGCTGGAGATCTCTCTGAGGTCTTTTATAAGGACCTAATCCCATTCAAGAGAATACCACCCTCATGACCTATCACCACCCAAAGGCCCACCACCTAATCCATCACCTTTGGAGGTTAGAATTTCTACATGAATTTGGGAGGGATACAAACATTTAGATCATAGCAGGCACATATTGAAAAAATCCTACAATGTGGGATGAATGGAGGGTTTTATATTTAAGACATCTAATGTTAATATAGACTGAAAAGATATTAAAGGATATGTTACAGATAATGCAGACAGAAGATTAAGCAAGTTCCTCCAAGGCATGACATGGATACCTCTTAAGTTTGAAGAGAACTACATAAGACTAGGTATGAATATTTTCAAGAATGGACACAGAAAGTAGAAGGAGCCACTGCCTGGTGGTCATAATTTTTTGTGGAAATTAGGAGGCAGGATTGTCTGTTTGGAGAGGGGGCACTGAATGGAACAGGGAAGTGGTTGAAGAATGATAAAAGTCAGGCATAAGTTTGGAGAAGTCACTGAGGGAAGTAGGAGAGGCAGTTGACCAAGGACAGATGAAAAATGAAATAGTTTGTGTCTGTGTTCAGGTCTATGGATGTGTGATTGTGCTCAAGCATTGGTTGACTGCCCAAGGATAGGCATAGCCCAAATGAAGCATAGCTTTTGAGTCAGATTTGTTGTTTTATAGTAAGATACAGTTGAGGAACAAGTATATGAAAGCCAAAGAGGCTTATAAAAGAGTGTTCAGAAAGTCAGGAATGAGAGGTTTCATAGACTAGGAGAAAATGAGATGAGTGACTGAAGGCCTAAATGAGATTCAAAAACAGGTCTATGCCATACTGGAGGAGTTAAGGATTTGATAATATGCATAACTGTTGAACCACTGTTTGTGTATTTGAAACCACCATAAGATTGTATAGCAATGATACTTTAATATAAAAACAAACAGGTGTATGCCTGGACGTAAGGGAATGAGAAAGCTAGAAGGATAAAAAGTTATAGTCAGTGTAATACTGGAGTTTTAAAAATTCAGAAGTGGAACAGTTCCAGGGGATACAAGCATCTAGAATGTCAAGGAACTGAGAAAAGTCATCTAGCACTTTAGGCTGTCCATCCACACTTATGGAAGGTAAAGAGGTAAAATAAGGTAGCTTTTGTATTTTTAAAACTGAGGGCTTTAGGTTGAGCCAAAGCCTGGTTAAGTTAGCAGTTGTTAGCATATTCTATACACTCTGTAGGCCAAGAAATAAGCACATGAACACTCTAATTTTAAAACAAGAGTTCTTTTTATACACTGACTGATTTATATCTGCACAGTCTAAATGAAACTGTACCTGGCACTTGAAGTTGCCCACATAGCCACTTCTTAAATGAGGACCAGGGAGAATATACATTTGATTTTTTTTGGTACAATAAATGGTCTTAACCTGGTACTATGTATTGAATACCTTCTTGGTGCTAGGGTCTGTACTAAACACTTTGAAGATATAATTATTGCTTTTCATTCTTAAAAGAACCCTATGACCTAGGTTTCATTGTCTCCATTTTTATGGCTGTGGCCCCAGACTGCCTTGGTACGAACTTCAGCTGGTACTTACTAGCTATGTGCTTTTATGAAAGTTGTTTAACTGCTCTGTGCTTCAGTTTCCTGTCTGCAAAATGAGATAACTGTAGTACCTAGTTCCATAAAGTTGTTGTGAAGGTTAAATTAGTTAAGTTAAGTGTTACAAATCAGTAAGCAGGCCTAGGAGTATTTCTCTGTTATTAAGTGAGAAAACTGGACACTGAAATCTGGTTATCTGTAAGACTTTATACTATGCCATGGTCCTTTTTTCTGCCATTGAAAAAAATTAGGGTACAATATATATAACGTAAATTTGCCATTCTAACCATTTTTAGGTATATAATTCAGTGACATAAGTGACATTACCAATGTTGTACAACCATCACCATTACCTATTCCAAAACTTTTTCATCACTATAAACAAATTCTGTAACCATTAGGCACTAAACCGCCCCCCACTCCTCCCTTCCCTCAGGCCCTGGTAAACCTCTTACCTACTTTCTGTCTCTATGAATATGGCCGTTCTAGATAATTCATATAAGTAGCGTCATACAATATTTGCCCTTTTGTTTCTGGATTATTTCCCTTAACAAAGTTTCAAAGTTCATCCATGTTATAGCATGTATCTTGACTTTGTTCCTTTTTATGGTTGAATAGTATTTCATTGTATGATATACCACATTTTGTTTATCCATTCATCTGTCAGTAGGCACTAGGGTTGTTTTCACCTTTTGGCTATTATGAATAATGTGGTAATGAACACTGATATACAAGTATCTATGTGAGTCCCTTTCTCAGTGCTTTTGGGTGTATACAGAGGAGTAGAATGTAGGGTCATCTATGTTCAGCTTTTTGAGGAGCTGCCAAGCTGTCTTCCATAGCAGCTGCATCATTTTACATTCCCACCAGAAATGTGTGACAGTTCCAGTTTCTCCACATCCTTGCCAACACTTATTTTCCCTTTTCTTTTTTTAAAATTGTAGCCATGCTAGTAGATGTGAAGTCATATCTCACTGTGGCTTTGATTTGTATTTCCCTAATAATGAATGATGTTGAGCATCTTTTCATGGTCTTATTGGCTATTTATGCATCTTCTTTAGAGAATTGTCTATTCAAGTCTTTTACTCATTTTTCAACTGAGTTGTCTTATTTTCCTTGAGTTGTAATTGTTCTATATATACTGGATATTAAACCCTGTCAGATATATAATTCACAAATATTTTCTCCCTTTCTGTAGTTTGTCTTTTCACTTTCATAATAATTTCTTTACATAAAAGTTTAAAATTTTTATGGTGTTGAATTTCTTAATTTTTTCTTTTTCTGCTGTGTTGTTAGTGTTTTATTTCTAAGAATCCATTGTCAAATCCAAGGTCATGAAGACTTATCCCTGTGCTTTCTATTAGTTTTATGATTTTAGCTCTTACATTGTTACGGCCCTTGATCCATTTTGAGTCTTTTTTTCACATTATGTGAGGTGAAGTGTCCAACTTCACTCTTTTGCATGTGCAAATACGTAGCACCATCTGTTGAAGAAACTATTCTTTCCCCACTGAATGGACTTAACACTCTTGTCAAAAATCAGCTAACCATATATGTATGGGTTTATTTCTGAACTCTAAACTCTGTTCCAGTCATTTATCCTTATGACAGTATCACCATGTTTGGATTGCTATAGCTTTGTGGTAAGTTTTGAAATCAGGAAGTCCACATTTGTCCTTTTTAGAGATTGTTTTGGCTACCCAGGGCCCCTTACATTTCTGTATGAATTTGAGGATTGTCTTTTCCATTTATGAAAATAACCCAGCTCTTTTCATTTAGAGAATAAAAGGGAAATCCTTAAGTGCTGGAATAAAATCAAAGCCAGAGCAGGGAATGGTAACTGGAAACAATGAAGTCCACAGGCCTATCAGGTAGACTTCTATGGACTATGTGGGGAGCCTTAGATGGCTGTGAGGTGGCAGCATGGCTGGAGTTGGGGCTGATGCATAAAGCTAGACTGCACAAAAAGGTAAAACAGGAATTAGAAAAATACTATTTACTGGCTAGGGAATGTGGCAAGAAAGTTTACTGTGTGTTTGAGTTCCTATAAATAATAATTAGAAGAAAAGGAATAATAAAAAATTGGCAGCCAGAGACGGGTAAGATTCCTCAAGGGAGGAACAACCTAAGACAGGCACAGTCGCAGGGGGGCCATCAGGTGAGAAATTGGGGATCAACAGAGGTGAGGCTTAGAACCTCACCCCCCTGTTTTGAGAGAAATCTTCTGCATCCGTGGATGTTTTGTTGCCGTTATCTAGCTTGGATTAATACTTAGTCTACAGGCACACACCTGGTCATCTACATTTGCCCTCTTACAGCACTAAACTATGTTTTCTACCTTTATCTTGCGTCTACCTACCACTTCAGCATTTTATTAAAAAAATAATAATAATAATAATAAGGGAGAAATGTGGTATCCACATATAAATCAAGTATAAAAATCAAACGAATAATAATATTTGACCTGATTGTTTATAGTTCATAATGCGTGATCAAAACCGAAAGTTTCTGTGATGACTGCCCTTGCACTGTTCACCATGTAAGAACTTACTCACTATGTAAGAACTTGTTCGTTATGCTTCAGAAGATTGGAGACTGTTGAGAATTAGGCTTGGGGTTGATTAATGATTGTGCATTGAGTCCCCTATACAGAATTTTATTGTTGTTAACAACCATCTGATCAATAAATATGAGAGATGTCCTCTCAAAATAAATAAATAAATAAATAAAAATAAAAATAAATAAATAAAATTTAAAAATTGGCAACCCAAGCTTCCACCATGTGTTAAGTATAAGGAGTAAATTTATACTGCCTCCAACTTGCTACACTGATGGACAGTGACTGCATTGGGGTATGGGTGGGGACTTGATAATATGGGTAAATGTAGTAACCACATTGTTTTTTTATGTGAAACCTTCATAAGAGTGTAGATATCAATCATACCTTAATTTTAAAAATGTTTTAAATTTATACTGCCTCCAGTTAGGCAGGAACAATTTTTCCAAGCTAAGAAAATAACATTAAAATTTGGTCTGGTATCAAATTAGATAAAAGAAGTAAAGTCCAGCTATAGGTTATTGTTAATAAAGCTACATAGAAAACTGAAAAACTTACATAGAAATGTTCAGAATAAAGGAATGAGGGAAAAATAGCATATATGTTAAATATTGCTGATATTCAGCTGTTTTACTTATAAAAATGGCATCTTCATGTGATTCAACTAATAATAACCAAAAGAGCTACTAATAGAGCAATTTTAGAATGAGACTTGTGGTAAGAGCACTGCTGGAGATAAAGGGAGAGTCAAGAATCAATCAACCTGGAAGATAAAGTAACTGTGCTTACTAATACAATGTCTGCATAGCAAAAAACTGTATTACAAGGAGAAATTGACAAAGCTATAATGATTAGAGGTACTAGAAAATTGCACTTACCAAAGTTTTTAGATTAAAAAAAATAAGATGGAGAAGGTTTTAACAACAAAATAGACATAGAATTCTATTCAACAAATTCTGATGTATATTCTTTTAAAGTACATACCAAATCTTTTCCTAAAATTGCCACATGATAAACCACAAAAGAAATCTTAGAAAATACCAAAGAACTGATGTCATACACTCTATTCTCTATACCAGTATAAAAAATATAGAAATCAACAAAAGCATAGTCTGAAAACTCCATGTTTGGAAATAACAAAGAACACTGCTGAATGATTCATTTGGAAGGAAAACACAACAGAGGACTTGTTTCCAGCAGTATGGCACACTAGACCCTCCTATAAACAACTAAGGAACTTACATAAAATGTTCATTACATGTCTTAGATGCATTAGTGTGCTAGAATGAAAATAAAGAATTTAAAGAATGCCAGAGGCCAACAAACAAAGGAAAGCAGAGACTCTTAAGAGGTAAGTCTTGAGCGTATTTGCTGAACCCCAGGGTTCTCAAACTTAGTTTTCATGATTGGCAGAGTGCAGGGGATAAAAGCAAGGCCCAGGACCCTGCCCAAGATGGGGACTCTAATAGAAGATGCTCTTGTATAGATAAATCTAGAACTTTGAGGCCCTCAAAGTAAGAGAGAACTAGAAATAAATCCTGGCCCAGAGATGTAGGTTATGAAATCAGTTATGTGGTCACCATCAACACTTCTCTTGAATATCAAATGTGGTAATGTTTCATGTAACATTTGTTTAAATTTTTTGTGTTAGTATATATTTGTATGTGAATGTGTAGATGAGTACACTTGGATGAATTGTTATTTTTTACCATCAATCATAGTCAAAAAACTTAGAAAGTTGCTGCCCTACAGGAAGCCAGGGCATGTGTGCACAAAGAGACATGTACAATCTATTCATTTCAGGATTATTTATAATAGCAAAATACTGCAAGCAACCTTAGATTCTATCAAAAGTAGAAAGAGTAAGTATTATTTTTGTACAATGGAACATTATTCATCAGATAAAATGAGATAATTACATCTATTTATGTCAACATATATATCATAAAACGTCACATTGAGTGGCAGAAACAAGTTGCAGAATAAGTATAATTGAGTTTGTTAAAATAATACAAATGGTGCTGTTTGAAAGATAGACAACTTTAATATACCAACTTCTGAAGACAAAAAGAATGGAATGGGATTAAGGCAGAGTTCCAAAGGGTGGTGCAAGTGTGCACATGCATGCAAATGTTTCCCTTAAAAAAATTGTAAGTGGATATGACAAAATGTTAACATGAGGGTGATAGGCACTTGGGTTGTTTTATTTACTATACTTCCCTGGTATTTGTAGTATTTAATTTTTTAAAAAATGTATCAATGCAAGAAGTAGGTAACAGTTATAGCTTTTTTACAGAGAGAATCTTTATGGGATGAATGATGTCAGAATTAAATTTTTAGGTGTTCTTTAAAAGAACATATTCAGTTATATTATGGTACCTTAAATTAGTTGAAAACTACATAATTGCATGAGTATAGTATCTGAGCAGAGAAGGAAAAGTTATAGGTAAGGAATTATGTGTAAAATCCTAAGTATGAAGATATATTCTTCAGTACATAGAAAGGGGAAATACAGAAATTAAAGACCTGAAATCCACAAGAAGTAGCCCCCCAAAATGCTTATTGATTTAGAAGCCTTGGTGAAGAAAGGAAAAAGCTCTGAGGATTGTATTCAGGGAAAGCAAATTACCCTTCATTGGAATAAATGTTAAAACTAAACATTACATTATCAAAACTGCAACTTGTTACTTACCATGAGGCAACAAAACAAAGAAGATATAATGTATCTATTATTTTTGTCATTCACATTTTTTTGTTTGTTTTACTTAGCTGGTCACCTGACATTTGAATGCCGCAATTTTCTCCGAGTAGACCCCAAAAGGGACATAGTTTTGGATGTCAGCAGCACAAGCAGTGAAGAGAGTGATGAAGAGAATGAAGAACTGAATAAATTGCAGGCCCTACAAGAAAAAAGTAAGCAATGATTTTTTTCCTTTTAACCTTTAAAACTGTTTCTACATGTTCTGCTGTATTATGTCATGTTTATCTATTGTTTTCTTGTATTTATCATTAAGAACTTCTGTATTTTTTGTAAGAAGTACTGCATAGGTAAGTATATTGGGTTTGAATAAGTACTTTGGCCAAAATTAAACAGCTGATCAGTGATAGAAGCAGGAGGCAAGTCTATTTCTGATTCTACAACCCAGGTTTTTTTGTTATTGTTCTATCACACAAAGATGTGTTCACATGGTAGAAAAAGTCTGATTTAAGACTTCATTTAAGACCTAGAAGAGAGGTGTGGTAGGAAGGGGGAAGAAGTGGAGGTGGAGAGGTAGGGGGGAAGAGGGAAGGAGGGGGAGGAGGTGACTCGAGCGTTTAGACACAAGCGAGAGGATCATGGCGGATGGCCCCAGGTGTAAGCGCAGACAGCAGGCGAACCCGCGGCGCAGTAACGTTTCAGTTTAAATTCTCAACTGGCAATTGGCCGAAAACTCCCATCTGAAGACATGAGCATCCAAATGCCATTTTGTGATTTGGCTACTGTCTGCTTGACATAGGAAGGCCCTATCAAGGAAAGCTAAAGGAATGACTAGCAAAAGAAAATCAATGGAAAATCTTTTAACTTCCACCACAAGAAGATTAAAAAGAGGTCCCTCCTGCACCAAGAAAGATCTGAAGATCTTTTTCAGTGTTGTCGGAAGTGTGGGGTGTGAGAAGTCAATCAGTGTTGTCAAGCACCTTGTTCTGTAAAGGGACACTCAGGTGAAACTGGCATTTCTTCACCTGGAAGTGCGAGGAAGTACAGGAGGCGCGAGGGCAGTTGGCGCTGCCGCCGCCTTGGATCACAGTCAGGTGCCAGCAGTCCGACCCACCATGGCCGCTGCATCAGAGCAACTGTCAAGAGAATGAAAAAGGCAAATAGTGTAACACCTTAGTGTTATTTAAAAATGGTTTGACCTTGCTGATATAGACGGTAAGGGAGGAGAGAAACTGCTGTGTCATGATAAAGATCAATGTGATATGCATGTTCTGCTTTGTTTCTTCTCTTTTACATGCTTTTTCCTATAAAAATAAAAGTGGGAAATCATTTAGCTTGTAAAACATTGTTTCATCATGTACGTTTGTATTTTTGCATTTTAATCATTCATTGATTCAACAAGTATTTTATAGGGTATCTAAATACCTAAGTTATTTTTATTGCTAAGAAATAGGAAATTTGTTGTGTTTATGATAATGATCATGCCAATAAAGTATTCAGTGACTCCGCTATGGAGAGAGCACTTGCTCTGTGCTAGACACTGTATTTGTGCTTTTTAATGTGTTGATTTAATCTTCATGGCAACCTCAGGAAGTAGAAAGTCCACTGGATTTTGTGTGAGGTTTACAATATTTTGTGTAACTAGATGAATTACTTAGCTTTTTTGGGGTTTCACTCTCCTCACATGTAAAATATGGGACTGAGATTTATCTTCAGATCCTTTCCAGGTTTACGATTCATTAAATTAATATACATTTCAGAGCAGGGGAATCCTTTGTTGACACATTATCAGAATACCCACACTTTATTAGGAAGCCCTTAAAAAGGTACAAGATCATTAACACAAACTTTTTGAAACCTAAAGTTCCTTTCACTTTAAAAGATGATTCAATACATCCTTCACAGCACTCAATCTTTTATTGACATATTATCAGAACACTTCACACTTGACTAAAGATATAAGTGCATGAAAATAGTAAAAACATAGTGGTATATAGGCAATATTGCAGAGAGATGTGAAAATGATACAGGAGCACAGAGGTTAGAGCAAGAATCAGAAGTCAAGAAGAACATCACCAAAGCAGTAAGTAGTTCAGGGCTTGGAACTTCGACAGCTAGAGCAAACATGACCGTGATGTTGCCTTCATGGAGCTCAAATTTTAGTGGGGAAGGATGGCAGGTAGATTTAACAGCCTCCCAAAGCATGTCTGCCTCCTGATCCTCAGAACCTGTGAAAATGTTACATTACATGACAATGAGAAGTAAAGCAGCAGAAGTAGTTAAGGTTGCTAATCAGCTGACTTCAAAATAGGGAGATTGTTTTGTGTTATCTGGTTAGACCAGATATAAGGGTCCTTAAAAGTGGGAGCATGTGGCAAAAGAAGGGTCAAGATCAGAGTAATGTGATGTGAGAAAATCTCAGCTGGCCACTGCTGGCTTTGTAGATGGAGGTGGGAGGTGGGGACACATGCCAAGGAATAGGCTCAGCCTCTAGATGCTGGAAAAGGCAAGAAAATAGGCTCCGCTAGAACCTTCAGAAAAGCACAGCTCTGCCAACATCTGATTTTAGCTCAGTCTTGGACTTCTGCCTTCAATAACTGTTACATAACAACCATGTTACTGTAAGCCTCTTCAGTTTGTGGTGATTTGTTACAGCAGCAATAGAGAACTAATAGAGTAAGAAAATAAACAAGATTGGATGATTTGACGGAAATAACAGGAGGATGTGTGTAAAGGATGAGATGTGTTAGGTTAGGTGGCCATGGAAGGTCTTTGAAGCTCTGACATTGCAGACATGAAGAAAAGAGCAATCCAGCCATACAGAGAAAGAAAGGCAAGTACAAGAGCGCACAGAGGCTTGTCACATGCAAAGAACAAAAAGGTTATTTAGGGGGAATGTGTAAGAATCGTGGAGCAGGTGGCAAGAGCCTACATGTGTGGGTCCCATAAGCCATGATAGAACACTGAAGAGCCATTGGAAGACCTCAGGAAGAACAGTGACATATTCTGCTCTACGTTTGGAAAGAGATCCG